>NC_136932.1:38514626-39714626 GCF_949752795.1 Hyperoodon ampullatus | reverse complement strand
CACGGTGGCCACTTGAGCGCTTCCGGATCACCCCCTCCCTGTGGGGAAAACCAGGAAGAGATGTTGGATGAGGCTGGATGAGGGATCCAGACCTCCAGCCCACTGTGCACTGCTCTTTCCCTATTCTCAGCCAGGGAGAGATCCAGATGTTGGCAGATGGCGGGTGAGGGGTGTCAGACACTCACAGTCCTTTGGATCCAAGGTCTGGGATAAAGGACAGCTGACTGACTTCCAGAAACTCTGTCTGCAGAGGAAGAAAAAGGCTCAGAGGAGAAACTTATTTTCAGCCCCTCAGACTCTATCGACCCTGGTCCTCTGCCCCCTGCTCCATCTCAAGAGACCTGGCACCAGCCTCTTGACCTTACCATGGCATGGTAGTTGCGGTAGAAAGACATGGTCAGGAGGCGGTTGAGGTAATTCTCCAGGTATTTCTGAAGTAGGGATGGGAAAGAGAGAGAGACAGATGGGACCAGAACCATTTGCACCCAAACACCTTCCCAGAGGACCTGGTGTCCGGTCCCACCTGTTTGCTGGATGCATGTCTGGCGGAGCCCTCAGGACCTGCTCGGGGTAGAGAGGGCATCTCTCTGTTGTTTGCCTCTTGGTCTGGAGAATAGGCAACGGCAAAGCTGTGGAAGGGATGGGGGAAGGTCAATAGGAGGATGGGAGGCTGGGTGCCTGGATTCCTGAAGCACTGGAGGTGGGGTCTTGGAAGAGGCGAGGGGACCTCGAGGCTGGCAGAAGGAATGCCCCCTACCCTGAGGATGGAGACAGAAAAAGGTGGGAGGCTGCCAAGGGTACTTTGGGCATCCAGCCCTGCTGAGATACTGGCCCAGAACCATGGACAGGGAGAGCTGAGCAGGGAAGGTTTCCTGGTAACCGGGGTCAGAGGAGCATGCCCAGTGGCCAGAGGTGGGGGAGGAAAGCAGCTGGGGGAGGAAAGGCTGTGGTCTGGGGATGAGACAGACAGAAAGCAGCAATGGGGGCTGGGGCAGTGACATCCCATGCTGCTCCGCGGTGAGGGGGCACCTGCCCTTCACAGGAGGCAGTCTTGTCCTTGTCCCCCTCACCGAGCCAGAGGGAGCAGACTCATCAAGACTTTGTGTCTCAGGAGGTCCCGATGCAATTCCTGGAAATGACGGAACTTCTTCTTGGTTGTCCAGGTAAAGTCACCGTGAGTCAAGCGGACAGAATACAGAGTGCAGGTGCCCACCTGGGGGAGTGAGGAACTGACTGAATGGATGTTCCCTGGTTGGGTGGCAGCCCCCGCTCTGGCCAGCACTCCCCTTAGCCCCCTCCCTGGTGCCAGTCCAGCCACCTTGGATCCACTGGTGTATCTTTCAGTGCCCACCACCTGGGCTATGACGGGAACCCCAGGGGCAAACACCAAGGGGTGAATTTTCAGAGGCTGGAGGTCGTAGATGGCCAGAAAGGGGTGCATCCGGTCAGCTGACAGGAGAGAAAGTGGAAGAATGTGGACTCCAGGAGGTCTCAGCACCCCCCCTCCTCTCCCTGAGGGCGTCCTCCCTGTGTACCTGGGTCCTCTCCCTCCTTCAGAGTGTCCACCTCATCGGGCTCCATCTGTAACTGGCTGGAGTCCAGGTCACCCCCAGAGGGGAAGAGGCTCTCGGAGATCGCCGCCATCCTAGGAATATGGGGAGGCTTCAGGAAGGTTACCTGCTTTGCAGAACCCTGCCCCCCATCGCACCCCACGGTCTTCCATATCCCACAGGTCCCCCGCTCCCCCCCACCTGGCTCCCGCTGGCCCCCACTCTCTCTGATTATGGCGCATCGGCCTGTAACGCCCTGCCAACCCGCCTCTAATCTCCATCCCTTATCTCGATCCTTCCCGCATCCAGAATGCCTGAGTCCCACCTCCCGTCCCGTAACCAGGGTGCCGAGGAACACCCGGCCAGGCCCGGATGGCCCCAAAGTGGGGCAGAGAAGAAGCCAGGGGAGGGGCCCCGGGGGTTGCCAGGGGTCCCGAGCCACCGGGGCTCCAGCCAGGCCAAGCCAGCTGGAAGAAGGGGTCCAGGCGGGAATGAGGAAGTTACGCATTCCCCGCCCGGGAGGGAAACCCCGAAATCTGAGCATGAGGCTGAGTCAGGAGGACCCGCAGCCCAAGCTCATTTCCGTCCCCGGCCGATTTCCTCGGCCCGGCATCTCCGCGGCTCCCCCTCACCCGGGCAGCCCGAGCCAGCGGCAGTGCAGCAGAGTCAGAGCGGGAGCCCACACCCCAGAGGGCCAGGGCGGGGCGGGCGCTCAGGGCCTGCCCTTGGGGGCGGGACGGCCCCCGGCCTCGCCTCCTCGGGATTCTCGTCGGTCCTGTCCCGCCCTCGCCGCCCTCGGCCTGCCCTTGCAGTCCTGCGTGCGGCCTGGGCGCTGGGGCCGCCCTCGGCTCTGCGGGACGGCGCTACCCTCCCCGTGCATCGGTGCGGCGCCGTCTGCCGGGCTGTCAGTCTGTCCTGCGCCGTCGGTCCGTGCAGGCCCGCTCCTCCCTGTGGGCGCTTGGCCCTGCGCACCCTCCTCCGCTCGGGCGCCGGCCCCCCCGGGGCCTCTCCGGCCACCGATCCCGCCAGGGCCCCTGGCGGGACGCGCCTCCGCGGCAGGGACCTGGCTGTGTCCCCTTCCCGGGCCGGCTGAGAACCACGTTGGGCCGGCCTAGCCAGCGTTTGTAGATGGAAGGAATGACGAAAGGCCCGAGGGCTGGTGGCCACAAATTCATTAACGTACGCAAGCTTGCATTCTTTCATTCATTCACTATTTACTGCGTACTTGCTCCGCGCCAGACTCTGAGCATACAGTAGTGAATAAGACTATCACGGGACTTGCTCTTCTGGAACTAACAGTCTAAGGGGAAACAGGAAAAATTTCAGGTTCTAATAGACAAAATATTTCATTTTTTTTAAAGTAGATTTCTTTATCTCTTCTAGATGGAAGAGTGGGTTGATGGATATTTCTTCATGGACATTTGGGTTGTTTCTAGTTTTTGCCTGCTGCGAATAAAGCTCCTATAAACATTCCTGGGTAAGTCTTTGTGTAGAAATATGTTTTCGTTTCTCTTGGGTAAATAGCTAGGAGTGGAGTTGCTCCATCATTTTAACTTTTTAAGAAACTAGCCAAACTTGTTTGATCTCTAATTGCACACATTTATATAGAGGCAGGGTGAAGAAAGTGACAAATAAAGGCTATTTTTAAATGGTCATTAAAAAACACTTTTTAAAAAATAGATCTTCATTGGAGTATAATTGCTTCACAATACTGTTTCTGTTGCACAACAAAGTGAATCAGCCACATGCGTACACGTGTCCCCATATCCCCTCCCTCTTGAGCCTCCCTCCCATCTTCCCTATCCCACCCCTCTGGGTCATGGCAAAGCACTGAGCCGATCTCCCTGTGCTCTGCTGCTTCCCACCAGCCAACTTTTTTACATTCGGTAGTGTATATATGTCGATTCTACTCTCACTTCGCCCCAGCTTCACCCTCCCACCCCAAGTCCTCAAGTCCATTCTCTATGTCTACCTCTTTATTCCTGCCCTGCAACTAGGTTCATCAGTGCCATTTTTTTTTAAGATTCCATATATATGCCTTAGCATATGGTATTTGTTTTTCTCTTTCTGACTTACTTCACTCTGTATGACAGACGCTAGGTCCATCCACCTCACTACAAATAACTCAATTTCGTTCCTTTTTTGGCTGAGTAATATTCCATTGTATATATGTGCCACATCTTCTTTATCCATTCATCTGTCAGTGGACATTTAGGTTGGTTCCGTGCCCTGGCTATTGTAAATAGTGCTGCAATGAACATTGCGGTACATGTCTCTTTTTGAATTATGGTTTTCTCAGGGTATATGCCCAGTAGTGGGATTGCTGGGTCATATGGTAGTTCTATTTTTAGTTTTTTAATGAACCTCCATACTGTTTTCCATAGTGGTTGTATCAATTTACATTCCCACCAACAGTGCAGGAAGGTTCGCTTTTCACCACACCCTTTGCAGCATTTATTGTTTCTAGATTTTTTGATAATGACCATTCTGACTGGTGTGAGGTGATCCCTCATTGTAGTTTTGATTTACATTTCTCTAATAATTTGTGATGTTGAGCATCTTTTCATGTGCCTCTTGGCCATCTGTATGTCTTCTTTTGTGAAATGTCTATTTAGGTCTTCCGCCCATTTTTTAACTGGATTATTTGTTTTTTTGATATTGAGCCACATGAGCTGTTTGTATATTTTGGAGATTAATCCTTTGTCTGTTGTTTCATTTGAAAATATTTTCTCCCATTCTGAGGGTCGTCTTTTTGTCTTGTTTATGGCCTCCTTTTCTGTGCAAAAGCTTTGAAGTTGAATTAAGTCCCATTTGTTTATTTTTGGTTTTATTTCCGTTACTCTAGGAGGTGGGTCAAAAAAGATCTTGCTGTGGTTTATGTCAGAGAGGGTCTTTCCTATGTTTTCCTCTAAGAGTTTTATAGTGTCTGGTCTTACATTTAAGTCTTTAATCCATTTGCAGTTTATTTTTGTGTATGGTGTTAGGTAGTGTTCTAATTTCATTATTTTACATGTAGCTGTCCAGTTTTCCCAGAACCACTTATTGAAGAGGCTGTCTTTTGCCCATTGTATGTCCTTGCCTCCTTTGTCGTAAATTAGGTGCCCATATGTGTGTGGGTTTATCTCTGGGCACTCTATCCTGTATCATTGGTCTATATTTCTGTTTTTGTGCCAGTACTATACTGTCTTGATTACTGTAGCTTTGTGGTATAGTTTGAAGTCAGGGAGCCTGATTCCTCCAACTCCAAAAAGCACTTTTTAAATAAGTGAAATATCTTAAGATAGGGGGTAAAAGGAACTGCCAAACTGTTTTCCAAAATGGTTGTTGTGTTTTACATTTCCAAAATCTATGTATGATAATTCCATTTGTTCTGCAGCATGGCCAACGTTTGATATTGTCTATCTTTTTAGTGTTAGCCATGCTAATAACTGTAAAATAGTACATCATCATAGTTTTATTTGCATTTCTCTGATGACTAATGATGTTGACCATGTTTCATGTGCTTATTGACCATTTTTATATCTCTTTTTAAGTGTTCAATTCTTTCACTAATTTTTTTAAAAACCATGTTATTTGTCTTATTAGTGATTTGTAAGATTTCTTTATATATTTTGGATACAAATCCTTCATCAGATATATGTATTGCAAATATTTTCACCCAGAATGTGGCTTGTCTTTTTAAAATAATGGTGCCTTTTTGGAATTCCCTGTTGGTCCAGTAGGACTTGGCTCTTTCACTGCTGGGGCCCAGCCACTCAGCATGGCCAAAATAAATAAATAAATAAAATAATGGTGCCTTTTGAAAAGCAGAGGTTTTTTATTTTGATTAATTTGTGGCCTGTAGACTATTACTCAGCAATAAAAATGAATAAAGTGTAAAATGGTACAGCCACCTTGGAAACAGTTTCAAAGTGTTAAGCATAGAGTTACCATGTGGCCCAGCAATTCCACTCCTAAGTATATGCCAAAAAGAATTGAAAATGTATACCTTCACAAAAACTTGTACATGAATGTCCACAGTAGTATTATTCAAATAACGAAAAAGTAGACACAAACCAAAATGTCCATCAAGTAATGAATGGATAAACAAAATGTGGTGTATCCCTACCATGGAATATTATTCAGCCATAAAAAGGAATGATGTACTGATACATGCTACAACAGGGATGGACCTTGAAACATTATGCTAAGTGAAAGAAGCCAGACACAAAGGACCACATATTATATGATTCCATTTCTATGAAATGTCCAGAATAAGTAAATCCAAAGAGACCATAGCTGGGACAGTAGCTGGGGAGAAGGACAGGGGAGTGACTGCTAATGGGTACAGGGTTTCTTTTGAGAGTGATGAGAAGGTTATAACATTAGTTGTGATGGTTGCACACCTCTGTGAATATAGTCAAAAACCACTGAATTGTAGACTTTAAAGGGTGAATTATATGGTGCATGAATTATTTCTCGATAAAGTTGTTTTTACAAAAAAATACAAACTGTTAATACATACAACACGGGTGAATTTCAAAACCATTATGCTGAAAGAAGCATACACAAAAGAGTAGTACTATATGACTCCATTAATATAAAGTTCTGGAACAGAAAAACCAATCTATAGTGATGGAAATTGGATCAGTAGTTGCCTACGGCAGGGAGTGGGGAAAAAGAGGGACAGTAAAGGCCACACAGGGAACTTGGTGATGGAGATGTCCTATATCTTGATTCGGGCGGTGATTACATGGGTGTATGCGCTTGTCAAAACTCATAGAACTGTACACTAAGATGTGTGCATTAAATTGTATGTAAATTTTTACTTCCATAAAGTTAATTTAAAAAACAGATTTTCCAATATAAAATAAAAATTAAATTTAAAAAGAAATAAAATAAAATAACAGATTTCAGTCAGGCAGCATAGTCAGCAGTGCTTTCCAACCTTTCCCACATCATGATACCCTTAGGGAATGATAATATAGCTCTTGGAGGGCATTTAGAGTCCTTGGTTAGCATACTGTGGACCTGAGGCTCCCAGCCTGGGCTCTGGCTGCCCTAAACCTGGCTGAGGGCAATAGCTGCCAGGAACATGCTTGGAAAGCTCAGTGTGGCAGTTAACAGAGTGGACTCTGGGGTCAGACTGAAGAGGGTGAGGGAAAGTACTGCTCTTCTGATAACTGCCTGTGTGACCTTGGGCAAGCTACCTAATCTCTCAGTGCCTCTGATTCCTCATCTCTGAGATCAGCATAATAATAACACTTACTTTAAAAGATCATTGACGTTAAAAAAAAAAAAGGGACTTCCCTGGTGGTCCAGTGGTTCAGACTCCCAATGCAGGGGGCATGGATCCAGTCCCTGGTCCGGGAAC
This sequence comes from Hyperoodon ampullatus, assembly GCF_949752795.1. NCBI lineage: Eukaryota > Metazoa > Chordata > Mammalia > Artiodactyla > Ziphiidae > Hyperoodon > Hyperoodon ampullatus. The sequence goes on along the minus strand of NC_136932.1, from coordinate 39,707,723 downwards.
TAATATCCCACATGCTGCACAGCGTGGCCACAAAAAAAAAAAAAAAAAAAAGTCATTGACACGATCAAGTGAGATAACATGTAAAAGTCCCTAGAATCTACTTGGCACAGCATAATTAATCAATTACAACTATTTTCATAAAAGGGGTTGAGAGCTACTGGACCATTTGAGAACATAACATTTCCCTAACTAGTAAAGTTTCTTGTTCTAAAAAAATAAACTATTCTTTAAATTTTTTACATCTTGGGCATTCTAAATACAAGTGAATCTCATTCTAAAATATAGATGAGGGGCTTCCCTGGTGGTCCAGTGGCTAAGACTCTGAGCTCTCAATGCAGGGGGCCCGGGTTCAATCCCTGGTCAGAGAACTAGAACCCACAGGCCACAACTAAAAGATCCCGCACGTGGCAACGAAGATCCCACGTGCCGCAACTAAGACCCGGCACAGCCAAATAAATAAATAAATAAATAAATAAATATTAACAAAAAATAAAATAAAATACAAATGAAACCCCAGCAGGGTCCAGCCTGGCACCCTTGTTGTCTGGCATTGCCGCAATGAATTTTCACTGCATCTGTCTGTGCCGGCACTTGTGTGTCTGTCTCTACCATGCCTCCCCTCCTAGTCTTCTCCTGCTTCTCCATGGGGATCAGAGACAACCCCAAAATTAAGGGGGCACAAAAGGATAGGTGTTTGAGTGGGGGATCCCCCACCCCTTCCCTCCTCCCTCTCCTCCCCCTTCCATCTCCTGGCGCCTGTAATCACCAGGCGGTCTGAGGCTAAGTGGTAGCTTTGCCCACAGTGGAGGGGCTTGGAAACCACACCCCTCCTAGGGCGCTCCTGGCCATTGTCAGCATCCCGGTCTCGTCCATTATTGAGATGGATCTGAAGGGGGCATGGTGTTTCCCATGGTGTGGGTGCCGGAGACAGCGGGGGACTGAAAGAGGAGCAGGTACGGGGGAGACAGAGGAAAAGGTGGGCTGCCAGGCAGACAGACAAACTGCACTGGGGAGAAAGGTAAGTGCTCAAATCAGGGAAGGGAAAAGGATAATCTGCCCCCCTGGGCGGGAGGTGGATTTATCACTTCGTCAAAGGATTGGCTAAACACTTCGCAGGGCCCAGTGCGAAATGGAGAAGTGGGACCCCCTTATTAAAAAAAATATGAAGAATTTCAAGACCGTGACAGCAGAGCATTACACCAAGCATGGGGGTCCTTCTGAGTGTGGCCCCGTGTCCAGTGCATAGGTCACGGGCCAGGGAAGCCAGCCCTGCTGCCAACGTCCCCTCTCCTCTCCCTGCTGCTGCTAGTGATACTCACCCCCTAGGTTCCCTGGCCTCTTTCCTCCGCCTGACACACAACTCCCTTCTTCCCCCTCCAATCTCCCTTTTAGGCCTGGATCCAGCTGCCCCCCCAGATCCAGATCCCAGCCCAGCTGTAGCCTCCATCGTGGCTGAGGGAGGGATACCGTCCCTTGGGTCTGGCGCCTACTTCAGCAGGAAAGCCCGTCTCTCCTTCCGCCACCAGCTGCATGACATAGCATCGGCCAACGACTCCACCATTTGAAGGGGACAACCAGGGGCTGAACTTCCAGGAGGCCTTGGCAACCTTCCTTCCCCCGCCTTCTCAGTCATCCCAGTGTCCGGCTCCCACAGACCCCTCATGACCTTCTTATTAAATACACTGAGAATTGCCAAGTGCTGTGTGTATGTGCATATGTTTTGGAGAGGAGATGGGGACCACGACACCAGGGCTGTTATGGGGCTGAGGTGGGAAGTGCAGCATGGGGTGGGAGTGAGGACGCAGGAGTGGGGAACAGGAGGCAGCTGACCTCATGCGGCGCCCAGGTGTGCCTAGCAGGAAGTAGGTTTGCTGAAATCAAGCTTCAGAGTTGAGTGTGGTGAGAGCAGTTTGGAGCGGGTGCGGGGTAGGCAGGACAGCAGATGGGGCTAGGGCACGTATTCGTTCAATGACTATCAAATGTCCACTCCCTGCCAGGCATTGAAAATATATCAGTGAATCAAGCACAAGGAATTCTCTCTTCTCACTGAATTTGCTTTCTGGTAGGGGAGGCAGACAATAAATAAATAAGCATGGTAATAGGAGCTGGCGGTTAAGTACTGCTACGAAGAAAATTAAACAGGTAATGTGAGAGCAGGGTGGAGGAGGGTGGTGTTTCTTAAAATTCAAGTGGCCAGGAAAGGCCTTTCTGTTGAGGGATGTAGAGTTCTCAGGATTGCGGAGTACAAGGGAAAGAGGAATCAAGATGCCTTGAGACAGGGAGGACCGGGAGAACAGGTTTTGCAGAAAATCAAAAGTTCTGCATTGGTTCTTTTGAGATACACATCTGGGGTGAGAGATCCTTCTTCACTTAATTCAGGACCTCACCACCTCCTTAGGAAGCCTCCTCTGTACCCCCCGAAATCCTCCAGGGGAGGATTGTATTCTAGAACCAGGTTTTCAAATGTGGCTTCCACAGTTCCCTTATCCATAGACTGGAGAAATGTAGATTAGGGCAAGACTGTTGGTCACTGTCGATGAGCACTTGGCTGGAGTGGGGACCATCTTGCAGGGGCCAGAGCCGGCTCTCAGTTCTCATCCGTGGGGCTGAAAGGTAACTTCCCATCACCTCCGCATGGGAATGGTGGCTTCTGGAGCCGACCCACAGCACTCCCAGTGGCCGCCCTCTCCCACTCAAGGTCAAACTGAAACTCCATGTGCACCAAGGTCCAACTTCCTCCCAAAAGCCAAAGAAGTCACACTGCTGCTTCTGACAAGATGAGGTGACAGAGGTGACTGTGAAGAGAGGGGACTGTGAGCCTGGGTCGGACATGTGGAGTCCTTCTGACTTTAGGGCCAGTAGCCTTGCAGGAGGCAGGCTGAGGGGAGGTGACTCCAGTCTCTCTCAGAATTCTGAGTTCCCCCTTAGGCTTAAACAGGGAGGGGAGTGGGTCATTTGCTGGGAGCCCCTACACCAACCACACTACTGTCACAAAGACCTGGATACGGTAACGAAAGTGTGGGGCATGATGGCCTGGAGAAGCGTCCTCTCCAGCTCCCTCAGGGCAGTGGTTTATACAAACAGAAATGGGCCAGAGAAGTTCAGGCTTGAGGTTAAGAAAAGAACCCCAAAGCACACAGATTCTCACTGACAAACTATTTATTGAATTTTGTCATCAGTATGGGGTGTCTCTTGTGCTATCTTAGAATCCTAGGATTCAGGGAGGTGGTAAAGTGGCAATGGTGAATTTGGGAATCTGGTCTCCCAAAAGTACCTGCCGCTCTACCCCTGATTCTGCAATGGCTGCCAGGCGGATCACCCCTCCACTGGAGCCATCCCGCTCCATGGCCAAAGCGAGAGCTGTGGAGAAAAGAAGAAAGTTGGGATTGGAGTCAGATGCTGGGATCATGGCAAGGAAAGAGGAATGCTGACCTGGCTTGAGTATGGGGATTTATGCTCACAGACCCAGAAGCCGCAGTTCTCACCATTAGCAGTGAATTGCAGACATTCCTCCTTGGTCATGCCCTCCCGGTAGGTAGCATCAACATAGCCATAGATATAGGAACTCCCGGAGCCCCCGATGGCAAAGGACTGTCTTACCATCATACCCCCCATGGGTACCGAATACACCTGCCAGACGGAGGGAGGAGAAGAATGTCACCATTTGTACCCTCCCCACAACACACGTATGTTCGCCTGTCCACTGCAGAACTGGTAGGCGAAAAGTTAATAGTAAGTGTGATGTAGAGACTGGAAAGAGAACTAGAAAATGCCTGCGGTGGGGAGAGAATGAAAGGCATGGTTCCAATGTTCTCGGGGTGGTGGTATCTGACCTGCCCCCCTTCTTGGGGGTCCCAGCCCGCAATGATGATTCCTGCCATCAGGTCTTCTCGGTATCGGTAACACATCTCCTTAAAGAGGCTGGCTGCTGTGTGTACCAGCGGAGGCTCATTCAGCTCGATGCTAGAGGGTGAAGGGAGTCATAGGGAAGGCAGTGTCAGGACCTGGAAGTCAGACTATTCTGCTCCTCAGGTCCCAACTCCTTTCAGATACTTGCTCCCCCGCTGCCCACAAGTACCTGTGGAAACCAAGCTGATAAGTGACTGCGTCAGCTACTGCCTGGGTATCAGCTGCTGAGCCTGAGCGGCAGCAAAAAATACGGTCGTGAATAGGGGTCAGCTTGTCAGTCACTCGATTGGCAATGTACGACCTGCAGGATAGCAGAATAGTGAGGGAAGGACCCCACCGGTCTCCTACTTTCATCTTTTACCATCCACTCCCTCAACAGGAATTCCAGTATTTCCTGTTAGTTCTCATCTAAACTGAAGCAGGCTGAAGAACTTTTGCAAGAAGTTCACCAAAAGGTGAAGAGAACTACGAAGCAGTAGAAGCTGGAACAAATCCTTATCTCCCGGGAGGGGCGAAACCTCCCTTCCCACAGTAGTCTATGGAGGGTAAGGATGGGCTGGCAGGCAAGGAAGGAAGGAAGGGAAAGATGGGAAGAAGACCTTTCACATATCTGTCCTGAGCTCACCCAGTGGTTGTTCTGGAGTCGGCTCCTAGAACCACGCCCCCTTCAAATTGCACGGCCATGATAGTGGTCTGGAGAAAGAGGAAAAAGGGGTGAGTCTGGGCCTCTCCACATTCTCCAGCATACACAAACCTTAATGATCCGTCTATCCAGTCCCTAGAGTATGAGAGAAGTCGTGCGCCACCAACACATCGTCAAATCTCATGGGGTTCTCAATACCCCGCAGAATACCAGAAATCCAATCTTCAAGTTCCCAAAGGCCCACCCTGACCTTAAACTTTAGTCCTGCAAGATTCCAGAATTCCACGCTTCAGCCTACCTTCCACCTCCTCCCACACCACTCCTGCGTCCTTAGGATACCTCCTCCCCTGCCTGAGCGCATCACACAGACCACCTCTCTCCCCCACCCCTCCAGTTCTCCCAACCCACTCCAGCCTTATCTTTCCATCTCTTCAATCCTTGTGCATATCTCGTGAACCCCGAGTGCTTCCTCACCCCTGTTGAGACTTCCCGGTTTTCCCAGTCGGGGGTAATGGCCTCAGGCCCCCAAGCTGGTGCTGGCCGCGCTCCCCGAGCAGCTACTAAGGTGGCCGCCATCTTCCTCCTCCGGTACGGCCACAAAGCAACTGTCGTAAAGCGCTCCGTCACTCTCTTTAGTCGTGCTCTGAGGCCTTCTGGGGGGCGAAGCTGCGCCATGGTTGACGGCAGAAAGGAAAAGAAATGTGTAGTGAACGTTCTTTGCGACCGTGAGAGCTTGATGGCAGCGTGGGTGGCAAACAAAGAAACAAACAAAAAAAAACAAACAACAAACAGATCCAAACCGTCTGGAAAAACTACTTTCCTATCGGTATACGCGGGACTGATATATCCGATCGGAGTTGCGATTCAAAGAGACTTCAGGATAGACTTGAGCGTCTCCGATTTAGAATGACCGCACTATGTTTTCATTTCTCTTAGGTTTATACTTAGGCGTATATACTAGGAGTGAAATTGTTGGGTCATTTAGTAACTTTTTGTTTAACATTTTAAGAAACTGACAGCTTTTCCACAGCAGCTGCCTCGTTTTACATTCTCACCAGCCATGAATGAGGATTCCGATTTCTCCACTTTCTAATTGTTGTGGTGCATTTTTAATTTTACCCATCCTAGTGGGTGTGAAGTGATATCTTGTGGAGTTGTTGTTGTTGTTGTTTTTGCTTTTCCCTGTGATGAGTGACATTGAACATATTTTCATGCGCTGATTGACCATTTGTATATCTTCTTTTGAAAAATACCTATTTAAGTCCTTTGCCTGTTTTAAAATTGGGTTATCTTTTTATTGTTGAGTTATGAGGGGTTTTTTTTCCCTTCACGAGCAAAGCATCAAACTTTTTCTTTTCTTTTTTTTTCTTTTCCGTACCGCGCGGCTTGTGGGATCCTAGTTCCCCCACCAGGGACTAAACCCCGGGCCCCTGTAGTGAAAGCCCAGAATCCTAACCACTCCGTCACTAGGGAACTCCCAACATCAAACTTTTTTTAAAATTGAAGTATAGTTGATTTACAATATTGTGTTAGTTTCAGGTGTATAGCAAAGTGATTAAGTTATATATATATATATGTATTTCCATTATAGGCTATTACAAGATATTGAGTATAGCTCCCTGTGCTATACAGTAAATCATTGTTGCTTATCTATTTTATGTATAGTAGTTTGCATCTGTTAATCCCATAATCCTAATTGTAAGAGTTCTTTTTATATTCTACATACTACACCTTTATCAGACATACAATTTGCAAATATTTTCTCCCATTCCATGGACTGTCTTCTCACTTTCTTTTCTTTTTTTTATTTTATTTTATTTTTTATTTTTTTATTTTTTTTTTGCTTTATAACAAATTTAATCAGTTATACATATACATATGTTCCCATATCCCCTCCCTTTTGCGTCTCCCTCCCACCCTCCCTATCCCACCCCTCCAGGCGGTCACAAAGCACCGAGCTGATCTCCCTGTGCTATGTGGCTGCTTCCCACTAGCTATCTACCTTACGTTTGGTAGTGTATATATGTCCATGCCTCTCTTTCGCTTTGTCACAGCTTACCCTTCCCCCTCCCCATATCCTCAAGTCCATTCTCTAGTAGGTCTGTGTCTTTATTCCTGTCTTACCCCTATGTTCTTCATGACATTTTTTTTCTTAAATTCCATATATATGTGTCAGCATACAGTATTTGTCTTTCTCTTTCTGACTTACTTCACTCTGTATGACAGACTCTAGGTCCATCCACCTCATTACAAATAGCTCAATTTCATTTCTTTTTATGGCTGAGTAATATTCCATTGTATATATGTGCCACATCTTCTTTACCCATTCATCCGATGATGGACACTTAGGTTGTTTCCATCTCCGGGCTATTGTAAATAGGGCTGCTATGAACATTTTGGTACATGTCTCTTTTTGAATTAAGGTTTTCTCAGGGTATATGCCCAATAGTGGGATTGCTGGGTCATATGGTAGTTCTATTTGTAGTTTTTTAAGGAACCTCCATACCGTTCTCCATAGTGGCTGTACCAATTCACATTCCCACCAGCAGTGCAAGAGTGTTCCCTTTTTTCCACACCCTCTCCAGCATTTATTGTTTCTAGATTTTTTGATGATGGCCATTCTGACTGGTGTGAGATGATATCTCATTATAGTTTTGATTTGCATTTCTCTAATGAGTAAAGATGTTGAGCATCCTTTCATGTGTTTGTTGGCAGTCTGTATACCTTCTGTGGAGAAATGTCTATTTAGGTCTTCTGCCCATTTTTGGATTGGGTTGTTTGTTTCTTTGTTATTGAGCTGCATGAGCTGCTTATAAATTTTGGAGATTAATCCTTTGTCAGTTGCTTCATTTGCAAATATTTTCTCCCATTCTGAGGGTTGTCTTTTGGTCTTGTTTATGGTTTCCTTTGCTGTGCAAAAGCTTTTAAGTTTCATTAGGTCCCATGTGTTTATTTTTGTCTTTATTTCCATTTCTCTAGGAGGTGGGTCAAAAAGGATCTTGCTGTGATTTATGTCATAGAGTGTTCTGCCTATGTTTTCCTCTAAGAGTTTGATAGTGTCTGGCCTTACATTTAGGTCTTTAATCCATTTTGAGCTTATTTTTGTGTATGGTGTTAGGGAGTGATCTAATCTCATACTTTTACATGTCCCTATTCTTTTCTTTTTTTTTTAAATTAATTAATTAATTAATTTTCGGCTGCATTGGGTCTTCATTGCTGCGTATGGGCTTTCTTTTTAGTTGCAGCTTAGTTGAGCTTTCTTTTCAGTTGCAGCTTAGTTGCTCCGCGGCATGTGGGATCTTCCCAGACCAGGGCTCGAACCCGTGTCCCCTGCATTGGCAGGCAGATTCTTAATCACTGCGCCACCAGGGAAGTCCCTGGAAGGGAGATTCTTAACCACTGGACCACCAGGGAAGTCCCAGATTTTGTATTTATTCTTCAGTCAGGTTTGGTAGTGTGTGTCTTTTTAGGAATTTGTCCATTTCATTTAGGTTATCTACTTTCTTGGCCTACAGTTGTTTATAGTATTTCCTTATAATACTTTTTATTTCTGTAAGATCGTTAGTAATGTTTCCTCTTTTTTTTTTTTTTGCAGGATCTCAGTTCCTGACCAGGGATTGAACCTGGGCCACAGAAGTGAAAGCCTGGAATCCTAACCACTAGGCCATCAGGGAACTCCCCCTCTTTCTTTCTTCTTCTTTTTTTAAATTTATTTATTTATTTATTTATTCATTCATTCATTGGCTGTGTTGGGTCTTTGTTGCTGTGCGCGGGCTTTCTCTAGCTGTGGCGAGCGGGGGCTACTCTTCATTGTGGTGTGCAGGCTTCTCATTGCAGCGGCTTCTCTTTGTTGCGGAGCACAGGCTCTAGACACGCAGGCTGCAGTAGTCGTGGCACGCGTGCTCAGTAGTTGTGGCTTTCAGGCTCAGTAGTTGTGGCTCGCGGGCTCTACAGTGCAGGCTCAGTAGTTGTGGCACTGAGGCCTAGTTGATCTGCGGCATGTGGGATCTTCCTGGACCAGGGCTTGAACCTGTGTCCCCTGCATTGGCAGGTGGATTCTTAACCACTGCGCTACCAGAGAAGTCCCTCATTTTTTTTTTTTAATACTCTTTTGTATTTTCTTCTATAAATTCTTTTTTTTTTTTGGCTGCATTGGGTCTTCATTGCTGCGTGTGTGCTTTCTCTAGTTGTGGTGAGCGGGGGCTACTCTTCGTTGTGGTGTGCGGGCTTCTCATTGCGGTGGCTTCTCTTGTTGTGGAGCACAGGCTCTAGGCACACAGGCTTCAGTAGTGGCAGCACACAGGCTTAGTAGTTGTGGCTCACAGGCTCTAGAGTGCAGGCTCAGAAGTTGTGGTGCATGGGCTTAGTTGCTCCACAGCATCCTCTCTTTCATTTTTAATTTTAATAATTTGAGTCGTCTCTCTTTTTCTCTTCGTCAGTCTAGCTAAAGGTTCATCAATCTTAGTGGTCTTTTCAAAGAGCCAACTTTTGTTTTAGTTGATTCTATTGTTTTTCTGTTTTCTATTTCATTTATTTACACCCTAATCTTTATTATTTCCTTCCTTCTGCTTTCTTTAGATTTAGTTTGCCCTCCTTTTTCTTTTCTTTTCAGCTGTGACACGTGGCTTGCAGGATCTTAGTTCCCCAAGCAAGGATTGAACCCAGGCCCCATGCAGTGGAAGTGGCGAGTCCTAACCACTGGACTGCCAGGGAATGCCCTGCTTTTCTTTTTCTAGTTTATTAAGGTAGAAGGTTAAGCTGTTGATTTGAGATCTTTCTTCATTTTTAATATAGGCATTCATAGCTACACATTTCCTTCTGAGCACTGCTTATGCTGCATCCCAAGTTTTGGTATGTTTTGTTTTCATTGTCACTAACCTCAAAATATTTTCCCTGTGATTTCTTCTTTGACCCAGTGGTTGGTTAGGAGTGTGTTTTTTTTTCTTTTGTTTTGTTTTTGTTTTTTGGGGTTTTTTTTTGCGGTACGCGCAGGACAGGGAAACTAAGGTGTGGAGAATTAGGGCACACATAACCTAATGTTTTAGGGGACTATAGAAGGGACTAGGGGTCCTCCCAGAAGGAGTTCAAGTTTGACCAGAGAGGGTCCTGGAGGCACCCGGAGGCTCTGTGCTCCCAGGGGTGGGTGAGATTACCTGACGTAGGAAGAGCAACGTTGATAGACTTTCAGGTATTTTCGGAGATGTCCCATGTATTGATCGTTAGGAGGGGAGTGGGAAGAAATTCTTCTATCACAGGGACAACTTCCAGCGATGCTACCTTCATTGCCATCTCCTGAGCGGGACCGAGGTGGTCAGCACAGGTTCCCAGGTCCAGGGGCTCACGCAGCGGTAAACTTAGCCTCCAACCCACAGCCCCACTGCAGCCTCTCCCCTAGACCCGGGGATCTGAGCCCCTCCCACCCCCAGGGCTCAACTCACACATCACACTCCCCAAACACGTCCATAATCACACCTGGGCCCTGGTGTTCCCCAGCCCATCCCCAACCCCAGGCAGCTGGCTCTCCCCCTGCCCTGGCTGCCTTGGGGACCCTGGCTCCCCACTTATTCAACTCAATCCCGCGGCCCTCGTGCCCCCCATCCCCGTCCCCGGATTCGGGGATATGGGCACCAGCCGGGCCCCTGACGAACCTGGAGGAGTGTGGCACCCTACAAAGAGTAGGAGCAAGCGGAACCGGAGTTCCCAACCCAGCATCATCTCGGGCCCGCCTCGCCCTGTCTGACTCCCGAAGACGTGCTCCGGAGCCTGACGTCCAGCCGGTGTCTCAATGGCTTCCGCTTCCTTCTCCCGCTACGCCTGAGATTCTGCGGGAGACGGCGGCCGTCGGCACCAAGGCCCGGCCGAGGCGAGGCGCGAGGTGGCGGCGCCTCCCTCTGGGCGCCCTCACCGTCTCGAACCGATAAGTGCGGTCAGGACCGTTGTAGCCGCGTGATCGCCGGCCTGGGGCGGCGGGGAAACTCCGGGAGGCGGAGCGCCTCCGCCCGCGCCCCCGCACCCAGCCCAGAGCCCCGTCGAGGGGGCAGCCAGGAATGTCTGAAGAAGGCGAAAGAAAGCGGAAGAAAGTCCAGGCTGCAGGGCCAGGCGCGGCGGACGGGCACTGACCACTAGGCTGATCCGGTTCGGCCCGGGGATGTCAGCCCCGCCCGCCCGCCCTCCGCAGGTCAGTCGGCTGGACCTCCTCCTTTGAGAGGCTTTCACTTTTCGGGCTCGGCTCCGGCGCACCGGAATCCAGTCACGGATCCAGTTACATGGCTGGAGTGACCGCGGCAGACGAGTCCGCGCGACCAGCAACACAGACACTGACTGCCCTGAGCGCCTCCGCGCCGCGCAAGACACGGGGGGCGTGGCAACCCGAGGAGCCGGCGGGGGGCTCGGGCAGCCTGACGTCACGCCCCACCCCGAGGTATTTACCTTCAAAAAGTGGTGGCCGGTACCGGAGAAGCGGACCGGACGGGAGGGGCTAGGTGTACCGGGGCTCACCGCCAAACCTAGCCAAGCCGAAGAGATGCCCTAGCTCCTGTCCCCCTCCTCCCACACCCCACAAACGGATCCAAAACTCCTCCCTCCTCACCAAACCCTTGCCCATAGGATTAGCCCTCTCTCACTTCTATCCTCAACTCAAACCCTACCTTTGAGGGTTTGAGCCGCAAATTTTGGGCCCCAAATACCATCTCCCTCCCGACTATATCACCCACTTTCAAGTCTGGACCCCATTCTCACCCTGAATTCCCATCCTCCGCCCTGAAAACTCCTTTCTCACTCCTAACACTCATCCATAGATTCCACCCTAAGTGACCCTCAAACCCACAATCTCCCATTTTATGACCCAGCCCCAAACTCTCCCGAGTACCTCTCTCTCACCACATATCCCTCCCTCTGCTCAGTCTGGGCCCAGGCCTTGTGCCCCTGAAGACATGGAGTTTGTGTCTGGATACCGGGATGAGTTCCTTGATTTCACTGCCCTCCTCTTTAGCTGGTTCCACAAGTTCGTGGCGGAGCGCGGGGCCGAGGGGACCACCCTTGAGCGTTGCTGGCGGCAGCTGGAGGCTCAGATCAGAAGCCTACCCCAGGACTGCGCCCTTTGGGTGCTCCATGTCTTGCCCAACCGTAGTGTGGGCATCAGCCTGGGGCAAGGGGCAGAGCCAGGCCCTGCACCAGGCCTGGAGGCTGCCTGGCTCCTGGGAGACGAGCCCCCACTCCACCTGCGGGACCTAAGCCCCTATGTCAGCTTTGTCAGCCTGGAGGAAGCGGGGGAGGAGGAGGAAGAGGAAGAAGAAAATGGAGAGGAGGAGGGTGCAGGCACCGAGAAAGTAGAAACAGAGGAGGATGGGGAGCCAGCCCCTACCAGCAGGGAGACCCCACAGGAAGCAAACCCCCCAGGGGAGGCAGAGGAGGCCCAGCAGGAGGCAGGAGGTGGCGAGGTTGGCTGCCAAGAGGACAGGGCGGAGGACGAACCAGGGCCTGAGAGGAGGAAGGGACAGAGAAATGGTAAGAACCCAGGGCTGGCCCTGCCCTGCCCCTGCCCAGGCGTACTCCCCTTCAAAGCCCTCCTCTGCCCCTCAGAATCCAGCTAGGAGTCACAAATGGGTGGCCCTCAGGCCAATCTGGCCTAAAAAGGTGTCTTCATTGATCCACAATGTTCTTTGTTTTTTAAATTTGAGCCAACATTTAAACATTAAAAGAAAAAACTTCCAGAAGTCTGGAGTTACCCCTTCCCAAGAAAAATGTAAAGTCCCCACAGCAGGCCCACATTTCCACCTGGCAGCAAATGCTGGTTCTGTGTAGCCACAGTCCCCTTCCGATGAGGCATGCCCTCTCTCCCTAGTCCCCTTCGCTCAGTCTCCTAGTCCCCGTGGGCATTTGATTTGGTGTCCCTGACCCTGACAGTCTGCCCCCCACCCCCGCCCCTGACTTTTCCCTTTTTCCCCAGAGGCGGCCCCCCTGCACCCTTCCTGCATCCTACTGGTGACGGATGCACATGGCACCATCCTGGGCATTGACCTGCTGATGGATGGAGGGCAGGGGAGGGCAGGCAGGGGCTCAGGGACACAGAACTTGGCTCCTCGGGCCTATGCTCTCCTCTGCCACAGCATGGCCTGCCCCATGGGCTCTGGTGACCCCCGAAAGCCCCGAAAGCTTACTGTGGGAGACGCCCAGCTGCATCGGTACAGAAACCTGGTAGAGGGTGGGGAAGCCTGGGGCCCTGGGCTCCTGAGCCCCCCAGCCTGATGCCGTCTCCACCCCCATTCAGGGAGCTGGAGAATCTGGTCCCAAGGCTGAGAGTGAAGCAAACCAAGACCCCGATGCGGACATGGGGTCCCCGGCCCGGCTTCACCTTTGCCTCCCTTCGGGCTCGAACCTGCCATGTTTGTCACAGGCATAGCTTTGAAGTGAAGCTAACCCCCTGGTGAGCAGCCTGCAGAGATGGAGGGAGCAGAAGGAAGACCCCAACAGTCAGGCAAACAGAGAGGAAGCAGGCTGGTGGGGGGGCCCTGCAGACAGACAGAGTGAGGGATAGGGAAACAAGAAGATGACACACACACAAAAAAAGCTGTCATAGGCAGAGAGAGTACAAACAGACTGAGCGTACGGGCAGCCGCAGGACAGATGGACAGCAGACAGGGGACCTACAGACACTGAGTGCCCACCCCCCGTGACCCCAGCCCCCAGTGTGGTGCTGTCCTGTACTGCGGAGAGGCTTGTCTCCAGGCTGACTGGAAGCGATGCCCAGATGATGTGAGCCACCGATTTTGGTGCCCAAGGCTTGCAGCCTTCATGGAGCGGGCCGGAGAACTGGCAACTCTGCCTTTTACCTACACCGCAGGTACCCTAAGGAGGTCAGGATGGGTGGGGGAAAGTGGGACCCGGTCTTTGGAACTGGGGCCCCAAGTGCCTGGGAACAGGGTCCTGGGCTTGAAGGCTAAGTGTCTGGGGCTGGAATCTAGATCCCTGTAATAACAGCTGGGTGCTGGGTATTTGGGGCTGGGGGCTAGACCCCTGGGGCTGGACACAGGATCTCTGGAGCTGAGAACTGAGTGCCCTGGTCCCTGAGAGAACTTATGGGAGTAGGGATTCAAATACTTGCTTCTCAGCTTCACCACTAACTGGTGACCTGAAACAAATCGCTTTACTTCTTAGAGCTATTTCCTCAACTGTGAAATGCGCAGACTAACAAATGTTAAAACCCATGGAATTGTTATATGGGTTCTGTGGGCTACGCTGTAGACACTCAGAAATGTTAACAGTTCTCTGCCTGACTAGAACCAGACTCAGACTCAGGGTCCTGGGGAGAGACTGAGGAGAGCCAAAGTCTGGAATCCTGGCCACCAGGCCCTCAACCCGTCCCCTCATCCTTCTCCAGAGGTGACCAGTGAAACCTTTAACAAGGAGGCCTTCCTGGCCTCACGAGGCCTCACTCGTGGCTACTGGACCCAGTTCAGCATGCTGATTCCAGGCCCTGGCACCCCCGGGCACCCAAGGGGCAGCACGCCATCCCTCAGCGCTCTTCTCAGTGGTGCGTGGGGCCTCTCTCCAGGCATAAGTCCCTCAGACTACAGGGAAGGACGGGAGGGCAAAAAGTTGTCCGGGTCCTAGCTAACCCCTCCACATACACACCAAACCTCACCGCCACCACCAGGGCATTTCATGCCTCTCCTCAACCCTCAGAAAAGTCACCCCTGCCCAGCCCATCCAGAAGCCCCATCCCTAGGCAGCTCCCCATTCCTCCTGCTGCAGCTCCAGGCCCTCTCTCAGGGAACACAGCTCCTTTGGAAGAAGGAAGAGGCCCGGTGGGGACCTCCCTGACACCAGGCTCCTCTTCTTTCATCCTCTCAGGAGATCCCTACCAGCTTCTTCAGGGGGATGGGCCTGCTCTGATGCCTCCTGTGCCCCCAGATCCACCCAGGGGCCTCTTTGGTGAGCTGGAGGGGCCCTGAGGGAGCTAGGGGTAGGGACGGGGACTGGAGGGCCAGCAGTCTCGGTGGTTGAGAAAAGGGGCTATTGGACAGGAGAGGTGGGGGTCCACAGGCCTGGGGCACGGTCCCCAGTAACCCACTCTCCCCAGGCTCGTGGCAGGATTACTACACATGGCGGGGCCTCAGCTTGGACTCCCCCATGGCTGTGCTTCTCACCTACCCGCTGACTGTGTACTACGTCATCACCCATCTGGTGCCCCAGTCCTGTAAGGAGGGCAGAGGCAGGGGGAGGAGTGTGTGGAGCCAGGGGGGGCCAGGGGGGTGGCAGGGGACAGGAGGGAGGGGAGGAGGAGACCATATTCTTAAATGGCTAGCTTATCACCCAGTCCCTGAGCTCAACATCCAGAACAAAAAGTCACTGAAAATCCACGTGGTGGAGGCTGGGAAGGAGTTTGACCTCATCATGGTGTTTTGGGTAAGTCCCTCCAGGCCTGAGGGTGGAGCATTTGGGTGTGGAGGTGGATGCAGGGTGGGACCCAGATCTGTCCTCTTTGCCCTTCAGGAGCTCTTGGTCTTGCTCCCCGACGTGGCCCTGGAGCTGCAGTTTGTGGGTGACAGCCTGCCCCCTGAGAGTGACCAGCAGAATTTTACCCTGCAGAGGGTGAGGGCTGAGGGGGGCCCTGCTCTTTAGCCCTAACCCTCCTGCTGTCCTCCCAGCTGGGCTCTGCCCTTCCGATCCCTGCCTCCTCTCCCCTGTCTTACTTGATGCATCTCCCAGTACCGTAACTTCCACCGGCTTCTCCACCCCACTCCAAACTCCCCAGGATGACCTCGAAGTAGCTGTCCGTCCTGGTTCCGGGGTATCAGCACGGCTAAGCTCTGGGACTAAGGAGAAGGGGCGCCGCAGGGACCTGCAGATCAAGGTGTCTGCACGGCCCTACCACCTGCTCCAGGGGCCCAAGCCTGACTTGGTTATCGGTAAGCGCCTGGGGTAGGAGCATGGGGGAGGTGAGAGGAGGCCCTGGGAGCCAGCTTCTCCCTGCTCTCCTTCCCTCCGCAGGATTTAACTCTGGCTTTGGTCTAAAGGACACTTGGCTGAGCTCGCTGCCCCGGTTACAGGTGGGGGATGGGACAAAAGGGACCTTCTCTCACCTCCTGCCCGGTCCCTCCTCCTCTTCGGAAAGTCTCTTCTTCCCCATCATCTGCTCTACAGACCTGGGGTGCGCCAGCGGGTCCTCCTGCCCTCCTCTGTGCCTGCCTCGTGCCTCTCCCCATCCCGGTCCGTCTGGGTCCTCGGGAGGTACGTGGGGTCGGGAGCCTTTCTGAGTGTCTGAGGCCCCGCCCCCACCCCAGTCCCTCCGAGTGCCGGCCTTCTTCACCGAGAGCAGCGAGTACGGCTGTGTGATGGACGACCAGACCATGGCGGTGGCCACGGGAGGGGGCGCCAGCCCTCCACAGCTCAACCCTTTCCGCTCCCCCTTTCGCCTCAGAGCGGCGGACAACTGTATGCCCTGGTAAGGCCTTCTTACTCTCTGGCCACGCAACCTGAAAGGCCCACCTCTACCCTCGTCTCTGCGGTCCTGGGACCCTCCTGGCCCAGCCCTACACCCTGCTTTCGCCGCCCGCACTCCCACCACCCCCGCTGGAGGGTCTCGACAACGCCCACACACCCCTCTTTAGATCCAGCTCACAAAAACCTCTCCGACTCCTCGTTTCCCAGCCCCGGCCCCAACCCCTCCGCAAAAAAACGCCAGGTTGCGCTCGGGCTGGCAGAGCCCTAAGTTTAGCCCCACCCCCTGAAACTCGGAGCCCACAAACCCCGCCCCTTGGGAAAATCCCGGCCTTTTGGCCCCGCCCCTGACGGCGCCGCGCCCCCCTCAGGTACTGCAACGCCTTCATCTTCCACCTGGTCTACAAGCCTCCGCAAGGGAGCTGGGCCCGCCCCGCGCCACGGCCCGTTCCTCCCGCCCCGGCCCGTAGGCGCCAAGGAGAAAAGAAATCTGGGCTGGGGGCCCGCCGGCGGAGGTGAGGGCGGAGAGGTAGAAATCCACCCCCTCCCCTAACACGCCTCAGAAAGGAACACGAAACAGGCGAGGCCGAGGGGGAGGGCGTAACACGAAAAGGTAAATAAAATTACTTGTTTGAAAGCACTGAGTCAAAAGCTCATAACTGGGTCCTTAAATGGAAAGAGGATTAAAGGATTTACGGATGACATTTTCTTCCATCTTTCTTCAGTTCCTCGACAGCTGTCCCCTCTCTTACTTGGGATTCTGACCCTCCTGGGTAATCCCAAACTTCTTCTAATGTGTGTGTTGACAAGGCATTTTCCGGCCCCAGTAACAGGCAGGGACCGGATCCGAGTCAAGCAAGACCAAGAAACAGAAAGTGGCTTCTCTCTGGGAGGGGGGGAGAGGGGGCGGGGGCGGGGGCAGGGGAGGCATGCAACCTCCTAGGGGCACTCACAGCCTTGGTTTAGAGTCAGTGAAAGACCCCAGCCACCCAACTGTCCAAGTTAGAAACTTCATGGCCATCCCTGACTCCACATTCTCTCATCCTTCACGTCCCATAAAGAACCAGCTCCAGCTGAGTCAGGCTGCTGGTCACTCAACATCCAGCAGTTTATGTCCAGTCCCACTGCAAATGCCACCATATCTCGTGTTCCTTCCAAAACAGACATTCGAAACATTACTCCCTGCTTAAATCCCTTCAATGACTTTCCTCTACTTTTAAAATCCCCGTGAGTCTGGGCCGGGCTTAATGACCCTTATCACAAAGAATACAAAGGGAAAAATAGTGGAGAAACCTGGCAGACACCACCTGCACCAAGTGACTAGGTTTACAGGAAATAAGAAGTCATGTTGACGTCATGCTCCCTGACATGATGCAATAAGGCCACATCCCCTCTGTAGTATTCTTCCCCCAAATCCATAACTTTAGACTAATCATGAGAACACGTCAGACAAAACCAAACTGTGGGACAGTCTACAAAACCCCTGACTGCTATTCTTCAGAAGTATCAAATTCACGAAAAGCAAAGAAAGACCAAGAAACAGTGACAGATTGGAAGAGACTAAGGAGACATGACAACTAAATACGATGCAGTATCCTGGTTTGAACCCTGGAACAGAAAAAAAAAATTAATGGAAAAACTGGAGAAATTCAAATAAAGTTTTCAGTTTAGCTAATGGTATTGTATCAATGCTAATTTCTTAGTTTTGATAAACACGCTGTGGTTGTAGAAGAAGTAATAAGGAAGATGTGTGAGGAGTATTTGGGAACACTCTACTGTCTGTGCACCCCACCTATAAATCTAAAATTCTTTCCAAAAAAAAGTTTAAAATTTCAGACTCTTTAGTATGGCTTGTAAGGTGCTTCTATTTCTGTCACCCTCTTTTATTATAACTATCTTATTATCAAAGTTTCCAAATATACACAAAAGCCCAGAAGGTTCAGCATAATGAGTCGCTATGTGCCCATCACCCAGCTTCAACAATTATCAACATTTTTCAAATTTTGTTATTACTCCCTGTGATAATGTGATAATATAAGAAATATATATTTGGTCTGCGTGCCCCATTCCTGGCACAAGAGCTTCTATAATCTGAGTGACAGAGGTGAGAGGAGCATCTTTTGTTATTCATAATAAGCCCCTTTCAACCATACCTGAGTTTAATAAGGTAGCTCTAGGTGGGCCCTTATTTAACTTCAGGATGGAAGTTAGATACTAGAGGAACCAACCACATGATTAGAGGGCTGAAACGTTCAGCCCCACCCCTTGCTCTCCAAGGGAGAGGAGCGGGGCTGGAGATTAAGTTAATCACCAAGCAACCTGCATAAAAATCCCTAAACGATGGGGTTCAGAGAGCTTCTGGGTTAATGAACACACTGAGGTACTGAGGCTGGCACACCTGGAGAGAACATGGAAGCTCCAGGCTACCCCCTCTTCCCTCACCACACCTTGCCCTATACCTCTTTTCCATTTTGCAGTTCCTTTACAACAAAGCAGTAATAATCAGTAAACTGTTTTCCCAAGTCCTGTGAGCCATTTTAGCAAATTATTGAACCTGAGAAGGAGATCACAGGAAGCCTCAGTTTATAGTCGGTCGGTCAGAGGGCCCAGGGCTTGCAATTAGCATCTGAAGTGGGGGCAGTCTTTTAGGACTGAGCCCTTAACCTGTGGCAGTCTGTGCTCACTCTGGGTATTTCGTGTCAGAAGTGATTGAATTGGGACTTCCCTGGTGGCGCAGTGGTAAAGAATCTGCCTGCCAACGCAGGGGACACAGCTTCAATCCCTGGTCTGGGAAGATCCCACATGCCATCGAGCAACTAAGCCTGTGCACCACAACTACTGAGCCTGTGCTCTAGAGCCCATGTGCTGCAACAACTGAGCCCGTGTGCTGCAACTATTGAAGCCCACATGCCTAGAGCCCGTGGTATGCAAAAAGAGAAGCCACTGCAATGAGAAGCCCATGCACTGCAACGAAGAGTAGCCCCTGCTCGCCACAACTAGAGAAAGCCTGTGTGCAGCAACGAAGACCCAACGCAGCCAAAATAAATAAATACATACATACATACCCTGTTTAAAAAGAAAAAAGAATTGATTGAATTGCAGGACACCCAGTTGGTGTCAGGGTAGTTGGAGAATTGGTTGGTGTGAGAGAACAAACAAAAACAAAACACCTATTTGGTATCAAAAGTGCTATTAGTAAAAACAGCTAATAGTTGGTGTCAGAAGTGAGATTTGCTAGACTGGCCCTAGCTCACAGAAATATGTGGTTTGAGAGGAGAAAGGATAAAAAGATGGGAGATACAGAACCTTTGATTCCTGGGTGGCCATGTGGTCACCCATGGCATGGAGCAGCAGCTGTGCTGCACTCAGTTACTAAAGGTAAAAGTAACAAATGGAATTTAAAGTTGGATTCAACTCCCAGGAAGTTGTTTCACTAGATGCATAAGGAAATGCAAACCAATAAGAAAAAAAGTGACATATACAATCCCTTGGTGATTATTTGTAATAGCTAAAATGAAATTTAAAAAGAGTTCTGGTTTGGACTTTGGTGCTAGACTAAGCTCGGGTTTGAGTCAGTCTGAGTTTTGGCCACTAGCCTCAAAGCTATCCAGTAAATAATTAGGCTGGGACAACAGAAAGTACCTCTAAGGCCTCTGCTCACCAAGAAGGTAGTCAGCATGGGGGGAAGGCAAAAACCAAGGATCTACTGATACCAGGAATATAGTTGTGCAGGAGTTGCTTCATTTTGTAGATTGGTATCATCAGCTTCCGGAAGGACCTTTACTAAAATGGATTATGAGAGTGACTAATTTAGGGGCAGTATCTTTGTTTATAAGTGTTCAGGATAGAACAGCATGTTTGGGTTGATACAGGACCCACAGTTCACTATTAAACAATCATAAATGGCTGTACGCCAACCAGACACACAGGAGGTTATTCCTGAGGAATAACCCTAAAGCTATCCAGGACCCACCAAAAGTCACCTCATTAGCATAAACTCAGGTATAGTCAAAGGGGCTTGTTATGTATAACAAAAGACACTCCTCTCACCTCTTATCACTCAGGAAATTCCAAGGGTTTTACACGCTTTTGAGCCAAGAACCTGGGATGAAGACCAAAATATGTATTTCTTACATCACAATATCACACACCCCCAGCTGTTTCCCAGAGTGTTTTAAGGCACACCCCAGACATCAGTTAGCTCACTTATATGCATCTATAACTAATAAAGACTTTTAAAAAATGTAACCACCATGCCATTATCATACCCAATACAATTAACAATTATTCTTTAATATCTTATCATAATACCCAGTTCATATTCAAATTTCTTGAATTATCTCAGAAATGGCTTTTACAGTTGGTTTGTTACAATCAAGAAATGAATAAGATCTACACATGGCTTTCGGTTGTTATCTCTCTTAAGTTTTTTTGTTTTTTTCTATAACAGACCTCCTTCCCTTTTTTATTTTCAGTCCACTGATTCAATGAGAAACTAAATCACTTGTGCTGTAGAATGTTCCTCATTCTGGATCTGGCTGATTATTTCCTCTGGGTGTTTTTTTAATCTGTTCATCTATATTCTTTAGTTCTATAATCTGGCAATTAGATCTAGATGACAAGGCCCTTTTAATGTGGCCGCTGCCAACCTCCACAGGCTGATCTCATCCTGCTTCCTGCCCCCTCCCTACCCTCGAGCCAGGGGCTCTAAATGAAGACACCACACTCTCTCAGTGTGGAAGTTCCCTGTTTTCTTGCACAATTAATGCCTTCTCAGCCTAAAGCTCACTTCCTTAGGAAGGGAGGCCTTCCTTGACCCCAGATGAGGGTAGACACCCCCTGATAATACCTTGTAAATCCCCTACAGCCATAAAAGGGCAGTCTAGGTCCCTGGTGGATTGAGGGGAAAGAGAACTTTTCCCCACTCCCTTGGCCAGAAAAATAACCTCTCCCTAAGTTCCTGCCATCTCCTACATGAAAGCATATTGTTATCTCAGAGCAGCGGGATTACTAAGGATTTGTTTACTCATTTTGTTTTGCTGTCCTGCTCATTTTTCTTCCGTGAACACACAGTACTTTTGTAATAAAAACGTTTAATTTACAAATTTGCCCACCTTAATAATTCACGTACTAAATACTGATTGAATGCACACACGGCTTTATGTTAGAGATGCAGTGGGGAAAAAAAAAACCAAGAGAATGGTCCCTGCTTCCATGAAATTTACAAGGATCCCTTACCCCCATCACTCTCTATCACATTACTCTTTTCTTTTCTTTGAGCACGTATTACAGTTATTTTATTATGTCATGCATTTATTTATGTTTATTACCCCTCCTCCTCTAATACACACTAAAAACTGAATTCCATGAAAGGGGAGACCTCGTCTGTCTGATTATAACTATGCCCCAGCACAGTGCCTGGGATGTGATAGCCACTCGGCATTTACTAAAGGAATTTTATTTTTTTCCGGCTGCACAGCTTGAGGGATCTTAGTTCCCTGACCAGAGACTGAGCCCTGGCCCATGGCAACGAAAGCACCGAGTCCTAACCACTGGACAGCCAGGGAATTCCCTAAAGGACTTTTAGAAACCTATTCCTGCTATACTGGAGGGAAAATGGACTATGAGAGGGTAAGACTTGAGACAGATCAGCTAGGAGTTTTTGGTAGCAATACAGGCAAGAGCTGATGGTGCCTTGATGCTGGAGAGAAACAGGTTAAATCCTAGGGCTAATGAGGAGGTAGAAATAACAGATGGTGAGCAATTATACTGGAACAAAGGGAGGGCAGAGAAGGAGCTGAACGTTCCCAGCCAGGACAACCAGATCGAAGGAAGTGCTGTGTGCTCACAGTGGGGACACAGGAAGAGGGATGGAGTTAGAGCGGTCGGAAGGGGTGGGAGAGAAAGGTAGTGAATTCAGGGTGGACTTGTTAAGTTTGAAATGCACATGGGACCTCGTGGTAGAGATTCTGGTAGGCAATTGACATGTGAGATGGAACTCACACAACTAGGAGAGTGGATGAGGAGCCTAGAAAGAAGAAGGGGCCTTCAAAACAGAATCCTGGTGGAGGTAAGGATGGTCAGAGGAAGAGGAGGCAACTAGGAGAGGGAGAAGTGCTGAGAGCAGTGGAAAACCAGGAGGCTTCAGAAACAAAGAAGGGTGCTCAGCTGTGCCAGACACTGCTTAGGCCAGGTCAGATCAAGGTGAAGAAATGTCCCCTGTACTTCACAACAAAGACAAGAGAGTATTCAACAGAGTGGTGGTGGCAGCCTTGAGAGGGTGGAGAGTGAGAGGGAGGCGAATTAGAGGCAACAATTGGGTAACTTAGAGAATACAGAAGACCCGAAAAAGAAAATTCAAATGGCCCTCAATCCCAACACCTAGAGATAACCACCGTCCTCATTTTGGTGTGTTTACAGTCTCTTTTATCAAAATGTACATATTTTTACAAACTTTAATCATACTGTACATCATGCTAACTAGCTTGCTCTTTTAATAAAACAATATGTTATGAACAGCTTTTGGGGACTTCCCTGGTGGCGCAGTGGTTAAGGATCTGCCTGCCTATGTGGGGGGCACGGGTTCGAGCCCTGGTCCGGGAAGATCCCACATGCCGCGGAGCAACTAAGCCCATGCACCACAACTACTGAACCTGTGCTCTAGAACCCACGAGCCACAACTACTGAGCCCTCACGCCACAACTACTGAAGCCCTCATGCCTAGAGCCCATGCTCTGCAACAAGAGAAGCCACCGCCATGAGAAGCCTGTGCACCGCAACAAAGAGTAGCCCCCGCTCGCTGCAACTAGAGAAAGCCTGCGAGCAGCAACGAAGACACAACGCAGCCAAAAATAAAAAGTAAATAAATAAATAAATGTATAATATGTTATGAACAGCTTTTTATGTCATTACACAGTCTCTTTGTCTTATCTGTCTATACAGATGGCTGTATATTAGTTTACTTTATGAATGTGACATGGCCTAGTGGGACATTTAGGCAGTTCCTAATTTTTCTCTATTTTAAAGGAAGGAGGAAGTAGAAAGTGTCCCAGCTGGGAACCAAAGCAGGACCCAAGACTGTCTGGGCCTCCCCGGTGGGCGGGGAGTTGATATGCCTGAGACACTTCGCATGGAGTTTCCGGCCAAGGAAGGAGGAGGGCAGTTTGCAGGGACCGAGGTAGAAGCATAGGATGAAGAAGACAACATGGGCCTGTGTGGGGTGCTAGTCCCAACCCAGCCTCGTGGACACAGATCTGAGGCCTAGAAGACAGGAACCACAGACAGAAGCCAAAGAGCTGCTGTAAAGCCGAGGGGCATGAAGGACACAGCATAGCACCTAGAGCCCAGGAAGCAAAGTCATACGCTTTCACTGTCAACACACCAGAAGTCCACACTTGCCAACATACCCGTTGTCACCTTGACTTATCCCCACATGACTCTGTTCATCCCCTCTTGGGTTCAATCTCCTACCTCCTCCCTTTCTTGCCCCAGATCCTCTCATTGGACCCTCTGGGATTTAAGATCAACAAGATGCCCCAAATCATCCACCTCTTCTCTTGGTTTTCCCTTTGCCTTCTTGCTCTCAGAAACTTGGTGCTCCTCCAAAGCCACTACCCGCTTGCAACCCTTTGAAGAAACATTTTTTCTCCCACATTCCACAAATTCTGAGATGAGGCAGTTGTCTTTCTTATCGTATGTTTTTTTTTTTTTTTTTGTGGTACGCAGACCTCTCGCTATTGTGGCCTCTCCCGTCGCGGAGCACGGGCTACGGATGCGCAGGCTCAGTGGCCATGGCTCACGGGCCCAGCCTCTCCGTGGCATGTGGGATCTTCCCAGACCGGGGCACGAACCCGTGTCCCCTGCATCGGCAGGCGGACTCTCAACCACTCCGCCACCAGGGAAGCCCTTACCGTATGTTTTTGCTTCCAAAAAATTTCTCCTCCCTCCAAAACCCCAGCCTCTTTGAAGCACATGCCAGGAGACTAGACCAGCCATTACCCTTCCTGTGGCAAACATCTTGTAACATCTACCAGCTTCATCAAGGGCTTAAGCATTTGGCTTATGTTTACTTCTCCATCATTAATCATGTCTTCATTTGTGTAACTAAGACATCCACTGAGATAATCCATCCAACAGCCCAACCTCTCAGCTCCTTGTCCTCTTCTCTTCCACCCCTCCTCAGCCACAGGCTCCAATGGCCAAACCCTAGAGCCCTGTCATTACCAGTAACTGCACCTCTTCCAACCTCTGATTCCCAGCACCACACTACTATCCATCCTTCTAGTCCCCTCTCTGATATCCTCAGTTCAACAATCCTTCAACCTTTCAGGTTCTTTAGCCCACATTTTCACTGTCCATCACCCTCTTCACATCTTCACATCCCACTTCACCCAGTTTAGGTCCATGACTCTAATGATTCCTTCGCACACACTCTTAATGCTCTTGTCCCACCATTTTCCTTGCAAAACTGCAAGAAGGATCAAACCAAACTCCACCAACAATGAGAATTTCCCTGAGCAACTGAGCACGGCTGGGGATAAAGAAGTGTGCTGACAAATCTCACTTGGAATGAGTAACAACAAATCACAAGTGGGCTCTTAGGACACCCGACCATCCTATGATTTCTCTGCTCAATACTCTCTTCTGCTCTCTGAAATTCCCCTTCTTGCCTCAGATGGCAACACTGCGTGGCCCCATCCTCAGAACTTCCTCATCTTTCCACCAGTGCTTCTTATGATATCTATTCCCTGCAATTTCCGTTCTTCTGTTTGTTTTTTTGGTCATTCATGTTAAATGCTTTCCTCAGATGTCTGGTCATCCTTCCTTCTCCGTTCACATCCCAACCACTCCGATGAAGAGTACCCTTGTTGAGATAATGCCAAGCCCAATGGTCAGTATTCACTCTCTTAGCAGCATTTAACAGAGTTGTTAAATGCACTCACTCTTTGAAGCACTGTGTTGGCCTCCAGGACAGCACACTCCCCTGGTTTCCCTCTCCCTTTGCTAGGGTATCCTTGTGCTGGTTTTTCCTCCTCCTGCCTCTCTGTCTGTCCTCTACTCTCCTTTCTCCCTTGCCCTCCACACCTGTCTTACCCGTGCTTCCTCGTGTTTATTTTGTTTTTAATATTTATTTATTTATTTGGCTGCACCCAGTCTTAGTTGCAGCATGTGGGATCTTTAGTTGCGGCATACAAACTCTTAGTTGCGGCCTGTGGGATCTAGTTCCCTGACCAGGGATTGAACCTGGGCCCCCTGCATTGGGAACGTGGAGTCTTAGCCACTGTACCACCAGAGAAGTCCCTTTTTTTTTTTTTTAAGTATTTATTTTTGGCCACACCGTGCAGCACGCGGGATTTTAGTTCCCCGACCAGGGATCGAACCCATGCCCCCTGCAGTGGAAGTGCAGAGTCTTAAACACTGGACCACCAGGGGAGTGCCTGCTGTGCCCATTCTTTGCAGGCCAAGCCTGTTTCCCCAGGGCCTTTGCACTTACAGCCTTCGCTGGAACACTCTTCCTCCCAAATCCCACTCCCTTCCTGAAGGTCACTGCCTCAGAGAGACCTTCCCTGACCTCGCTAACTAAAATAGCCTGTTAGTCTACCTCCTTGTTTCCTTTTTCTTCACAACACGTATTTCTCCCTAAAGTTGTATATGTATTGTTGACTTGTTTATTGTCTGCCTCTCCCCAACTGAATCCCCAGCACACTGAACAATATCTGGTACACAGTAAGTACTCAATAACCTTTGTCATATGAAAGAAAGAAAAGGAGAGGGAAGAAAGAGAGAAAGAACAGGTAAGCAAAAAGCCTGAGAAAACAGGTTTCGGTTAAAGCCAGCTGAAACCACCGGCTCCTCCCCTCTGCATATTCCATCAATCATGTTGATGGTGGCACAGCAATTACAAGCACAGGAGTCTGCCAGGCATGAGTACAAGTCCCAGTTTGACTGGTGTCAGCTGTGCGGTTTTAAGCAAGTTACTTAATCTCTCTGAGCCACATACCCCCCTTTGGCAAATTTTTATGAGTGCCTATTTACAACAGAGGCATTATGCCATATCTGTTGTGAGGATTATATAAGATAATTTATGAAATGTCTCTGATACCAATCATAAGTACTCAGTAATCTGGTGTCATTTACACCCATTCTTCAAGTTTTGCCATGATACATTCTCATCTGTTTATAATCATCTGTGTTTGCAATTCAGATATCCTCAGTGATCAAAGAATTATTTAGGACTGTTTTGGTGGGGTTTTTGTTTTGTTTTGTTTTGTTTTTGGCCATGCCACACAGCATGCGGGATCTTAGTTCCCCGACCAAGGATTGAACCCGTGCCCCCTGCAGTGCAAGCGTGGAGTCTTTTTTTTTTTTTTTTTTTGGCTACGTTGGGTCTTCACTGCTGCGTTCGGGCTTCTCATTGCGGTGGCTTCTCTTGCTGCGGACCACGGGCTCTAGGCCCGCGGGCTTCAGTAGCTGCTGCACGCAGGCTCTGTAGTTGTCGCTCACGGGCTCTAGAGCACAGGCTCAGTAGTTGGGGCTCACGGGCTTAGTTGCTCCGAGGCATGTGGGATCTTCCCAGACCAGGAATTGAACCCGTGTCCCCTGCATTGGCAGGCGGATTCTTAACCACTGCGTCACCAGGGAAGCCCGGAAGCGTGGAGTCAACCACTGGACCACCAGGGAAGTCCCAGGACTGTTTGGGGGTTTTTTCCTTTTTTTTTTTTTTTTTTTTGGCAGTTCGCGGGCCTCTCACTGTTTGTGGCCTCTCCCGTTGCGGAGCACAGGCTCCGCACGTGCAGACTCAGCAGCCATGGCTCACGGGCACAGCCGCTGCACACGGACCGGGGCACGAACCCGTGTCCCTTGCATCGGCAGGCGGACTCTCAACCACTGCGCCACCAGGGAAGCCCAGGAGTGTGTTTTTTACTTCCCACCTAGTTGTGTATTTTCCAAATTCCCTTTTGCTATTGATTTCTAATTTTACTCCAGTTTAGTTGGAGAATATTTTGTGACTTCAACATTTTTAAATTAATTGAGACTTTTTGTGGCCTACCCTATGGTCCATCCTGGAGAATGTTGCATGTGCACTTGAGAAGAATGTGTATTTTGCTGTTACTCTGTGGAGTAGTCCTCCTATGAACGTGCCGTACTATTTCTACATACTGCAGCTGGAGCTGGTTGTTTGGTTTTTTTTTAAGTATTTATTTATTTATATGTTTGCCACGTAGTGTCTTAGTTGTGTCACTCAGGATCTTTTGTTGTGGTGCGTGGTCTTCTCTCTAGTTGTGGTGTGCAGGCTCCAGAATGCACGGATTCCAGAGCACGAGGGCTCATTAGTTGTGGCGGGTGGGCTCTGTAGTTGCAGCACGTGGGCTTAGTTGCCCTGAGGCATGTGGGATCTTAGTTCGCTGACCAGGGATTGAACCAGCGTCCCCTCCATTGCAAGATGGATTCTTAACCACTGGACCACCAGAGAGTCCCTGGAGCTGGTGTTTTGAATTGAAAATATGATCCAGACAATCCCCCACTTAAAATTAACTCTCAAGATAAAGTGCTGTCTCTATAACATAGTTTATAAGGCCCTTTATGTACTCACTCCTGCCCACCTGTCTGGAATCACACTCTTATTTACTACTAAATTTTTTATTGTAATAAAATATAAATAACATAAAATTTAGCATTTTAACCACTTTTGGTGTACAATTCAGTAGCATGAAGTGCATTTACCTTGTTGTGCAATCCCCTCTTTTCTTTTTGACACTCTTGTCTCCAGCCATCTGAACTACTTTTAGTGCTCATACATTCATTCAACAAAAGCTGTTGAATGTCTACTAGGTGCCAGGCACAGTTTGAAGCACTGGAAGTACATCAGGGAACAAAGTAGACAGAAATTCCTAGCCCCATGGAACTTACATGTATAAAGGGAGACAAAAAAATAAGTGCAATATACAGCATGTTAAATAGTGAATCATACTAAGAAGAAAAAGCAAGGAAGGAGGATAGGAAGATGTGTGTGTGTGTGTGTGTGTGTGTGTGTGTGTTGAAATTTTAGAAAGAATAATCAGGGAAGGTCTCACTGGAGAGACATTTAAAAAAAGACCAGAAGGAAGGAGGGAAGTCATTTGTATATTTTGGGGAAAAGCATTTGGACAGAGGGAAGAGCAAGTGCAAAGTCATGAGGCAGGATCATGCCTGACATATTCAATGAATATTGATGAGGTCAGTTTGGCTAGTGCAATCAGATCACATAGGGCCTTTGAGAAGCTTTTCATCATTCTCAACTGAAAATACGATCCAGAAAATTTCCTGCAATTGGAAGCCATTGGAAAGTTTTGAGCAGGGAAGTGACATGATATGCTTTAAATTTTAAAGATCGCTTTGGTTCCTCTATTGAAAATACACTGTAGGGACGCAAAGTATGGGAGAGAGAAACCATTAGGAGGCTATTGCAATAATCCAGGTGATAGATGAAGCTGACTTGACAAGGTTGGTAGCAGTGGAGACAGTGAGAAATAGATTCTGACTGCTTGGAGGTGGGTAAGATGAAAGAGAAACCAAAGAGTCAGGATGACTGCAAGGGTTTTGGCTTAAGGACCTGGAAGACTGGAATTGTCGTTTACTGAGCTAGCGAGGACTGTGGGGTATTTTGGGAGGAGGGAATATCGGAAGCTCAGTTTTGGACTTGTTAAGTTTGCTATCTCTAGCTGAAATCCAAGTGGAGATGTGGAATAAGGAAGTGATATATAGTATTCTGGAGTCCAGGGGAAAGTGGGTTGGAGTTATAATTTGGGAATTATCAGTGTGTAACTTTGTTTACTATTGTGGGAGTGGAGTCATTTAATAAACATACATTACTGAGCTGAGCACCTGCTTGGCGTGAGGCAAGACGCACAGGTTTTAGCCTTGGGTAGTTGTCAGGAAAGGGTGTCATTTATTGAGATAGGAAACACAAGAAGAGGTGCAGTTCTGGGAGGCGGTGACTGGATTCGTGTTGGATGTGTTGCATTTGTGGTGTCTGTGGAGGTGTCCAGGAAAGAGTTCGCTTTATGGGGGCTGCAGCTCAGGGGACAGGTCTGGTCTGGAGACTTGGCATGTAGTTGGCAACTGAAGCTGTAGGAGTGGTTGACATAGGCCAGGGGTAGCGTGAGTCTCTCGGCGGCCGGAAACAGGCATGACACATCTTCCCACATCTATTTTTTCCTGTTTCCCTTAAGCGCCTGCTGTCATCACACAAAACGCCCTTAATCGACGGCTACCAAAGAATACTTTTTTAAAAATAAATAAATTTATTTATTTATTTATTTTAGGCTACATTGGGTCTTCATTGCTGTGCACGGGCTTTTCTCTACTTGCGGCGAGCAGGGGCTACTCTTCCTTTCCGTGCAGGCTTCTCACTGCGGTGGCTTCCCTTGTGGCCGAGCAAGGGCTCTAGGCCTGTGGGCTCAGCAGTCGTGGTTCGCTGCTCTAGAGCACAGGCTCAGTAGTTGTGGCTCACGGGCTTAGTCGCTCCGCTGCATGTGGGATCTTCCCGGACCAGGGCTCAAACCCGGGCCCCCTGCATTGGCAGGCGGATCCTCAACCACTGCCACCAGGGAAGTCCCAAAGAATACTTTTTATTCCCCACAGCTCCTCCCTTCTCCCGGAGATTGCGGATAGAGGCAGGGTCTAAAAAACGCACCCCTAACGAGGTGAGCCTCCAGGGGTGGTGACGTCACCAAGGAAGCGGAGTATATGGCGACCACGCCCCCGGCACCGGGAGGCGGGGCCAAGGGCTCAACCTGGAGCTGCACCGACCCCTCCCCAGGGCGCTTCCTTCCTCCGGCCGGTAGGCGTCAGGCCAGCTCGAGCAGGCCGCCGTCGGCCAGCAATCCCTGAGTACGGTTGTAGACGTCCTCTAGGGTGCCCGCGGCCCGGACCAGCGCGTTCCGCGCCTCCGCCTCTTTGGAACCCGGACACGCCAGCTCGAGCAAGCGGCCGCGACCCGGGAAGGCGAGGAATGCGAGGTGGGCGGCCTGACGGACGATCCAGGGGTGGTGCGGAGCCAGGGCCGTGCCGTAGGCGTCGCTGCACTGAGCGCCAGCGTCCGGGCCTCCGAGCATCCCGGTCGCCACCCGGTGGAGGCAGAGCTGGGACCAGCGTAGCGCACGGTGCAGTAAGAGCATCGTCAGTGAGCCCGGGGACTCGGCCGAGAGTCGTGGGGCGATCCCGGGCCGCTCCCACGCCACCATGGTCGCCAGCGACTTGTAGTGCGCGGCCTCTGGGCCGCGCACCAGAGCCTCGAGGGCTGTCACTTTGGCGGAGGCCTCACTTGTGGCAAACGCGAAGATGGAGCCGAGGGGAGTTAGGAACCTGTGTGTGTGATGGTGGGAAGGGTAGGAAGGTATGAGAGAGGGCGATGGAGCCACAAAGAGGCGGGGACTGGATGGGGGGGGACCACTCACCGGACTAGCTCCCTCCATCCTGCCAGGTACTGCGACAACTCCACATCCCTTTCCGAGTTCAGACTGGCGCGGAACGGCCTCATCATGCGGCCCAGCATCCCCTGAGGGCCCAGACACTGAGGATCTTCCCATTCCGGGGCCTCCAAGGGTCCCGACTGTTGCGGGACCTGGGGGTGAGATAGGAGGGGAAAGGAGTGGGAGCAGAATCCCTAGCTTGCTGGGTTCGCCAAACAGCCCAGTTGGGTTCTGAAGAAATTATTCCTAAGATCTAGATGGTGTCCCTCTTGCTGTATTCTCAGCTTCTGACGGGAGAAGGGAGAGGAGGAGGAGGGCCTGCCCTTCATCAGATCCTCAGCCTGGTCCACTTCCCCCTGCTCAGGGTCCTACCTGGAGTTCCCAGTCCCAGCCCTTCCGGGAGCATACCTGGAAAGGAGGCGGTTCCCTGGCAATGCAGGACTGGGCCCCAGACCTGCAGCCTGAGAGGGCACCTGAGGGAAGTGAAACAGAGCAACGAGGGCTTGAGGAGAGACCTTAGGTCTCAAGGGCCTGGATTCCCCGGTTCCTCCCAGAGCAGGTGAGGGAAGGGGTACTCACGGAGGCTCCGATCCCAGAGATAAACAAGCAGTAGTGTGAAGACAGCAAGAGGAATCGCACTGCGCAACCAGCGCCGAGGGACCGGCTGAGGCAGTGCGACCCGCATGGCTGCTGCAGGGACCACCGCCCCCTCACCAGCCCCTCGCCAGGCCTTGTCCCTTCGCCTCCAGGAGGGGAGAGAAGCCGCAGTGCCTGAGGCGCAAAGGGTTAATAATTAACCTACTAAGTCCCCCTCTCCTGTGCCCTTTGCCCCAGAGGGCAGCATCTGAGGAGAGAAGGACTGGATGAAGAGGATTTGGGGGATTCAGTAGCAGTGACACGTCAGTACATTTCCCTTTCCTGTAAGGCCAGGTTGTAGTAAGAGGAAGCCTGGGTATTGTGAGGAGAGGCTGAGGTCAGAACCAGTTCCCCCACTGAGCAATGGTGGACCCTAAGTTGACTCTGGGCCTGAGTTCCTTCCACTGTACATTGAGGATAATAATATGTTCTTTTGCAGGCTTCATGTGAGGATTAAATGATATTGTATGTGCAAACACTGTAAATGGAAAAGCTTACTACAATTGCTCCATAAATCTTACCTTTTATTTATTTATTTATTTTTTTGTGGTACGCGGGCCTCTCACTGTTGTGGCCTCTCCCGTTGCAGGGCACAGGCTCTGGACGCGCAGGCCCAGCGGCCATGGCTCACGAGCCTAGCCAAGCCATGGCATGTGGGATCTTCCCGGACTGGGGCACGAACCCACGTCCCCTGCATCGGCAGGCGGACTCTCAACCACTGCGCCACCAGGGAAGCCCATAAATCTTGCCTTTTAAGTTCAAGCATGGGGCACCTGGGATTCAGAGAACACCCACTTCTAAGTTCTCTATCCTGTCCCCAAGGGACCTTATCTTATTATTATTTTTATTTTATTAATTAATTTATTTTTTGGCTGCGTTGGGTCTTTGTTGCTGCACGCTTTCTCTAGTTGCAGTGAGCCAGTGCTACTCTTCGTTGCGGCACGCGGGCTTCTCATTGTGGTGGCTTCTCTTGTTGTGGAGCACGGGCTCTAGGCGTGCAGGCTACAGTAGTTGTGGCACGAGGGCTCAGTAGTTGTGGCTCGCGGGCTCTAGAGTGCAGGCTCAGTAGTTGTGGCACACAGGCTTAGTTGCTCCGCGGCATGTGGGATCTTCCCGGACCAGGGCTCGAACCCATGTCCCCTGCATTGGCAGGCGGATTCTCAACCACTGCACCATGAGGGAAGCCCAGGGGACCTTATCTTAATCTGGATGCCTGAGGTCTCAATTATATAGTTTAGGCTGTCACCTTTTACATTTTTGTAGTTTACATTTTTTAATCTCCAAATTGATTCCTCAATCATTCATCAAACCAACCTTTATTAACTACCTCCACAGGCCAGGCCCTGTACTAGGCCCCATGAAGACAAATGTGCCTTCACAGAGCTCAGGGTCCATTGGAGAATTTATCATCTGTCTCCCCCACTGGAATGTGAGCTCTGATGAAGACAGGGGCCTTTTCTTGGTGGCTGCTCTATTTAGCATTTAGAATATTGCCTGGGCCAAAACACATTATTTTTAAATAAGTAATATTGAATAGACAAAGGAATGTGTATGCAGGGCAGGCAAATCAGGGGTGGTACTCCCCACAACAAAATTTTTTTTTTTAATTAGGAGTCCCCCTGGTGGTCACAGGGGGAAAAACATTGAGGGAAAGGCTACAGGAAGCAATGAAAGAAATAGCTCTCCTGTTCTCAGTTCCGTCCATAAACTTTTTAAAACTGTTCCTGTCTCTGTGTACATTTTCTTCTGAGGGGAAGGGATGTCCCATATTCTCAAGGAGTCGGGGCCCTCCCACAGTTCATGGATTCTTACTCTGTCTCACTCCGATTCTCCCTCACATCCTGGAGGTCCCTGGGGTCCCTGTCCAGTGGGATTCTGGAACCATCACTTCCATCCCTAGCCGTGGGTTCCCCATTTCCTAGTGCTGGAATGTTCCCTGGCTTGCTGTGACCTTAGGCAAGTCGCTTGCAATTTCGCAGCCCTAGTTCCCTCACTGGCAGAATAGGAATCGTAATTCTCACCTCCTAAAGTTGTGTGGATTAAATAAAACATGCCAGCAAAACGCTAACCACGATTCGTGGCCTATAGTCTGTAAACATTCGGTAGGTTGGTGGTTATTTAAACCCGTGGGTTCTTGCTGCCCCTCCCCCTCTGGCGCTGGGAGCGTCAGTCTCCCTGAGCTGAGAAACAAGTTTGTAGGCTTCCGGAACGGATTAGTTTTGAGTGTCACTTAATCCAGGTGGCCCTTCCGCAATCGGAGCCCTCTTAGGGCAAAGGTGGTATATACCTGCACAAAGGGCCTGGGCTCACAGAGGCTGCGGGATGGAGCGGGGCGCGGGAGCCAAGCTGCTTCTGCTGCTGTGGGCGACGTGCTTCGGGCGTGCAAGAGCAGATGCGTCAAGCGGCTACACATTGGTCATCGAGGTAACCAACGGGGGGCCCTGGGGCGACTGGGCCTGGCCAGAGATGTGTCCTGACGGATTCTTCGCCAGCGGGTTCTCGCTCAAGGTAGGGGCTCAGGCCTAGGTCTCGGTGGGGACCCCAAGCAGAGGATGGCAGTCTTCTGACTCGTCCTCCGCCGCCCAGGTGGAGCCCCCCCAAGGCATTCCTGGCGACGACACGGCTCTGAACGGAATCCGGCTGCACTGCTCGCGCGGGAATGCGGAGCTCAACACGCATGTGGTGGAGTCCCAGTCTGGAAGGTGAGGGGCAAGGGCCGAGGATCCCCTAGGGTCGGGGTATGCCCCTTACTCTCCATTACACGCATCCCCTACCGACAGGCAGGTTCCTCCAGCGCTGTGGGGAGGTTTAGACCTGGGAAGCGGGTGGGAGACTGCCAGCTCCCCACCACAGTGGAGGTCAGGTGACTGGAGCACCTGACTGGGAAGCCCCGAGGCCTGGGTCCGGCTGGAGGTGGGTGGGGGGCGCCCGCGGAGACCGCGCGTCTCTGCTTCCCTCGCAGGTGGGGCGCGTGGAGTGAGCCGCTGTGGTGTCCCGGCGGCGGCTTCCTGGTGGCTTTCTCGCTTCGCGTGGAGGCCCCCGTGACCCCTTGGGACAACACGGCTGCGAACAACGTGCGCTTCCGCTGCTCCGACAGCACGGAGCTGCAGGGGCCCGGTCTGTCCTGGGGAGACTTTGGAAACTGGAGTGAGCCTTGCCCTAAAGGAGTGTGCGGCTTGCAGACCAAGATCGAGCAGCCTAGAGGCCTCCTCGATGACACCGCTGTTAACGACGCGCGCTTTTTCTGCTGCCGCAGTTGACACCATCGCCGCCCTCTCCCAGCCCAAGCCTAGTCCCACCTCCGCTATTAAAGCTTCTCTGTCTTGGCTTTGGTGTCGCTTGTTTTAGGGGTGGGAAACTGCGTAGCCCCATCTTCCTCCTAACCTAGCATCGGGCCAGGCCCAATTAGGATTTGGTCTCAGGAGTCCATGGCAAGCTACTGTAAGTTACTGACCCATAGTTCAGAAAAGACACACTTAAACACAATTTTGCGTACAAGTTAAGGAAGTCCCTGCCTTTCTGTGAGCCTCTGCAGACACCTCGTCCCCATTAAGAGACCAGGTTGTTTCCTTTCTGAACCACCAGTGACCCCAGATCAAGAAACTTCTACCAAATTAGGAGGTGACAATGCTATATCGTCTTAAGGTTTCATTTTCTAGAACTTAGGAGGCTAAGATGTCGTTTCCATAGTTTTCCTTCCCCCCTGCGCCAAAACTCAAACAGTGGCTTTTCTGTATACTGAGTCCCATTGAGGGTCTTCGTCCTTGCTGCCCTCTCTGCCTGGAATCCCCCAACTGTCCAGATGGTTAGCCCATCCACCAGATCTCAGCTCCAATTTCTCTTTCTTGGACTTTATCTTATTAAAAAAGTCCATCCATCAGTCAATATCTATCCCACTACCTCCGTGTTTTTAAAAAGTGCTTATCACCAATTAAAATAATCTATTGCCTCTTTTAAAAATTGCCCATCTTCTACCCCTGGAATGTTAAATTCTTTAAGAGCACAGAACTTGCCTGTCTTGTTTACACAGTATTTCCAGTGCACTAATAGTTCAATAACTATTTATTAGGGAAATAACAAGCGGGGTGCAAGGGTCCCAAACACGAGAGCCCCAAGCCACGGTGTATATGGAGACCTTCGGACACTCCTTGTAAAGGGCACAATCTGAGACGCGGAAGAGAGCTCTAAATAGTTTATTCCAGGGCGGGGTGGGGGGGGGCGGTCAGGCGGGTGTCCAGGAGCGACGGACCAGGTCCGTGGAGCCTCAGTGAGGGGCGCCCTGCGGAAAAAAAGTGAGGACTTAGTCAGGGAGCAAATAGATTTCCTCGACAGCTCCATCCCACACAGTCCCACCTCCTTCTTCCGACAATCGCCGCAGAAGACACCAATGGACGCGTTCACCAGCTGCACCCCACACAGCAAAATCTCCAGGCACGAGGCGGCCACCAGCAGCGAGAAGAGCGTCACGTTCCAGTAGACTACACCAGGCGGCTCCACGCACGAGCTCCACTGAGTGCGGTTGAGCAGGTAGGAGCCTCTGCGGGCGGGGCAGGGTCACGTGAGAGAAGGAGGTCACGCGGAGCGCGCCCCACCTCGGGGATCCCCGCCCCGCGCAGGCGCCAAGGGGTATATGCGAAGGACTCGTTCGGCCCACGTGGAGGAAGCTGTCTCGAAGCCGAGTCCCACCTAGGTTTCTCGGTCCACGTGGGAAAGGCAGGTGGGCAGTAGCAGAGAATGGGGGCGGGGGCGCGAATACAGGCTGAGCCTTACGCGGTCTGTTGGAAGTGGTATGCCCAGGAGCCGTTGATTAAGCATCGTGGTCCATTTCGGAGCCCGGCTCCTGATACCGAGAGGCAGTAGATGGCACCAAGCATCCCGAACGCCGAGCAGAAGACCGATCGCAGCATCTGGATACAAAGTGCGAGGAGAGGTGAGTTGGGCCGTCCCCGCCCCACTCGTGGGCAAAGCGCGCCTAGCTCCCCCCGCCCTTTGTTACCGAGCTCTAGCCAGTCTCGTTAAAAATACATTTCCCGTCAAACTCCAGGGCTTGGAGTTCGGATAATTCTAAGAGCCAGTGGCCGCGGAGGTTCATGGGGATTGTAGTTCCCTCTGGTCAGGCCCACTGAAGCCTAAGATTTGCTGGTGCGAGGGAGCGGTAAGATGGAGCCTAGGACTCTGCAGATGAGCTCGTGAAGGTGGGAATTCTGTGGAGGGGTTTAGGTGTGATTCTTCGAAGACAGATTCAAAGACCTATGCTGAGTGCCGTCTTAACTTGCATCTTACCCTGCAGCGATTCCCACAGCAGCCTGCACCACAACAGCCTTTGCCCCCTGCTCGGACGGCAGAAATTCCTGGACACAGTACCTGTGGGATCAGAGTCGATGTGATAGCGAGTCACCCAGGTCCCCAACTTGGATCAGTGCTTACCCTGTATTGTGACGAGGTAAGCTTCCTGTGATGCCTTCAGCCATTTGGACTATAGGGAGACCTTATCTCTACTTCTCCTGGAGCACTGTGGGGCTCTGCTTTAAATTTATCTATATTTATGTGCCTACTTATCTCTGTCCAGATTGTAGCCTCCAGGAGGATAGGGCGTGATATCATTATATCCCCCATAAATCTCAGCATATAGTAGGTGCCCAACTGAATGGGAGTCAGGAGGCCTGGGTTTAATGCCAACCTTGTGCTCACTTCACACTCCGTGAATTGATTCATCTCTCTGGGTCTCAGTTTTGTCCTCTGTAAAATGGGCTGTTCTCAGGATTTAATGAAATAACAGGTTGCCTTGATGTCAAGACTTGCTCAGAGTAAATGGTCAATAACTATAGAGTCCCTCAGCAGCAGGAAGGAATAGTGGTGTTGGAATGCCTGGCGAACTGGGATTATGGTGGAGGGTGGAGGAGCATGTAAGACTCTGACGGGAAGGGTAGGAATCCCCAAGATACAGCTTGATCCTCTTTGTCTTTCTTTCTCCCGTGGCCCTCCTCAGAGAGCCCATCCCCTTCCAGGGCATCAGCTGCTCCCTCTAACAATTGTTGTCTCCTAAATTGATGCCTCCAAATTCAAATCTAACTGCCTGAAGGATATGTTCGTTTGAATGTCTTGGTTTTAGCTTAAGTTCATCCAGCCTTGTACTAATCTCACAATTTGCTCCCCCTAATTCATCTCCCTGTGACTTTCTTGTCTCCATCAGTGGAAATATCCTGCAGGTCACCCCAGCCTAAAAACTTGAGTCCTTCACACCTAGCCAGACTTCAAGTCTTTGGGACTTTTCTTTCAATGGCTCTTGAATCTGTCAGTCCATTTTTCTTCCCCACGGTCAATCCCCAATCACCTCCCATGAGAAGGATGTGGTCAGCCTCCCTACTAGATTTTTGTATCTCTTACCCTGTGCCAACTTACATTCCATTCTACATTGCTACCGCCAGATTAAACTTAGCTTTCAACTGGTCTTTTCCCTGATCCAATCCTTTAGGGTCTCCTCAAAGAGTAGCCCATCAAGACTGAACTCCAGGGGCTTTCCTGGTGGCACAGTGGTTGAGAGTCCGCCTGCCGATGCAGGGGACACGGGTTCGTGCCCCGGTCCAGGAGGATCCCACATGCCGCGGAGCGGCTGGGCCCGTGAGCCATGGCTGCTGAGCCTGCGCGTCCGGAGCCTGTGCTCCGCAACGGGAGAGGTCACAACAGTGAGAGGCCCGCATACCGCAAAAACAAAAACAAAAACAAAAAGACTGAACTCCAGGAAGGTGTTCGAGGCATCTCACTTTTGGCTCCAGCCTTAACTTTGTTGCACCAGACCAGGTTCTTTGCCTGTCTTCCCATCTCTGGAATTCCACAGCTGTCTGGATCTGTGCCTCCCTGTCTTCCTTGTCTGGCACACACCAACAGGGCGGCATTTTGATCTTCTCCAAAGGAGGGGCTGAGAGTTTTAGTTCCATTATATCATCCACGGCGACCTTACAGAAACACCTGCAGAGTTGAATGAACTTTCCACCAGACACTCTTCCCTCTTCCATGTCTCATGGCAGGTCTAGGGCTAATGCTGGCCCCCTTGCTTAGCCTTTCTGTTTACATCACTTACTCAGAAGCTCCTGGATCCAAAGACACCTGGAATTTGGATTTACCAATTTCAAACAACCTCTCTGTTTGTGTGGTTTTCTTCATAAATTTATTTATTTATTTTTGGCTGTGTTGGGTCTTTGTTCCTGCGCACAGGGTTTCTCTAGTGGCCACGAGTGGGGGTTACTCTTTGTTGAGGTGCGCAGGCTTCTTACTGCGGTGGCTTTTCTTGTTGAGGAGCACGGGCTCTAGGCACGTGGGCTTCAGTAGTTGCAGCACGCGGGCTCAGTAGTTGTGGCTCACGGGCTCTAGAGCACAGGCTCAGTAGTTGTGACGTACAGGGCTTAGTTGTTCTGCAGCATGTGGGATCTTCCTGGACCAGGGATCGAACCCTGCATTGTGTCCCCTGCATTGGCAGGCGGATTCTTAACCACTGCGCCACCAGGGAAGCCCTGTTTGTGATTTTTTAAAAAATATTTACTTATTTATTTGGCTGCACCAGATCTTAGTTGCAGCACGCAGGATCTTTAGTTGCAGCATGTGGGATCTTAGTTCCCCGTCCAGGGATGGAACCTGGGCCCCCTGCATTGGGAGCACAGAGTCTTAGCCACGGGACCACCAGGGAAGTCCCTGATTTTTACTCTTCTAGCCACAGTGTTTCCTTTTGTTGTCTGAACTCGTCTGTCTTGCTCTCTGCTATCTCGTCTCATTGAAAAGAGAAGAGTAATTGAAAAGGCAGGAGGAAGCACTGAGTTTATAGCTCGAGTCTGTTTAATTTTCTCCATCTCCATGGCCACTGGCCTCATCTAAGCCACTATCATCTCCCCTGGACAACTGTAGTGACCTCAGTCTGTTCTTTCTGCATCCAGTGCTGATCTCCTATTGTTTACTCACCACCCAGCAGCCAGCCATATCCGGCGGGATATGGAGCAACTAGAACTCTCATCCTCTGCTGGTGGGAATACAATTGGCATAAGTATTTCAGACAACTCTTTGGTAATATCTGTTAGCACTGAACATTTGCATACCTTAAGAATCAGCAGTTTTACTCCTAGGTATCTATCCAACAGAAATGCAAACATACATTCACCTAAAGACATTTACAGGAATGTTTATAGAGCATTATTTAGAATAAACCCAAGTTGGGAACTATCCAAATGTCCATCAACAGTAGAATGTTTAAATAAATTGTAGTAATACTTACACAATGGAAATAATTGTGTAAATATTAGAAATAATAAACTACAGCACTGTGTAACAATATGGGTGAAACTTACAAACATAATGTTGACCTCAAGAAGCCAGAACAAAAGTGTCCATTCTGTATGATTCCATTTATATAAAGTGCTAAACAGACAAAACTAACCTCTGGGATAGAAGTCAGGTTAGTGGGGCCCTTGTTGGTGTGGGGTAGGGCCTGGTGGGAGACATGTCTGGGGTTCTTGTAATGACCCACATCTTGATCTGAGTGCCCAGAACATGGGTGTGTTCCCTTTATAAAAATTCACTGAGCTGTATATTAAGGATCTGGGCATTTGTCTGTATGACTTTTTAAAAAGGTAAAAAGTCCTTCAATAGTTTTCTGTGCACTTATAATAAAATTCAAATTCCTCACTGTGCCTTTCAAGGGTGTAGGTGCTCTGGCCTCTGCCCTCCTCCGATTTCACTTCCTCAAACCTCAGCTGCACTGGCGGCCTCTCCAGCCCTGAGATGTGCAGGCCTCTTCCTGCCTTACACTTTGTACTCACCTGTCTGCCATGCTGATTCCTTCTTTTTGTCTTTTGGGTCTCAGTTCAGAAGTCACCTCATCAAGGCCTTCCTTGAAAATGCTATAAAAAGTGGCCCCCCACCTTGCCTCAGGAGCTCTTTACACAGCATCCTGCTTTGTTTTCTTGATGGTCCCTACTTTTATCTGAGATCATCTCGCTCGTCTGTTTACTTTGTTCATTCACTATTAATCCAGTGCCTGTTAATCCAGGCCTAGGCGCCTGGCACACAGCAGCCAATGAAACAGGCAGCCCTTCCTCCTGTGGGGTGTACATTTTTGCTTCCTTGATACTGTGTGTCTCTCCAGCAGAAACACCGGCTTCAGGGAGTGCAGGGCCCTCGCCTGTGTCCCTGTGGCATAGCATTAACTGTGAATACACTTGAGAACCTTCTCCAGGGTGGCTGAGAGCATGGAGGCCGGAGGGCAGCTGGGAATGAGCATGTTGGGGGGGCATCCTTGGGGGTCTCCCCAGAAGCAGGCAAGTAAGATCGTGGGGAGGTGGTGGTGGTTTGGGCTGGAGGAGGGGTGTGATGTGACAGTGGCGGGGAGGGTGGGGCTGGTAGGAGTGTGACTGTCTCAGAGAGGGTTGAGGTCAGAGATATGGCCTGGAGTCCAACAGCCATAAATCCATGGGGGAGGGGGAGGGGGAGTAGGAGGAAAGACCTGGATGGGTAAGAGGGGATTGTTGGGTAAAGGAGAAGAGGTGTCCCCATTAGCTAACAGACTTGTGGCCAGTGAAGGAGACAAAGGTGAGGCATCCCCCGGAGAATTTCATCAGTCAGCCATCCTGAGAAGTGGGGAACCAACCGTGCGTGCAGGGTAGATCTTTTATCTTCATGCCATAAAGATGTTAAATTCGCTTGACCTTCCAGAAAGTTCCCCTAGGGACTTCCCTGGCAGTCCAGTGGTTAAGACAGTGGGCACGGTTTCAATCCCTTGTGGGGGAACCAAGAACCCGCATGCCATGCGGTGCACAAACAAACAAAACAACAAAAAAGTTCCCTGAATGGGGAGGGGGGTGGCGAATGGGGGTTAGGAAGTCCAGGAGGTCTGTGTCTCCCCTTCCCCAACTTCTCCTGACAGATCCTAGTCTCCAGGAAGCCACGGGGACCCCTTCTCCACCATACTGACCCGGGTTCTGAGTTTATCCTTACTGCCCAGCGCACACTGGGCATCCAGAAACCTGGGTGGAGAGTGAAGGGACATGGAAGTGGGGGAGGTGACACTGAGCTGATAGGTAGAAAGACTGATCTGCGACATCACTCCCTGGCTCCAGGTACTGTCACTGTAAACCACACCCGCATGAAGCCCATTATTATCTTAACCTGATAACCTCCCATGGAAACAGCTGTTCCTTCTGCCTCAACCCCTGTAATGAGGTGTTCCCAGCATCTGCTCAGCAGTGGGGATGGCGAGTGGCTGGTAGGACATACTCCCTACCCAGGAGGGAAGAGTTTCGAGCAGCAAGACTCCTTCCTTCTCATCCCCCTCAGACATTCAGCTCAGGACCCTGGGGCTGAGAACCTCCCCTACAGAGTGCTCAGTGTTTGGGGGCAGCCTGGGCGGGCTCCTGGTCCCCACCAAGCCACCACCGTCCCTTCCCGGGCAGCCATCCTTTTCCCTCACTCCCTCTCCCTCCTGTTCAGGACCCCGGAGAGTGGCGCCCAGCCCCCTGGCCCGTGTGCCCTGGCCAGCCCTCTCACCATCAGGCCCCCGCCGACGAAGCCAGCCATGAGCCAGACTTGCAAGCTGAGGTGGTCCTTGGTCCAGGTGGTCTGACCATAGGGCACTAGCAGGAGGGTGTTGGCCACAATGCAGACCAGGGAGAGGGGGATGAGGGAGAGCCCCACGAAGCGGGCGCACTTTCCCGTGCACATGCTGAGGCTCTTGGAAAGGACAGGCAGCAAGTGAAAGTGAGCCGGAGGTTCCCCGGTCCAGAGGGAAAAACAAGCCCCGAGCAAAGGTCGAGGAGGAGGTGTGGTGAAGCTGGCAGTAGCTGATGATAAGGGACGGAGGCAGGAGACACGGGGCTGCAGCAGAGACGCGGGCAAAGGGGAGGATGTGGTGGAGGAGGCGCGGGAGCTTGACACACAGAGACGTTGCCTGGGCTACTTGTGTTCTTCCTCTTTTTCTGCACGCACCTCTCCACAGAACCTAGGTCTACTCCTTTCCTGCTTTGTGACTTAGCCAAGTCCCTTAATGTCTCTGTCTCAGTTGCCTCATCTCTACAGAGGGTATACAGCCAAGGTATGCCCTTGGCTCGTGGGCAGGTGGTGAGGATTAAATGGGTTAGGGAGTTCCCTGGCGGTCCAGTGATTAGGACTCGGCACCCTCACTGCCTGCGGCCTGGGTTCGATCCCTGGTTGGGGAACTAAGATCCTGCAGGCCGTGTGGGGTGGCCAAAAAAAAAGAAAAAGGGTCAAGGTGAGCGTGAGAAACAATTTGTAACTGAGGACACACTAAGCCAGTGTATGGTGCCCTATTAGTCCCATAGGGAGAGTTCCTCCTGGAAAGAAACTAAAGATGGTGGTGGAGGTTCATTATCCTTTTGTTTCTTCTTGTTAATGTCTGTTTATTGAACCATCTTCCTGTTGAGAACACCACTGAGGTCTCTCTTTTTTTTTTTTTTTTTGTGGTACACGGGCCTCTCACTGCTGTGGCCTCTCCCGCTGTGGAGCACAGGCTCCGGAGGCGCAGGCCCAGCGGCCATGGTTCACGGGCCTAGCCGCTCCACGGCGTGTGGGATCCTCCCGGACCGGGGCACGAACCCATGTCCCCTGCATTGGCAAGCGGACTCTCAACCACTGCGCCACCGGGGAAGCCCCAGGTCTCATTGATTAAAGCATCCATCCCCCTGGCCTCCGTGTTTGATTCAGCAATGGCCACGTGATCCAAGCCAGTCCCGTGGGAACCAATTTCTGGTTCTTGTTGTTGACAATTTGAGGTCAAAGATTTCCTGTTTTTGTTGCGCTGCTGCAGTTGCTGGTGGCATATCGTCACCTTCTTGCTGGAGAGTGAAGAAAATCCAGAGGAAAGACCAGTCAAGAGATGGAGAGAGACTAAGTCCCCCGCCCACGCCCGCCCCCCCACTTGTGGGATCTTAGTTCCCTGACCAGGAATTGAAGCTGGGCCCTCAGCAGTGGAAGCGCAGAATCCTAACCACTGGACTGCTAAGGAATTCATAGGACTAAGTCTTGATGACATCGTGTGAACGTGTAGATCCAGCTATGCCTGAAGCCTGATCAGTCCCTGGAAACTTTTGATTATGTGAACCAGTTTGCGTTGTGTTTCTGTCAACTGCAGGGTAAAGAGTCTTTTTTTGCTGTTTTTTTTAAACCTCCCTCTGTTTTGAGCTGCACACAACAGCATTTTTTTTCACATCTTTATTGGAGTATAAATGCTTTACAATGTTGTGTTAGTTTCTGCTGTACAACAAAGTGAATCAGCTATAGGTATACATATATCCCCATCATCCCCATATCCCCTCCCTCCCACCCTTCCTATGCCATCTCTCTAGGTTGTCACAAAGCATCGAGTTGATCTCCTTGTGCTATGCAGCAGCTTCCCACTATCCATCCATTTTACATTTGGTAGTGTATATATGTCAATGCTACTCTCACTTCATCCCAGCTTCCCCTTCCCCCACCCTGTGCCCTCAAGTCCGTTCTCTACATCTGCGTCTTTTTTCCTGCCCTGCCACTAGGTTCATCAGTACCACTTTTTAAAATTCCACATATATGCATTAGCATATGGTATTTGTTTTTCTCTTTCTGACTTACTTCACTCTGTATGACAGACTCTAGGTCCATCCACCTCACTACAAATAACTCAATTTCGTTCCTTTTTATGGCTGAGTAATATTCCATTGTATATATGTGCCACGTCTTCTTTATCCATTCATCTGTTTATGGACATTTAAGTTGCTTCCATGTCCTAGCTATTGTAAATAGTGCTGCAATGAATATTGTGGTACATGTAGCTTTTTGAATTATGGTTTTCTCAGGGTATATGCCCAGTAGTGGGATTGCTGGGTCATATGGTAGTTCTATTTTTACTTTTTTAAGGAACCTCCATACTGTTCTCCATAGTGGCTATATCAATTTACATTCCCACCAACAGTGCAGGAGGATTCCCTTTTCTCCACACCCTTTCCAGCATTTATTGTTTGTAGATTTTTTGATGATGGCCATTCTGACCACTGTGAGGTGATACCTCACTGTGGTTTTGATTTGCATTTCTCTAATGATTAGTGATGTTGAGCACCTTTTCATGTATTTGTTGGC
This sequence comes from Hyperoodon ampullatus, assembly GCF_949752795.1. Taxonomy (NCBI): domain Eukaryota; kingdom Metazoa; phylum Chordata; class Mammalia; order Artiodactyla; family Ziphiidae; genus Hyperoodon; species Hyperoodon ampullatus. The sequence goes on along the minus strand of NC_136932.1, from coordinate 39,663,530 downwards.
CATATGTATGTCTTCTTTGGAGAAATGTCTATTTAGGTCTTCTGCCCATTTTTGGATTGGGTTGTTTGTTTTTGTGATATCGAGCTGCGTGAGCTGCTTGTATATTTTGGAGATTAATCCTTTGTCGGTTGCTTCGTTTGAAAATATTTTCTCCCATTCTGAGGGTTGTCTTTTCGTCTTGTTTATGGTTTCCTTAGGTCCCATGTGTTTATTTTTGTTTTTATTTCCCTTACTCTAGAAGGTGGGTCAAAAAGGATCTTGCTGTGATTTATGTCATAGAGTGTTCTGCCTATGTTTTCCTCTAAGAGTTTTATAGTGTCTGGCCTGACATTTAGATCTTTAATCCATTTTGAGTTTATTTTTGTGTATGGTGTTAGGGTGTGTTCTAATTTCATCCTTTTACACGTATCTGTCCATTTTTCCCAGCACCACCTATTGAAGAGGCTGTCTTTTCTCCATTATATATTCTTGCCTCCTTTGTCAAAGATAAGGTGACCAGATGTGCGTGGGTTTACCTCTGGGATTTCTATCCTGTTCCGTTGATCTATATTTCTGTTTTTGTGCCAGTACCATACTGTCTTGATTACTGTGGCTTTGGCTATCTGGGGTCTTTTGTATCTCCATACAAAAGTTAAGATTTTTGGGGCTTCCCTGGTGGCGCAGTGGTTGAGAGTCCGCCTTCCGATGCGGGGGACACGGGTTCGTACCCCGGTCCGGGAGCAGCTGGGCCCGTGAGCCATGGCCGCTGGGCCTGCGCCTCCGGAGCCTGAGCTCCGCAACGGGAGAGGCCACAACAGTGAGAGGCCCGCGTACCTCAAAAAAAAAAAAAAAAAAAAAAGTTAAGTTTTTTTTTGTTCTAGTTCTGTGAAAAGTGCCATTGGTAATTTGGTAGAGATTGCATTGAATCTGTAGTTTTTTTGGCCCTGCAGTGTGTCTTGTGGGCTCTCAGCACCCTGACCAGGGGTTGAACCCAGGCACTCGGCAGTGAAAGCGCAGAGTCCTAACCATTGGGCTGCCAGGGAATTCCCTAAAGAGTCTTTTTTGACACAGAGGTGAATTCATTAAGCCCTTGCTGTGGACAGGGCCTTGTGCTGGAGAGTACAGGGATTCACAGTTGCATGCGTGAGACCCAGTTATGGGCTTCGGGAGAACATGCCTGAGTTAGCTCACTGTTAAAAGGAAGGTGTAAGATACAAGATCCCAACCTACATCAGCTGACCTCCAACCAATCCACACACAATGTATGAGTGAAATAAATGCTGATATTTGTAGGCCACTAAGACTTCATGGGATTTTTTTGTTCCACAGCAATAGCTGACTGACACAGACCCCATTATCTAAGCCACAGCTGACTGATCCAAGAAGGAGTAGCCAACCCAAAAGCAGACATGAAACCAGAGACCTGTGTGGTTGCTTGAGGTAAGAACTCTGCCCAACAGAGAGGGGTACCCTTACTGAATGATGACTGATCAATGAATTGGATCTTCATTCTTGGGAAAGTTGACTGAAGACAACCTGAGAGTCATCAGAGGGAAGGATGGCCCCAACCTGAGAGTCACCAGAGGGAACTGAGAGAAGTATGAAAGCAGGAAGTGAGCAAAAGCCACAAGGCAACTGAATCCATAAATAAGCAGAAGCCATAGGAAGAGAATTGTGTAGCGAACAGGTATTCAGAAACAGTGCAGGAGGAAGAAGCACAAGCCCTGGGGAGTAGAGGTGGGGAACCTGGGTCCGAGGTGAGGCAGAGGATGCGTGGTTCTGCTGAGTCGCCAGAAGTGACGTTGAACCACTAGAGCAGCTGTGATGCTCATGTCTCGGGTCTTCCCACTTAAGCCTGGAGCGGGGATTCAGCCATGGTCCTGATGGACAGGGAGTAGGGCCAAGAGAAGCTGCATATTCACTACAAGTTCATCAGTCCTGAGTCTGAGAGATGGTTCTGCTTTTCAGGATAAATAAAGAAAACAAAAGGAAAGTTGTGTGTGCGGGGTGGTGTGTATTCATTTCTATTACATTTTGTACAACTCCGTATGCACGGAATAACAATGTTAAAAACATTATAGGGATTCTGCAAAACTTTATCAAAACAAGGGAAAGGGCACATCGTCCTGAAGACTGAAAGAAAGAAACAGAACTCTTGAGAAATATTTACTGTAGGATTTGGAAGGCATTTTCAGGAAGGGTTTCACTAGAAGGAGGAGCAGAGTTCTTTAAGGAATGAAAGACTGAGATGAAAAGGCACCAGTTCGTGTTTGGGGAAGAAGGAGAATTGCATGGAAACTCAAAAAATGCACAAAGAGAGCTAAAGTCCACGTGAGAAGCACTAAAGAACAGGACTGAAAGTGGGGCAAAGCGGAAGAGGGATACAGAGGACAAACTTGAGCAAGATGCACAGGAAAAGGAGCAAAAGATTAGAAAAAAAGGACCAGCGACTAAAACAGCACAAGGGAAGATAAGAGGCAGAATAGAGACGGAAGGTAAGGAAACCAGCTGCTCCCAAAGATAAGAACAGAGCTGGTGGGAGTGACGTCACAGGTGACAAATCTGTGCTCGGAGAAGGCTTCCCCAGGGCGCGGCTCCACTTGAGTTAGTGGGCTAGAGGGCATACTGTATCCCAGGTGAAGTATTAAAAGTGAACTGAACCCAGATCCATCCTGACTAAATATGTGAATTAAAGAATACAGCTCAGCAAAGTTAAAAGGCTTCCTAGAAAGGAACAAAAGTCAGTCAGGCTTGAGACATCTCTGTAACACTAAATGTCCAGAAGACAAAGGAGCAACATCTGTAGTCATGACACAAGCTATGAGTCAGTTATTGTATGTGTATGCAAGTTTCCTCTTGCGTGTGAAGGGCAAGAGAACTGCATTTCTGAGAATGTTTGGGTTTGGAAATTCCACTATGTCTCCTTCTTCTCCTTTTTTTTTTTTTTAAGATATTTTAACTCAGCAAGAGATGAAGTGAAATAAAAACTCCAAAAATGGGGAAATCTTGGCATGACTGTAAATATTTTTTGTTTTGTTTTGTTTTGCTTTTGGTACGCGGGCCTCTCACTGTTGTGGCCTCTCCCGTTGCGGAACACAGGCTCCGGACGCTCAGGCTCAGCGGCCATGGCTCACGGGCCCAGCCGCTCCGCGGCATGTGGGATCCTCCCGGACCGGGGCACAAACCCGTATCCCCTCCATCGGCAGATGGACTCTCAACCACTGCGCCACCAGGGAAGCCCCTGTAAATAATATTTATAAACCCAGTTATGACACTGAATATGTTTCAAAAAATCCTTTTAAAGAGAAAATATATAGTGTAAATTCTAAAAATTTTATTAACAATAGTAAAGATGTCAATCATTTATTGCCGGCCATGACTAGAATCCATTTTAAGGAAACATATCAGGTCACAGAAACTCAACTCTACTGAAACAAAAAGAGCATTTATTGGTTCAGGTAATTAAATGTCCAAAGGCACAACCAACTTCTGTGCGTGATCCATGAAAGAAATAATTGATAAGCTGGACTTCATTGATTTTAATTAATTAATTTTTATTAATTTTAATTTTTAATTTTTGACCACACCGCGTGGCATGTGGGATCCTAGTTCCCTGACCAGGGATCGAACCCGTGCACCTTTCAGTGGAAGCACGGAGTCCTAACCGCTGGACTGCCAGGGAATTCCCATGTTATTTTATTCTTGACTTCAAGTCAAGAAACACAAGTTAAGAATACTTTTGGAAATGTTAAAGGAAAACATTAGAGAAATAAAAAATGAGATATATGCCTTCCAAACCTCCAGAGAAGATAAAAGCAAAGAAAATGTAATCCATATAACAGAATATAAAGCATCAAGGAGTCATAAGAAAACATGAAATAAGATCACTAATTATGCCAAATATATGGATCAAAACAATTCATGTAACTATTTTAAACTCCTCTATGAAAAAAAATAATGTTTCCAAATTAGGCTAATCAGCAAAATTCTGTTAACAGTAGTTGCCTCAGGGGAGGGAAGCAGGGCAATGGGAGACCAGAGGGAAAGGGAAATTACTTTTCACTTTTATGAAAAGGTACTATTGCACATTTTGAATTTTATTATTATGTTTTGCTTATTCCAAATAATAAATGCATAATAAAATTAAACCATATGATATAGATAATGTTTTGTTAAGTGTTAATTTTATATTGATATAGGGTATATTTACAATGATTATGTAACAGCCATAAACCTTTAGGCACGAAATCATATTGTATTGAAATATATAAAGTCCAAATACTTAGAAATACCCTGGGAAACTATATATACATCTATATACCTATATATCTAGACTAGAAAATATAATAGTGGTGAGAAACTGTGACATAACTCAGCAGTCTTTGGCAGATGAAGTAAGAAAAAATACACAAAGGTACAAAGGTATTGAGAATCTAAATGATAATAAGGTGATTGATTAATTAGCCACTCATTCAGCAAATATTTATTGAATGTGTCTGATGTGCACCATGCCCTTTGCTGGATACCAGGAATACAGCAACAGATAAAGTCTCCATCCTGGAGCTTGCCTTCAAATGATATTTCTTGAACCTTGTATCTCATAAATGGAGAACACACATTTTTCAAGGTCAATGAAACATTTATAAATATTCATAAAATATGAAGTTCTGAAGGAAATACCAGATAACCCCAAACTTGAAATTGTATTGGCCACCTTCTCCAACCACAATGCAATAAACCAGAAATTTACAAATGTTTAAGTAAAAAAATCCAACCGTTAAAAAACCCCCAAACAGGACTTCCCTGGTGGCGCAGTGGTTGAGAGCCCGCCTGCCGATGCAGGCGACACGGGTTCGTGCCCTGGTCTGGGAAGATCCCACATGCCACGGAGCGGCTGGGCCCGTGAGCCATGGCCGCTGAGCCTGGGCGTCCGGAGCCTGTGCTCTGCAACGGGAGAGGCCACAACAGTGAGAGGCCCACGAACTGCAAAAAAAAAAAAAAAAAAGAAGAAACCCCCAAACAGTCCTGGGACTTCCCTGGTGGTCCAGTGGTTGACTCCACGCTTCCGGGCTTCCCTGGTGACGCAGTGGTTAAGAATCCGCCTGCCAATGCAGGGGACACGGGTTCAATTCCTGGTCTGGGAAGATCCCACATGCCTTGGAGCAACTAAGCCCGTGCGCCCCAACTACTGAGCCTGTGCTCTAGAGCCCGTGAGCGACAACTACAGAGCCTGCGTGCAGCAGCTACTGAAGCCCGCGGGCCTAGAGCCCGTGGTCCGCAGCAAGAGAAGCCACCGCAATGAGAAGCCCGAACGCAGCAGTGAAGACCCAACGTAGCCAAAAAAAAAAAAAAAAGACTCCACGCTTACACTGCAGGGGGCACGGGTTCAATCCTTGGTCGGGGAACTAAGATCCTGCATGCTGTGTGGCATGGCCAAAAACAAAACAAAACAAAACAAAACAAAAACCCCACCAAAACAGTCCTAAATAATTCTTTGATCACTGAGGATATCTGAATTGCAAACACAGATGATTATAAACAGATGAGAATGTATCATGGCAAAACTTGAAGAATGGGTGTAAATGACACCAGATTACTGAGTACTTATGATTGGTATCAGAGACATTTCATAAATTATCTTATATAATCCTCACAACAGATATGGCATAATGCCTCTGTTGTAAATAGGCACTCATAAAAATTTGCCGAAGGGGGGTATGTGGCTCAGAGAGATTAAGTAACTTGCTTAAAACCACACAGCTGACACCAGTCAAACTGGGACTTGTACTCATGGCTGGCAGACTCCTGTGCTTGTAATTGCTGTGCCACCATCAACATGATTGATGGAATATGCAGAGGGGAGGAGCCGGTGGTTTCAGCTGGCTTTAACCGAAACCTGTTTTCTCAGGCTTTTTGCTTACCTGTTCTTTCTCTCTTTCTTCCCTCTCCTTTTCTTTCTTTCATATGACAAAGGTTATTGAGTACTTACTGTGTACCAGATATTGTTCAGTGTGCTGGGGATTCAGTTGGGGAGAGGCAGACAATAAACAAGTCAACAATACATATACAACTTTAGGGAGAAATACGTGTTGTGAAGAAAAAGGAAACAAGGAGGTAGACTAACAGGCTATTTTAGTTAGCGAGGTCAGGGAAGGTCTCTCTGAGGCAGTGACCTTCAGGAAGGGAGTGGGATTTGGGAGGAAGAGTGTTCCAGCGAAGGCTGTAAGTGCAAAGGCCCTGGGGAAACAGGCTTGGCCTGCAAAGAATGGGCACAGCAGGCACTCCCCTGGTGGTCCAGTGTTTAAGACTCTGCACTTCCACTGCAGGGGGCATGGGTTCGATCCCTGGTCGGGGAACTAAAATCCCGCGTGCTGCACGGTGTGGCCAAAAATAAATACTTAAAAAAAAAAAAAAGGGACTTCTCTGGTGGTACAGTGGCTAAGACTCCACGTTCCCAATGCAGGGGGCCCAGGTTCAATCCCTGGTCAGGGAACTAGATCCCACAGGCCGCAACTAAGAGTTTGTATGCCGCAACTAAAGATCCCACATGCTGCAACTAAGACTGGGTGCAGCCAAATAAATAAATAAATATTAAAAACAAAATAAACACGAGGAAGCACGGGTAAGACAGGTGTGGAGGGCAAGGGAGAAAGGAGAGTAGAGGACAGACAGAGAGGCAGGAGGAGGAAAAACCAGCACAAGGATACCCTAGCAAAGGGAGAGGGAAACCAGGGGAGTGTGCTGTCCTGGAGGCCAACACAGTGCTTCAAAGAGTGAGTGCATTTAACAACTCTGTTAAATGCTGCTAAGAGAGTGAATACTGACCATTGGGCTTGGCATTATCTCAACAAGGGTACTCTTCATCGGAGTGGTTGGGATGTGAACGGAGAAGGAAGGATGACCAGACATCTGAGGAAAGCATTTAACATGAATGACCAAAAAAACAAACAGAAGAACGGAAATTGCAGGGAATAGATATCATAAGAAGCACTGGTGGAAAGATGAGGAAGTTCTGAGGATGGGGCCACGCAGTGTTGCCATCTGAGGCAAGAAGGGGAATTTCAGAGAGCAGAAGAGAGTATTGAGCAGAGAAATCATAGGATGGTCGGGTGTCCTAAGAGCCCACTTGTGATTTGTTGTTACTCATTCCAAGTGAGATTTGTCAGCACACTTCTTTATCCCCAGCCGTGCTCAGTTGCTCAGGGAAATTCTCATTGTTGGTGGAGTTTGGTTTGATCCTTCTTGCAGTTTTGCAAGGAAAATGGTGGGACAAGAGCATTAAGAGTGTGTGCGAAGGAATCATTAGAGTCATGGACCTAAACTGGGTGAAGTGGGATGTGAAGATGTGAAGAGGGTGATGGACAGTGAAAATGTGGGCTAAAGAACCTGAAAGGTTGAAGGATTGTTGAACTGAGGATATCAGAGAGGGGACTAGAAGGATGGATAGTAGTGTGGTGCTGGGAATCAGAGGTTGGAAGAGGTGCAGTTACTGGTAATGACAGGGCTCTAGGGTTTGGCCATTGGAGCCTGTGGCTGAGGAGGGGTGGAAGAGAAGAGGACAAGGAGCTGAGAGGTTGGGCTGTTGGATGGATTATCTCAGTGGATGTCTTAGTTACACAAATGAAGACATGATTAATGATGGAGAAGTAAACATAAGCCAAATGCTTAAGCCCTTGATGAAGCTGGTAGATGTTACAAGATGTTTGCCACAGGAAGGGTAATGGCTGGTCTAGTCTCCTGGCATGTGCTTCAAAGAGGCTGGGGTTTTGGAGGGAGGAGAAATTTTTTGGAAGCAAAAACATACGGTAAGGGCTTCCCTGGTGGCGGAGTGGTTGAGAGTCCGCCTGCCGATGCAGGGGACACGGGTTCGTGCCCCGGTCTGGGAAGATCCCACATGCCACGGAGAGGCTGGGCCCGTGAGCCATGGCCACTGAGCCTGCGCATCCGTAGCCCGTGCTCCGCGACGGGAGAGGCCACAATAGTGAGAGGCCTGCGTACCACAAAAAAAAAACCAAAACATACGATAAGAAAGACAACTGCCTCATCTCAGAATTTGTGGAATGTGGGAGAAAAAATGTTTCTTCAAAGGGTTGCAAGGGGGTAGTGGCTTTGGAGGAACACCAAGTTTCTGAGAGCAAGAAGGCAAAGGGAAAACCAAGAGAAGAGGTGGATGATTTGGGGCATCTTGTTGATCTTAAATCCCAGAGGGTCCAATGAGAGGCTCTGGGGCAAGAAAGGGAGGAGGTAGGAGATTGAACCCAAGAGGGGATGAACAGAGTCATGTGGGGATAAGTCAAGGTGACAACGGGTATGTTGGCAAGTGTGGACTTCTGGCGTGTTGACAGTGAAAGCGTATGACTTTGCTTCCTGGGCTCTAGGTGCTATGCTGTGCTCTTCATGCTCCTCGGCTTTACAGCAGCTCTTTGGCTTCTGTCTGTGGTTCCTGTCTTCTAGGCCTCAGATCTGTGTCCACGAGGCTGGGTTGGGACTAGCACCCCACACAGGCCCATGTTGTCTTCTTCATCCTATGCTTCTACCTCGGTCCCTGCAAACTGCCCTCCTCCTTCCTTGGCCGGAAACTCCATGCGAAGTGTCTCAGGCATATCAACTCCCCGCCCACCGGGGAGGCCCAGACAGTCTTGGGTCCTGCTTTGGTTCCCAGCTGGGACACTTTCTACTTCCTCCTTCCTTTAAAATAGAGAAAAATTAGGAACTGCCTAAATGTCCCACTAGGCCATGTCACATTCATAAAGTAAACTAATATACAGCCATCTGTATAGACAGATAAGACAAAGAGACTGTGTAATGACATAAAAAGCTGTTCATAACATATTATACATTTATTTATTTATTTACTTTTTATTTTTGGCTGTGTTGTGTCTTTGTTGCTGCTCGCAGGCTTTCTCTAGTTGCAGCGAGCGGGGGCTACTCTTTGTCGCGGTGCACAGGCTTCTCATGGCGGTGGCTTCTCTTGTTGCAGAGCATGGGCTCTAGGTATGCGGGCTTCAGTAGTTGTGGCGTGAGGGCTCAGTAGTTGTGGCTCATGGGTTCTAGAGCACAGGCTCAGTAGTTGTGGTGCATGGGCTTAGTTGCTCCGTGGCATGTGGGATCTTCCCGGACTAGGGCTCGAACCCGTGCCCCCCACATTGGCAGGCAGATCCTTAACCACTGCGCCACCAGGGAAGTCCCCAAAAGCTGTTCATAACATATTGTTTTATTAAAAGAGCAAGCTAGTTAGCATGCTGTACAGTATGATTAAAGTTTGTAAAAATATGTACTTTTTTTTTTTTTTTTTTTTTTTGCGGTACACGATCCTCTCACTGTTGTGGCCTCTCCCGTTGCGGAGAACAGGCTACGGATGCGCAGGCTCAGCGGCCATGGCTCACGGGCCCAGCCTCTCCGTGGCATGTGGGATCTTCCTGAACCGGGGCACGAACCCATGTCCCCTGCATCGGCAGGCGGACTCTTAACCACTTCGCCACCAGGGAAGCCCAAAATATGTACATTTTGATAAAAGAGACTGTAAACACACCAAAATGACGACGGTGGTTATCTCTAGGTGTTGGGATTGAGGGCCATTTGAATTTTCTTTTTCGGGTCTTCTGTATTCTCTAAGTTGCCCAATTGTTGCCTCTAATTCGCCTCCCTCTCACTCTCCACCCTATCAAGGCTGCCACCACCACTCTGTTGAATACTCTCTTGTCTTTGTTGTGAAGTACAGGGGACATTTCTTCACCTTGATCTGACCTGGCCTAAGCAGTGTCTGGCACAGCTGAGCACCCTTCTTTGTTTCTGAAGCCTCCTGGTTTTCCACTGCTCTCAGCACTTCTCCCTCTCCTAGTTGCCTCCTCTTCCTCTGACCATCCTTACCTCCACCAGGATTCTGTTTTGAAGGCCCCTTCTTCTTTCTAGGCTCCTCATCCACTCTCCTAGTTGTGTGAGTTCCATCTCACATGTCAATTGCCTACCAGAATATCCACCGCGAGGTCCCATGTGCATTTCAAACTTAACAAGTCCACCCTGAATTCATTACCTTTCTCTCCCACCCCTTCCAACCGCTCTAACTCCATCCCTCCTCTTCCTGTGTCCCCACTGTGAGCACACAGCACTTCCTTCGATCTGGTTGTCCTGGCTGGGAACGTTCAGCTCCTTCTCTGCCCTCCCTTTGTTCCAGTATAATTGCTCACCATCTGTTATTTCTACCTCCTCATTAGCCCTAGGATTTAACCTGTGTCTCTCCAGCATCAAGGCACCATCAGCTCTTGCCTGTATTGCTACCAAAAACTCCTAGCTGATCTGTCTCAAGTCTTACCCTCTCATAGTCCATTTTCCCTCCAGTATAGCAGGAATAGGTTTCTAAAAGTCCTTTAGGGAATTCCCTGGCTGTCCAGTGGTTAGGACTCGGTGCTTTCGTTGCCATGGGCCAGGGCTCAGTCTCTGGTCAGGGAACTAAGATCCCTCAAGCTGTGCAGCCGGAAAAAAATAAAATTCCTTTAGTAAATGCCGAGTGGCTATCACATCCCAGGCACTGTGCTGGGGCATAGTTATAATCAGACAGACGAGGTCTCCCCTTTCATGGAATTCAGTTTTTAGTGTGTATTAGAGGAGGAGGGGTAATAAACATAAATAAATGCATGACATAATAAAATAACTGTAATACGTGCTCAAAGAAAAGAAAAGAGTAATGTGATAGAGAGTGATGGGGGTAAGGGATCCTTGTAAATTTCATGGAAGCAGGGACCATTCTCTTGGTTTTTTTTTTCCCCACTGCATCTCTAACATAAAGCCGTGTGTGCATTCAATCAGTATTTAGTACGTGAATTATTAAGGTGGGCAAATTTGTAAATTAAACGTTTTTATTACAAAAGTACTGTGTGTTCACGGAAGAAAAATGAGCAGGACAGCAAAACAAAATGAGTAAACAAATCCTTAGTAATCCCGCTGCTCTGAGATAACAATATGCTTTCATGTAGGAGATGGCAGGAACTTAGGGAGAGGTTATTTTTCTGGCCAAGGGAGTGGGGAAAAGTTCTCTTTCCCCTCAATCCACCAGGGACCTAGACTGCCCTTTTATGGCTGTAGGGGATTTACAAGGTATTATCAGGGGGTGTCTACCCTCATCTGGGGTCAAGGAAGGCCTCCCTTCCTAAGGAAGTGAGCTTTAGGCTGAGAAGGCATTAATTGTGCAAGAAAACAGGGAACTTCCACACTGAGAGAGTGTGGTGTCTTCATTTAGAGCCCCTGGCTCGAGGGTAGGGAGGGGGCAGGAAGCAGGATGAGATCAGCCTGTGGAGGTTGGCAGCGGCCACATTAAAAGGGCCTTGTCATCTAGATCTAATTGCCAGATTATAGAACTAAAGAATATAGATGAACAGATTAAAAAAACACCCAGAGGAAATAATCAGCCAGATCCAGAATGAGGAACATTCTACAGCACAAGTGATTTAGTTTCTCATTGAATCAGTGGACTGAAAATAAAAAAGGGAAGGAGGTCTGTTATAGAAAAAAACAAAAAAACTTAAGAGAGATAACAACTGAAAGCCATGTGTAGATCCTATTCATTTCTTGATTGTAACAAACCAACTGTAAAAGCCATTTCTGAGATAATTCAAGAAATTTGAATATGAACTGGGTATTATGATAAGATATTAAAGAATAATTGTTAATTGTATTGGGTATGATAATGGCATGGTGGTTACATTTTTTAAAAGTCTTTATTAGTTATAGATGCATATAAGTGAGCTAACTGATGTCTGGGGTGTGCCTTAAAACACTCTGGGAAACAGCTGGGGGTGTGTGATATTGTGATGTAAGAAATACATATTTTGGTCTTCATCCCAGGTTCTTGGCTCAAAAGCCTGTAAAACCCTTGGAATTTCCTGAGTGATAAGAGGTGAGAGGAGTGTCTTTTGTTATACATAACAGGCCCCTTTGACTATACCTGAGTTTATGCTAATGAGGTGACTTTTGGTGGGTCCTGGATAGTTTAGGGTTATTCCTCAGGAATAACCTCCTGTGTGTCTGGTTGGCGTACAGCCATTTATGATTGTTTAATAGTGAACTGTGGGTCCTGTATCAACCCAAACATGCTGTTCTATCCTGAACACTTATAAACAAAGATACTGCCCCTAAATTAGTCACTCTCATAATCCATTTTAGTAAAGGTCCTTCCGGAAGCTGATGATACCAATCTACAAAATGAAGCAACTGCTGCACAACTATGTTCCTGGTTTCAGTAGATCCTTGGTTTTTGCCTTCCCCCCATGCTGACTACCTTCTTGGTGAGCAGAGGCCTTAGAGGTACTTTCTGTTGTCCCAGCCTAATTATTTACTGGATAGCTTTGAGGCTAGTGGCCAAAACTCAGACTGACTCAAACCCGAGCTTAGTCTAGCACCAAAGTCCAAACCAGAACTCTTTTTAAATTTCATTTTAGCTATTACAAATAATCACCAAGGGATTGTATATGTCACTTTTTTTCTTATTGGTTTGCATTTCCTTATGCATCTAGTGAAACAACTTCCTGGGAGTTGAATCCAACTTTAAATTCCATTTGTTACTTTTACCTTTAGTAACTGAGTGCAGCACAGCTGCTGCTCCATGCCATGGGTGACCACATGGCCACCCAGGAATCAAAGGTTCTGTATCTCCCATCTTTTTATCCTTTCTCCTCTCAAACCACATATTTCTGTGAGCTAGGGCCAGTCTAGCAAATCTCACTTCTGACACCAACTATTAGCTGTTTTTACTAATAGCACTTTTGATACCAAATAGGTGTTTTGTTTTTGTTTGTTCTCTCACACCAACCAATTCTCCAACTACCCTGACACCAACTGGGTGTCCTGCAATTCAATCAATTCTTTTTTCTTTTTAAACAGGGTATGTATGTATGTATTTATTTATTTTGGCTGCGTTGGGTCTTCGTTGCTGCACACAGGCTTTCTCTAGTTGTGGCGAGCAGGGGCTACTCTTCGTTGCAGTGCATGGGCTTCTCATTGCAGTGGCTTCTCTTTTTGCATACCACGGGCTCTAGGCATGTGGGCTTCAATAGTTGCAGCACACGGGCTCAGTTGTTGCAGCACATGGGCTCCTCATTGCAGTGGCTTCTCTTTTTGCATACCACGGGCTCTAGGCATGTGGGCTTCAATAGTTGCAGCACACGGGCTCAGTTGTTGCAGCACATGGGCTCTAGAGCACAGGCTCAGTAGTTGTGGTGCACAGGCTTAGTTGCTCGATGGCATGTGGGATCTTCCCAGACCAGGGATTGAACATGTGTCCCCTGCGTTAGCAGGCAGATTCTTTACCACTGCGCCACCAGGGAAGTCCCAATTCAATCACTTCTGACACGAAATACCCAGAGTGAGCACAGACTGCCACAGGTTAAGGGCTCAGTCCTAAAAGACTGCCCCCACTTCAGATGCTAATTGCAAGCCCTGGGCCCTCTGACCGACCGACTATAAACTGAGGCTTCCTGTGATCTCCTTCTCAGGTTCAATAATTTGCTAAAATGGCTCACAGGACTTGGGAAAACAGTTTACTGATTATTACTGCTTTGTTGTAAAGGAACTGCAAAATGGCAAATAGGTATAGGGCAAGGTGTGGTGAGGGAAGAGGGGGTAGCCTGGAGCTTCCATGTTCTCTCCCGGTGTGCCAGCCTCAGTACCTCAGTGTGTTCATTAACCCAGAAGCTCTCTGAACCCCATCGTTTAGGGATTTTTATGCAGGTTGCTTGGTGATTAACTTAATCTCCAGCCCCGCTCCTCTCCCTTGGAGAGCAAGGGGTGGGGCTGAACGTTTCAGCCCTCTAATCATGTGGTTGGTTCCTCTAGTATCTAACTTCCATCCTGAAGTTAAATAAGGGCCCACCTAGAGCTACCTTATTAAACTCAGGTATGGTTGAAAGGGGCTTATTATGAATAACAAAAGATGCTCCTCTCACCTCTGTCACTCAGATTATAGAAGCTCTTGTGCCAGGAATGGGGCACGCAGACCAAATATATATTTCTTATATTATCACATTATCACAGGGAGTAATAACAAAATTTGAAAAATGTTGATAATTGTTGAAGCTGGGTGATGGGCACATAGCGACTCATTATGCTGAACCTTCTGGGCTTTTGTGTATATTTGGAAACTTTGATAATAAGATAGTTATAATAAAAGAGGGTGACAGAAATAGAAGCACCTTACAAGCCATACTAAAGAGTCTGAAATTTTAAACTTTTTTTTGGAAAGAATTTTAGATTTATAGGTGGGGTGCACAGACAGTAGAGTGTTCCCAAATACTCCTCACACATCTTCCTTATTACTTCTTCTATAACCACAGCGTGTTTATCAAAACTAAGAAATTAGCATTGATACAATACCATTAGCTAAACTGAAAACTTTATTTGAATTTCTCCAGTTTTTCCATTAATTTTTTTTTTCTGTTCCAGGGTTCAAACCAGGATACTGCATCGTATTTAGTTGTCATGTCTCCTTAGTCTCTTCCAATCTGTCACTGTTTCTTGGTCTTTCTTTGCTTTTCGTGAATTTGATACTTCTGAAGAATAGCAGTCAGGGGTTTTGTAGACTGTCCCACAGTTTGGTTTTGTCTGACATGTTCTCATGATTAGTCTAAAGTTATGGATTTGGGGGAAGAATACTACAGAGGGGATGTGGCCTTATTGCATCATGTCAGGGAGCATGACGTCAACATGACTTCTTATTTCCTGTAAACCTAGTCACTTGGTGCAGGTGGTGTCTGCCAGGTTTCTCCACTATTTTTCCCTTTGTATTCTTTGTGATAAGGGTCATTAAGCCCGGCCCAGACTCACGGGGATTTTAAAAGTAGAGGAAAGTCATTGAAGGGATTTAAGCAGGGAGTAATGTTTCGAATGTCTGTTTTGGAAGGAACACGAGATATGGTGGCATTTGCAGTGGGACTGGACATAAACTGCTGGATGTTGAGTGACCAGCAGCCTGACTCAGCTGGAGCTGGTTCTTTATGGGACGTGAAGGATGAGAGAATGTGGAGTCAGGGATGGCCATGAAGTTTCTAACTTGGACAGTTGGGTGGCTGGGGTCTTTCACTGACTCTAAACCAAGGCTGTGAGTGCCCCTAGGAGGTTGCATGCCTCCCCTGCCCCCGCCCCCGCCCCCTCTCCCCCCCTCCCAGAGAGAAGCCACTTTCTGTTTCTTGGTCTTGCTTGACTCGGATCCGGTCCCTGCCTGTTACTGGGGCCGGAAAATGCCTTGTCAACACACACATTAGAAGAAGTTTGGGATTACCCAGGAGGGTCAGAATCCCAAGTAAGAGAGGGGACAGCTGTCGAGGAACTGAAGAAAGATGGAAGAAAATGTCATCCGTAAATCCTTTAATCCTCTTTCCATTTAAGGACCCAGTTATGAGCTTTTGACTCAGTGCTTTCAAACAAGTAATTTTATTTACCTTTTCGTGTTACGCCCTCCCCCTCGGCCTCGCCTGTTTCGTGTTCCTTTCTGAGGCGTGTTAGGGGAGGGGGTGGATTTCTACCTCTCCGCCCTCACCTCCGCCGGCGGGCCCCCAGCCCAGATTTCTTTTCTCCTTGGCGCCTACGGGCCGGGGCGGGAGGAACGGGCCGTGGCGCGGGGCGGGCCCAGCTCCCTTGCGGAGGCTTGTAGACCAGGTGGAAGATGAAGGCGTTGCAGTACCTGAGGGGGGCGCGGCGCCGTCAGGGGCGGGGCCAAAAGGCCGGGATTTTCCCAAGGGGCGGGGTTTGTGGGCTCCGAGTTTCAGGGGGTGGGGCTAAACTTAGGGCTCTGCCAGCCCGAGCGCAACCTGGCGTTTTTTTGCGGAGGGGTTGGGGCCGGGGCTGGGAAACGAGGAGTCGGAGAGGTTTTTGTGAGCTGGATCTAAAGAGGGGTGTGTGGGCGTTGTCGAGACCCTCCAGCGGGGGTGGTGGGAGTGCGGGCGGCGAAAGCAGGGTGTAGGGCTGGGCCAGGAGGGTCCCAGGACCGCAGAGACGAGGGTAGAGGTGGGCCTTTCAGGTTGCGTGGCCAGAGAGTAAGAAGGCCTTACCAGGGCATACAGTTGTCCGCCGCTCTGAGGCGAAAGGGGGAGCGGAAAGGGTTGAGCTGTGGAGGGCTGGCGCCCCCTCCCGTGGCCACCGCCATGGTCTGGTCGTCCATCACACAGCCGTACTCGCTGCTCTCGGTGAAGAAGGCCGGCACTCGGAGGGACTGGGGTGGGGGCGGGGCCTCAGACACTCAGAAAGGCTCCCGACCCCACGTACCTCCCGAGGACCCAGACGGACCGGGATGGGGAGAGGCACGAGGCAGGCACAGAGGAGGGCAGGAGGACCCGCTGGCGCACCCCAGGTCTGTAGAGCAGATGATGGGGAAGAAGAGACTTTCCGAAGAGGAGGAGGGACCGGGCAGGAGGTCAGAGAAGGTCCCTTTTATCCCATCCCCCACCTGTAACCGGGGCAGCGAGCTCAGCCAAGTGTCCTTTAGACCAAAGCCAGAGTTAAATCCTGCGGAGGGAAGGAGAGCAGGGAGAAGCTGGCTCCCAGGGCCTCCTCTCACCTCCCCCATGCTCCTACCCCAGGCGCTTACCGATAACCAAGTCAGGCTTGGGCCCCTGGAGCAGGTGGTAGGGCCGTGCAGACACCTTGATCTGCAGGTCCCTGCGGCGCCCCTTCTCCTTAGTCCCAGAGCTTAGCCGTGCTGATACCCCGGAACCAGGACGGACAGCTACTTCGAGGTCATCCTGGGGAGTTTGGAGTGGGGTGGAGTAGCCGGTGGAAGTTACGGTACTGGGAGATGCATCAAGTAAGACAGGGGAGAGGAGGCAGGGATCGGAAGGGCAGAGCCCAGCTGGGAGGACAGCAGGAGGGTTAGGGCTAAAGAGCAGGGCCCCCCTCAGCCCTCACCCTCTGCAGGGTAAAATTCTGCTGGTCACTCTCAGGGGGCAGGCTGTCACCCACAAACTGCAGCTCCAGGGCCACGTCGGGGAGCAAGACCAAGAGCTCCTGAAGGGCAAAGAGGACAGATCTGGGTCCCACCCTGCATCCACCTCCACACCCAAATGCTCCACCCTCAGGCCTGGAGGGACTTACCCAAAACACCATGATGAGGTCAAACTCCTTCCCAGCCTCCACCACGTGGATTTTCAGTGACTTTTTGTTCTGGATGTTGAGCTCAGGGACTGGGTGATAAGCTAGCCATTTAAGAATATGGTCTCCTCCTCCCCTCCCTCCTGTCCCCTGCCACCCCCCTGGCCCCCCCTGGCTCCACACACTCCTCCCCCTGCCTCTGCCCTCCTTACAGGACTGGGGCACCAGATGGGTGATGACGTAGTACACAGTCAGCGGGTAGGTGAGAAGCACAGCCATGGGGGAGTCCAAGCTGAGGCCCCGCCATGTGTAGTAATCCTGCCACGAGCCTGGGGAGAGTGGGTTACTGGGGACCGTGCCCCAGGCCTGTGGACCCCCACCTCTCCTGTCCAATAGCCCCTTTTCTCAACCACCGAGACTGCTGGCCCTCCAGTCCCCGTCCCTACCCCTAGCTCCCTCAGGGCCCCTCCAGCTCACCAAAGAGGCCCCTGGGTGGATCTGGGGGCACAGGAGGCATCAGAGCAGGCCCATCCCCCTGAAGAAGCTGGTAGGGATCTCCTGAGAGGATGAAAGAAGAGGAGCCTGGTGTCAGGGAGGTCCCCACCGGGCCTCTTCCTTCTTCCAAAGGAGCTGTGTTCCCTGAGAGAGGGCCTGGAGCTGCAGCAGGAGGAATGGGGAGCTGCCTAGGGATGGGGCTTCTGGATGGGCTGGGCAGGGGTGACTTTTCTGAGGGTTGAGGAGAGGCATGAAATGCCCTGGTGGTGGCGGTGAGGTTTGGTGTGTATGTGGAGGGGTTAGCTAGGACCCGGACAACTTTTTGCCCTCCCGTCCTTCCCTGTAGTCTGAGGGACTTATGCCTGGAGAGAGGCCCCACGCACCACTGAGAAGAGCGCTGAGGGATGGCGTGCTGCCCCTTGGGTGCCCGGGGGTGCCAGGGCCTGGAATCAGCATGCTGAACTGGGTCCAGTAGCCACGAGTGAGGCCTCGTGAGGCCAGGAAGGCCTCCTTGTTAAAGGTTTCACTGGTCACCTCTGGAGAAGGATGAGGGGACGGGTTGAGGGCCTGGTGGCCAGGATTCCAGACTTTGGCTCTCCTCAGTCTCTCCCCAGGACCCTGAGTCTGAGTCTGGTTCTAGTCAGGCAGAGAACTGTTAACATTTCTGAGTGTCTACAGCGTAGCCCACAGAACCCATATAACAATTCCATGGGTTTTAACATTTGTTAGTCTGCGCATTTCACAGTTGAGGAAATAGCTCTAAGAAGTAAAGCGATTTGTTTCAGGTCACCAGTTAGTGGTGAAGCTGAGAAGCAAGTATTTGAATCCCTACTCCCATAAGTTCTCTCAGGGACCAGGGCACTCAGTTCTCAGCTCCAGAGATCCTGTGTCCAGCCCCAGGGGTCTAGCCCCCAGCCCCAAATACCCAGCACCCAGCTGTTATTACAGGGATCTAGATTCCAGCCCCAGACACTTAGCCTTCAAGCCCAGGACCCTGTTCCCAGGCACCTGGGGCCCCAGTTCCAAAGACCGGGTCCCACTTTCCCCCACCCATCCTGACCTCCTTAGGGTACCTGCGGTGTAGGTAAAAGGCAGAGTTGCCAGTTCTCCGGCCCGCTCCATGAAGGCTGCAAGCCTTGGGCACCAAAATCGGTGGCTCACATCATCTGGGCATCGCTTCCAGTCAGCCTGGAGACAAGCCTCTCCGCAGTACAGGACAGCACCACACTGGGGGCTGGGGTCACGGGGGGTGGGCACTCAGTGTCTGTAGGTCCCCTGTCTGCTGTCCATCTGTCCTGCGGCTGCCCGTACGCTCAGTCTGTTTGTACTCTCTCTGCCTATGACAGCTTTTTTTGTGTGTGTGTCATCTTCTTGTTTCCCTATCCCTCACTCTGTCTGTCTGCAGGGCCCCCCACCAGCCTGCTTCCTCTCTGTTTGCCTGACTGTTGGGGTCTTCCTTCTGCTCCCTCCATCTCTGCAGGCTGCTCACCAGGGGGTTAGCTTCACTTCAAAGCTATGCCTGTGACAAACATGGCAGGTTCGAGCCCGAAGGGAGGCAAAGGTGAAGCCGGGCCGGGGACCCCATGTCCGCATCGGGGTCTTGGTTTGCTTCACTCTCAGCCTTGGGACCAGATTCTCCAGCTCCCTGAATGGGGGTGGAGACGGCATCAGGCTGGGGGGCTCAGGAGCCCAGGGCCCCAGGCTTCCCCACCCTCTACCAGGTTTCTGTACCGATGCAGCTGGGCGTCTCCCACAGTAAGCTTTCGGGGCTTTCGGGGGTCACCAGAGCCCATGGGGCAGGCCATGCTGTGGCAGAGGAGAGCATAGGCCCGAGGAGCCAGGTTCTGTGTCCCTGAGCCCCTGCCTGCCCTCCCCTGCCCTCCATCCATCAGCAGGTCAATGCCCAGGATGGTGCCATGTGCATCCGTCACCAGTAGGATGCAGGAAGGGTGCAGGGGGGCCGCCTCTGGGGAAAAAGGGAAAAGTCAGGGGCGGGGGTGGGGGGCAGACTGTCAGGGTCAGGGACACCAAATCAAATGCCCACGGGGACTAGGAGACTGAGCGAAGGGGACTAGGGAGAGAGGGCATGCCTCATCGGAAGGGGACTGTGGCTACACAGAACCAGCATTTGCTGCCAGGTGGAAATGTGGGCCTGCTGTGGGGACTTTACATTTTTCTTGGGAAGGGGTAACTCCAGACTTCTGGAAGTTTTTTCTTTTAATGTTTAAATGTTGGCTCAAATTTAAAAAACAAAGAACATTGTGGATCAATGAAGACACCTTTTTAGGCCAGATTGGCCTGAGGGCCACCCATTTGTGACTCCTAGCTGGATTCTGAGGGGCAGAGGAGGGCTTTGAAGGGGAGTCGCCTGGGCAGGGGCAGGGCAGGGCCAGCCCTGGGTTCTTACCATTTCTCTGTCCTTTCGTCCTCTCAGGCCCTGGTTCGTCCTCCGCCCTGTCCTCTTGGCAGCCAACCTCGCCACCTCCTGCCTCCTGCTGGGCCTCCTCTGCCTCCCCTGGGGGGTTTGCTTCCTGTGGGGTCTCCCTGCTGGTAGGGGCTGGCTCCCCATCCTCCTCTGTTTCTACTTTCTCGGTGCCTGCACCCTCCTCCTCTCCATTTTCTTCTTCCTCTTCCTCCTCCTCCCCCGCTCCTCCAGGCTCACAAAGCTGACATAGGGGCTTAGGTCCCGCAGGTGGAGTGGGGGCTCGTCTCCCAGGAGCCAGGCAGCCTCCAGGCCTGGTGCAGGGCCTGGCTCTGCCCCTTGCCCCAGGCTGATGCCCACACTACGGTTGGGCAAGACATGGAGCACCCAAAGGGCGCAGTCCTGGGGTAGGCTTCTGATCTGAGCCTCCAGCTGCCGCCAGCAACGCTCAAGGGTGGTCCCCTCGGCCCCGCGCTCCGCCACGAACTTGTGGAACCAGCTAAAGAGGAGGGCAGTGAAATCAAGGAACTCATCCCGGTATCCAGACACAAACTCCATGTCTTCAGGGACACAAGGCCTGGGCCCAGACTGAGCAGAGGGAGGGATATGTGGTGAGAGAGAGGTACTCGGGAGAGTTTGGGGCTGGGTCATAAAATGGGAGATTGTGGGTTTGAGGGTCACTTAGGGTGGAATCTATGGATGAGTGTTAGGAGTGAGAAAGGAGTTTTCAGGGCGGAGGATGGGAATTCAGGGTGAGAATGGGGTCCAGACTTGAAAGTGGGTGATATAGTCGGGAGGGAGATGGTATTTGGGGCCCAAAATTTGCGGCTCAAACCCTCAAAGGTAGGGTTTGAGTTGAGGATAGAAGTGAGAGAGGGCTAATCCTATGGGCAAGGGTTTGGTGAGGAGGGAGGAGTTTTGGATCCGTTTGTGGGGTGTGGGAGGAGGGGGACAGGAGCTAGGGCATCTCTTCGGCTTGGCTAGGTTTGGCGGTGAGCCCCGGTACACCTAGCCCCTCCCGTCCGGTCCGCTTCTCCGGTACCGGCCACCACTTTTTGAAGGTAAATACCTCGGGGTGGGGCGTGACGTCAGGCTGCCCGAGCCCCCCGCCGGCTCCTCGGGTTGCCACGCCCCCCGTGTCTTGCGCGGCGCGGAGGCGCTCAGGGCAGTCAGTGTCTGTGCTGCTGGTCGCGCGGACTCGTCTGCCGCGGTCACTCCAGCCATGTAACTGGATCCGTGACTGGATTCCGGTGCGCCGGAGCCGAGCCCGAAAAGTGAAAGCCTCTCAAAGGAGGAGGTCCAGCCGACTGACCTGCGGAGGGCGGGCGGGCGGGGCTGACATCCCCGGGCCGAACCGGATCAGCCTAGTGGTCAGTGCCCGTCCGCCGCGCCTGGCCCTGCAGCCTGGACTTTCTTCCGCTTTCTTTCTCCTTCTTCAGACATTCCTGGCTGCCCCCTCGACGGGGCTCTGGGCTGGGTGCGGGGGCGCGGGCAGAGGCGCTCCGCCTCCCGGAGTTTCCCCACCGCCCCAGGCCGGCGATCACCGGCTACAACGGTACTGACCGCACTTATCGGTTCGAGACGGTGAGGGCGCCCAGAGGGAGGCGCCGCCACCTCGCGCCTCGCCTCGGCCGGGCCTTGGTGCCGACGGCCGCCGTCTCCCGCAGAATCTCAGGCGTAGCGGGAGAAGGAAGCGAAAGCCATTGAGACACCGGCTGGACGTCAGGCTCCGGAGCACGTCTTCGGGAGTCAGACAGGGCGAGGCGGGCCCGAGATGATGCTGGGTTGGGAACTCCGATTCCGCTTGCTCCTACTCATTCTAGCGTGCCACACTCCTCCAGGTTCGTCAGGGGCCCGGCTGGTGCCCATATCCCCGAATCCGGGGACGGGGATGGGGGGCACGAGGGCCGCGGGGTTGAGTTGAATAAGTGGGGAGCCAGGGTCCCCAAGGCAGCCGGGGCAGGGGGAGGGCCAGCTGCCTGGGGTTGGGGACGGGCTGGGGAACACCAGGGCCCAGGTGTGATTATGGACGTGTTTGGGGAGTGTGATGTGTGAGTTGAGCCCTGGGGGTGGGAGGGGCTCAGATCCCCGGGTCTAGGGGAGAGGCTGCAGTGGGGCTGTGGGTTGGAGGCTAAGTTTACCGCTGCGTGAGCCCCTGGACCTGGGAACCTGTGCTGACCACCTCGGTCCCGCTCAGGAGATGGCAATGAAGGTAGCATCGCTGGAAGTTGTCCCTGTGATAGAAGAATTTCTTCCCACTCCCCTCCTAACGATCAATACATGGGACATCTCCGAAAATACCTGAAAGTCTATCAACGTTGCTCTTCCTACGTCAGGTAATCTCACCCACCCCTGGGAGCGCAGAGCCTCCGGGTGCCTCCAGGACCCTCTCTGGTCAAACTTAAACTCCTTCTGGAAGGACCCCTAGTCCCTTCTATAGTCCCCAGTACATTAGGTTATGTGTGCCCTATTTCTCCACACCTTAGTTTCCCTGTCCCGCCTGGAATTTCCCAGTCCCAGCAGAAAGTGCTGAATCTTGGCAGTGACCTCACTTCTTTGGAACGAGGAAAGAGCTGGTAAAGTGGGGGAGGGAAGGGGGGCGGAGATTGGAGACAGCTGAGACCACGTCCTTCCTTACAGGTTCCAGCTACCCTTGGGAAGTGTGTGTGGAGGCAGCAGTGACCGGTGGGTCCAGGAACTGATGCGCTGCTTTGATCGTGAAGGTGAGCGCGTTCTCCCTCCTCCCCAGGCTCTGTCCCCAGGGCTCGGCCGCCTCCACCTTACACTTTTCTTTGCCTCAGCCCTTTCCCCTTTGACACCTCACTTTCCTATTCTGTGTACTTTCACTTAAGTCCCTGTTTACCAGAAATCACTCACCGTCACTTTCAGGATTTTTGCCAATTCATCCTATCACCTGTGCATTTACTTAATGTTTTCCTTGAAATCAAGGCACTATTTTTATTTTCCAGTAATTTATTATGGAAATTTAAAGACATGTATAAAAGTTGAAAAATTTGTACAGTGAACATCCATACACCCACCACCTAGATTCTATAATATTTGATTTTTATATTTTATGTGTGTACATAATAAAGCAAATATATTTTATATTTTACAATATCGAGTCTACAGCATTTTAAGTATATTTGCTTTATTGCACACCCATCTGTCTATCCATCCCTCTATTCCTCATCAACCTGCCTAATATTTTTTGGTGCACTTCCAAGTAAGTTGCAAGGTTGACTATACTTTATCCCCAGACATTTCATCATGTATATTATTAAGGAGGGTTTTATATTTTATTGTTCCTTTTTTTTTCTTTTGAGGTAAAATTTACAAACAATGAAACGAATAAATCTTAAGTGTACACAGCCACTTCTGAAAAACTTAATGGCAACTAGTCCTAAGCAGGAACATCTGTGGAGTCACAAATTTGATATGCCGGTTGTATTTTTCTCCTAAAATAAATACACAACCCTTAAGACACAAAATGTTCTTCCAGGTCCCAGCTAAAGTTGTCTTCTGTAGCATTGGTGGTACCCATACTGCCCTTTGGCTACGTAGACCTACCTTATTCATTTACTCTTCCTGGCTACTCTGGCCTTTAGTACTAAAATTATCCCTGCTTTACAGCTGAAAGAAATGAATCCCAGAGAGGTTAAGAGACAAGGGGCAAGGTCACAGCTACTTTGTAGCAGAGCCCGGGTTCCAACCCAGGTCTCCTGACTTCCCAGTTCAGAATGCATGCTCGCCCCGGTGGTTCCATGTTGTGGTTTGCTCACTTCCATCTCCCCATGTTTTCCCTCTGCCCCTGCCTTTCTTTCCTGGCATTTAGCTGTTCCCTTGATGTTCTCCTTGACCCAGGACCCTTCCCTCTATCTAGTTCTTCACCTTATCCCCTCATAGCCCTGATTCCTCACTTCTTGCTTCTTCAGAATGTGGACGTGCTCACGCCAGGAGTGTGGCCCGCCAGGGACACGTACCTCCCCGCAGCACCCAGGTTCCTGAGCCCACAGAAAAGACACCTTCAGCCACGGGCACCCCTGCACAGAAGTACCTGCCATCCACCCTGCAGCCTACCCAGCAGCTCACCCCTCCAGAAGGAACACCTTTGTTGGACCAAAAGCTCATCCACACCAATGAGACTACCACTTACACTTTGAGCCACCATCTGGAGGCAAGGCCTGGGGCCAGGGGGAACCAGAAGCAGCTGGGAGAAAATGTGGGTCCTACAGCTGGGACATCAGCCATGGTGCCGGTGCTGTCCCTCTTGGGCATCGTTTTCTTCCTCACTGGAGCCCTGCTCTACATGCTGTGCAAGAAGAGGATGGAGCGGTCACTGCAGTGTCCTGCAGGTAAACTGGGCCTCTGAACCCCTCCTCCAGGTATCCAGAGCCTCCTTGGCAGGGATCCTGCCCACAGTAGCTCTCAGGCCGGCAAATGTGGAGGCTGTCTGCACCACGGACAACAGGCGATGAGGGAAGAGTCAGCCAGACTACAGAATGGGGAGGGAGGGAAGCCACCATAGGCCCAGGGACCAGTGCATGGCCTTCAAAGCCAGGCAGTGCTTGAGCAACATCAAGATGGCAGCTAGAGCAGACGAGTGGGAGATGAAGCGATGGAGGAAGGTGGGAGCTATTCGTTCAATTCACACATCTTTATTGAGCACCTACTGTGTACCTGATCGATAGTCAATGTTTTGGAATCTGATTTTCCAGTTCAAGCTATCACCCCTTGCCCCCCACTCCCCCACCCAACTTCCCTTGATCTCAGAGCTCATCTCTCAATTTCTTTATCTTTTACAGATTTGCACCTTCATTATGTGCGTGTGGCAGCAGACGCCAGTGCTTAAAGAATGGAAGCTTGTGAGGGCAGATTATGATTTATTCAGTATCAAATGCAGTTAATATACTAGAGCAATCCCTGGCACATGGTTGGCACTCTCTACATATTTGTCAATGTTTAATACACAACCAACCAGCCACTGCCCTCTTAGACCTTCCCTCCGTTTTTTTTCTATGCTGTAATGTAAAATCACCTCTTATACTAGATACCGTGTACAAATTCTATATGTAGATTTTTTTTAACTACTAAAACTTATTTTTATTTTTATTATTTATTTATTTATTTATTTTGTGGTACACGGGCTTCTCACTGTTGTGGCCTCTCCCGTTGTGGAGCACAGGCTCTGGACGCGCAGGCTCAGCGGCCATGGCTCACGGGCCCAGCCACTCCGTGGCATGTGGGATCTTCCCGGACCGGGGCACGAACCCGTGTCCCCTGCATCGGCAGGCGGACTCTCAACCACTGCGCCACCAGGGAAGCCCTAAAACTTATTTTTACAATTATTGACTCTTCTTTCTGCAGACATTGGTCTCATGCCCTTGCCCGCTTACCATGATTCCTGGCTTCAGCTTCCCTGCTGACGGCCACCTGACACCTTCCCCCTCAGCGCATCCCCCAATCCCTGCCAACCTCCTTGTCCCAAGTCCCTTGTATCTTGTCCTTGTCTCTTCACACCACAGCAGTGTTCCTCCCCAACTTCAGCACTCTCCCGCTTTCCCACCCTCCCTCCTCAGCAGCTGCCATACAGCCTGGTTTTACTTCCTCAACCCCTTACATCACCCATATATGCCCCAATGAGAGTCTGAACTCCTTGTTTTTACTGTTATTGTTTTTATTATCAAAACCCTTAGTTCTCATTTTATCTTTTCCAGTGAACAAAAATGTGTCTTCATTGGTCCAAGTCTACCAGAAACCTGGGGCAGGGACCTGAGGAAGTGGATTGGGTGTCTTGAGTCTCTGTCTCCTGTTCAGAGCTTGTCAGTGCTTGGTGAAGTGCATGGCAAGAGGAGCCAGGGCACAGCCAGGCATGGGCTTGGTCTTTAAGGTTCTCCATTCCCACCTTTTGTGCCTTTGTCCTCCTGGCTTCTGACCAGCAGCGCATGTACGGGGCAGCCCATGCTCTCCAGGTTCTGTCCTGGGGTGTAGGTGGAGCTCTCCTTCCAAGCTTTTCACCTGCTTGGCCTAGTTTTCCAGCATCTGCTCACAGGTTCGAGCCACCTCACTGAGCTTGAGACGAGCATAGTCCACTCGCTTCAGGGCCATCTGACAGTCCTTCCTCGAGGAGTAGCTGGAGCCCTCATGGGGCTGCCCTGTGGCCACCTACAGGACATTTAGATTGATCAAAGAAGCACCCCTCCCCTTTCCCATCTCCCCAACCAGGCATCAGGTCTCTTGCCTCATTTCTTCCCTGAGTCTGAATTTGCTATGCCACATGGGTAGCTGGATTACCTAGGGCATATCACTGAATTTCTGTTAACCTCATCTGTAAAATGGGGATGACAGTAACTAACTACTTCCTAGAGCTGTTATAGGATTAGATAATGCAGAGTGTCTGGCACACTGTAAAAGTTTAGTAAATGGTAGTTGCTGTTATAATGACCTCAGAACCCTTTCAATCCTGTTCCTTTTCTCAGGAGGTAGCCATCTGGGGCTCCATACCCTTGAGGTCAGGTCAAGTTTCTAAGTGCATATCCTGTGGCTTTCGTATTGTTTACACACCCTCTCCCAGGACTTCCCCATCCAGTGGCTCATGTGATGCAACTCAGTGGTATAGGAAACCTACCCTGTAAGGGAGGGGTCCTGCCAGGGTCAACAGGCCTGCTGGGTAGGGCTGGTCTTGCTTGGCTCCCGAGCCCAAAGCTCTGCCCGGGACTCCTGAAGGCTAAGGCTAAGGCAGAGAGCTGGGGTGGGCGTGTTGCACGGTCCAAAACACACACACACACACACACACACACACACAGACCTGAGTGAGATAGCGGATCTGAGCCGACAGCTCCGCCTCCACGTGCTGCACCGACGCGGTGAAGGCAGCTGCCTGTCGGTCTAGGAGCCGCTCGTTGGTTTTTTCCTTGGAAAGTTCCAAGATCACTGTACCTGCCGGGATGGAGAGTGGGCGGGGCTATCCGGAGACTGCCAGTGTAGCCGCGCCCCAGAGCCAGCCCCACCCACCCCTGCACCCACTTAGGATCTCTCCCAACCCCACTCCCAGTCATCGGTCGGCGCATGTGCGCACGGTCGGTCTAGCTCACGCTCTCGCTGCCGCTCCTCCTCTGGTCGTCGTATCCCGAACCTGCATTCTGAAGAATGGCTCCAATTTCCCGTTCGATGTCTTCCAGGGCGCGTAGTCGCTCGTTCGCCAAGCTGTAGGTAGCCATCGTTACTCCGGGATTCTCTCCTTTTGCGAAATACTGCGGAAAAGTGCCCGGAAATGGCTGTCGGTTTGCGCCCGCGCAGAGCGCGCCCCTTAGCTAACACTACAGTTCCCGGGATGCTCAGCACCGTCTCTCCTTTCTCGGTTCACCTGGTGAACTACAACTCCCAGGGTCTCCTGCGCATGCCCAGGTCTGCGCCGCCGCCGCGTGACCACCTGTGGTAAGAGGCAATATCGAAATATTCACGCCCT
Organism: Hyperoodon ampullatus; assembly: GCF_949752795.1. Classification (NCBI taxonomy): domain Eukaryota; kingdom Metazoa; phylum Chordata; class Mammalia; order Artiodactyla; family Ziphiidae; genus Hyperoodon; species Hyperoodon ampullatus. The sequence continues at coordinate 39,636,093 of NC_136932.1, read as the reverse complement.
TCAAACCTGTCCACCTTTACGACACTGTCTTGTGGTCTGTGTTTAATTTCTTCTACAAGAATTTAGTGAGCGTCTGCTGGGTGCTAGGTGATGATGGTGGGAGCTCTGGGGTATTACAGACTGGACAGCCATGGACCCTGTGTTTGCCTATCCCACTCCGCCACCTATCGGAGCCTGGGGAAAGCCGGACTTGGTGAGTGTGACCTTATTCGCCCTAGCGATTCCCCCTGAACGGGAGCCCTGAAAACACGGACTGTCAGTATATTCTGAGAAGCTGGCTCCTATCAGCCTTTTCCCTCTCTGATCGCCTGTTAATGTGGTTGGCTCTGGGGATACAAAGGTGAGTGAGGTGGACTCTCACGTGATGGATAAATGTTTCGTTAGGGCTACGCCCCGGGTGTGTCTCTGGGAACACAGAGAAAGGATTCTGGGAGGAAATCCTGCCTGAACTGAATCTGAAGGCTTAACCAGGTGGATGAGAGCTTGGAGTGGAAAGGGGGAAGGCACAGGCAAGCGCATGGTGGTGTGAGGGGGCTGACACATGGGAAGCCCAGCAAGGGGTTCAGTTTGACTGGAGTGAACGCAGTGTGGTGGTGGATAGGTGTGACTGGGGAGACTGGAGAGGGGAGCCAGATCAGGAAATGGCTTGCAAGCTAAGGAATTTGGACTTTATTTTGAAAGCATTTGGGAGCCTTTGAAGGATTTTCAAGAAGTGTATTCTGACCAGCTGTACCTTTTAGGAAAGATCAATCTTGACAGTTTATGGAAGATTGAGAATGAAGCCAGTTTGCACAGGGTTAGCAAACGAGTGGAGACTCAGTTAAACTTGAGGCATCTAGCGTTTAACTTTACTCCTTTACTAAGTCCTAGGAAGATAGCAATAAGGGGATTTTAGAAAGGAGTCAAGGAGAGAGAGGAGTTAATAGCAAAACTTTAAATAGAAACTGCAAGACAGAAGGGTGTGTGGTAACTGATTTAGCAGTGAAGTCATTAAGCCAGCAGTGAAGAAAGCTTAGAAGCAACTTTTTTTAATTTAATTTAATTTTTTATTGAAATATAGTTGATTGGCTTAGAAGCAAGTTGATTTACTCTTAAATCAGTGGCATCACAGTACAGCTGGGCTGTAGGTAGTACTAAAATTAGGAGGATTATTTGAAGTAGTTAGACCCCCCATCTCCTCCTTTATATCCTCATATATCTTGGCAGCTACTCACCCCCGACTCACCAGATTGCTGGAGGTTTCTTGGTTGGAGATGGAAACCAGAGAGTCTTTGGCATGGAGGGCACCTGGGCATGACTGTATTTAAAACAGAGATTGAGTGAAAGTTTATTTACGGAGTGGTGGTTTCTAGAACTCTGGCAACCAGGCTTTTACCTTCCAGGTCAGAGACTGGAAGACTCTCATCTGGGGAATTTGACTATTCAGAGGAATGATCTAAGGGTATGAACATCAGGGGTTCTCCAACAAAGCAGTTAGCTGGATCACCCCATAGTGAAACCCACAGTTGATAAGTCCCAACTATGTCCACAGATCTTCTAGTCAACTTCTTAGCATGTCACCCTTAAAATGAGCAGACATAAGACAAAAGATTTCTAGATGTTTGCAGAAACTTTCTAACATGGAAGGCAGAGACCAAAATAAACAGAAAAAAAACCCCCATACAAACCAAAAAAAAACCCACCTTCGATGACATAGAGTAAAACTTAAGGAAAAAAAATATTGACGCGCTTCGGTCAGAGATACTATAATAAAGGATTGAGGGCTCCCCCGGTGGCGCAGTGGTTGAGAGTCCGCCTGCCGATGCAGGGGACACGGGCTCGTGCCCCGGTCCAGGAGGATCCCACATGCCGCGGAGCGGCTGGGCCCATGAGCCATGGCCGCTGAGCCTGCGCGTCCGGAGCCTGTGCTCCGCAACGGGAGAGGCCACAACAGTGAGAGGCCCGCGTACCGCAAAAAAAAAAAAAAAAAAAAAAAAAAAGAAATAAAGGATTGAATCCAAGAAAACACACTTGAAAAATAAAACCATGAGGGAAAGAATGAAAAATTGAGAAAAAGGGTTGAAAGAGAAATTGAAGTACTCTCCCAGCAAGTAAAGCAAAAGAAAGAAGATGGCATATAGGAAGGACGACGTGAGAAAATTAGAGAATCAGTCCGGGGGGCTTAAATTCTCCGAGAACAGGGAAAACAAAGGGAAGAAAGGACTTGTGTTTCTAGATGAAAAGGACCCATTAAGTGCCCAGCATCAAGGCACATTGTGAAATATCAGAACACTAGTCTCACAAAAAAGAGTCCTGCAGAAGCTTCCAGAGAGAAAATAGACCACATGCTAAGGATCAGCAATCAAAATGGCCTTGATCCTCTGAATACTAACACTCCACACCAGTGGAGCAGCGCCTTCAACATTTTGGGGGAAAGTAATTTCCAATGTGGAGTTCTGTACTCCAGCTGTAGTAGGGTGAAGGCTAAAAATGCAGTGGCTCAACCAAATAGAGCTTAACTTTTTCTCAGAAAACAGTTTGGTGTGGGTAGTTCAGTGTGCTCCACAAATCAGACCGAGACCAAGGCTAGCAAGCAGTGCAACTCTGCCATCCTTTAGGCTCTTATGCTCAAAAGTATGGTCTTCAGGCCACAGCATTGGCATTACCTAGATGCTTTTTAGAAATGCAGGATCTCAGGCCCCACCACAGACCCACTGCATCAGTATCTGTGTTCGAAGATCCCAGGGGATCTGTATACACAGTATACTTTGAGAAACGCTGCTTTTCTCTTCCAGGTGATCTGTATGCACAGTAAGCTTTGAGAAAGGCTGCTTTGCTCTGGGACATTGCTGTGTGCAATGTCAAAACTGGGTTGCTGCCCTCTGTGGGTTGCAGCTGGCAGGAAGGCAGAAGAGAAAATATGGAGGAGGCACACCTGTCTCAGAGGTCTGGCTAGGGAGTGGCACATAATTTCTACTCACATTCCTTTGAAGAAAACTCAGTCATGTGGTCTTACCAGCTCCGGGGTTCTGGGAAATCCAGTCCTTTTACCTAGGTGGCTAGCTATTGTTCTAGCACCATGGCAGAATAGGTTTTAGGGAATATCTAGACTCTCACAACAGCCCAACTATCAATAACGAAGATAGAATAAGGACATTTTGATAGGTACAAGGTCTCAAGTTTCACTTCCAAGTACCCTTCTCAGGAGGTGACTAGAGTTAGACCCAAGTCAGAAGGCTCCTGGAGAGAGATTTTTCAAGGAGATGGAAGAGATAACATCTGTTTTTTTGTTTTTTGCGGTTCGTGGGCCTCTCACTGCTGTGGCCTCTCCTGTTGTGGAGCACAGGCTCCGGACGCGCAGGCCCAGTGGCCATGGCTCACGGGCCCAGCCGCTCCGCGGCATGTGGGATCTTCCCGGACTGGGGCACGAACCCGTGTCCCCTGCATCGGCAGGCGGACTCTCAACCACTGCGCCACCAGGGAAGCCCGATCTGTTTTGTTTTGATGAATTGAGAGGATACCCAGGTTATTGGAGGAGAGTATAGAGCAGAATTAGTGATAACTCAGAGAATAAGCAAATTTTAAAAATGATAGTTATTCAGGGAAAACAGTTGTGCAAGAAGAGAAAGGTAATCATAATAGACCACGTGACGCAGCTATGGATAACATCTGCGATAAATCCTGGATGTTGAGCTAACCCCGATTGATAGAATCCCCTTGGGAGAGCTTCCCATGTTGGGGCAGGGGGGCGAAAGGGCGCTCAGGCTTCACCTTACATGGCAGGAAGCCCATAGACAATGCTTAAAACAAAAATCAAGAAGTAGCAAAACAAGCATGTTGTTTAGAGATGGAGGTAAATGCCAAAAGAAACACCGAACGGAGGTGAAAGTAATTGCCTCTGAGGAGAAGGAAATTGCAGGGGGAAAGGAGTTTACTTTTGCTTGTAATAGCCCTTGTAGTCGTATCTGACTCCTTCAACTATGTGGATATACAACTTTGAAAATAAAAATTAAATAAACGTGAAAAGTGAGAGAGGAGCTAGACTTTACTGTGAAAGAGCCCTGAGTATGGAGGAGTGTGTTTTCTTTGGTTTCCTTCCTTTATCTCTCCCTTTTTCCCTCCTTCCCTCCCGGCATTCCTTCCTTCCTCTCTCCCTTTCTTCCTTTAACGGAAAAGACTTGCACGGGTTTATTTACCATGGAGGAAGAACCAGTAGAGGCAGAGTTTGAAGAGATGGGGGCGGTTTGATGAATCAAGGTCTCAGAGGAGGTGGGAGGGGGAGCGATCTGAGCACAGGTGGCGGGATTAGCTTCGACCTGGAGGCGGCATCTTAGCCTTGGTTGTGTAGGAGAAATGGTGTCGATGTGGTGCTTGCTTGTCGGTAGGAGGTGGGAATTAAAATCATTCATCCCTCAGAGTCTCAACTCTGTGAAGAGCGGGAGGAGAAGTCACTCTGAATGTGAGGAAGGTTTAGAAAATTAGTGAGTTGGATGGGAGCAGGAATAGGAGGTGACCAGGGACGTGGAGGGGGACAGGGGGTTATCAGGTGTTGAGGGCCCAGCTGAGGTTAAAGGCCATAGGTTTGTAGTGGCCCAAATCCGTACCCAGTGCCTAGCACGGTGTTGGCATCTAGGATGCACTAAAAATATTTGTTGGATGAATGAGTAAATATGTGGTTGTGTGATTTTTCTCTGACGGTGCCTCAGCAGCCCCGTGTTGGAGGGGACAAGGGCGGGGTGGTGGTTAGAGCCAAGAGTGGGGTTTCAGAGCAGATTTTGTGAAAGGAGGAACAGTTGAAGGTGCTGATGAGATAGTGGTTGATGTGATGATCCTGAAGTTTAGTCTGGAAAGAAAAGGAAGTGTTAAATTACGAGAAAACAGAAGGGCCAAGAGCTTTGTGACAAAAAACCAAGAAAAGTGATTATAATTGACTACATATTAAATATAAAAATTATGAATTATTAAAAATACCAGAAGCAAAATACTTTGAAACTAGAAGTGATGGTTGCACAACATTGTGCATGAACTAAGTGCCACCGAATTTTACACTTTAAAATGGTTAACTTGGGACTTTCTTGGTGGCACAGTGCTTAAGAATCTGCCTGCCAATGCAGGGGACATGGGTTTGATCCCTGGTCCGGGAAGATCCCACATGCCACGGAGCAACTAAGCACGTGCGCCACAACTACAGAGCCTGCGCTCTAGAGCCCATAAGCCACAACTACTGAGCCCGCGTACTGCAACTACTGAGCCCGTGTGCCATAACTACTGAAGCCCGTGCACCTAGAGCCCGTGCTCCGCAACAAGAGAAGCCACCACGAGAAGCCCGCGCACCGCAACGAAGAGTAGCCCCCGCTCACCACAACTAGAGAAAGCCCGCGCATAGCAACGAAGACCCAATGCAGCAAAAATAAATAAATAAAATAAATAAAATGGTTAACTTTATGTTATATGAATTTTACCTCAGTAAAAAGAAAAGAAAAAAAGCTAGGAACAAATTCAGAAGACAAAGTGGGAAAAATATGAGGAAAATAAATGACAAAGGGTTAATTGCTTTGCTATATAAAGAGTTCTTAGGGTACTTTACGAAAAACAACATCAACCCAGTAAATCGGGTTCATCCTCACTCATGATCAAAGAGATGCAGATTAAAACTAGGGTGATACCATATGTCATCTGCTTGATTGGCAGTAATCAAAAAGGTGCTCACCCTTTTTTTTCTCATTTTTAAAAAAAGTTTTTATTGAAGTATAGTTGATTTATAATGTGTTAGTTTTAGGTGTACAGCAAAGTGATTCAGTTATATGTATACTTTTTAATATATATATATATACTTTTTTCCATATATACTTTTTTGTTTTTGGCCACACTCTGTGGGATCTTAGCTCCCCAACCAGGGATCGAACCCGTGCCCCCTGCAGTGGAAGCGTGGAGTCTTAGCCGCTGGACCACCAGGGAAGTCCCTGTATACTTTTATATTTATATGTTGGGTTGGCCAAAAAGGTCGTTCGGGTTTTTCCGTAAGATGTTACGTAAGATGTTCTGTAACATCTTGCGGAAAAACCTGAACGACCTCTGTAACATCTTACAGAAAAACCCAAATGACCTTTTTGGCCAGCCGGATACTTTTATATGTATATACTTTTTCAGATTCTTTTCCATTATAGGTTATTACAAGATGTTGAGTGTAGTTCCCTGTGCTACACATTAGGTCCTGTTGGTTATCTATTTTATATACAGTAGTGATGCTTCCCCTCTTTGACCCACCAATTCTACTTTTTTTTTTTGACCACGTGGTGACTTGTGGGATCTTAGTTCCCTGACCAGGGATTGATCCGGGGCCCTTGGCAGTGAAAACAGGGAGTCCTAACCACTGGACTGCCAGGGAATTCCCCCACCAATTCTACTTTTAAGAGTTTGTCCTACAGACGCACTTTGCATGTGCAAAAAGACATATCTTCAAGGATAATTATTGTAATACTGTTTGAATTAGCAAGAGTGGACATCCTTCACGTCCATCGATAGAAAATTGGTGAAAGTAAATGACACCTAGGCAATGGAAAGCTAGGCAACTCTTTTTTAAAAATATATTTATTTTATTTATTTAATTTTGGCTGCGTTGAGCCTTCGTTGCTGCGCGCAGGCTTTCTCTAGTTGCGGCGAGCAGGGGCTACTCTTTGCGGTGCGCGGGCTTCTCATTGTGGTGGCTTCTCTTGTTGCGGAGCACGGGCTCTAGGCGCGCACGGGCTTCAGTAGTTGTGGCACGCGGGCTCAGTGGTTGTGGCGCGTGAGCTCTAGAGCACAGGCTCAGTAGTTGTGGTGCATGGGCTTAGCTGCTCCGCGGCATGTGGGATCTAACCGCGGCATGTGGGATCTAACCGCGGCATGTGGGATCTAACCGGACCAGGGCTTGAACCCGTGACCCCTGCATTGGCAGGTGGATTCTTTTTTTTTTTTTTTTTTTTTTGCGGTACGCAGGCTTCTCACTGTTGTGGCCTCTCCCGTTGCGGAGCACAGGCTCCGGACGCTCAGGCTCAGCGGCCATGGCTCACGGGCCCAGCCGCTGCACGGCATGTGGGATCTTCCCGGACCGGGGCATGAACCCCGTGTCCCCTGCATCGGCAGGCAGACTCTCAACCACTGCGCCACCAGGGAAGCCCGACAGGTGGATTCTTAACCACTGTGCTACCAGGGAAGCCCCTAGGCAACTCTTCAAAAGAATGAGGTAGATCTATATGGATTGCTAAAAGAATGTTCTCCTAGCTGCATTATTAAGGGAAAAAAGCAAGGTGGAGAAGAGTGTGCATAGTGTGCTGCTATCTGTATTTAAAATAAGGGGGAAATATGTTCATATGTGTATGACTGTGTCCGAAGAATGTCTTTGGAAGAGTAATCAAGGAACTGCTGATAATGATCGCCTCTGGGAATGAGAAATGGGAGGCTGGGGATCAGGGGCAGGAGGGAGTCTTCTGTTCACTCTGTACTGTTTGGATTTTTTTTTTTAAGCCATGTGCTTATTTTACTTAAAAACATTAAAAACGTGAAAAGCTAAAAGAAAAAAGGCATTGTTTCTCAAAGCGTGTGCTAATTCAAAATCCCGATTCATGGATTCTTCCTGGGATCGACTGAATCAGAATTGGGGAAGGTAGAAGCCTGGGACTCTGTGTCTTTATCGCGTACCCCAGAGGATTCTGATTCACCTGAAAAAGTTTGAGATCCACGGGCCAAGGGCTCAGAGGTCAAGGAGCAGGTTCGTGGTTGTTAGAGGGATGATGACGGTTCCTTCACATGAAGAAGACCAGGGCGTGCCAGGTAAGCTGCTACTGTGGAGAGGTAAGCAAGGTCATTGGCATTTTGGCAGCACTTAAAGCCTGTGGGTAAATCGTGATTTAATTAGATGTCATGAGCCATAACATAGACTAAAGGCCTGTATGAGCAGCTCCATTTGCCTCATGAGCCTCATCTGGAACTACTTTGCCACTGGCTGTCTCTGTCCCAGTCCCTCTGGCCTCTTTCAGTCTCTGAAATGCGCTCTGTTCCCTCCTGCCTTCACACGTGGTGTTACTTTTGCCTGGGAGACTGGAACTCCTCCTCATCTTCCAGTACTCTGCTCAAAGGTCACTAGCTCCAGGGAAATCTTCCAGCCCTAGCCTAGGTCAGAACTCCCTAGCTCCTGCATTTCTCCTTTGGAGCACAGATACTGCAATGCTTTAATGTTTGCTTCGGTCACTGCCAACCCTATACTATGCCTGGCACATAATAGGCGTTTAAATCAAGATTGTTCATGGAATGAATGAATGAACCTTAAGAGAAAAAGGAGAAAGGTTGGGCTACAGGAATGGGAGTGGGTGGTGGGGTGAAGGATGTCAGTGGAGTACTGCTAACTCCCTCCAGCCTAGCCTGGGGCTTTGGCCAAGCCTCTGGGAGTCCCTGATGGACGTCAGAGGAGCAGCAGCAGTAGGATGTAGCTTCTTGGACTTGTCCACAGCAGCATGACTCCCTTTGGCTGCCCAAAGCCTCGGTGTCTGTGTTACAGTGTAAGGACCAGGCTCCACAGAGATGTGTGTCGTGTGGCTTCTGCCTGCAGCCGTGGTGCTGCTGAGCCCCAGGAGTGGACAGCTTGAGCAACCATAAAGAGCAGTGGAAACGAACACACTCCGTCACGACAGGTCATCATGCGATTGTGTGTATCAGCCGCAACAGGGAAGGGCCTGCCCTGCCCACCTCCCAAGAGCATCTAATCTGCAGGGAAGTGAGTTATTATTCCCTCCGTAAATGAGTGAGTTTACTTTGTGCCTTTATCAAACTGTACCTTTGAGTTGGGACAGACCAAATCAAGTTTCCATGTTTACCCTGGACCTCAGGTACAGCTCAGCCATTCAGTAAACGTTTACTGACAGCCTGTAGGCCAGGTGCCATGTGGGTGCAGAGAAGAGATTGCGTCCTCAGTCACAGCTAATAGTCATGGGCACGCACACTATGTGCTCCTTAAACGCTGTATAGAAAACACACACACTCATGCCTATTAAAAGGTTTATTTTCTTCTTTATGCTCAGAAGCAAAGAACTGGCCTTGCCCCCCAAAGGGTCTCATCCTGAAGGAATGGGAGGCAGAGATAGTGACAGGAGGGGGTGTTGGTGTGAGGTTGAATGTGGGAGCTCTTCCCCCCCTTTCCCTACTATCCTCTTCAGTGTCCCCCTCCAAAAAATTTAGGTACAAACCCAGCTTGGCACCCACTGGGGGGCTGGGGAAGCACAGCCGTAGTCAAAAAATTAATGCCCACGATCCACAAGAGATGGGTCCAGTGTGTATCTGGTGGAGGATGGGGGAGGGAGGGAGGGGAGGGGTTGGTTGAGGAAGCCGCTGGGTGGAGGGGAAAGGAAGAGAGGCTGGGATCCCCCCCAGTGACAGTGGGGGTCTTGGTCCTGCCCCTACGTCTCCCAGCACCATCCGCTCCCTTCCTCCAGCCGCCCTTCCTAGCAGAACTCGTCCAGCACCATCCGCTCCCTTCCTCCAGCCGCCCTTTCCTAGCAGAACTGGTCGTCGTAGTCCTCGTCCTTCATCCCCTTCAGCCGAAGCCGGGCAAAGTCCTCAAACACGATGTCGTCATCTGTGGCATAGCTTGGTGGTGGAGAGGAGGGGTGAGGCGAGGGCTCCAGCCCTCCTTCTCCACCCCCCACTCCCCTCCCGGAGACAGAGGTGCTGGGGCAGCCATGGGGCTGGAGGTATTTGCAAGAAGGGACAGAGAAGGGGAGGTAATCGGCTGCTCACATGGCGAAGTCCTCTCGATTGGATGCTTCAACCATCCCTCCCCCAAAAGAGAAAAACAATGAGGGGCAGAGGGGAGGTCTGAAGGTTACAGGAATCTGTCCAAAGAGAGTCAAAGCTAGGAAGGTAGGGGGTGAGTCTCTTACTTGGTATCAAATTCAATGAGGTTGGTGTCCACAGGGGCATCTGTTTCAGGAGCAGCTGAGGGGAGGAGGAGAGTGGGGGGGTGGGGGGTTGCTGAAAGGACCGGCTTTTTCCTCCACTGGCCTTGCTTCAGGCCTTCCCTTGCGGGGCTTGGGCGGGTGGCAAGCTCACCTGACTGGGGTCTGGGGAGGGTGATGTGGTCATGGGGTTTGGGGTGCATAAGAACAAAAGGCAGCTCCACGGAGACATCCCTGGGGGGAGAGAGGGAGAGAGAGAGAGAGAGAGAGAGAGAGAGAGAGAGAGGCACGGTGAAGAGATGACACTGCAGCGGTGAAGAGATGACACTGCAGCGCCAGAGGAAAGCCCTGTGCCACCGCCCCACCCCCAGGAATCCCCCACCCCAGCACTCACCCGCCTCGAGACACCACCAGCTTCACCTTGACCCTGTAGGACACCAGGATTCCCAGCACCTCCTTGTTGGCACCCTCCTTAACGCTGCAAGTGGGAGGAGGAGTTGGACCAGAGCCCATTGCCCCGCACCCTAGGCTGGTCTCGTGTAAGGTACCCGGCTGCGTCCTTCCTCCCATCTTGTCAGTTCTCTCCAGTAAAAGCCCAAGTCCTTGTGACCCAGCAGCCCTCCACTGTCTTGCTCTCCATCAGCCCTCTGACCTCACTTCCTGCTCCCACGCTGGCCTCAAGGCCTGCTGTGTGTGGTCGTGTACAGAGGCGCCAGTGTGGGTGAAATCCAGCCCACACTTGGCGGAGCTGTTCCGAGAGGCACGGGGCCCGTAGAGGCCAGCAGTGGCTCTGCGGCGCCTCCAGCCGCCTCGGACACACGGGGCCGTCTGCCTCCGCGTCTTGCGCCTGTCGTACCCTCTGTCCTGAGTGCTCCTCCCTCTGGATTACGCCCCCCCCGCCCCCACCGTGGCTTTACATCTCCTTTCTCTGCCTTGCTTTTTCTCCTCAACACCGATGACTAAACATGCTATATATTTTGCCTTTTATCTGATCTGTCTGGCTTCCGTCTCCGAGAATGTAAGAGATGTTTTGGGTCTGTTCTGTTCACCGATAGAGCCTGGCACACACCTGGCGTGGAACAAGTGTCTGTCTCCTGTGCTGCAGGACTCCCCTCCCCCAGCCCCCCCTCACATGGTGCTGGATGCCAGGTTGGTGTCCTCGTGCTTGAGCTTCCCATCCAGGGCGAGACCACGCTTCTCACGGTTGTTGCTGAGCAGGGGGGTTATGGTGTACACCTTACAGAACGTGGAACTGGGCGACACCTGGTCACTGGGGGGTGGGGACAAGAGAACGAGACTCTGGGGGTGCAGATGGGGTGAGGGGGCAGCTCCCACCCCCAGCAGCTTCTCCCCGGTCACTAGCCCCTGCCCTCTTTGGGCACAGGTCACAGGGAGGAGGTTGTGGCTAGACCTGCTCAATAAAATGAGCAGCTCAGAGCCACTCAGCTGGAGCGAATGCCCTTGTAAGTGGAGACAGTTCGGGAAGAATTGCCCCCCAACCTCACGTTCCCTGGGCCTACCCTTCTCCCCTGAGGCTGGGACCCAGGGCTGTTGTGCTACTCACTCTTGCTCGATCTGAGCCACAGGACACTTGTACTGGGCGGTGCTGAAGAGGCAGATGTCGGCGTACTGTCTCACTGTGGGGTGGGGTAGGGCCAAGCAGCTCCACATGGAGTGCCGGCAGCGCCCCCCCACCCCCCGCCGCCAACTCTAGACCCAGGCAAGGGCCCCTGCCCCTCCGATGACCTGCACCCTCCCCCTAGCAGTAAACCCCACCCCCATCTCATACTGGGACAGACAGCCTGAGTCCTTTGAGCCCCTCGGGTCTCCCCACTGGGCTGTGTCCTGGGGCTGAGCTGATGCCTGAGGCCACATTTGCAGCAACTCCCTCCCCTAAGACACTTTTCCAACCCCCATGTCCTACCAGAGACTTTGATCTTCTTGACAGTCTTGGTGGAGTTGTTGGTGACGTGGACATTGACATTGAGGGGCTCCCCATGGTAGTACAGCTTTTGAGGGGGGTGGTCAGGTTAATCGGATCTTTTTTCACTGGTCCCATTATTAATGTGCCCCCTGACACACACACACACACACACACACACACACACACACACACACACACACACACACACACACACACACACACACACACACACACACACACACACACACACACACACACACACACACACACACACACACACACGTGTACGTTGCTGGGCCTCCTCCCTCTAAACCCAAGCCCACCCCCAGCTAACGCAGCCTCCTTTAAAAACACCATCCTGACATGTGGCTTCACCCCTCCCCACCGGGTCTGCAGCAGCTGGGTCCCCACCCCACCTCCTTGTCCAGGGAAGCCTCAAGGTGGAGGGACCGGTCAGACATGAGGAAGTGGCGTGTGGTTTCAGCCGAAGGCTGGGGGCCGGGTTTCTCTGGGGCAAACTGCACCTTTCGGATCACCAGACGCACGGAGTTCCTGGGGGCAGAGATGAGGCGCGAGAGGGTCAGTCCTCAGATGCCCAGACACTGGCTCCCGCCTCCCACAGGGGCCTGGGGCTCCTGGGACCCAGAGGGAATGGTCAGACCTGAGGGGAGGTTGCTTCTCTCACCTTTTGTGGCTTTTCTCTTCTAGTGATTTGGCACAGAAGGCTCGAATCTCAAAGTCTACCCCACAGGCCTTGGGAGGGGGAGAAAAGGTCACATCTTACACAAGGCCTCTGCCACTGCCGCCACTCCCTTCCTTCCCACTTCCCTGTCTTGGGCATGGACTCTTGCCCCATCGTGGTCTGAGGGGCGTAGGGCCTGGGTCTTCCGCCTCTGCCTCCCCGAGGCCCGGCCCGGCAGAGGCTCGGTCCTCGCTAAACAAGGTGAACCCCTCTACTCAGGGCCATGCAGGTCAAGAGCAGGAGGTGTCGCAACTGAACAGTGACCATTCCATACACCCACTGCCATCGGGGACATTTCCCTATCCTTAGTCCCACCCTGACGTCTCCTCCCGCACGCCCCCCAGGTGGGTCCCCTGGCTCTTGCTGGACCCTGTTCCTCCCGTACCTTCCCTGTGTCCTCTGGGCCTGGCTGCAGGGTGACGGAGCAGGGCAGGTTCTGGGGTATCTGTGGCAGAAGAAAAGAGTTCAGTTCTTCCAGAAAGCCCCGGAATCTTCCTCCCAATCTCAAGAGGTTGGAGGACTCCTGGAGAAGAGAAAGGAAAAAGGAAGGGGCCCCGGGGGGAGGCAGAGAGGCAAGGGCTTCCTGAGTGCAGGGTGACCCTGAAGGGGCGGGGGGTCTAGGGTCCCTCCTCACTGTTTCTCCCAGACCTGCCTGTAACAGGTGCCTCACCACCACCCCCAACACAGTCCCAGACGCCTTGCTCTGCAGAGGGTGGGGGTATCCTCACGGTGAAAAAAAAGGGGTGGGCATGCTTGCCCAGCTTCCTCAGCAGCCGGTCCTGCAGGCGGGTGGGGGGCCGGGGCGGGTTGGGCGTTGGGGGGAAGGCCTGGTAGTTGGCGATGAACAGGTCCTTGCGGAAGGACAGGCCCAGCACATCCAGGTCTTCGCGGCCATAGCGGAAGGCACAGGTGAGGGTCACAAACACTGGCAAAGGTGGGCAAGGTAGGGTGGTCACGAGCCCCCCTCCCACAGTCCCCCCACTTCCTAGCAGCAGCTGCTCCTTCCTCAGCAGCATAAAACCTGCCTGAATCCTACTCCTGGCTTCCGCCTCGGCCCTCCGTCTCCCCAGGGCCCCTCTCAATGCCAGCCCATTTCATTTCCCCACCTCCCTCTTTCCCTCCCTCCCCTGGGGCCCCTGGACTCGGGGGCCAGTACCTTTGCGGTCCTTCAAGTAGTCAGGGTCCACTAGCACCACGCCATCTGGGAAGGGGACACATGAGCTCAGTTCCTGTCAGGGCCTCTCCTCCATTCCTGGTCCCAGGAACTTCCTCCCCTCTTGGGGCACATGATGTCACTTTCTGGGTACACTTACCCACGGGATCCACTTTGTCAAGGTGATCTACAAAGTCCCGCTTGCCCAGGTACACGGTGAGCTGAGGATGCAGAGGGGTCACAGGGAAGACTGGGTAGGCGGCTGGCAGGGCTTCAGAGCCCTCAGAAGCGGCTGCCCTGACCCTGCTCTTCCCAGGCTGGGGTATCTGATGGAGTTTCTCCTGGTTTCCTCCCAGTAGGGTTGGAAGAGGAGAGTGGAGGCCTTGCCGGACTAGCCAATCTCGAGGCGTTTTAACGGCTCCCTGATATCTTTTCGCACTTCTGAACACCAGTCGGGTGTGTATATGTGTGTGCGTGGGTCCAGAACCTGGCGCTAGGCAGGCAGTTAGAGAGCTTCACCGCAAGTCCTCAAGGACCTCTGGGATAAACAGGCCATAGCCTGGGGGGATGTTATCTGTTCCCAGCCCCAGGTACCGTGGGTTGGCTCCTAAGAGGGCTCCAGGCATGAGCTTCTGGCCCCTCCCCCTTGGTCTCAACTTAGGGACCCAAACTGAACTGAGCCTGTCCCCACCCAGCCCTGTTGCTGGCTCAGGCCTTTGCGGCAAAAGGGGCTTCAGGAGGGAAGGAAGTCGGCTCTTAGCTGTCACAGGAAGTGGGGAGCTTGGGGTTGGGGATTGTCTAGGGGCAGGCTGGGCCTTGTGAGGGCCCAGGGAGGGTTGGGAGAAGCACTGTGGGAGACTCACCTTGCAGTTGGGACTCGACTTCTTGAAGACCCTAACAAAACAGAAAGGGAAACCCCACTGCCTCCCTCAGACTCAGCAGGGACCCCGGTGCCAGGACCTTGTCCCTCCCAGCCTGAGAAGCAGAGCTCACCCGGGATTCCTGCCTGGAGGCTTTGGGGCCTTACCTAGCCCTACCTGTTCCCACTTCTTCCCAGAAGGAAAGGTAACCAGAGGTCCTTAATACTCCCAGCATGGCAGCCCCTCAAAGCTTGTTGCCATGGCAATGCCCCCCCCCCCCGTAGTTCCCCTCCTCCCATGGCAATGGCCACTGGTTGCCAGAGGAACCACTCAGGCTCTTCCCAGAGGACCTCCCCCAGGGGAACCTGAATGGGCAGGTTGCAGTAGTGTCTGTGTAAGGCCTAACTCTCTTTCCATCTCTGGTCTCCACCTCCCACAAGAGCTGGAGTACTTGAAAGAGCAATGGCTGTAAAATGGCTTCTATTATGGGCAGCACCTAAGTGTGACCCTACTCTCCATTAACCTCCAACTGTCCCCATCTCTGATCTCAGCAGCTTAAAAGCTTATTTGTCTTTCAAGGCCCAGCTCAGATATCACCTCCTTTAGAAAGCAGATCCAGCCCAGACTCTGGTCACTCCCTTTTTTGGGATTCCTGTCACACATTGTTTATGCTTTACCTATGGTGTGATAGCGTGCAAGGGCAGTTAGCTGCGTATCATCTATCTCACCAGATAGACTGTGAACAGCAGAGGCCTTATTAATTTGGGTGTCCCCAGCACAGCACCAGCCATGAGACAAACATGATGATGCTGGCCAACATTTATTGGATGAATGGTCTATGCTCAGCACTGTTGCAAGTATTTCATGTGTGTTATCTCATTTAACACTCTTAGCAACCTAATGATGGAGGTCCTAATGTTCCTATTTTACAGGTGAGGAAACTGAGGCACAGGAGAGGTCAGTTATTTTACCTAAGGTCACAGAGAGTGTAAGTGGTGGAATTTGGGTGTAAACAGGTATTCTGGCTCTTCATCACTAAACTATTGTACTATCCTGCCTCTGTTATTGGCATTAGGTTTGTTGGAGTGAAGAAGATTCACTTTCCAGTTGCTGAAACAATCTAAGCCTGGACTCCACCCATTGCTGGGAGGGTAGGGAGGTGTCTGGCAACCCCTGTGTCCTGGCCACTGTGGGCCTATTCTTTGCTGCACCATCTTACTCCTCCCAATCCACTCTGCCTCTGTAGTGATATCTGTGAAGGGTCCCCAGGTAGTAGAAATTGAAATCCTGCCAACTGGCCCATCCCTCCTCCAACTCCACCACCCCAGTTTTTGCTATAACAACTTCACATGCCCCTTCTTCCCAGAAGGCCAAGCTATCCAAAGACTATAAGGCATAGGGTATGGAGGCCCCCAGGTATCCCCATCTAATAAAGAAGAGCAAACATTGGTAAGGTGGCAGCTAGGATAAGCACCCTATCTCCTGTCCCCACTTGGGTGCTGACTGCTGTGGCATCCTCCAGCTCTCCCTCCCCTTTGCTTCTAGTTTTCCTCTTTGTCCTAGTGTTTCTTCCTATTAGGAGTACTGGCAGAGGGTTGGGACAGCCACAATCCGTTGGACAACTGGAGTGTGGCTCTGGGGTAATTGCCCTGAAGCAGCTGCAGGGCACCTGCCCTTTGGATCCTAACCCAGCCAGCCTCCTGCGAGCTAGGGAGGAGCAGTGTGTATACTGAGGTTGGTGTGACCAGAGAGGTACCCAGTGGGGGGGGGGGCAGCAGAAGCAGATGCCCCTTCACACTTCCTGCTATTCTCTCCATTTCCTGTGGCCCAGAATTTGATGGGGGTGGGAGGAATTGTGCCAAGTCAGCAGTCCCCCTTTGGTCCATCCGTCCCCCTCCCTGAACCACATAACGGAAATCTGGGGCCTCCCTCAAGTCAGCAACTTCCCCTTTCTCTGTGTTTAACCCCTAATCCAGGACACCAATCCTCCCTCCGATCATCTCTCCAATATCAGTTGACTTGGTGCTCAGAAACCTATGCTTTCCTACTCTACGGGTGGGGAGTGGTAGGGCTGGTAAATTTTTTTTGCAGAACAAGTGACAGATCAGAACCAGGCCCCCATTCCTGATCCACTCCAGAGAGAAGCAAATAGCCCCAATCTTTTTCCTCTTTTGCTCTTGCTCTCCAGGGACTCAGGCGTTCACCCACTGCCCCCTTGGCGGTGTTGGGTCACAACAGGAAGTGGATTTTGCTAGAGACCAAAAAAGAGAACTCGGGGTGTCAGTGGAAGGAAGGAGCCTCGATTGCACAGAAAACATCCGGGGAGTGGATGGCGTGCCCAGGGCAGATACAGCTTCCCCTCACCCCCGGGAAGAGGGGGAAGGCCCAGAATCGGGGAGGGTCGCCAAGCACTCTGCTCCACCAAGATGAAGCTGTTGCTCCTAGCAACCCGGGGAAAGGCAGAAGTTTGGAAGCGGAGCCACCCGGCCCTTGGGACAGGTTGGGGCAGCCCGACTGCCTGTGGGTTACTGGACAGGAGGCTTTCCAGTGGCTCGGAACGAGTCTAGGGGGGATCCCCTCCTGGCATCCAGCCTGCCCATCCCCGTCCCCTCGGGGCCGGCTACCTGCTCCGCCCTCCTCCGCCCCTGCATCGCAGCCTGTACCGGAGTCGTCCGGCCCCCACATCTCTGCGAGAACCCAGATGCAGGTTTACTGATCCCCTTCAGCACTCGCTTTCTGCAGAGGCTGTGGCATGCGTTCCCCTCATCATCCCCGAGGACCTAGGCGTGCGGCCCCGGATGGCTGTCCCCTAGGGACCCAGGAGTCCGACCCCCGGATTCTCTCCCCCGGGTCCCTGTCTGGGGACCGTCCCGGCACCCGCCCCGAGCCACCGCCCACGTCCCGCCGCGTGGCCCCACCTCTCTTACCTGGTCCCGGGTTTCTCCCCCATGGTGCGCGCGCCCGCCGCCCGGTTCGCGGCTAGCTCGCAGCCTCCTAGCCCGCTGCCAGGTCCCTGCTCCTCCCCGCGCCACTGCGCACGCGCGCCCCCGCTCTTTCTCCACTCCCCCCTCCCCTCCTGTTCCCCCCCAGCCTCGGATCCTGGGGAACCGAGGCCAGATGCGTCAGCCCGGATCGCGCGCGCCACGGCGCTGCCCGCCCTCTCTTCACAGGCACGCGCGGTGATTGGCTCCACCCGCTCCCCTCCGCGCTCCAGCCCCACCCTTCCCGAAGGATCCCTCGCTGGCGCGCGCTGTCCCTACACCCTGCTCTTCCCGCCCATCTCTCCGCCCCTGCGCACCCGCTTAGGAACTGATTGGGCCTCCTCAAGCGAAGGCGCCCGCCTTCCAAGAGATTAAAGCCCTCTGATTGGCTCCCTGCATCCAGAACCCTGCAGGGGTCCCCTCCCTTTTGTTTGCTTTCTCAGTGGCGGTGGAGGCGAAGGCGGTGGTGGGGGCGGTGCATGAGCTCAAGCACAATCTAGGAAGGAGGATGAGGGGAGACACACGTGGGTGAACGGTTCCAGTTGCGTGATGCTCGCCTATTGCGCGCCTCTCACCCGCTCACCCCGGAGCTTGTAGATGTCTTTGGTCCGCCCTCCCGCTTCTTTATTGTTGTGTGTCAGCTCCCCCTGGTGTCTGTCTTTGATCTTTTCAGGGTTACTTTTCCTAATTTCTCTTAACCACCCTTTTCCATCCGTTCATCAAAGCTAACATCCATTCCTGCACGCCTGCATCCATCCATGCCTATTTTGTGCTAATCACTATGCTAGGCGATGGGGACCCAGACATGAATTAACATGGCCCCTGCCTTCCTCGTATGGTTGAGGAGACATATAAAGAGGTATTATGATTCTAGGAATGCTATAATAGAGGTATGACTCAGAAGACAAAGTGACTCTCAGCGCTTGACTGGGGGAGGGATGGAGGCAGTGCAGGCTGTCCAGAGGAGGGGACATTTGAGGACAATCTTTCTGAAGGGTGGGCAGAAGTTGAGAAGGGGTTTTCCAAAGAGAGAGAAAGGCAAGGGGCACATCCTGTTCTGAGGTGTTTGTGGGGTCAGAGGGCAGGAGAGAGAAGGCTGAGGAGGATGGCTGGAACAGGAGTGTGAAGGATATTGTATAGCAGGTAAAGGAGTGAGACAGGGGCCTCCCGTGGAGGAGGACACATGGATCCAGTAGTGGTTTTTTTAAGCCAAGAGGTGGCTTAAAATCCTCCTAAAGGATGAGATTTCTCCTTTAGGAAGATAATTCTGGGCAGTGTGGAGGGTGGAGGGAGTGGGGCATGGCTGTTGTAGATGAAAACTAGTCAAGGAGAGATGATGAACAATAGAGTGGAAGGGAGAAAGGGGGCCAGGCTGAAGAGTCATTTTTAGGGCAAAATTGAGCGGACTGGGGAAGGATGATGGATGATAGACATTTCTGGACTTAAGGAGCTAACGTATTCTCCTTCTTCCATCTCTTTCCCCATACTCCCCTGTCTCCCCCAAATGAACTAACTTCACCCTTCTCCCTCCGCTTTTCTGTGCAACAAAAAGTAATGTGCACAACAAGTTTCTGAAATCATCTCTAAGGTTCAAATACAGGCCTTACTAACCAGCTGCCACTTCCCCACCCCCAGTTCTCCCACCACCTTCTAAGCTCACTCTTCACACCTTTCGAGCTTTAGCTCATGCATTTCTTTTAAACTCATGAATCACTTTTGTCAAAGGGTCATGACCAGAAGGTAATGAGATCTATATTGCTACATATCTAAAGTGATTTTGGAGCTGAAAGGTAGTGGTCTGCATGGCATTAAAGCTACTGTATTTAAAAAAATACTAATATAAAGACAACTTTAGAATATTAAAGAAGGCTGGGAAGAATGAAAGAGATACACCATATAATCATAGTGGGAAAAACCATCATTATAAAGACATCATTTCTCATATTGCCTATAAATTTAATGCTGTATCAAAATAACAGTGAGACTTTATTGGGGGGGGGGGGAACCGGATTCTAAACATTATCAAAAGAATCAACTTTCACATATAGTCAGGAAAATTCTGAAAAATTGGAGTGAAGCAGGCATTTGTCTTACCAGATAATTTGTTATGTTATGATAATTAAAATAGTGTTATTGGTGCAATCATGCTAAACGTGGCAATGAAACAGAATAGACTGTCCAGATACACACCCACATGGTAGTATTTCAAGTCCATGGAGAAATAATGGCAGATTCACTAGATAGGGTTGGGACAATTGGCTATCCATTTGGGAAAAAAGTTATATCTCTCACACCTTAAACAAAATGAATTCTAAATGGTTTAAGATCTTAATGCACAGAATAAAACTATAAAAGTATTAGGAGAAAATACATGAGAATATTTTTATAACCTTGGAGGTTAGGGAAAGCCTCGCAAGATATCAGACCCCAGGGCTTGAAATAATAACAGCTTACACTTTATGTACAGTATCTACCATGTGCCAAACATTGTTCCAAGTATTTTACAAATATCAACTCATTTAATCCTCACAAGCCTATGAGTGAATGTTCTACAATATCCCCACTTCATAGATAAAGAAGGGGAGGCACAGTTAAGTAACTTGCAGACTCACACAACTTGCAAGAAGCAAAGCTGGTGTTTGAACCCTGCGGTCTAGCTCCAGAGTCTGTGCCCTTAATCACAACACCTTACTTGAAAAAGGCTAAGAAATTTAAAAATAACAAAATAAAAAGGCAAATTGGAAAAAATCCCTTGCAACACAGATAACAGTCAAGAATACATTCCCTCATCTACAAAGAGTTCCTACAAATTAATAAGATGAACAACCCAATAGAAAAAGGGGTAAAAGTTATGGAAAGATAATTAATAAAGAAGGAACACAAATGTCTACTAAACATATGAAGTTACTCCATTTCGCTAATGATCAGGGAAAACAAATTGAAAGAAGGAGATATTCTTCTTCATTATTCAGTTGACAAAATTAAAAAATAAACCTAGTTTTGGGATGATGTATAAACTATAGAACACTGTTCTACATGGTTGGCAGGGGTGTTAATCGATGCAAACTTTCTAGAGGGCATTTTGCTTAGTTCTTGTCAAAATTAAAAAAGGCATTTTCTTTCATCCAAAACTCATTCATTTATTCACTCAACAAATATTTATTGAACACTTTTTATGTGCCAGGTACTACTGTTCTAGGGGATGAGGATAAAATAGTGAAGATGACAAGACCCTTCTCATGGGGTCTGTATTTTAGACAGAAGAAACAGTGAGGACTTCCCTGGAGGCACAGTGGTTAAGAATCCTCCTGCCAATGCAGGGGACATGGGTTCGAGCCCTGGTCTGGGAAGATCCCACAGGCCGCGGAGCAACTAGGCCCGTGCGCCACAACTACTGAGCCTGCTCTCTAGAGCCCGTGAGCCAAAACTACTGAAGCCTGTGGGCCTAGAGCCCGTGCTCTGCAACAAGAGAAGCCACCGTAGTGAGAAGCACACGCACCACAACGAAGAGTAGCCCCTGCTCACCGCAATTAGAGAAAGCCCACGCGCAGCAATGAAGACCCAACGCAGCCAAAAAAACAAAAACACAACAGTCGGTGAATAAGTAAGAAAATAAATTTTGGATAGTGCGATGAGCTGTAAAAAAATTAAATAGGGTAATGTGATAGAGGGTGATGGGGGCGAGAGTGGGAACTTCTTAAAAAGGAGCCCTTTCTGAGGATGGCCAGATGGCGTCAGTCATACAGAGTCAAAGGAACGTTTCTCCAGGCAGAAGCAGCAGCATGTGCCAAGGCACTGAGGTGGGAATGGGCTTGCCAGAGGATAGAAAGTAGGCTAGTGTGGCTCAAGGATAGGGAAAGAGAGGGAGAGTGACTTATGTGGTATGCGTTGAGGTCACAGGTGGGTATGGGTCGGATCGTGGGGATTCTAGTAGGCCAAGGTGAAAAGATGGGATTTCATTCACATGATATTTGGAAGCCACTGAAGGGCTTTAAGCAGGGAGTGACAAGAACTGACTTCCATCTGAAAAGACCACTCTGGTTGCTGCGTGGAGAAGGGAGTACAAAGGGCCAAAAGGGAAGCAGGGAGAGCAATGAAGAGGCCACTGCAGGAGGCTAGCATAAGAGGCCAGGTGAGAGAGAATGGTTACTTGGCCCAGAGTGTCACTGGAGATGGAGAAACAGAGAAAAATGAACCCTACTGGGTAGTATATTTTGGAGGCAGAATGTCAGGACTTGAAGAAGGATTAGATAAAATGCGATAAAAGAGGAAAAAAGATGACCCTTGCATTTGAATCTGGGATTTGAATTTTATTAGATTCAAATTATGAAGATTTTGTGTACAAAAAAATGCACAAAAGTATTAGGGTGTTCACTAAAGTGTTTGTATTAAAAAAAGTGTTTGTATTAGTGAAAAACTGGAGCAGCTGGAAGTAATCAGCAATAGAATTGCGAACTCGTGGTGCGCCCATTTCATTGTACCGCGCCGCTTAAAAAACGGCGTAAAGTTGCCACAATATATATCGAGTGACAAAAGCCAAGTGCAGACCCCGCTCTTGTAAAATATACTCTGTGTTTATGTGTTTGTGCATAAACTAATATTAGGAAAGTATACACATTACTGGGGGAAGGGCTTGGGCGGGAGGGAGTTTCTCTTTTTACTTTATGCCCCCTTTATTGTTTGAATTTGTATTTGCAAGGCACGTGTATTGTATCATTTCTGTCGTTGTAAATGTAGTTAACAATATCTATGATTTCAGACAACGAGGCCAGCTCCTTAGGTATCAGTGATGCCTAGATCGAAAGTGTCCTGAGATTACGCTACGTTGAAGGCTAGCTTTTGGACTCCGGCGCCTGTAGTCCTGACCACGTGCTCTTTAACCGCCACTGGTCCGCCCTCCCGCCCTCGACCCAGCCCACCGACCAAGCCTTGACACGCCGGGAACTAAACACCCACAGCTGGGGGGCCCCCGGCCCTTCCACGCCGCGCATGCTCCCTTCCAGCCGGCGAGCGGACTGCAAAGCGCAGGACCAAGGCCCCCTCCTCGAGCCCCCTCCCCTCGAGGCGTCCGTCGCGGGGTATTTACGTCATCGCGCCACGCCACCGCTAGAGCCCGGGTGAAGATGGCGGCAGCTGTTCTTAGCGGGCCGTCTGCGGGCTCCGCGGCTGGGGTTCCCGGCGGGACCGGGGGTCTCTCGGCGGTGAACTCGGGCCCGCGTCTCCGCCTGCTTCTGCTGGAGAGCGTGTCGGGGTTGCTACAGCCGCGAGCTGGGTCCACCGTTTCTCCTGTGCACCCCCCAGTCCGCTCGGTCCCACATTTGCCGGGGCTCATGTGCCTATTGCGGCTACATGGGACGGTGGGCGGGGCCCAGGTGAGTCTGTAGCCCGCAGGCCCGCGGCCCTGTTGGAAGGTTGGGGTCTTGGTGCACTGCAGTTGCAGTGGAGAGGTGGAGGGAAGGAAAGCTGGGGGCAGAAAGCGGATCCAGGTATCACTCTGGACGAGATTCACGCATTTCTCCTTTATCAGCCGTGAATCGAAGAAACTCGGAAGAGGAAGGGCCTCGTTTTCTCTGCTGCTAGGCTATCGGTAGACACGCAGGAATGGGTTCGATCCCAGGCCCCGTCATTCACTAGATGTATGATCTTTAGCTTCTTTTTCATCTGAAAGTATCTGTTTTGGGGATTGTTTGGACTGAGTGAATGGATGTATTCAACAAATATTTACTGAGCTCTTACTGAGGGCTAAATCCTGGGCGCTCCAGTTATAGATGCGATAGCGATGAACAAAATGTTACAAAACACTATGAGAATTGTATAGTAGGGATCTCTAACCTAATCTGGAAACTTGCAGAGATTTTCTTGAGGTACTGGAGTTTAAGTTGAGATCCCCAAAGATAATCATAGGACTTGGGTAGGGGAAGAAAATAGGAGCGGCGGTTCAGTCAGCGAAAAGCTCATGTGGGAAGTTCCTCTGGTAGGAACTGAAAAGAAGGGCATTCTGCTTGAGGTTCAGAGATGGAGGGGAAGAGAGTGGGCGCTTTGAGGTGAGTAGGCAGTGAACAGACCATGCAGCGCTTTGTAGACTGGTTTAGAAGAGTCCTTTGGATTATACACAGAATAGAATCTAACTTCCATTCAGTCCTACAAGCTAGAAACCCAGATGTCATTCTGAACACTTTCTTTTTGCTCACACACCTCCGTATACAGTCTGTTAAGTCCTTTTGATTTTATTCTCTAAGTAGCTTTCAGATCTGTCCACTTCTTTCCATATCTTTCCCATTGCCCCCATCCTGGCTTTAACCCCCATTATCTTACTCAGATTCTAAGAAGACATAACTGTCTAACCTACGGTAGGTTCACCTTTAATATTATCTCCCGTGCTCCATCTTCTCCCGCTAACCCTCCCCCAATTCTATTCATCCTTCAAGACCCGTGTACATGAGTTCTTCCTTGTCCAACACTTGTTACCGGGATCTTCCCAGCTCTATGCTTCCTTCCAGGAAGAGGGTTATCACAACCTGCTGGGTGGTTCAATAATCTTAGCCCCAAATTTATTAGAGATGGCCTCATTTATTTATTAGTCCTCATTGAGGGTGACAAAACTGTGCCTCTGGTATCTCAGCCCAGTTCCCCTCCTGTGATTCATGTGGTTCCTAAGTATTTCTGAAATATTATCTATTCTGTTTATAAGTGTGTGATTTCCGTCATCATCTCTTTCAAGTCTTCCCCTCCCTCAGGGTGAGCTACATGAACTTAATGTCGTGCTTAATTTCTCTTGTGTCTAAAAGCATTTTTTTAAATTGAAGTATAATTGATTTACAGTGTTGTGTTAATTTCTGCTGTACAGCAAAGCGACTCAGTTATACACATATATACATTCTTTTTTATATTCTTTTCCATTATAGTTTATCCCAGGATATTCAATACAGTTCCCTGTGCTATACAGTAGGACCTTGTTTATCCATTCTATATGTTTTGATATAGTTTATATCTACTAACCCCAGACTCCCAGTTCATCCCTTGTCCACCCTCCCTTCCCCTAGAAGAATTTTGAGTAAAGAATCTAAGGGTGATGTGGGAAACACCTTTAAATTGCCTGTACTATATTTTTGGGTATATCTTGCCTTGAATTCTTTTCTACTTGTCTGTGTTGTATTGAGTTCTCAGAACATGGAACTGTGTGGTGGGTTTCCTTCACTTCCTTGTAGATTTTCATTCAACAAAGATTTTTTGAGTATCTCTTATGTGTTACCTACTATTCCTCATCTCTAGGTAGATAAGTAAGACATCATCCTTTTCCTCGGAGAATTTCTAGCTTAGCTGAGATGAGAAATGAAGGTAAGTAAATAGTCCTGGAGCTTGAGAGAAAAAGAGATCCATTGATTGGCCCGTCCATCTACGCTTAATCACCAACTTTGTTTTCCCACAGGTACCGCAAACTCAGTAGTTCCAAAGTGGAACTACCTGAGCACAATTCACAATTTCTGGCTTGCATTATGGTAGCTGGTCTCCTTGCTGTCAGTCTTGCTCTTCTTAATTCATTTCCCACACAACAGCTGATCCTGTTTGTAAAATCCTTAACCTGTTTGCTGCCTTTTAAAATCCTTAAGCACCTGAACTTTCCTGCCTCAGGGCCTTTGCACTTGTGCTTGGAATCTCTCCCTATGCTGCCTCTCCATACCTCCCCCCCCCCCACTCCGCCACCGCAATCCCCCGAATCTTTTCAACTCAATGTTTGTTTGTCACTGCCTTTGGGAAACCTTTCCAAACCACATATGATTAGCTGTTCTTTATTACACCATATGGAAATTATTTATTCATTGTACATATACACTCAACCTCATTCCCGCATACCCACACAACTGGGCTTTGATTTGTTTTGTTTTTGTGTGTAGTTAAAAAAAGAAAAAAACTTCTGGAAAATTTCAGATGACACAAAAGTAGAGAAAATAGTATTTTGAACCACCCCCACCCTGGCCCGTGCTGTCTCTATCACCCAGATTTAGCAGTGAACA
Organism: Hyperoodon ampullatus; assembly: GCF_949752795.1. Taxonomy (NCBI): domain Eukaryota; kingdom Metazoa; phylum Chordata; class Mammalia; order Artiodactyla; family Ziphiidae; genus Hyperoodon; species Hyperoodon ampullatus. The sequence continues at coordinate 39,610,510 of NC_136932.1, read as the reverse complement.
TTTTGCCAGTCTTGTTTCATTCCCACTTTCCCAACTTTGCCTCCAACCTCCCCTGCCCCCAGAGCACTTTATTTTTATTTATTTATTTACGGCTGCATCGGGTCATAGTTGCGGCGCAGGGGATCTTTCATTGTGGTACGCAGGCTTCTCTCTAGTTGTGGCATGTGGGCTCAGTAGTTGCGGCACGTGGGCTCTCTGTTTGTGGCACGCGGGTTCCAGAGCGCATGGGCTCTGTAGTTGTGGCTCGTGGGCTTAGTTGCCCCACGGCGTGTGGATCTTAGTTCCCCTACCAGGGATCGAATCTGCGTCCCCTGCATTGGAAGGTGGATTCTTAACCACTCGACCCAGGGAAGTCCCCCCGACCCCGGAGCATTTTAAAAGAAATCCTGTATCTCATTTCCCTTATAATTGCACATACTTTGTGGCATTTTTTTTTTTTTTTTTTTGCGGTGTGCGGGCCTCTCACTGTTGCGGCCTCTCCCGCTGCGAAGCACAGGCTCCAGACGCGCAGACCCAGCGGCCATGGCTCACGGGCCCAGCCGCTCCGCGGCATGTGGGATTTTCCCGGACCGGGGCACGAACCCGTGTCCCCCGCATTGGCAAGTGGACTCGCAACCACTGCGCCACCAGGGAAGGCCAAATTGCACATACTTTGAAGGACAGAGTGTCTTGTTCTGCCTTGTGTACCTAGGGCTTTGTACTGTCCCATTCTCTAGCCAGTACCCAGTGATCTTAAAAATATCAGTAAGATCAGAGCATTGTCCTGCTTAAAACCGTACCCTAACTTATTGCACCAGGCCTTACGTAGTGCGGCCTCTGCTGGCCTCTTGACCTCCCCTCACACGGCTCCTGGCCTGTCTTCAGTGTGCTCCAGCCACCCAGGCTGATCTCATTTCTGCAGCAGCTGAGGCCACTGCTCATCAGTTCCTTCACTCTTTGCTGGGAAACTCCTGGGGAGGTGAGCTGCTTGTTTAGACCCCAGCTTCCATGCCACCGTTTCAGAGGAGTCTTTCCTGAGCACGCTGTTTTAAAATACAGTGGTCCTTCCCATTTCATTCATTTTCTGTCAGATTATTCTGCTTTGGTTCTTTGCTAGCGTTTATCACTATTTGAAATAAATTAACTTATTTATTATCTGTCATGTTTTCTCTTCTCTTCTTACCTTGTTTAAACTCCATTATAATCACTTCCTCACCCTTCTGCCTTCATTGTACTTGCCTGGCAACACCCCGTGTGTGTTAAATCCAACTCTGTTTATTTGGTGCCTGTACCTGTACAGCTCAGTATGGCTGGAGATACATGTATCCTGGCTGGCTGGTCTCACTTTAAATTCATGGCTATCATCTTCTCAAGTGGCCTCTTAGTGTTGCCTAGCAATCCTGTTACATTTCCACTTTCCTAGACAACCTCTGATTACTTCTCTCCATCCTCACTCTTAGCTGATGCCGTCACTTCCCATTTCACTGAGAAAATAGAAACAGGGGGATGGGAATTCCCATAGGCTGCCGCCACCACATCTGCCAGCTTACCTGTGTCTGTGCTCGTATGCTCTGCCTTCCCTCCCATTACTAGGCGTGAGCTGGTCCATGCCCCTCCTAAGGCCAGCCCTCTGCTTGTACATGACATCTGTCCCCTCTGCGTGTACACAAGTCCATTGCTTCTCCACCTGTTCATCATCAGCTTTTCCCGCTTTGTTAGGTCATTTTCATCAGCATATAGCTCAAAACCGCTTTAAAAAAAGTCCCCCTTCCATCCTGCCCCATTTCTCTGCTTCTCTTTATGGCAAAACTCCTCAAAAGAGTTGTTTGCACTTGTACTTTCTCCCATTCTTCTTTTTTAAAAAATAATATTACTTTGAAATGATTTACAATTTATAGAAGATTTGAAAGAATATACCCTTCACCCAGATTCCCTGAATGTCAACATTTCAAATGCATATTTGTTTTATCATTCTCTGTGCATATTTTTTCTGGGTCCATGAAGGAGGAAGTTGCAGACATGATGCCCTTTTGCCTGTAAATTCTTCAGCATGCATTTCCTTAAAAATGACATTCTCTTACATAATTGCATTCCATCATCAAACTCAAAATCAATATCAGTACCATAAGTGATTTAACCTATAGATCTTATTCCAATTTTGTCAGTTGTGCTAAAAGTGTCCTTGACAGCAAAAGAAAAATTTCTTACGATCTTGACATTTTTGAAGAGTACAGGATAGTTATTTTATAGGATGTCCCTTAGCTTGGTTTGTCTGCTCTTTTCTTTTTTTTTTTTTTTTTTTTTTTTTTTTTTTTTTTTTGTGGTACGCGGGCCTCTCACCGCTGTGGCCTCTCCCGTTGCGGAGCACAGGCTCCGGACGCGCAGGCTCAGCAGCCATGGCTCACGGGCCCAGCCGCTCCGCGGCATATGGGATCCTCCCAGACCGGGGCACGAACCCGTATCCCCTGCATCGGCAGGCGGACTCTCAACCACTGCGCCACCAGGGAGGCCCTGTCTGCTCTTTTCTGATGATTAGCTTCAGGTTGTGCAGTTTTGGCAGAATACTGCAGAAATGATGTGTGATGTTCTTGTCGCATCGTATCAGGAGGCACATAATGTTTCTTTGTCCCATTACTGGTGATGTTAACTTTGATCATGGGTTAAAGTGATGTCTGCAAGGTTTCTTCATTATAAAGTTCTGTTTTTTTCCTGTGGGGAGATTATGTAATTTTGTGTCTTGTTACCCTTTCACCCGTTTTTTTTAGTGTCCATTAAAGATTCTTCCCTGAACGAATCATTACCCTGATGGTTGTCCCTTAGAACTCATCCCATTTAGGCTTTTAGCCTAACTACTTCACCAAAATACTGCTTTACCAGGTAACTTGGTAGGTCTTGAGGGTCAACAATGACCACTGAAGATATCAAGTTCAAAGGTCAAATTTTGGCCCTCCTATTACTTGATTTGTCTGTAGTATTTGTTACAGCTGATGACTCCTTTCTTGCAAAATTTTCTTCACTTGGCTTCTGGGATACCACTGTCTCTTGATTCTCCTCTTACCGTACTGCTCACTCCTTTGTAGCCTTCTTTACTGGCTCCTCCTCTCCTCTCTAACCTCTCAGTGTTTGAGTGCCCAAGAGCCCAGTCCTTCTACTGCTTTCTTCCTCTGTTTACACTCACTCCCACAGTGAGCTGATCCAGTCTGATGACTGACAACTTCCCAAATCCATACTCTGACCAGGATTTCTCCTAACTCCGGACTTAGCTACCCAGTGCCTATTTGGCATTAAACAGACATCCCAGACTTAACACCTGAACCTGAACTCCTGATTCTCACCCCCAAACCTGCTCCTCCTGCGGTATTCTGCTGCCTAGTAAGTGACAACTCCATCTTCCTAGTTGCTCAGGCAAGAAACTTTGGAATTAGCTTTGCCTCTTTTCTTTATCTCCCACCCATATCCAGTGTGTTGTCACATCCTGTGGGCTCTACCTTCAGAGTATAACCACAGCTCGAGGCTTGAATCCCCACTGTTACCACGCTCTTACACTGCCTCGTCTCTCTCCTGGATCCTTAAAATAGCCTCCTACTTCTGTCTGCTTCTGCCTTCTTGACAAGGCAACTCAGGTGTTGTGGATGTGTTTTAAAAAATAAATTATGTCAAGTAATATCCCTTCTCTGCCTAATTCTCCTCTACCCCATGGCTTTTATTCAGAGTGAAAGTCAACGGTTGCCTATATGACTCCAAAAGGTCCCACCCTGCTCCTGGGGCCTCATCTCTCCTGCTCAGTCTCCTCTAGTGACAGTTCACCTCCTTGCTGTTCCTCAGATACGCCTATCGTGCTGTCATCTCACAACCTTTGCTCTTTTTCTCTGCTTTGCCTGGAACAACAAAAAGTTACCAGCATGCCTTTTTTTTAAAAAAAAAACAGTTTTATTGAGATGTAATTCACATACTTACAGTTCACCCATTTAAAGTGTACAGTTCCATGGTTTTTAGTATTTGCAGAGTTGTGCAACCATCACCATGATCAATTTTAGAACATTTTCATCATTCCCAAAGGAAACCCTATACCCATTGGTAGTCACTCCCCATTTCCCCCCAACCCCTCTCTGCTCTTCAGCCCGAGGCAACCACTAATCTACTTTTTGTCTCCATAGGTTTGCCTGCTCTGACGATTTCATAGAAGTGAATCATACAATATGTGGCTTTTGGGGTCTGGCTTCTTTCTCTTAGCATAATGTTTTTAAGGTTCATCCATGTTTCAGAACTTCATTCCTTTTTATGGCCAAATAATACTCCATTGTGTAGATATACTACGTTTTGTTTATCCATTCATGGTTGATGGACATCTGGGTTGTTTCCAGTTTCTGGCTGTTATGAGTAATGCTGCTATGAATGTTCGTATACGATTTCTTATGAGAACACGTGTTTTCATTTTTCTTGGGCATATACTTAGGAGTGGTGTTGCTAGGTCATATGGTTAACTCTCACCTTTTGAGGAACTGCTGGGCTGCTTTCCAAAGCGGCTGCACCATTTTATATTCCTGTCAGTGCGTGTGAGCGCATCAGTACGCCTTGCTCTCACTTTCCTCTGCTCAACTAGCTTCTTAGAGAGGGCCCTGTGTCCACTCCACAGAAAGTGCCGTCTCCCTTCCCTACTCCAGCCTCTCCTTTCCTTCCTCAGTTTATTTTTCCCCTTAGCACCTAGCACCCTCCAACGTGCTATTTCTTATTTGGTCATTTGTTTATTTTCTGTCTCCTCTAACTAGAATATAAGCTCCCTAGCGCCTCAAACAATGTCTCACATAAAGTAGGTAAATAAGTGTTTATTAAGTGAATCAACATTTCCCTTCATGAGAACAGGGACCTTATTTATTTTATTCAGCTCTGTATTCCTTCATCTGATTCAGTGCATAAGATGTGTTTGTTGAAAGAATGAATGATGAGTACAGTTAGGGAGATACAGGGGCCACCAGAGGAGTCTGGCCATTTAAGCATGTAGAGTTTACTTGTGGGAGGGCTGAGGAGGAGACCTCTTTCAGGGCTGCCAGAATGTGCAGGAAGGAAGCTCTGGTTGATTTGGTTTATGTTGGCATTAGCAGCTCGAAGGGAGCCAGGAACAGGAGGAGGGGGATTTGGGGTGAAGGAAGAAGGGATCAGATGAGTTTAGTGTCCAGTCAGCAAGCATTTAGGGATGTCCCTCCGCGCTAGGTGCTGTCTAGGGAAACGGGAAGGAGACTGTCTTTGAAGTCTGGTAGCTGGGATGAGTCGGGCGGTCTAGCCTTCTGGGTAACACTAGTTCGTTGGGTGGGAAGTGGGGGAGGGACAGGTGAGATGTAACTTGAGGAAAGCCCATGGGACAGGACAGGCTGCTGTGTGTGTCACCTACTGAAAATAGGGAAAAGGTTGTCAGCCTCTAGAGGAATGGTCTTTTGGCCTCAAAGGAGGTGTTACTTCAGAAGAGGCTTCGGAAACACCGGGGCAGGGAAGCGCTTGGAGAAATCCTGTGTCTTTAGCATCCTATTCCCGACTCACTTCCTTGTCTTCTTTCCTCCAGAACCTTTCAGCTGTTGGCGCATTGGTGGGTCTCAGTAATGCACGTCTCGGTTCTATCAAAACTCGGTAAGTCTTTAACCCTGTTTTTTCTCCAGGGGGATGTTTCTTTAGGAAGAGGGCTGTATATCTGTCCATCCACTGTCACCACCCCACGGATTCCTGAGATTTCTCCATTCCCAAGAAGGTGGAGAGTTTGATTCTTTTCATGAGTTCACTTGGCTTTGAACCCCACCTATTCCATCTTCCAGGTTTCCTCTGCCCCACCTTCTGTTCCCTTCTTTCCTTGCTGCCTGCACCTCACTCCAAGTCCTCCAAGTATTTCAGGAGTTAGAAGCCACCGTGGATCTGGAGGTGATGTGTTTCTCTAGCCAGTGAGCGTTAAAGGGCGATGAATTGCTTTCTCTGCAGTCTAGCCACCACCCACTTGTCACTCACCTTTCTTACAAGGTTTGAGGGCCTGTGTCTGCTGTCCCTGCTGGTGGGGGAGAGCCCCACAGAGATGTTCCAGCAGCACTGTGTGTCCTGGCTTCGGAGCATTCAGCAGGTCTTGCAGGTAAGGATTTAGCCACCGCCCTGCCTCCCTCCCTCCCCCAGCCATGCCGTATTCTCCATTCTGGATGTGGTACATCTTTGTGGCTTAGACATCTAGTTCTGAGGACAGAATAATTAGAAGCAGTTTTTTTCTAGCAGGGAGGATGAGCTTCAAATAGAAACATCCTTTTAAACGTTTTGATTTTTTTTTTTACATCTTTATTGGAGTATAATTGCTTTATAATGGTGTGTTAGTTTCTGCTTTATAACAAAGTGAATCAGTTATACATATACATATGTTTCCATATCTCTTCCCTCTTGCGTCTCCCTCCCTCCCACCCTCCCTATCCTACCCCACGTTTTGATATTTTTACCTACTGGGTTATTTTAATTCATCTGACCTTTCATACTCTGTAACTGCTGTTTCATATCCTTGTTAGCTTTTCTAATGAGTGACATCTCTAAAGCTGCTTTTCCCAGATGTTTGATTTTTTTTAATAATTAGCTTACTAATTTCTTTTTTTTTTTTTTTTTTTTGCTGCATTGGGTCTTGGTTGCTGTGCGTGGGCTTTTCTCTAGTTGTGGCGAGCGTGGGCTACTCTTAGTTGCGGTGCGCGTGCCTCTCACTGTGGTGGCTTCTCTTGTTGCGGAGCATGGGCTCCAGGGGCGTGGGTATCAGTAGTTGCAGCACGCAGGCTCAGTAGTTGCGGCTCTCAGGCTCAGTAGTTGTGGTGCACGGGCCTAGTCGCTCCATGGCATGTGGGATCTTTCCAGACCAGGGCTTGAACCTGTGTCCCCTGCATTGGCAGGCGGATTCTTAACCACTGCGTCACCAGGGAAGTCCCCCACAATTTTTTTTTTTTTTTTTTGGCCACGCCGTGTGGCTTGTGGGATCTTAGTTCCCCAACGGGGGATTGAACCCGTGCCTTCAGCAGTGAAAGTGCAGGATACTAACCACTGGACTGCCAGGGAGTTCCCCAGGGTTTTTTTCCTGCTCCTCTCTTCCTCTTTTAACATTTAAATTTTTTTCTGCTTTTACATCCTTCGATGACATCCCCACTTAGTTCTTCCACAAGCATGTTCTGGGCACACATGGCAAGTTGTGTGCTAAGCTCTGGTGGAGAGATGTACTTGGACCCTGCTTTCAGGTGTTTAGAGTCTCTTGCAGGGGTTGGGAAACTTTCTAGGTGTCTATAGATAGTAAAATGTTTTAGGTTTTATGAACCACATATGGTTTCTGTTTTTTTTGGCTGTGCCTCACACACATGGGATCTTAGTTCCCCAGCCAGGGATCAAACTTGTGCCCCCTGCAGTGGAAGTATGGAGTCCTAACCACTGGACCACAAGGAAATTCCCATGGTTTCTGTTGCGTAGTGTTTCTTTGTTGGTTTGTTTTCCCACCCTTTAAAAATTTAAAAACCATTCTTAGCTTGTGGGCTGTGCAAAAACAGGCACCAACAGACCATGGTTTGCTGATCTGTGTTCTAGTGGAAGAGAATAATATTTTTTTAAGTGCTTTTTATTTTATTTTAAAAATCTATTCATTTATTTTAAGTATTTATTTATTTGGTTGCACCTGGTCTTAGTTGCAGCTTGCCAGCTCTTTCGTTGTGGCACGTGGGCTCCTTAGTTGTGGCATGTGAACTCTTCGTTGCGGCATGCACGTGGGATCTAGTTCCCTGACCAGGGATCGAACCCAGGCTCCCTGCATTGGGAGCGCAGAGTCTTAACCAAGGAAGTCCTGAAAGAGAATAATTATACAATGAGTGTGAAAAGATAAACTTCGGTAGGTGCTCTGGAGGTAATAAAGAATGTAGTTCCCTGAGAGCATGTAACGAGAGAATCTGACCCAGACTGGTGATCAGGGTCAGTGGTTCAGGGAGGGCTGTTCTGATGAGTAGGAGTGAACTGGACTGAGAGTTTTCTAAGTGTTCTAAGCCTGCAAAAGTCCTGAGAGAAAAGAAGTTTGACTCATTTGAAGAATTACAAGCAGGCTGGTGTGGCTGAGGTTAATGAGATGCGACTGGGGAGGTAGGTGCATGGGGACCAGGCTGTGTGTGGCGTTGTAGGCATATTAGGGAGTTTGGTTTTTATTCTCAGAACAGTGGGAATTCATGGAAGGTTTTGAGTAGGGGGAAGGAGGTGGTGCTAGTGGTGACGTGATCAAACTTGCATTTGGAAATACCACTCTGGCTGCTGTGTGGAGACAGGATTAGAAGGGAGCCAGAATGGCAGCAGAAAGACCACGAGGAAGGTACTAAGGAAACCTAGGAGAGCATTCACGGTAGCCTGGACTAGGGCGGCAGCTGTAGACATGATGAGAAGTAGGTGAGAGATTTAGAGGCAAAGAGGGATTTCAAGAGAGATTTAGAGGCAAAATAGACAACAGGCCCTGATGATGGAATAGCGTCAGGGAAAGGATGTGTCCAGGATGACTCCCGGGTATCAGAACATTGGAAGACAGCCAGGTTCCAAGGGGAGTGGTGAAAATAACATGAGTATGGTCTTGGGCATTCAGTAGAGGCCCCCAGGAAGCATACCCTTGACCTAGTGTGCGTGGAAGTGACCAGATATCTCAGAGGGTAACCCTGAGGGTTCAGTGGGTGGGGGCTTCAGTCAATATGTTTTACAAAGAGGAAGAGTCCTCAGCATTTAGATGGCAGCTGAAGCTGAGGATGAGGCTCAGATGATCAAGTTGAATACTTATACAGACTGGATCTTGAGGTGCTCCACAGTCAATGGTCAGGTAGAGGAGGATGAGCTTACAAAGCACACAAGACAGAGCAGCAGAAAGGAGATAACCAGGATGGTGGGTTGGATGGACTCCAAATACTTCAGGGAAGACGGAGGAGTCATTTCTCTTTATGCCCTTCTGAGCTGGAATAAGATGAGGACTGAAAATTTTTTATCAGATTTAGCACTCAAGGGTAATGAGACTGTGAAAGTGTTTTTGGTGGAGCAGTGGTCACGGAAGCCAGGTTGCCCTGGGATGAGCAGCGAGTGGGAGAAGGAGTGGAAATGGAGAAGGTAGGCAGTCCTGTCCAGACGTCTGGCTCTGCTGGTAAGAGAGAGAAACTGGGCAACAGCTGAGATTGGGCAAGTGGAGTATGGGCTCAGGAGAAGGACTTGTAGGATGGCAGAGACTGGAGCGTGCACAAATGTCAGTAGGAAGAATCCTTTTGAGAGGGATTGGAGAGAGGGGGCCAGTTAACAGTGTTAGGTTCTGAGAAGAAGGGAGGGGGGACTATCTAAAGCACCGAGGAGGGATTGTCCTTGGATGGGAGGAGCATCTCCTCTAGTGGGACAGGAGGAAGGAGAGCGGGGATGAGGATGAAGATGGAGTTTTCAGTTTGGTGGTGGGAAGCTGAGGGAGTGCCCATCTTTGGGCTTCAGCTTTCTCTGAAGTTGCAGGTTAGGTTATACAGAAGTGACGGTGGTGGGAGAGGGGCTGAGTAGCAGAGGGAGTTAACCAGCGAGAGGTGCAGGAGGATTGCTGGACAGTGTTGAGGCCTGCTTGCGGTTGGTAGGCCCACTGAGTCGGACTTTCTAACAAGCATTCTTGTTTGTTTCATTGACACGTGGCGTCTGGTCTAGCAGCGGGTAATGTGCTGAAGGCTTTTCCCTTAGATACATGTTAATTTTCTAGAGAAGTCCTTCTAAGTTCAAGCCGTTTTTCCTCCATGAATTCCACAGTAGGTCTGAGACAGCCAGAAGCAAGCTTGGCGAGATGGGGCGGTTTTGTTTTGGCTGAGACTTGTTTTGTGGTCCGAGAAGTGCTCCTTTCCATTCCTAGCAGGGACATGTAGTACAGGGGCAGCAGGAAACTCTTAGAGGTGGTCTAGTCAGGAGATCTTTAAACCATGGCTTTGTTACCTTTCTTCCCCCAAATTCCTCGGACCCCCAGACACGCATAGTACTAAAATGTGAACACATGTCCTGTCTGAATGTCTTACTTCGGATGCTCCATATCTCTAATAGTATACTCTGTCCCTAGTGGATTTTTTTTTTTTAATAAATCTGTTTATTTTTGGCTGCGTTGGATCTTTGTTGCTGAGTGTGGGCTTTCTCTAGTTGCGGTGAGCGGGGGCTGTTCTTCGTCGCGGTGTGCGGGCTTCTCACTGCGGTGGCTTCTCTTGTTGCAGAGCACGGGCTCTAGGCGCATGGGCTTCAGTAGTTGTGGTGCGCGGGCTCTAGAGCTCAGGCTCAGTAGTTGTGGCGCACGGGCTTAGTTGCTCCGCGGCATCTGGGATCTTCCCGGGCCAGGGCTCAAACCTGTGTCCCCTGCATTGGCAGGCGGATTCTTAACCACTGCGCCACCAGGGAGCCCCTGTCCCTAGTAGATTTGATGGTAATGTTGACGTTAACTGTGGTGTTTGTCGAAAGCCCCATGTTGTCATACCTCTCGTTCCTCCTTTCGGTGACCGTGAAGGTGAGGTTGGGAGCATGGGGTGTTGTTGCTCTTTAGTCCCAGGACCCGCCCCCCACGATGGAGCTGGCCGTGGCTGTGCTGGGGGACCTGCTCCGCTACGCGGCCCAGCTCCCCACACTCTTCCGGGACATCTCCATGAACCACCTCCCTGGCCTTCTCACCTCCCTGCTGGGCCTCAGACCGGAGGTGAGACGCCTGCCCGGGTCCCCCTCCCCTGGGCCCCTCGCATTGCTTGCCCTCACTGACACCCATTGTGTTAAAGAATGTGATGGGAAGTGATTGGGGAATAGGACGGAAGAAGTGAGAAGAGGTCGGGGCCAAGAAAAAGTATAAGGAGAAGGGACCCTGAGGGGCGCGTGGTGGGGTGGAGATGGGGTCTGGGGCATTGGGCCCTCGGCCTCTTCCTTACTTTCTGTTTCCCCACAGAGTGAGCTCTCAGCACTGGAAGGAATGAAGGCTTGTATGACCTATTTCCCTCGGGCGTGTGGGTCTCTCAAAGTAAGTGTTCACGGGAACTCCTCTTCCCACCAACATAAACCTTGATAGCCCTCTTACCTCAGAGTCCGGGGCTGAGATTTCTAAGCTCCTGTCTCCACAGCTAATTGTGCCACCTCGTAGCTTTAAATGTGTTCTCATTTAATCCTCACAGATAAAGAAATCGAAATTAAGTAACTTGCCTAAGAACTGATGGCAAAGCTCAGGCTCTTACCCCTGGACTCTCTCCTCTCTCTGCCTTTCCTCTCTTTTCCTTTCTCTGTACCTCTAGAATGCCCTGCCCATTTTTCTACCATCTTGTTTTACCTTGTTCCTAAAGCTCTTATGATTTCCTCTGGGAAGCCTTCCTGACTTATTACTTCCCTATATCAACGTCCCCAGTGCTTTTCTCTCCTTATTTTCCTGACTAATCTCCCACCCTGTCCCACGAACTGTCATGGCTGTACAAAGGTGGCTGCACAGCAGAGCCTTATTAGGGCAAACAGGCAGGGTGGATGTGGGTCAGGTGAGGGAGGAAGGAGGTCAGTGAAAGAATTAGAGTTTTATTTTCAAGGAGGTAAAATAACAAATATGAATGGTTATCAAATTCTGCCAAAGCAGTAACAGTTAAAGGGCCTTTGGAATTGGTACATTTATTGTTTGCAGAATAATTCGATGCCAAGAAGTACCTAAGAACAAATAGGTGTTCTCCTGTCGATTAGATGTTCTCTCTTGTTTTGATACACTCATCATTGCTTGACAAACCATTGGGCACCCCCTTTCTCAGATGGAAGCACAAACCTATGGAGAGCTGGAATTAGCGGCAAATTAATAATTTTTTTTTGTATAACTCATGTGGTTAATCACAGTAATTGGTAATATTATACTCAGTATTACCAATTAAGGGGGAGTTGGCCATTCAAGTTATCTTGAAAGTAAGCTCACATGGTTCTATGACCAAGTTAAGAAAGTAAAAGGGAAAGGGAACTGGTACTTAGTAGAACTGCTACTCACTATGTGCCAGGCACTCTGCTGCGTGTCTTCTCATTTTACAGTAATTCTGTAGAGCTGGTGTCACCGAATTAAACAGAAGGAAACGGACCCAGAAGGGTTTGACTAACACCAGCCTGTGTATCTGGTAGTTGTAGAACCAGGGTGCGAGGGAGAGCTATTTGTCCTTCATGCCCATGTTCTTTCCACCAAGCCAAACTCCCCAGGCACTTTTAAGAACATAGACAGGATTGACAGACAGGCTTCCACACTGATGCTGGCTCTGATCAGTTGTTAGTGGCTTGGGAAGGATCGTGAGCCTGACGCGGAGCTCTGCGGGCACGTGCACTGTGGTCTGGGAGTGGTACTTACGGAGACTTTGGTAACTGGTTACTTGCAGTATTTGAAAAGCCCTGGAGCAGATGATATTTCTCAGTGGACGTGGGTCACGTCCTTGCTGATGCTTTGTTTTCATATGACTGCCACTAATGGCAGGTAGTAGAATCTTTGGGTGGCAGGGCAGGACTTTGTCAAGAAGGCATTTGGAGTAACTTGGGGATTTCATTGAAGTTTTTTTTTTTCTTTTTAACTAAAGTTTACTAAGTTTAGTTTACTAAATTAACTTTCTTCTAGAATGCTCTGTAAATTAACTTCTCAGATTACACAGGCTAGATCTTTGTCTCTGACCCCTCATTGGTAAAAAGTATGTGAGGTTTCACTGCATATGCCTGCTTTGATTCAGCTTGGTTTGGGGTTATCTGTACCTACCTGCATCCCCCCAGGAAAGTGCAGGGAGAATTGAGTGTTACCTGTGGGGTCAAGATGTGAGTAGTCAGACTATCCTGCCCGTGAGTCCTCTGCTAGTGCCCCTTAATTTTCGTTGTGAGTGGTTAGGAGAATTCATCTGTAACTCACAGCCTTTTGTCAGACGTGTAGTTTTTGAAGTTATGGCCTGCATTTTAAGTACCCTCTCCAAACCAAACAACAAAACTTTCATATGTTGTTACGGGGTGCATATGCCTTTATTTCTCTAAGAATACAGTGTCATCTGGAGAACTTCCCTCTGTTGAGTCTGGCTTTGTCTATTGCCAACATGGCAGATAAGAATCTGTCTTGTGTGGAGGCCCCAGGGGCAGTTTGTACTTGAAATGTCTTGCAGACCACTACTTAGGAAACTGATAATTGGAGTGTTTATCTGTACTCTATTCCATCCCCCAGAAGCTCCCAGGGCAATTGCAGGCTCCAAGCTCAGGATTACCCCTCCCAAATGAGGTATCTCAAGCATTCTGAGTCCATGAAGTCAGTCCTGTAGAGGCTTTACCTTTCCTCCTCGACAGATTATTTGTTCCCTGGAATGAGTGGGAAGACTCACCCCACTCTTAAGAGACACCCAAGACATACTGTGTGTGCACGCGTACTTGCGTTTCAAGTGAAATGCTCCAAGTGAGCCATTACTTTGGTTGGCCTTGCAGGTAGACCTGTGGTCAGAGCCATGTCCCTGTACTTTGCTTGACTGCAGTCACATAAGCAGACTTTTGGTGGCCTCAGCCCAGCTTTTTGACTCAGTCTCAGGGAAAGCGTGAGCAGTAAGTGGGCCAAAAGGGCTGAGTGCCACTGTAGATAAGGCTTTGGCGACTCTCTATCATCCTTGGAGAAGCCAGTGAATCAGGAGACCTGTGGACGGTTGCTGCTTTTGGTTTGAAGTGTTCAGAACCCTACCACACCGGACATGAAAATGCTTTCCAGGTCCCAAGGGAAATGGTTCTAGGCCTTCTCATGCCCTGGGATCAGCTGTAACAGTGCTTGTCTCATGGTGAGAATCCTGCAGTGGAACGTGGGAAACCAGATGTGGTTCCTGCCACAGGGCGATGGCAGGGAGCCCTTGGAGGGCTGCTTTCTGAACCACACACCGCTAGACCTCCGTGCCTGCTTCCTCCCATAAGTCCCCTGCTGCGTGCCTGGTGCCACTGTTGATTTGTCTTCCTTGTCTTCTGGAAGTTTACCTTTGTGCATGTGATGCCCCCATCCCCTGATGAAGTCCATACACACTAGCCTGGGATTTAAGGCTCGGCCTGCTTCTCCATGGGCCTCTTGTGAGCCTGGAGCTCTCCTCACGGTGTCCCTCCCTCTGTCTCCTTATCCGGGTCCTCCCTTCTCTCCCAAACCCAGCTCAGTCCTGCCTCCCAGCATCAGTCCCTCCTGACCCTCCCTCTTTGGTTCCCGGTTATTGTTTTCCACACATTTGTCTTCCCGACTGTTACGCCCACTGAAGGTGGAAATCCTGTTATACTTCAGTGTTCTCACCCTTTTTGTGCCATAGACCTCTTCTCCGAATGTTTTTAAATCCATAAAATACATGGAATTTGCAGGGGACACTGATTCTGTTGAAATGTATACTTTAAAAAATTGTGATAGAGTAGGATGTGCTTCTTTATTAACGTGTCAAATAACAGGATCCAGCAGCAGGTCTGATAACTACCTAAGTTTCAAATTAGTGATGCACGTGAATGATAATTCAAGATAATTGTTTACAGCTATATGTAACGTGAAATGAAAATAAGTGATTTCTGATGGTGACAGTCAGAGGTACTTCTAATACTACTGTGGCTTTTTGTCTATATTTACAGTAAAAAAAAAATTATAGTTCATTTACAGGTTAGTGAAAATGATTTTTAAAATTTCCCTTCCATGTTCGCAGGCCCCTTTGATTCTACCTCCAGATAAATGGGGCCCCAGTTAAACACTCCTGTGCCAGCGCCTTCACATAGCAGGCGGAGTACTGTTGTTGGCTAACTGACAGGTCGCTGCTCTGAGATGTGCTACCTCAGTCCTGCTGGGCAGCCTTTCCTTCTCTCTCCACCTTGTCCTGCCCTCGCACCTCTGGTTAGTGCCGCAGCTCCCAGCTTGGACCCTTGCTTCTTGTCTGAGCTGGCAGGGAGTTGGGGCGTGGAGGTAGCTGCTTTTCAGTGCTGTGTCTTTGGCTTGAGGGAGATGACTGTCATTTTGCAAATATTGGCAGGAGGGGGCCCAGTCGTTTGTGGGACACAGGCCTCAAACAGGGAGGCTAAGGACAAGAGGCGACATTCAGGGTGTCTTTCTACCATGAGAGCATGTCTGCACCCAGGCATGATGCGCCTTAGAGTGTGGTGCTTCCTTGTCTGCAGGAAAGAACAAGGCCTTAGATCCTGGGCCTCGATTCTGCTGCTGGGAATGGGCGGGGTCTACGTCTCTGGCCCTTGGAGCTGACTCACCAGCCTCTCCCTTTCTTTCCCTCCAATCCAGGGCAAGCTGGCCTCATTTTTCCTGTCTCGGGTGGATGCCTTGAGCCCTCAGCTCCAGCAGGTAAAGGGAAAGGAGGGAGATGGAGAGCCTGGGGTCTGAGCTGGAGCTTCTTTTCTCTCTCTGTTTTTCTGTCTGTAACTGCATTTCGATCACGGTCTCACTCCCCTCCTTGTGAACATATGCAGTAAACACAAGTCATGACTTCTGCCTCCGTGTCTCCATCTGTGTCTTTCTGCCCCGTAGTCCCTTCCGTTTTCCCTCAGAGCTCTCTTTGATCTCCGTCTTCCTGGGCATTGGTGGGGTTGGGATTCCACGGCTGGGCTGGATTCCCACCTGACCAGGGTTCCAACCTGTCTTCTGCAGTTGGCCTGTGAGTGTTACTCCCGGCTGCCCTCTCTAGGGGCTGGCTTCTCCCAGGGCCTGAAGCACACGGACAGCTGGGAGCAGGAGCTGCACAGCCTGCTGGCCTCTCTGCACAGCCTGCTTGGGGCCCTGTATGCGGGGGCGGACACGGGTAAGGACTGTGGCTGCTGTGGTCGGTGGCACGGTGGTGAGGGGAGCAGGGGGCTGGTCTGGAGAGGCGGGGCCTTTGAGTTCTAGGCGAAAGGGAGTAGAATATGGGTGGGTCCTCCACCAGAATGGAGGAGGAGGGGATGGAAGACAGACCTGGCGTGTGAAGGCGGTTGTGTTTCTGTTCAGCTCCTGTGCAGTACGAAGGCCCTGGGGTGGAGACGCTGCTCTCCCCCTCAGAAGATGGCGACGCCCATGTCCTTCTCCGGCTTTGGCAGAGGTTTTCCGGGCTGGCCCGCTGCCTGGGGCTCATGCTCAGGTGTGTGAGTGTCGGGGGGAGCGAGGGCCTGGAGCAGGAGGGGCCGAGATGGGTGTCGTCTTCGTCATGAGGAGGGAGGTTGAGGGTGGGTGTGGAGTCCCCCTGGGCCCCCGCGCTGAGGATCTCCCTGCCCTGATTCTCTTTAGCTCTGAGTTCGGGGCTCCCGTGTCCGTCCCCGTGCAGGAAATCCTGGATCTTATCTGCCGGACCCTCAGCGTCAGTGCCAAGAACATCGTAAGTGGAGTTTGTGCCCTGTTCACAGCACTTGCCCAGGATGCAGGGCAGCCAGGCAAGCAGTGTGGGCTGTGGCTCCCAAAGTGATGTTGCCTGAGGTTGCCCCGGCCAGCTCCTTACCGCTCCAGATGCCGTTATTCCCGTGCTCCCGGCACACGCACATCAGTGCCGATTCGCTCCCGTGTTGTGGGAGCACTTGTAGCAGATGCTTCCTCGGGATGGTGAGCTGGGGATCAGCTGCGTCACTGCCGCGAGGTTCAGCCATCCCTCCCTTGTCCTCCTTCCAGGGTCTGTTGAGGATGGCAGTTTGATCTTGGAGGGGGAGTTTGGGGTCGGGTGTGGGTTCCTTTCCTGCGTGCACACGTGTATTTAGTCACATGCGTGTATCCTGTCTCCATTTCTCTCTTTGCCTCACTTTCTTCCTCCACTCCTTACTCTGCTAATTTTTTCTGCAGAGTTTGCTTGGAGATGGTCCCCTGCGGTTGCTGCTGCTGCCCTCCCTCCACCTGGAAGCCTTGGACCTGCTCTCTGCACTCATCCTCGCGTGAGTGGGGTCGGGAGGATGCGGTGCAGGGGCTGGGATGTGCTGGGAGCGGGGGTCACTGTTCTGTCTTCGCCCCCAGGTGCGGAGGCCGGCTCTTGCGCTTTGGGGCCCTGATCAACCGCCTGCTTCCCCAGGTTCTCAATGCCTGGGGCATTGGGAGGGACAGCCTCTCTCCGGGCCAGGAGAGGCCTTACAGGTAGGTGACTATCTAGGAACAGAATAAAGAGGAGAGGGTGGGTGAGGGGGCGCCGGTGGACCGGGGTGCCGGCGGCTGGGACGTCGACTCCCTTTCACAAGTTGCCCTCTGCTCCTCCCGCAGCACCATGCGGACCAAGGTGTACGCTGTCCTGGAGCTGTGGGTGCAGGTGTGTGGGGCCTCGGCAGGAGTGCTGCAGGGGGGAGCCTCGGGTGAGGCCCTGCTCACCCACCTGCTCAGTGACATCTCCCCGCCGGCTGATGCCCTCAAAGTGAGTGAGGCCTCTGCCCCTGTCCCGGGACCCCCATCCTGCACCCCTTGTCCTCACCAGCCTTGTCACCGGACACTGCCTTCTGACTGTCCTGCCTTCCTGTTGGCCGGTGTGTGTGATTTATGTTCCCCTCCCCAACCAGCTGCGCAGTCCCCGGGGGAGCCCTGATGGGGGTCTGCAGACCGGGAAGCCCAGCGCCCCCAAGAAGCTAAAGCTGGATATGGGGGAGGCTATGGCCCCGCCCAGCCACCGGAAAGGGGACAGCAATGCCAACAGTGACGTGTGTGCAGCTGCGCTGAGAGGTGGGTGAGGCCTGTGCCCTGCACCTCGGCGCACTGGGATGGCCTGGGGTGACAGCCCCAAACCAGTCGTTGAGGTGGAGGGTGTAGAAAAAATGCAGACCCAGCTAAGAGCCTGTGGAGAAGCCATGCCACCCCCAGGGCTGCAGGTGGAATCTTGGGTCCTGCTGTTAGATGGAGTTCTGGTGTTGACACCGCCCCTCCAGGGTCTCAGCTATCTTTGTTTGTGCATCCCCTCTACATGCTAAGTGCTGTTCTAGTACAAGAGGGCGGGGCCGGGAAGAGGATGAAACCCCTGGGCTGTGGAGCTCACACTCCCCAGGCGGGCTGCTCAGTGGGGCTTCCTGCTTCTGACACAGTTGCTAATCTGGACGCAGAAGTGACTTTCTTTTGGGTCCTGTGTATTTCACTGCCCTCCAACCCCACCCCCGTGTGAAGGGAAGTGCCAGCTCTCCCCAAATATGTAAATGCACATTTATAATGTTGTACCTCCATCATCTATCTCATTTACATAATGTCAGCAGCCTTAGGTAGTAGGCATACGTTTAGGATCCCCATTTTATAGTTGAGAAAACAAACTTAGAGGAGTTATGTGACTTGCCTGAAGTGGGCCACGGCACAGCGGGGTGCTCAGCTGGGGCCACGTGCTTCAGAAGCCCTGGCTCATCGTCATGTTAGCTGCCCGCCTCTGACATACTGGTCTCCTTCCCTAGGCCTCAGCCGGACCGTGCTCATGTGCGGACCTCTCATCAAGGAGGAGACTCACAGGGTGAGTGGAGCCTGGTCCCCACGGAGGTGGGGAGGGGCCGCTGCTCTGTACCTGTGGGGGGCTCATTCACACCAGGGAGTAGGCCCCGGAGAAGGGTTGGCTCATCTTGGTGTCATCTCAAGGTGTGCTCTCTGTCCTTTTCAGAGACTGCATGATCTGGTCCTCCCACTGGTCATGGGTGTCCAGCAGGGCGAGGTCTTAGGCAGCTCCCCGTATACCAGCTCGCGCTGCCGCCGGGAACTCTACCGCCTGCTGCTGGCTCTGCTGCTGGCGCCTTCTCCTCGCTGCCCGCCTCCTCTCGCCTGTGCCCTGCAGGCCTTCTCCCTGGGCCAGAGAGAAGACAGCCTTGAGGTAACTGCGGAGTGTGGCCAAATTCACCTCGTGGGTTCCTGGATTCTCTTGTTTCTGATGCTGGTCGGCATTCCCTCCCTGGTTTCGTGAAGGCCTGTATCCCTGATGCTCACTCTCGCCCTTCTTTCCCTCCTCAGGTCTCCACTTTCTGCTCAGAAGCACTGGTGACCTGTGCAGCTCTGACCCATCCCCGGGTTCCTCCCCTGCAGACCATGGGCCCTGCCTGCCCCACCCCTGCCCCAGTTCCCCCTCCTGAGGCTCCATCTCCATTCAGGGCTCCAGCTTTTCATCCCCCAGGCCCCATGCCCTCGGCGGGCCCCATGCCCTCGGCGGGCCCCATGCCTTCCCCAGGCCCTGTGCCCCCAGCGGGCCCCATGGCCTCAGTGGGCCCCATGCCCCCGGCACGTCCTGGACCTCCAGCCACAGCCAACCACTTAGGTCTCTCCGTCCCAGGCCTGGTGTCTGTATCCCCCCGGCTCCTTCCTGGCCCTGAGAACCACCGGGCAGGCTCAAATGAGGATGCCGTCCTTGCCCCTAGTGGCACTCCTCCACCTGCTATACCCCCAGATGAGACTTTTGGGGGAAGGGTGCCTAGACCAGCCTTTGTCCACTATGATAAGGAGGAGGCATCCGATGTGGAGATTTCCTTGGAAAGCGACTCTGATGACAGTGTGGTGATCGTGCCTGAGGGGCTGCCACCCCTGCCGCCCCCACCCACCTCGGGTACCACACCCCCGCCTGCAGCCCCGGTCGGGCCCCAAACAGCCTCCCCTCCTGTGCCAGCCAAGGAGGAGCCAGAAGAGCTGCCCGCGGCCCCAGGGCCTCTCCCTCCGCCGCCTCCCCCTCCTGTTCCTGGCCCTGTGGCACTCCCACCACCCCAGCTGGTCCCTGAAGGGACTCCCAGTGGCGGAGGACCCCCAGCCCTGGAAGAAGACTTGACAGTTATTAACATCAACAGCAGTGAGGAGGAGGAGGAGGAGGAGGAAGAGGAGGAAGAAGAGGAGGAGGAGGAGGATTTTGAGGAGGAGGAGGAGGAGGAGGAAGAGTATTTTGAGGAGGAAGAAGAAGAAGAGTTTGAGGAGGAGTTTGAGGAAGAGGAAGGTGAGTTAGAGGAGGAAGAAGAGGACGAGGACGAGGAGGAAGAGGTGGAAGAGGTGGAGTTCGGCCCGGCAGGCGGAGAGGTGGAAGAAGGAGGGCCTGCACCCCCAAGCCTGCCTCCAGCTCTGCCCCCCACCGCGTCCCCCAAGGTGCAGCTGCAGCCAGAACCGGAACCTGGGCTGCTGCTGGAAGTGGAGGAGCCGGGGGCTGAGGAGGGGCCTGGGGCCGAGACGGCCCCCACACTGGCCCCTGAGGTGCTCCCCTCCCAGGGGGAGGTGGAGAGGGAAGGGGGGAGCCCCCCTGCAGTGCCACCTCCTCAGGAGCTTGTTGAAGAGGAGCCCTCTGTGCCCCCAACCCTGCTGGAAGAGGGGGCTGAGGGTGGGGGTGACAAGGTACCACCCCCACCAGAGGCATCTTCAGCAGAAGAGATGGAGACAGAGGCGGAGGTGGCAGTTCTCCAGGAAAAGGTGAGCGGGCCGGGCGGGGAGAAGTGCTGGCCACTTGTGCAGCCTGACCCACTCTTCAGTGTATATGTGTGTGACTGTTTTGGATTTGATGTCTTTGTCCCTCAAAGGAGCAGGATGACACAGCTGCCATGCTGGCTGACTTCATTGATTGCCCCCCTGATGATGAGAAGCCACCACCTGCCACAGAGCCTGATTCCTAGCCCTCTCCCACACCTCCCACTCTTCGTTTCCAATAAAGTTATGTCCTTGGAAAGCGACTGCTGCTTCTGCCTTTTGCCACCACAGTGTCCCCAGCCAGAAGCCCAAATGTCTGCTGGGCTTGTCCTGTACCCATAGTGTTTCCCAAACGTGTCCATGGCTGTCCTGTTAGCTCCACCGTCCAGAAGAGGAGCCATTGACTTACAGGGGTAAGGGCCTGTCCTGTTGCTCAGCAAGTCAGTGTGACAAGTGTCGAATTTTTGCCTGGTGCTCTTGCTGATGCTAAGTGTGTGCTGGGTTGCCTGGAGAAGGAAGTAGCCCTGCTTCTGTTAGTAATCCAGGTGTGGGAAATTTATGGGATTAAGTGTCCTAGTGAGTGAACCTGTGTAAACACACATACAGCCCCTTGGTCTCAAAGAGCAGGCTAAGTGACTGTGATGGAACTTTAGAAAATTACAATAAAGTACAGAGGAGTTTAATCATTGACTTCTGTGAACTGGGAACTTGGGTGTCCCAAATTATAGGGGCATCCATCATGGATATGGGGGATGAGCTCTATTCTGGGACTGGTCCTTCCAGTGACAACATCCCCGCCCAACACCTCCATGGCAGGAATTGACAAGCTCACCCCTAGCCTTCCTACTCACTCTTGAGATTTGGACATTTCCCAGCCAGTGCCTGATCCCTTTAAGCATTTATAGACTATATATATTCTAGGACTTGTTGGGGTGCACGTGTGAGCATCACCCAGAGTTGTGTATGTGAGAGAGTATTGAGGTTTATGGGCTTGAGGTAGATGCCTCATGGTTTTTTCAGTCAGTCTGTGAACAAGAGTAAAGTGCCTTGGAAATGCAGAAAGGGTGGTGACTTCCCAACTGCCTGTATCCTGAAGGGCCTCTTTGAGAAGTGACATTTGTGCTAATTTTTGGAAAATTAGTAGGGGTTTAAAAAATTTTCCCACCCCCTCGGAGGGAGGAGACAAGATGGCGGAGTAGGAACTTGAGTTCACCCCCTCACAGGAAAACACCAAAATCACAACTAACAGCTGAATAATCATCGACAAAAAAGACTGGACTCTACCAAAAAAGATAATCTACATCCAAAGACAAAGAAGAAGCCACAACAAGACGGTAGGAGGGGTGCTTTTGTGATACCAAATCCCATACCCACCAGGTGGGCGACCCACAAGCTGGAAAATAATTATATCGAAGAGGTTCTCTCACAGGAGTGAGCATTCTGAGCCCCATGTCAGGCTCCCCAGCCTGGGGGTCTGGCCTCAGGAGGAGGAGCCCCTAGAGCATTTATTTGGCTTTGAAGGCCAGTGGGCCTTGAGTGCAGGAGCTACACAGGACTGGGAGAAACAGAGACTCCATTCTTGGAGGGCGCACACAAAGTTTCGCATGCACTGGGACCCAGGGCAAGGCAGTGATCTCCTTAGGAGCCTGGGCCAGACCTACCTGCGGGTCTTGGAGGGTCTCCTGGGGAGGTGGGGGTTGGCTGTGGCTCACTGTGTGGGCAAGGACACTGGTGGCAGAGGCCCCAGGGGATATTCATTGATGTGAGCTCTCCCAGAGGTTGCCATTTTAGCATGGAGACCTGGCCCCACTCAACAGCCTGCAGGCTCCCAGGCCAAACAACCAACAGTGTCGGAAGCCAGCCCCAGCCATCAGCAGACAGGCTACCTAAAGACGTCCTGAGCACACGGCTGCGTCTAAACACACCCCTTGAAATGGCCCTGTCCACCAGAGGGCCAAGATCCAGCTCCACCCACCAGTGGGCAGGCACCAGTCCCTCCCACCAGGAAGCCCACACAAGCCCTTGGACCAACCTCGCCCATCAGGGGCAGACACCAGAAGGATAAGGAACTACAAGTCTGCAGCCTGAAACGGAGACCACAAACACAGAAAGTTAGACAAAATGAGACAGCAGAGAAATATGTTCCAGATGAAGGAACAAGATAAAACCCCAGAAGAACACCTAAGTGAAGTGGAGATAGGCAATCTGCCTGAAAAAGAATTCAGAGAATGAGAGTAAAGATGATGCAAGATATCAGAAAAAGAATGGAAGCACAGACCAAGAAGATACAAGAAATGTTTAACAAGGAGGTAGAAGATTTAAAGAACAAGGAGCTAGAAGATTTAAAGAACAGATGAACAATACAATAACTGAAATGAAAAATACACTAGAGGGAATCAATAGCAGAATAAATGAGGCAGAAGAACAAATAAGTGAGTTGGAAGACAGATTGGTGGAAATCACTGCTGCAGAACAGAATAAAGAAAAAAGAATGAAAAGAAACGAGGACAGTCTAAGGAGCCTGTGGGACAACATTAAACGCACCAACATTTACATTATAGGGGTCCCAGAAGGAGAAAAGAGAGAGAAAGGGCCTGAGAAAATATTTGAAGAGATAGCTTTCCTAACTTGGGAAAGGAAACACGTCCAGGAAGCACAGAGAGTCCCATACAGAATAAACCTAAGGAGGAACATGCCAAGACACACAATCAAACTGACGAAAATTAAAGACAGAAAATATTAAAAGCAATAAAGAAAAAGCAGCAAATAACATACAAGGGAATCCCCATATGGTTATCAGCTGAATTTTCAGCACAAACCCTGCAGGCCAGAAGGGAACAGCACAATATATTTAGCGATGAAAGGGAAAAACCTACAACCAGGAATACTTGACCCAGCAAGGCTCTCATTCAGATTCGACAGAGAAATCAAAAGCTTTACAGACAAGCAAACACTAAGAGAATTGGCACCACCAAACCAGATTTACAACAAATGCTAAAGGAACTTCTCTAGGTGGAAAAGGAAAGGTCACAATCAGAAACAAGAAAATTACGAATCATAAAGGCAAGAGTATAGTAAAGGTAGGAAATCATCCACACACAAATATGATATCAAAACCAGCAATTGTGAGAAGAGGAGAGCACAAATGCAGGATACTGGATATGCATTTGAAATTAAGAGACCGGTAACTTCAAACAATCCTGTATATATACAGACCGCTGTATCAAAACCTCATGGTAACTGCAAATAAAAAATCTACAATAGATAACACACACAAAAAAGAAAAAGCAATCCAAACACAACTCTAAAGATAGTCATCAAATCCCAAGAGAAGAGAATGAAAGAGGAAGGGAAGAAAAAAGACTCACAAACCAAATCCTAACAATTAACAAAATGGCAATAAGAACATACATATCGATAATTACCTCAAATGTAAATGGATTAAATGCTCCAACCAAAAGACATAGACTGGCTGAATGGATTAGAAAAACAAGACCCGTATATACTGTCTACAAGAGATCCACTTCAGATCTAGGGACACATACATACAAAGTGGTTGACAGTCTGCCTGCCGATGCAGGGGATGCGGGTTCGTGCCCTGGTCCGGGAGGATCCTGCATGCCGTGGAGCGGCTGGGCCCGTGGGCCATGGCCCCTGAGCCTGCGCGTCTGGAGCCTGTGCTCCGCAACGGGAGAGGCCACAGCAGTGAGAGGCCCGCGTACCGCAAAAAAAAAAAAAAAAAAAAAAAAAAAAAAAAAAAAAAGACAACCCACAGAATGGGAGAAAATATTTGCAAACAAAGCAACCAACAAAGGATTAATCTCCACAATATTCAAACAGCTCATGCAGCTCAATATCAGAAAAAATAAAAAAGAACAACAACAACAAAACAAACAACCCAATCAGAAAGTGAGCAGAGGATCTAAATAGACATTTTTCCAAAGAAGACATACAGGTGGCCAAGAGGCACATGAAAAGATGCTCAACATCACTAATTATTAGAGAAATGCAAACCAAAACTACAATGAGGTATCACCTCACACTGGTCAGAATGGCCATCATCAAAAAATCTACAAACAGGGACTTCCCTGGTGGTCCAGTGGTTAAGAGTCCATGCTCCCAATGCAGGGGGCCCGGGTATGGGGAACTAGATCCCACATGATGCAACTAAGAGCCCGTATGCCGCAACTAAGAGATCCCGCATGCCACAACTAAAGATCTCACATATCACAACTAAAAAGATCCCACATGCCGCAATGAAGATCCTGTGTGCTGCAACTAAGACCTGGTGCAGCTGAATAAATAAATAAATTTTTAAAAATCTACAAACAGGGGCTTCCCTGGTGGCGCAGTGGTTGAGAGTCCGCCTGCCGATGCAGGGGACACGGGTTCGTGCCCCAGTCCGGGAGGATCCCACATGCCGCGGAGCGGCTGGGCCCGTGAGCCGTGGCCGCTGGGCCTGCGCGTCCGGAGCCTGTGCTCCGCAATGGGAGAGGCCACAAGAGTGAGAGGCCCACGTACCGCAAAAAAAAAAAAAAAAAAAAAAAAAAAAAAAAAAAAAATCTACAAACAATAAATGCTGGAGATGGTGCAGAGAAAAGGGAACCCTCCTACACTGTTGGTGGGAATGTAAATTGGTACAACTACTATGGAGAACAGTATGGAGGTTCCTTAAAAAACTAAAAATAGAACTACAATATTATCCAGCAATCCCACTCTTGGGCATGTATCTGGAGAAAACCATAATTCAAAAAGATACATGTGGGACTTCCCTGGTGGTGCAGTGGCTAAGAATCTGCCTGCCAATTCAGGAGACACGGGTTCAATCCCTGGTCTGGGAAGATCCCACATGCCGCGGAACAACTAAACCCATGCACCACCACTGAGCCTGCGCTCTAGAGCCCGCAAGCCACAATTACTGAGCCCGCGTGCTGCAACTACTGGAGCCCGCGCACCTGGAGCCCGTGCTCCACAACAAGAGAAGCCACCACAATGAGAAGCCCGCGCACCGCAACGAAGAGTAGCCCCAGCTTGCTACACCTAGAGAAAGCCCACGCACAACAACGAAGACCCAACGCTGCCAAAAAATTGAAAAAAAAAAAAAAAGATACATGCACTCCAATGTTCACTGCAGCACTATTTACAATAGCCAGACGTGGAAGCAACCTAAATGTCCATTGACAGAGGAATGGATAAAGAAGATGTGGTACATATACACAATGGAATATTACTCAGCCATAAAAAGAAATGAAATAATGCCATTTGCAGCAACATGGATGGACCTAGAGATTATCATTCTAAGTGAAGTCAACAGAGAAAGACAAATATCATATATCACTTACATGTGGAATTTAGGAAGATGATACAAATGAACTTATTTACAAAAGAGAAACAGACTCACAGACTTCAAAACCAAGACTTTGGTTACCAAAGGGGAAAGGTGGTGGCGGGGGTGGGAAGAATAAATTAGGACATTGGGATTAACATACACACACTATTATATATAAAATAGATAACCAACAAGGACCTACTGTATAGCACAGGGAACTCTACTCAATATTCTGTAATAACCTATATGGGAAAAGAATCTGAAAAAGAATGGATATATGTATAACTAAACCACTCTGCTGTACACCTGAAACTAACACAACATTGTAAATCAAATACACCTCAATATAAAATAAAAATTTAATTTAAAAAGATAATTATTATGGATGGTTATACCATTTATGCAAAGATAAAGTACAAATTTAAATTGTCAAAAAAATTTTTCCCTCAACTTATTTTGAAAAATTTTAAACCTGCAGAAAAGTTGAAAGGACAGTACAGTATATAACCCTTCCATGGATTGACCAATTAACCTTTGCCATGTGAGTTTTTATCTCTGTAACTATGTCTGTATCTACATGTAGACGTGTATTTACACATGCACGTATGTCTCTATAATCAATACATTTATATCTATACACATTTTTTTGTTGTTGGATCACATAAAAGTTGCAGACAGCATGGCCCCTCACCTCTAAACTCTTCAGCATTATCTCCTAAGATGAAGGACATTTTTCTACATAATCACAATACCACTAACAAACCTAAGAAAAGTAACAGTAATTCAATAGTACCAACTATATACAGTTGACCCTTGAACAACGTGGGGGGTTAGGGGTGCCAACCCTCTGAGCAGTCAAAACAGAGTTGGCCCTCTGCATCCGAGGTCCTGCATCTGAGGATTCAACCAACCTCAGATCACGTATTACTGTCGTATTTACAACTGGAAAAAAAAAGGTGTATAAGTGGACCCATGCAGTTGAAATCCTCATTGTTCAAGGGTCAGCTGCAGTGTGGTATTCAAATTTCCTTATTTAAAAAAAAAAGTCTTTTATAGCTGTTTGTTTTTTAGGTGGAGGGGGCTTAAGGATCACCACAAGGACAAAGGTGCATAGGTGTGAAAACTCCTGCAATAGTGATTTTTCAAAAATGCAAAGAACCTGAATCCTGGAAGCTGTAGATAGGTAAAGTTGACATTGACCCTGAGGAAGATGCCAGAACAGAAAATTTTCTAATTTAAATTGTATTCTGAATGGATAATATATTCACTTGGTTCAAAACTCAAGAGGTACAAAAGGTTTGTTGAAAAGTCTTCTTGCCCGTTCTCTAGTCAGCCAGACTTTTTGTTTTTACCTGAGCAGCAAGTATTAGCAGTTTTATATTTTCTTCCAGAGATAATGTATGCATACACAAGCAAATATGAAAATCCTTCCTTTTTCACACAAGTAGTAGTGTTTTATCACTTAATATAAATCATATAATTTCACTAAGTTATGGGGTTGATTCGTTTGACAAATACTGAATACCAATTATGTACTAGGTACTGCTCTCTCGTTAATACATATATTTTGAAATAATTATAGATTCACAGGAGGTTGCAAAGTCTAGAGGGGAGAGGAGTCATGAAGCCCCCTTCCCCACTTTTCCCAGCCTTACATGTTTATAGTACAATATTAAAACCAGGAATTTAATGTTGGTATAGCAATAGGCACCTGTTTTACAAACTGGAGATGGAGCAGTGAACAGCCCTTAAGTGGGGTGGGGTAGATAAATAGGTAAAATGTATGTTAGGTGGTGGTGACACGTCCAGTGGGAAAACAAGGAAAGAGGAATAGGTTTGTGTGGGTGTTTTTCAACATTTTATTATGAAAATTTTCAGACATTAAGAAAAGTTGAGGGCCTCCCTGGTGGCGCGGTGGTTGAGAGTCCGCCTGCCGATGCAGGGGATACGGGTTCGTGCCCCGATCCGGGAGGATCCCACATGCCGCTCTCCGCGGCTGGGCCCGTGAGCCATGGCTGCTGAGCCTGCGCGTCCGGAGCCTGTGCTCCGCAACGGGAGAGGCCACAGCAGTGAGGGGCCCGCGTACCGCAAAAAAAAAAAAAAAAAAAAAAAAGAAAAGTTGAAAGAATTATACTGAGAATACCCATATATCTACACGTTACTGCATGTGTGTGAGTGTGAGTGTGTGTGTGTGTGTGTGTGTGTGTGTGTGTGTGTGCAGGCGCATGCGAATTTTAAGTACGGTGGTCAAGGAAGGTCTTGCTGAGAATGTGATAGTGAAATAAAGACCCAAAGGAGTCCAGTGGTTAGGACTTGGCGCTTTCACTGCTGAGGGCATGGGTTTGATCCCTGGTTGGGGACCTAAGATCCCTCAAGTCTTGTGGCCAAAAAAAGAAAAGAAAAGACCCAAAGGAGTTGGTTGGGGGAGAAAGACCATGGGGTTCTGGGGCAAGAGTTTTCCAGGCCGAAGGCACAGCAATTAGAAGGCCCTTAAGTGGGAGCATTCTTGGGGTGTTGGAGGAAAGCAGGGAGGCCAGGGAGCTTGAAAAACAGGAGATGAGGTCAGAGGTAATAAGGTGGCTTTTGACTGCTTATAGTGGTTTTTGCCAGGTTGAACATTTTTATTTTTATTAATTGCATTTATCAATAAGTCTTTTAAAGCTCCTAGGTTTTGAGTCATACTTTTAAAAAGCCCTCACCATTCTGAGGTTGTTAGAAGATTCTCACTTCTTTTTCTAGTATTTTTAAGATCCCATCCTTTTATAATATTCTTTTATGATTTTAGTTTTTATATTTAAATCTTTCATCCATTTGGAATTTATCATAGTGTAAGGCATGAGGTACAGATCTGGCTTTACTGTTTTGTCCAAATGTCATTTATTAAACAACCCACCTTTCCCTGATTTGAAATGCCACCTTTGCTACATTCTAAATTCCTGTACGTGTGTATTTGCATCTATTTCTTGACCTTGTGTTCTACTCCATTGATCTGTGCACACTTATTGATTGTGGCTTTATGATATGTTCCAATATCTGGTAGGAAGAGTAGGTTACTAAAGTGTGTTTGAGCTTGACCAAAATAACTGGTAGGAACCAGAATGGGTTCACAATTCAGAACAGGGCCTATCAGACTCGCCCTTCTGGGTTTCTGGATCGATAGCCCAGGAAATGGGGAGAGTGCTTGACTTCAGCAAGCTCTTCATCAGTCTCCCAATATGCTTGTGGCCAGTGTAGAGAATGGTGGCCACATGTTAGGAGAGTTAAATTATTCAAGCAGTTAATAATCATACCCAAAGGACAATAGATCAGGGTCATCCTGGAGATTTCTTGGGCTGTGTTCCAGACCTTGCTCAAAATTCCTCTAAGTAACGTGGATGGAGAGCTGTGTACTAAATTTTCGTGGGACACAAAGTCGGAAGGTTAGCATGTATTTGGAATTGTCTGACAAGGATTTTTTTAAAAGTTGCATGGTAGGATTTCATAGGGGTCAGAATATCGTTCTGTCTTTGGGCTTCTCAAGCAATTGCATAGTATAGGAAGTTGTGGCTTAGCAGAAAGAGGGGGTTCAGAGATGGTTGGGGGCTTAGGAGAGCCTGGAGCAGGTGATAAAAGGGGGCGTGGGGATGTGGGTGGATGGGTTAGTGGGGGGCCTTGAAAGCTCTGCCCAGGAGTTTGGGCTTTTCTCTAGGTGGCAGGGATTCCTTTAACGTTTAACCTGGAGGAGGGAAGCGACAAGTTCTATTTTCCATCAGCTTTGGCAGCCCGTGGAGGAGAGCAGGAGCCTGAGGGGTCAGAGAGGAAATGAACACTGGTGTAGGTGGAGGACGTTGAAGCGTGACTCTGGGCAGTGGCCATAGGCAGGGATGCGCAGGTCGGGCTCTCCGGCTGTCTAAGAGTGCCCTTTGGCCTGCTCTCTGGTATCTGTGAATGCTTCAGTTTGGGGGACTCTTGCCAAAGGCTGGCTGGGCCTTGCCTGGGGACAGTCTCAAAGTCTTTCCACTTTTTCCCAGGAAGCAGATTAGTCTTCTGCCATCTCTCAGTACCATGTGTCAGTGTCATTGCTTACAATCCCCCAGAGATGGGGCTTTGAGAGGATAGCTAGCTAGAAACTATAGATAATCTCCCAAATGGCAGGGCCTATAGCCAAGACTGAAGTAATTTTGGGTTTCTTGAGTGCTTATGGGGTACAAGCAGGGTAGCAGGCATTGCGGAAATAAAGAATACATTATTTGAGATCCTTCTCTAAAGGGATTCACAACCTGGCAATAATTAGAACACTTGGAGCATTTCCTCTAGGATAGCAAGCAGCTGCATATGTGGGGTTTGGAGCTCAGGAGAGGGATCGGGGCTGCAGAGAGATTTGGGAGGGGGTAGGTCACCCAGGAATACGATTTGAGTGAAAAAAGTAGGCTGTGTATGGAACTCAGAAAACACTAACATTTTAAGGGCAAGAGGAGCCTTTACAGAAGAGGGAAGGGAACTTGGAGAGGGTGATGTCCCAGAAAATGAGAGAAGAGCTTCAAACGGGAGGGGGAAAGCATCAGTGCTGCTGAGAAATGTCCATGGGATTTGTCAGTGATCAGTGGGTTTGGGCAGAGCAGTCTCAGAAGGGTGGGGGGGGCAAAACTCAGTGGGGGAGTTGGAAGGCGAGACAAGGGGGAGAGCAAGATTCTGCACAGGAAGGAGAGGGGAGAAGATGGGTAGTGAGGGCGTTGGCCACAGGCAGGCTCTGCTCCTGGCGCGTTCTCTGCACGCTTTCTGTCTGCTGCAGAGGGCCAGCTGCTCAGCCTCACATATGGTTCCTGTCACAGTCTCCAGGGACAGGCAGAGCTTCCCAGGCAGGTCTCAGCCTCTGGTCACCCCTAACAGAGGCAGAGAGCTGACGTTTTCACAGGGGCTTTGGACATCCCATCTAAAATCACCTCTCCTGGGGCTTCCCTGGTGGCGCAGTGGTTCAGAGTCTGCCTGCCAATGCAGGGGACACGGGTTCGAGCCCTGGTCTGGGAAGATCCCACATGCCGCGGAGCAACTAGGCCCGTGAGCTACAACTACTGAGCCTGCGCATCTGGAGCCTGTGCTCCACAACAAAAGAGGCCCGCGCACCGCGATGAAGAGTGGCCCCCGCTTGCCACAACTAGAGAAAGCCCTCACACAGAAACGAAGACCCAACACAGCCAAAAGTAAATAAATAAATAAATAAATAAATAAATAAAATAAAATACAATCACCTCTCCTGGGACTTCTCTGGCGGTCCGGTGGGTACGACTATGCACTTCCACTGTAGGGGGCAAGGGTTCGATCTGTGGTTGGGGAACTAAGATCCCACATGCCGCGTGGCACAGCCAAAAAATTAAAGAAAGTAAAATCACCCCCTCCTGTCCCCACCTGCCATCATCAAGCCCTTCCCCTGCTTCCCCCCACGCTCCGCTTTGTAGCACTTAGCACCACCTGACATATGCAATTTAGTATGAGTTTATTTGGAGCTGTCACCTCCCAGCAGAATGTAAAGCACCATCAGAGCAGAGACTCTTTTGTTGTGGTCTGTCCACTGCAGTATTGCCAAGTCCCAAATTCCTGGTTTGAGGCGGGGGCTCAGTCACCACCAGATGAATGAACAAGTGAATGAGTCACTGAGGAGGAATCCCTGCAGGGACCTGGGAGGTGTCACAAGCACAGATAACCGAGGTTCCCCTCAGTCCCTTCCCGAGCTGAAAGTTCGAAACAAGCAAGACTCACCCACAACCTGATACGCTCTGCAAGAGCCAGCTCTCCACGGGCGTGTTTGTAGAAGGTTCAGCAGAGTTTATCCTGTCAGGCTGAGGTCACCCAGCGTTCTTCTCACACAGCGCCTGTCCCAGCCCTCTCCCTCTGAAAAGGCTGAAGGCAACAACAAAGCACGGGCTGGGGCTGTAAGGCCCCTGGGGCTGCGCTGCCCCTGTCCCCTGCAAGCCAAGGAGACCCTTCCAGGGGCGGCTGTCAGGGCACAGATCCTGTGGCGCCCACGGGGGCCACCTCCCGGGCCTCTGTCTCCCCAGGGTCACAATGATCTCCAGTCCACGTGCCTGGTTCACTCTCCCTGTTTCGGGTCTCTACCTGCCCCGGGCCCAGGTGGAGAGCTGCTTTCAGATGCCAAGGATGCTGCCACCTGCCCAGGGGACTTCCCTAAACACTCTCTCATCTGTAGCACCTCCTGCATAGGGCTCGGGTGCTATGTATTCTTTTCTCTCTGTGATTCCTGGCAAACGCTGGGCCTGGAGGAGTCATTAGTAAACGGTAAGTAAACGGATCCTGTGTGTGATCCAGAGTTCAAGAGGAAGCTGCCCGCTTTCAGTCCTTTGTGATTATACTGGTCTCCCTAATCTCATGCTGCTCTGATGTTTCCCAATTTGATAACTCAGTTTTGCCCCAGATTTCTTCACCTCTCTGACCCCTCTCAGTCTACCCTCTTCTTTGTTTCTCTGGCTCCCATGTGGTGGCACATCGCTTAAGCCACACTTCTTTTTTTTTTTTTTTGGCTGCACCCCGCGGTATGCAGGATCTTAGCTCCCCGACCAGGGATCGAACCTGTGCCCCCTGCAGTGGAAGCACAGAGTCTTAACCACTGGACCACCAGGGAAGTCCCTTAGGCCACACTTTTGAGTCTTAAACACCAAGAATCTGCACCCATTTACATGTTGATCATTTCAGTCCCTGTCAACCAGCCTGAAGGTTACTTGCTTTCATTTGTCACACTCCACGAACCATCTCTGTTTCTCTCTGCTTCCAGCGAGCCATTCACTCACTCACTGCTTCCACAACACGCACTACACCTGTAATGTACCTCCTGTAGGCCACACATGATGCCGAATGCTAGAAGGAACACAAAGGAGAACTACCCAGTCACTGTCTCCAAGGACATCTCAGACTCCTGGGAAAGAGGAAGCTAAATAGAAGAATGCCATGAAATGAATTTTTTCTGTAATTATAGAGCACAGTGGGAGCCCTGGAGGAGAGCTGTTGGGTCCATGAGGGGGTAGGGATAGTGGGGAGATATAAGGGCATAAGGGCTTTCAAGAGCTGTGTCTGTTGTCTGGGGGACAGACATTCTGGATAGAAGGTTGGGAAACTCCACCAACCCCAAGTGACTGGGGCCAAGAAGAAGGACATTTCACATTAAAATTTTTTTTCATAGCCATAGAAAAGTTAACAGAATAGCAGTATAACAGACACCCACATACCTTTCACTTAATCAAATATTGATATTTTGTCACATATGCTTTTTCTTTACCTTGAACCATTTGGGAGTAAGTTGTATCATCATACTTTACACTTCAATACTCCCACATGCCTAAATATTTATACGGTATTTCCTAAGATTAAGGACATTCTCTTACACAGTCATGATATGATTATCAGTCAAGAAATTTAACAATTGAGAGGCTACCATTACCTAATATGTTGCCCATATTTGCAATTCCTCAATTGTCCCACTAGTTTCCATTACAGCTGTTTGCAAATTTCACCTCTTTATGTCACTAAGTCATGGTACCTTAGACCCATCTGTGACCTGAACTTTATCCCTTGTCCCATTCCTGAGTTTCCTCCCTTCCCTGACCTATATCCATATACATATAGGTCACCTATATCCATTCACGGCCCTTAGTTGGATCTCTGAAGCATGGGCCACCTCTGCTAACTCCTGCTTTGTTGTTAAAGCATTAGATTCTAGAATTAGTATTTACTTCTTCCTTTCTCTTCGATCAAAAGCAAAAATAATCCCAACTAACAAGAGGTTCATAACTTTTTACTAAAAAGATGCCTGTCAAACAACAATGCCATATATTTCAGACAAAGATAAGGTCTAGGTTGTGGGGAGGGCTGATAGACTATCAAGCTTCCACCAAGCATCTCTCTCTTCTCATCTGTCCCACAGTCATGAAGGGTGGGGCCCTTGACCACTGGAATGAGACACACACACAAACACCTAACCTAGGTTCATCACTTGCATCACTTCTTCAGTTTTCCCAGAACACTGAGGTTGGCACTCAAAAAGACCTCTGAACTTATGTGTCAGGCTGATTAGGTGATACAACTGCTCTTGTAACAACACAGTAGGCATTCATATTTTTGTGGAATGAATGAAACATATAAAGGAATGGTTGGAGAAGCCAGGAATTGACCGGACAGCAGGCAGTGGGAAAAGGAAGTTTGGGATTGGTTTGAGCTATTCCATTATTTTTTTTCTTCCAGTTTTATTGAGATAAAACTGACATATAGGACTGGATAAATTTAAGGTGGATAGCATAATGATTTGACTTACATACATCACGAAATGATTATCACAATAAGTTTAGTGAACATCCATCATCTCGTATAGTTACAAAATTAAAGAAATAAAAAGTATTTTTCCTTGTGATGAGAACTCAGGATTTACTTTCTTAACTTTCATATATAACTTACAGCAGTGTTACTTCTCATGTTGTACATTACATCCCTAGTACTTATTTATCTTATAACTGGAAGTTTGTACCCTTTGACTGCCTTCATCCAATTCCCACCTGCCCCAGTAACCACACATCTGATCTCTTTTTCTATAAGTGAGTTTCTTTTTGAAGTACAGTTGACCTACAACATTATGCTAATTCCTGTTACACAACAACATACTTATTCGATATTTCTATACATTTCAAAGTGATCACCATGATAAGACTAGTTATGATATCTCACCATACAAAGATATTACATAGATATTGGGACTTCCCTCGTGGCACACTGGTTAAGAATCTGCCTGCCAGTGCAGGGGACACGGGTTCGAGCCCTGGCCCAGAAAGATCTCACTTGCCACACAGCAACTAAGCCCAGTGCACCACAACTACAGAGCCTGCGCTCTAGAGCCCACAAGCCATAACTACCGAAGCCCCTGCGCCTAGAGCCCATGCTCCGCAGCAAGAGAAGCCACTGCAATGAGAAGCACGTGCACCACAACAAAGAGTAGCTCCTGCTTGCTGCAACTAGAGAAAGCCTGCGCACAGCAACGAAGACCCAATGCAGCCATTAAATAAATAAATGCCAAAACCAAACCAAAACAACAAAGAAAGAAGGCAGTGGGCATTCCAAGAAGACTGCCCAGATTGTCTACATTGCTAAACATGCCCAGCCCTAACCACCATATGGATGGGACATTAACCCAAGGGTGACCAGAAGGGACCATAAAAGCAGCCCAGTTTCTTTCCCCTGGTACAGACCCTCTCTTGGTCTCACCCGCTGCTCCCTTGCAGTGTATCCAATAAATCTCGCTTTCTACCCTCGCTTCTGACTCAATAAATTCTTTTACCACCCTCGGTGCCCGCCCCTTCACTGCACACTGTGGCATCTTGGTGGCCCCTACGGGGAGTGCCTCTCTCTCCTCTCTGTGCCTTTTCTGATCGTCTTCCAACACGCAGTGATCGGCCTACTGGGCCTACTGACTTGGGGCAATTGAAGGTCCCTGGCAGCGGCTACTCCTCAGTGAGACCGGAAGCCCTCCGGGTCGGGACTCTGACTCGCTGTCACCCTAAGGGGTACGGTCTCTTCTTCTCTTCAACACCGCCGATGGTCTGAGGTCCCTGGAGACCCGGGATGGCGCACCCTGGCCAAGGAGACTGTTCAGATGTAAAACCTGGCCCCATACAGATCGATAGTCCCTATCCGATCAGGTGGCAGTGTCCTTTGGCCCCAGCCTTGGGACTCCTCACTTCTGATGCCTGGTGCAGTCGGCAGTGGCAGCTCGTCTGGGGTAAATCCGCATGCTGTGAGATCCCCTTTTCCTTTCCATTCTCCCTTGAGGACCACCCATCCTGATCCACCAACATCTCCAGGTACTTCAAACGAGTCGAGTCACCACAAAACCAGTGAGTTTCCCTTCTTGGCTGGCCCGAGACCACTTTCCACTCCCTCATTCTTGGGCTGTTCACCCAAGGCCCGACACCTGTTGGCTGGGTGTCAGGAGGCCTCTGTCAGACAGAGCACACCTCCAGAGATCCTCTATTCTGTGTGTGTGTGTGTGTGTGGCGCCCCAGTCTAGAGCACAACCTCAGGTCCCCTGTGGACACTACAGAGGCCCATCTCCCTCTAGGGACACCTTTTGGGCAGACGCTGTGCCTGGTTAAGATCCAATATGGGTCTAACACCTTCTATTCCTGCGGAGTCACCTTTGGGACGTATCCTTAAAAACTGGACTAAATTTGATCCCCAAACTCTCAAAAAGAAACAGCTAATATTCATTGCTGGATCAGGAGGTCTGGCCCCTCAATTGATTCCTAAACTATAACACCATCCTGCAGCTCTATCTCTTTTGTCGTAAACTTGGGAAGGACTCTGAGGTCCCCTACATTCAGGCCTTCATGGCCCTGTCACAAAACCCCAAAAGACGACAAAGTGGTCGCATGTGTCTCTCCAAATTCTGCTCTCTTAGGCCTGACACCGATATTGTCCACGACCCCTCCTTCAACCCCTCCTGCATTCCTCTTCACTTGTTCCCCTCCCACCACTCCTCGTCCCTAGCCCGACATCCTCTCGCTTCCCCACACCCATTCAGGACCGTGAAAGCCCAGAGGGACTAGCTATTCCGGCCACCACTTTATCAGCCAAACTTCACCTGATATCAGACAAAAACTCCAAAACCTTGAACAGGGACCCCAAACTCCCTTTGCTGTCTTATTGGATACAGCCTTTAAGGTCTTTAATAACTGGGAGGAGGCCTTGAGATCCCAGAGGGTTAAACAGGAAGATGAAAGACAAATGGCAGGCCCAATATATGCAGCCACGATTGTTAGTTCCCTGTCCATTTCGGGCACTCCCGTGGCTCGCCCCAGCCAATCAAAGGGGACAGCCGCCCCGGCCCATTCCTACTCCTGCTGCGGCCAACCAGAGCACTTCAGTCGGGAACGTTCTAAGCCTCAGGCCTACAAGCCCTAACTGCAAGCAACGTGGCCACTGGAAATGGACTGTCCCCCTCTCCCTCAAGGGGGAGGGCCATCCTCCACCCAAAGGCCCCAGGCACCACTGGGAGGCCCCCGAGCTCCAAGAGCCCCTCCCCAGGGACAAATGCCCTCGATGCTTTTCCTGGACTACAAAGAGCCGTATGAGGAACCTCTCCTCTTGCAGAACTGACAGGGTGCAGGGGTTATATAGGCTCCCATGTTTTCCATCTCTATGGAAGAGCCCTGGGTGACCCTTGATGTGGCAGGGACCAAAATTACTTTCCTCATTGATACAGGGGCCACATATTCCACCCTGACCACTTTTTCTGGTCCAACCTCTCCGTCCTTGATCCTCCTCACCAGCACTGACGGCAAACCACAAGCGGCCCATTCTACACCTCCCTTGACTTGCACAATAGACACACACCTTTTTACTCATTCCTTTCTGGTTTTGCCTCCCTGCCCTATCCCCCTTCTGGGCCAAGACATTATGTCTAAACTACAGGCTCATTTGCGCTTTCTTGAGACCCACCAGCCCTCATGGCACTCTTCACACCAGATTCCTCTTCCCACATAAATCCCACCTTATCCTTCTCCTGGCAGGGCCACCTTTGTTTAATTTACTTGTTCATTTTGTCTCCAATAGACTTCATTCCATCAAGCTACAAATGGTGATAAGAAAAGGATTCCAACCTTTACAATCAATACAGTTGACTACTCTTGAACAGGCCTCCCAAAATTTCTACTCACACACAATCCCATAGCCCCATGGCTGATCAGCAAAGCCAACCGGGATCCCAAGTCACCCCTTCTCAGCATGAAGTGGCCCAGATATCAATGATTTGACTTTGCTGATCTGTCAGGGGGAAATGTGGAGCCTAACAATAAAACAGTCATCTTAGGCAGGGGAGGTCATTTCAAGATAAGGCAATTGCATCCTCCCCCAGTGGAAAATTACCAGCAGCCACAAGCAGTGGGCATTCCAGGATGACTGAGTTACAACACACCCAGCCCTAATCACCATATGGGTGGAACATTAACCCAAGGTTGACCAGAAGGGACCATAAAAGAAGCCCAGTTTCTCTCCTCCCCGTGCAGACCCTCTCTTGATCTTGCCTGCTGCTCCCTTGCAGTGTATCCAATAAATCTTGCTTCTTATCCTTTTTTAAAAAAATTTAATTAATTTATTTATTTTTGGCTGTGTTGGGTCTTCGTTGCTGTGCATGGGCTTTCTCCAGTTGCGGCGAGTGGGGGGCTACTCTTCGTTGTGGTGCAGAGGCTTCTCATTGCAGTGGCTTCTCTTGTTGCAGAACATGAGCTCTAGGCGCATGAGCTTCAGTAGTTGCGGCGTGGGCTCAGTAATTGTGGCTCAAGGGCTCTAGAGAGCAGCCTCAGTAGTTGTGGCGCATGGGCTTAGTTGCTCCGCGGCATGTGGGATCTTCCCGGACCAGGGATCGAACCCATGTCCCCTGCATTGCCAGGCGGATTCTTAACCACTGTGTGACCAGGGAAGTCCAACCCTTGCTTCTTTTACCACCCGTGTTGCTGGCCCCATCACTGCACTCCATGGCAACGTCTTCAGCATTCATCTACTGCACATACATTTTAAAATTCAACAGTGACTTCTGGTAATAACAAAACAGCCTATCTTTCCCACTGATTACAACTAAGAACTCTGAATAAAATATAAGGTGCAACTAACTACCTGAGTCTGTAAAGTTAAGGCTGGCATGCAGATTGGGAGGAGAGCCAAAACTTGAAGAATCACATGTAACTGGGGTGAGTTACCCTGTTTCTTTTATTCTTTTATCTCCTGACTTTGACCTGAGAGTGACCTCAGTGGGGGATTGTACAGCAGGGAGCAGCAGTGAAAACACAGAGAGAAACCCTATCTTTCTGGCCAGAGAACTAAGAGAAGGGGCTCCTACAGCTTGGTAGTCTGGTGGTGATTCCCTCTTTTTCTGGCTCAAGGGTGGCCCAAGTCACAGAGTGTACAGCAGTGGGGGCAGCATATAAAACTGAGAGAAAACTCACCTTTATGGCCAGAGGAACCAGAAAAAGGAGACCCTGTGGTCCAAGACTGTAGGGGTGAATCTCCATTATTTTTTCCTCTTCTTCTCTCACCACTTTGCACTGGGGGTAGCTCCAGCCATGAGGAATTGTGTGGCAGCACTGGTGACAAAAACTTGAAGAGAAACCCCTTCTTTCAAGCAGGAGGACTGGAAAAAATAGATCCCTGGAGGTCGGAGAGAGTAGGGAAAGTACTGGAGAGGCTATAGAAAGGAAATCCTAATTCTGTGTATGAATTTACACAAATTCTGGGTTAATCTCGGAGCTGTACATGCATGGAACAGAACTAAAGGAGCATAGCCAAGGCTGAGAACTGAGTTATGATATAAACTACCACCCAAGTCCCAGACTAAGAGACATTCATGTGTGGGACAGACCCAAAGTACCACAGCAAAGGTTTGGAAAACACTTAACACTGAAACCACAGCTCACAGAAGGTGAGACAGAGCTTGATGTCTGAATCTAACCAGGCCAATTATCTGATAAATCAGAACAAACAAACATCAACATTTTCCAAAGGATTTTGACAGGACTTAGAGTCTCACAACATAAAATTAAAAATGTCCAGGATTCAATCCAAACTTGCTTGACATAAAAAAGAATCTGGCAAATAGGACCAATTCTCAAGTGAAAGACAATCAACAGAAGCCAGTTCTAAGATGACTCAGATATTAGAATTATCAGACAAAGACTTGAGAGCAGCTGTTATAACCATGCTTTATGAGGTAAAGGTGCTGAATGGAGAGGTTCTCAGAAGAATAGAGATATAAATAAATAAATATTTCCACTTAGTTTGTTTATTGATTGATTGATTGATTGCTGCACTGCATGGCATGTAGGGTCTTAGTTCCCCGACCAGGGATCGAACCCATGCTTCCTGCAGTGGAAGCACAGAGTCTTAATCACTGGACTGCCAGGGAAGTCCCCAAATGGAAATTTTAGAATGGAAAGATACAATATCTGAAATAAAAAATTCACTGGAGGAGCTCAACAGTGGAATGGAGGTGGCAGAAAAGAGTCAATGAACAGTCACACATTTTCCAATCTGATGAACATAAAGAAAAAAAGATTTTTAAAAAACCCAATGAATAGAGCCTTAGTGAACTGTGGGACAATATCAGCAGTTCTAACATTCATATCATTGAAGTCCCAGAGAGAGAGGAGAAAACATCTGATGCATAAAATATATTTCAAGAAATAATGGATGAAAACTCTCCAAATTTAGTGTAAGACATAAATTTACAGATTCAAAGAGTTCAGCAAACCCCAAACAGAATGAACTCAATAAAACCATGCCCAGGCAACAGTCAAATTACTGAAAATCAAAGATTAAAAACCAAACCTTCTTTAAAGTAACCAGAGAACAAGGGCTCATTACATATAGAAGAGGAACAATATGCATGATTGTGAATTTCTCACTAGAAGCAAAGAAGCTAGAAGACAGCTGAATGACATCTTTAAAGTGTTTAAAGAAAAGAACTGTCTACCCAGAATTCTATTTTCAGTGAAAACATACATCAGGAATGATGACAAAGTGAAGACATTTAGATAGAGGAAAACTATGAGAATTTGTTGTCATCAGACCTGTTCTATAAGAAATGGTAAAGGAAGTTTTAGGCTGAAGGAAAATGATACCAGAGGGAAACCTGTAATTTCAAGAATAAAGGAAAAGCAACAGAAATTGTATATATCTGGGTAATATATTTTTCTATTTTTCTCCTCTTAAGTTACTTAAAATACGTATTAACTGTTTATTTTATTATTATTATTTTTTTTTGTGGTACGCGGGCCTCTCACTGTCGTGGCCTCTCCCGTTGTGGAGCACAGGCTCCGGACGCGCAGGCTCAGCGGCCATGGCTCACGGGCCCAGCTGCTCCGCGGCATGTGGGATCTTCCCAGACCGGGGCACGAACCCGTGTCCCCTGCATCAGCAGGCGGACTCTCAACCACTGCGCCACCAGGGAAGCCCTAACTGTTTATTTTTAAATTTTCATTTATTTGTTTTATTTATTTTGGCTGTGCCAGGTCTTAGTTGCAGCACACGGGATCTTTTTGTTGCAGCATGTGGGATCTTTTAGTTGCGGTACATGGACTTCTTAGTTGCGGCATGCATGTGGGATCTAGTTCCCTGACTAGGGATTGAACCCGGGCCCCCCTGCATTGGGAGCATGGAGTCTTACCCACTGGACCAACAGTGAAGACCCTGTATTAACTGTGTAAAGCAAAAATTAGTACATTGTCTAGTGGGGTGTTCCATGTATGCAGATGTAATGTATATGAAAAGTATAACATAAAAGTGGATGAAGGGACCTAACCTATATGGTTGTAAGGCTTCTATATTTTACTTCGGGTGGTAACAATATTAACTCTGAGTCTGCTGTGAGAGGTTAAGTATGTATATCATAATTCCCAGAGCACCTCCTGAAAAACAAAGTCATATAGCCCCAAAGCCAATAGGTAAATTAAGATGCAATAATAAATACTCAAATAACCCAAAAGTAAACAGAAAAGGGGGAAGAAAACATAAAACACAGAAAATAAAATGGTAGACTTGAATTCAACCATATTAATAATTATATCAGATGTAAATGGTTACTGAATTCCCTGGCAGTCCAGTGGTTGAGACTTCATGCTCTCACTGTGGAGGGCCTGGGTTCGATCCCTGGTCGGGGAGCTAAGATCCCACAAGCTGTGTGGTGGAAAAAAAAAAGTAAATGGTTAAACACTCCAATTGAAGACGGATGACCAGATTGGATGAATAAAGGTCCAAGAATATTCTGCTTATAACAAATCCATTTTAAATGTAATGATATAAATAGGTTAAAGATAAGAGTTGAAAAACATATGCAATGAAAATACTAGTAGAAGAAAGAATAGCAAAAGAAAAGAAACCAAAACACACACACACACCCCAAAAAAACTCAAACAAAAAATGGGCTGAAGACCTAAGCAGACATTTCTCCAAAGAAGAGATACAGATGGCCAACAGGCACATGAAAAGATGCTCAATATCACTAATGATTAGAGAAATGCAAATAAAACCCACAATGAGGTATCACCTCATACTGGTCAGAATGGCCATCATCAAAAAGTCTACAAATACTAAATGCTGGAGAGGATGTGGAGAAAAGGGAACCCTCCTACACTGCTGGTGGTAATTTAAATTGGTGCACCCACTATGGAGAACACTATGGAGGTTCCTTAAACTAAAAATAGAGCCACCATATGATCCAGCAATCCCATTCCTGGGTATATATCCAGAAAAGACAAAAACTCTTAATTCAAAAAGATACATGCACCTCAATGTTCACAGCAGCACTGTTTACAATAGCCAAGACATGGAAACAACCCAAGTGCCCAGATGATTGGCTTAAGAAGATGTGGTACATATACATACAATGGAATATTACTCAGCCACAAAAAATGAATGAGATATTGCCATTAGCAGCAACATGGATGGACCTAGAGAATGTTATACTTAGTGAAGCCAGACAGAGAAAGACAAATATTATATGATATCACTTATATGTGGAACCTAAAAATAATACAAATGAATCTATATACAAAACAAACAGACTCACAACATAGAAAACAAACTTACAGTTACCAAAGGGTAAAGGGAGGTGGGGAGGGATAAATTAGGAGTATGGGATTAACAGATCCAAACTACTATCCATAAAATAGATAAGCAACAAAAATTTACTGTATAGCACAGGGAATTATATTCAATATCTTGTAATAACCTATAATGGAAAATAATCTGAAAAAAAACTGAATCACTTTGTTGTACACCTGAAACTAACACAATACCGTAAATCAACTATACTTCAATTGAAAAAAGAATGGAATGGGTATATTAACATTAGACAAGCTAGACTTCACATCAAGCAGTGTTATCAGGAATAAAAGAGAGACATTACAGAATGAAAAAAAAAGGTCATCCCGACAAGAATGCGT
Source organism: Hyperoodon ampullatus (assembly GCF_949752795.1). Taxonomy (NCBI): domain Eukaryota; kingdom Metazoa; phylum Chordata; class Mammalia; order Artiodactyla; family Ziphiidae; genus Hyperoodon; species Hyperoodon ampullatus. The sequence continues at coordinate 39,567,921 of NC_136932.1, read as the reverse complement.
AACAATCTTAAATGTATATGCACCTAAGAACAAGGATGCAAAATACAGTGAAGGGAAAACTGATACAACTGAAAGGAAGAATGGACAAATCGACATTATACTTGGAAATTTCACCTACTTCCCTCTCCATAATCAACAGAATATGTAAATCAGTAGAACACAGAAAGTCAGCAAGGATACAGAAGACCTGAACAACACCATTAACCAACTTGACCTAATTGACGTTTATAGAACACGCCACCAAAACAGCATCAGAACAACACTTTCCATGTACACACTGAAAATTCACCAAGACGGATTGTATTTTGGGCCATGCAAGAAACCTTAACAAATTTAAAATAATTGAAAATCATACAAAGCATGTCTCTGACCATAATGGAATTAAACTAGAAATCTGCAACAGAAAGATATCTGAAAAAAATCCCCCAAATATTTGGAAATTAAAACACACTTGTAAATTGTTCATGAGTCGGGAAAACTATCTCAATGGAAATTAGAAAATAAAAGAAACAAAAATACAACATATCAAAACCTCTGTGAGGCCTTAGAGCAGTGCTTAGCGGCATTGGTTGCTAGTAATTGTTTAATAATAGGTTCTCTGGAAGGGGGAAGACTGGCCCTAGTGCATAGTATTTCTGACTGCTGTGGTGTAAATACTCCCACTCCTGCTGATTTCAAGGTGACATTACTGAACAGAAGGTTGGGAAGAGGTGGGCACAATTGATTCTCATGGCTCCAGGTCACAAGTGCCTGAAGGGAAATTGTAGCATTAAATACTTATATTAGAAAAGATGAAAGCTCTCAAATTCAAAAAAAAATCTAGCTTTGCATTTAGAAAATGAAATAGAGCAAATTAAACCCAAACCAAGCAAAAGGAAGGAAATAATAAAGAGCAGAAATCAGTGAAATCAAAAACAGAAAAAAAAAATTGGTGAAACCAAGAGCTGGTTCTTTTCAAAGATCAATAAATCAACAAACCTCTAGTCATGACCAAGAAAAAGAGACAAGTGACAAACTGCCAATATCAGAAATGGAAATGGAGAGATCACTATAGACTCTACTCACATTAAAAGGATAATAAAGGAATATTATGAACAATTATACCATGTATTTGACAACTCAGATGAAATGGACTAACTGCTTGAAAGACTTGAACTACCAAAACTCAAGAAGAAATAGATAACTTGAATAGTTCTATATTAAAGAGGGTTCTGGACCCAATTCCAGCATAGGGGTGGGAGGGTTTTTCCATATCAACAATTCTCCGACACTAGCTGGGTATCCTAAAATTCAATACAATTCTGACACTATCTACCTGGAGATAGCATCAGATCCCACATGTTAAGAGTTCAGTCTTTTTTTTTTTTTTTTTTTTGGCCACATCTGTGGGATCTTAGTTCCCTGACCAGGGATCAAACCCAGGCCTATGGCAGTGAAAGTGTGGAGTCCAAACCACTGGACCACTAGGGAAGTACCGAAAGTTCAGTCTTACAAGACTGCCTCTCCCCACGTACCCCCCTGCCCCCATGCACCCCCACCCCCGCCCCCATGCACACGTGTGCACACACCTACCCACCTACCCCCACACACACACTTCAGATGCCAGTTGCAAGTCCAGGTTATCAATTGTGCTCCTAACCAACTGGCTATAGGTGGGAGGTTCCAACGACCCCCTCCTTGGATTCAATTAACTTGCTAGAGAGGCTCATAGAACTCAGAGAAACATTTTACTTACTAGACCACTAGTTTATTGTAAAAGGACATAACTCAGGAACAGCCAGCTAGAAGAGATGCGTAGGGGAAGGTATGGGGAAAGGGCTCAGAGCTTCCAGGCTCTCTCTGAAGGTACCACTCTCCCCAAATCTCTATGTGTTCACTAACCCGGAAGCTCTCTCCATCCTTTTGGGTTTTTATGGAGGCTTCATTACATAGTCATGAAACTGAGTCCCCCTAAAACCAAGTTCCTCTGCCAAGTTTACGATTAACCTCTCTATCCAAAACTTTATTCCTTTTCTTGTCCCACACATGTTCTCCCTCAAGATTGAGGAGGATCAAAGAAAAGGGGGGACTGTGACTGAGCAGGACCCTATGGGGCTTCCCCAGGAAAGGTCCACCCCCAACCCCCATGTCCTCCACCTGCCTCTTGTTTGTAGAAAATCTTTAGCTGCCTAGGCCTTCCCTGAGTTCCAAAGAACAAATTTAATCAGAAGTGAGAAAATGCAGAGACAGAGGAAAACACTTAAGCAAGACAAAATAATAATAGTTTACCCATCAAACAAAGTCAAGGACCTTTAGTACCTCCTCAAGGGCTAGACAGTATTCTGAGCCATATCCTTGAGCCATTTTGCAGATAGTGAAACCCCCACCAGGTGGAAGAAGTTAACTGCACACTGACCACAAGCACACAGACCTCAGACAGGTTGGAACCAGAAGCTTAATGATGTTAACTCCCAATTACCTCACCACCAACCAGTCAGAAGTGTGTCCACGAGTTGATCATGCATCTCACAACCCTCTCCTTTACCCTATCTTTAAAAACCCTTCCCTGAAATCCAACAGGGAGTTTGGGTCTTTTGAGCATTAGTGGCCTGGACTCTTTGTTTGGCCTTAACAATAAATGCTGCACTTTCCTTCACCACAACCTGGTGTCAGTGGACTGGCTTTACTGCACACAGGTGAGCAAAGTCTGGCTTGGTAACAGCCACAGTCGATTAAATCATTAGCCTTTGGTGATTGATCCAACCTCCAGCTCCTCTCCCCTCCCCAGAGGTCAGGTGGGTTGGATGGAAATTCCAACACTCTAATTACAGTCAGCTTCTCCAGCGACCAGCTCCCATCCTTAGGAGCTTTCCAAAAAAGTCACCTTATTAACATAACAAAAAACACCTTATTGCTCTCATCACTTAGGAAATTCCAAGCGTTCTAGAAGCTCTGTGCCAGAAATGGGGATGAAGACCAAATACATATTTCTTATTAAAAATCACAATATTACATATATCAAAGAAATTGAATTTATAGTTAAAAACCTTCCAACAACAAAAACTCCAGGTACAGACAGTTTTGCTACCAAACATTTTGGGGGAGAAATAATACCAGTTCTACACAATATCTTTGGAAAACAGAAGAGGGGAGAACACTTCCCATTTCATTTGATGAGGCCAGTCTTACCGTATTACTGAAGCCAGGTAAAGATGTTGAACCAGGTTCGTTCTCCGATGCACAGCAAGCCAAACACTGAGATGCCGAGGTTTGCAGCAGAGGAAGGACTTATTCACATGGCAGCCAAACGGAGAGAACAAATCTCAAACCTACCTCCCTGAATGCAAGAGGCTCAGGGTATTTATAGGATAAAGCTGGTGGGTGGGGAGCATGGGGAGTATGGAGAAAGGTGATTGGAGGTAAGAAAAAGGTGAAACAATTGTTGTTCTGCGCAGGTGCAATGAAACTATATGCTTCTTCATGGGACGCATGTCCAGAAAGTGGCAGCGACAGCATGTTCTCAGGGTGGAGCTCCTGGCCCTCTGACTTCAAAAGGTTACCGGACACTCGCACATGCCCAGCTAGGGGATCCGTAGTTCCAATCAGTCTTAACTAGCTCAAGCTGGAAACGGACACAGCTGACTCCAAGTTTCTGAAAAAACTACTTGGGCAAACACCTTATTGTTTAGGCTACGTGATGCTTGGAGGACATGCAAATTTTTGCAAAAACAAAGTGAGGCTGATCAGTGAAGTCAGTTTACAAGTTTAATGGATCTAACTGATGATTGCCCTCAGTTTCAAAGGCATAACGAGAAAGAAAAACTGCAAACCAATGTCCCCCATGAACACAGAGGGGAAAATCTATAACAATACATTATCAAATTGAATTAAGCAGCATGTAAAAAATGTAATAATCACATCCAAGAGGAGTTCATCCTGTGAATGCAAGGCTAGTATATACGGTTGAAGATCAATCAATGAAATTTACCATCTTAACAGAGTAAAGAAAAAAATTCATGTGATCATCTCAATACATGAAGAAAAGGCATGTGATGATATCCATTCATGATAACTATCAGCAAAATATGAATAGAAGGGAACTTCCTCAACCTGATGAAGTTGAAAACCTACAACTAACATCATATTTAATCATGAAATACTGAATGCTTTTCCCCAACATCAGGCACAAGGGAAAGTTGTCCATTCTCACAGCTCCTATTCAACATCATTGGAAGTTTTAGCCAGTGCAGTAATGCAAGAAAATAAATAAAAGATACACTGGGGCTTCCCTGGTGGCGCAGTGGTTGAGAGTCCGCCTGCCGATGCAGGGGACACGGGTTCGTGCCCCGGTCTGGGAAGATCCCACATGCCGCGGAGCGGCTAGGCCCGTGAGCCATGGCTGCTGGGCCTGTGCGTCCAGAGCCTGTGCTCCGCAACGGGAGAGGCCACAGCAGTGAGAAGCCCACGTAATGCAAAAAAAAAAAAAAAAAAAAAAAAAAAAAAAGTTAATTGTATTTCTATATAGTAGCAATGAACAACTGGAATGTGAAATAAGAAAGAACACCAGAAAAAAGAAATACTTAGTAGGTACAAATCTAACAAAACATGTACATGATCTCTATGCTGGAATCTATAGAATACTAATGAAAGAAATCAAAGCAGACCAAATAAATGGAAGACTCAATAATGTTAAATATCAATTCTCCTCAATATATCTATAGATTCATGTAATCCCAATTTAAAAAAACAGCAGAAATTTTTGTTAGTAATTTCTGTCAGTATCAATAAGCAGATTCTAAAATGTATAGCAAAAGGCAAAAGGAAATAGAATAGCTAAAACAGTTTTGGGAATGAAGAACAAAGTTTTAAGACTCATGCTACTTGATTTCAAGACTTTCTATTAAGCTGCAGTAATCAAGTCAGTGTGGTATTGGCTGAAAGATAAGATCATAGAATAAAATAAGTTGTCCAAAAATAGACACAAATATGGTTAGCTGAGTTTTGGCAAAGATGCAAAGGGAATTCAATTGAGAAAAAAGTACTTTTCAAGAAGAGGTGCTGGAACACCATTTCCATATGCAATCCACAGGCAAAAAAAAAAAAAAAAAAAAAATCAACCTTGGCCCATTCCTCACACTTCATACAAAAATTAACTTGGAATAGATCACAGACCTAAATATAAAATGTGAAAAAATGGGAATTCCCTGGTGGTCCAGTGGTTAGGACTTGGCACTTTCACTGCCATGGGCCCAGGTTCAATCCCTGGTCAGGGAACTAAGATCCTGCAAGCCACATGGTGTGGCCAAAAAAAAAAAAAAGGGAAAAAGTAAAACTTCTAGAAGAAAACATAGGAGAGAATCTTTATGATCTTTTGTTAGGCACAGGCAAACACAATCTGTAAAAGAGAAAAATATACTTTACCTCCTCATAGTTAAAAACTTCTTCTCACTGTTAAGAGATGAAAAGACATCCTCACTTCCTGAGACCTTGCTTCTTGGGAGAAAGTATTTGCAAATCACATACCTTATAAGGGTCTTATATCTAGAATATATAAATTACTCCCAGAACAACAATGAGAACACAAGAAACTCAATAAAAAATGGGTAAAAGTTTGAAAAGATACTTCCCCAAAAAAGATATACAAGTGTCAAATAAGGACGTGAACTGATGCTCATTATAATTAGTCATCAGCAAAATTTAAATTACAAGCACAATGGCATACTTCTATACACCTACTAGAATGGCCAACACTCCCCCACCACAAGTCACCCCGTCTCCCCTAAGCTGTACTGGCGAAGATGCACAGCAGCTGGAACTCTCATACACTGCTAGTGGGAGACTGAATCTACAAAAGGACAATGGCCAGAATCATATAAAGAAACAGAGCCATGACCACTGGAGCAACCGGCCAGAGACGTTAAACCACACCTCTGAAGCAACCAGTCTAGAAAGCCAACCCACAACCTCTGCAGTAATTGGCCCCAAATGGTCAGGACTTGGTCAATAACCACCAGCTTCCCTAATTTTTGCCCCTGCTTCCAATTTAGGACCAATCAGAGAAAGACATACAGGCTCCCCTAACCAATCACATAGGATGCCCCACTTCTAGTTAGCTCGGGCCTACAGCCTTTGCAAGGCCAACAGCCTCCAATCAGGAAATACCTGAAGCCATCCCTTTTTTCCATTGTAAAGCTTTTGAATTACCCTGCCTGCCAAACACAAGTGATAGTGGCTGACTCCCTTGCCATATAGTAAGCTCTGAGTAAACAGCCTCTATCTGCTCTCATTTGGGCGATCTTTGTTTATTTCCCCACTGGTGGGAATGCAAATTTTCATGGCCTAGAGAAATCCACAGGTTCCACAAATTTCTGTGGAAGTCTTCAGACTAGCAGTCTCACTATAACTCTGGCCTCTAATCCCAGCTCCCAACATGGGGTCTCTGAATGGTCATTGAATAAACTTAGATGCAAAATTCGGTTCACATCAGATCACGTCACATCAAGTATTTCATAACATTTATGAAAGGTCCAGAAGGTTTAATGGAGGAAACACATCATGCAGCACAGAGCATTCAGCAATCTCTTTGCCCTCCCATATCCTGCTACCTTTCTCCCACGACAGTTAGGAGAAATATTTATAATGAATTAAGTTACACAGCTGGGGGACTTCCCTGGTGGCTCAGTGGTTAAGAATCTGCCTGTCAATGCAGCGGCACAGGTTCGAGCCCTGGTCTGGGAAGATCGCACATGCTGCAGAGCAACTAAAGCCCGTGCACGACAACTACTGAGCCTGCGCTCTAGAGCTCGCAAGCCACAACTACTGAAGCCCACGTGCCACAACTACTGAAGCCCGTGCACTGATAGCCCATGCTCAGCAACAATAGAATCCCCCAAAATGAGAAGCCCACGTGCCACAACGAAGAGTAGCCCCCGCTCGTCGCAACTAGAGAAAAGCCCGCATGCAGCAACAAAGACCCCATGCAGCCAAAAATAAATAAATAAATAATAAAATAAATAGATAAACAAAAACCTTGAGGATATTTTTTAAAAAATTACACAGCTGGGTCCCACTTTGATGGAATAATACTTGTAAAATACAATGTTAACATATGTTAAGGTCCTGATACTTCCTTCCACAATTTCAGCTGCCCTACTATACTGGAGCCTCAGTTTTGGATTTTTGAGTTCCAAAAGCCTGGACATAAAGGGATTGGGAATGACTCCTGTGCATAGATGATGGCTGTGGGAAAAGACAAGCCATGCCTGTACTTTTGATTGCAGCCAACGGGTCACCTATTGACTGTTTGCCCTAAAACCCTGCTTAGCCCGTCTGAAATATCTCAGGTGGGTGGCCCTTCTTACTACATCAATGTTATTTGTTAATTGCTTTGCTGATTGATCAGTTTTCTAACAGCACTTCCATGGACTTGGTTCAGTCTTCTATCGGAGTTTCACTCTGCAGCCAATTAGATGGGCAAGGTTGGTAGCTGGTACTAATAAGGGAGGAATGTATGTGAGTAAGGACTAATTTTGTAAGTGGTCAGTTCATCATGAATACTTCCTGGCTTTACATAAGCTTATGAGTTTGGGGATTCAGAAAATAAGTATGTGGACCATGTGAGTTATTTATTGCTACATTATCATTACCTCAGTGGCTTAGGGCAACAAATACTAATTACCTCATACAGTTTCTGAGAGTCAGGTGGTTCTAGCTCAGGTCTCTCATGAGGTTTCAGTCAAGGTGTTGGCTGGGGCTGTAGTCATCTGAAGGCTTAACTGGGGCTGGAGGAACTCACTCACATGGCTCTTGTCTGGATGTCTGTTTTTCACTGGCTTGTGGCAGGAGAGCTCAGTTTATTGCCATGTGGAGTGCTCCATAGAGTTTCTTTTCTTTTTTTAAAAAATAAATTTATTTATTTATTTATGGCTGCATTGGGTCTTCAGGCTTTCTCTAGTTGCGGTGAGTGGGAGCTACTCTTCATTGTGGTGCGTGGGCTTCTCATTGCGGTGGCTTCTCTTGCTGCGGAGCACGGGCTCTAGGTGTGCGGGCTTCAGTAGTTGTGGCTCACGGGCTCTAGAGCACAGGCTCAGCAGTTATGGTATACAGGCTTAGCTGTTCTGTGGCATGTGGGATCTTCCCGGACCAGGGCTCGAACCTGTGTGCCCTGCATTGGCAGGCGTATTCTTAACCACTGCGCCACCAGGGAAGTCCCATAGAGTTTCTTAATTGTCCTCATGACATAACAGCTGACTTCTCCCAGAAAAGCAGCTGAAGAGACACAGAGAGAAGGAGAGAAGGGGAGAGAGAGAGAGATGTCTTTTAGCTTCAGAAGTCATATACCATCACTTCTGCCATAGTCTATTGGTTACAAAGACCAACACTGATACAGTTTGGGGGGAGACTATGCAAGGGCATGAATACCATGAGCTGTGGGTCCCTGGGGACAGTTCTGGAGACTGGCTACCACTGTATGCCCTCTGGCCCCCAACAATTCATATTCCTTCCACATGCCAAATACACTCATCCCCTGTCAAGGCACCCCAAAGTCTAATCCCATTATAGCATCAGCCTGAAGTCCAGAATTTCATCATCTAAATCAGGTCCAGGTATAGATGAGGTTTCTCAAGTATATATTCTCTTTTATTTTAAACAAATTTATGTGTTTATTTTTTTAATATTTTTTTTGGCTCCGTTGGGTCTTCATTGCTGCGCATGGGCTTTCTCTAGTTGTGGCAAGTGGGGGCCTACTCTTCATTGTGGTGCATGGGTTTCTCATTTCGGGGGCTGCTCTTGTTGCAGAGCACAGGCTTTAGGCGCGGGGGCTTCAGTAGTTGTGACACACAGGCTCAGTAGTTGTGGCACACGGGCTGTAGAGCGCAGGCTCAGTAGTTGTGGTGCACAGGCTTAGTTGCTCCGTGGTGTTTGGGATCTTCCTGGACCAGGGATTGAACCTGTGTCCCCTGCACTGGCAGGCAGATTCTTAACCACTGTGTCACCAGGGAAGTCCCTCAAGTATATATATATATATATATATATATACATATACATATATATATATATATACACATATATATATATATATATATATATATATTTTTTTTTTTTTGCTGTACGTGGGCCTCTCACTGTTGTGGCCTCTCCCGTTGTGGAGCACAGGCTCTGGACACTCAGGCTCAGCGGCCATGGCTCATGGGCCCAGCCGCTCTGCGGCATGTGGGATCTTCCCGGACCAGGGCACAAACCCGTGTCCCCTGCATCGGCAGGCGGACTCTCAACCACTGCACCACCAGGGAAGCCCTAAATTGGTATGATTTAAATAAAAAATCTTTATAAACTAGTTCTTACAAGTCAGATAAAATTGAAAAATATGTGTAGCTATGAGTTATTCCACCATACTATCTGGGTAGAAAGTTTTAAGATGGCATATTTTTCTGACAAATGCTTATTTTCAATGATGATTATGTTTCATGGTATCAGTTTAAATGTATTTTCTAAAATTCTTAATTGCTTATGAGACCTTAATCTAAATCAAAGTTGAGGTAATTGAGTAATTTTACTTTATATGGAGGCTACTATTGAAATTAAAAATCACAGAGCAGAATAAATAAAGCACATGGTCATTGTACAGCCTCCAGATTTTTTATTGAGTAACATATTTTTTTTTTTTGGAGAGCCAGTAAAACTCATTTAAAAGAACTAATGCTTCCCATACTGATGTGTTTCTCAATTTCAGGGAGGGGAGAAAATTTTGGGTCCTATAAAGGGACATGGCGTGTGAATGAATGGGATATATATAATGGAACGAATTCAGCATTGTTATGTCTCCAGGTCTTAAGTTTCTTCCTGTGCAAAACGCCAAGGGTTTTATGGCATCTAAGCTTCCTTTATATCATCCAGAACTGTATCTGGCAATTTACTGCCCAATGTAGCAAGCTGCTAGAATCACACCCAGATGTGCCAAAAAACATACCGAACTCAGAATCTCTGTTAAATCCATCTATATCGACAGTTCCAGCCTGATGTAAAATAATGCTCCTCGGGCTTCCCTGGCGGCGCAGTGGTTGAGAGTCCGCCTGCCGATGCAGGGACACGGGTTCGTGCCCCGGTCCGGGAAGATCCCACATGCCGTGGAGCGGCTGGGCCCGTGAGCCATGGCCGCTGAGCCTGCGCGTCCGGAGCCTGTGCTCCGCAACAGGAGAGGCCACAACAGTGAGAGGCCCGCGTACCGCAAAAAAAAAAAAAATAATAATAATGCTCCTCTTCCCTTGGCTGGTCGTCCTCAAAATCCACTTCCCAAAAAAGTCCTTGGATTTGTGTTGACATTAACAAACAAAATATCTCTAATCTTCTTAATATGCAAACTTTCTCTCTCAGAATCTGCTATCACATGTACATGTGTTTTACATTTACATGTCGCTGAATGCTGGGATCCCATTCTGATTACTGGCTCTTGTTGAGGAGTAGGTCCTGAGGGGAGTTATTGTTTGCTTTCTTGCATGGGGTCTTCCTCTAGTGAGGCAGTTACATCGTGTCTAAGCCAGGGAAGAGCAGCTTCTTCAGGAAAGGAGGGAAAGGGAGGTTCATCTCTATTGGGACGGATACCAGGCGCGTGACTCCCTTTCTTGGATATCCACTCAACTACACTCAACTACGGAATTTCACCTAATGGGGAGAGTCAGAAGATAAAGTTCCTCTGAACTCTCTTTCCAGGCAACAACCCAACTGTCTAAATAACTTAAGATACATGCAATGATACATAACTGTTTTTGATACAAATAAACATTCTATTACGTAAGAGTCTTTGAAGCAAAGCATTTGGAGCTTGGCTTAGCAGCTTTTTAAATGCAATATTAGGCAGTAGTCAACTCTAACTCTAAAACAGCAGGAGAATGACAGTAGTGACTCTCCACATTCAGTGAGACTCCCTGATTCCTAGCCTACCATGTGATGGGGAGTGGGTCTGAGGGAGAATTATTATCTTTTTGCCTGGGGTCTTCTCTAGTGAGGGGGTAACACCATGTCTAAGCCAGGGAGAGGGAGCTTCTTCAGGAAAAGGGGGACAAGGGAGGTTTATCTCTAATGAGATGGATGCCAGGAGCATGGCTCCCTTTCTCGGATGCCCACTTAACTGTGGAATTTCACCTAATGGAGATAATCAGAAGTGAAGATACTCAGTGAGATGTTCAGTGAGACCCACCTGTAGAGTCTACTCAGTAAGTTCACTACTGAATGCCTTTGCTAACATTCCATTGGTCACTTCATTGTCAAAACAATAAATCTCTATATTTCTATCATTTGGTAAATATTTATCCTCCCTCCCTTCCTTCCTCCCTCCCTCTCTCCCTTCCTTTCTTTCTTCTGCTAGTCCCATTATACATGCACAGTATTGACAGGTTGTATGATTCTTTAAGTACACATGATGTTTCATCAATAAGTTTTGTGTATACCATGCTCCAATTTTCTCACTTGTTTATTGACATGAAAGGAAAGAGAGATTGGGAGAGGAAGAGAGAAAGCAATTCAGCTGTACAACTGTCAGTATCTCCAACTCATGTCGTTGGTACCTTTCTTAGTCTTTCGCAAGGGAAACAAATATTTTCCTTTTCCTCAGTTCTTAGTCATTCTTATTCCTCTAATAAAATGAGTGGATATTTTGCATTTCATTAGAACTTATTTTGTTGTTTCTAAGATTAAGGTTTATTCTATATAATTTAAAATGTGTTCCCCTCCCCTCTTATTATTAGGACTGTAAGCTTCTGATCACTGGGACTTCTAATCACAAAGATGTCCTTTAGATATGAAAATACTTAATTCTTTCAGCATCTTCATTCAATCTGCCTCAGGAACACAACTGATGTTGGTTTTGGAAATGAAAATGTCTTGGTCTGTTCAGGCTGCTGTTAACGAATAACACCAGTAGTATTAGCTGACACCTCCACCACGTCACGTCGTTATCATTTCTTTTACGTGGTGAGAACATTTAAGACCTGCTCATTTAGCAGCTTTCACGTATATATAGTACAGTATGATTATCTATAATCACAGTGCTAGTCCCCAGAACCTATTCATCTTCTAACTAGAAGTTTGTACATTTGACCAACATCTCCCCATCCCCCCCTACCCTTGGTAACCACCATTCTACTCTTTGTTTCTACAAGTTCAGCTTTTTTAGATTTCACATATAAGTGAAATCATACAGCATTTGTCTTTCTCTGACTTATTTCACTTAGCATAACACCCTCTAGGACCATCCATGTTGTCACAAATGGCAGAATTTCATTCCTTCTCATGGCTGAATAATATTCCAGTGTGTGTGTGTGTGTGTGTGTGTGTGTGTGTGTGTGTGTGTGCACTCTTCTTATATTTTTGTGTTCCTATTTGGAACCATTCCTTACTGCCTAAAAAACTCCTTTTAGTATTTGTTTTTGAGCAGATATGATAGTGATGAATTCTCTGTTTTTTGTTTGTCTAAAAATATCTTTACTTTGTATTTTTGAAGGATATTTTCACTGAGTATAGACTTACAGGTGGAAGTTATTTTCTCCTAGCACTTTAAAAATACCATTCTGGGGGGCTTCCCTGGTGGCGCAGTGGTTGAGAGTCTGCCTGCCAATGCAGGGGAAACGGGTCCGAGCCCTGGTCTGGTAAGATCCCACATGCCGCGGAGCGTCTGGGCCCGTGAGCCACAATTACTGACCCTGCGCGTCTGGAGCCTGTGCTCCGCAGCAAGAGAGGCCGCGATAGTGAGAGGCCCGCGCACCGCGATGAAGAGTGGCCCCAGCTTGCCACAGCTGGAGAAAGCCCTCGCACAGAAACGAAGACCCAACACAGCCATAAATACATAAATAAATAAATTTAAAAAAAATATCATTCTGTTGTCTTCTGGTTCCCTCATTTTTGTTGGGAAATGGAGATGACACCTCAGCTATGTTCCTTTAGTTATCTTTTTTCCCCCCCTCTGGCTGCATTTATAGTTTTCTATTTTTTGTTGTTGTTGTTTGTTTTAGCACTTTTGCTATTATAAGCCTGGCAGTAGTTTTCTTTGTACTTATTCTGCTTGGGGGCTTGGGGTTCACAGAGATTCTTGAATCTCTGGGTTGATATCTTTACTCAGTTTTGAGAAATTTTTGGCCATTATCTCTTCAAATTGATTTTGCCTAATTCTTTTTTCTTCTAGAATTCCACGTTAGAACATGTGTTCTAATTGTGTTCAACATACCTATGCTCTTTATTTTCTATTTTTCCTTCTTTCTCTACTATGTTATTTTCTATTGACCTGTTTTCTGATTAATCCAATTTTTTTAGCATCTTTATTGGAGTATAATTGCTTTACATATCAATCCAATTTTATGCTCGGTTTATTTGCTATAAATCTACCTAATTGAAATCGTTATCTCAGCTGTTGCATCATTCAGCTCTAGAGTTGCCATTGGATTCATTTTTATTGATTACAGTTCTCTGGTGAAATTTTTTATCATTTCACCTATTTTCTTCAACACATGAATCCATTATTTTAGTCTTTGTTTTGCTAACTCTAATGTCTGCGATTCTCTTTCTTTGACTTTTTTCCTCTTGTACTTTTGAATCTAGTCCCGTCTCTTGGCTTGACTAGTACTTTAAAAAAAAATTATTTAGTTTTGGCTGCATTGGGTCTTTGTTGCTGCACGCGGGCTTTCTCTAGTTGCGGCGAGTGGGGTCTACTTTTTGTTGCGGTATGCGGGCTTCTCATCGCGGTGGCTTCCCTTGTTGTGGAGCATGGGCTCTAGGTGCACGGGCTTCAGTAGTTGTGGCATGCAGGCTCAGTAGTTGTGGCGCACGGGTTTAGTTGCTCCACAGCATGTGGGATCTTCCCGGACCAGGGATCGAACCCGTGCCCCTTGCATTGGCAGGCGGATTCTTAACCACTGCACCACCAGGGAGGTCCCACCCTGGGAGTCTTATCTGTTGCTCTGACAAGCATTTGGTCGACCCTGGATGTTGAATTGTCACCTGTTTGCTATGACTTATTTAAATTTTAGTGCTTTATAGTTTGTGTGTTTGTGTTAATAAAGCAATTCTTTGTTTAAAAAAAAACAAAACAAAAAACAAAACCCAAGCCTCCTCCCTTTTAATCTAAGGAGGAATATGATCTAAAATTATAAGTGTTTCTTTTAAGAATGTTGCAAAACTTGTATCTTGCCTCCTGACAAGATTACATATTAAAGAAAAAAAATTAATTTCAAAGCAAATATATTTCTCAGTTCCTCGGTATAAAAAGCATTTTTTTTTCTTTTAGGAAGAGAATACTTTTTGTAATATCAGAATAATATTAAAAAAGTAATAGTTTACTCTTTTCTTCATGGACATTAAGGAGCCTCTGACAGTTGTTTCAGATTAATGACATTTAAAGATGTGTATCAATTAATGGAAAAACAACCAACAGTAAGCTTATTCAGTTTTTCTTAACGGGGCCTTGTTTGTTTTCAAATCTCATAACAGCCCAGTTTGTCTTGAAGATTTAAGATGAACAATTTAAGATTCAGCTTCTTCTTTCAGTAGAAATAAAAAGTGATTCTGATGGTGTTGAAAATATTAAATACAGTGCATAAGCTTGTTTGCTTAGTTGATAACTCTGCCAGAGATATCCCTCCACCATTTTCCCTTTCCCAGTCCCAGTGTATCCTTAGGGTTTTCCCTTCAGGCTGGGAGTGGAGCTCCCTGGGCAGTGCTCAGCCTCTCAATGCTTCTCTGGCACTGGGCAGGCTTCACTTACCGTTAGCATCAGGGACTGCTAAAGGCTACGCCTGGGGGAATTGGAGCAATGGCTATAGCACACCTGGATCAGTGCACTTGGGTTCCCTGGCTATACTTCAATCCACTTCCTCTTGGCAATTCAGAGGAGGAGGTAGAGAGTCACTCAAAATTCGCAGCATTCACTGGGGAAGCAGGGTGCTTAGAGATAAAGCTGGACCATTATGAAACACCAGTGCTTCCATGAGGGTGAGAATTAGTCCAGGCTGGTGGAAAGCATTCAGGCATTCCTTCTTCCATCCAGGATCTGACCTCCTGACCTAAACTGTTAGAACCTATGTCAAAGAACCAAGCCAAGATACTCATGACACTGGCCATGGTGGTCCAATTCCAGCTGTGGCCCCAAAATAAGATGCTGGTGCTCTGGGCACCCAGCTTGGCTCTGGTAGACATGACCTCCTGGTAACAGTGGTAGAAACACAGCTTTCTGGGGACGACGCTCAGAGCAAAGCCAAGAAGCGGAGGCTGGGAGCCATAGAAATATGGCGCTGCTCCAGCGCCAGGATCTGAGAAGGAGAGAGGAAGCCATTGGACATCACTGATCAAGACACGTCATCCAAGTGTACAATGCTGGTCTCTGCAGAGGCAGATCCACCCTTAACTAGTGAGCTGAAGAGAGGCATTTGTGACTGGGGAGGAATAATAAAGGCAAGAAAAAGGGCAAAGACCTCTCTACCCAATCTATCCTGCTCACCCTGACCTTGGGCCATAGACACACACACTCCTGATGCCTGAATTTCCACCATTACCTGGACTCGAGCTGCTTTCTTCTCAGTTAAGAAACAATTCCTCTGAGACCGACGGACATTGTGCCTCATCTGTGAGGAGTGAATCGCTTGAGTAGGGCACTTAACCATCCTGGAATTATTTGCCCTGTATCATCCCATCCCCACCTCCCACCCTCCAGCAAACATTCTCGCAATTCTTTGTCTTTGTACCTGCTGTTCCCTCCGTCCCTGGGAACAAAACCAGGTTGTGGGTCTCCTCCATGTGCAACACTCCCCGGACGTGACAAACAGAAGCAACCTGAGTATTCCATAGCTCGAGCCCTCCTATGTCAGTACCTGAGGTTGACTTTTCCCCACACATGACAGTTCAGAAGGCATGTCTTAATTCACTTTTTTTGCTCCCTCCCCATTCCTCCACCCCCATCACGTAAGGCTTAGAGAAGGGCCAGGCATGTGATTGGTACTCAGTAAATTTTTTAAAAAATATTTATTTATTTATTTGGCTGCGCCGAGCCTTAGTTGCAGCACGCGGGATCTTCATTGCCCTGTGCAGGATCTTTAGCTGCGGCATGCATGTGGGATCTAGTTCCCTGACCAGGGATCAAACCCAGGCCCCCTGCATTGGGAGTGCGGAGTCTTAACCGCTGGACCACCACCGGAGTACCGGAAGTCCCGGTACTCAGTAAATATTAAATGAGTGAGGTAAGGAAGGAAAAGATGTCTTTTTCTCTGTGCAACTGGATGATCTCCAGCCAGCCCCTTAACTCTGCTCCCCAGGTCTCTGGGCAGGCATCTGTAGGTTGCAGCCCACACACAGGGAAAGGCCCCTCTGAGTCTAGGCTCTCTAGGGAGCAAAGGGCCTGGCAAACTCTGGGCAGAACGTGAGAGGAAGGGAGGGATGCCAGGTGTCGCTGGGAGCTTCTTACCTGGGCTGTGGTCGCTGCCCTAGCAGGGTTCATGTATAACCCAGCTGCTGGCCCTGCCCTCCAAACAGTCCTGCTCCTGGCTGCACCTTTCCTCTTTCCCTTCTCCCCCCACCCCTCTGAGTCCACCCTCTATCCTGCTTGCCCACCCAGGGTGGCTGGCAGCACTTAGAATGGACAGAAGGAGAGTGCTGGCTACAAGGGCACAGGCATTTAGGGCTCGATGGGGCTTTAGTAGAGCACCCTCTCTGGGTGTATTCTGGCCTTGGACACTGGAGGCCACCCTAAAGGCACCCTCTTCATCTCCCTGCAGCCTTGGGATGGGCTCTGGGGTCAGCAGTCCTGACACTGGGGCAAGGCTTGCCTCAGCCTAACCTATTTACATAGTAGCAATTTTTTCATCAGCTCAAAAGTATTTGTACTCCAAGATTCCAACTCAATGGCCTGGTTATATTTACACGGACTGACCCTCTGTACCTAGCAATGGGGGTTGGGGAAGGGGAGGGAGATGGAATGGGGAGGGGCAGGAATGGAACCGACCTCTTCTTGGTTATTTGTTCTGTATCTTCATAAGATAACTGGCAAATCCAGGAAGGCTCTTTAGCCTACTTTGAGCTTTGAGCGCCACCTGCTGGCTACCAAGCAGTACTAGATGGAGGAGCCTCCCGGTACTCATAAAGCCAAGAGAAACAGGCAAGCTGTGGAAACCTCAGAGCTGGCGGAAGAACTCTGGAACACTTTGTCTGCCTGTGAATAAAACGAGAGTGTCCAAAAGGGACTGTATTTTCCTTCTGCTGGTTATAGACGGGCTGAACATGGTGTCTTACGTATGATGAGAGGTCCATGAATACTTAATATCTCTTTTTCCCAGATCCAGCCTCCCAGCCCCAGCTCCCAGACCCCACGACTGTTCCTGCCCTCAGATCCTCCACTTGCCTGGCTCCTGGCAAAGTCCTGGGTCCAAAATTCAGATTTCCAACTGCACCAGCTCCGATGTCATCTGACAAACACCCATCTGCTGGCTGAGGTCACCGCTGAGGCCACCATGAGGTGCTTCCCAGGGCTGCATCCTGTCTTCAAGGTACAACCTCTACCCTCCACGTCCACCTTCACTCAGACCCCAGAGAAAGGAAACAGCCCAACAGTTGTTTAGGATTTTAAAAGCCTAAGCCATCTGGCTGGAACGATGTAAACAAAGATGCTTCAAATTCAACAAGCATTCGTACGTTATTGTAGCAAAGAATCTTTACAGCAATTTGTGAATGGAGGAGAGGAAGTGTGACAGATGATTGTATCAAAATCTTGAGCCTTGCGTTTTTATTTTCAATGTTAAACTCTTTATGTTGAGCTAATTACAGATTCACATGCAGCTTTAAGAAATAAGACAGAGAGGTCCCATCTGTCCTATTAAGTCAAGTTACTTAGCATTTATTCAGTACATATTGCAGGGCAGCTCTCTGGAATTCTCTAGCAATCAGTATGAAGTAGAGTAGGAATATAATTTGTTAAACAAAAGTGTTGGTTCTGCTTTTGGAGAGTTACCATTTTGCTGGGAAGAAATGTGGTACATATCGGGGGGAAGAAAACAACCAACAACAGCAACCAGAGAACAATATCTGGAAATAGAGTTGAAATCAAGAGAGATCACCATAAACACTATAGGATCGCTGGAGAATGTTCCACAACAACTGAGAAATCTTTAATAAAGTAGATCAAAGGGCAAAGAGAACAGCCCAGATTATTCGTGCCTGCCCAAGGAGAGAGGTGGCTAAAGTCCTGCATGAGGGTGACAGGAGTGGAAGAAAGAAATCAAAAGTCTGGTGATGGAGGAAAATCACTGCAGCATGCCTGAGTGCAAGAATGAGAAAGCTAGAACAGAGGTCTAAGCTTCTGCAACATACAGGAGCACACAGGAATGGGTACTGTTGTACTGACATAGAAATACTAAAATTTTATAAAAGTGAGTCCAGTATGTATTGCTAGGTGGAAGGTAGCAAAATAAAACTTACTCTTGCCTAGAAAATATTCTCAAAATCTTGAGACTTTAGATATTGAAGAGAAGGGGGAAAGAAGGATACAAGCTGATGAACTGGAACAACTGTCAGCAACAGTAACGTCAGGAGAAGAAGCCAGTTTGGGAACAAAGATGAGGTGTTCAGTTTTAGATACAAGGAGTTTAAAGTGTTGGTAGGACGTGCAAGTTAGTGTTTGGCAGGCAGAAGAACTGAGTTGTATTTCTTCTGCCGGTCCCCAACTCCACTCCCGAACCTGGCCATGAAGAGCAGTGGCCCCTCTGGGGCCATAATTCCGTAGCTCCTACATGGTTGCAAAACGTTCCATAGTACCTCAGAGTTTCAAGATTCATTCCGTGTCGACAAACATTCAAATACCCGCTATGAATGAGCCACATAATCCAAAGGCCAGGACCCCCAGGACTCCATTCCCTCTGTGTATATACACATTTCTGGTCTTTCTATCCCTTTTACTGTCTAACCTCTGGTCTCTCAGCCTCTAAGTCTTCTGATTTCCCCATATCCTTAGAGGGCCCTAGCTCAGCCATGTTGCCTCCATGTACATCTTGATATGCACTAGTCAGTGTGTTTCTGCCAACCTGGGCCAGGAAACCTGTAATAGGGCATCCCTCGGAACACAGAATAGGAGGATCACATGTAAAGGTCAGCAGCCTGAATCCTTAAGTGGGTGCAGATGGACTAGCACTCCTGGAACCCATGTACCATGTGGAAGCTCCCATTTTTCTCCAAGAACACAACAAAAAGGGATATTGTAGATTTACTGTTGTTTCCACCAGGCCCATGTGCTTAAAAGGGTTAAAAAAAAAAAAAAGCATGACATATAATCAAATCTAACAAGATCAAGGGCCAGTTGAGAGGAAGAATCAAAGCTAGGATTAAGAGTATGAGCAAGGGCTTCCCTGGTGGCGCAGGGGTTGAGAGTCCGCCTGCTGATGCAGGGGACACGGGTTCGTGCCCTGGTCCGGGAGGATCCCACATGCCGCGGAGCGGCTGGGCCCGTGAGCCATGGCCGCTGAGCCCGCGCGTCCGGAGCCTGTGCTCCGCAACAGGAGAGGCCACAACAGTGAGAGGCCCGCGTACCACAAAAAAAAAAAAAAAAAAAAAGATAACTCTTAAAATGTAGAGACCAAAGGCCCAATCTGGAAATTACTGGTGTCATCTCAATATGAGGAGCCTACCCTGGCCTGGGGTAAGGGCTGTGGGATGGCAAGGACATGACAGATACAGAGAGTCTGAATCCTTGAAACATCTTACACATTCAGTTTATTTATGCCCCACAGCTTTCCACAAATATTTGAGGAAATTTAAATAAGGTTAACATAATACAGTTAATAAGGCAGAAACAGACACGTATGATCCATTAAAAATCACCTCCTGCCGCCAACCTTTCAGCAACCCACTCACTACCTCACCAAGCAAGAGGTGGAGTTTTAGCTTAGAACTTGCTTTCTCAGATGGGTAATAAAAGACAGTCTCAAGAAATCATAAACTCTCGGAATTTTTGCATTGGCCACTTCGAAGTTTTTCTGGAGAAACTTTGTGAGGTACAGATTGAAAGAACCTGAAGACTGACTGAGTTTCAGAAGAGGAGCGAATGAGGGAGATTAAAAGATTGAGTCTGAGGTTATGAGTATTGGCATGATGGGGCTAGAGAGAAGAAAAATTGTTTAAGTTAGAGTAACAGTGGGACACTTGTGGGAAGCAATTAAGCAGACAATTGGAAAAGGGGTCACTGACATCCAAATTAAACTATCAAGACTGAATGTGGGGGACTTCCCTGGTGGCGCAGTGGTTAAGAATCTGCCTGCCAATGCAGGGGACACGGGTTCCAGCCCTGGTCCGAGAAGATCCCACATGCCGCGGAGCAACTAAGCCCGTGCACCACAACTACTGAGCCTGTGCTCTAGAGCCCGTGCTCAGCAATAAGAGAAGGCCCCACGATGAGAAGCCCGTGCACCGCAACGAAGAGTAGCCCCCACTCACTGCAACTAGAGAAAGCCCGCGCGCAGCAACGAAGACCCAATGCAGCCAAAAATAATAAATAAATAATAAATTAAAAAAAAAAAGACTGAATGTGGGTGGGCTAAGGACTCACTCCAGTCTTCAAATCATTCCACCATAATAAACAACAAGGTCCCACTGTATACCACAGAGAACTATATTCAGTATCCTATTATAAACCATAATGAAAAAGAATATATTAAAAAAAAGAATATATATATGTATAACTGAAGTACTTTGTTGTACAGTGGAAATTAACACAACATTATAAATCAACTATACTTCAATAAAAAAAAAAATCCACCCTAATCTACCAGGAGAGTCTGGTGCAACGAGTCTTCTTTTACTGGGACAATCTGCCCAGGAATCACTGCATATAAGAGGCTTACTACTGTCTCTAAATCTCTGTTAATGGTGATTCCCATTTGGACTACACACCCCTAATTTTCCCCTCAATCCTCTCTCTCCTTTCTTTTTACACCAGGCTCAAAACACCTTTGGGAATCTCAGTCACATTCCTTTGATCTGACTTTGATCACTTCTTACCTCTCACTCCATCTGTACTCCTGTAGGGCTGCACTGCTGCACAACTCCAGGTGGGCACTCACATTGGATCCTCTGTGAATGGTTTCCACTGCAGTGTGTGACATGGTGGCCATCTGTAAACAGTAAGAGAAAGGATCAAGAGTTCTAATGCCAAGTCTTCTCTTTTACCTAGAAGCTCTGGTCTAGAGGTCACCATTTTGTCTCTTCCTCTTCTCCACAATATCCAAACAGCAGCTCCTGTCATTCCACTGCTGCCCCCTAGAGGGCTCTCTATTTAAACCATGAGGAATAAACTGAGGAATTAAAATGTGTGGTTTTAGTGTCTCATCTTCAGACCAGGTGGGTTATATTTTCTACTTTGTGGACCAGTTGAAATCAAAGCAACAATAACTACTTAAAAAGAGGACCGTTGACACTTTTAACTGAATAAAATGTTACAGCATGGAGAATTCCCTGGTGGTCCAGTGTTTAGGACTTGGCACTTTCACTGCAGGGGCCTGGGTTCGATCCCTGGTCAGGGAACTAAGGTCCCGCAAGCCACGGCACGGCCAAGAAAACCAAACCAAAACAAACAAACAAAAAAAACCCTAGATGTGTCAAGTAATGATGAGGTTCAAACAACAGGCTTTGTAAATTACCAGGGAATCCTAGAGCACTCCCTCCTGTCTATCCCTGCTGCAGAGTTACTACTTTTTTTTTTTAAGCCTATACTGTATAAGTAGTGTTTCTTTCATTCCTTCTCATGGTTTATTCCTACTCTCTCACTTCGTGAAAAAAATAAAGCTCGCTTGAGATTTGCTTATTTTACTGGTTTATTTTTAAATGTTTTATGTGTATTCTTGTTTCTCCACTTCCTACATTACACCGCTGTGGCCTCTCCCGCTGCAGAGCACAGGCTCCGGACGCGCAGGCTCAGCGGCCATGGCTCACGGGCCCAGCTGCTCCACGGCATGCGGGACCCCCCCGCCGGACCGGGGCACGAACCCGTGTCCCCTGAATCGGCAGGCGGACTCTCAATCACTGCACCACCAGGGAAGCCCCAGTAAGATCTTTTTTGATCCATCTCTTAGAGTAATGGAAATAAAAACAAAATAAACAAATGGGACCTAATGAAACTTAAAAGCTTCTGCAAAGCAAAGGAAACTACAAACAAGACAAAAAGACAACCCTCAGAATGGGAGAAAATATTTGCAAACGAATCAACGGACAAAGGATTAATCTCCAAAATATATAAATAGCTCATGCAGCTCAATATTAAAAAAACAAACAACCCAATGAAAAATGGGCAGAAGATCTAAATAGACATTTCTCCAAAGAAGACATACAGATGGCCAAGAAGCACATGAAAAGTGCTCAACATCACTAATTATTAGAGAAATGCAAATCAAAACTACAGTGAGGTATCACTGCACACTGGTCAGAATGGGCATCATCAGAAAATCTACAAACAACAAATGCTGGAGAGGGTGTGGAGAAAAGGAAACCCTCTTGCACTGTTGGTGGGAATGCAAATTGATACAGCCACTACTACGCAGAACAGTATGGAAGTTCCTTAAAAAACTAAAAATTGAATTACCATATGACCCAGCAATCCCACTACTGGGCGTATACCCAGAGAAAACCATAATTCAAAAAGACACATGCACCCCCATGTTCACTGCAGCACTATTTACAATAGCCAGGTCATGGAAGCAACCTAAATGCCCATCGACAGACGAATGGATAAAGAAGATGTGGCACATATATACAGTGGAATATTACCCAGCCATAAAAAGGAATGAAATTGGGTTATTTGTAGGGACGTGGATGGACCTAGAGACTGTCATACAGAGTGAAGTAAGTCAGAAAGAGAAAAAAAATACCATATTCTAACGCATATATATGGAATAAAAATGGTACTGATGAACCTAGTGTCAGGGCAGGAATAAAGACGCAGACATGGAGAATGGACTTGAGGACACGGCGGGGAGGGGAAAGCTGGGGCAAAGTGAGAGTGGCATTGACATATATACACTACCAAATAAAATAGTTAGCTAGTGGGAAGCAGCAGCATAGCACAGGGAGATCAGCTCGGTGCTCTGTGACGACCTAGAGGGGTGGGATAGGTAGGGTGGGAGGGAGGCTCAAGAGGGAGGGGATATGGGGATATATGTATGCATATGGCTGAGTCACTTTGTTGTACAACAGAAACTAACACAGTATTGTGAAGCAATTATACTCCAATAAAGATCTATAAAAAAAGGGTACAATTGGCAATGAAAATGTAACAATTATGATTATCAATGTACCAAACAACATAAAAGTAACCTTCACAAAGCAGAAATTACAAAATAAGCAAGAAGAAGGAAACAGAAATGTGCTAATAAAAAAGAGGCTTTAATTTACTTGTTTCATCCAATCAAAAACAAATAATAATTTTTAAAAAAACTAAAAATAGGGAAATTCCCTGGCGGTCTAGTGGTTAGGACTCAGCGCTTTCACTGCTGGGGCCCAGGTTCAATGCCTGGTTGGGTAACTAAGATCCTGCAAGCTGCGCAGTGAGGCCAAAAAAAAAAAAAAACAAAGTTAAAATAAAAACCCTAAAAATAGAGTTGACCTAAACAATATAATTAACAAAGTAGACCTTACTGATATATATCAAACTTTGCATCCTGAAAGTAGAGGCTACTCCATCCTTTCAAGTGTCCAATAATATTTATGAAAATTAATCATATTTAAGTCTTTAAGAAATATTTCAAACCCCCCCAAAACAGAAATAATGCAGAAAATATCCTATAATCATATTGCAACAAATGAATTTAATAAGAAAATCAAAGAGTCCTCTCTGTTCTGGAAGTTAAAAATAAAGCTCTCTTTCATATAATTGGGTCAAAATGGAAACATAACCCAAAACAAAAGAATTAATGGAAATAATAATAATAATGTAAAGAATATATACAAGAATCTATGAAATGTGGCTCAAGTAGTACTCAGAGGAATACTTAATCACCTTAAATACATATTTCAAAACAAAATGGAGAAATAAACATCTTTTTTAAAAGATAGAAAATAATAACAAAATAAACCAAAGGAAAGCTGCAGAAAGGAGCAAACGAAGAAAACCAAATTATAATAAATTAGAAAACAAGAAAAACAGAACTACTATATAAATCTAAAATACTTTTTTTAAAGGTAAATAACTCATTAGCCCAATCAAAAATGAGGAGGTGAGAAAGTGCAAATATACAAAAGAACAAATAATGGAAGGAAATAAAGAGACTCTGAAAAGTGGTACTAGCATGTGGATTGAGGAGAAAGACCAGAGTGCAAACTGGCAGTGAGTTTACTATTCTTTTTCCCCTCCAGTAACCCCTAAACTGACTTCAAGGCAGCCTAAAAACTGGAAGTGTAAATCAGCATGGACAGAGAGAGCTTCAGGGGAAGTTCTCAGGTCCAGCTTAGATCGTGGGAAAGGGATCACCTGGAAATGACAACGGTAGCCGCAAGGACCTATAGGTACTCACAACTCTGAAGAAGTGGAACTTTCCTCTCCAATTAGAAGAGGTGTGGTCCTAAGAGGATGGGAAAAAACCCATGGATTTTTTTCCTCTCTGTCCTCTTGCTGCTTGAACCCAGACGAGGGCACAATTGTAACAAATGTACAGCAAAGTGGCATAAATTAAGCCCTAATTTTCTGGCTGGAGGACCGAAAAGGAAATCCCAGGGAACTTGAAAGCACTGGGGTTACCACAGAGAGGGAAGATCTTAGGAAAGGAACCCCAAAATGTTGTCTATGAACTCCTGGGCTCACTCCTGAACTGCACAAGTAAGGATCAGATCACAAACAGACAGGAGAACTGAACAAAGTCAACAGACTTTGAGAACTGAATTAAATGACAGGCTACCACTGGCCACTGGGTGGCACAAACGTGGGACAGATCCAGATAGCACTGCAAAGGCCTGGAAAATAGAACTGGCATTGAAACCACAACCACAGAACACTGATTGGAATTTGTGACCTGAATCCAACCAGCTCAATTGCCTGAGAAAACAAAAATACCAGCATGCTCTATAGGACTTAAACAAGATGAGTCTCATAACATAATATTCAAAATATCCAGATTACACTCAAAATTACTCATACCAGGAATATCTCAACTCACATGAGAAGAGACAACAGATATCAATGTGAAGATATTGGGACAGATGTTGGGATTATTTGACAAAGACTTTGAAGGAATGATTACAAAATACTCCAACAAGTAAGGGCAAACACTGTTGAAATGAATGAAGAGATGGAAAATCTCAGGAAATAAATAGAAAATATAAAGAAGAATCAAATGAATATTCTAGAACTGAAAATTACAATAAGTAAAATTTTTTTAAAAAATTCATTGAATGAACTCAATGACAGAAAGGAACTGATGAAAGAAAGATTCAGTGAACTTGAATACAGATAATAGGGACTTCCCTAGTAGTCCAGCAGTTGAGAATCTGCCCTCCAATGCAGGGTACATGGGTTTGATCCCTGATCAGGGAACTAAGATCCCACATGCTGCAGGGCAACTAGGCTGAGCCTGTGCACCACAACTAAAGAGCTTGAGTGCCACAACTACTGAGCCCACATGCTCACACAACTACTGAGCCTGCATGCCACAACTAGAGAGAAGCCCACACACTGCAACTAAGACCTGATGCAGCCAAAAATAAATAAATAAAATAAAAAGTATACATATATTTATAGAAACTATGCAATTTGAATAACATAGAGGAGAAGAGATTGAGAAAAGTAAACAGTACCTCAAGGACATGTAGGACAAAACCAAAAGGTCTAACATTCATGTCATCAGAGTCAAAGAAGCACAGGAAAGAGAGTGTGGTATAGGAAAAAACTTCTTAAAAAGAAATAATGGCTTAACAAAGCTCCTCAAATTTTATAAAAGACATAGACCTATAGATTCAAAAAGCTCACCAAATTACCAACAGGATAAAAAACCAACCAAACAAAAAATCGTCACCCAGGCATATCACAATCAAACCACTGAAAACTAAAAACAAAGAAAAAATCTTGAAAGCAGCCAGAGAAAAGAAACACACTTCTATAGAGAAACAATGATTCAAATGAGTGTGGAGTTCTCATTAGAAACAATGGAGGCCAGAATAAAGTAGAATAATATTTTTTAAGTGCTGAGAGGAAAAAAAACTGTTAACTCAGAATTCTATATCCAGCAAAAATATCCTGGAGAAATGATGATGAAATAAAGACATTCTCAGATGAAGAAAAACTAAGAGAATCCATTGCCAGCAGACCTGCTCCAAAAGAATTGCTAAAAGAAGTTATTCAAACAGAAATGATATAAGCAGGAAACTTGGGTCACTGGGAATAAAGGAAGAACAACAGAAATTTCAAATATCCTCTCCTAATGAATTATTAAATATGTTTGATGGTGGACAGCAAGTATACTAACATTACTAATGGGTTTTAATATATGTAGACAGTGATCTAACTGGATGACCTCTGATTCCATCTGCTTCTCACTCTGAAAACAACTGCTGCTTCTCCCTTTGCTCAGCATGTCTTTTTTCTGCCATGTGGCGTCTACTTTTTTTGTAACTTCTGTTTCCTATGGCCAGCTTGGCCTCTCTGGCTTCTCTCCATCTTTTTTTTTTTTTTTTTTTTTTTGCGGTACGCGGGCCTCTTACTGTTGTGGCCTCTCCCGTTGCGGAGCACAGGCTCCGGACTCGCAGGCTCAGTGGCCATGGCTCACGGGTCCAGCCACTCCACGTCATGTGGGATCATCCCGGACCAGGGCACGAACCCGTGTCCCCTGCATCGGCAGGCGGACTCTCAACCACTGCACCACCAGGGAAGCCCATCTCCATCTTTGATACTATGGCTAACTTCCCAATTCTCTCTGGTTTTCCGTACCACCGCCATCACCACCACCACACACAGAGACATACTCACATCACAGTGAGCAGAATGGCCCTGTTCCTTCTGGTTTTGACAGTGGTTCCGCTCAAGTATACCTCTTAGGCTGCTAGACAGCTAATGATTTGTCTGTTTTGGGGTGAGTGGCCACCTGTGGCTGAACAGCAGTTTCATTTTGTGTAAAGCAAGAACACTCAAAGCTTTCCCTCAGCAAGGGATGTGGATGGGGAATATTTCCTTATAAGGGGATGGCAGGCATGATGATTGCCATGTGGAGTACAGCTGCACTAAACTGTTAGTCTGAGAACCATGTCAGACACTTTCACCCTTCTAGGCCTTTATATGGTCTGTTCCTTCCTCCTGCAATGTCTTTTCCTCTTCTCTGCCTAGAAAACTGTAAAACCCAGCACAAGGACTGATTAAGTCACTCCCTCTCTCCCGAGTCCTTATTGCCCTTACCTCCAACTTCTATTCAAGCATTAATATGCTGTTTGACACTGTTTGTGCATGCATTTGTCTCCCCAACCAGACAGTAAGTTCCGAAGGGAGGGATTCAGGAGCTATTCATTGCTGTGTTCTCATTACCAAACATGTTCATTCATACATTCAGTTATTCATTCAACAAATATTAATTAAATGTCCACTGTGTATCAGTCACTGTACCAGGCACTGGGATGCAAATGTGAACAAGGCAGATAGAGTCCCCTTGGAGATTAGTGTGTGTTGCACAGTGTGGTACATAGTAAATGTTCAAGAACTTATTTTGAATTGGATTGCACTTGCTTATAGTCACTCTACCAAGGATTCTTTTGACCTTTCTCAGACATCAAAGCTTTATATATACAAAGCAGTGGACAGTGAAGTGGGCCACGGGGTACTCTCCTACAACTCCAAGAGGTGCTTCAAACTTCATTTGCCAAAAGCCAAGTTTATTGTATTTCCCAATCCTTCCACTCCTTATGTGTCCCACATCTCAGTAAATGATACCATCATACACCTACTTGCCTCAGCCAGGAACCAGGAAGTCTTATTGGATCAACCTCTCTTGCCTTCTCTCCCCCTTTTCCATACTCTCTCTCACATTCTTCTCTCCATTCTCTCCCTACCATCACCAATGGAATAAGTCTTGACAATTCCACTTCCTTAGCATCTCTTTCACCCTCCCCCACCTCTACTCCTGCTAACCCCGCCTTGTTGCTGGCCCTTATCATCTCTCACCAGCACTCCAAAGAACTCTTCTCATGAGTCTCCTGTTTCCTTTCCAACCACATCACTTATCTCTTCCTGACCCCAACCTCATGAATTTCTCTGAAATTTCACCAGCTCCCTGGAACTCTTGCTGCCTATTTGCCCAGAATGCCTCCCCTCTCCCCAACTCTCCTCTGTTCCCACCAACCTGGCAGATGCCTACTAAGATTTCAAGGCTCAGTTCAAGTTGCTCCCCTGAGAAGTCTTTTCTGTCTCCCCAAGGTAAACTGACCCATCCCTGCTTTGTGCTCCACACCCTATATAGAATTCATTCTTATAGTAACATACGGTTGCATTTTTTTTTTAATCATTTTGTTTCCCCCACCAGACTAGGAACTCCTTGAGGAAAAAAATCTCTGTATTCTTGGTGCCTGGTATATAATAGGTGCTCAACAAACATTCTGTGAATGAATCCAGTAAACAAAATACTTTCCTATCTTTACCCTTCCTTTTCTGTGAAACAAGCAACCAGGCCTTCTAGCAGGTGCTTCTTTGAGTCTCTGTAAGAGTTAAATTAAATAATTCATTGTCTGCCTGCCACAGTAGAGCTGAGAGAGCCAACTCCACCTAATTCTCCCTAGCCCGAAGCCCGTTACACAACCACCTCATGACCACATCTTGATAGGGCCTCTATTCCTGGGCCCTACCAAAGACAGGTTGGAGCATGATCTTCACTCAATCTCATGTTTATATCCTTCATTCCCAAACACCCATTTCCGCCCCTCCTTCGACCTTTTCTCTTTGTCCTCTGCCACAATTTTATTCCTCAACTCTTCCCATAATATCCCTCTTCTTTATCCCCCAAACTTTATCTCCTTTGTCTCTACACCATCGACATTCTATCCCCAAGCATAATCATTTCATAAAAGCTATTGAACATCTGTGATGCCCAGGCCCTGTGCCAGGCACTGAAGGTAAACAGAGGAATGAAGTACAGTCGCTATACATGGGAAACTCAAAGAGGCTAAACAAGTATCTAAAGAGATAATATAGAAAGACCAATCTAGTCTATCAGTAATCAGTGTCGGGCTTCCCTGGTGGTGCAGTGGTTGAGAATCTGCCTGCCAATGCAGGGGACATGGGTTCGAGCCCTGGTCTGGGAAGATCCCACATGCCGCGGAGCAGCTAGCCCCGTGAGCCACAATTACTGAGCCTGCGCGTCTGGAGCCTGTGCTCCGCAACAAGAGAGGCCGCGATAATGAGAGGCCCGCGCACCGCGATGAGGAGTGGCCCCCACTTGCCACAACTAGAGAAAGCCCTCGCACAGAAACGAAGACCCAACACAGCCATAAATAAAAAAAAAATAATAATAATAATCAGTGTCCTCAGGTTCTGGAAGGGACGGTACCACTGACAGTGGAGATGGTCAGAAAATTCTTCTTGGAGGAGACAAGGCTTGACTTGGTTTTGAACTAGGGTTCTTGGACAAGTTCAGAAAAATGGAATCAGAATTTAAGCTGAGTTAGCAGTTTGAACAAAGATGCAGGAGTCAACAGGTAAAAGGCATTTTCAGAGAACAATTATTAAATTATTTGGGCTGGAATGGAAAGGAGGTATAGAAAAGTCATGGTGATGAGATTGGAAAGATAATTTGGTGCTAGGCTGTGAGAGGTATCATCGCCAGGTTGGGGAACTGGGACAGTGGCAGCTAAGCAAGAAGGTGAGGAACTCTATGTTGAGGAGGAATAGAAGATTAAGATGTAAATAGTGTTTTATAGGTTGGTGTGACAGCTATGAGGACATGGATAAGGGCAGGGAGAGATCTGTGGCAGGATGATTGTCATGGTGTAGGTGGTGAAAAGAGGGAATAAAAAGATGATATGGGGACTTCCCTGGTGGCACAGTGGTTAAGAATCCGCCTGCCAATGCAGGGGACATGGGTTCGAGCCCTGGTCAGGGAAGATCCCACATGCTGCAGAGCAACTAAGCCCGTGAGCCACAACTACTGAGCCTTCTCTCCAGAGCCCGCGAGTCACAACTACTGAAGCCCGTGTACCACAACTACTGAAGCCTGTGCGCCTAGAGCCTGTGCTCCGCAACAAGAGAAGCCACCGCAACGAGAAGCCCTCGGCAACTAGAGAAAGCCCGTGCACAGCGACGGAAAACCCAACACAGCCAATAAATAAATAAGTAAATAAATAAATAAAATCTATTAAAAAAAAAAGATGATATGAGGAGAAAGGTATCGAGAGAAGAAACAATTGGACCAAAGCCAGGGTTCTGAGCACATGAATTTAGGGGAATATAAATGACAAAAACAGGAAATCTGGAAGAAGGAGCCCTTTTGAGACAAATGGCTGACCTTGGTTGTAGACAAGGTCCAAGTGAGAGGGGTGGGTAAGAGATCAAGGAAGACATGTCCAGCAGGTTGTAGGAGATACAGACTCGAAACTCTTGAGATGAGTCAGGTATTGAAGAGGAAACTGGGGAGTCATCTGCTTGGAAGTGATCTTCAAGAGCAAAGAATGTAGAGGGAAGAGCGGGAAGCCAAGGACTGAGCCTTGAGGTTCATTTCCTGTTAGGGGTGAGGAAGAAAAAGCAAGAAAGCTAATGTGGGGGTTAGGAAGAGAATTAGCACAGGGACTAAGAAGGCAATGGCAGAGAAGGGTTCTAGGTTTAGGGAGGTAACTGTTGTTTGGTGTGAATTTAAGTTTGTATTATATGTGTTATGTATGCATTGGGAAGAGTGTGAAAGGACATACACCAAATTATTAGGATCAGTCACCTCTCCAAAGTGAAAAAGAGTTGAGGGCTTTCCCTTCTGTTATGCATGAATTTCTACAATTAGTTGACATTACTTTTATAATTACCATTCACTCCCACTCCAGCCAAAGAATAGTGAGAAAACCACTTTTCTCTCCCACATCTTTCTCTCTTTCCAGCCATCCCTCTTAGCTTCCTCTCAGCCAGTGTCCTCGCCTCTCCCCCAGCACACCCCTAAAATCCCCACTCCAGCCTTTAAACTCTCCACTCTAATTTCTTCAAAGTGTTGATCACCTATTCTTTGCAGGGGGAGGGTAAACTGTCCCAGGTGGTAACATAAGCTTGTTTCTGCCTCTGAAGTTTTGTTTATGGTGGTTCCCATGCCAGTTCCTTCCCACCTAGCTATTGTTTCTATCTTTAATGACACCTTCTACAGGAAGCACTCCAAGATTACAACTATCTGGCTTTGACTGAAGCTTTACTCTGATCTTCCACATCTTGATACTTACTAGGCAAAACAGTAACAATCATACAGTGATATCTTACCTGTGGATGATGTAAGTGATTTACAAAGCACTCTCACTTGCGTTATTTCATTTGAGCCTCACCTGGGAGGTAAGAATGACATGTTTTTCCCATGGAACAAACAAAGAAACTAAGGCTACAGAGCCTGTAAATGATAGAATGGGAACTAAAATGCAGAATTTCTGACTCACAGTTTAGTGCTTTTTATATAACATCTCATTGTTTATATAGTGTGACTTGTTTAATATTGTCATGTCTTCTTTGGATACGTACCTTCATCTTCTTACTCAAGTTGCAAAAAATAATAATAATAAGTGACATTACCTCAGGATGAGGACATCTTCTCATTTGACTGAAGCTTTATTTTCAGACTGAAGCAATACCATTTTTAGTATAACTTTAGGTCATCTTTAATGTCTTGCTATTTTTACACACCACACCCCCATGTGTAATGACCAGATTCTAACACTTGTGTAATGACCAGATTCTAACACTTCCTGTTACAGTATCTCTTAAATTCACTCTTCCATCCACACTACTAAACCCACCTCTTCTTTCTTTGAAAGAGGGTTTATTCAAAGGTGGGTTTATTATATTTCTAAGAGGATAATTATTTTCTCAGATTTGTATAATAGAAAGAATCACAAAGAAAATAATATGTAAAAAGCTGAAAACTTGGTAACTACTATGGGACTTGCCCTCCTGACATTAAAAAAAACCCGGAATTTATGCAAAAACAAACATTTTCAAACGTAGAAAAACAGGTAGTTGGGACTGTGAAGGGAAACTAATGAGATGAAACCTACAATTGCCCAGGCTTTCTGTCTGCAGGAAATTTTTGGACTGCAACATAGGAGGGGAATCTCAAAAGAGCTTCACTGAACTGAGGAAACAGAGATCAGAGTTCAGGGAGGTCCAGGCAGAATTAGGGGGCAGAACACCAGAGAGGAGGAATATACACAGAGAAAGAGCTTCAGAAATCTGCACGGGGGTCTCCTTGAGTGTTGGGCTCAAAACCAATCTGACCAAGGGTGCAATTCCATGAGGCTAGGCAAACAATTGCCAGAAAGAGAACAATTACTTGCAGATTTGTAAGTCAAAATTCCTGTGGGCTCACACAGGCTGGTAATTCTTCAACCACCCACCAGCCAGCATGGAGAGACCTCATTACATTAAATACATGGGGCCCAGGTGAGTCTCCTACAGTAGTGGGGCTAAATTAGCCTTGAGTACAGGCTACTCTAGATTCTCAAGTAAATTAACCATCTGACAACCATCTGACAAAATAAAGTCCAACACTCTTTAAAGGGATACAACTGTTAAAAATAAGACGACAGGCCCAAAATGGAGTTGCTTATGCTAAGTCCCATGTCAAACCGAGACTTGATCATAGTTTCGGCTTCCTCAGAAGTGGAATTAAAGCAGTCACTCTAAGATCACTTGATCAGCATTAGTTAGATAACCTGCCTGATAGACCCCTGCCATCCCTTAAAGGAAAGTAACTGCAATAACCAACCCGATTTTTTGCCTAGTCTAGTTTCCTTGTTCCCACTCCTTTCTGCCTACAAACGTCCTTCATTTTGTACAGCTCCTCAGAGCGCCTTTCTTTCTGCTAGATTGGATGCTACCTGATTTGAATAGATTTTTGCCCAAACAAACTTTAAAAAATTTAATATGTGTCAGTTTACCTTTTAACACAACAAAATCAAGTATTCAACAGCATAAAATCCACAATATCTGGAATCCAGTCAAAAATTACTAGCAATGCATGGGACTTCCCTGGTGGTCCAGTGGGTAAGACTGCACTACCAATGTAGGGGACCCGGGTTTGATCCCTGGTCAGGGAACTAGATCCTGCATGCTGCAACTAAGAAACCACATGCCGCAAATAAGAAGTCTGCATGCCGCAACAAAGTTCCTGCGTGCCACAACTAAGACCTGGCCCAGCCTAAATAAATAAATAAGTAAATTTTTTTTTTTTAAAAAGTAAGAGACAACCTAATAATAACTAGGCAAAACACTTGGACAGGCAATTCACAAAAGAAGAGATCCAGGGACTTCCCTGGTGGCACAGTGGTTAAGAATCCGCCTACCAATGCGAGGGACACAGGTTCGATCCCTGGTCCAGGAAGATCCCACATGCCGCAGAGCAACTAAGCCCGTGCACCACAACTACTGAGCCTGCACTCTAGAGACTGCGAGCCACAACTACTGAGCCTGTGTGTCACAACTACTGAAACCCATGCGTCCTAGAGCCCACGCGCCACAACTACTGAGCCCACATGCCCTAGGGCCCGTGTGCTGCAACAAGAGAATCCACCGAAAAGAGAAGCCCGCACACTGCAACGAAGAGTAGCCCCTGCTCGCTACAACTAGAGAAAGCCCGCGTGCAGCAACGAAGACCCAACACAGCCAAAAATAAATAATAATAAAAAAAGAAGAGATCCAAATAGTAATAAGTATATTTTTAAATTCCCAACCTCATTAATAATCAGAAAAGATACAAATTAAAACTTCAATGAGATACACTACATGCTTCTGGAATAGCTAAAATAAAAACACTCGTAACACCAACGATTACTGAGGGTGTGGAACAATTCCCATTCACTGCGCATGAGAACTTAAATTCCTAGAGCCACTTTGGAAAATAATTGGCATTTTCTAAATAAAGTTGAATTTGCTCATATCCTACAAACTAGCAATTCCAATTCTAGGTACACACCCATGAGAAACTCTTGCCCATACACACCAAATACATGAAAAAGATGACATTATTGTTTCAAATTAATTTATTTTTTATTTATTTATTTTTGGCTGCCTTGGGTCTTTGTTGCTGCGCGCGGGCTTTCTCTAGTTGCGGCAAGCGGGGGCTACTCTTCTTTGCGATGCACATGCTTCTCATCGCGGTGGCTTCTCTTGTTGCAGAGCACGGGCTCTAGGTGCGCAGGCTTCAGTAGTTGTGGCATGCTGGCTCTAGAGCGCAGGCTCAGTAGTTGTGGCACACGGGCTTAGCTGCTCCACAGCACGTGGGATCTTCCCGGACCAGGGATCAAATCTGTGTCCACTGCACTGGCAGGCAGACTCTTAACCACTGTGCCACCAGGGAAGTCCAAGATGACGTTATTCTTAACAGCTATTGATAGGTAACCATCCACTGTCCATCAACAGTGAAATAGATATATTAATTGTGGTATATTCATACAAAAGACACTGCAAAGCAATAAAAATGAATGAACTACAGCTATATGCAGCAACATGAATTAATATTACAAATACTGAGCTAAGAAAGCAAGATAAAAATAATTTAGTATGATTCCATTTATATAAAGTTCAAAAACAGTCAAAACTAAATAATGTGTATCTACATGGAAAAGCTATAAAGATAGGCAAGGAAATGGTTATCACAAGATTAGAAGAGTGGTTACTTCTGGGAGAGGTTTTCTTTGGGGGGAGGGTGGTATAGATAATAGGATACTGGCAATATTATAATTCTTGAACTGGGTTATGGTGACCTGGTGCATTTTTAAATTTTTTATTTATTTATTTTTGGCTGCATTGGGTCTTCGTTGCTGTGCGCGGACTTTCTCTAGTTGCAGTGAGCGGGGGGCTACTCTTCGTTGCTGTGCGCAGGCTTCTCATCGTGGTGGCTTCTCTTGTTGTGGGGCATGGGCTCTAGGTGCGCGGGCTTCAGTAGTTGTGGCTTGCGGGCTCTAGAGTGCACGCTCAGTAGTTGTGGCCCACGGGCTTTGTTGCTCTGCAGCATGTGGGATCTTCCTGGACCAGGGCTCAAACCCGTGTCCCCTGTATTGGCAGGCAGATTCCCAGCCACTGCGCCACCAGGGAAGTCCCCCCCGTGGTGCTTTTTTTTTTTTTTTTTTTTTTTTTGCGATACGCGGGCCTCTCACTGCTGCGGCCTCTCCCGTTGCGGAGCACAGGCTCCGGATGCGCAGGCTCAGCGGCCATGGCTCACGGGCCCAGCCGCTAAGCGGCATGTGGGATCTTCCCGGACCAGGGCACGAACCCGTGTCCCCTGCATCGGCAGACGGACTCTCAACCTCTGCGCCACCCCCTGGTGCTTTTTAATTGCTTTAATTTTCTTCTTTAAATTTCACATGTGATCTTTTGGATTTTTTTTAAAATTATTTATTTATTTATTTATTTTGGCTGCACAGGTCTTAGTTGCGGCACGTAAGATCTTTGTTGCGGCATGCGGGCTTCTTAGTTGCAACATGCATGTGGGACCTAGTTCCCTGACCAGGGATCAAACCAGGCCCCCTGCATTGGGAGCATAGAGTCTTACCCACTGGACCACCAGGGAAGTCCCTCTTTTGGATGTTTATACAGTCCATACTAAAATAGTTTAAGAAAAGAAAAAGTCATGACGTATTTAAGTTAAATCATTGAGGAACTTAAAGCTCACAAGAAAGATTTAAAAGAATACCCAGAAATTGGTTGTCCAACCAGAAAAATGTGTAATCAAAAAGAACAAAAGTAAGACAGAGAGACACAGAATGGTAGGAAATGTTAAGGCCTTGGCAAAATCAATTCATACTCTACTGGTTAGAAATACAAACAAGGAACCGTGCGTATCAAGTTAGATCAAGGTCAGAGACAGGACAGACCAGTGGCTCTTAGCCTTTTAAGGACACCCATTTCTGAAGAATCTGATGAAAGTTAAGAACTCTTTCTCCAGAAAAATCACATTTATGGAAATTTATTTGCAATTTCAAGGGATTCACAGACACACTAAAACTCAACCATGAACAAGAGGGTGTTTGGACCCCACGTTAAAAACCTTTGCTGTAAAGGATTAATCTCCAAAATTTACAAGCAGCTCATGCAGCTCAATATCAAAAAACAAACAACCCAATCCAAAAATGGGCAGAAGACGTAAATAGACATTTCTTGAAAGAAGATAAACAGATTGCCAACAAACACATGAAAGAATGCTCAGCATCATTAATCATTAGAGAAATGCAAATCAAAACTACAATGAGATATCACCTCACACCGGTCAGAATGGCCATCATCAAAAAATCTACAAACAATAAATGCTGGAAAGGGTGTGGAGAAAAGGGAACCCTCTTGCACTGTTGGTGGGAATGTAAATTGATACAGCCACTATGGAGAACAGTATGGAGGTTCCTTAAAAAACTAAAAATAGAACTATCATACGACCCAGCAATCCCACTACTGGGCAAATACCCTGAGAAAACCATAATTCAAAAAGAGTCTACCAAAATGTTCATTGCAGCTCTATTTACAATAGCCAGGACATGGAAGCAACCTAAGTGTCCATCAACAGATGAATGGATAAAGAAGATGTGGCACATATATACAATGAAATATTACTCAGCCATAAAAAGAAACGAAATTGAGTTATTTGTAGTGAGGTGGATGGACCTAGAGTCTGTCATACAGAGTGAAGTAAGTCAGAAAGAGAAAAACAAATACCATATGCTAACACATATATTTGGAATCTAAAAAAAAAAAGGTCATGAAGAACCTAGGGGCAAGAAGGGAATAAAGACACAGACCTACTAGAGAATGGACTTGAGGACATGGGGAGGGGGAAGGGTAAGCTGGGACAAAGTGAGAGAGTGGCACGGACATATATTCACTACCAAACGTAAAATAGAGAGCTAGTGGGAAGCAGCCACATAGCACAGGGAGATGAGCTCGGTGCTTTGTGACTACCTAGAGGGGTGGGATAGGGAGGGTGGGAGGGAGGGAGATGCAAGAGGGAAGAGATATGGGGACATATGTATATGTATAACTGATTCACTTTGTTATAAAGCAGAAACTAACACACCATTGTAAAGCAATTATACTCTAATAAAGATGTTTAAAAAATAAATTAAATAAATAAATAAAATGATATCGTGGAGATAAGTAATTAAAAAAAAAAACCTTTGCTGTAGAATCTAAGTTTAAAGTCCCCATTCTAAGGGAACACTTCACAAGAACATGGACCTGGAAACCAACAGTTTCTCTCAGGTCCACAGTGGTAATATAGTAGCCTCCTGGGCCACAGAATAAGTCATTTGGATCAGCCCACCTTCGTGAGGGACAAAGTCACCCAAAACCAGTCTTCTGAAACCAGAAATAGGATAGAAAAGACTAGGGACTACCTCAGAAACCTTCCGGTAAGTGATGGACTGACAGGTGCTCACACACCATTTTAGGGAAACTTGGTAGTAAAGAAATCCTGCTTGTGAATTTGGAAAGAATGAAATCCTTTGGTCAGGCCCTGAGGATGGCTGCCAAGCCATTCAGTAGCTCATCAATGAAATCCAAGGGGCTGTCAAGCCCTGCTGATTTCGAAGGGCACTGATTGTGTCACTTTGGTTTGCAGTGTCTTTAAAGAGAAAAAGTGATGGTGAGCTCAGTGTGAACAGTTCCTAAGTCATGCTTTAAGGATGCCAAAAGTAATACGGACATTTTTAGAGATACTGTATTGAAAACAACAGCAACTGTGGGTGGAAATGGCAGAGTAAAAGATGCAGGTATATAAAACCTGTAATTTACAGCCTTATGATTTAAAGCAAGATATATCACTCATGGACTTTTGATGGATACTAATTTACACTTGGCTATAGGCTACTGGCTTATTGATTATACTGAACTTATTACCACAAGTTCATTGGAACAGGAGCCCAACTACCGTGAAGCCCTGGAACTTCGTGAGCCCTTAAGAATTTCTGTTCAAAAAACAGATTCCTACTTTCCACTCAATGTGGAAATCTACAGATTTAATGCAATCCCTATCAAACTACCCAAGACATTTTTCACAGAACTTGAACAAATAATCCTAACATTTATATGGAACCACAAAAGGCCCAGGATTGCCAAAGCAAATCCTGAGGGAAAAGAACAAAGCTGGAAGCATAGCCCTTTCAGACTTCAGACAAAACTACAAAGCTACACTAATCAAAACAGTGTGGTATTGGCACAAACACAGACATATAGGTCAATGGAACAGAACAGAGAACCCAGAAATAAACTCAAACACCTGTGGTCAATTAATCTCTGACAAAGAAGTTAAGAATATACAATGGAGAAAAGACAGTTTCTTCAACAGGTGGTGTTGGGAAAGCTGGAGAGCCATGTGTAAATCAATGAAATTAGAATACTTCCTCACACCATATACAAAAATAAACTCAAAATGGTTTATTTTGACCTAAATATAAGACATGACACCACAAAACTTCTAAAAGAGAACACAGACAAAACATTCTTGGATATAACTCATAGCAATATTTTCTTAGATCAGTCTCCTAAGGCAGAAGAAGTAAAACCAAAAATGAACAAATGGGATTGAAACAAACTTAAAAGCTTTTGCACAGCAAAGGAAATCATCAACAAAATGAAAAGACAACCTACAGAATGGGAGAAAATATTTGCAAATCATGGACCAGCAAGGGGTTAATATCCAAAATATACAAACAGCTCATACAACTCAATACCAAAAAACCGAATAACCCAATCGGAAAGTGGGCAGAGGACCTAAACAGACATTTTTCCAAGGAAGAACTACAGATGGCCAACAGGCACATGAAAAGATGCTCAACATTGCTAATTATTAGAGAAATGCAAATCAAAACCACAATGAGGTATCGCCTCACACAGGTCAGAATGGCTATCTTCAGAAAGTCTACAAATAATAAATGCTGGAGAAGGTGTGGACAAAAGGAACCCTCCTACACTGTTGGTGGGAATGCAAATTGGTGTAGCCACTATGGAAAAAGGTATAGAAGTTCCTTAAAAAACTAAAAATAGAGCTACAATATGATCCAGCAATCCTACTCCTGGGTATATACCCAGAAAAAACAAAATCTCTAATTCAAAAATATAGATGTGGGCTTCTCTAGTGGCACAGTGGTTGAGAATCCGCCTGCCAGTGCAGGGGACACGGGTTTGAGCCCTGGTCCGAGAAGATCCCACATGCCGCGGAGAAACTAAGCCCATGTGCCACAACTACTGAGCCTGTGCTCTGGAGCCTGCGAGCCACAACTACTGAGCCCGCGAGCCACAACTGCTGAAGCCCGCGCGCCTAGAGCCTGTGCTCCACAACAAGAGAAGCCATCGCAATGAGAGGCCCGTGCACCGCAATGAGGAGTAGCCCCTGCTCGAGGGAACTAGAGAAAGTCCGCATGCAGCAACGAAGACCCAACGCAGCCAAAAATACATAAATAAATATATAAAACTTCTAAAAAACAAACAAACAAAAATATAGATGCAACCCAATGTTCACAGCAGCACTATTTACAATAGCCAAGACATGGAAACAACCCAAGTGCCCAACGACAGATGATGGGCTTAAGAAGATGTAGTATATACATACAATGCAATACTATTCAGCCATAAAAAGGAATGAAATATTGCCATTTGCAGGAACACGGATGGACCTAGAGAATATTTTACTTAGTGAAATAAGTCAGAAAGAGAAAGACAAATACTATATGATATCACTCATATGTGGAATCTAAAAAAATAATACAAATGAATCCCTATACACAACAGAAACAGACCTATGGATACAGAAAACAAACTGATGGTTACCAAAGGGGAGAGGGAGGGAAGGAGGGACAAATTAGGAGCATGGGATTAACAGATACAAACTATTATACATAAAACAGATAAGCAACAGGGATTTACTGTATAGCATAGGGAATAATATTCAATATCTTGTAATATTCTATAATGGAATAGAACCCTTAAAAATAGATATAGATATATATCTGAGTCACTTTGCTGTACACCTAAAACTAACACAATATTGTAAATCAACTATACTTCAATTTTTTAAAAAAGTTGAACTCACAGAAACAAAGAATAGAATGGTGTTTGCTAGGGGCTGGGGGTTGCAACAAAAGGGGAGAGGTTAGTAAAAGGGTGCACACTTTCAGTTATACGGTGAATAAGGTCTGAAGATCTAATGTGTAACATGGTGACTATAGTTGATAATGCTGCACTGTATAATTGAAATTTACTAAGAGAATAGAACTTAAGTGCTTGCACCAAAATAAATAAATAAATGGTAAATATGTGAGATGATGGAAGTGTTAACTCAATTGTGGGAATCATTTCACAATGTACATGCATAGTCAAATCATCACAGTGTACACTTTAAATCTATTACAACTTTATTTATCAATTATACTTCAATAAAGCTGACAAAAATATTTTGGAGCCAAAGTACTCTTATGGGGGTTAGCCACTTCCATATCCTCTGATATATCTTATTGAGCACAACATCCTCTCATTTGTTTACTAAATATGGCATGCTAGATTTTTTTCTTCATGCCAAAACAATCCATGTCCGTTGCAGAAAACATAAGTAATGTGGATAAACAAAAAAGAAGAAAAAATAATATGAAAATCTCCCAAAATTCTACCACCCAGAGATGTTACCTTTTTGTACATTTCCTTTCCATGTAACCAGGGAGGAGACCTACAGTGCGTACTCCTCCTTCTAAAGGAATTTCCCCTCTTATAGCCCCTGTTGCTAATGCTGCCTTAGTTTATACCATGTAACCCCATCCCATAGGTCACTGGGATTAGACACCCTGCCTGTATTAGTCAGGGTTTAGTCAGGAAAGCAGAGGCCAGCCTGGGTTTTTCAAACCAAATAAAGGAAATTGGTTCCACAGGAAATGGAAAAGCTGAGAAGCCAAACACAGGATGGTAAGGCAACTGGAGGTTAGCGACAGCCAGAAGTTAAGTGCTGCCCTAGGGCTGAAGGGATGGCAGGAGAAGGAGGTTTTATCAGAGCACAGAGGTTGGGGCCAGTCAGAAGGAGCCAGAACCAAGGAGGGGGATTTCCAGGGAGCTGGAACCACAGAGGCAGGGTCTGTTTGTTGGGGGGGAATAGGAGACTTCATAGGAGAGAAGGAAAAGAGAAAGATAGGGAAATATCCCAGCCTTTCCACTTCTCCTATTCTCCAATCATCTGTCACTGTCTCCCCTTGGCCAAACTTACACAGAAGGTTCTGGGCTAAGGAGACTGGGGAATGATGGGGGACAGGATAAGAGAAGGGGGATGGGAGCGAGCACAAATAGGCAACTGGCCAGCAATTGTCTAAGAGCAACCAATCAACTGGCTAGTCACACTACATCACCTACGTAGTATTCTCACCAGAAAGGTTTAAGCTGAATCTGATCATGAGGAAATAATTAGACAAATCCAAATTGAAAGACACTGTGCAAAACAACTGGCCTAGGCTCTCCAAAAAGTCAGTGTCATAAAGATGAAATACAGGGACTTCCCTGGTGGTCCAGTGGGTAAGAATTCATGCTCCCAATGCAAGAGGCCGGGGTTCGATCCCTAGCTGGGGAACTAGATCTCGCATGCCACAACTAAGAGTTCACATGCCACAACTAAGAGTCTGCATACTGCAACTAAAAGATCCCGCGTGCTGCAATGAAGAGCCAGCGCAGCAAAAATAAATAAATAAATATCTTTTAAAAATATATGAAAAACAGCCAGAGAACTTGTCTAAATTAAAGGGCACTAGGGAGACATGACAACTAATTTCTGTGTGTGATCATAATTTGAATATTGGATCCAAAAAAATCATATATAAAGGACAATATTCGGGCAATTGTGGAAATATTAATATGGACAGTACATTAGATTATAGCTGTATATAATTGTTCAATTTCTTGAGTATGCTCATTTGATTGTGGTTATGTAAGAGAATGTCCTTGTTCTCAGAAGATATATACCAAAGTATTTAAAGACAAAATGCTATGATGTCTTCAACTAACTGCATACGTTCATTCATAGAGAAAGTGTGATCCAGTAAATGTTAAAATTGGTGACTCTAAGTGAAGGGTATATAGGCATTCAGTGTATTAGTCATGCAACTATTCTGAAACCTTAATGTTTTTCAAACTAAAAACTTGAGAAAAAAAATAGGCTTGGACCACTGGCATGAGGTGAAAAGATGAACTGAACCAAACAGTTCTTATGAATTTGAACTTAAAAACACAAAACGAGTCTGCTAGTTGTCAATAAAGTTGTAGGTGACAGAAAAACATGGGTGGAGTTAAGGCAACAACAAACTAAAATTATATGCAAATCAAAATTATGTGGTGGGAGGAAAGCTATTGTTTGCAAAAATAGCTGCCAAGTATTCTTCCCACCTCTGTAAGCACGCCACTTCCCCCATCAGGAGGTGAAGCCTATTTCTCCTCCCCATGATATGAACTTTCTTTGACCAACAAAATGTAGCAGAAATGACATGGTGCCAATTCTGGACCTAGGGCTTAAGGGGCCTGACAGCTTCTGCTTTACTTCTCTTGGAGCCTTAAGTCACCATGTAAAGAAGCCCTGCTGGAGAGATTGGTCCAGCCAGCCCCTCGCTGTTCTGGACACCTTAGCTGAGAAGCCACACATGTGAGTGAAGCCATCAGCACCCTCCAGCCCCAGTCAAGCTGACCCAGCCAACACTTGATGGAGCAGGGATGAGCTGTTCCTGCCAATCCCTTCCCAAATCACAGCATCATGAGCCAATAAATAAATGGCGATTGTTGTTTTAAGCCAAAGAATTTGGGGGAGGTTTACTATATAGCCAAGAGGGAGCAGAGCAGACGGACAGGGACCCAGAGATGCCTGTAGAGAGAGTGAAAAACTACCTGAGTTTTGTCATTCCAGTTCATTCCACACATAGACTCAAAACAATCCCAACTCCTTTCTTGAGTTAAATTAAGCAGGGTGGGGGAGAGATGGATTGGGAGTTTGGGATTAGCAGATGCAAACTGTTATATAGAGAATGGTCCCACTGTATAGCACAGGGAACTATATTCAACATCCTGTGATAAACCATAATGAAAAAGAAGGCATATATACATATAACTGAATCATTTTGCTGTA
This sequence comes from Hyperoodon ampullatus, assembly GCF_949752795.1. Taxonomy (NCBI): domain Eukaryota; kingdom Metazoa; phylum Chordata; class Mammalia; order Artiodactyla; family Ziphiidae; genus Hyperoodon; species Hyperoodon ampullatus. The sequence goes on along the minus strand of NC_136932.1, from coordinate 39,524,656 downwards.
CAGCGGAAATTAACACAACAATAGAAATCAACTGTACTTCAATAAATTTTTTTAAATGACTAAATTAAGCAGGTCTCTGTTCCCTGTAACAGAAAGAGCCAGACACAAGTGTCCCCTCCTGTTTTTTCTCTTTGCAGGTGTTTTTATTTTTCAAAGATTCTGGAAGAACATTTCTTAGTTCTGCTTGTCCTCATTCATTTCCTTATTTATTGAGTAACAGCACCTGATTTTTTTCAATGGTTTGCTGTGAAATGCATCATACAAACAAAAAGGGGAATAAAATCATTCATGCAACTTAAATGTAATAATAGGGTAAACAATCATCCACTGTACCATTTTTCTAGATTCCACATATATGCGTTAGTATACGATATTTGTTTTTCTCTTTCTGACTTAACTTCACTCTGTACAGATGAACTGGTTTGCAAGGCAGAAACAGACATGGATGTAGAGAACAAATGTATGGACACCAAGGGGGGAAGGGGGGTGGGATGAGATTGGGAGACTGGGACTGACATACAGACACTAATATGTACAAAATAGATAACTAATAAGAACCTGCTGTATAAAAAACTAATAAAATTCAAAAACAAAAAAAGCAATCATCCACTAATTTTGAGATATAAAACATAGCCAGTCCTTCCAAGGTCTCTGTTTACTCCTCACTTGCAGTCTATTCTCTACCGCCCAGCACTAACCACTGTGATGACTTTCGTGTTGATCATTCTCACTTTTCCTTTTTAGTTTTCCACCTAGATATGCCTCCCTAAATATTACTGAGTTTTGAAAATCTGTGTAGTAAGCACCAAACAAGGAGGGTAAGGAAAGGGTGACCCTGGCACTGCAGAAGGAGAAGATAAGCTGAACTGTCTCTGGGTCACTGCCTGGCTTCAGCTTCCCTGAGCATTTATAAGAGCCTTTTATGGGAAAATCACTGAGTAACATGATGAGTAACACTGGGCATCGGGCTCAGCACAGTTGAGACATGTGGCAGCACCACAGCATGGGCCAGGTTTTAGGTGTTTGCCCAGGATACAGTCAGAGGGAGAGGCTGTTCTGTATTTTCTGTTCACCAGGACTTGCCCTCCAGCTCCTAGAAGAGGTCTAAGCAGAGCATTTCGAGACACTATCCACAGCAGATCAGGCAGCAGGGCATGCAGGAGTGATCAGCATATTGACGAAGTTCAGAGGAAAATGTGGGTCAGACTCTCTGGACATGTTATCCTTGATTTAAAAGTCTGCATGATGGTGGTGGGGCGAATGGTGGTGTCAGCCCTCAATTCATCTCTCTCTCGGGTCGCATTGCTTCAATCTGAATTTGTTTCCTTCTGCATCCAGTGCACAGCTGTCATCCTGGAATCTCCCATTACCCTCGCCCTGAGGATTCCCTTCACCTTTCTCCTGTGTCAGATTCCTATTTATTGTATGTCATGCCTTCCTCTTGGTTTATTCTCTTGTTCAGAAAGCACAGTAAGGGGCTTCCCTGGTGGCGCAGTGGTTAAGAATCCGCCTGCCAATACAGGGGACACGGGTTCGAGCCCTGGTCTGGGAAGATCCCACATGCCGCAGAGCAACTAAGCCTGTGCACCACAGCTATGGAGCCTGCACTCTAGAGCCCGCGAGCCACAACTACTGAGCCCACGCGCCACAACTACTGAAGCCCGTGCACCTAGAGCCCATGCTCCGCAACAAGAGAAGCCACCGCAATGAGAAGCCCATGCACCGCAACAAAGAGTAGCCCCCGCTCGCCGCAACTAGAGAAAGCCCGTGCGCAGCAACAAAGACCCAATGCAGCCAAAAATTAATTAATTAATTAATTATTTAAAAAAAGGTACAGTAAGGACTTCCCTGGTGGTGCAGTGGTTAAGAATCCGCCTGCCAATGCAGAGGACACAGGTTTGATCCCTGGTCTGGGAAGATCCCACGTGCCGCAGAGCAACTAAGCCCGTGAGCCACAACTACTGAGCCTGTGCTCTAGAGCCCATGAGCCACAACCACTGAGCCCACATGCCGTAACTACTGAAGCCCGTGCGTCTAGAGACCATGCTCCACAACAAGAAAAGCCACCACAATGAGAAGCCCATGCACCGCAACGAAAAGTAGCCCCCGCTCACCACAACTAGAGGAAACCCACGGGCAGCAACGAAGACCCAACGTAGCCCAAAAATAATTAATTAATTAATTTTTTAAAAAAAGCACAGCCTTCAGTAGCTTTTTCAGAAAGGATGCATAGGAGGGAAATGCTATGAAATGTTGCATACTTGAAAATGTCTTTATTTACCCTCATAGTTGATTGATAATTTAGCTGGGTGGAGAATTCTAGGTTGGAAATCATTCTGTTTCAGAATTTTGAGGGCATTGTTCTGTTGTCTTCTTGCTTCCAGTGTTATTCACTGAAGAATGAAAAGTCAAATCTGATTCCTAATCTCCATCTCTCTTTTTTTCTCTCAAAGATTTTTTAAATCTCTTTGCCCCCATGTTCTGAAATTTCATGATGATGTATCTTGGTGGGTCTCTTTTCATCCTTTTTTCTGGGCATTTGAAGGACCCCTCAATCTGGAAACTCATGTCCTTGAGCTTGGTAAATTTTTCTGTATTGTTTTACTGATGACTGCTTCCCCTAAATCTTCTCTGTTCTCTCTGTAACTCCTATTATTTAGATACTGAACCTCTCAGACTTATTGTTTTAATCTTCTCATCTTTTCTCTCCTATTTTCTATCTCTTCATCTTCTTCAGGATTTCCTCAAGTTTACCTTCCAACTCTTCTATTACATTTTTTGGGCCTACTATCCTGCTTTAACTTTTAAGGGCTTTTTTTTTCTCTTAATATTTGTAATTATATCATCCTGTTCTTATAACACAAGTGCAATATATTCTCTTACCTTTATATTAGTGATAGATTTTTAAAGTCTTCACATCCCTGTATCCTGAGTGGTTGTTTGTTTTGTTTCATTTTGTTTTTCTTTTGTTTTGGGCTCTATCTTCAATGTCAGAAGCAGCATCTGATTCTTTTGGGAGGAAACTGCCTCCACCCATATTTTCAATCCATGCAAGTGGACTCACCATTTGCTAATTCTTTTGTCATGCATAATATACTTAACCTGCCTGGGCTTTAGTTTCTTCATCAGTTAAATGAGGATGATGATAGAATCTATTTTATTGGAATTGTCAAGAGGATTAAGTGAAATAACACAGAGGACACTGATTTTGAGTCCTTTTCAGGCTTGGGGAGGCTAAATTGCCCAAGGTTACACATCTAATCACAGAAAATTTAGACTCAGATTCATGATTTACACATAATTAGTACTCAATGAATTTTAGCTATCTAAACTACTATTAAGGTGGCACTCACACCACCTCTCAGCTGACGAAGAGGAGTACGTGACCAAAGCCTGGCCAAAGAGATTCAGCATTGGGATTTTCGCTGGAATGATTTGAAAGGAAAAACTCTATTTTTGTTAGACTTTCACATTGGTAAAACATCATCCCAGAGCTGCTACTAGCCCTCTGTGATGGTTAATTTTACATGTCAACTTGACTGGGCCACAGGATGCCCAGATAGCTGGTTGACCCTTATTTCTGGGTAGTCTGTGAAAGTGTTTCCAGAAGAGACTAGCATTTGAATCAGTGGGCTGAGTAAAGCAGATGGCCCTCCCCACTGTGGGTGGGCCTTATCCAATCCGTTGAGGGCTGAATAGAACAAAAAGGTGCAAAGAGGTTGAAATTGCTCTCTGCCTATTTAAAGTCCTGTCCTCAAGCACTCCTAGTTCTCAAGCCTTCAGACTCAGACTAGAATCTACACCATCTGCTCTCCAGCTCTCAAGCCTCTGATACACCATCAGTTCTCTTTGGTCTCCAGCTTACAGATGGCAGATCATGGGACTTCTCAGCCTCAATAATCATAGGAGCCAATACCTTATAACAAATCTCTTTTTAGTATTTATATTCATATATAATTTACAACAATATATAACTTAAGGTTTCCTAATTTACACAGACAGAGATCTGGGGAACGTGGAGGAATGGACACTAAGGGTGTGGGATAATGGTGGAAGGAACATAAAATTGGATCAGAACAAATTTACTGATATGGGCTCACTAGGCAGAGATTCTATATTTAGTTTGCAGCTTGGGAAGTTAGAACAGTTTGGTTGCTTGGTTGGCTGAAACATGGACCAAAAGGCGGCCCACAGTGAGTGAACTGGAAATGATGAACCTGCCTTGGTTTAATGTCGAGGAAAGGATTCAAAGGATTAGGGAGGTTGGAATGTTACAGGGTATTTGTCATTTAAGGCCTACTCACCTCACCCACGCTGGGAGGGTCTGGAAGACAGTGAGAAGGAAATTTGCGAGGGGAGCCCCAGCAGCCTGGAGGAGCTCTGAGATTGCTCTTCTCTGTAGGCCAGACCTCTCAGTGGGAACTGCAGCCACTGAATTGGAAACCCTAAATGTGATGGGAGTAACTGGATCCCAGGATGGTGGAGGCCAAGTGGTAGCACTCAACCACTCAAAGGCAAGATGGGCTTGGTTACCATAATGGATAGCAGAGTCAAAGTATTAATAGAACAGTCTGACTCTCATAGACCTAGTTGGCTAGTTGATGGTGGTGTTCTAGAAGTGAAATAGATAGGAAGCCTACTAAATGCTTACTTGATCTATATGAGCAAAAAAATTCCAGGTCTGGTGAACAAAAGTCTAACTGGAATAAGGGTCCCACAGTCAATTCCCAGACTTGAGCCAGTTTACAGACCCAGATCCCGTTGAATGAAGGGGAGGCCAGTCCCCTTGAGGAAGGACCCTCGTATGCTACCCAAAATTTATACTGTTGGTCTTTCTCTCAGCCTTCCCCCAAAGGGACCTTCAGCCTTTGCCAGAGTAATTGTGCATTGGTGGAAAGGAAATAATCAGACCTTTCAGGGACTTCTGGACACTGGCTCTGAACTGAAATTAATGCCAGGAGACCCAAAATGTCACTGTGATCCACCAGTCAGAGGAGAGCCTGATGTAAGTCAGGAGATCAATGGAGTTTTAGCTCAGGTCTGTCTCATAGAGGGCCCAGTGGGTCCTTGAGCCCACCTTGTAGCTATTTCCTCAGTTCCAGAATGTGTAATTGGAATAAATATACTCAGCAGCTAGCAAAATCCCCCCATTAGTTCCCTGACTTGTGGAGTGAGAGCTATTAGGGTGGGAAAGGCCAAGTGGAAGGCACTAGAGCTGCCTCTACGTAGGAAAATAGTAAGCCAAAAGCAGTACTGCGTTCCTGGAGGTATCGCAGAGATTAGTGCCACCATCAAGGACATAAAGGATAAAGGGGTGTTAATTCCCACCATATTGCCGTTCAACTTGCCTTTCTCGTCTGTACAGAAGATAGATGGGTCTTAAAGAATAATAATGGATTATCACAAGCTTAACCAGGTGGTGTTTCCAATAGCAGTTATTGTACCAGCTGTGGTTTCATTGCTTGAGCAAAGTACTGTGTTGGCCAAAAAGTTCCTTCGGTTTTAAAGTAAGAATAAGAGACATTTTTGATTTTCATCAAGAGCTGTATTGAACAATGTATTCACCATTTTGTTCCACTACCTTCTGCCATTTTTCAGGCAACTTTATAATTCCATCTTCCTAAAACTTTTTATTTCTTTGAGCAAAGAACTGTCCAGGTGCCTTTTATAGTCTTCCAGGGAATTGAAATTTTTTCTATGACGAGAATTTTGTAAAGATCAAAATAAATGGAAATCCAAAGGTGCAATGTTTGGTGAATATGGCGGATGAATCAGAACTTACCAGCCAAGCTGTAACAGTTTTTGTCTGGTTATCAAAGAAACATGTGGTCTTGCATCATCCTGATGGAAGATTACATGTTTTCTGTTGAATAATTCCGGACGCTTTTCATCAAGTGCTGCTTTCAGTCAGCCTAATTGGGAGCAGTACTTGTTGGAATTAATCGTTTCGTTTTCTGGAAGGAGCTCATGATAGAGGACTCCCTTCCAATCCCACCATATACACAACATCACCTTCTTTGGATGAAGACCAGCCTTTGGTGTGGTTAGTGGTGGTTCATTTCTCTTGCCCCACAATCTTTCCTTTCCACATTATTGTACATATCCACTTTTCATCACCCATCACAATTTGTTTTCACTATGTGTAAGGAGAGAATCACATGCAGAAATACAGTCAAGGAGGTATTGTTGGCTTAACTTATGTGGAACCCGAACATCAAAGCAATGAACATAACCAAGCTGGTGCAAGTGATTTTCAGCGCTTGATTTGGATATTTTGAGTATGTCGGCTATCTTCCGTGCGGTATAACGTTGATTATTCTCAATTAACATCTCAATTTGATTGCTATCAACTTCAACTGGTCTACCCGACCATGGAGCATTGCCCAGCGAGAAATCTCCAGCACGAAACTTAGCAAACCACTTTTGACAAGTTCGATCAGTCACAGCACCCTCCCCATATACTGCACAAACCTTTTTTTGCGTTTCAGTTGCGTTTTTACCTTCCTTGAAATAATAAAGCATAATATGCCGAAAATGTTGCTTTTTCTCTTCCATCTTCAATATTAAAATGGCTACACAAAAACTCACCAATTTTAATAAGTTTTTTTTAAAAAATGCATGCTGATATGATAGCTGTCATAATACAATCTAACAACATTGTTTCCAATGAAGTTAAAGACAACTAAGTGCTACTAGAGCCATCTTACGGAAAAGACCGAATGAACCTTTTGGCCAACCCAGTAACACATCTCCTGGCACCTCGCATGCAGCTACTGATCTGGCAAATGCCTTTTTCTCCACCCTGTCAAGCAGTCTACTTTCAGCTGTCAAAGCCAACAACAGACCTTTACGATGCTACCTCAGGGATACACCAACTCTTCAGCCCAATGTCATAATTTAGTTCTCAGGAATCTTGATCACCTTTCTCTCCCACAAAGCTATCACTATGGTCCACTGCATTGATGACACTAATCTAATCAGACCTAGTGGGCAAGAAGTAGCAACTACTCTAGATTTGGTAAGACATTTGCATGCCAGAAGGTGGGAAATAAATCCAACAAAAATTCAGGGACCTTCCACCTCAGTGAAATTTCGAGGGGTCCAGGGGTAAGGGGCACGTCAAAATATTCCTTCTAGACATGCAGTGCTGTTTGGAGCATTTGACAGCCCCCTATAGGTGAACTGCAGTGCAGGCCCTTAGGATTTTGGAGCAAAGCCCTACCATCCCCTCCAGATAACTACTCTCTTTTTGAGAAACAGCTCTTGGCCTGCTACTGGGCCTTAGCAGAGACTGAACGCTTGACCATGGACTCCCAAGTTACCATGTGACCTGAACTGCCCACCGTGAACGGGGCGTTACCTGACCCACCAAGGCACACAGTGCACGGCAGCGCTCCATCATCAAATGGAAGTGACATATACATGATAAGGCCTGAGCAGGCCCTGAAAGCACAAGTAAATTACATGAAGACGTGGCCCAAAGGTCCATGGGCCCCACTCCTGCTGCCCCTTCTCTCTCCCATCCTGCACCTATGGCCTCATGGGGAGCTCTCCATGGCAGCTGACAGAGAAAGAGAAGACTCTGGTCTGGTTTACAGATGGTTCTGCACAATATGCAGGCACCACCCAAAACTGGACAGCTGTAGCACCACAGGCCCTTTGGGGACATCCCTGAAGGACAGTGGTGTGGGCAGAACTTCAGACAGTGCACCTGGTTGTTCACTTCGCTTGGAAGGAGAAATGGCCAGACACGTGATTATATACTGATTTATGTGTCCAATGGTTTGGCTGGATGGTTAGGGATTCAGAAGGAACATGATTGGAAAATTGGTGATGAGGAAATGTGGTGAAGAGATACATGGGCAAAAAACCATGAAGGTATTTGTGTCCCATGTGAATGCTCACCGAAGGGTAAGCTCAGCAGAGGAAGATTTTAATAATGAAGCGGAAAGGATGACCCATCCTGTGGATGCCAGTCTCTTTCCACAGCCAGCCCAGTCATCACCCACTTGGCTCATGAATGAAGCAGCCATGGTGGCAGGGGTGAAGGCAATGCACAGGCTCAGCAACACGCACTTCTACTGCCCAAGGCCAACCTGGCTGTGGCCACTGCTGAGTGCCCAACCTGCCAGCAGCAGAGACCAACACCTAGTCGTCGATACAGCACCATCCCCGAGGTGATCTGCTAGCTACTTTGTGGCATGTTGACTATACTGGACAACTTCCATCACGGAAGAAGTACCATTTTGTTCTTCCTAGGACAGACGCTTACTCTGGATACAGATTTGCCTTCCCTGCACACAGTGCTTCTCCAAGAACTACCATCCGTGGACTTGCAGAATGCCTTATCCACTCCCATGGTATTCCACACTGAAATGCTTGACCAAGAACTCACTTCACACATTAAAAAAAAAAAAAAAGAACTTCACAGCAAAAGAAGTGCAACAATGAGCCCACACTCATGGAATGTACTAGTCTTAACATGCTCCCCACCATCCTGAGGCAGCTGGTTGGATAGAACAGTGGAACGGCCCTGTGAAGACTCAGTTACAGTGCCAGCTAGGTGGCAATACCTCTCAGGGCTGCGGCCAGGTTCTCCAGGAGGCTGTATATGCTCTGAATCAGTGTCCAATATACAGTGCTGTTTCTCCCATAGCCAGGATTCACGGATCCAGGAATTGGGGTGGAAAGGGGAGTGGTACCACTCACTCTAACCCCTAGTGACCCACTAGCAAAGTTTTAGCTTCCTGTTCCTGTGACCTTATGCTCTGCTGGCCTACAGGTCTTAGTTCCAGAAGGAGGAATGCTTCCACTAAGAGATATAACAATGATTCCAATGAGCTGGAAGTTAAGAGAGCCACCCGGCCACTTTGGGCATCTCATGACTGAATCAACAGGCAAAGAAGGGAGTTACTATGCTGGCTGGGGTGACTGATCCTGGCTGCCAAGAGGAAACTGGACTATCCACGATGGAGGTAAGGAAGAATATGTGTGGAATACAGGAGATCCCTTAGACATCTCTTAGTATTACTGTGTCCTATGATTAAGGTCAATGGAAAAGTACAATCCAACACAGGCATGACTACTAATGGTGCAGATCCTTCAGGAATGAAGGTTTGGTCATCCTACAAGTAAAGAATGATGATGACCATCTCAGGTTCTTGTTGAAGGCAAAGGGAATACAGAATGGGTAGCAGGAGAAAGTAGTTATAAATACCAGCCACGTGGCCAGTTAGAGAAATGTAACTGTCATAGAGGATTTCCTCCTCATTTTGTTATGATTGTGTGGGAGTATCTTTGTTTTCTTTCCTCTCTTATTTCCTTATCATGCAACATAAGATGTACTGACTTTAAATCATAATATTTAAGTATTGTTAATTCTACATCATACTGTTTAAGTTAGAGGATAACAAGGAGAGTAAACATCACTCAAGGACTTTACCTCCTCTTCTGAGGAAGGGGTTAGTGCATTTTCAGTTGTATGGACAGTTGTACTGTGTCAGGTGGAATTAAGCCTTTGTTATTCTTTACTTGGAGATTAGTATGGTTTAAGAAGATATGTATGAGTGTCAACTTGACAGGGGGTGGACTTGTGATGGTTAATTTTATGTGGGCCACAAGGGTGCCCAGATAACTGGCTAAAAATTATTTCTGGGTGTGCCTGAAGGTGTTCCAAGAAGAGATTAGCATTTGAATTAGTGGACTGAGTAAAGAAGACAGCCCTCCCCAGCGTGGGTGGGCCTATCAAATCCATTGAGAGCTGAATAGAACAAAAAGGTGGAGGAAGGCTGAGTCCACTCTCTACCTGACAACTTGAGTTGGGACATCAATCTTTTACTCTCAGCACTCCTGGTTCTCAGGCCTTCAGACTCAGCCTAGAATCTACACCATCAGCTTTCCGGGTCCCCTTGGCTCTGTTTCTCTGGAAGACACTGACTAATACACCCTCTTTAACAGCTCTCATGGAGAGTCTATGTGAAAGTAAAACCAACACAAAATACAAATTAAGAGATGGAAATAGATTTCTCATGATGATCCATGAGTGCCTGGATCCAACTTGCCTGAGGTATTACGTGCCCTGACTTTCTAGTACTATGAATAAGTACATTCCTTTTGTTTCTCTTAAGCCACTTTTAGTTCAGTTTTCATCACTTGCACAGACAAATTCCAATACAATGAGAACATACCATTCTGAACCTATGTATTTCACTTAATGTATCGTTATCATATTTTCATATTATTAAAACTATTCTCCAACATTATTTTGCTTGGTATTATAGTTTATTTTTATCAAGCCCATAGTGGTGAACAGATAAATTGTTATTAATTTTTCAATATTATAGATAACATTGATATTAATATCCTCATAGCTAAATGTTTGTGCCTATCATGATTGTTTCCTGAAAATAAATTCCTAGAACTGGAACTTCTGGGCCAAAAGTTATGGAGGATATTAAGACTTTGTTACATATAGTAAAAGTGACCCCTTGAAAGGTGACGCCAATTTATTCTCACACCAAAAACATATGGGAATGCCTGTTTTCTCCATCCACTGCCTACAATGGGTAGGATCTTTCTTAAAATCTCTGCTAAGTTAATCACATACACACAAAAGTGATATCTCATTTTACTCTGCATTTCTTTACTGAGTTGCCTGCCTTGTATAGATTTTTCAGTATTGTGCTAGATTCAGTTTGTTAACATTTAGGAATCCTGCATCTATATTCTGAAATTGGTTCTTCTGGTATTCTATTTTCTCAGGATTATCAGGCTTTTTTCTAGCTTTATAAAATAAGAAATACAGAGGTGTGAAGACGGACAAACCTGAGGTGGAGTCTAAATTCCATGGTTAGATGTATAACTTTGGGCAATTTAATCTTCCTAACCCTGAATAGGGGTGCCCACTGGGAAAGGGGCCAATTAAACCTCACAGAACCTGGAAAGGCTCAGCCCTTGGAGATTCTAGGTACCACAAAAACCGCAGGTGAGACATGAGGCTAAAATGAGGAGGTGCTTGGACATGTGTTACTGAGGGATCAGACCACTACCTTCCCTCATGTTCCATATTTGCAGGCTGGCACCTTCTGTACAAGAGACGGGAAGTTTACCTTATGAAGAAATGAGATGCTCCGGACTTGGGGAGACCAGGTAGAGTAGAGGAAGTGGGGTGAGGGATGGGACTGAACATAGGGAGATTAAGTGAAACTTAACACTGAACGGTGGGGACCCCAGTCCTTCCCCAACCAGCTCCTAGAATTGTGAGCAGCTCATAACAAGGCAGGAGACGGGGCAGTTCTTTTCTGCAGAATGAAACTGCTCCAGAGGAAAGCCCTCCCTGTTCTAACACTTGAGGGTATTCCCAATAACAGAGCCCTTTCACTTACCAGTTTCCCTGTGTGAGGTCCGTGTGTCCACAACCCTGCTCAGGTACTCAGAGCTTCCAGTCAGAGTTATAATGCTGCACACCTGTGTGAAGAGATAGCCAAGGAACATAAGACATTTGAAGAGAAAACAAATAAGAGAATTTTTATTTTTTATTATAACATTTTTATTATAACTTAATTATATATATTGTATATAATTATATAACATAAATGTATTATAACTCATTCTTTTAACTTTACTATAATTTATATTACGACACTATAATGAAAAGAAATAAAGAGTCAACTGAAATAATTTAGGGGGAGAGGAGATGCAGAATAAACCCTTTAAAACACCCTTCTTTTTTTTAATTAATTAACTTTTAGCTGCGTTGGGTCTTTGTTGCTGTGCGCGGGCTTTTTCTAGTTGCGGCAAGCGGGGGCCACCCTTCATCGCGGTGCGCGGGCCTCTCACTATCGCGGCCTCTCTTGTTGCGGAGCACAGGCTCCAGACGCGCGGGCTCAGCAGTTGTGGTACACGGGCTTAGCTGCTCCGCAGCATGTGGGATCTTCCAGGACCAGGGCTTGAACCCGTGTCCCCTGCATTGGCAGGCAGATTCTCAACCACTGCGCCACCAGGGAAGCCCCTAAAACACCCTTCTTGACAGAGGTGAACACTTGTCCCCTTCTCCTGATATTTCTTTGTGGAAGAAGCTTAATCCATGCAAAAATAACATATCTCATTGGTAATTATGGGAAGATTAAAAGGGAACCCTTGACTCAGCTCCACCAATTTTTTCTTCTTGGGAGCCAGTGGGCCTACAGGGACCATGAGTTCTCCATCACTGCCCTCCAAACTTTTAGTTGTACAGAGAAGGGTGGAAGACTCAGTTTAGGACTGTGTTCTGATTACTACTGCTTTATAACAAGTTAACCCAAGGGAACTATACTCAGTTTTGTTTTGTTTTGTTTTTTGGCCACACCATGTGGCTTGTGAGATCTTTGACCAGGGATCGAACCTGGGCCCTTGGCAGTGAGAGCACAGGGTCCTAAACACTGGACCACCAGGGAGTTCCCTATACTCAATATCTTATAATAACTTACAGTGAAAAAGAACCTGAAAAAGAATATATATATAACTGAATCACTTTGCTGTATACTTGAAACTAACCCAAAATTGTAAATTTACTATACTTCAATAAAAATAAATAAATCTAATAAATATGAATATAAAGATGTGTTTATGTATGTATGTATATACATAACAAGTTAACCCAAAATGTAAAGGCTTAAAACAAACATTTTCTTTTGCTCCCAGATTCTGTGGGTCAGAGATCCAGACAGGGCCAGCAGAAAAGGCCCGTTTCCGCTGCATGACCCCTGGGGCCTCAGCTGGGAAGGCTCCAGGGCTGGAAGGCCTGACTGCTGGAGGCTGGATTCACATGGAGGCGCCTTCACTTCCATGTCTGGTGTTTAAGGCTGACTGCCTGCTGAGACCTCTGCTTGGAGCTATTGATCGTAGCACCTACACGTGACCTCTCCCTACGGCCTGGGCTCAGACTTCTTACCTTACAGCTCAGGGCTCCAAAAAGTGTTTGGCAAACAAGGTAGAAGCTGCAAGCATTTATTCCTGGCCTCAGGATTCACACATCCATCATTTCCATCACACTCTATTGGTTACAAGGGAGTTACAAACCCGCCCAGGTTTGGGGTGAGGGAAAGACATAGACCTGCACCTTTCAAAGGATAGTCTCACAGAATTTCTGGGTATCTTCTAAAACTGCCTCAGGGCATAATCTTAAAGACCCTAACATCTGATGCAAGGGACAAAAACATTAAAGAAATAAATGAGGAGGGGCTTCCCTGGTGGCGCAGTGGTTAAGAATCCGCCTGCCAATACAGGGGACACGGGTTTGAGCCCTGGTCTGGGAAGATCCCACTTGCCATGGAGCAACTAAGCCCGTGCACCACAACTACTGAGCCTGCGCTCTAGAGCCCGAGAGCCACAACTACTGAGCCCGCATGCCACAACTACTGAAGCCCGTGCACCTAGAGCCCGTGCTCCACAACAAGAGAAGCCACGACAATGAAAAGCCCACACACCGCAACAAAGACCCAATTCAGCCAAAAATAGGTAAATAAATATTTTTTAAAAAGAAAGAGGGATCCCCTGGTGGCGCAGTGGTTGAGAGTGCGCCTGCCGACGCAGGGGACACGGGTTCGTGGCCCGGTCTGGGAAGATCCCACATGCCGCGGAGCGGCTGGGCCCGTGAGCCATGGCCGCTGAGCCTGCGCGTCTGGGGCCTGTGTTCTGCAACGGGAGAGGCCACAACAGTGAGAGGCCCGCGTACCGCAAAAGCAAACAAACAAACAAACATGCCCTCTGTAGCATGTATCCTATGTCAGAAAAAGTGGAAACTGAATGATCATCAGCAGAGGAGTGGTTAAAACCACGGTGGAGCACCATGCAGCTGTTAAAAGAACGAGTCCAAGGAATTCCCTCCCTGGCGGTCCAGTAGTTAGGACTCCGAGCTTCCACTGCAGGGGGCACAGGTTTGATCCCTGGTCGGGGAACTAAGATCCCACGTGCTGCACAACACAGCAAAAAAAAAAAAAAAAAAGAATGAGTCCAAGGTATAACTACTGAACTACAGAAATGTCCATGAAACAGATCTCTTAAGTGAGAAATGCAAGCTGCAGGGCAAAGTGTACAGTATGGCACAGATTTTTTTACACAACCAGAGCCAGCCACTCCTAGAAGTGTATTCATGATTGAAGATGATTCCATGAACCGAGAGAAACTTGAGCAGACTCTTTGGACTTCACTTGGGATCGGGGCAGCAGAGGTGGGAGGGAGAGGGGGAAAGGCAGCAAGGGGGCAAGGATCTGCCAGTTTTCTTCTCTCTGTAGGTACATAGCTCCCTGGGAGCAAACCTTCTTTGACTCTCCTCTGAGCCTTAAGTGTCCCCTCTCCAGCACCCTTTGAGGTCCCACAAAGGCTCTCTCCTTCCCATCACACCCTCCCCAGCTCCCACTCCTACCCCAATACTCCCTTGGTCGGCAGAGCTGGTGGATGAGGAGGAGGGGGCAAATGGACCTCAAGGGCCCAAGACACTACCTGGTAGGAAAGAGATTGAGACTGGAATTCTTTTTCTGTTTAATATTAACTAAGTTCTCTCTGAAAGACTGAGAAGGTTCTAAAAGAGATCCAACAGGAGGAAAGAACCCTAAAGTTCCCGAAAGGGAAGCCTCTGTGAGCAAAGTCATCTGGTCAAATGACCAGGCTCAATACCAGTGCCTAAATGTTTAAGGGGTTGAGGCTGGACATGGCCCTGACCCAGGCCCCTGGCCCCTGGCACCACAGTCACACTGGAGGACCTTGCCCAAGCCTGTATGAACTAAGACACGGGTCCCCAACTCCCGGGCCATGGACCGGTACCTGTCCGTGGCCTGTTAGGAACCAGGCTGCACAGCAGGAGGTGAGCAGCGGCCGGGCGAGCGAGCGAAGCTTCATCTGTATTTACAGCCGCTCCCCATCGCTCACATTATCGGCTGAGCTCCGTCTCCTGTCAGATCAGCAGCGGCATTAGATTCTCATAGGAGAGCAAACCCTACTGTGAACTGCGCACGCGAGGGATCTAGGTTGTGCGCTCCTTATGAGAATGTAATGCCTGATGATCTGAGGTGGAGCTGAGGCGGTGATACTGGCACTGGGGAGCGGCTGCAAATACAGATTAACCTTAGCAGAGAGGTCTGACTGCACAGAGACCATAATAAATCAATTGCTTGCAGACTCATTTCAAAACCCTATCAGTAGGGACTTCCCTGGTGGCACAGTGGTTAAGAATCCACCTGCCAATGCAAGGGACATGGGTTCGAGCCCTGGTCTGGGAAGATCCCACATGCCACGGAGCAACTAAGCCTGTGCGCCGCAACTACTGAGCCTGCGCTCTAGAGCTCGTGAGCCACAACTACTGAAGCCTGCATGCCACAACTACTGAGCCTGTGCTCTGGAGCCTGCAAGCCACAACTACGGAAGCCCACACACTGCAATGAAGGGTAGCGCCCCTCACCACAACTAGAGAAAGCCCGTGTGCAGCAACGAAGACCCAATGCAGCCAAAAATAAATAAAATAAATAAATTTAAAAAAAACAAAAAAAACCCTATCAGTGAGTAGCAAGTGAAAACAAGCTCAGGGCTCCCACTGATTCTGCATTATGGTGAGTCGTATAATTATTTCATTATATATTACAATGTAATAATAATAGAAATATAGTGCACAATAAATGTAACGTGCTTGAATCATCCCGAAACCATCTCCCCACCCCGCCACCCCGGTCCGTGGAAAAATTGTCTTCCATAAAACTGGTCCCTGGTGCCAAAAAGGTTGGGGACTGCTGAACTAAGAGGTGGGAAGCCCGAGTGTGCATCACTGTTGTGGCCTAGGCAGTGGTCCCCGTGGCACTAGAAAATGACCCATCAGATTGTGTAGGAACAATGTTTCCCTAGTTCCACCAGTGAACAAGAACAGAAGCAAGTAACAGCACTCAGAGCTGGGTCGGGGTGGGGAGTGCTGGGCTTCCTGCACGTAGGGGCAGGGGGTGCTCAAATTACTAAGTGGAAAAACATGTGATATGTCTACCCTGAAATCAGAGCCTATGTTTAGTTTAAAGTTACACAGTTTATAATGCCGTGTTTGTATGTCCAATTTGTCCTCAAGGAACGAACACAAATTTCTCTAGCCCCGTGCCAAATATGGGCTCCAAACACTCGTATAGCGGGGACAGTGGAGTTATCCTCGAGCCGACCGAAGTCTGAGCCGCACTGGTACAGGAGAAAGGAAGGGGGTGAAATTATTCTTGTGTTTAGAAGAACACTTTCACAAGACTTTTCGGCTATGAAGTGCAAGGTCCATCCCCCTCACACACAGCCCCTGGGGTATAACCTAGTGAGAGAAGCTTTTTTTTTTTTTTTTTTTTTTTTTTTTGCGGTACACGGGCCTCTCACTGTTGTGGCCTCTCCCGTTGCGGAGCACGGGCTCCGGACACGCAGGCTCAGCGGCCATGGCTCACGGGCCCAGCCACTCCGCGGCATGTGGGATCTTCCTGGACCGGGGCACGAACCCATGTCCCCTGTATCGGCAGGCGGACTCTCAACCACTGTGCCACCAGGGAAGCCTAACCTAGTGAGAGAAGCTTTGATCAAGAAGTTGAATCTGGGACTTCCCTGGTGGTCCAGTGGTTAAGACTCCATGCTTCCACTGTAGGGGACACGGGTTCGATCCCTGGTTGGGGAACTAAGATCCTGCATACTGCAGGGCACGGCCAAAAAAAAAAAAAAAAAAAAAAAGATATTAAATCGTTCTGCAAAGAGAGGTCATGGGAATGTGGGATGAAAAACAGGGCCCTGGAAGTCTAGAAGAAGAGGAGAGTCTAGCTTTGGGGTGCACACATGGGCTTCCCTACTGCAAAGGGCCCAGCAAACCCCAGCCCCTGGTCCTTCCTGTGGTAAACAGAAGAACAAAATGGTAATTGTACAGACCAATAAACATTTTAAAATAAGAGGCTTAATTCTCCCTGTTGAAAATAAGAGACTTCTCCCCTCACACCTTTCTTAGAGCACTAACTTTAGAAAACTTGTAAGCTCTTTCTCTGCCTCTTTGAAATGTGTGTAAGTCTTTTTAGAAGCCAAACCAGCCTCTTGCAGCTTTAGGACCCAGGGATGTCTCTCCCAAGGCCCTGGGAGCCATCTCTTCGAAATGGAAATATCAGGAGAGAGAGCACCCCTATCTCCCAATTCCTACGGGAGGGCAGGACCCTAACTGAGGTGGGCTCCTTGCTCCAAGTTGCAAAACTACCTCCTGTCATAAAGATGCTTTGGGGGCCTCCCTGGTGGCGCAGTGGTTTGAGAGTCCGCCTGCCGATGCAGGGGATACGGGTTCGTGCCCCGGTCTGGGAGGATCCCATATGCCGCGGAGCGGCTGGGCCCGTGGGCCATGGCTGCTGAGCCTGCGCATCCGGAGCCTGTGCTCCGCAACGGGAGAGGCCACAACAGTGAGAGGCCCGCATACCACAAAAAAAAAAAAAAAAAAAAAAAAAAAAAAAAAAAAAAGATGCTTTGTTTTTCCTGCAATTAAGCCTATTAATAACACAAAGGATCACCAATTACCGTAAAGTTAGGATGAATGGTGTGTGAAAAATAGTGCTCTCAAGCCTCTTACTTGAGAACTAGTTACTGTTTATCTTGAGAACTAGTTACTGTTTATCTTGAGAACATGCGTGTAATGGCTATATCTGTTTGGCTCTATAACAGGGCGGGATACTTTATCTTTACAATCTCTTAGCAGATGGCCTGTGGCGCACATCACATTCTGGTAATGCTTATTCAAATATAAAACTGTTTTCTTTCCTCCACTACCTTTGTAGAGAGGTTTTCCTGGGTTGGGAAATTTTGTTTTTAATTATATTCCCCAACATAATGCATGTGCTTAAACAGGAAAAAAAAAAAAAAGTGGGAAGGTCTTGAGATGTAAGACCCCTAAATGGGATGGACATGGAAAAACAGTGGGGAGAGATAGAGGAATTTCTAAGAGTGACGCTGACATTCAACTGAAAATTGTTTCCAAAATGTAAATAATAGCATAATAGCAGCAAATACATACAGAGACTACAGTCAGGCATCGTTCTAAGTGTTTTACACATTAACTTAATTAGCTATGTAGTAGTTTGGATTATTGTTCTTAATTATTCACCCCCCAACCTGCCTCTGAGAACTCTCCAGTGGGCAGAAAGGTATCACGGACCAGCAGAGAAGCAGGCTGAAGTTAGGACTGGTTTTGGAAGTAGGTATGATGCAAACTCTCTTTTCTAGCTAAAAGTGACCCTTGAAGGGCGTGTGTGGAAAGGCCAGATTCAGCTACTACATAAGATGGGAATGTGAGCCACTCTATTTGGATATTACAGGATATCCCAAACTGGAGGAAATTGGGGGCCAGCATATGGCAGACACCAGCCCTGAGCACTGAGGATGTAGTAAGCAGGAGTGGGCCCAGAAGATAAGAAGGGGAAGGGCACTCAGTAAGGATCAGACACTTCCGTAAGGTTTGGAAGTGCCCTGGCCTAGCCCAGCTGCCAAACACATCCACTGTGAGCCCGATGCTTAGAATGACTTGGGTCAAGAAGACCTGGAGAGGAACCTGCAAGAGGCTTCCTGGGTGGGTGGTGAAGCCTGAGCCCTGAATCATCCTTCTGACATTTACAAAGTCCTTAACCAGCACTGGCCCCACCGCTGCTCCCTGGTTTCCTGCCCTGAGTGCCACAAAGGACCAGGAAATAGTGGAGGGGAGGGCGGGCAGTGAGCAGCAGTACAAAGACAAAAGGGAAGATGAAAGAAGTAGAACTTCATGACTAATAAAATCTTTACACCTAATTTTTTAGAAGGAAATTGAATTCTGGTGGGGAAAGCAGGCACCACGGTCAGTGAGGCCAGAATAAAAATTTACCTGGAACCTACAGAAGGGAAAGAGGCTGAATTCATTTGGAAGGGACAAAGTCCATGGGAATTGCCCACAGATGCTGGGTCCCCCAAGTGCCTCCATACTGCGGCCTAACACCTGGTCCCTAACATTCTCAGCAGCCACTATGAAGGTTGGACAAAAGGAGGCTCTCACTGCCCTGCCTCAGTTAGGCCTCCCTCAGTACCTGGTGTGCCCAGGGTCCTAATCCAGCTATGTTTGATATGAGGTTGGGGGTGGAGGTGAGGGGGCAAGTCTTTCAGCTGTTACTTTTCCAGGTTTTAGGCAGCCTGGGGTACCTCTGGTCATTTATTGAAGGACTGGGCTCAAATGAGGTATAAATCAGGAACTGAAGACTTACCGGGCTGCACTGGGTCCAGAGCAGGACATTCCGCATGGGCCCAGCACAGCCTAGCAGGCCGGCCTTCCAGGGCTCAGCCCACGGTCTTTCCCGGGTCCCAGCCCAGAAAAGCGGAGGCTTTCTCCTGAGTTTGGAAGACTGACTCACCCCCCCTTCCTCCTAGCTCTCCAAAAGGCAGGGAGACCTCAGGAAGTGTCCTCATCCTGCTGCCTTCAACCCCGAGGCGCCTGGCCCCAGGCCTCCCCCGGAGGTCCAGAGAAACCCCGGCGCCTCCATGCTCTCGGCCTCACCCAGGAGGGGGCCCCTTCATCGCCCCACAGCTCCACTCGGCCTGGGAGGGACGGCCCTCCCCCACTACCGGCTCTGCGGCTCGCAGGTTCAGGCTAGTCTGGGGCGGGGACTGGGAGCGTCTGAAAGTGGTGAGGAGGGCGGGGACGCGGGCCCTTCTTTAAAGGCCCGGGACCTGAGGCGCCTCGATACCTGCCGGCGACCCCGAGAAGCGCGCCCCATCCGGCTCCCTTCGCCTAAGCCTCCGGGGCTGCCATGGGCCGCTACCGCATCCGCGTGGCCACCGGGGCCGCACTCTTCGCCGGGTCGCACGACCGCGTGCAGCTGTGGCTGGTCGGGGCGCGCGGGGAGACGGAGCTGGAGCTGCAGCTGTTTCCGGCGCGGGGCCAGGTCAGCGGGCGGAGCGGGGACAGACCCCGGCCGGGACGCGGGAGGCCGGCGAGGGGCGGGATGCGAGGGCGAAACGACTGCGGAACCGTGCGTGCTGGGACTTCCAGGTGTTGGGACGCCCGGGCGGCTGGGCCAGGAGAGGATCGGGGGCCAGGACCCGGGCTGAGCGCATACCCCTTCTCCCTTCCCGCCGGCCCTGGTCCTTGCAGCCTCCAACTCCTTCTCCAAATGACCCCAGGCCAGTGTCAACATAGGATCAGAAGTCAAGTGGGACGCTCCTAGGAATGAGGGAGCGGGGAGAGCTCAGTTAAAGGACCGATGAAGGTGCTGATACTCAGCCATCAATTCAAGACATTGAGGGCCACGCGCCGCGCTCCCTCTTCTTCCCGGTGCGACGGGGCATCAGACACACCGCGCAGATGTCCGGAGGAGGGAACGAGGGAGGCTGTCTTTGGAGGCCTTGTCAACGGAGGCTCCACAAAGGTCCCCTCCTCTCCTGTCCCCACCGCACCTCTGACCCCCAACCCCACCCCCGGCAGGCAAAACGGCCTCTCCTGGGACCCTGCTACTAAGTCTCCGGGTTCTGGTCCCACAGGAGGAGGAGTTTGAGCATGACATTCCAGAGGACTTGGGACCACTGCAGTTCGTGAAGCTGCGCAAACACCACTCCCTGGTGGACAACGCGTGGTTCTGCGACCACATCACGGTGCAGGGCCCTGTAGCCTTCGAGGAGGCCACCTTCCCGTGCTACCGCTGGGTGCAGGCCGACAGCGTGCTGTGCCTGCCCGAGGGCATCGGTGAGGGGCAGTGTTGGGAGAGGGGATGCAGGGCCTGAGGAACTGCTGGGGAAGGGGCGGGGGAGGGCGGCGGAGGGTCAGAGGGCCTTGATGAAAGTGAGTGTTCAGCAGGTTAAGTGTGGAGAAGACAGGACATGGGAAAAAAAGTTATAAAGTACCAAATTTATACACAGAATAAAAAAGGCGGGTTTCCCTGGTGGCGCAGTGGTTGAGAGTCCGCCTGCCGATGCAGGGGACACGGGTTTGTGCCCCGGTCCGGGAGGATCCCACATGCCGCGGAGCGGCTGGGCCCGTGAGCCATGGCCGCTGGGCCTGCACGTCTGGAGTCTGTGCTCCGCAACAGGAGAGGCCACAACAGTGAGAGGCCCGCGTACCGCAAAAAAAAAAAAAAAAAAAAAGAAGGCTGCAAGTGGGGCTGGACAGGGACATAAGTGATGTGCAGATCCCACCCTCCAAGAAGTTGAGGACACGGGATGGGAGCCGCAGCAATGATGGGAAACAGAAGTATGGGATGAGGAACAAGTTAGGGCAGGGCAGGTGAGGGTAGCACATGGAGTAGGGGATGGGGGTGACCCCTAAGAGGAGGCAGCTAAGGGAAACAATAAGCAATATGACTTGGAGAGCTGATTTGGTTGGGAAAACATGGAAGAAAACCACGAGGGAGAGGGTGCACACTGACGGGTGGGTGGGGATGAATGAGGACAGCAGATACAGAATTTGTTACCGTGGGAAATAAGAAAGATGATTACAGAGGCAAATGAGGGCAAGGGCAAGTAAGGATGGAAACATGAAACATATCACTTTGAGACAGGTGAGTACAAATGCGGATAAGAACAGGAACAAGTTGATCATATAGACTCTGATAGTAAATCTCAGAAGAGTGAAGTCAGGGAAAGAAAGCAAACAGCTGTTCCTAAAGCCTTTTGAGGACGGTTGAGGTGTGGTAGGTGAGGTTCAGGAGATGTGAAACTAACCAAAGCAATATATAGTAGAAAATAGGTACGGTCATATGAGTGATTGAGATTTTATCACCTTTTTTTTTTTTTTGGCCACGCCGCATGGCTCACGGGATCTTAGTTCCCTGATCAGGGATTGAACCCATGCCCCCCGGCACAGTGGAAGCACAGAGTCTTAACCACTGGACCACCAGGGAATTCCCAAGATTTTATCACCTTACTTAAGGTGATTTTTTTCCAACCATCGATACTGATGAAATAGGATCAGATGGGGAAAGACAAGTTAAGGGACAAGAAAGGGTGTCAAACATGAGATTGTTGTCTCAAGACAAGAGACGAGGGTTGAGATTAGCAAAACCCAGAGTGCAAAGTTGGCAATGATAAGATAAATGTGTCTCAGGAATCAATGGAGTGAGGCAAGGCCAGAGGTAAAAGCAACAGAGCGTGACTGAACACATGGCCTATGATGGCAAAAAGGAAGATGAGGACAAGCAGAGGAGAGCACAGGACCACACAAACCGTGGCCAATTGTCTTAATGTCTCCCCAGCCTGCCTGGCAGGAAACAACACATTGGACGTGTTCCAGAAACATCGAGAGAAGGAACTGAAAGAAAGACGTCAGATATACTGGTGACCACCCACCTACAGGGCCTCTCAGTGGTACCCCCCATCACTGACCTGGACACCCTCCCTGAAGCCTTGTCCCCATCTCCTAGCTGGGCCACATGGAAGGAAGGGTTACCGCTGACAATAGCTGCGGGCTGTGAGGACGATCTACCTGCAAATATGAGATTCCACGAGGAAAAGAGGCTGGACTTTGAGTGGACACTGAAGGAAGTGTGAGAACAGGCCTGGAGCGCAGAGTGGGGAAAGGGCTGGGAGATCCAAAAATGGTGGTCAATGGTGAGCGGCTGAGGGACTGGCAAATGGGTTCATGGCTCGATTCCTGTCCTAGGACGCTGGAGACGCTCCTCAAACGCGTTTGCACCCTCCTGAGCTCCTGGAACCGCTTGGAGGATTTTGATCACATCTTCTGGGGTCAGAAGAGTACCCTGGCTGGTCAGTGGTTCCCCAGGTCTCCATAACCCCTTGATGGCCCCTTTTGATGACCTGACCTTCACACTCCACAGCCCCTCACGAGACTTCCCAGATGAGAGTATATCGTGCTGGGTCATTTCTCAGAGGCCCCAGATGAAAAGGCAGGGGCTGGATATGGGATGGTCACGTGCCTGGATCGCTGGGGTAGGGCCCGGAGGAGGGACATCCCGGCTGTGTAAACATCCTCCTCTTACACTCCACCCCGACCCCACAGAGAAGGTTTGCCAGCACTGGCAGGACGATGAATTGTTTGGCTACCAGTTCCTCAATGGTGCCAATCCCATGCTGCTGAGACGCTGCACCTCTCTGCCCTCCCGGCTAGTGCTGCCCTCGGGGATGGAGGAGCTACGGGTCCAGCTGGAGAAAGAACTCCAGGTACCCCTCCCACCCTGTGTTGTTCTCTCCTTGGCGGTGTGGCCAGAAGTAGTGAAGGGCAGGGACCAAAGGTGAGTCAAGGAAGGGAGGCTGTGGTAACCTACAGCCCCTTGGTCCAGACTCCAGTGCTAGAAAAACCCAGAGGTGATAAACTATGTAGGGAAAACTATGAGAGGCTCCCGGTGTAGAGGGGAAACAGGGTGGATTCCCAGGGTGCAGATGGGGTCAGAGGCGTCAGCAGGGACAATGACATTCCCTGGCTGATGTCAGTGCTCTGGACAGCAGTGTTCACGGGCAGGGAGAAGGGTAGAAAATGTGCCATCAGGTGGGGAGAACTGCGGGGGTTACTTGGGTCTGGAAGAGGTGAGCTGCATGTGAGGAGGACGAGCAAGGCAGGATGTGAGCGTGCCGTGTGCATGTGTGCGCTGGACTCTGCGGCAGGGCTGGGCAGGGGGAACCTCTGTGGATTACTTGGCAGAGAAGGTGAGTTTTAGGGAGTGAAAGAGCGTTTGCTGAGCTGGTGACAGCTAAACACAAGGTGTTCAGATCATCGAGGGATAGTGGGGAAGGGGCCTGGCCATCTCGACAAGGGGACAGCTTGCACACTGGACTGAGCAGGCCTCGTTCTAAAATCGGATCTGCCACCACACATCCCTGGGCAAGATGTCTACCCTCACTAGGCTGTTTCTTCACTTAAAATGAGAGGAACCGGGCCAGATGCTCTGGTTCTGCCGATATGTCCTATGCAACCGACATAGGACGATGGCAAGAATTCAGATAAAGGTCTTGAATGTCTTCTCCCTTTGCCCTGGCCCTCTCGGGTTAGACTTCGAACTCTAACGATGGATACATTCCTCCTTTCCCCAGAACAGTTCCCTGTTTGAGGCTGATTTCATTCTCCTGGATGGAATTCCAGCCAATGTGATCCGAGGAGAGAAGCAGTACCTGGCTGCCCCCCTCGTCATGCTGAAGATGGACACCAGTGGGAAGCTGCTACCCATGGCCATCCAGGTGGGGCGCCCTCGGCATCCGCCTCCCAACACTGCTTTCTGTTCACCTCCGCCTCTGCTCCCGAGGAACCAGCCCCCCGTTTCTTGACTCCCAAACTCCATCCTCACACAGTGAGACCTGTTCTCGTGTCACTCTGCTTACAGCCTGGTTTCTCCTGACTCACCCAACTGGCAGGACTTGTTCAAGAGTCATAATGGCCTTTTGGAGTTCTCATCCTACACCCGATGGTTCTCGAACTTTAGTGTGTATCAGAAGCACCTTGACAGCTTGTTAAAACACAGCTTGCTGCGTCCCAGCATGAGACTTTCCAATTCAGTAGGTCTGGGATGGCGACTGAGAATTTGCAGTTCTAACAAGTTCCAAAGTGATGCGGATGCCGCTAGCTTGGGAACACACTCTGAGAATCACTATTTAATCTCTCAGTCCCCTCTCTTTTCTCCCACTGGTCTCAATAGTTAATAAATACTGTCAATTATCTCACACACCCAGCTTCCCCTTCCACCCCCCACCATAACTCAGACCCCCATCACGTTTCTCCCAGAACACTGTCAGGATCTCCTCCCTGGACTCCCTGCTTCAGACTCCCCTGCATTCAACCCGAGGACCATGCCACAGCTAGTGAGAGGCAGGGTGGGAGGGGCCTCATTCCTCCTCCTAGATTATACCTCCTGGACGTGATAATCGTACTTACTCGTCTGTTTCCCCAAGATTGCTGGCCATAATGTCACACATAAAGTGGGAGTTCAATGAAGGCTTAATTTCTCTTTTTCCCAGATCCAGCCTCCCAGCCCCAGCTCCCCGACCCCACCACTGTTCCTGCCCTCAGATCCTCCACTTGCCTGGCTCCTGGCAAAGTCCTGGGTCCGAAATTCAGATTTCCAACTGCACCAGCTCCAATATCATCTGCTGAACACCCACCTGCTGGCTGAGGTCATTGCTGTGGCCACCATGAGGTGCCTCCCGGGGCTGCACCCGGTCTTCAAGGTACAACCTCTACCCTCCATGTCCCCCCTCACTCAGACCCTAGAGGAAGGAAACAGCCCAGTATCAAATGATACTGCAGCAGCAAAAAAAATTTTTTATCACTCTGTGAAAGAAAGAGGTGAGAACAGAAGGAAGACTGCATCAATGTTTTGCGACTTGTGTTTTAATTAAGTCAAGTCACTTAAGGTTTCTTCAGGACATATTACTAAGGAAACCCTCTGAAATTCTCAGAGATCTGACAATCTAGCAATGGGCCTAGAGTACCGCCGGAATATTGCTAGTAAAACAAAAGCTTTGTTCCTGCCTTAGGAGATTTACAATTTAGCCAGAATGACAAGTGGTGCCCATAAGAACTACCCAGAGAACAACAGCTGGATCTAGAATCTGAAACCACAAGAGACAGCCGATAAACACTAGAGTATTGATGGAGTATGTTCCACCCCAACTGAGTTTGCTAAGGAGGAGCAGGTCAAGAGGCAAGGAGAGTGGCACAGCAGAATCAGAATTGGGGAAGGGAGGGAACAGTAGCTGTGGCAAGCCTGGATATCAGACCGGAGACAGAAAGGTCAGAGGTCTAAGCTCCTGCAACACCCAGAAGCCCAAGGGTGGGTATTGCAGACTGACCTAGAAATCCTGTAATTTTATGAGTGAGCTCAGCATCTATTGCTCGGCAGAAGGCAGCGACATAAGGCTTGTGCTTGAGTAAAAATGTCCTCAAAATCTTGATGACACTTTAGATATAGGGAACAAGACAGAGAAGGGATGAAACTGACACAAGCTTATGAACCAGAGCAATTGTCAGAAACAGGGAAGCCAGGAGAGAAGCCAGCTGGGAAGCAAAAATGAGGTTCAGTTTGAGGTACAGGGAGTCGTAAATGTTGGTAGGACATGCAGGTGAGCACCCGGCAAGGAGAACGACTGAACCGTGTTTCAGCCAGGGGCCCCGCCTGACCCCCAAGTCTGGCCAACAGTAGCTGTGGCCTCTCCGAGTCTGGGGTGACACAGACAAGATGGAGACCAGTGTGATGAGCAGAATCTTGGATTTTACTGATCTCATGGTGCTCCTGCACCACCGTCTCCTGCTCACCTTGAAGAGGCTAAGCCTCTAGGCACACTGAAAATCTCCCTTTACGAGTTCAGCCCTCTGCCCAGCTATCTCCATTCCCACAGCGACGTCACGGCAAACAGCTGCATCGTTATCCGTACACGCAGGAGAGCCAGGCCAGCAATGTCCCAGAGGTGACCTGCACAGGCTCTGGATTCGGACTGCCGGGGTCTGAATCCTGAATCCTAACCTCTGTACTTCCCAGATGTGAGCTCAGTGTCCTCAGGTCTAAGTGGGGATGACGGGAGGCCCATCGTGGGGTTGCTGAAGGCTGAAACGACCTAATGGTGCGACACAGGCTAAAAGCTAGAAAAAATGAGTTCTTGCAATGATTCATTAAGAGTTGTTTGTTCCAAGGTATCTCTGCTCCTCATGTGGACTTTGGGCTTTCCATGACACTCAGCACCTTTCATGAACTTTGTGAAAAGTTTCAGTCCAATGTGAGCTGCTTTGGCCTCCTGGCACCAGAGTTACCTCTGCCTCACGCCCTGTGTCCAGCAACAACTCAGATAAATACCAATGCTACGTGAAACCTGTACATAAACTGGTGGAAATGAAGACAAAATAGTCTGAGATAAAAAGAAATGCATGTGAGGACGAGATGGCCATTTTTGTTTGTTTGTTTGTTTTTGCGGTACTCGGGCCTCTCACTGTTGTGGCCTCTCCCGTTGCGGAGCACAGGCTCCGGGCACGCAGGCTCAGCGGCCCTGGCGCACGGGCCCAGCCGCTCCGCAGCATGTGGGATCTTCCCGGACTGGGGCACGAACCCGTGTCCCCTGAATCGGCAGGCGGACTCTCAACCACTGTGCCACCAGGGAAGCCCAAGAGATGGCCATTTTTAATAGCTAAGGAAAAGCTATTTCTTGAAAAGCTATAAAAAATAGAGGGGACCTAACTGCCTAATTGGGGGTGGGGGGAGATTTGACGACAGCCCCTCTGCTGCTTACGTACCTGGCTCAGTATGGCTCCTCTATCTCCCTAAGGGAACCCACCCCCCAAAAAACCAACAGTGAGGCGACCAGGGGATGGAGGCGTGGCTTTGGTAATGAGTAGAGAGGCTAATTTAAGCTGTGAGGTTGTAAATGACAGAGTATAAAAGCAAATCAAAAGGGGCTGATTCTCAAAGGCCACCTACACCCCAGGTGGAAATCATAAAGATAAGCGATAACAGCTAGTATTCATGGACTTCTGTGTGGACTAAAAACTCTTCATACATCACTCACATAAACATCACCGCAGCCTCCTGAGACAAAAGACCCTATTATCACCCGCTGTTGACAGAGGAGGGGCTAGACAGGAGATAGACAGGTCAACACTTAGAAGGTCTGGTACCTTGGATGAGTATCAAAGTGAGTGCTGAAGTGTAGAGTGAAACCCAGGTCAGTCTGGCTCCAGAGCCTGACTCACAGGGGCGAAAAGATCACGAGAGTGAGTGATCACAGAAGCAGGAAGAGACCAGCCTGTCAAGGGAGGAAAGCATCAAGAGTAGGCACCATGCTGCCTACAAGGAAGGACCCAAGCATGTCCTCCATAAACCACCCCCCTTAATCTCCCCCGTCCCAGCTCTTGATCCCACACATCCGCTACACGATGGAAATCAACACCCGAGCACGGACCCAACTCATCTCAGACGGAGGTATATTTGCTAAGGTAAGGAGGGGATGGGGCATGGGGCTGCCTCACCATCTGACTCTCTACGATTTCCTGCCACTTTCAAGATCCCAGACCAACCTGGATGAATGTCCTGACCCTTAAACCCATGAGCCTGTCCCTTTATATCTATGCCTCTAAATGTGAAAATGCCACATCTGAACCCCTTATATACTGTGTGCTGGCTTCCTCCTCAAGGCCTCGCATCTCTCTTTTCCCAGGCAGTAAGCACCGGCGGAGGGGGCCATGTGCACTTGCTCCGCCGGGCCCTGGCTCAGCTGACCTACCGCTCCCTCTGTCCTCCCAACGATCTGGCTGACCGCGGCCTGCTGGGAACCCCGGGGGCTCTCTATGCCTGCGATGCTTTACGGCTCTGGGAGATCACTGCCCGGTGGGTGAGATGGGGAGCCGAGAAATGCGGCAGGGGAGAGGGCGAGTGGGGCTCTGGCCTGAGGTCAGCATGGGGCAAAAGGAACCTGAAAACAAGAAGGTCCAGACAAGAGGAGCAAAGGACTGGATCCTGGGGAGAGATGAGGAAGCGTGAGTCAGTGCGTACGGCCTGAGAAGGAGAAGGCTGGGGACAGAGAACCTACGCTGGGAAAGCTGTGGACTGGGAGGCTGAGGGATCTGGAAAAATCAGGGGTTTTGTCAGGGAGAATGGCTGTCAGCCATGTATGGGGATTCCTAGAACTAATGACCCCCGTGTTCCTCGTCTCTAGACTAGTTTGTAGAAAGAGTTGGGAATGACCCAAAAGGCAGGTCTTGAAGAATCTATACTCAGATACATTGAGAGTCAGCTGGGCAGAGACCATGGAAAAGTACAGGGGTCAAAGGCTGAAGCTTTCTCCTCTCAAGGAGCTCACCTCCCTTCTCCCCTGGGCAGGTACGTGGAGGGGATCATCCACCTTTTCTACTGCGGGGATGACGTCGTGAGAGGGGACCCTGAGCTGCAGGCCTGGTGTCGGGAGATCACTGAGGTGGGGCTGTGCCAGGCCCAGAACCGAGGTGAGAGCCCTCCCCAGGGACAGGAGCTCCTTGGACACTCTGCCCAAGCAGAGTGTGGGTTCAGGACCCCAACCCCTCATCCCACCCCCTCTCCCTCCACACGTCAAACATCTGAATCCCATTCCCACCTCCTAAGACTCAGGACAATTCTAGATACCCCAGGATCATCCTCCTCAGAGACGCTGGCCATGAACCTTTACTTCCACCCCATCCCCTAACCTGCCACAGCATGCGACGCCACAGGGCCAGAACCCCAGCCAGCAAGGGATCTGCCCGGGCCCTGCTGGGGCTCACGTTCTCTCCTCATGGGTGTCTGTTCCTACTTGAGGATATAAATGGGAAGATTCTTCCACCAAAGCCCGTAATGACCCCCTCTGTTCTCCCTCTTCTCCTCCTGCCTGCTACTGTCCAGCACACGCACAGCAAGTCCAGGTCTACTGCACACTGACCACAGTGCAAGGTCATTTCTAGATGCAAACACAATGCTCTGCGTGCTTTGGCTCAGCCCTGCACTCGGGGCCCTGCCCCTTGGGGCTCACATTTCTTTGGCCAATCCAGCCTCTCCCCACCGCCGCTAGGATCCAGCCACCGTCTTTAGCACCCCACCCGCATTCTAACCTCTGGGGAAGAAATAGCCTTTCCTGAGCTCTTCCTAGATTCCGCTCCTCCTCTTTCTCTCACACATGGGCCAGCCTGGACTCTGCTCCAAATTGTCCTTCTGTCCCCGCCCCTCATACTTTGCACCAACATCTCTGCCTCTGTGGGACAACTACAAACATTTACTGGGGAGCCACTATGGCCGGCCTCTGAGGGTGCCGTGAGCAGTAACACAACACCCGCCCTCTGGAGGGAGCGTCTCCCTAGGGAATCTGTGGCTGCAGCACCACGCCCCCCTTTCAGGACCAAACTTTCTCTAGTACATCTCGGTATGTCCCTTGGGCTCCACGTGCTCCCAGGAGACCCCTCCTCTCCCTGGCCATCTTTTCCCCAACCGGTATCTACATTTGGAAAATGAAAATAAACATCCACATGTGAACTTTAACCTCCACTAAGTGCCTCTCATTCTCTCTTCCTCCACTGTCCTTCAGTTCTCATAGCTCACCTTTGCCTCACTTTCCCAACAGACTCTTTGGAGAAAGTGTGCTAAAATAAAAAACGGCCTGAGATTAGCAGTCAGGAACCCGAGTTCAAGATCAGCCTCTGCCTTTTCCCAATTATGCAGTTCTGACAAGCAGTTTAATCTCTCTGGTCTTCAGTGTTTTTTTTTTTTAGTCTACAAAAGGGAAGTGATTATATTTGTTCCACTTAACTGACAGGATTGCTGGGTCTCTGAACCCCCCACCTCCACTGTGAATTGAGTGGCTTGACATAATCTTTGTGGAAAGCCTCTCTTGGCTATGACCCTATAAATCTATGACTTCTCTTATCCTCCACATTATAATTCAGACACTTGTAATTCCCTACCTGGGAATAGGAGGAAGCATCCCTAAATTCTCAACCACTTTTTGAGGCAGAGGATTTTTGATCACTCAGAACTTTTCAGCCCCCAACCCTTCCAAAATAACAATACTTATTATTTATTGAGAACTTGTTCCACACCAGGTGATTATCTCATTTATAAAATAGGTATCATCTACACTTTACAGGTCAAGGGGTTGAGGTTCAGAGAGTTTAAGTAATTGGCCTAAGATAACCCAACTATATTACTTGAATCGGAATTGAAATCCATGTCTGATGCAAATATATTTGAATAAATGAACTAAACAAACAACCATCAATTCCAAAATGTAGACATCCCAAGTCTTCGGCCTTTATTTCTCTCCTCTCAGACTGTAGCCTCTAAGTCCTGTTTCCTTCCTGCCCAGGTTTCCCCATCTCCTTCCAGTCCCAGAATCAACTCTGCCATTTCCTTACCATGTGTGTCTTCACGTGCACTGCTCAGCATGGGGCCATCAACCAAGGCCAGGTATGGAGAGCTGAAAGCCCAGGTCCCTGAAGGCAAGTGTCTGGACCTTGGGATGCCCAAGGGAGAGATGGGGGTTCAAGCCCTAAGTACCAGGATCCTAGGGTTGCAGTTTCTTCCCCCAGCTGGACTGGTATGCCTGGGTCCCTAATGCCCCATGCACAATGCGGATGCCCCCACCTACCACCAAGGAAGATGTGACAATGGCCACGGTGATGGGCTCACTACCTGATGTCCAACAGGCCAGTCTTCAAATGGTCATCACATGGCATCTGGGGCGCCGCCAGCCAGACATGGTAAGAGAGGACCCTGGGGAAAGGGAAGTGACAGTTGGAAGGGAAACATAAGAGTGAAGGGCTAGGCTCTAGGTGTGTCTGACTCCCAACTGACTGATCCTTTGTTCTTTCTTAGGTGCCTCTGGGGCATCACAAAGAAAAGTATTTCTCAGACCCCAAGGCCAAGTCTGTACTAAACCAATTCCAAACAGATCTGGAAAACTTGGAAAGGGAGATTACAGCCCGGAATGAGCAACTTGACCTGCCCTATGAATACCTAAAGCCCAGCTTCATAGAGAACAGCATCACTATCTGAGCTCTGGGACACCCCCACCAGGAAGACTGCAGATCAGCTCTGGGACTGACAGTTCCATATTGAGTTTCATGGTTTCCTAGTCTCTGCTGCAGAGGCTCTATTTCCTCCCCCAATTAAACCCCCTACATCTGCATCCCATGAGCCCAGGGGCCTTTACTTTTCTGTAAAGGGCCTGATAATATGTTAGGCTTTGTAGGCCACACAGTCTGTCACAGCTACTCAACTCTCCTGTTGTAGCACAGAAGCAGCCACAGGCAACGTGTAAGTGAATGCTGTGTTCCAATAAAACTTTACGGAGAGTGAAATATGAACTTCCTGTGTCACAAAATATCCTCCTTTTGGTTTAGTCAACCATTTTAAAATGCAAAAACACACAACAAAACCCTGTGCTTCGCTACAGGGATGTGCACAGGCTGCAGGCTGGATTTGGGGCAGTACCTGCACAACGGTACCCTGAGGCACTGACCTTACTTGCAAAACATCCAGAGAACGGTGGGGTAGGTGGAGAGGGTGAGGAAGATTTCTTGGAGAAATCGACTACCTCAACTAATTCTCCTTTCCCAGGAGCTTGACTTCATGCTTGGCCAACTTAAAAATTCCTGACTCTTCTTTGGGAACTTTCCCTCCACCCCTGTGTCTCCTATTCACACACCTACCCTAAAAGTCTCTGAATGAGAATGGTGCTCCTAAGGCAAAAAAAAAACTTTCACCCCCAGATGGCTTCCTTCCAGACAGTCTCAAACAAAAGAGACAGGAAATAATGTCTCAAGGCCACTATCCCAGGCTCTTCAGTACCCTGGAGTCTCTAAGTGTTTCCCAGGTTCCAAGTTCTCTTTCACGACCCTTTAAAGAACAATCTGCACAAAATAAATGGAAAAATACCACAAAGTTATGCTAACCACTGACAGTATTTGTCTGGTTCTGGGGTCTTGGGATCAAAGTGACCCCTCTCAATTATGCTATGACCACTGTCCTCACTAGAATGGGTACAACATACTCAGTGAAAGATTGTGTTCTTCAAACACCACTATTTCCCTGAATAATTACTACAAATCTGTTTTTCACCAGTGAGGTAAACAAACTTTTTCTTTGGAGGGTATGATCCATTCATATTTTTAAAATCTTGTACTCTACCTTGTTCAAAGGACCTAAGATCAGTTTCCTTGGTTTACAGTAGGGAAGAAAAGTGACATTTGTGTGTACTTATTCCTTTCTCCAGCACATTTGGCAGGGCCACTCACCTTAACAGCTTGTTCACTGAATCTGCTTTCCCTGGACTTTTCCTAAAACTCATATTTTTCCTGGATTTGGCAACCACAACTCTTCAGTATTCCGTGTTTGGTAACAAAACGTTACTTAAGTATTTCCAATGCCAAGAACCCTCAGCAATTTTAAAGCGTTCTAGCCAGAACAGCACGCTTGGGCTCAGGAAGGGGCTCCATGTCTTCTTTTACTGTGTCAGAGTGTCTATTTTAAAGGGTAGGGATGAGTAGAGAGGAGATAGAGGCGTTCTCTCTCGGTGTAAATCTCTATGTCTCACTTACCACGTCTCCATCACAGGATACCACCCGAGACTAAGGTATCTGAGAGAAAAATGACATAATTTCAACCCTCCGCTGCTGAGAGCGCATCGCCAAGGTTACGAGGAGCTCCGCCAGAGATAAAAGCTTTTCTGCGGCCCGGCTACAGGTTCTTCCTCATCACGTGACTTGCCAGGCTTGGTCACATGATATACTGGTTCCTCCCATTCCAAACTGGAGAGGGGGGGAAATCCAAGAAACCGGAGAACTTTGCTCCTGCAATACTCGCACCCCAGCTATATATGGGTCAATAAGGGATTCCCGAGGGGCTGCTACGATTTCAGAAACACCGCCCTTTCCCGCCGAAGTCCGAGAGGACCCGGAGGCGCCAGCGTTCTCCGCCTGGCGCCCCCCAGCCCGATGGTTGGGCCCGGAAGCCACGCCCCCCTCAGTCGCTCTCCCTGCTCTCGATCCTCCGCCGAGCCCCCAAGTCCAGCTCTCTTTCTCCCCCACCCCGGCTCATCGGGGCTTCCTCTCACCGCCTTCCTATCTGGTCCACATCTAGGCGATCCCCAACTCCCTTCTTCATGGCGTCGCTTCTGTGCTGTGGGCCCAAGCTGGCCGCCTGCGGCATCGTCCTCAGCGCCTGGGGAGTGATCATGTTGGTGAGGGGACTGCCCGGCGACAACCGGAGAGGAGAGGGCCTGAGGGGCCCGGGTGTTGGAGGGCTGGAAGGCTAGGAGACACCAGGCGTTTGAAAGCAGCAGACAGGCCGGAGGGGGTGGTTGATTAGCCGCTGGAGAACGAGACAGAACTGAATTGAGAAATGGGGAATTGGAAGGGAGAGGGGGAGCTGAAGCTTGCAATGGGCCCCGGGGCTGGTCAATTTGGAGTACCCTCAAGGTAAGAGGAAGAAGAGCTACGTTCTTGAAAGATCCTTGAGCTGAATGGAGGGCAGTGGGGAAAGGGAGAGCTTGTTCCCGAAATGGATAGCTGGGCCTTGTTTCCCGAGGACTCTACCCGACCCACTTCAGGAGGAAGTAATATGGAGAAGTGCCGATTCCCTCTGACCCCCTCCTCCCTGTCCCGTGACAATGACGCCTCCGGAGAGGAGGATAATCTGGTTCCCGGTTGCTCATTATTCCTAACCCTTGCCCCAGCCAAGTCTTCTCTATGTCACCATTCATGCCCTGTTCCGGGTGACTGGAGTCCAAATCCGGCAACAGCCATCCCTAATCCCAGCTCATTCTGGTAATTCCCATACCCAGATGTTGTGGCAACATTCGAAGTGGGAGGAGTTCAGGCAGTGCGACCAGGTCAGGTGCCTGAGTTCAACAACCTATCTTTTCCCTTTTTGCAGATAATGCTCGGAATCTTTTTCAATGTCCATTCCGCTGTGCTAATTGAAGACGTTCCCTTAACGGAGAAAGATTTTGAGTAAGTGGAGAGGCGGGGGAAGTGGTCAGAATCATGGGCGGGGAATTGCAGGAGGCTGGATGCTTGGGGCCCAGAGGCTAGGGAACTTGGCTGCTCTGTTTAGCACACAGGAGCAGTCTTGGGAGTCAGACCTCAGCGGCCATCCTAAACCCACCGCTTTAGGTGTGGCTTCTTTAGGTATTTTCCTTGATTTCTCTGTGCCTCCTCCACCTATGCAAAGTGGATGCTATAACAGAACTCACCCCATAGGGTTATGAAGATTAAGATAATACATGTAAAAGCGTTTAGAACGGTACCCGGCACATAGTAAGTGCTCTGTAAATGTTGGCTGCTGTTAATAATGCTTCCGATATTTCTCTGCCTAATCCCCACCCCTAGGAATGGCCCCCAGAACATATACAACCTTTACGAGCAAGTCAGCTACAACTGTTTCATCGCCGCGGGCCTTTACCTCCTCCTCGGAGGCTTCTCTTTCTGCCAAGTTCGGCTCAATAAGCGCAAGGAATACATGGTGCGCTAGAGCACCGTCGCGTTCCCCCTCTCCAGCCCCCTCCTCTATTTAAAGACTCTCCCCACCCAGTCACACCCACCCCACCCCCAGTCTGGCGCCCTCTGCGGAATGGGTTTCGCTGGCGAGAGACTGAATCCCTTGTTCTTCAACCTCTGGCGCCCGGCTCCAGTGGAGGGAGGTCGAGGCTGGCCGTTCCCTGTCCCTCCGGCCCCCTCGCCTTGTACCGTTCCACAATAAAGAGAAACTGCTCTCTTAAGCCTCGTGTGTGTGCATGGGTTGCGGGGCTGGCATTCGGGCTGGAGCTCGGACTCCAAACAGGGAGTCCCGACCCCTCGACGGAAGTGGAGTGAAGCCGGGCCGGAAGCGAGGCGGTGTCTTCCACTCTCCTTCCCGCGCGCCAAGGCGGTGAGGCGGTGAGCGGCCGAGCTGGAGCCAATCAGCTGAGGGAAGGGGCGGGACTTCCTGCGCGGGGGCCGGAGCCGTTCGATCACCCTGCTCTCCGTGGTCCCGGCTCCGAGGTAGCGGCGGCGGCAACGTCTCCGTGAGGAGGCGTGCGGGGCCATGACGTCAGCGTCTACAAAGGTTCGACCTCCCTCGCGGACAGCGCTCCCTGGCGGCCACGGGAGGGCGGGCCCCCCAAGTTGGTTCCCGGCTCTTCCATCCCGGGCGAGGGGCGGGCGGGAGTCCAGCCTGGGGTGGGGCTAGGGGCTCCGGGCGGTCCGGCGCGGCACTGTGCGCCGGCCCCCCGTAATGCTGCCCCGCCCCCCCAGGTCGGAGAGATCTTCTCCGCGGCGGGCGCCGCCTTCACGAAGCTCGGGGAGCTGACCATGCAGCTGCATCCCGTGGCCGACTCTTCCCCCGCGGGGTACGTGAGCCCGGGCTGGGAGATGGACGCTGAGAGCGGACGCTGGGTCTCGATCACAGACACCGACACTCTCTAGGGCAGGGACAGATGTTAGTTTCCCTTTGTGCCTGGCACAGCGCAGAGAAGGTGTTAATAAATGATTGTTGAATGAATGAATGACAGATAAACCACAGACCGAGGCTCAAAATCCGGACTCATTTCACAGCTCTACCCTGCTGCGAACTGGTAGACCATAGACCGCCACCACTACCCACACCACCCCACCCCCCAAATCATGTGGAATTCTGTCAGACTGCAGCAGACTGTGTTTAGAGGCTCTGTCTGTAAGACCCCCACTTGTTGTATGGGTTTCAGTGGGCTGTTTACAGCAGCTGTTTCACGTTGATGGGGGAGAAGTTTTCTTCTGAGGCGGCGGTTGTTACAATATTGTGTGGTTGGGGGTCCTCAGGGTTCCCACGGCGCCTTAAGAATTTTGTTTTTTGCTTTTGTTTTTGTTTTTTTAAGGAGGACCTCTTTATGGAAGGGGCCCCAGGCATTGCGGGGAAGAGGCTGGTTGCTGTGGAATGCGTAGCCTGTGGGCTGGCTCCACACCCCTCTTCCTCCCACTTTCGCTATTCCCTTCTCCCCTTCTGACAGCGCCAAGTGGACGGAGACGGAGATAGAGATGCTGAGGGCTGCTGTGAAGCGATTTGGGGACGATCTTAATCACATCAGCTGTGTCATCAAGGAACGGACAGTGTGAGGGAGGGTTGGCTGGCAGAGAAAGGGCGGGTGGGCAGCTTTCTTCCTCCATACCCATTGTTCCATCTTCCTCAAACTCCCTTCCAGCTCAACATCTTTCCTACTTTGTTGCTAGTTTTGTTAGCAACAAAGTCCCTGGAGAACTGAAAGAATAAAAGAATTGTCACAATTGGTCAGAAGTTACTAAATTGCTGTGGTAATCAGGACCTTACAAGAATTTGATTTTAGGTTGCCAAAGACACCCAATAATTGAATTTGGTAACAGGAAGTCCCTGGTTATTTATACAGATCTTTTGAGACTCTACTGTGGTGTTTCCAGGGATATTATGATTCTGAGCTAGTGGATCAGGATCTCTTAATAAGTCTCAATCTCCCAGTAGGTCACCCAGGCTTACCTCGTAGCCTTCCACATTCATACATCTCTCCCAGAAGAGAAGTAGAAGACGGGCCTTTCCCACTCTCAGTTGGACTCCACTCTTCAGCCTCCATTTGCCCTAAGTGGCTGCAACGCTTCAGGAAAACGAGAACCCTAGCAAAGAGTTGGGGCCCTCGCCTGGATTCTTATGAAGGGGCTCCCCAGTGTTCTTTCAGAGTGGCCCATTGCCCCTGCCCTCCCCTCCCTTCTTCCCTTAGCCTCTCTGATGACTCCCTTCCTAGCTTGCTCTCTCTTCTCTTCAGGGCTCAGATAAAGGCCACCGTGAAACGCAAGGTATATGAAGACTCCGGCATCCCCCTTCCAGCTGATTCACCCAAGAAAGGGCCCAAGAAGGTGGCATCTGGTGTCTTGTCGCCTCCTCCAGCTGCCCCTCCACCAAGCACCTCCAGTGCCCCTGAGGCCGGCGGTCCCCCCATAAAGAAACAGAAGGCTGGTAAGGGCTGTGGAGTTGCTGCCTGGGGATTAAAGGTCCCATCTGAGGTTCAGGGAGAGAGTTGGGCTTGGATCAAAGGACAGATCTCCTTTCCTCTCCCAGTGAAGGTTCCCAGAGAGTGGCTGGGGTAGGGGAGGGAGAGCTTGAAACTTGGGGAAGTGGGCGGGGTGGGGGTGGGGACCATCAGGGAACCTAGAACCTAGGTTGTGCCCCCCTCCCAGATGTGACACTCAGTGCTCTGAACGACTCGGACGCCAACAGTGACCTGGTGGATATCGAAGGGCTAGGAGAAACTCCTCCAGCCAAGAAACTCAACTTCGACCAGGGTAGGAGTCCTCCTCCTCCCGCAAGGGCTGAAGGGGTGGGGGAGGGTCTCAGCAGGATTCCCCTCCCAGGGGCTGTGGAAGAGAAGGTTCCCTCCTGTGCATGCAGGGGACTGGTTCTGCAAAGAGCTGGTGCTCTAGGGAGGTGGGAGTCATACTTGGGGCTCGCCCCATCTCGGCCCATTTTACTTCCTGTTCCAGACAGCCTGACCCTGGATTCTGGCCTTCTCTTGACCTCCGCTG
This sequence comes from Hyperoodon ampullatus, assembly GCF_949752795.1. Classification (NCBI taxonomy): domain Eukaryota; kingdom Metazoa; phylum Chordata; class Mammalia; order Artiodactyla; family Ziphiidae; genus Hyperoodon; species Hyperoodon ampullatus. Next base: position 39,486,696 of record NC_136932.1, on the reverse strand, counting down.
ATCCTCCTCTGCTCTCTTGCTGAGCCTTCCACCTCTCACCCCTCTCACTGTTCACCCTGGACCTGTGGACCGGTTGGGACTCTGAGCAAGGCCTGCATGAGAGAGGGTGGAAAGGCTGCCGGGTGGCCCACCTTGCTGTTGCTGTATGAGCATCTTCCTCCAACCCCTTTGACCCCCAACTGATGGACATTTTTATACCGAAAACAGTAAAGATCTCCCTCTCAGCTTGGTGCCTTCAGCCTGACATTACTGGAGTGCAAGGGACACCTCCCTCTCTCCTTAGACCCCGGGGCTCAGCCCCTCCTCAGCGGCTCTCACCACCCTGCCTGGAGCAGCACAGCCAATATTGGCAGGCTTGCTTCCCAGTGCCAATATTTCTGTGCTGCTAGAGCCAGGGGAGCTGGGCGTGGGCAACAAAGGCTCCACTTTGCTCTCTGGAGGCAGCACTTACTCCGGGGTCTCTGGCAGGCAGTACTCCTGAGACTACCATGGGGATATCAGAAGGGCAGCTTCCAGTGATTTCACACCTCCATTTCCACCCTCACCCCCAACCCCCGCCACCTCACCAGAAGGCCCCAGATGTTTTTCGTGTCGCTTCTCCAGGGTGGCCTCCCCGGCCAAGCCTCAGCGGTGCCTCCCCCACCCTCGCTCTAACACCACAGTGTGGTTTGGACGTGGCCACAGTGCCGTACAAACCACAGTGTGCTGCTGGGGCGGGAGCAGGACTGGGGTGGGTTGAGAAGAAGGGAGCACGAGGCAGTGCTGTGAAGACCCCTACCACCAAGGGTGGGAAGGCTTAAAAGGCAAACATGGCCCCAAGAAGCGTTGGGGAAAACAAGAAACCAGAGCTAGACACTGAGCAGGCAACTGGAGGGAGAGGGGCCTAAGGGGTGAGCTCGCAGTGTAATAAGACTGGAACCATCTTCCTTGTAGGAACTGTGCTCAGGCGATCCCTAGGGTGGGGGCAGAGGCAGAGGAAGCAGGGAATGACTGGAGGGGACCAACAGACTGCCTCTCGACTCAGCAAGGGCAGGGACCCAAGGCTTCCTGTGTCCGTTCCTCCCCTCCCTGGGTCAGAACCCAAGAGAAAGCAAGGAGAGACAGAAGGCCAAGGACAGCAGGGTTGGGAGTTGGCAGTCCAGAGGTGGTGGGGCCGGAACATGGTCGGGAGAGGGGGGCCGGAAGTCGCCCTGGGCCCTGGGCCTGCCACAAGATGGAGGCCAAAGGCAGGAAATGGAGGCCAGGGGGAAAGGGGAGCAGCAGGGCACAGGAAGAGGGCCATCTGGACCTGGGGGCCAGGTAGTCAACCCCCAGCACTGTCCCCGCTCCCCGTGGGCCCCCAGGACCCAAGTCCCACCCCCCGCAACAACCCCCCGCAGCCCCTTCACCAGGCCCAGGAAGGCAGGCCCACCCCAGAAAGCCACGTTTAAGCTGAGACAAACATGCCTCTCCCCACCCCCACCCTAGGCCTTCCCTCAGCCTTTTTCTCCTGTCCAGGACTTGATTTTTAAAAAACACCCACCAGAAAGCAAAGTCCAAGGGCCAAGATCCCTTCCGCAAATCAAAATAATATCCCCTAAAACCCAAAAGTTATCCTCCCACCTCCCATCCCACCCTTTACTACCCCCACCTTCCGACACACCCCCCAAAACTCTTAGCAATCAAAAAGATCTAAGATGGTGGTGTAAGCAGAGTTTTCAGGCCCCGGGGGATGCCGGACCCCCTCGGTCGAGACCCCTATCTGTCCAGCATCAAATCCTGCCAAGGCCTCCTGCTCCTCACGCCACCCCCCGTACCCCCCAAACCGAAGAGCTGCCCCCAACTCCCATCCTCGGCAGAGCCTTTGTGGGGATGAAACAGAAATCAAACACTATACTAACGGCTGGGGATGTTGGGGGGCCCTCTGGCCTGTCTTTGGTTTCCAGCTGGGGGACTCCAGTTTCGGGGTGTAAGAGAAAGCCTCTCCAATCATCCCCCCAGTTTCAAGGCTGACAAAGCCCAACCCCACCCCAGCACGCACCTCCAAACCTCCCCCCCAACCGCCACGTCTCTCCTGAAAACAGGGGACACTTTCCTCCCCACTTACCTCAGCTACTCTCCCCTGAGATCCTGGTCCCCTATTTTGAAGGGAACAAAATTTGGGGTGCATCCCTCACATTTGGGGTGCAGGAGAAAGGAGCCGCCCCAGTCGCATCGCTGGCCTCCTTCCTCTCGGCTGGCTCAGGGAGTGGGGAGTGCCCTAGGGAGGGGGGACCCCCACAAGAGAGCACATGAGGGGGCTCCTCCACTCCCAGTCAGAATTGGGGACACCCCCCCCAAACCCGTCCCAGCCCATCCGTCTCCAACTCGGCGGGAGAGGCAGCTGCAATGCCCCAGTCAGATTCCCCCAACACTACATTCCTCACCCCATCTAGAGGGGTCCCGGGGGCCCCAAAAAATCCCAAAAAAATCTAGGATGTTGGCTGGACGGTTCTGGACTAGCTCCCCAAATTTGGGGTCCTCAGATCCCCCCGTTTTTTCAGGAAAATTCCGTCTTTCACCTGCCTCCCGCCAGCCCTGCTCTGTCCCGATGCCAATTTTGGAAGTCACTCCCTCCTTCCTCCTCCCCGTCTCTCCAGGCCCCCCCCCACCCCCCCGCTCGGGGGCTAGGGTCCAGGACACCTGGCTTCCAGGCCGGGGGAGGGGGGCACTCCTCGAAGGGCTAGGGGCCAGGAGGTCAAGCTCATAGCCCCAGTCTTAGGGAAGCAGGAAAGCCCGATCCTCCCTTCCCCTCCCCCCTGGCTGGTCTCCGTGGTGGTTTAGGAAAGCCTGGAGGATTGGAATCTGCCATTGCTGTTGCACAGGCAGTTTTTTTCCTTGGGTTGGGGGGGTGGGCGGTGGGAGGGAGAGAGGGGAGGAGAGCCAAAGAGAGCAGGGACCGGGGTGTGCAGAGCTGGCCTGGGTTACCCCCCAGCCCCTGCTGCCGTGGGGAACCCCCCCCCATCTCACCCACACTCCCAGTCCTCTGTCTGCTTTCTGTTTGGGGCTCTTATCCTAGAAAATCAGGGTACAAGATTCCCCTCCTTGTACCTCACTACCACCTCTCCTTGCACAGTTCCAACAGACTGCCCTAGTCAGGGGTGTCCACTGTACCACAACACACCCGATTTCCCCCCCATGTGCCCCCAAGCCGAGGTGTGTGCCCTTAAGAAATTGGGGGTCAGAGTCTGAAACCACCTTTTCTCCCTCAGATCTATCCAGGCCACATAGAAATAAGGGGAGATACAGTCCCTTTCCAAATTTCGTCCTTCAAATCCTGGGAATATTTGGAGGTTCACTAAAGAAAGAGACTTCCAGAATCTGGGGTGAGCGGGAGCTATAAGCAAAGGACATCCCAAAGCAGCATCATGCTCCAAATTAAGTGGACCCTAAAATCAATCTCACCTCATGATCCATCACTCAGTTACACCAAATGCACCCAAAGAGTGGCAAAACACCCCCAAAATAAGGACACCCCAAAACTTTAGTCTCCTACCCTGGGCCCTCACCTTGTTTCTCCCCCTGGAAAAAGCCTCCTGGTTCTCAGTGCATACACAGAAATATCCCCCTCCTCAAAGTAAGTTTGCACAACATTCAAATATAAAGCTTTGCTCCCCGGCAAGGACCACAACCACAGAAGGCCTTCAAACTTGCTCCCAAGTTCCTATTACGTCCCACCTCAAGCTAATAAAAACCCCAAATTGAATTTCATGTCCCCCCAAATATAATCGGAACCTCAAAACTTATCTGGCACCCCAAAACAGACTGCACCCCAAAACCAGCATGATTACTCCACTTGAAATCAGATTGTCCACATACACCGATGACTATGAATCCTCAAAACAAAATCCTCATCCACCTCTGAAAAACACCTAGCAGTTTCCCCTGATATTCCAAGATGACAAACTCCAAACTGTGGGTGTCAGAATCCCTAGAACTAATGTAGCTTCAAAATCAGCTCCATACCTCAGACTTACTACTGGCCCTCAACCCTGAATGCAGCCTTCAGGGCCCAGGACAATCAAACTAACTCCACACCCCATAGTAAACATGCACCCCACAATTGACAAATTGACCAGACAACACAAAAGTAACTCCATCCTGATACCAAAGGGAGCCCCCAGTCTAACTCCCACCTCCAACTGGGCAGAGACCAAAGTAACCCTCATTTGCAAAAGCCACCTCACCACCGTGAATCCCCAGTGGTTCCCCATTCTCAGTTTCTCAGCAGTTCTTTCCTGCAGCCAAATAAAGACACCCTCACATCTGAAGGGGAGGGCCCCAGGCCTCAATATGCAGCTCCACGGACAATGGTCACTCATTACTGGGCAACGGTAGACTCTCCTGAGCCCAAATGCAAGTCCTGCTTTGCAGCTGTACTCAGCTCTTGCCCCCCCTTCTCCAAATTAACCTTGCCCCACCAACGTCTCCCCAAACAAAATACGAGGGTGTGACCCGTGCTTATCTTCCAGATCAGGGACTTAAATTGGGGTTATCAGCCCCTCCTGCCCTCTCTCCCTTCTTTTACCCTGAGACCCTCCCTGTTTCCCCTCTGTCTGTTCACTGCACCCAACTTTCATATTAATGTTCACTAAAAATTCACCTCTAAAGACGGATAATAGTATCTAGCTTAAAAGAAAAGAAACCCTGGGCTCCCAGGACTCAGATCCCGCTCCTTGTCCCACTCATTTCCCTTGTTCCCAAAGCCCGCGGATTTCTCACCCCAGATAGGAAACCCATCCTCGGAGGAAAGTCCCCTCTGTCGCCTAACTCTCCCTCCCTCCGCCCAACCCTAGTCCCCTGGACAAAATAAACCAGAGCAAAGAGGGGGAGAACGAAGGTTTCAGCCGCTCAGACCTAATCGATCCTGCGCCCCCGTTTGAGTGGACCCCCAGCCGAGTGGAGAAGACGGGCGAGGCGAGGCTAGTGCTCGTCCGCCCCCTCGTGGAAGGAGCCAAACATTGCCGAGCTTTGCCTACTTGCCGCGCTGGACCCCGGCGTCCCGCCAGCCTCCAAGCGTAGCCGACGGGCGGATGCCCGAGGCCCTAAAGATCTGGGACTGGGGGAGGGCGAAAGGGCTTTGGGCGGGAGTCTGTCTCGCTGGATCCCTAAAAGGATTCAAAAGAGAGTCGGGAGCGAAAGACCGGACCCTAGGTCTCCTGAGCGTCGTCTCTCGGCCCCCACCAGGGGCTTTCCCCACCTCCTCGAGGGGAAGCAGCTGGCGGAGCCGTCCGGTCGCAGGACAATGGAAGGAAACGAACTAGAAATCATATCCGCCCCCTCCCTACCGCGCCCGGTCAGAGCCCCTCTTTTGCAGGCCCCGCTAGAGGAGCCTGTTGAATGACCACACCCTCCCGCTGTCTGAGACCCCACGGGAGCCCACTATCACCTCACCAAACCTAGTTCCTCTTTGGGCTCCCCTTTATCTCCCTTAATACCGTACACGGGAAGGGGGAGTTTTGCTGTATTCACTCTCCTGTAACAGGTTCCTTCCCAAAGCCAACACACCAATTGTCGCTGTCCCAGGCCCCCCGACGACCCAGGTCACCCATATTTCCAATCTCAATATCCCCAACCTCCTCCCCAATTCCAATGTCCCATCCTCAGTTCCACTTTCAGTGGCCCAAGACCCCTTACGTTACGACCACCTAGTGTTTCTGAGGTCCCGCCCTGGAGCCGGAGACCCCGCCCCGGGTTCGCCATCTGGAGAGCGAGGGAGGAAGGAAGGATACAGACCCAGGCGTTCACCCCACCTCCACCCCCGCCCCCGACATCCCGGCCAGATAAAGGAGCCGAGGCCAAGAGGGGAGAGAGACCCCGCCCCCCTTGAGAAGAAAGCTGAAGCCCCTGCAGGACGGGGGTAAGAACCAGAGACTGAGGGAGCCAGACTCCTGGGTCCCCCTAAGAGGGTTGGGGCTTGTTGATGGTAAGAAGACCGAGGCCCAGAAATTGAGCTAAACTAGGGATCCGGGACTAGAGAAGGGAATTTCGTGATTCGGGGAAGGGAGCGTCGATTGGGATTTGGAGGGGTGTGGACCACGGGTCATCTGGGGTCTCCAGGCAGGATCGGACTCCTGAGACCAGGCGCGCGGAGGGGCAGAGGGGAAATGGGGGTGCTGGAAGGGCACTGGGAGTCTAAGTAAGGGCACTGCGGGCCGGATTCCTCACACTTGCCATCGACGCCGCGGTGTGGGAACCTTCAACTCGCTCCAAGCGCTGTGGAATCTAGAGGAGGAAAGCGAGCGATGCTGTGGTTGAGGGTAGAAAGAACAAGATGAATTAAGTGAGGCTGCGTGAGCCGGGGCCGGGGGCTTGGCTCTAGCTGCACCTCAGCAGGAAGAGGCAAACTGCGGAAGGGCAGGCGTCTTAGGACGGCCTGGATCCCTGAGCCCTCTCCTTGGCACCCGCAGGCCTGCGTCGCCATGGGCTCCACCGCTGCCCCGGAGGGAACGCTGGGCTACGTCCGCGAGTTCACTCGCCACTCCTCCGACGTGCTCGGCAACCTGAATGAGCTGCGCCTGCGCGGGATCCTCACTGACGTCACGCTGCTGGTTGGCGGGCAACCCCTTCGAGCTCACAAGGCAGTTCTTATCGCCTGCAGGTTCGAGGGGTGGCTCAGGGGGTGGGGTGGGACCAAATGGAAAAGGGGCGGAGCCCGAAGGTCTTTGGGAGGGAACCCGAAGCCAAGCCTTCCAGAAGCAGGAGGCGGGGCGTCCGCGAATTGGGGGCGGGGTGAGAGTGGGGGAGGCGGGGCTTTGTACAGGGGCGCGTGTCTCCCTTGGTTCCCCAGCCCTTAACATGACCTATCTTCCCTCTCTCCAGTGGCTTCTTCTATTCAATTTTCCGAGGCCGTGCAGGAGTGGGGGTAGACGTGCTCTCCCTGCCCGGGGGCCCCGAAGCCGGAGGCTTCGCTCCTCTTCTGGACTTCATGTACACTTCACGCCTACGCCTCTCGCCGGCCACTGCACCAGCCGTCCTTGCGGCCGCCACGTACTTGCAGATGGAACACGTGGTCCAGGCATGCCATCGCTTCATCCAGGCCAGGTGAGGGAGCCCCAACTCGGTGTTCCTCATGGGTGAAGTGGCATCCCAGGTGTCAAGGGCAAAGGCCAAGATCAGGAAATAGCACTAATGTCCATCGCACTTTTCTCAGCTATGAACCTCTGGGCATCTCCCTGCGGCCCCTGGAGGCAGAACCCCCCACGCCCCCAACGGCCCCTCCGCCAGGCAGTCCCAGGCGCTCCGAAGGGCACCCAGACCCACCTACTGAGTCTCGCAGCTGCAGTCAAGGGCCCCCCAGTCCAGGCAGCCCAGACCCCAAGGCCTGCAACTGGAAAAAGTACAAGTTCATCGTGCTAAACTCTCAGGCCTCCCAAGCAGGGAGCCTGGCAGGGGAGAGGAGTTCTGGTCAACTTTGCTCCCAGGCCCGGCTCCCCAGTGGAGATGAGGCTTCCAGCAGCAGCAGCAGCAGCAGCAGCAGTGAAGAAGGACCCATTTCCGGTCCACAGAGCAGGTACAGACACTGGAACCCCCCAGAATTTGTAGAGGTAGCCTCAGCTCAGAGGCACAGCCATTGGGCCTGGGTGGTCAGGAACAGGGAGTGAAGGAGTGGGCTTCAGAGACACCAGCTCACCTCAGGGAGTTGGCCAGAGGTCAGGCTTACTCTGTAGGGTGGGACTTGGGCAGTGAAATTGGATATGGCACATTGGTCCATAGTGGCTCACCTCCAGAGGGTAGGCCTATGGCAACAAGTCTTCCAGGGGAGAACCCCACCACCACTGCCACCATATAATCTCTCCTAACCCTTTTCTCTGGGCCTTGACATCTGCCTAGGCTCTCTCCAACTGCTGCCACTGTACAGTTCAAATGTGGGGCTCCAGTCAATACCCCCCATCTCCTCACACCCCGGGCTCCAGAGACCACTGGGTCACACTCTGGGCGGGCTCATCCACCACCAGGTAAGAGCCCCTCCTTCTACCCGCTTCTTGGATTTTCTCCCATGGCTGCTCAAGGCCAGTTTAAAGGCTCAGTCCATTTCCTGCTAATTAGAATCACCTAGGGAGCTTTTAAAAATCCCATTGCCCAGGTCACACCCCATAGATTAGAAAGTCTGCAAGTGGGAGCCTGGCATCAGTACTTTTTAAAGCTTCCAGTGAGCAGCACTGTTTGGGAACTTCTGGCCTATTTCCATCCAGGCCTGAGTGGTCAGCCCAGGGCTTGGCAAGGCCTCTCTGGCAAGCTGTCATCCAGAGTGGTGCAAGAGAGGAGAGAGAAACAGAAACTTCCACCCACGAGTAGGGGCCTCCACCTACCACCACCGCTATTGGAGTGATTAGCAAAGTACTCTGGAATCAGACAGACATGGAGTCAGATCTTGGCTTGTCCTCTCAATAACCATGTGACCCCAAGCAAGTCAAATGAGCCCCAGAAGCCTTAACAGTAAATTGGGAAAAAGAAAACCCGCTACCGTGTGGTTTGAGGATTCACTGGTATTGTCATTACCCACCACCCTTCCCAGGAAGTGAATTTTTCAGCTGCCAGAGCTGTGAGGCTGTGGCTGGGTGCTCATCGGGGCTGGACCCCTTGGCTCCTGGGGATGAGGATAAGCCCTACAAGTGTCAGCTCTGCCGGTCTGCCTTCCGCTATAAGGGCAACCTGGCCAGTCACCGCACGGTGCACACAGGTAGGGGAGGAGCAGGGAGAGGGCCCTGGCCTTGGTGCCCACAGCCGTCCTCCGGTACAGTCCCTGACCTCCCTTCCTCCCTGCCTCCAGGGGAAAAGCCCTACCACTGCTCCGTCTGCGGAGCCCGCTTTAACCGGCCGGCTAACCTGAAAACGCACAGCCGCATCCATTCAGGAGAGAAGCCCTATAAGTGTGAGACGTGCGGCTCGCGCTTTGTACAGGTACGGCGCCAGTTTCAGAGACGGCTCGCAGGCAAATTTCCAAGAGGGCGAGGTGGGCCGAATGGGGAGGGTTCTGTCCCTCCCACTGGCGCGGTCTGAGGTCCCCTCCTTTCCCAGGTAGCGCATCTGCGCGCGCACGTGCTGATCCACACCGGGGAGAAGCCCTATCCTTGCCCCACCTGCGGGACTCGCTTCCGCCACCTACAGACCCTCAAGAGCCACGTTCGCATCCACACGGGAGAGAAGCCTTACCACGTGAGTACCCGACCTGGCTTGGCCCAAAGCCTTGGAATTACCTTCCGTTTACCGAGGGGCGGAGCTCTGAAAGGAGCCGGCCCGGCGGTTCTAGACCTCTTCGAGGTGGGCGGTGTCCTTGTGAGTAAGGGGCGGGGGCCGAGGGTAGGGGTGGCTGGTATAGAAGTTAGGCTCCCGGACGGCGGCGCTACCCTCCTGGAGAGGAGCTGACGGATGGAGAAAGCTTTGCTGGGGAGGGCGGGGCGTAGCTCCTAGGCCTTCCCCTGAGGATTTGGGAGCATGTAGGGACTAAAGAGCTTCTCTAAGGTAGAGTGCTGGGCGGTTCTCCCTTGCTCAACACCTAAAAGGTGGTCGTGGTTGGGGAGGGACCTGACTCAGCTGTCCTCCGACAGTGCGACCCCTGCAGTCTGCATTTCCGGCACAAGAGTCAACTTCGGCTGCATCTGCGCCAGAAACACGGAGCTGCTACCAACACCAAAGTGCACTACCACATTCTGGGGGGCCCCTAGCTGAGCGCCCGCCCATGCCCCACTCCCTTCCTGGAAGACAGGAAAGCTGCGGCTCACGCCTGGGTTCGCTGTCAGGCTTGGGCATAGGGGTGTGCAAGGCCCCTCGATGTCAGCGACTTGCCACCACCTTAATTTCTCACTGGGGAGAGCAGGGGTGGCAGATCCCAGCTTGATCTGCCTTTGTTTTGCTGGTCAAAACCTCTTCCCCACGATCAAAATTGTTTCTGAGGAGAGAACAAGCTAGGAGCTGGAGGAGGGGAGCGACTGGAGGCCTGGTTTCCACCTGCAGCCCCCATCTCATTCGGTTTATCTGTAAATATAATTTATTGAGGCCTTTGGGTGGCACCAGGGCCTTCATTCTATTGCATTTCCCATGTCCCTCTTCCACAAGTGTGATCAAAAGTGACCTGAAACACAGAATGTGAGGTCATGGCTCTGCTGGCAGAGATTAGCACTTGACTGCCTCCTTTGGCGTGAGTGTTTTATATTATTATTGTCATAACTTTTATCTTTAGAGTTGTTCTTTTCCTATTTGCTTGTTGGTGTGTTTCAAATGGAGAAAGGGGTTCTCTGTGTCCTACCCCTCCAATTCTAGGTCGGGAAACTTTATTTGTTCTAGGGCAGCTCTGGGAACATGTGGGTTTATGGAATTGGGTCAGGAACCCTCTCTGGATGTTGTAGGTTTTCTAGCAGGCCAGCACTGGATATAGACTTTTTCTGTTCTTCAAGGGTTACGGGAACCTATGGTGAGCCTGAAGTGGAGGTGATAAGTACCTCCTAGAGGCAGTGGGTGTGGGGCCTTTGTCAGTCTTGGAACTGGGGGGATGATTACAGAGGCTTTCTCTTATGTTCCTAACTGTCGCATTTGTCTGGTCCCCTAGGTTTGGCTCCACTGTGTCCGTTTGATAGAACTCACCCAGGAGCTTGAGATGGGCCCACAATTCTCCCACTAGGGCCCGTTCTTAGCACCGAGTTGATCCCTCCATGCAGGAGAGATCTGAAATTCCTCACCAGAGATGATGCAATCTTTTCTGATTCTGCCCAGTCTCTAAGAATGTTATGACCTAGGGGAGAATTATGAAACCCTTTATCTTGACTAAACGGTGAAGAATATGACTCACCCTTTACTGCAGAGGTGTCTGGGTTTGAATGTTCCTTGGGGTTCTACCTGAGATGAACGTCTTCTTCCTTTAGTAGGTTTTCGGACATCTTCTGGCAAGTGTCCAGATTCCAGAAATTTCTTTGCCTCTAGAAGTCACAGCTGCTTGGTAACTTTCTTACCTTAGAAAAGCTGGGTCTGTGACCTGGTCTTCTTGTCACTGCATTCCTGTCTGGAACCAGTGAAAGCACTAGAACCTTCCATAGGGAGAGAAAAGGGGTTGAGTTCCACTATGGATTTTCTGTAGTTTGGGATTATGATCAGGATTACTGTTGGGATTAGAGATTTAGAAGATTTAAAAGACTGACTGATGGACCCTCTAGTTGACCAAGTATCCAGGTAGGATTAAGAGGTTGGTTGAGGGGCAAAGTCTCTGGTGTAGGCCAAGTAGGTAGAAGGTTAGGAATGGGTTGCTTCTTAATGTCTGGAATGTTAGATGATACTCTGAAGCCTTGATTTACAGTCCTGCCCCTGTTGCCCTGGGGGATTAGGGACATGGGGTGGAAGGTAAAAAGCACTTTGAATTTGCAGGGTGGAGGTTCCTCAACACAGGTCAGTACTAGTGACTGTCACTTGGGGACTGGTGAGAGAGCTACTCTTCTCCCTCATTGCCTCTTACTCCCCACTGCAGAATTGAAGGAGGTAGGGAAAGCAGAGGAGAGAGCTGAGAAGGAACCATGATTTTTTTTTTTTTTTTTTTTTTTACCAGATTGGATGGGCAGGTGGAGAGTGCCAAGGGGTGGAGATGTTAGATCTTGCAAGATCAGAATCATGGAATAAAGAAGCCTCTCTGTGCTGCCTGTTGTGTCCTGGGTTCTTGCCTGTGGGGATCTGGGGACTGAGGGTTCTGAAGCTGGGGGAAGAGGGTATCCTATCCTTCCTGGATACCATCTTGGATTCTGTGCCCATCCCACTGTCCCATCCCACCAGACATTTTAAGTGGCCCTGATTCTCCCCTTCCCTGCCCTTGCCTTCCGGCTCATTGTGTAGGAACCAGTGACTTCATGAAGTTTCTCCGGAGCCACCTGCATCCTACTGCTCTGAAATCACTTCCTGCCTGAGGTGTGGAGGCAGCAGGGAGAAACCAGGAAGCCACTAATAATACCAACATGTTGGGGGATGCATCTGTGCAGGGGAACTTAATGCCTGGACACCCTCTACCACCACCACCACCACAGAAAATGGATAGGACTTGGGTGCCATAAGGACAACAGGAGCTGGAGGTGGCAGGGAGAAGGCTGTGTGTTTAGAGCCAGTGTGCCAGCTCTACCCCTCCCCCAGCAATGGTGTCTTGGAATCCATCCAGTGCCTAGTACACACTTCTCTCCCACCCTTTCCCCTGTCCTGTGTGTGTCATGGGTGCACAGCCTTGTTCTGCCCAGAGGTCAAGGGGTCACTAATTCTGATAAGTGGACTTAAATTTTGGACTTAAATTCCTCATCCATGAAATAAGTCCATTAGCATGGAAGGAATAAGTTCCTTCCAACATTTACAGTTTGTGGTTGTGCTTCTTAATCTTTTAAAACCCATGACCTGGGTTAGATTTTTTTTTAAGCACAAAACAAAGAAACTAAACTAAAACCTTCCTTCCCCTCCCACTGCAGCTTATCCCCTGTTTAAAATAAGACCAGCTTAAAATAAAATAAAATAAGACCAGCTAATATTACTTAACTCCTACTACATGTCAGGCCCTAAACTAAACATTTTAGTATATAGATTTTCTAATTCAACTCCCCTGACAACCCTAAAAGTAGGTACTATTATTAGCCCCAGTTTACAAGTAGGGAAACCAGCTGAGAGGTTCAATGTCTTGGCCAAGTTAAGAAGTGATGAAGCCAGGATTGGAACTATGATTTGATTTTAAAGACTGCGCTCTTAACCACTCTGTTATACAGCCACACCAATTTCTACATCTTTGGTATAGTCCCCACCAGCCAAAGTTCTGACTCCACTTAAAAAAAAAAAAAAGCTTCTTGGGTATGATTACTTTTATTTCCCACGTATGAAAGTATACGGCTCAATATGCTTTTTTAAATTACACAGCCTCCCTCCCCACCCCAGCCCCACTTGTCTGGGTATGACCCCTTGAGTTCAAATTTCAAGGTCGGTGTCCTAAGGATCTTGAAGCCAAGTCATTAGTGCTCTATAAGGCTGGAGGAACTGGGTACTGGTTGGGTAGGAGGGGCTGATTGCGCCAGCGGTCATGGCTTGTCTCTAGTCTATCCCATCATGAGATCAAAAGCTGTGATTAGGAAGTGGTTGTTACTAGAGGGCAGAGGAAAATGTTCCAGCCCCACTGAAGACGAGGGCTGGTGGGGCTCTGAGTGAGCTCAGAGCTGCACTTCCTCTCCCCAGTTATTTTTGGTCTCTGTGACCCGTAGGTTTCCTGTTAGTGGGAACAGAAGGGACAGGAACGAGTTCCCAACACAGAAATCAACGCCAGGAGTCCAACAGCCCAGTCCCCTCTCTCTTTCCTTGGCCTTTGAACCCACTCAGGAATCCAGGCATCTAGATTCTAGTGGCCTCAGGCGCTTGGCCAGGTATTTTACCTTATCTCATAATCCCTCCGCACCCCCCACCCCACCCCGCCCCGCTTTTCAGCTCCTGGGCCCCTCATCAAGTAAGTATGTGTTTTCCTCTCCTGAATCAGTTTACCCACTACTAACGCCCACGGACTCCTTACGTGCGCGTCTCCGTGCTGAAATCTGGTCGAATGGGCCCGCTAGTTGGACAGGAGACCGAAGCTGCCTCCTGGTTGGTTCCTGGGTCACCTAGGGCCTGTCTATTTAGCCTGCTAAAGTCCCCTCCTCACGCCTGCGCCCCACTCACTGCCCCAGAACAGGTTCTAAACCCCGCCCTGCCCTTCTGGCTCCGCCCCCTTCTGCGGAGTCCCGCGTTCTCATTGGTGAGCTACAGACAGGGATGTTGGCTGGGCTGGCCAGGTGCAGACACTTCCAGTGATAAGATAGATAATCCACCCGGAGACCTCAGGGATGGGGCCCAAACTCAGTGCTGCCCTCTGGCTCCTAGACCGAAAGTCAGCCCTCTCCTCCATCTGTCCCGCCCAGGCCTCGACTCTCGACTCACGGCCGGCGGAGCCACGCCCCCCGGCGCTGAGCGCAGGGGCAAGCGCCCGCCTGGTCTTCCTACCTATATCGCCCCCGCTAGGGGAAAGGCGCAGGCGCTTCACGCAGCCTCTCTGCAGCTTTCAAGCCCCCGTTGGTACTTTCCTCTCTACCATCCTCTCCTCCCCGCTCGGCTGCGAGTGGTCCGGCTGGGTGGGTGGGCAGAGGTGGAACGTCCTGAGCCCTGCTCCGGAAGGGGCTTAAGGCGGCAGCCCTGTTACCTCCCAGATGGCACTTAGGGCTGAGCCCCCCGACGGGGGCTGGGGGTGGATGGTGGTGCTCTCAGCGTTCTTCCAGTCGGCGCTGGTGTTCGGAGTGCTTCGCTCCTTCGGCGTCTTCTTTGTGGAGTTTGTGGCTGCGTTTGAGGAGCCGGCAGCGCGAGTCTCCTGGATCGCCTCCATAGGAATCGCGGTGCAGCAGTTCGGGAGTGAGTGCTGCGCCCGGGTCCAGAGTCCTGTGACCCTCGACCCTCGGAAGGGAGAGGAGGTGCGGGGACGGTAAAGGAGATGGCGGGGGTGGGGTCAGTGCTGGAGAAGGACGCCTGAGATCTTCTCTCAGAACCCTTCCTCTTCTCCAGGCCCAGTGGGCAGTGCGCTGAGCACCAAGTTCGGGCCCAGGCCTGTGGTGATGGCTGGGGGCATCTTGGCTGCGTTGGGGATGCTGCTCGCCGCCTTTGCTACCTCCTTGACCCACCTGTACCTGAGTATTGGGCTGCTCTCAGGTGAGACCCTGGGCAAGGGCGGGCAAGTCAAAAGCCTGAGTCTTTTTGGCCCTCTGGACTTTTACCTTCTTCCTGCTCCTTCCAAAAGGCTTAGGGAGACGCTGAGAGAAAGTTTTGGCTGGCACCTGTGCCCAGAAGGCAATTTTTTTTTAATTACATAGGTTCATTTATTTATTTATGGCTGCGTTGGGTCTTCGTTGCTGCGCGTGGGCTTTCTCTAGTTGCATCGAGTGGGGGCTACTCTTCGTTGCGGTGCAACGGGCTTCTCTTGGCGGTGACTTCTCTTGTTGCAGAGCACGCTCTAGGCGCGCGGGCTTCAGTATTTGTGGCATGTGGGATCTGTAGTTGTGACTCGCGGGCTCTAGAGCGCAGGCTCAGTAGTTGGGGCGCACGGGCTCAGTTGTTCCGTGGCCCTTGCTCCTTCCCAGACCAGGGCTCCAACCCGTGTCCCCTGCACTGGCAGGCGGCTTCTTAACCACTGCACCACCAGCGAAGTCCCCCAGAAGGGAATTCTTAAGAGAGGTGACTAAAGTGGTAAACAGGTTAGGGGAAATCAGGAAATTCAAAGATGCGAGCCCAGGGCTAGTGGGACTGGAGTGTAAAAGGAAGAATTACTGTAAAATTGTGTCAGATGTGAAAGCTGTGAAATAGATATCATTATCCTATTTACAGATGAGGAAAGGCTTTAAGCTTATGCAACTTGGCAAGTGAAGTTCACACAGCCAGAAATGGTAGAGCCCAGGTCTAACTCCAGAGTTCTATGGTAGCTACTTTGCAAACATTCCAGAGTCCCATAAAGTATATTACCCCCATTTTGCAGATGAGATGGAGGCTAGGAGATTAAGTAAACAGACAAGGTCACACAGCTACAAAGTATCAAGCTAGGATTGTAATTTACGCCTGTGCTACATTCTGCTGCTGGGCAGTGTTGGGATGATTGTGTGCCCTGAGCTCCTTATGGGTCCCTCAACCCCAATTTCTTCCTTTTTGACAGGATCTGGCTGGGCCTTGACCTTCACTCCCACCCTGGCCTGCCTGTCCCGTTACTTCTCTCGTCGGCGATCCCTGGCCACCGGGCTGGCGCTGACGGGCGTGGGCCTCTCCTCCTTTGCTTTTGCTCCACTCTTCCAATGGCTGCTCAGCCAGTACGCCTGGCGGGGGGCCCTGCTGCTGGTGTCTGCCCTCTCCCTCCACTTGGTGGCCTGTGGTGCTCTTCTCCGCCCACTCTCCCTGGCTGAGGACCCTGTCGTGGGTGGTCCTGGGGCCCAACTTGCCAACCTTCTCCATCATGGCCCCTTCCTCCGTTACACCGTTGCCCTCACCCTGATCAACACTGGCTACTTCATTCCCTACGTGCACCTGGTGGCCCATCTTCGGGACCTAGATTGGGACCCACTGCCTGCTGCCTTCCTACTCTCAGTGGCGGCTATTTCTGACCCTGTGGGGCGTGTGGCTTCTGGGTGGCTAGGGGATGCAGTCCCAGGGCCTGTGGCAAGACTCCTGATGCTCTGGACCACCCTGACTGGGGTGATACTGGCCCTGTACCCTGTGGCTCAGGCTTCCACAGCCCTGGTGGCTCTGACTGTGGCCTATGGCTTCACATCAGGGGCCCTGACCCCAGTGGCCTTCTCCGTGCTGCCTGAACTGGTGGGAACTGGAAAGATATACTGTGGCCTGGGACTGGTGCAGATGGTAGAAAGCATCGGGGGGCTGCTGGGGGCTCCTCTATCAGGTAAGGGGACTGGGATTTCCAGGTGGGTGCGGTCTGCCACGTCATACCATTCAGGGAGGGAATTGACATTATAGTGTATGTGAATACTGCCCTCTGGTATGGTACATACACAGCCTGCATGGTCAATCACAGCAGCCCTGAAATGGGTCCAAAGTGCAAAGAAATTGGGGCTGTGGAAAGATTAAGAGGACCTATGTGGCACCCTTGGCAGGGTACCTACAGTTGGGGTTTTCAGAGGACCTGGTCAGACCCGGCCAGACATAACATGCCAGCGTCTGCCTTTTCCCTTGGCCCACTGGGCCCCAGGCCAGGGGTCTGAGCCATCTGGTCAAAGTTCTCCAGGCTCCTGATGCCAGAACCTTCAGACCCTTAACATTTTCCTCTTAACTATTAACTGAAGGCATGGAAGGGAAGCCCACAGCTACTGGAAAGAAAGGCACAAGTGTGCCTGACTCCATCTGGATCCCCAAATCCTCACTGGCTGGTTCAGAGATCCTTTCTGAAAGCAGGAAGGTGGTTGAAATGGCCTTTTGAGGCCCCTAGGGAAGCCTGAGTTCTCAAGCTCATCCAGTCCTACCTTGAGAGTTCTAACTCTTCCAAGATGATGGGTTAAGGGTTATTTTCTCCCCTCCACCCCAAAATGTGTCTGAGTACCAGGAAACAGATCACCCATGTGTATTCTTTTTCCCTCTTGAATCTAGGCTACCTCCGGGATGTGACAGGCACCTACACAGCTTCTTTTGTGGTGGCTGGGGCCTGCCTTCTTGCAGGGAGTGGAGTTCTCATCACCCTGCCCCACTTCTTCTGCTTCTCAGCTCCTACCTCCAAGCCCCAGGACCCTGTAACAGAGGCACTGGATACCAAAGTCCCCCTGCCCAGGGAGGGGCTGGGAGAGGATTGAACTGCAAGAAGGGGCAGTCAGACCCAGAAACCAGGGGTTGTTGGCTCCAGGTCTTCTCCTGCCCCATCTTGGCACCCACAGAACCACAGTGCCTTAAGCATCGTTATCTGCCTCCCCACCACTGCCCAGAGCAGGCCTGGGGCTCCTGCGATGTGTGTGCCAACCCTTTGTATTTTGTCTTATCTCTTCTTTGCTCGCACAGCCTTTTCTGAAGGATCCAGGAGTTCAGCCTGCTCCACTGAGCTGTGAATCGACTGTGGAAACTCAAAGGCCAAGAGACTTATCATGTTTTACATGTGATCTCTAGTGTTGCCTCCTGCATTTCTTCCCTGAAGACAGATCTTTGGGAAAGAGGGATGCCCCTTTGAGATAAAACTGAATAAGAAAACCGGACAATAATCAGAACCTCAAAAAGAATTGGGGCCCATATGCCTGGGTTGGCTGAATGGGGTCACGCTGGGGACTGGAGGGGAGGTATTCAGGAGCTCTGGTGACCCAGAGCGTTTAACCCTGGACCCTGCTCTCTGGACCACAGTTCCTCCTACTTGCCCACTGACCTCCCTCTTTCCCACTATCCCCTGTAACTCAGGAAAGAAATTAAGAAAATGGTGAGGGACATGTGGGGGGTGCTAGCTGGGGAGGGGGAGATAAAGCTAAGAGAGCTGAAGTCTCGGTCTGGGATTCTTATGTTTTCATCAGGCCAGTAGAAGGAGACTGAAATGCAGGAAAGAGTTACCTGGGAAATGAGGATGGGGCAGCTAGCACCCATGAGCACCCCCCCTCCTCCAGCAAACTGAAGCTGATAGGCAGACAGTTTCTCAAAGATTTCCTGTTATAATGGCAAGAACTTGGGCAAAGAGAAATGGACTGACTGGACAAACACCCTTCCTGCCTCGCATGGCTTAGGGGGATCCTGTTCCTATCAACCAGCCTTTTTGGATATTTTAAGTAGAATGTTTGCAGCATCCTAGATTGCCTAACAATTGGAGCTTGCAGGAAAAGCAGATAGAAAGTCTTTATTGGGGGCGAGGCTCAAACAAGAAAATGGTCAACAAGTGGTGTCCAGAGTGGAGTGAGGGCCTACTGGGGGGAGCAGGGCAACCTGAGGGTCGGGAAGCAGCTCCCCCCTCTCAGGGGGTGGGGTGCCTGGACGTGAGGCTGGACGGCAGGAGGGCAGCGCACTGGGCAGCCCCATGTAGATGAAGCTGCCAGAGAGGATGAAAGAGCTGCACACGAGGAAGGAGGCGGTGAAGTCTCCTGTCTCATCCCTTAGGAAGCCTGAGAGGAGGGGGAAAGGAACTCAGAGGCCTCCGTGCCCAGGTGCAGAGGAGGGGTGCGAGCGGATCTGCTGGCTCAGGCCCTTACCTGACAGGGGAGGGCCCAGAAGCCCCCCGAGGCTCATCAGCATCATCACCAGCCCGGTGGCCTGTACCACACCTCCGACGCCCACCAGCCCCGGGAGCACGCCGAAAACCAACGGGGCGTAACTTCCGGCGCTCAGCCCGTAGGCCCCAGCCGCGGCCAGCAGGGGGCCCCCCCAGCTCTCCTCGTTCCCCGCCACTGGCACCAGACCCACCGCCAGCAGCCCTAGCCCTGTCAGGGCCCCAAACATCGCCAGCAACCGCGGGAGGGGCACCCAGCCCTGGTCCGCCAGCCACCCGCAGAGCAGCCGGGCGCCCGCGTCCCCCACGGCAGCCACCGCCACCACCAGCACCGCCCCATACCCCCCCAGGCCCCGATCTAAAGCGTGAGGGGCCAGGTGCACGTAGGGGACGAAGTACCCACCCCCCACTAAGGCCGTGCCTAGAGCAAAAACTAAGAAGGCCCGGCGTGTGAAGAGACCTAGGCCGAGGGCAGCTAGCGGGCTTCGGGGTGGGCCCAGGGGGTCTCCAGGGAGCGCCAGGGGTCGCAGCAGGGCGCCACAGGGGGTGAGGTGGAGGGTAATGGCACCAAGGAGGAGCAGGGCGCCCCGCCAGCCGAAATTATCGAGGAGGAGCTGCAAGGCGGGCGCCAGAAGCAGCGAGGAGGCCCCGTTGCCCGTGAGTGCCAGCCCCACGGCCAAGACTCGACGGCGGGAGAAGTAACGGGAGAGGGTCCCGAGGGCAGGGGCGAATACCAGGGCCCAGCCGGAGCCTGCGAATGGATAGGACCGGGTGAGGACAGAAGCCGGGGATGCCTGCCCCCACCATCCCAGCTCGGCTGCTCGCAGGAGGCCCTCGCGCCCTCGGCCTCCAGCTCCCGACGCGCTCCTCTCTCCACCATCACCCCTGAAGAACACGGGAATCCCTTTCTCCTCACCAGCAAGGACGCCCAGGCCAAGGTAGAGGTGCAGCAGACTGCGGGCGAAAGCCGAGAAGACGAAGCCGAGCGAGGTGAGGACGCCCCCAACCATCACCACGGGGCGCGCCCCCCAGCGGGTGCTCAGGGCGCTGCCCACTGGGCCTGGAAGGAGGCGGAGTCAACGGAAGGCACGCTCCTGGACCCCCAAACTCGCGCCAACACTTCTCATTGGCTGTTTGCCTGGCCTAAACTTCTCCCCCTGCCTAATAGCCCCTCCGCCTTGACCTCAAGACCCACTATATTCTAGAACTTAGGTACACTGGTCGACCTTTCTTAGGTTGTCTGGTAATCAAGCAGGTGTGTCCCCCACCACTGCACTCATGGCCCCTCCATCCCGGTTCCGGCCTCCCACCTCGGGGGCCCCCCTCACTGGCTGCCTGCCCCCCACCACTGCACTCATGGCCCCTCCATCCCGGTTCCCGCCTCCCACCTCGGGGGCCCCCCCTCACTGGCTGCCTGCTGCACGGCCAGGGCCAGGGCGCTGACCCACGCAGTGTCCTGAGCGCTTCGGTCAAAATGCTCCGCGAGGTCAGGGAGGGCGAGGCCCAGGGAGCGTAACAGTCCGTAGGAGAGCCCATTCACCGCGAAGGCTGCGGCCGCCACCACCCAGCCCCAGCCCCCGTCCGGGGGTCCGGCTGGCTTGGGGGTCATCACCGCCTGGAGGAGGGGGAACACCTGTGAGAGAAGTCTCCAGGTCTGTGCCTCCTTTGGGGACCTGGGCATCCCTGAGATCCAGCTTCTGGCTCTTTGCCCAGGGTGGGCACGTCACCCTGAGCACGACAGGACGGAGGCGGAGGAGCCTAGGGACAGAACTCCCGGGTTCGCGCGATCCCGGGACGGGATGACAGCCGGATCCCCCAGGCCTGAGACTCCCCCTCCCACACACCCGTCTCCCTTACCCGACCTCTCCGGGCGGTGCGGGGAGAGAAAGGGCTCGGCCCGCTTTTCTCCCTGCTTCCGGGGCGGGCGGGGCCCCAGAGGGAGCAAATGTAGAGATGGAGCCCAACTTGGATGGGCTCTCAAGGTAAACAGAGAGCTCCACAGGGGGGCTGAACCACCTGGGACGCGGGGGGTACGGAGGGCGGGGGCGAGCTGAGACAGCCAATCCGCCGAGCCGCGGGTGAGGCCAGACGCCGAGTCCCACGGGGATTGAATTATCCACTTACACCCCCAACCCCGGGGAAGGGAGGGGCGAGGAATGAATGCCGCCACGCCCACGCCCACGCACCTGCCGCCGGCTGTGCACCCGGGAGACGCGTGGATTGCAATCTCCAGCCTGCGCAACGTCGGTAGGCAACGCACGGAAATAGGGGTGGTCCTCCCAAAGCCTGAGTGGATGAGTAGTTTCGTTCTCAGGGAACGTTGCTGGAGAACCTGGTAAAACCTCGGATGTTAAATCACCTCCACGGAGTTATGTTGCGTGCTTAACAATAATATGCCCTCAAGGACGGAGAAGGAAGAGGACTTCCTTATGATGGGCCAGGGACATGTACACATGTCATCTTTCATCTTCACAATCACCCTGTGAAAAAGGTGTTCTCCCCATTTTACAGATGAAGTAACTGAAACTTAGGAAGGTTAGGTGACTTGCCCAAATCATTCAGCTTAAAAAAAAAAAATGGTGGTAATATTTGAATTTGGGTCTGTCCAACTGTGGAACCATACAAGAACAGACCTAGGACTGAAATAGAATCTTCCACCATGGAGGGAAATGGCCTGGAGACAGTTTGATGCCAAACTGACCTGGAAATGGTAGAGCCTTTGCAGAGCCAGAGAGTTTATGATTCTGAGATAGGGGTTACTGGGAATACAAAGGATTCTTGAGGTCAGAATCGCTGAAGATTTAGATTAGAATTTTAAAAACAAAGTTAAGAAATCCGATAATTGAACCCAGGTATTGATTTCTTGAAAAAACTTTCCTTTTTACATTAGGATTAAGTTTACCATTAATTTACTTCAGCTGTTTGATCAAGGGATGTGTTCTTTGGTTTAATTTTCCAACAGTATCAGAGAAATTGGCAGTTTACAGTTTGGCGTACGCAACATCCGAAAGCCACATGGTGGCAGTGTTTCCTAATGGTTGAGAATGTTTCTACAAATAAAGAAAAGAAAAACAGCTTCTTAATCAGTGAAACTGTAAACCTAACAACATGATCTTCGAGGGCTCTCCACTGCCTATAGGAGGAAAAAAACGACAACAAAATTCTCTACTTTGGGCATAAGGCCTTTCACAATCAAAGGTAGACTACCTTTCCATCCCATCTCCCTCCCCTCTCTCCTACACCCTTCCATCAGCCGCCTCTATGGACATTCCTAGCTTTTTCTCACTCCTAAATGAATATGTCATGAATATGTCATGCCCTTTGCTTGAAATGGCCTGGATGGGGTACAGGAGCCCTGACACACACACCCTAGGAAGGTGGTCTCACTGGTTTCCCTAGCTGGGTGTGCTGTTGTGAAAGGCACCTGGGAGACAGAGGCAGCATATCCTCAGCCAAGGGGAAGGCAGGGAGCCCACTTCCTGACATAGCTGGTGAGGACTCTGCTCCAAGCTGAATGAGCCCAAGTGAAACAAATCACTCCCTCTCCATGGTGAAGTAGAAATGCAGGTCAGTCAAAGAGGAGACTGGGTCCTCGGGGTCTGGGAGTGACACTGAGCACCTTTACAGGATACTTATGAACCAAGAGGGCATCCCAGAGCCTGGGGCTAGGGTGATTGGTTGCGAAAGGGTACATTCATCTTCTACCTCATGTTCCCTGTATTCTTAGCCAAACTTACTATCACTATACACATCTTTTGCTCATGGAGCTGTGAATGAAAAATATTGCCTGCCATAGAGTAAACAAAGGATATTGCAGCCATCAAGCCATCACATTACATCACACTACAGCCACCCCAACAGCCCTGAGGGAACTCATGATGGAAACAGGATGCCCCCTATCAAACCATCAGACACTGCAGCCCTCCACCCCCAACAGTGCACCCTGAGGAGACTCAGCATAAGAAAGCCCAGGATACTGGCCCCAGATGGCTGAGGTGCGTATCAAAGGAATGATTTCCGTGAGCCCAGACTCTTGCATCTTCCGATACATGGAAAAGTGCTAAATTCCTTAAGATATCTGGTTTTCTTTAATTAACAGTAATCTTTTTTTTTTTTTTTTTTTTTGCAGCACACGGGCCTCTCACTGTTGTGGCCTCTCCCATTGCAGAGCACAGGCTCCGGACGCGCAGGCCCAGCGGCCATGGCTCACGGTCCCAGCCGCTCCGCGGCATGTGGGATCCTCCCGGACCGGGGCACGAACCCGTGTCCCCTGCGTCGGCAGGCGGACCCTCAACCACTGCGCCACCAGGGAAGCCCAACAGTAATCTTTTGATGTTCCGACCACCTGTTCTTTGTTTCAAAAACTCCTGGATATCCTGGCTCCGCCCCTTGCTTCTTCGGAGCAATCTCTGAGTTATCTGCCATACTGTGTCCTGGGCTTAAGTCCTCAGTTTCGTCTGCTGAATAAAACATAACTCTCAACTTTTAGGTTGTGCATTTTTCTCAGTCAACAAGCAAATATAGCGGTGAGGTTGGGAGAATGAATTCCCAAGCTAGACTTCCTGGGTTTGAAGCCCATCTTTGCCACTTATTAGCTGTGTTACTGTAAGCAAGTTATTCAACCTCTCTGTGCCTCGATTTCTTCATCTCTAAAATGGGGATAATAATAGTACCTACCTGATAGGATTGCTATGGGAATAAAATGAGACACTGTGTATACATGTATGAATAAGGGACTTAGAACAGTGCCTGGAACATGATATATGTCAGCCCCTCTTGCACCCCTGCCCCTTCCCCACTGGCCACAACTACTGATGCCTCAAGGTTAAAGAACCACATTGGTCTGGTGAGTTCTCAGTAGAACTACACAGCTTTATAAGACGTGAATGGCTACAAAGAGAGGTTAAATGGATTTTTTCTCTTAGTGGTGAGTGGTTTTCTTAGCATTTTCCAAAGTTTAGGAGAAAATGCTGGTCTCCCTATCTTAACTCTAAAAACAAATGAGAAGAAAAGGAGTCAAAATAAGTTTTGTTCATTTGCTTCCTCATACAAAATATTTATAGACACCTACCATGCCAGATGCTCTGCTTAGGGCTAGGGATACAACTATGAATGCTACAGTCTCTCCCCTCCAAGCCCCCACAATCAAATTAGAGAAAAAGTGAAATAAAGACATCTCAACACAACGAAAGGGACACAGACACCATAGAGTGGTGCATGGGAGGAATTGACTCATTCTGCTTGGGCCTGCTGGGAAGGCTTCACAGAAGAGGGGCTCTTTGAGCTGGGTCTTGAAGGATGAGTAGGAGTTTGCCAGATGGCTGTGTGGGCAGGGGCATTCCAGGCAAAGGGAACTGCCTGTGGAAAATCACAAAGGCATGAACCAGCTTGGCACATTGTTTATTGTTTGGGGAGCTGTAAATAGCCACTGTGTGGAGAAAAGGGAGTGTGTAGGAGAATAATGTAGGACGAAGCTGCTGGGGCAGAGGGTCCCATCATGAAAGGCCAGGCCAAGGAATTCAGATGTTTTCCCGGGGACTGATTCTTCTCAAAATTTCCCCTGATGCAGCAGTCACTAATATTCACTAATACTGGAAGCTGATCACAGAGGGGAGAGAACTCATACCAGAATCAGAAGGGTTGGGAGAGTCTCAGGTGTAGGGGACCCTTTTTTTGTGTAGGGGACATTTCTTTGAACTATCTTGTTTTACATTGAAAATTTTGCATCCTGCTTCATAATCATTGATGCATATCTTCATAGGAAAGTTATGCTTTAAATGACTAGATAAATTATTTAAGTTTTTCTTCCCAAGTCCTCCTCTGGGCAGAAGCCACCTCTGGGAAGTCATCCCAACCACTGATCTGCGTTAGGTGCCTCCCCCTCTGCCTACTCAGCCCATCTGACCACTTTTCAGCCTGCAGTGACGTCATCCTTTTTGCCCTCCACCCCTCACCCCTACATTGCCCCTACACCCTGAGGCCCAGGAGGTGGGACCTTGCATCATTGATCTCTGGATCTTTGACACCCAAAGGTGCCAAAGGTGAATACAACTCACTGCATGAGAGAAACACTGAACACGGGACTCACTGAATGTGTGGACCTGGGGCCTCGTGCTCCATCAGAGGTGGCGAGATCACAAATGGTTGCTGATGGACCAAACTAGCAATGTCTGCCCACGTAGAGAAAGCTCCAGAAGCAGATGCTGATCCAGATCGGGTCTAGGGAGATCAGACAAGAGGGGCAAGGTCTGTCCATAATCTGCTTTGGGGACCACAAGATCAGGGAGTGTGTCTGTGTCTGTGAACTCTAAAACTGCTCTGGGGCTTTCTCCTGGGAGCTCCTGTGAGAGGTTCTTAGGTCCTCTGGGGCCTGCAACCTCTGGGTATCCCTGAGCAGAGCCCAGCCATTGCCTGAGGACACCCCCTGGCAGCTCCCTCTGCAGAAGATGGATGGGAGGGAAGGGGCGGACAAGGATGGAGGGCATCACCCATAGGAAACATGGCTCTATTTGAGGTACACAAAAATATGAGGCTTTCCCGTGCTTGGCCCAGCTGATCTTGGGCTTCTAAGTGCCTAATACAGCTGCCTCTCACCCCTCACCTCCCAGAATCTTCTCCTATCCCAGCTCACCCGAGACCAAGCCATGGGAAGTCAGCATAGACCTCAAAGTGGAAGAAGACCATGACCCAGGAAGGGGCCAAGGACACAAAGGTCAGGGATTGTGGTTCAGGCCAGGGGAGCACATCTGCTGAGACACTCTGTAATGGGGGTGGGTCACGAAACAGGAAGATGAAGGCGCCCACTCAGGACAGTGGGGCTTATGATGTGCAGGGAACAAATTTGCTTGGATGACCACACCTGAATGGGGAACTGAACCAGGTCCCCTGAACCTTGTGCTGGGGCTGGGAATGGGTAAGTGGTTGCTGAGTCTGAGGCCAGGGGAGGCTGGTGGTGGGCTTGACGTTGGCACAGATGAGACAGAGCTGAGGCTGGAGCTAGGTTGGGGCCAAGACCTAGGATGGGACTGGAGTCCCAACCCCACATTACTCCTCTCTTAGCCCCTCTACCAAGTTTGTCTCTGGTGCTTCTTCAATCCAGTCCCCAATCCCTTCCCTCTGTCACCCTCCCGCCCCCCACCTCCCCAGCCCCACTACCTGCTGAAGATCTGGAGTCTCTGGCTTTTGGATCTCTGTGGACAGCCCAGCCTCCAGGACAGTATATCAGGATGGTGGAGGAGCACCTAGCTAAAGTCTTTGAGCCTGGTCTGTGTGTTTAAATATCCAAATATGTCTTATTCCAGCATTTTCTGCTTCTGGGACTTTGCCCAACATGTGTGTCAAAGTCCTTAGTTGTGGGCTTCCCTGGTGGCGCAGAGGTTGAGAGTCCGCCTGCCGATGCAGGGGGCGCGGGTTCGTGCCCCGGTCTGGGAGGATCCCACGTGCCGCGGAGCGGCTGGGCCCGTGAGCTATGGCCGCTGGGCCTGCGCGTCCGGAGCCTGTGCTCCGCAACGGGAAAGGCCACAACAGTGAGAGGCCCACATACCACACACACAAAAAAAAAAAAAAAAAAAAAAAGTCCTTAGTTGTAAGCCACAGGCACCAACTCTGACTTACCTAAGGAGAGAAACGATTGATTACAGGATAGTGGGTAACACTCAGAATTACCAAGAAGACTACAGAACTAGGTTTGGCAGGAACACAGACCGGCCACAAGTCTAAACGAGGGGTCAAGGCCACTGCTGTCGCCATCGGACACTAGATGTCGCTGCCGGTCTTCTGCGGCCACTGGACCTAGAAACTGCTGCTGCTGCTCAGAAACATTCTGTTTTGGGTTTTTTTTTTTTTGAGAATATCTTTTATTTGGTGGATAAACTGAGGACTTAAGTCCAGGAGACAGCCCCTCAGATAGCTCTGAGGGACTGTTCCAAAGAGGTAAGGGAGGAACCAGGATACACAGGAGTTTTTGCAACAAAAACCAGGTGGTCAGAACATCAAAAATTACTGCTAACTAAAGAAAAAACAGACATCTCAAGTTACTGAATTTAGCACTTTTCTGTGTATGGGAAGATGCAAGAGTCTGGGCTCACTGAAATCATTCCTTTGATCTGCACCTTAACTTTCTAGGACTGGTATCCTGTTTTCTTCCATCCTGTATCCCCTGAGGGTGCACAGTCCAGGCAGCTGTAGTGCTGATGGCTTGATGGCCTTACTGATATGGCAGGTGACATTCTTTGTCAACAGTTGAAAATATCTTCTCTGCCTCATTCACCTCTAGCTCCAAACTCAAGTCCAGGGTCGTGCTTCTGACCACCTGAGCCTTGGTCATGTGCTCTCATCATAGCTGGAAGGGACACCAGGAGAGTGAGTACCTGGTGTTTTCAGTGTTGACAGGTACATGGCTTCTGCTTCCCACCCAAAATAATAAGGTGGGACATGTCAATCATACCTCAGTAAAGTGGAATCATCATCATCATCACAGGAATTTCTCGAACAAAGGAAGGGTTTCAGATGCAAGACAGCCCAAAATGTCCACTAAAAACTGGTCATCAGGATGGGAATGGGATTCAAATTGAGGCAGCAGGGTGTGTGCATCCTGCAAAAACAACTTGGACACGGTGAATTGTTAAAAACATGGTTCTTGATTCCCAAATCCAACATTATCTAGGTATCTATTAAAAGGTGGTAATACTTCAAAGCATTGTTGGTGAGACTTCAAAGAAATAAAGCTTGGAAAGGACCAGCACAACGGCAGGCAGGCACATGATAGGTACTCTACAAATGCAGGCTCCCGTCCATTTCATTTCCTCCCATTTTCTGGCCACAGACAGCCACCCCTTCATCTCTACTCTCATCCAATCTCTATTCTAGTTCCCTGTGCTCCCATGTCTTGATCTGAGAGGGGGAGTCACACCAGAAGGGGCCAATGATGACATCTGTCTTTTCCCCTCTGTGGTACTATATATATATATATATATATATATATATATACCTGTACATCTGTACACATATATGTGTGTGTTTTTCAGGTTTACAGGTATACTATATATATATATATAAATGTCTCCGGTGTACAGCATTATGATTCAACATCTGTACACACTACAAAGTGATCCCCACCACAAGTCTAATTACCATCTAATTACCAACTGTATCACCATACAGTTGACCTCCTGCACTCACCCCCTAACCCCCTTTTCCTCTGATAACTGCTAATCTTGTTCTCTGTATCTATGAATTTGTTTCTGTTTTTTCATATAATTTATTCATTTGCTTTGCTTTATTTTTATTTTTACTTATGGCTGTGTTGGGTCTTCCTTGCTGCACGTGGGCATTCTCTACTTGTGGAGAGCAGGGGCTACTCTTCATTATGGTGCACAGGCTTCTCATTGCAGTGGCTTCTGTTGTTGCGGAGCATGGGCTCTAGGCATGCGGGCTTCAGTAGTTGTGGCTTGCAGGCTCTGGAGTGCAGCCTCAGTAGTTGTGGCACATGGGCTTAGTTGCTCTGCAGCATGTGGGATCTTCCCCGACCAGGGATGGAACCCATGTCCCCTGCATTGGCAGGCAGATTCTTAAGCACTGCCACCAGGGAAGTCATGCTTTGCTTTTTTAGATTACACATATGATATCATATGGTATTTGTCTTTCTCAGTCTGACTTATTTCACTTCCATGTTGTCCCAAATGGCAAGATTTCATTCTTTTTTTATGGCTGAGTGATATTCTATTGTGTATACCACATGTTCTTTATGCATTCATCCATCGATGGACACATAGGTTGTTTCCATATCTTGGCTATTGTAAATAACGCTACAGTGAACATAGGGGTGCATATATCTTTTTGAATTAGTGTTTTCATATTCTTCAGATAAATACCAGAAGTGGAACAGCTGGATCATATGGTAGTTCTATACTTAATTTTTTTTTTATTAATTAAGTTATTTATGGCTGTGTTGGGTCTTCGTTTCTGTGTGAGGGTTTTCTCTAGTTGTGGCAAGTGGGGGCCACTCTTCATCGCAGTGCGCGGGCCTCTCACTGTCGCGGCCTCTCTTGTCGTGGAGCACAGGCTCCAGATGCACAGGCTCAGTAATTGTGGCTCACGGGCCCAGTCGCTTCGCGGCATGTGGGATCTTCCCAGACCAGGGCTCGAACCCGTGTCCCCTGCATTGGCAGGCAGACTCTCAACCACTGCACCACCAGGGAAGCCCCTATACTTAATTTTTTGAGGAATCTCCATACTATTTTCTATAGTGGTTGCACCAATGTACAGTCCCACCAATAATGTATGAAGGTTCCCTTTTCTCCATTTCCTCGCCAACACTTATTATTTCTTGTCTTTTTGATAACAGCCATTCTAACAGTGTGAGATGATGTCTCATTGTGGTTTTGATTTGCACTTCCCTAATAATTAGTGATGTTGAACATATTTTCATGTGACTGTTGGCCATCTGCATGTCTATTCAGATCCTCTGCCCATTTTTTTTTTTTTTTTTTTTTTTTTGCGGTACACGGGCCTCTCACTGTTGTGCCCTCTCCCGTTGCGGAGCACAGGCTCCGGATGCGCAGGCTCCGGACGCGCAGGCTCATCGGCCATGGCTCACGGGCCCAGCCGCTCCGCGGCATGTGGGATCTTCCCGGACCGGGGCACGAACCCGCGTCCCCTGCATCGGCAGGCGGACTCTCAACCACTGCGCCACCAGGGAAGCCCCCTCTGCCCATTTTTTAATTGGGTTGTTTTTTTTGTTGTTGAGTGTATGAATTATTTATATATTGGGGGTATTAACCCTTTATTGGATATATGATTTGCAAATACTTTTTCCCATTCAGTAGGTTGCCTTTTCATTTTGATGATGGTTTCCTTCGCTGTGCAGGAACTTTTTAGTTTGATGTAGTCCCATTTATTTTTGCTTTTGTTTCCCTTGCCTTTGGAGTCAGATCCCCAAAAACATTGCTAAGACCAATGTCAATAGGTTACTGCCTATGTGTTCTTCTAGGAATTTTACGGTTTCATGTTTTACATTCAAGTCTTTAATCCATTTTGGGTTAATTTTTGTGCATGGTGTAAGATAGTGGTCTAGTTTCATTCTTTTGCATGTGGCTATCCAGTTTTCCTAATGCCATTTATTGTCCTGTCCTTTCTCCGTTGTATGATCTTTGTTCCTTCGAGGGTTTGTGAACTAAAGAGGCTGTGACTGGCTCCTCTTACCACAGACCTCTTCTTGTTTGTGCACAGGGTGGGTCTTTTGCCTTTCAGTTCCCTTGCTTTTGAACAGAGTTCTGCTTGTCTGCTTGAATCTCCTTTGCCCCTGCCTGCACTTCAATGTCATTTCCTCTGCAAAGCCTTCTCCCCTACTTTCAAAGCATTTTAAATCATGCTTAAAGGCTACATGCTAGGTAACCTTTCTTCCTAAGGGTTCCTTTCCTCTATCTCATTCAGACAAATAGCTTTACTCAGCTTTACCCACCTTTGTCTCAAACTCTGATCATATCTCTTTCTTTTTTTTTTTTTTTTTTCCGGTACGCGGGGCTCTCACTGTTGTGGCCTCTCCCGTTGTGGAGCACAGGCTCCGGACGCGCAGGCTCAGCGGCCATGGCTCACGGGCCCAGCCGCTCTGCGGCATGTGGGATCTTCCCGGACCGGGGCACGAACCCGTGTCCCCTGCATCGGCAGGTGGACTCTCAACCACTGCGCCACCAGGGAAGCCCCCATATCTCTTTCTTGATTCACAACCAGGAGTCTCTCACAGTGGGACTGATCCTGGTTTAAAGCAAGTCTGTGAGTCCGATGCCTACTGTGTAGTTTGAAGAGTGTGGTGGCAGGGTCTGGCCTGGAGGGAAGTCACATCTGAGTAGACCTAAAGAAAGGTGAGGGCAGCTGGTTGACCAGCTGCCTTGGAGGAGCGTCTTTTTTAAAAATTTATTTTATTTATTAGTTTATTTTTGGTTGCATTGGGTCTTTGTTGCTGCGCGCGGGCTTTCTCTAGTTGCGGCGAGCGGGGACTACTCTTTGTTGCGGTGCGTGGGCTTCTCATTGCGGGGGCTTCTCTTGTTGCGGAGCATGGGCTCTAGGCACGTGGGCTTCAGTAGGTGTGGCTCGCGGGCTCTAGAGCGCAGGCTCAGTAGTTGTGGCGCACGGGCTTAGTTGCTCCGTGGCATGTGGGATCTTCACGGACCAGGGCTCGAACCCGTGTCTCCTGCACTGGCAGGTGGATTCTTAACCACTGCACCACCAGGGAAGCCCTGCAGGAGAGCTTTTGATCCCTGAGGGTTTGCTTAAGTCTTTAGGAAAGTTCCATGCCAGTTCATCTGGGCTGGTGAACCAAAGGAGAGTGTTGTGTGCAGCCTTAGGCCACAACAATGAGAGGAACCATGTACACCTGGGCTTTCAGGATGGAGGCCTAGCTAAAAGAGCCCCAAGGAGAAGGGAAAAGTTGGACCAGAGAATTGCTGCCCAGTTTTAGTGCTTCTCCTATCTGGGCTAATCCATGGAGTTTCGAACTTGGTTTTATTAAGGAAGTTGTCTTCCTAGTCCCTCCCAAAGCTAATTATCCATGTTGGCACTGACTTGCTGGACCCTTGAGCAGCCTGTGCCTCCGCTGACCATCCCTACCCTACACAGTACATACACCTCCTTGACACTCTACCTGTTACCCCTCCAGTCTCTGATGGTCTCTCTCACTTTCACCTTAGGCTTTGTCTCCAGTTAGGGGTCCAACTTCCCATAATGCCATTTGATATTGGGGATGCTGATGAGAAGTGGCAGTGCCAAGAAAGCTCAGTGGATAGCAGTTCCTGGTAGTACTGTAACGGACAAGAGCTAATTCAGATTCCATGTTGGATCTGTTTCTTTGACTTTAACCTTTGCTTTTCGTTGCTTTTGTTATTATAATCATACATAACCACCTGCCTCAGGGAACCCTGCCCACCTGTGAATGGCTGCAAGAAAAAAGAAACTAACACATACCCTCACCGAGGCTGGTCATTCTAGGAGATGTTTTGCAAGACCGATGGCCCTTTTACTTTACTTCTTCACCGCCTCTCCCTCTCTGATTCTATAAAAGAAACTGGCATCCAGACCCCGGTAAGACGGTTTTTCAGAGACACTAGTCTGCCGTCTTCTCGGTCTGCAGGCTTTCCGAATAAAGTCGTCTTCCTTGCCTCAACACCTCCTCTCTGATTCATTGGCCTGTCATGTGGCAAGCAGAGTGAGCTTGGGCTTGGTAACAATACCAGCCCCAGAGGGAGGGGAAGATCATTGCTGGCTGCGAGTCATAAGCCCTTCTGGAGAGCATATGCAGTGTGCTCAGTGGCAGCACAAACCATCTCTGTTAGTTATGTTTCTGGCCACAAGTAACAAGAGTTCAACTCAACTTGCCTTGAATAATAACAAAGTATATTATCTCATGTATCAATAAAACTAGAGGTAGGAATACCCAAAGCTAGCTAATCATCATTGAGGAATCAGATTCTTCCTATGTTTTCAGTCTGTCACCCTCAGGGTTTTAGTTTTTTCCTCTTAAGGCTGCAACATGGCTTCACCAGTTTTAGATATGGCATTCAGCCATAAGCATGTTGCAGAGAAAAATGAGCACAACTCTTCCAGTGTGTCCCCCTTAGTAGTAAAGAAATCTTTCCCTACAGCCCCCAGCAGATAGCTCCTCATCTGTGCCCAGATTTGTATCCCATGCCCATGATTAAACCAGCCATTGGCAAGGGGGATAGGACCACCACAACTGACTTATTCTCATCCTGGAGCTGGATTCACCTGAAGCACATGACTGTACGCTGTAGGGTGGATTCCTAAACACCATTTAGGGTCAGTTAGGAAGGAGAAAAAAGAATCATTGTTGCATAGGAAACCAAGAGTGTTGGCTAAACCATCTATGAACTCCCTGTTGGTGCCTGAAGGAACCTGGGGAGGTTGGAAAGCCAAAGATCACTCTGGAGGGGCTATTCCTCTGGAGGAGTAATTCCTATTACTATTCCTGGGACTCTAATGGGGATTTTTTGTTTGTTATTATTAATGTGATTTGTTCCCTCTGATGATTACCACAAACTCCTCCCTCCACCACACATATACACAAGGAGCAGGAAGAAACACCTATACTCCGTGTAAAGGATCTGACATAATGTCTGTCATGAAGTGGGCATCGATATAGCAGCAACGGATAAAAGCATGTCTCGCCTCCCCCAGTCTCAGTGATGGAACCCACATCCTAACTGGTCTTCCAGCCACCAGCAATTCATTCTCTTCACTGCAGCAGTGATTTTTTTCAAAATTCAAATCTGATCTACCCACAAAGGCTCCTACTGCCCTCAGGACAAACTCAAGACTCCTTAGCCAAGAGCACAAGGGCCATTATCATTTGAATCCAGCCTGAAAATCATATCTTCAGAGCTCTCTCTCTCTCTCTCTCTCTCTCTCTCTCTTTCTCTCTTTGTATCCTCAGCTTCAGCCTGCTAGAGGGGTGAATGAGTGAAGCATGAATAGGCACAGCACGGTTACAAATTGGATGTAGCATCACAGCAATAAATTCTAAGAAGACATTGGATGTGCTTCAGCAGCCATTTTCTTTTCTTTTTAAACTCTAAGTAAAATAGAAATATAAGGAAACTTCTTAAATTTAATAAAGGCCACTTCTCCAAAAAAAGCAGTTATTCTAAAGATAAAATCGTTAAATCTATTTCATTAAAAAGCATTATCACCATTATTACCCAACGGTGTACAAAGGTTTTAGCAGGCACAAAAAAGAAAGTAAATACTGACAAGACTGAGTACCTAGAAGACACAACAGGCTCTAGCATAAAACATTTTCAGAATTAATAAGAAAATTTGGCAAGGTGGCTGGACACAAAATGTATAAATGTAAAACAGTAGCTTTAAGTTCTTTTTTTTAGCAATAGGACAGCTAAACTCCTACTACAGAATACCAAAAAGTGCTAGATAAAAAAATCTTTTAATTCCTTTTAAATTAGTGTTTCAGCTAGAAAGAAAATAAGAGATATTCTTACAGCTGAGCATAATAAATCCAGAGATGTAAGCAAGGGTTAAGCAGATAACAACCCTAAAGCTGAATGTAATGTGGAGTTTCAAACTGAACACCCGCGTGAGTGGCAAGTGTCGAAGACTTGGGCCCACATGAACTGGGGAGTCAGATCATAATAGCAGCCTCAGGAAGGACCACAAAAAAGATGTGAGTGAAAAATATCACCTGCCATATCAGTAAACAAAGGATGTTGCAGCCCTCAAGCCATCATTTTACAGTTGCCCCCTGCAGTGAGCCTTGAGGGCACTCAGGATGGTAGCAGGATGCCCGCCATCAAGCCATCGGCCACTGCAGCTCCCCTCCAACAGTGCACCCTGAGGAGTCTCAGGATGGGAAAACACAGGATACTGGCCCCAGACAGTTGAGGTACATATCAAAGGAATGATTTCAATGAGCCCAGACTTTTCCATCTTCTCATACATAGAAGAGCACTAAATTCATTAACTTGAGATGTCTGGTTTTCTTTCATTAACAGTAATCTTTTGATATTCTGACTACCTGGGTTTTGTTATGAAACTTCTG
Organism: Hyperoodon ampullatus; assembly: GCF_949752795.1. Classification (NCBI taxonomy): domain Eukaryota; kingdom Metazoa; phylum Chordata; class Mammalia; order Artiodactyla; family Ziphiidae; genus Hyperoodon; species Hyperoodon ampullatus. Next base: position 39,452,425 of record NC_136932.1, on the reverse strand, counting down.
TATATCCTGGCTCCTCCCTTACCTCTTCAGAGTAGCCCCTCAGAGCTATCTGAGAGGCTGTCTCCCAGGCATGAAGTCCTCAGAAAGCCTGCCAAATAAAACATAATTATCAACTTTTAGGTTGTGCTGATTTTTCTTTTTTTTGGACACACCACCCCACTGGTGAGATCTTAGTTCCCCAACCAGGGATTGAACCAGCACCCTCAGCAGTGAAAGTGCAGAGTACTAACCACTGGACCACCAGGGAATTCCCCAGGTTGTGCTTTTTTTTTTTTTTTTTTTTTCCAGTTGACAAAGACAAGAAGAAAGCTGGTCTTCCAGAGAATGAAAGAAGATTCTCATAAAAGTTCATAACCACAAGCCTGTCCTCAAGCAGGATCAGGGCACAAATACACACGGCATTTGAGTTTCAAGAAACATCCAGCTGAGTGATTTATTTAAAGTAGTCTCAGCTTGGAAGGACTTTAGGCACCTGGCAGAAGCAAACACAAATCCTCTCTGGAGGAATATACCACCAGACCAGACCCAAAAGAATCTTGAGAGACAAAGTCTCAAAAACTAAGAGCTTACAGTGTAAAAAACAAAACAAAACAAAACACAAAAGAAAAAATAGGGCATCAGGAATGAGAGTCAGTGGAAATAGCTAATAGCAGAATAGAACTTTATGTTTAGATGTTGGAATATTGAAAAAATACAAAATGAATATATCTAATATGTTTAAATACATAGAAGAGAGTTTGAAAATATGAATATGAAAAAAATTATGAAAAAAAATGATCAAATGACTAGAGAGACTTCCAGTGGCGAGTGCTCACAGCTGCTACTGCCATTTCAGGCACAGCAGTGAGGCTGAGACACCAGCTGGTCCACGGTGGTGTCGATGCTGGGGCTGGTGGGGATGCACATGGCTACTGAGTCTCAGCACGTGGGTGCAGAGATGGCCAAGGTAGGCGACTTCCACTTGGAGGAGCCGAGTAACTGAGCTGAGTCACCTCAGATACCAAACAGAAGATCAGAAGTTTGATTCATTGCCTACTTTACTGGACTTCTACAAAATGTACTATTTAGACACTACAACATCGATAAAACCAGTTCCCAAGGCCAGGCAGGGAAGTGGAGTGATTCTCAGGCAGGAAGAGCCAGAGGATGTATTACCCAACCTCTCTTTGACTTTAAGAAAAGAGACATCCTGAAAATCCAAGAAAAGCCTGAAGAGCAGGGGTGGAATGAGGACAGCAAAGGCAAGAGGGAGTTAATTCCAGTCCCTTATGTTGAGAAGTATAGACCTGCCTCCATCTCAGGATTGGCTGTGATTGGTGGTCAGTGAACTGGTAAAGGTCTCAGGATTCATGTTGAGTGGTCAGGGGAGTATAATGCAAAGGACTTCACTTCCCATTCAGTCCTGTCCATCTGCTGCTTCAGTAGAACCTGATGAGGACTTCAGCAGAGTAGAGCTCAACAGTTTTGCTGACAGAAGGGAAAAATATTTTTCAGTTATTTGCAACTGCTGTCCATATAATTTCTTACAGAGGTCTAAGGCAGTTTAGTTTATATAAGCATTCTGTTCCTTATGATCTTCTGGGATAGAATTACTCCATTCCTAGTCACAGTTCACCACAGTCAAGATATGAAACTGGAGAGTTTATGTGTTAACTTCTGATTGGCTAATTTTAGGCAGTAGTGGCTATGCCTCTGTGTACAGCAGGGAGAGGTGTCTGCCCCTTATTCTCAGGTAGTGCAAATCAATCTATGGAAAAGTGGTGGAATTAGGAGTGTCGGGCACTGCTTATCCTGATTTACTTAATGGTTTTCTTTTCTCATTCTGAAACTATTCTAATAAAGGGCAATAGACTGTTCCCATCCACCTCCATGAAGTAATCATGCACCATGTGAATAATACACAATGGGATTGCTTTTTCACTTTCAAAACATGACCAGTTATGACTCATTCTGACATTTCAAATCCTAACAATTCTGGGAGTACAACTAGAGGCAGTTATCTTCCTTTCTATCCAATGAGTCATACATTTTCTTCAGATTCTGTTCAGATTCTTGTCCTTTTCCCCCATACCTACAAGTAGGTTAACTCTAAGAGAAGTATATGTTTTCATTCCGGATGAGAAGCAGGATGTGGAGAGCACCTTACTCAGTGCACAACATTTAGCCAGTATTGGATCCACTAATCACCCAGCTCCCTGCCTTCCCCCAAGGAACCATTGTAGGTTCACGCTGCTCCGGCAGTTAAGTAACTCCTTACTCCTGACCTTCCCTTCATAGTCATGTGACTGCTGCCACTGTTCCAAACATCATGTCCTCAACAAGGAACCATCCACAGCAGGAAGGCAAAAAGCAGGGTTCCTTCCTAGACAGCTTTCTTTCTTTCTTTTTTTTTCACCAGGGAAGAAAATCTTCCACAGAAGCCCCAGAAGGTTTCCAGATCCTCAAGTGTCATTGGCCAAAACTGAGTCACATGTCTATCCCTAAACCAATCACAGACAAAAGAGTGGGCATGCCCTAATAAGCTTAAACCAGTCATAACTCAGCCCTTAGTAGTGAAGAAGGGAGGGGCTACCCCGGACTGGTTTCTGCCCCCACCTGTATACCTGAACAAAGGAAGAAGCAAGAAATGATCACGGGAAGTGTTGGTTAAAGAACAGAGAATTATAGTCTGCAGTGAGAAAGAGGACTTAAGTGGATGGTGGAAAGGAAAGAGTCTCTCGGGGTTCCAGGTCCCCTTTCCAGTCTATCTCAGGGCTTTAGCCACTTCCCTGCCCTAGAGTCACCTGTTGGTTTCCTAGGTATGGCTGGCTGCCTTAACAGAGTGCTGCAAAAACAACAGAAATGCATTATCTCACAGTTCTGGAGGCTAGAAGTCTGAAATGAAGGCGCCAGCAAGGTTATGCTCCCTCTGAAACCTTTAGGGGATGACTCTTCCTTGCATCTGCCTAACTTCTCATGGTTTGCCTCAATCCTTGACCTTCCCTGGCTTGCAGTTGCCATCCTTTAATCGGCTTCCGTGATCACGTGGTTTTCTCCCGTGTGTGTCTCTTCTCTCCTTATAAGGACACTCATCATACTGAATTAAAGACCCGCCTTACTCTAATATGACCTCCTTTCAACTAATTACAGCTGCAACCATCTTATTTCTGAATAAGGTCACAGTCACAGGTACTGGGGGTTAGGACTTCAACGCATCTTTTTGGAGGACACAATTCAACCCATAACAGGCTGTGTGAGACACCCTTGTGTAATGAATGGTCTTTTGGCATTACCTAAACCCAGAGATATTCTGTAGTTTATAACCAGAGTCCTTTTAATATAGGACTCCAATAGGGATTTAAACAAGTCCAGACAAACACATGTCATACAAGCCCTTCCTCCGTCTCATCCTCTCCTTACTTAAGACTCTGTTTCCAGAATCAACTTAGAAAAGCTTACATGATCACCCAAGAGCACTTTTATCTCCTTTGGACCAAAGTCCTTTTTCAGAAGAGGGTCTTGTATAACTTTGAATAACAGAGGGTTTGTTTGCATAATTAGAAAGCCAGCCTGGGAAGTTTCCTAAAATTAGGGAACAGTCTTCTTTTAAAATATATTCATGCCAGACAGAAGAAAATTCAGGTTGTTATTGTTGTTGTTTTAATTTGTGAAAATGTAGCTTTTATATAACACTTTTTGTTCAATTTGCAAGCCTCGGCTTGCAAATTCAATTTGCGATGCGTCGGCTATGCCAGATTCATTGTGCTTCCTCCCAGTCCCTGTACCCTTTCTCGATATTGATATTCTTCTTTTTTTTTTTAAATAAACTTATTTATTTATTATTTTTTGGCTGCGTTGGGTATTCGTTGGTGTGCGGTCTTTCTCTAGTTGTAGCGAGCAGGAGCTACTCTTCCTTGTGGTGAGCGGACTTATTGCGGTGGCTTCTCTTGTTGCAGAGCGCGGGCTCTAGGCACGCGAGCTCAGTAGTTGTGGCACATGGGCTCAGTAGTTATGTTAAGAAGCCCGCGCCCCGCAACGAAGAGCAGCACCCGCCCCCCCCCCGCCCCCCCGCTCACCACAACTAGAGAAAGCTCGCGCGCAGCAACGAAGACCCAAGGCAGCCAAATAAATAAATAAATTTGTTTTTAAAAAAGGTCTTAAAAAAAGTTTCTCAGATTCCAGAAGTTTTGCTTTCAATATCAACAGCAATATGACTGCATAAAACCGAATCCAGAGATGAGACAGTGGCGGGGGGTGGGGTGGGGGGGTGAATGAGGGGGAGGGGCGGCCTCCCTGCCCTTGCCAGGAGAGATTCGGTTCCACTGGGGCATGAGGGGAATCAGAAAAAAAGAGGAGCGCACCATATGCAAAAATGAACTCAAAATGGTATAAAAACCTAAATATAAGACATGACACCATAAAACTCCTAGAAGAGAACATAGGCAAAACATTCTTGGACATAAATCGTAGCACTGTTTTCTTAGATCAGTCTCCCAAGGCAAAAGAAATAAAAGCAAAAATAAACAAATGGGACCTAATCAAACTTAAAAGCTTTTGCACAACAAAGGAAACCATCAACAAATGAAAAGACAGCTTATAGAATGGGAGAAAATATTTGCAAACAATGCAACCAACAAGGGGTTAATATCCAAAATACACAAACAGCTCATACAACTCAATACTGAAAAAACAAACAACCCAAACAAAAAATGGGCAGAGGATGTAAATAGACATTTTTCCAAACAAGACATACAGATGGCCAAGAGGCACATGAAAAGGTGCTCTACATTGCTAATTATTAGAGAAATGCAAATCAGAACCACAATGAGGTATCACGTCACACCAGTCAGAATGGCCATCATCAAAGGCTACAAATAATAAATGCTGGAGAGGGTGTGGAGGAAAGGGAACCTACTTATGCTGTTGGTGGGAATGTAAATTGGTGCAGCCACTATGGAAAACAGCATGAAGTTTCCTCAGAAAACTAAAAATAGAGCTACCATATGATCGAGCAATCCTACCCTTGGGTATATGTCTGGAAAAGATGAAAACTCTAATCTGAAAAGATACATGCACCCCAATGTTCACAGCAGCACTATTTATAATAGCCAAGATATGGAAACAACCAAAGTGCCCATCAATAGACGACTGGCCTAGAAGATGTTGTGTGTGTGTGTGTGTGTGTGTGTGTGTGTGTGTGTGTGTGTGTGTGTATATAAAATGTGTGTATATATATATATGTATATATAAAGGAATATTACTCAGCCATAAAAAGAATGAAATATTGCCATTTGCAGCAACATGGATGGACCTAGAGATTATCATCTAAGTGAAGTAAGTCAGACAGAGAAAGACAAATACCATATGATATCACTTATATATGGAATCTAAAAAATAATACAAGTGAATCTATATACAAAACAGAAACAGACTCACAGACATAGAAAACAAATGTATGGTTACCGAAGGGAAAGCGAGGTGGGAGGGATAAACAGGAATATAGGATCAACAGATACAAACTACTATACGTTAAATAAATAAGCAATAAGGATTTACTGTATAGTACAGGGAATTATACTCAATATCTTATAATAACCTACAATAGAAAATAATCTGAAAAATATATATATAACTGAATCACTTTGCTACACACCTGAAACTAACACAATATTGTAAATCAACTATAATTCAACTTTAAAAAAAAAGAAAGAGTGAGTGAGTCCTTGGTTTGGTTCCTATAAAAGAGATTGGCGCTTGGACTATTGGTGGGGTCAGATTTCTGGGGACAAGGAAGATTGAATGTACAGTGGGTTGGGTTCAACAGAGCAGAGAAGATCTGTGCTTTGCTTCTCAGATAAAGGGCTGGCAAAAGACCTCAGGGAGAAGCCCTCACACCAATAGGCCCACTGACAGGAAGTAGAAATGGCACCTGTGAGGAAAATGTGACGCCCTGCTCCATCAAGAATGATCACCCCGGGACTTCCCTGGTGGCTCAGTGGTTGAGAATCAGCCTGCCAAAGCAGGGGACATGGGTTCGATCCATGGTCCAGAAAGATCCCACATGCCGCGGAGCAACCAAGCCCATGCGCCGCAACTACTGAGCGTTTGCTCTAGAGCCCACAAGCCACAACTACTGAGCCCGAGTGGCCACAACTACTGAAGCCTGTGCACCTAGAGCCCATGCCCCACAACAAGAGAAGCCACTGCAATGAGAAGCCCACGCACCACAATGAAGAGCAGCCCCCGCTCGCCGCAACTAGAGAAAGCCCGCACGCAGCAATGAAGACCCAACACAGCCAAAAATAAATAAATAAATAAATTTATAAAAAAAGAAAAAAAGAATTATCATCCCCAGGACGAATAGGGGGAGAAGAGGGAAGGGAGAGGATCCAGAATTGACCTGAGCCTGAAAAGGACAGAAAATCCAGAAGTGAGTAGATTCTTCCGAATTGACAAGGTGATTTTCTGCCATTAGTGATAACGTGTGCTCCAGAGCAATGCCAGGATCGGTTATACAGAACTAAGTAAAATTCCATTTCAGATGTCTGATTCCTGTGACTGTGAAATACTGTGTCTGCTCCTTGGGAAAGCTCCTTCCTCCACCCTCCACCCCATCCCAGGAGCTGAGACTATGTCAGGGAAGGGGCAGGTGTGGCTCTCCCTCCTAGGACTCCATCCTTGAGGCTGGACAGACATTTGAACTAGTAACTGCAAGTGACTGACAGCCCAAAGCAGGAAACCCAGAGTTATAGAGGGACTTATAACTCGGGAGGATTCTTTATTCTACAGAGGACAGGGGAACCTATCTTGAAGATGTGTCTAACCCAATCCTGAGGTCAGTGGAGAGACAGAGTCTCAATCTCCTCCAATTAATAATTCAATCTGTGATCCAAACTCCCATTTATTTCCACAAAAACCACAAAGTCACCCTCCCCCATCTTCCCTCCTACTCTCCCTGCCTCCTCAGTCCTGTTACCTGAAAGTTGGAGAATGTGATTCCTGGTTTCCTCAGGCAGCCCAGGTACCAGGGTCTGGAAATTCTGAATGAAGGGCCATAAAGTGGAGAGATTCCACATGAGTGACTGAATCCTTCCTGACTGTGTGTGAAGGGCCCAGCATTCTGTACCCTGAGATCCCCTAGCTCCTGACTGTGGACCATAAATGAGAAACAGGTTGGAATACAGGCAAAGGGTTTATTTAGGTAGCAGTGGGGGATGAACCCCACCTGGCACCCTTTTCTCAGGGAGCGTTTCCTCTCCTTTCCCCTTCTTTCCAGCTCCCTGACTTCCTCATTTGGGAGGGGGAGCAGGACAGGAAGGAGCCAGGGGTGCAGTTTATCGTTTCTCCTCTGCCTCATCTTATTTCACTTCCTGCCTCTAAATTCCCCAGAACTGCTGATGTCTCCAGATATCATGGACTCTGGTCTAGAGGAACCCATTTCTCTTCTCTTGCCCAATTCAGACCTGGCCTGCTAGAATCTGAACCCCTGACCCAGCTTCATCAAGCTTGCCCAGCTCTGGGCTTCCCTGCACTCAGAAGTAAAAGTCAACCAAGGGGGCTTCCCTGGTGGTGCAGTGGTTGAGAGACTGCCTGCCGATGCAGGGGACACGGGTTCGTGCCCCGGTCTGGGAGGATCCCACATGCCGCAGAGCGGCTGGGCCTGTGAGCCATGGCTGCTGAGCCTGCGCGTCCGGAGCCTGTGCTCCGCAACGGGAGAGGCCACAACAGTGAGAGGCCCGCGTACCGCAAAAAAAAAAAAAAAAAAAGTCAACCAAGGATTCAAGACCATGGCGGGAAGGAGGAGAGAGGGTGATGGAGAATAGGATTTCCTGACTGGAACAGGAGGGGAGGAGCAGGGGACAGTAGCAAATTTTTACTGAGCATCAAATCTGTGATGGAGATTGTGTCAGACCACCCCACCCCTACCCCCAGCAACCATCAATCTGTTCTCTGTATCTATGAGTTCAGGTTTTTTCTGATTCCACATATATGTGAGGTAAGACTGTATTTGTTTTCTCTGTCTGATTTATTTCAAGTAGCCTAATGCCCTCAAGGCCCATCTGTTACCACAAAAGGCAGGATTTCTTTCTTTCTCATGGCTGAATAATATTCTATTATAGATAGATAGATAGACAGACAGATAGATCTTCTTTATCCATTCATCCATCAATGGAAACTTAGGTTGTTTTCATGCCTTGGCTATTGTAAATAATGTTGCAATGAACATTGAGGTGTGGAAATTTCTTCAATATAGTGATCTTGTTTCTGCTAGATAAATACCTAAAAGTAGAATTGCTGGATCTTATGGTAGTTCTACTTTTAATTTTTTGAGGAAGCTCCATACTCTTTTCCATAGTGACTGCACTAATTTACATTCCCATCAACAGAGCATAAGGTTTCCCTTTTCTCCACGTCCTCACCAACACTTGCTATTTCTTGTCTTTTAGATAATAGCCATTCTTATAGGTGTAAGGCAATATCTCATTGTGGTTTTGATTTGCGTTTCCCTGATTACTAGTGATGTTGAACACATTTTTATGTACCTGTTGGCCATTTGTATGTCTCCTTTGGGTAAATGTCTATTGAGATCCTCTGCTCATATTTAAATTGTATTGTTTGTTGTTGTTGTTTCTATTTAGTTGTATGAGTTCTTCATATATTTTGGATATTAATCCCTCATAGAATATAGAATTTGCCAATATCTTCTCTCCATTCGGTAGGTTGCCTTCTCATTTTGATGGTTTCCTTCACTGTGCAGAAGCTGTTTAGTTTGTTGTAGCCCCATTTATTTATTTTTGCTTTTGTTTACGTGGACTTTGGAGTCAGATCCACAAAAACATTGCTAAGACCAATGTCAATGACATTACTCCCTATGTTTTTTTCTAGGAGTTTTATGGTTTCAGGTCTTACATTCAAGTCTTTAATCCATATTGAATTAATTTTTGTGTACGGTGTAAGATAGTGGTCCAGTTTCATTCTTTTGCATGTGGCTGTTCAGTTTTCCCAACATCATATATTGAAGGAGCTGTCCTTTCCCCACTGTATATTACTGGCTTCTCTGTCATAAATTAATTGACTATATATGTGTGGGTTTATTTCTGGGCTCTCTGTTCCATTGATTTCTGTGTCTGTTTTTATGCCAATACCCTCTGTTTTGATTCCATAGCTTTGTAATATAGTTTGAAATCAGGAAGTGTGATGCCTCCAGCTTTGTTCTTCTTTTTGAAGATTGCTTTGGCTATTCGGGGTCTTTTGTGGTTCCCAAGTCTTTTTTTTTTTTTTTGCGGTACGTGGGCCTCTCACTGTTGTGGCCTCTCCCACTGTGGAGCACAGGCTCCGGACGTGCAGGCTCAGCGGCCATGGCTCACGGGCCTAGCCGCTCTGCGGCATGTGGGATCCTCCCGGACCGGGGCACGAACCCGTGTCCCCTGCATCGGCAGGCGGACTCTCAACCACTGCGCCACCAGGGAAGCCCCCAAATCTTTTAATATTATGAATTTCTCCAGGGATGTGGTATTGCTCTGGTCTAACATCTTGGTATTACCAATGGCTTGCACTTGGTTCTTTCTCGCACAGTGTGAAGCAGACTTAACCAAGCTATCATTTCAGCTGCTGTGCTGGGTGCACATTATTGTCAAAGCATATTTGTAAGCTCTCAGGTTCATGGTATATGGCTATTGACTTGACTAATGAATTCTTTTCCATTCCAATTAGAAAAGAGATCAAAAAAATAGTTCATAATATTACTCAGCCATTAAAAAGAATGAAATAATACCATTTTCAGCAACATAGATGGACCTGGAGACTATCAAACTAAGTGAAGTAAGTCAGAGAAAGACAAATATCATATGATATCGCTTATATGCAGAATCTTAAAAAAATGATACAAACGAACTTATTTACAAAACAGACTCACAGACTTAGAGAACGAACTTATGGTTACCCGGGGGAAGGGTGTGGGAGAGGAACAGATTGGGAGTTTGGGACTGACGTGTACACACTGCTATATTTAAAATAGATAACCAAAGAATCCGCCTGCCAATGCAGTGGACACAGACTTCATCTCTGGTCTGGGAAGATCCCACGTGCTACGGAGCAACTAAGCCCATGTACCATAGCTACTGAGCCTGCACTCTACAGCCCACGAGCCACAACTACTGAGCCTGTGTGCCACAACTACTGAGGCCCACACACCTAGAGCCCCTGCTTCGCAACAAGAGAAGCCACCGCAATGAGAAGCCTGTGCACCACAACAAAGAGTAGCCCCCTCTCGCCACAACTAAAGAAAGCCCACACACAGCAACGAGGACCCAATGCAGCCATAAATAAATTTAAAAATAAATAAATAAATAAATAGATTTAAAAAAATAATAGATAGATAGATAACCAACAAGGACCTACCGTATAGCACAGGAAATTCTGCTCAATACTCTGTAATAACCTAAATGGGAAAAGACTTTGAAAAAGAATAGATACATGTATATGTATAACTGAACCACTCTGCTGTACACTTGAAACTAACATGACATTGTTAATCAACTATACTCCAGTATAAAATTTTAAATTTTTTTTTTTTTTTTTTTTTTTTTACTGTACGCGGGCCTCTCACTGCTGCGACCTCTCCCACTGCGGAGCACCGGCTCTGGACGCACAGGCCCAGCGGCCATGGCTCACGGGCCCAGCCACTCCACGGCACGTGGAATCCTCCCGGACCGGGGCATGAACCCGTGTCCCCCGCAACGGCAGGCAGACTCCCAACCACTGTGCCACCAGGGAAGCCCAAATTTAAAATTTTTTTAAAGTTCATATTCACATGGGACAGACAATATTCACCTACAGTTCTGCCTCAGGGCTATTTAACTCTCTCATCCTCTATCTTAATCTAGTACGGAAAGATCTGGATATCTGGACATCCCACAGATGTCACACTGATCCATTACATTGATGACATCATGATGATTGGACAGAAAGAGCAAGAGGTAGCTAGTACACTGGAGGCCTTGGTAGGGCACATACACTCTACAGGATGTAGGGAGATAAACTCTATAAAAATTCAGGGATAAGCCACTTCAATAAAGCTGTTAGTTTTTTTTTTTTAACATCTTTGTTGGAGTATAATTGCTTCAGGGTTCTTGTGGTTAGGGGATTTCTAGGATATCCCCTCCCAAGTAAAAGATAAATTGTTGCTGTTTGCATTCCCCACCACCATCACAAAGAAGAAAGCACAGTGCCGGGTGGGCTTCTTTGGTTTCTGAAGGCAGCACATTCCACATCTAGAAATACTGCTCTGGTCCATATACCAGGTGACGCAGAAGGCTGCCAGTTTTGAATGGGATCCAGTGCGGGAACAGGCACTACAGCAGGTTAAGTCTGCAATGCAACCAACCTTGCTGTTTGTGCCATATGACCCAAAGACTAAGTTTTGGAGGTGTTAGATGCAGAATGGAGCTTACGGAAAGCTCCAGTAGAAGAATCACAACACAAGCCTCTGAGATTCTGGAATAAAACCATGATATCTGCAGCAGAGAATTAGATGCACTTTGAGAAATAGCTTTTGACATGTTACTGGACCCTGGAAGAGATGGAATGTTTAACCATAGGATACAATGTATCTGAAACTTCTCATTATGAACTGGGTTTTGTCAGACCTACCAAGTCATAAGGTCAGACTTATACAGCAGATGGAAATTGAATCAAGCCTAAGCAGGACCAGATCAAAGGGCCCAAGTGAGCTACATGAGCAAGTAACACCCCTTGCCCCTCTCACCCACCACATTTGCATCAGTTCTCTTCCCTGGTTTTCATTTGAAGGGGGAGAAAAAGCCCAAGCTTGGTTTATGTATGGATCAGTTGAGAACATGGGCACAAGCTGAAAATGGACAGTGGCTGTGTTACAGCCACATTAAGAAATGATTCTGTATATCTCAACATAATAAAAGCTATCTATGACAAACCCATGGCCAACATAATACTCAATGATGAAACACTGAAAACCTTCCCACTAAAATCTGGAACAAGACAGGGATGTCTCTCACCACTTCTATTCAACATAGCATTGGAAGTCCTAGCCACAGCAATCAGACAAGAAAAAGAAATAAAACATATCCAAATTGGAAGGGAAGAGGTAAAATTGTCATTATATGCAGATGACATGATACTATATATTGAAAACCATAAAAACTCCACACACAAACTAGAACTGATAAACAAAATCAGCAAGGTAGCAGGATACAAAATTAACACACAGAAATCTGTTGCATTTCTTTACATTAACAGTGAAATATCAGAAAGGGAAAGTAAAAAGACAATCCTATTTAAAATTGCATCTCAAAAAAATACTTAGGAATAAACCTGACCAAGGAGGTGAAATACTTACATGCTGAGAACTATAAAACATTGATAAAGGAAACTGAAGATGATTCAAAGAAATGGAAAGATACCTCATGCTCTTGGATTGGAAGAATTAATATTGTTAAAATGGCCATACTACCCAAAGCAATCTACAGATTTAATGTGATCTCTGTCAAATTACCCATGACATTTTCCACAGAACTAGAACAAATAATTCTAAAATTTAAAAGACCCAGGATTGCCAAAGCAATCCTGAGGAAAAAGAACAAAGCTAGAGGCATAACCCTCCCAGACTTCAGACAATACTACAAAGCTACAGTAATCAAAATAGCATGGTACTGACACAAAAAAAGGACATATGGATCAATGGAACAGAATAGAGAGCCCAGAAATAAACCAACACACCTACGGTCAATCTACGACAAAGGAGACAAGAATATACAATGGGGAAAAGAGAGTCTCTTCAACAAGTGGTGTTGGGAAAGCTGGACAGCTACATGTAAATCAGTGAAATTAGAACAGTCCCCTACACCATATACAAAAATAAACTCAAAATGGTTTAAAAACCTAAATATAAGACATGACACCATAAAACTCCTAGAATAGAACATAGGAAAAACATTCTCAGACATAAATCATAGCACTATTCTCTTAGGTCAGTCTCCCAAGGCAGAAGAAATAAAAGCAGAAATAAACAAATGGGACCTAATCAAACTTAAAAGATTTTGCACAGCAAAGGAAACCATCAACAAAACAAAAAGACAACTTAAGAAATGGGAGAAAATATTTGCAAATCATGTGATCAACAAGGGGTTAATATCCAAAATATACAAACTGCTCATACAACTCAGTATCAAAAAAACCACCAAATCAAAAAATGGACAGAAGACGTAAATAGACATTTCTCTAAAGAAGACATACAGATGGCCAAAAAGCACATGAAAAGACACTCAACATCACTAATTATTAGAGAACTGCAAATCAAAACCACAATGAGGTATTACCTCATACTGGTCAGAATGGCTATCATTGAAAATTCTTCAAATAACAAATGTTGGAGAGGGTATGGAGAAAAGGGAACCCTTGTACACTGTTGATGGGAATGTAAATTGGTGTAGCCACTGTGGAAAACAGCAAGGACATTCCTTAAAAAACTCCTTAAAAAATTCCTTAAAAAACTAAAAAAACAGCTACCATATGATCAAGCAATCCCACTCTTAGGTGTATATCTGGAAAAGACGAAAACTCTAATTTGAAAAGATACATGCAGTATTACTTACAATAGCCAAGATATGGAAACAACCCAAGTGCCCCTCAACAGACAATTGGCTTAAGAAGATGTAGTGTATACCCAATGGAATAGAAAAGGAATGAAATATTGCCATTTGCAGGAACATGGATGGAGCTAGAGAATATCATACTATAAGTGAAGTGTCAGAGAAAGACAAATATTATATGATATCACTTATATGTGGAATCTAAAAAATAATACAAATGAATCTATATACAAAACAGAAACAGACTAACAGACATAGAAAACAAATCTATGCTTGCCAAAAGGGAAAGGGAATGGGGTAAGGATAAATTAGGAGTATGGGATCAAGAGATACAAACTACTATACATAAAATGGATAAGCAACAAAGACTTACTGTATAGTGCAGTGAAATATATTCAATATCTTGTAACAACCTTTAATGGAAAATAATCTGAAAAAAAATATATATATAATGGAATGACTTTGCTATACACCTGAAACTAACACAATATTATAAATCAACCATAGTTCAATTAAAAAAAAAGATGTGTACCTCTGCTGTGATGCAAACTCACTGCATCTGCAGCATTCACTGGTGTCCCTCTGAGTCACCCCCTTGGGCTTGGAAGACAAGGGAACTGAAACAAACATGAGGCTCATGCTGTTTGCTGTGTTGTGAATAATAAAGTCTTTTATCTCTGACCGAGTGGTGTCAGATCTTCTGCTCATACCTATAAAGTGATGGCAGACTAGCTCATTAGCTTACAAGAAGGACAAAAATTCAGACACTTCAAGGAAATCTCACACTCTTCATATTTCTTGACTTGGGTTATGTTAAAACAATCGTTTTGCCACTTTAAAAAGTGTAAAAGGAATGCGTGTGGCTATAGGGAGTTGCAGTTGTGTGATCATGATTCTTGTTGGATTTTTAGACCCTGGTATATAACAAACAGTTCTCAATTACCTGCCTCCCAGCTTTGTCTGTGAAATTTATTACCTTGACAGTTATAATTAATCCAAGTGGTGGAGACTATCTGAAACAATGATAGCAAAGAAATAGGAATGTGTAGGCAAAAATCATGTGATATTTTTTTAATCAAGGAAAAAAGAGAGTAGTTTTTTCCCTAAAGTGTTTAGTTGTTCTAGAATGTGCAAGATGATAATGAAGGGTAAAACCTGGGTGGATAAAAAGTTGTAGAAGGTTTGTGAAATGAAATTTATTTTCCCTGGACTTTATATAATACCTATAAATAATGGCACTAAAAAGAAAGAATGGAATGTATTAAAACTGGCAAGATCGGTTTTATTTTGATGAGTTTATTATAACATTTTTTAAAGTATGAGAATATTTTCCTGCCAAATATTATATTAATGCAAGGCTAAAAATTATTTTTTCCCTATTAAAATAACAAATTGTTCTGCTCTAAACAAGAAATAGTAAAAGCCATCATCATCTATTTGGTCTGTTGAGAGAGCAGAGATTATATATCTCATCACAATAACTTTTTGTGCTTTATACTGAATTTATTACATCCTTGCTTGTTCAAACCAGCAAGCAAAAGTTCCTCACTGCTGAATGTGTTAAGGTTTCTTACAATTGTGTTACCTTCTGCTATTTTTATTTTTTAAATATTTCACTGTCACCCTTGTAGAAATCTTAACCATTCTTTTTTTTTTTTTCTTTTTTTTGCGGTACGCGGGCCTCTCACTGTTGTGGCCTCTCCCGTTGCGGAGCACAGGCTCCGGATGCGCAGGCTCAGCGGCCACGGCTCACAGGCCTAGCTGCTCCGCGGCATGTGGGATCTTCCCGGACCGGGGTACGAAACCATGTCCCCTGCATCAGCAGGCGGACTCTCAACCACTGCGCCACCAGGGAAGCCCTCTCAACCATTCTTTATTCCAGAATTCATGCTACAACCCTAATCAAGTAATTAACTTATCTGATAATTTTTTTCTTTTCCTGTATGCGGGCCTCTCACTGTTGTGGCCTCTTCCTTAGCGGAGCACAGGCTCCAGACGCGTAGGCTCAGCGGCCATGGCTCACGGGCCTAGCCACTCCGCGGCATGTGGGATCTTCCCGGACCGGGGCATGAACCCGCGTCCCCTGCATCAGCAGGCGGACTCTCAACCACTGCGCCACCAGGGAAGCCCTATCTGATAACTTTTATTTATTTTTATTTTATTTTATTTTTTTGGCTGCGTTGGGTCTTCATTGCTGCGTGCAGGCTTTTCTCTAGTTGCAGCAAGCAGGGGGCACTACTCTTCGTTGTAGTGCATGGGCTTCTCATTGCAGTGGCTTCTCTTGTTGCAGAGCACAGGCTCTAGGCACGCGGGCTTCAGTAGTTGCAGCACGCGGGCCCAGTAGTTGCAGCACGTGGGCCCAATAGTTGTGGCACACGGGCCCTAGATCATGCAGGCTTCAGTAGCTGTGGCGTGTGGGCAGAGTAGTTGTGGCGCACAGGCTCAGTAGTTGTGGCGCATGGGCTTAGTTGCTCTGTGGCATGTGGGGTCTTCCCAGACCAGGGATCAAACCCATGTCTCCTGCATTGCCAGGCGGATTCTTAACCACTGCGCCACCAGGGAAGTCCCAACTTATCTGATAAGTTTTAATTTTGCCTTCTCAAGATCAGACCTTAAATTCAGAAAAATAAAATTCTGGGGCTTCCCTGGTGGTGTAGCAGTTAAGAATCTGCCTGCCAATGCAGGGGACACAGGTTCGAGCCCTGGTCCTGGAAGACCCCACGTGCCGCAGACCAACTAAGCCCATGCGCCACAACTACTGAGCCTGCGCTCTACAGCCCCCGAGCCACAACTACTGAGTCCCGTGTGCCACAACTACTGAAGCCCGTGCACCTAGAGCCCGTGCTCTGCAACAAGAGAAGCCACTGCAATGAGAAGCCCACGCACTGCAACGAAGAGTAGCCCCTACGCACAGCAATGAAGACCCAACACAGCCAAAAATAAATAATAAATAAATAATCAAATACATAAATTCTTTTAAAAATAAACAAATAAGTAAAAATAAAATAAAATTCTGAAGGTGTCTTTTACCCTAAACGATTTTGGGGGTTCCCCAGAAGGTCACTGGATCACTACAAAGATTTTCTTTTCCTTTAGAGAAAGAGAGATGTTAACAAACAAACAAACAAAAAAGGTTCATTTGGTGTGCACCATATTCTTAACTATCTCACCACTATTTTAAGAGCTATATGGGAAGAGCTGTTCAATCAAAAGGGAATTCAGCCATCCCTAGGTTAATATGTACTGGCAAAACGTTAACGGTAATATAAATGTTTCAGAGATTGCACACTCTACAGATTGGAAGGTGTTGGAGATTTGTCCGTGCCCTCATTGACCACAAAATGTTCTTCCTCTTTGGGAAACATACATCAAATCCTCATAAAATAGTTCTGTATTATGTTCAATAGATAACATTATTCTCCATTATGATATTGGTGGTTATTATAATAAATTAACTGTAGCCATTCAACCTTATCCATCTGTAAGTTTTCTGTTTCCTTCTGCTCTTGCCTGAAGACCCTGTTAGTAGCTATGTGGTTTTAAAAAAATGTCTTCAAAAAAGAAGAGTAGTCTGAAAGCCTCAGGAAAGGCATGGTACCAAGTATTTTAAAATACTATTATTTCAAGGGACACACTCAGGAGTATGGGCTTCTGAGTAGATGTTGCTTAGGTAACTGTCAGTTCCATCATTAGACTGAGTCACGATTTCCAGGACTATTCTAGTCTAGACACAGAGAGCTTCATGAGACTTGAATGCTGACCCAACATCCAGCAGAACAAGAATTAATTAAGTAGGACTGCATAAAGTGATGAGGGAAATGACCTGGAAGTTATTGGTTTGGAATATTATTGGCATGGTTTTAATGTTCTGTGCCCTTGGCTACACTGGGTTCCAGTATTCTGTGCCCACAGAACTCACTGGGTACTGCTGCTCCTTATGGAATCTCTTGAATATTGGGCAGTGTCTTCTGGACCCATCAGTTCCAGGTCCCCTCAGAGCACTTTCCATCAAGACCTCTCTCTGCTCCATCCTGATGATTTTCATGTGATGCTGGTGGGCAGGGTAAAGTGAAAGGGTGCTGCTTCCTGGGAGCTAAATTTTGTTTTTCCCATACCTTCCCTCTGACATCACCCTCTTTATTTTTAATTAACATTAATTGAGACACTCCTATATGCCAGGCAGTTTTCTTGGTACCAGTACAGTAATGAATGGGTCCTGTCCTCTCTTAATGGGAACCTTTAGCTTTGGCCCGTTTCTCCATGACTGACATGCTTCCCCTGGTATGCTAGATTGTTAGAAAAATAGCTATTTCCACCCCTCCCTATACCCATTCTCTCCACAATATGGCTTCATAGTTCCTCCCATCAAAAGGTGGAGTCTATTTTCCAACTCTCTGAATCTGGGGTGCCTTGTGATCTACTTTGGCCAATAGGATGCAGCAGAAGTGATGCCTCAGTTCCAAACCTAAGGCTCCAGAGTCCCTGCAACTCTTCAAATTACTCTCTTGGAACCCTGCCCAAACACTATGCAAACAAGCCCAGGCTAGCCTAACATGGTCCATTACCCGAGCCCATTACCCCAGCCCATAGCCAGCCAAATGTCAGACACAGCAGAGAGGCTGTCCTAGACCAGCCAGCTCCCAGCCAACCCACCACAAATGCATGAACCAGTCCAGCTAAGATGAGCCATGCCTGGCCAGACCAAACAACCACCCAGCTGATCTATAGACTTGTGAGGTATAATAAATGCTTGTTATTTTAAGCCACTGAGCACTGGGGTGGTTTGTTACACAGCAATAGGTAGCCAATACACATGGGATCTTATCTACTTTTCCCAACAACTCTGGGATCTTCAAAGAAATGAAAGAATTACCTTTCCTTATTATCCTAAGTTTACCTGACTTTTAAGTGATAGAAAAAGAACTGAACTCAAATCTATATGAAAGGAAAATGCTCTTTTCACAATAACATAGGACTTTCCAAGACCTCACCTAGCTTCTCCATTCTGCCATTTTAAGGTTGTTAAAAATCAGGTGACATGAAATACATCAGATTTCACAAAAGAGTATATACTGTGTGATTTCATTCATAAGAAATTCTAGAGTAGGCAAAACCAATTAGCTGTGAAAGAAAGCAGATCATTAGTTGCCTGGGGACAAATAAGTGGGTTAGACTGCAAAGGGGTATAAGGGAAATTTGGGGGGTGATGGAAAATGTTCTATCTTGATTGGAGTGGTAGTTACCTAGGCATTCATATTTGTCAAGAGTCATCTCTACTCTTTAAGTGGGTGCATTTTATTGGGTAAGAATTACACCTCAATAAAGCTGATTTTTTGGTTAAAAAGAAACAAGTTGGTGAGGATGTAGAGAAAAAGAAACCCTTAGGCACTGTTGGTGGGAATGTAAATTGGTGTAGCCAGTATGGAAAGCAATATGGAAGTTCCTCAAAAAATTAAAAATAGAAGTACCATATGATCCAGCAATTCCACTTCTGGGTTTATATCCAAAGGAAATGAAAACAGGATATCAAAGAGATATCTGCAGTCCCATGTTCATTGGAGCATTATTCACAAGAGTCAAGATATGGAAACAACCTAAGTGTCTATCAGTGGATGAATGGATAAAGAATAATATAATATTCTACCATATATCCATTATATATATGTATATATAAAACGATGGAATATTACTCAGCCATGATAAAGAAGGAAATCCTGCCATTTGCAACAGTATGGTTGGAACTTGAGGGCATTTATACCAAGTAATATAAGCCAGACAGAGAAAGACAATACTGCATGGTATCACTTACATGTAGACTCTTAAAAAAAAAAAAAAAAGTCGTATTCACAGATAGAAAGTAAAAGGGTAGTTGCCAGGGGCTGGGAGTTGGGGGGAACAGGGAGAAGTTGGTAAAAGGGTAGAAATTTTCAGCTATAAGACGAATAAGTTCTGAGAACCTAATGTAAAACACGGTGACCATGTGACCAACAAGGGATTAATTTCTGAAATTTACAAACAGCTCATGCAGGTCAATATCAAAAAAACAAACAACCCAATCAAAAAAATGGGCAGAAGACCTAAATAGACATTTCTCTAAAGAAGACATACAGATGGCCAAGAGGCACATGAAAAGATATTCAACATCACTAAATATTAGAGAAATGCAAATCAAAACTACAGTGAAATACTACCCCACACCCGTCAGAATGGCCATCGTCAGAAAGTCTATAAACAATAAGTGCTGGAGAGGGTGTGGAGAAAAGGGAACCCTCCTACACTGTTGGTGGGAATGTAAACTGGTACAGCCACTATGGAGAACAGTATGGAGGTTCCTTAAAAAACTAAAAATAGGGAATTCCCTGGTGGTCCAGTGGTTAGGACTCCACACTGTCACTGCCAAGGACCCAGCTTCGATCACTGGTGGGGGAACTAAGATCCCACAAGCTGCGTGGCACAGCCAAAAAAAAAAAAAAAAAAGAGAGAGAGAGAGAAAGAAACTAAAAATAGAGCTACGATAAGATCCAGCAATCCCACACCTGGGCATATATCTGGAGAAGAACATTGTTCAAAAGGATACATGCACCCCAATGTTCACTGCAGCGCTGTTTACAATAGCCAAGACATGGAAGCAACCTAAATGTCCATCGACAGATGAATGGATAAAGAAGAAGTAGTACATATATACAATGGGTATTACTTAGCCATTAAAAAGAATGAAATAATGCCATTCACAGCAATATGGATGGGCCTAGAGATTATCATACTAAGTGAAGTAAGTCAGACAAAGACAAATATTATATGATTTTGCTTATGTACAGAATCTTTAAAAAATGATAGAAATGAACTTATTTACAAAACAGAAACAGACTCACAAACTTAGAGAACGAACTTATGGTACCAGGAGGGAAGGGTTGGGGGGAGGGATAGATTGGGAGTTTGGGATTGACGTATACACACTACTGTATTTAAAATAGGTAAATAATAATAATAAAATAAAATAGATAACCAACAAGGTGCTACTGTATAGCACAGGAAACTCTGCTCAATACTCTGTAATAACTTAATTGGGACAATAATTTGAAAAAGAAGAGATACATGTATATGTATAACTGAATCGCTTTGCTGTACACCTGAAACCAACACATTGTTAATCAACTATACTCCAATATAAGATAAAATTTTTTAAAATAAAAAACCCCACAGTGGCCATAGTTGATAACACTGTATTGTATAACTGAAATTTGCTAAGAGAGTAGAACTTAAGTGTTCTCACCTAAAAAAATAGATAAATATGTGAGGTCATGGATACGTTCATTAACTAGATGGGGGAATCCTTTCACAACGCATACATGTATCAAATCACGATGTACACTTTAAATATCTTACAATTTTGTACGTCAATTATACCTCAATAAAGCAGAACTTAAAAAAAAATACCTTAGGAACTCTAGATAATCTTTTAAAAGTTAAGGGGGAAAAAAAAAAACCAACTCAAAACAATGGCAGTGCTCCAATCTCCCAGGGCTTATTCCTCTCCCACAAGGAGAAGGTCCCCCTCCCCCAGCCCCGCCATTTCCTTGGCCAGGCGGTCCGCTCCCCTAGCTGCCCTTGCTCAGCCCAGCCTCGCAGATCCAGTGGTAGGGTCTCTGGCATGCGTCGTCGTTCCACTTGCCATCGGGGTGGAAGTGGGCACAGTCCTCGCCCCCACCCAGCCCGTGCCCTTGCCAGTCGTCCGGCTGGCCTGGCTTCCAGTTCCTGAGGGGAGAGGACAACAGGCAGCTAGGGAGGCACGGAATCCAGGTCAGGGAGAAGGGCTGAGGGTCAGACCCTGGAGGGACCGAGCTGAACGAGGAAGAAGGGCACAGAAACCCGCGGCACTCACTTGAAGTTGGTCTCATAGTCCGTTCCATCCGCCCATTTCCAGACTCCATCCAGATCACTGAGGCCCATCCAGGTGTAGGAGGAGCCTATATGGGCCTGGACAAAATCCTGGGACAACAGAAGGGCAGTGGTGACTTCTCCCCACCCCGCCAACTCCTTGGACTAGCAGTTCTGAACTTCACGTGTTCATTAAACCCTTCGAGGAGATTAGGGTTGTTTATCCCAACGCCCGGGGCCAATTAAACCCCTGAGGGTCTGGCTCAGATGGCAGTCATTGTTAAAAGCTCCCCAGGTGATGCCAATATGTAGCCAAGGCGGAGAACCATTCTCTTCGATGGGACGTGTCTTGGACCTGCGCTCTAGGGGCCTCACCTGTTCCTCTCTGGAGTTGATGACCACCAGGTAGGCGTCCTCCAGCTGGCAGTGCTTCTCAGCCTCGGGCCAGGGCTTCCCCGAGGAAGAGAACCAGTAGCATTTGCCTTCATGCTCCAGCCAATTGGTAGGACAGCAGTTGTTTTGCGAGCCTAAGGGGCCGGGGCAGGGGAGGGTCTGAGGTGCTGTCCAGAGGGACGTGGGCAGACACTGGGGCCGGCCCACCCCGTGCAGCCCTCACCATTGCTCTTGAGAGCAGGCATGTTGCAGGTCAGGGAGTTCAGGTTCTTGACCAGCTGTTGGACTCGCAAGAGCATTTCGGAATAACCTGGGACGCACACGGATGGGCAGTGGGGACAGTGCCCTGGGTGTGGCTTCTGCTCCTTGAGTCCCTGGAGACCAGAGGTCCACACCTTGGGCCCAGCCTAGGAACCCCCTTGCCCTCCCACATGCCTCATGCCCAGGTGGAGGGGAGCAGGGGCCTGACCTGCTTTGAGTTCCTGCAGCTGGTTCTCCAGGCTGCTCTCCAGAGAAAGCACCTTGTCATTCAAGTTACGGGCTGGAGGGGAGGGCACCACGTGACTGCTCCCATTTCTCCCCCGCCCTGAGTGCCTGGCACTCACCCCTGCACACACTCTCCCGAAGGGTCTCTCACCTGCTTGCAGTTCCTGCTTGTGACTTTCCACCTCAGCTTTCAGAGATGTTATCATTTCCTGCAAACTTCCACCTGGAGAACACAGGGACTCAGGGCTCAGGAGTCACTTCCTCCCCCTCTCCCACCGCACCCCACCACAGTCCAGAGCCCCCTTCCATACCAGGCTCACCCTGGGATTTCAGTGCCTGGACCTCAGCCGTAGTGTTTGAAGTGAAGTTGCTGAAAGTTGTTCTCAGGGTTGCCAGGTCCCTCTGAAACTTGGAATCTGATCAGGCGGATGAGACAATCAGTGCTAAGGGTTATCAGGCCCTCTGTGCCAGCACTGGGCAGGGCACTTGACATGCATTGTGTCATTGGGTCCCTACAGCGTGACCCCACCCAAAGGGATGGGCACTATTTTTATACAATATTGCAGGTGAGGAAACTAAGGCTTAGAGAGGGGCCGTAATTTGACCTCATTCCCCAACTGATAAGTGACAGGGCCAGCAGTCATCCTCATTTATCACTCTCGCCACCAGTGCCCCCACCACTGCACCCCATTATTTCTGTCTTCCCTGCCCACCCTGTGCCCCTCACTTTGGGATGCGATCACACAGATGCCGACCAGCAGGAGGAGGCTGAGGCCCAGGGAGAGCAGGAAGGAGCGGGTGCTGGAGAGGAGCCGCTGCAGGAAGGTCTTGAGGGCAGGCAGCCCTGCAAGAGGAGAGGGTGTCAGGACGAGGAGGGTCCAGGACTTGAGAGAGACGGGGAGGAGGATAGGACCACGGGGACCTGCAGGGAGGAGGCTGATGCAGCTGATGCTGGGGGGAGGCTGGACAAGGAGAATTGTGGGCAGGGGGACGTCCAGGCCACTGATCCCTCATGGACCAGCACAAGTGCTCAGTCACACGGGCCCCTCATACCCCTGGGGACACATGTATACAAAGACACACAGACAGGGGATGATGGCAATGTATAAGGTCCTATCATCAGAGCTGGGGCACCAGGCAGGAGGACCAAAGGAGAGAGACGGCGACTACCTTAGAAGGCTCACACTCATCAGTGAAAACAAGTTAGAAAATGGGTTTACTAATATGGGGCACATCGCACTTGCCCATAGGAACACACACTGCTGACCTCTGGATTAATAAGCAGAAGTACAAGTAGGACATAACCACATGAGAGAAGAGATTTACTGTTGGCCATTAAGGTAAAGACTCTACGAAGAAGTTATTCCTCAAGACTTTGGAAATACGGGCTTCCCTGGTGGCGCAGTGGTTAAGAATCCAGCTGCCAATGCATGGGACACAGGTTCGAGCCCTGCTCCGGGAAGATCCCACGTGCCGCAGAGCAACTAAGCCCGTGCGCCACAACTACTGAGCCTGCGCTCTAGAGCCTGTGAGCCACAACTACTGAGCCCACATGCCTCAGCTACTGAAGCCCACGTGCCTAGAGCCCGTGTTCCGCAACAAGAGAAGCCACCGCAACGAGAAGCCTGCGCACCACAACGAAGAGTAGCCCGTGTGCAGCAACGAAGACCCAATGCAGCCAAAAATAAATAAATAAATAGATTAATTTTTAAAAAAAGACTTTGGAAATAAAACAAGGAATAATAAAATTCTGGAAAATGTACACTAGGTGCTTTTAACATGCCCAGGCTGGGAGGCAACGATCATTATGGCTGCAATGGTTTTAAAAGACAATATTAGCAATTTCCTTCAGTGTAATTAATCTGGGTCTATGTTTTGTTATTCCTGGAATTGTCCACAATAATAATAGCTACAATAAATAGCCAGTAAATCTTTTAAGTGGCAAAATTAAAAAAAAAAGAGAGAGAAAGAAAATGGGTTTACTCTCATGCCCTTCCCCAGAGCACAGGAAGCCAGGACTGCTGTGGACCTTGAATCGTGTTTTTATTGGGGGTCCCCAGAGGCTGGGGCTTCCCCTTCAGAGTGAGAGACCCCACCAGTACATATGGTAGAGGTGCAGACATGACATGACAGCAGAAATCCTTCTAAACATATTCAGAGGAGATTTTAGGAAAGACCGTTTCCCCATTCATCTTACCATCTGTAAACCCCTGGCTTTTCTTCTCACTCTCCAAGTACTGGAGGTCTTCATACTTCACTGACATGTTTGGACCAACACGGCCTCTGAGGCTGTCGGAGCTGAAGTAGAGGCAGGGCCAGTGGCCAGGCTGGGGAAGGAACTGGGATAAAGATGGAGGCTGGGACCAGGTAGGACCCGCGGGCAGGGCTGGAGATAAGGGAAGAGATGAGGGTTGAGAAGAAGCCCAGGGTCAAGGCTAGCAACGGGGATGGGCTTGGCTTTGCAGCTGAGGTCAGAAGTGGGGTCAGGATTGGGCTTTGAGCTAGGGTCAGGTTGAGTTTGGGCTTGGCAGTGCAGGTAAAGTTGGAGCTAATGTATTGCTAGGACTGGGTCTAACACTGGGAGCTGGAATCAAGGTTGCGTCTCCTGCTAGGATTGGGGTCAGTATTCATGTTGAAGCCATGGATGGAGTTGGACCGAAGCTTGGTGCTGAAGTTGGAAATAGGAGAGTTGAGGTTCAAGCTTAGGTAGGGGCTGGTGTTAAGATTCAAGCTGACTTGGGACTTCCCTGGTGGTCCAGTTGTTGGGACTCCCTGCTTCCACTGCAGGGGGCACAGGTTTGATTCCTAGTTGGGGAACTAGGATCCCGCGTGCTACACTGCATGGCCAAAAAACTACAAAGGTTCAAGCTGACTCTGGGGTGAAGATGCCATTGGGGTTAAAGGAGGAACTGGGGTTGGTACGGGGTTTGGCTGGAGTGGGGGCTGAAGACAGGGCTGGAACTGGGCTAGAGAAGGGGTTGAGTGTGAGTCTCAGTTTGTGACTGAGGTTGTGGCTGCCACAATTCAATCTGCATCCAGTGAAGGGAAGAGAGTCCAAAATCTCTGCTCGGTCATTAAATCCCCAAGCTGCCCCCTTATATATCTTCCCATTCAGTCTCACCTAAGACCCACAGTCCCCTCTCCCTGCTTTCTCTGACATCCTCCCTGCCCCCTTAGTCTCACCTGCATCCCCAACCTGGTTACCTGTGAAAAGTCCAGAGGCTATGATTCTTGAGTTCTTTGTGCAGCAGTGACCAGAGCTGGAAAAAACTAAATCCTGGAGAGTTGGGATGGAGGTGACTGAAGGAGGAGCCACCTAAGTGACTGGAGACCTGCTGGTCTTTGTGTCTGAAAGACCAGGAGTCTATAATCTGGGAATCTCCCGTTTCCCTGATTGGGACAGTAAACAACAAGAAGGAATTGAAATCAAAACGCAGGCAGACGTGGTGTGGACAGGGCAGCTGGATATGGGGCCAGCTCTCTTTCCTCTTGCAGGGAGTGTCTACTCCTTTTCCGCTTCTTTTGAGCTCCCATGACTTCCTCAATTTTACCATTTGGGAGAGAAGCATTGGACCAGAAGGAACCAGAGGTGCAGTCTGCCCCACACCTCCTTTCACTTCCTGCATCTGAAGACCTCAGAATTGTTGGTGTCTCCATCACTGCAAACCCGGGTCCAGAGGAGCCCATTGCTCTGCTCTTGCTCAATCCTGACCCGGGGTCCCTGGCATTTGATCTTCCTCTGGGGCCTCAGCCATCATGCTCCCCTAGCTCTGACCGGCTCTCTTCACTCCGCTCGGAAGGAGGGAAGCGGGTGGTGGAGAGTAGGATTTCCTGGCCGGAATGGGAGGGGAGAAGCCAGGGAAAGAACAGAATTTACTGAGCACGCAAATCTGATACGGATTGTGCTAGACACTTGCATTAACTATTCAATTTCCACAAGAACCTTGGGAGGAATTTTGGATGATGGACTTAGGCTCGGAGCCATTGTGTGACTTGCCCAAGATCTCACACCTGGTAAGCCAAAGAGCCAGATTTCCAACCCAGTGCTGCCGGACACACTAGCCTGAGCTCTCTCCACATACACTGTCCTCACGAAAGGGATTCAATTTAATCCTGTCAACTCTGTAAATCCCTCTAAGGGGGCTGCTCTGAATTCACACACACAATCTTTTCACGGTAAGAAGGATTCTTAGTGTCTTAAAAGGGGAGGAAGGAAAGCAAATACATTTCAGTTTCTATTCTCTAATTAAATGGGATTGTGTTCTGCTACTTGCTTTTTAAAATTCATTTAACAATGTATCAGGAACATTTTACCATATCAGTTCATAAAATGTCCTTTATTCATTTTTCATCTTCATATCATTTCATAATCTGTGCCATAATTTATTGACTAAGCTTTTCCCTATTGATAAACATTTAGGTTGTTTCCAGTTTTGTTTTGTTTTCTTGCTTTGCTTGTATTTGGTGTTTGGCATTTTAATTAGTATTCGTTACAGGTTGGGTTTTTGGAAGCCAATTTGGGGTGCAGTCTATTTATTAGGGATCAACATCTGTGAAAGGATGGGGAAAGAAGAGGAGGGGGCAGAGGAAGAAGTTAAACAGATGTAAAGACCCCACAAAGCTTTAGCCAACCCAACTGCACTGCCTGTCAGAGCTGCTCATCACTGGGCTGAACTAGGGCCTTTATTACCTGACGTTGCTCAGTCACCAGATGCTGCCACCACAGCAGGGGTGAGACCTCAGGGGAGGTGGCTGTGTGCACAAGTTACACTCCCCACAACTGGGCAGCAAGTCCTTCCTGGGAGCGGGGTCTGGGTCTCTCATCTCTGTGTCGACCCCAGTACTGTATTAGTTTCACACCTTAATTGGGGATAATCAACATTTTTGCATTATTGAAACTTTCCCACAAAGAACATGGTATGTTTCTCCATTCACTCATCCAAGCATTTACCCATTCAACAAGTATTTACTGGGTGTTGATAAAAGAAATTTTCACATACTGAGGTATGGGGAAGTCATTCTGGCTTTTTCATGAGTTAACTTGAATTTTATGCTAACTAAAACAGCCTGTTTGTGGCCTATCAAATACACATTGTGGGCTTCCCTGGTGGCACAGTGGTTAAGAATCTGCCTGCCAATGCAGGGGACAAGGGTTCAAGCCCTGGTCCGGGAAGATCCCACATGCTGCGGAGCAACTAAGCCTGTGCACCACAACTACTGAGCCTGCGCTGTAGAGCCCGAGAGCCACAACTACTGAAGCCCGCGTGCCTAGAGCCTGTGCTCCACAACAAGAGAAGCCACCACTCACCACAACCAGAGAAAGCCTGCGCACAGCAACGAAGACCCAATGCAACCAAAAATAAAGTAAAAATAAATAAATAAGTGGCCCTTAAACACACACACACACACACACACACACACACACACATTGTACATCTGCTTTAATTAGTAAAGGAAAGCGTACACTGACCAGAAGTAAAGAATGTCCATGTTAAAAATAAAGATTAAATGCCCCTCTTCTTGGGATGCCAATGCTGGTCCTCCTTTGATGATAAGACTCCCTTCCCAGGTGCCAAGGCCATACTGACTTGCTGTGTACCTTCTGGTCTGGCTTTTTTGAAACCTTGAAGAAACGTATCCCTGACTTATTTAATGTTCTCTGTTCTGACAAAATATAAAACTGTGCTGAAAACTGTGTTTCTCTGGAGCAGTTTCTCAGAATAATCTAGGAAGCTGGCTTCCGGGCTATAGTCCTCAGTTTGGCTCAAATAAAACTTTTCTATTTTTATTATTGATTGTTCATTGATTATTTTCATCGACAGTGTCTACAATATGGCACCCTCCTTCAGAAGAGGTATCCTTCAGAAGTAAACAAACAGGTAAAAAAGGCCCTGGTCAGAGAGCTTATATTCTAGCGGGTGACAGATAAACAGAATAAATGAGTAAAATATAGGGACATCCCTGGTGGCACAGTGGTTAAGAATCCCGCCTGTCAGTGCAGCGGACACGGGTTCGATCTCTGGTCTGGGAAGATCCTACATGCCACAGAGCAACTAAGCCCGTGCACCACAACTACTGAGCCTGTGCTCTAGAGCCCGTGAGCCACAACTACTGAGCCTGTGTGCCACAACTACTGAGCCTGCGTGCCACAACTACTGAAGCCCACAAGCCTAGAGCCCGCACTCCGCAACAAGAGAAGCCACCACAATGAGAAGCCCTCACACTGCAATGAAGAGTAGCCCCCGCTCGCTGCAACTAGAGAAAGCCTGCACACAGCAATGAAGACCCAAAGCAGCCCAAAATAAATAAATAAATAATTAAAAATGAATAATTATAAAAACATATTGAGTAAAATATATATAATGTCACACGGTGATAAGTGCTGTGGAAGAAAATATATCAAGGAAGTGGGTAAAATAAGGTCAATTTTTAACAGGCTGTCAAGACTAGGATGTCAAGAACAGCCTAGACTGGGAAGATGATTATCTGAGCAAAAGTCTGAAAGAGGTGAGGGAGAAATAGATGAATCATAGTGGGAAAACCTGGAGCTCCAATTCTTCAGGGCCTGTAGGCTATTGTCACAGATTTGTTTTTACTCTTAAGAGGGGCAGGCTTTGGAGGAGGGGTCAGAGCAGAGGAGTGAGTGAACTGATTTACATTTAAACTGTAACAATGTGACTACTCTGTTGTGAATTTCATGAAACGGGACCAGAGTGGCAACCCAGAGTGGGGGGGAGGGACAAATTAGGAGGTTGGGATGAACAAACACACACTACTATATATAAAACGGATAACCAACAAGGACCTGCTGTATGGCACAGGGAACTCAACTCAACATTCTGTAATAACCCATATGGGTAAAGAATCTGAAAGAGAATGAATATATATATACGTATAACTGAATCACTTTGCTGTACACCTGAAACTAACACAACATTGTAAATCAACTATACTCCAAGAAAATTTTTTTTTAAAAAAATAAGAGCCATTGTAATAGCTGGGTGAGAGATGATGGTGGCTTGTACTTGGTTGTGGTGAGAAATGTTTTGATTCTGAAATACTGTGAAGGTAGAATTGACAGGATTTTTG
Organism: Hyperoodon ampullatus; assembly: GCF_949752795.1. Lineage (NCBI taxonomy): Eukaryota > Metazoa > Chordata > Mammalia > Artiodactyla > Ziphiidae > Hyperoodon > Hyperoodon ampullatus. The sequence goes on along the minus strand of NC_136932.1, from coordinate 39,422,972 downwards.
CTGATAAATTGCATGTGGATTTTACATACACACACAAAACAGTTCTCCTTCTAGTCCCAAAAATAAATGAAACTTTGAGCATTTCCTATAAATTGCTGACTCCCTAGGAAAAACAACTTTCTCCCTGCCTTTGCAATGCTGATGCCTTAAGATCTCTCATGACCTTTTGTGCACAGGCTAATCATGTGAGAGAAGTTCTGTTTTGCCATCAGGAGCAGACTGATGAAAACTTGTTAAAACTGGTTATTGTGCAGTATTTTCCTTTGAATACCTGGTGTGGTTTTCTTTGGTAAGCCTGTCCTCCCAAAGTCTGATTCCCTTACAACTTTTTTTTTTAGTTTCAGCTAAGCAGTTTAATTTATATCCCTCATACTCATTCCTTGTGAATATATTTATTATCCATATTGTTATTCAATCTTTCTCAAAAATTGTAACGCACAGGCTCATATTGTTTACATGATCAATCATGATATGTACATGTTAAACAGGTCTGAAACAGACATTTGTCTTTACCTTCCTAGGAACCCATGCACAAAAGAGCACAACAAATGAGAATTTAGTTAAATATACATTCAGTGATGATTCCAGAGAAAGTTCTTTCTTTGATCTGAAGTGGGATTTAAATTTTTATAGTAAGAAAAGATTAAATATAAATATTAATGATTAGTCATGCCCTTACAACTTCTTTGCAAGTAACCTTTTTTTTTCTTTTCCTTTTGTCTCTGAGACTTCTTTCATGGTTGACAATCATAGCTTCGTTCTTCCACTACCTTTTCCATGACCCCTTACCCTCTCCCAGCACCTCAGCTGGTCAGGATTCTTTTACCAAGTGGGGTGACCCCAAACTTCATTTCTACAGCATCCATGTCCTTATGGTCCCATCTATCTTGGGTCACCACAATGCACCACTGACCACTATATTATTGGACATGTGAGTGCTATCTAGCACCCCTGTCTCATGAATTTCAGGCTCAGTCTTCTTTTTCCCCATCGTGAAGCAACAGACCTATTTCCCTTCTTAATAAGAATCAGTCACCCCCAAAAGTACAATTACCCACATCCCCCCTACCTAGTGGTATAACGAGGAGCCCAAATCAGCCAGGACTCAATCTCATCTTCAAACTGAAACAGAACCAAAGCTGTCTTCCCTGGTGGGTGGGTTCTTTCCTTGGGCACTAGAACTTCCAAAATCCAATGATCCCAGATTGTGCAGATGAAAAGGAAAAAGTCCTTACATGGATTATTAGGTGCCAGGTAAGAGACACTACCCTCCTCTGTCCCTTAGTCGTGCACATGGCTGTGGGGGAGAAGGCACCATATTGGTCACTGATTTAAGGTGTATCCTCACCTATAGCTCAGGCATGATAGGTCAGGGAAAGGTAGTAAAATAAGAAATTTATCCAATTTCCAGCCCCCGAGCCCAGAAATAGAAATTTGATGTGTCTTTTCAGATATATTTATATACCTATAAGAATACACGCACCTAAGTAGAGAAGTTTTTTTTTTTAAAACACAGAATTTTCTCTGTAACATGCTTCTGCCTAAAAATGGGTCTTGAGGATTTTCTCATGTGGCTGCCCACCTCCAGTTTAACGGCTGCATGGTGTTCCAGAGTACAGATTTCCAGACTTCATTTAATGATTCCCTTGGTGATGCATTTTGAGATGCTTGTATCTTTGGCTTTTAAAAATAATGTTGACGTGAATAGGCTTATATATACTTGTTTGTGCTAAGAAGCAGATATTTCTCTTGGTTAAATATCTAGAAGTAGAATTGCTGAGTAGACACAACTATCTTAAATTTTTTAATTGTACAGATACTGTCAAACTGCTCTGAAAAGACATTACCAATGTATTTTCTCCCCGACCATGTATAAGATATTGTCAAACTGCTCTGAAAAGACATCACCAATTTATTTTCTCCCCAACCATGTATAAGGATTTTCATTTATTCCCACTTTCACCAACAAACCTTTAAATGGTGGCAGGCTGTCTTAGGGGAATCTGCTCCTACTGGGGAACCTTCCCTCCGCTCCTCTGGACCTCAACTTGAAGCCAAAGGCAGGGGCAATCCTAGGGCCTTTTGGATTTATTCCTACCATATAATCTCATGTTTTCAATCTACCATATTATGTTGTCTTTTTTCTTTCCTGACTTTGACAGATTTATTATTTCTTCTTGCATTTTCTTTCTTCTAATGGTTTAGAAATTACGCACCTTGTTTCTATTCTTTCAGTGATTACCTTCAAAAGTTCTTATCTGGAAAGCTTTTATTATCTTATTGTTCTACATGATACTCTGAAATTCATAGTAATGGGACTAGGTATGGGCCTTTTTTGACCCATTGTGCAGAGAATTTGAGATCCATTTCCATTTGAGATCTATGTCATTCAGCTCTGGGGGAGGTTCTGTTATTTCTTTTTTAATTGTTTTATATAATCAAAGTATATACACATAAGTACACTAGGGGAAAGTAAAAAATATTATAATCTAATTGAATGACTTAGTAGAAGACCTGGAAGAAAAAAGTTGAGGAAATTTCCCAGAAGTAGAGCAAAAAGAAGCATTTCTTTAAAGCTAGATAAAGGATGCTCACTCTCCCCAGTTCTTTGTGAGATTGTCCCAGACAGTGAAGAAAGACAAGACCAATCAAACACATGAGGACTGAAAGAAAGCTGTCATAACTGGTAAATGATATGATTATCTACTTTTAAAATCCCAGAGAATCAGCACACAAATGATTAAATCTTAAAGATGCTAAATTTATATCTTTTGTTTTGAGATCTCCAGTTTGCAAAGTTGATGTCAGATGTTTGAAAACTTCTCACGTTTGGATATTGCTGGAGTAACTTTGGTCGTTTGTAAAGGTGGTAAATGGTGGTAACTTTGCTCATTTCATCAAATATTAGAAAAGATAGATTGTGGAATTGTGCCTCATTTCACCTTATTGTCCAGGATGTCTCAGTGGGATATTAAAAGCATAATGCCTTCTGGCATGCTGTTTCCCCCCCTGATTCTTACATAATCAAAAAGGATTGCCATTTCTTTTATGGCTTCTGGATTCCTAGCCTTGTTTAGAAAGAGCACCCTATCCCAATTTTATACATTTTACAAAATTTCTTCCTAATATTTGTAATGATCAATGTTTGCATTTAAATAATTGATCCATCTAGGGTTTATTATTCCTGTATACGGTTTGAGACAACAGTCTGGCTTTGTTTTATTCCAAATGAATAACTGATTTATAAACTATATTTTATATTTTCCCCCAATGAATTAAAATGAGACTTTTGTCACATATTAAATTCCTAACTATACTTGTATATATTTCTGGACTTGTAGTCTGTTCCACTGATTTAATTTCTTTTCTTGTGCTAATATCATACTGATTTGATTTCAGCAGATTAAAGTAAGTGACCTCTCACAATTTCTTAACCATAAATCTTATATATAGACTTTTGTTCTTCTATATGAACATTAAAGTTATTTTGTCCTGTTCCAAAAAAAAGTTTACTGGCATTCAGATCAAAATTGCATTATGTTTACATATAATTTCTGGAAGGACTGATATATTTGTAGTATTATACCTTGCTATCCAGGAACACAATGAAGCTTACCATGTTATCAGGTCTAGCTGGTGTTTCCAAATGTCTGACATATATTAATTTTCAGGATTCAGGAGCAAGAAATCAGAATTCTAGGAAATTCTCAGGAATTACTGAAATCATGTTATTCCAAAAATTTAACAATGCTTTATTTACATTATTGAAGTGATAATGACTTACTCTGCTAATACTTGGAGAATCTTCTTTATCAATAGGGCAATACTAGACATTTCAGAAATTTAATAAAACAAAACATACATAATAACAGATGCATGGTTTGTTATTATTACGAGCCAATATATTGTGACAGGATTATATATTTCAAAAACATGTAAATATGCCCTCCAAACACCACTGTTGAAAATAAAAGACAAGTAAAAGACCTTAAAAGCATCCCCCTACAGGGGAAGAAGGATTCTGATGACAGCTGAAACTAGTTTCATTAGAAATTGAGGCCAGAAGGAAATGGCACATTTTTCAAATGGTGAAAGGAAAGAACTATCAACCAGAATACTATGTCCAGTGAAAATATCCTTTAGAAGTTAAGGTAAAGACATTCTCAGTTGAAAGAAAACTAAGAAAATTTAATGTTAGCAGATCCACTCTAAAAGAATGACTAAAGGAAGCTGTTCAGACTGGAAGGAAATGATACCAGAAAAAAACACGGATGAAGAGTAACAGAAATGGTAAGTGTCTTGGTAAAATAATAGATTCTGGATCTCTTCTTGAGACATTTAAATATGCTTGCACAACATTGTAAATCAGCTATATTTCAATAAAATTTTAAAAAATAAAATAAAATATGCTTGATGGCTAAAAACAAAGAAAAAAAAGTAACATTGCCTACTGGAGTTTTCAAGGTATGTAGATTTAAAATATAAGACAACTGTAGCATAAAGAGGGTGTTTTAGTTTTCTAGGGCTACCATAACAAATTACTACAGATTGAGTACCTTAAACAATAGAAATTTATTTTCTCACAGTTCTGGAGGCTAGAAGTTCATGATCAAGGCGTCATTAGGTTTGGTTCCATCTGAGGTCTCCCTCTTTGGCTTGCAGATAGCCATCTTCTCACTGTGTCCTCATATGATCTTTCTTCTGTGCATGCACATCCCTGGTGCCTGTTTATTTATTTATTTATTTTTTTGCCGTACACGGGCCTCTCCCATTGCGGAGCACAGGCTCCGGACGCGCAGGCTCAGCAGCCATGGCTCATGGTCCCAGCCGCTCCGCGGCATGTGGGATCTTCCCGAACCGGGGCACGAACCCGTGTCCCCGGCATCGGCAGGCGGACTCTCAACCACCGTGCCATCAGGGAAGCCCTGGTGCCTGTTTTTGTATGTCCAATTTTCTTCTTATAAGGACACCAGTCGGATTGGATTAGGGCCCACCCAAACAGCCTAATTTTAACTTAATCACCTCCTTAAAGGCCCTAGCCCCCTAAACAGTCACATTCTAAGGTACTGGGGATTAGGGCTTCAACATATGAATTTTAGGGGAGACACAATTCAGCCTATAACAGAGAAGAAAAAAAGGATCTTTACAGTGGTAAAGTTTCTGTATTCCATTAAAGTAATAAAGCATTGATTCTAGGTAGGCTGTAAAAAGTTAAGTATGTATTTTATAATTCCTAGAGCAACCAATTTTTTTACACTACACAAAGAGATATGGTCAAGGACTTCCCTGGTGGGGCAGTGGTTAAGAATCCACCTGCCAATGCAGGGGACACAGGTTTGAGCACTGGTCCAGGAAGATTCCACATGCCGTGGAGCAACTAAGCCTGTGCACCACAACTATGGAGCCCACGTGCCCAGAGCCCATGCTCTGCAACAAGAGAAGCCACCGCAATGAGAAGCCCGTGCACCACAACAAGGAGTAGCCCCCGCTCGCCACAACTAGAGAAAGCCCGCGTGCAGCAACAAAGACCCAACATAGCCAAAAATAAAATTAATTAATTCTTTTTAAAGAGATATAGTCAAAATCACAATAGAAAATTTTAAATGGAGAATTAAAAATGTTTAAATAACCCAAAAGTAGGCAGGAAATTGCAAACAGAGGAATTTAAAACAGAGGGAAGAAACAGAAAACAAATCATGGTAGCTCTAAATGCAAAAATATCAGTAATGACATTAAATGTAAATGGTCTAAACACATCAATGAAAAGGCAGGGAATGGATTTTTTAAATAACCCAACTATATGCTGTCTACAAGAAACTCACTTCAGGGTTCCCCTGGTGGTGCAGTGGTTGAGAGTCCGCCTGCCGATGCAGGGGACACGGGTTCGTGCCCCGGTCCGGGAAGATCCCACATGCCGCGGAGTGGCTGGGCCCGTGAGCCATGGCCGCTGAGCCTGAGCGTCCGGAGCCTGTGCTCCGCAATGGGAGGGGCCACAACAGTGGGAGGCCCGCGTACCGCAAAAAAAAAAAAAAAAAGAAACTCACTTCAAATATAATGATATATTGGTTAAAATTAAAATATGGGTAAAGATAACTAGGCAGGGCTTCCCTGGTGGCGCAGTGGTTGAGAGTCCGCCTGCTGATGCAGGGGACACGGGTTCGTGCCCCGGTCTGGGAGGATCCCACATGCTGCGGAGCGGCTAGGCCTGTGAGCCATGGCTGCTGAGCCTGCACGTCCAGAGCCTGTGCTCCGCAACGGGAGAGGCCACAGCGGTGAGAGGCCCGCGTACCGCAAAAAAAAAAAAAAAAAAGATAACTAGGCAAACCCTAATCAAAAGAAAGCTGGAGTGGCTATATTAATACCAAAGTAAAATTCAGAGCAAATCCAATTACTAGGGATAAAGATGAACATTATGAGATAAAAGGGTTAATTCGCCAATAAGGCATAACAATCCTAAATGTATATGCACTTAACAACAGTATTTCAAAATACATGATACAAAAACTGAAGGAAATGAAAAGAGAAAGAGACACATCCACCATTATGGTTGAAAACTTCAGCCCTCCTTTCTGAGTAACAGAACATGTAGACATAAAAATATAGAACTTAATACCATCAACAAACTAGACCTAATTGACATTTATAGACCACTCCACCCAACAACAGTGAAAACACATTATTTTCAAGTTCACATGGAACTTTCACCAAGATACACCACATCATGGATCATAAAACAAACTTTAACAAATTGGTACAAGTTAAAATTTTATAACATAAGGCCTCCGATCAAAATGGAATTAAACTAGAAATCAATAACAAAAAGATAATTTAAAAATCTCCAAATCCCCAAAATTAAATCACACATTTCTAAATAATCCATGGATCAAAGAGAAAGTCTCAAGAGAAAATACTACAATTAAAATATAAACATATCGGGGCTTCCCTGATGGCGCAGTGGTTGAGAGTCCGCCTGCCGATGCAGGGGACACAGGTTCGTGCCCTGGTCTGGGAGGATCCCACATGCCACGGAGCAGCTGGGCCCATGAGCCATGGCCACTGAGCCTGTGCGTCCAGGGCCTGTGCTCCACAACGGGAGAGGCCACAACAGTGAGAGGCCTGCGTACTAAAAAAAAAAAAAATATATATATATATATATATATATATATATATATAAACATATCAAAAGTTGTGGGATGCAGCTAAAAAAATACTTAGACAGAAATTTACAACATTAAACGCTTATCCTAAATAGAAGAAAGATCTTAAGTCGACAACCTAAGTTCCCATTTTAAGAAATTAGAAAAAGAACAAAACAAACCCAAAGCAAGCAGAAGAAAGGAAATAATAAAGATAAGAACAGAAATCAATGAAATTGAAAACAGAAAAACAAAGAGAAAAATCAGTAAAACCAAAAGTTAATTCTTTGAAAAGATCAATACAATTGATAAACCTTTAGCAAGACTGACCAAAAAAAAAAAGGGAACAAATTAATTTGATATTAATTTACTAATATCAGGAATAAAAGAGGGGATATTGCTATACACTCGGAAGAGATTAAAAGGATAATAAAGGAACATTATGAATAATTCTATGCATAAAATTTTAACAACTTAAATGAAATTAATCAATTCTCCAAAACCCACAAACTACCACAACTTACCTAAGATGAAATAAATTAACTGAAGTGTTCCATAACAGTTAAAGAAATTGAATTCGTAGCTTAAAACTTTCCAAAAAAGACATCTCCAGGCCTAAATGGTGTAACTAGAGAATTCTACCAAATACTTAAAGAAGAACTAACACCAATTCTATGTAATCCTTTCCAGAAAAATAGAAAAGGAGGGAACACTTCCCACCTCATTTTATTAAGCTAGCATTTTCCCTGCTACTAAGTGAGACAAAGATAATACAAGAGAGGAAAACTACAGACCAGCATCTCTCATGACCACGGATATAAAAATCCTCAACAAAATACTAGCAGTTTGAATCTCGCAATAAACAAAAAGTATAACACACTATGACCAAATGAGGTTTGTTGCAGGACTGCAAGGTTGGCTCAATATTCAAAAATCAATGTAATCCACTATATTAACAATATAAGAAGAAAATCCATGTAATCATATCAATCATTCAGAATAGCATTAGATGAAATTCAATACCCAACCATGATTTTTTTAATATTTATTTATTTGGTTGCCCCTGGTCTTAGTTGCAGCAGGCAGACTCCTTAGTTGCAGCATGCATGTGGGATCTAGTTCCCTGACCAGGGATCCAACCCAGGCCCCCTGCATTGGGAGCACAGAGTCTTATCTACTGCACCACCAGGGAAGTACCCAACCATGATTTTTTTAAAAACTCTCAGCAATGGGGCTTTGCAGGGCGCTGGGCCATGCCACCATATAATGGGGAGCGTCCACGCATACGTGCCCTGCGCTTCTAGATAGTGGAGCGGCCACCTTTGGTTTCCTGTGCAGATGGGCTCCGTGGCCTAGTGCCCCGGTCCCCACCGTCCGCGATTGCTCACTGAGGCCCGCGAGGGGTTGCCGCCAAGGTTTCCACCAGCCCACAAGCAACAGCATGTCAGTCATCCCCTCCAGTGTCTCTCTGGTGGCCATCCTCGACTAATACCAGCGCCACCTGGGTTCCACTTCCAGTAACAGCTCCTGCGGAAGTGCCAAGTACCCTGGGGAAGCCATCTCTCACCACCCCAGTCTCCCCAGAGCTGACCCGGGACACTGGTGGGCTAGCTTCTTTTTCGGGAAGTCCACTCTCCCATTCATGGCCACAGAGCACTTGGAATCTGCCCAGGCCTCCACAGGTATGATCAGCTGTGACCTGGCTCAGGAAGCCTGGTGGCCAGCCTGGCAAAACCAACTGCTGCCCCCCTCGTCCTGAGTGGCCACCACCAGCTGCCAGGATTCCTTCCAAGGCACTAGGCTCACCAGAGCTAACCCCACCCCCACCTCCTTCCCCTCCCCGAGCTAAGCAGGCTGCAGCCAGTGGAAGCAGTTGGGTTTTTAATATCAAAACAGCAAAACACTAAAAAGGAAGTTGAGAGAATCTCACTCTTTACTATCCAAGCCACACAAGAGCGTGCCTGATACCCCACAACCCTGTGCCTTGCACCAAGTGGAAAATAAACTCCAAGCAGCCATCAATCAATCAGTCAATGAAATAAATAAAAACAATAGAAAACCAGAAATAAAAGGGAAATTCCTCAACCTGATTAAGGGCATCATATACTAATATGTCATTCCACTGTTACTAAATAGACTTTCTCGGATTTTTTCTTTCCTATATATTCACCTATAAGATTAGTCTTAATTTCAGGTCTCTAAAGTGCAGTCTAAAATAAAACTAAGCTTTAAACTTGCCTCCAATTAAAGCTTTATACAGCACCAACTCAGGATCTGCAGTGGCCTGGCTGTAGCAGACACTCTCCGGATTTTGCTCGGATTCCTTCACTCTTTTCAAGCACACTGGTTTCCAATGTGACTTTATTCTTAACAAGCAGCACCTGTGTCTCTTTGTCAGGGGACTGCCCTCAAGCTGCTATAGCATGCTCCATCTGGCACAAAGAAAGCAGGAAATATCTTGCAATTTACATTCTCGCCAACCACAGGCCACCCTTAACCAATGACTGTGGATGCAAGAGTTCAAATACTCCAGATCCCTTGTTTCTGATTGAGACAACTCTGAGATGTGACCAGGGTTTTCCCAATTCTTCCCCTGTGGTATTGAGCCTGTTACACCACCACCACAGGACTTTGCTTAATATTGCCTAAAGCCACTTCCTAATGAATCACTTTTACAAGAACCCTCATCTTAACGGTCAACCTCTATTATACTCCTGCTAGAAGTCCTTCTCTTCCTCATCCTGTTCCCTCATATCCTTAATTTTCCTAAAAACACTTTCTAATGAATTATTTTCATAGGGATCGTCATTTCAGATCTGCTTCTGGAGAACCTAGGACAGGAGTCATGGACTGTTTGGTTCCTCCTTTCTCTTTCTTTCCTCTTCTCTTCATTGATCCTTGAGGGTTGGGGCAAGGGAGAGAATTCAAGGAAAAGAGCTCTGTGATCTGGTGCTATTGTGGCGGTCAAGTTACTCTTCATGGCAGGCCTCCAACACTGGCCTTACTCGTGTGGTGCTTCAGAGACCCCTATGGGACCCTCTGCACCATACCAGCTCTTCACGGGGATGATGAGCTCTCTCACTGCCCTCTGTGATGGTCACCATTAGTTACTGCCCCAGATTGCAGCTGTATACCCACATCCTCTTTCAGCCTCACTGCCATGCAGTCCTCTTGGGCAGGGTCCTCTGTAGGTGGTTTAAGCTTGATATCCATGGGGTCCAGTCAGCTCACTGGTTCCCTGACAGACAACCAAGTGTAGCCCAATCAACTGACGAATGGGGCAGCTCCAGCCCAGGTTTATGTCTTCAGACTTCTCCTGTCAAGGACGAGTCTATTTCTCCATGGTTACTCCAAAACTCCTCAGCACACATCCACAGGCTCCCTGCAAACTCTTCTTGCCCCTCTCAAATAGCAGTCCAATAGAGTGTGCAGCTTAACTACTATCTGGCCTGGTAGTGACATGCCTGTCTTACCCCCTTGAAGACAACTCCAGTCTCTACACTGGTTCCCTTTGGACTCCATCATCTGGCCAATGGGGCATGGAGAAGCATTCCTCTCCCTGATATGGAGAGAAAAAAAGAGTTGAATCTCTCACTACATCTAAGAATTCCCTTGAAATAATCTTCACTTACAGAGGCTGGGAAGAATGGCTTCTTTTTTATCATCTCTTAGTAAGTTGTGACTAGTTATGTTCAGCACCTCTCTGGGTTTCTTTTCCAGTTTTGTTTGTTTTTTAATAAATTTATTTATTTATTTTTATTTTTGGCTGTGTTGGGTCTTTGTTGCTGCGTGCGGGCTTTCTCTAGTTGCAGCGAGTGGGGGCTACTTCGTTGTGGTGTACGGGCTTCTCAATGCGGTGGCTTCTCTTGCTGTGGAGCACAGGCTCTAGGCATGTGGGCTTCAGTAGTTGTGACATGTGGGCTCAGTAGTTGTGGCTCACAGGCTCTAGAGCATAGGCTCAGTACTTGTGGCACACGGGCTTAGTTGCTCCACGGCATGTGGGATTTACCTGGACAAGGGCTCGAACCTGTGTCCCCTGCATCGGCAGGCAGATTCTTAACTACTTCGCCACCAGGGAAGTCCTTCTTTTCCAGCTTTATTGAGATATAATTGACACATAACATTGTGTAAGTTTAAGGTATACAATGTGTTGATTTGATACATTTATAAATTGCAAAATGATTATCATAGTATTAGCTACCACTTCCAACCCACCTCATATTTACCGTTTCTTTTTTGTGGTGAGAACATCTCAGATCTGCTCTCTTAGCAACATTCAAGTATCCGATACAGTATTGTTAGCTATAATCACCATGCTGTACCTTAGATCCCCAAACTTGTTAATCTTATAACTGGAAATCTGTGCCCTTTGACCTATATCTCCCCATTTCCCCCAACCCCCAGTTCTTCTCTGCTTTAAATGTATAAGCACTTACCAACAATCATTCTCAGTTTGGGGAATTCAGCCAAATTTCTATAAAAACAGGAAAAGTGTCATTTAACCTCCTATCTCAAGTAGTCATGTCACTTTTCTCAGTTCCTTAATTGGGCTTGCCAACATTTTATTTATCACAGTCTTTTTAGAAATGAGTTTTTGTTAAAAGGATAGACAAACTACAGATTTGGAGAAAATGTTTGCAAACCACATCTCCAACCAAAGGCTAGTATCTAGAATATATAAAGAATTCTCAAAACTCAACAGTAAAAAATGAAAAAGAAAATCCAATTAGAAAATGGGCAAAAGACATAAAGAGACATTGTGTCAAAGAGGATATATGGATGGAAAATAAGCACATAAAAAGACGCACAACATTAGCCATCAGGAAAATGCAAATTAAAACCACAGTAATATATCACCACACCTATTAGAATGGTGTTAAAAATGAAAAATAAAAAATAGTGACAGCAACCAAACGCAGGTGAGGATGTGGACAAACCTCTCCAGAGGTTTTCCATACGAACCCGAGGGACACTGGGCAGGGAGGAACGCAGCGCAGGACACCAGCAGCAGAATTCAAGCAAGTAGCACCAGAATCCTCTTGATGGCCCCAAAGACCAACCACTGGGCCCCAACCACATCTGTTACACCGTCTCCTTCCACTCTCCCAGATGAAAAAAGCCTGTGAGAGCCGGGTATAGTGACTGCGAGGCCCGCACCAAAGGCGCGTCAGTGGTGATTTTCAGACCTCAGGGTTAACGGGAACATCCTGAAGAGAGGGAAAGTTCCCATCCAAGGGATCAGGCCTAGAATAGGGTCAGCTCTCTCCACAGCACACAGCAAATGGAAAACACGGGGTGAGGCATATAAAATGGTGAAGGGAGATCATTTTCAACCTAGAATTCCATATTTCCACAAACGATCAATCAAGCTATCCAAAAAAGTCCCTTCCTTTTCCAGGAAGCTACTGGAGGGGATGCTTCAATAAAACAAGGGGATAAACCAAGAAAGAACACACGGATCCAGGGAAGAGAGGATCCAGCCCAGGAGAAAGAGGCGGTCCAGGGGTTTCCCAGGATTATCGGGAAGTCCCAAGAAAACTGCTGGCAGGGGGAGGTATGGTGGGGGGTGGAGAACGGGGGAGGGGAAGGTACAAAAGTGGATCAACAGGAAGCCTAAGGGAGCTTGAGCTCAAGGCCCGATTGTGGGCCCCTTACATGGTATCCGAGGCCATGATCAGAAGTTTTTGTCAATTATAAAAACAAATAACTGACTATAACCAGCTAAGATGACCATGTCACTTTTAACTCCGACTTCTCCTTCACATTTCCCTCTGTGTCAGATGGCCCTTTTTTAATCCAACTAAGAAGCTGGGTTGGAAATACGTGTTTGGCTTGAGTGGAGAGGGACCCTGCTATGTGCTTTGCAGTCACATCATTCATCCTTAGGGTTGGCTCACCTGCCCAGGCATGGCTTTCACGGGCACTGTTGGCATCCACTGTGTAGACTCACTTGGGGGTGACATGAAGGTGGCCATGAGCTTCCCTGAAGCACTGACATCAGTAGTAAAGAGGAAACATGCTAGAGGAAACCCTCAATTATCCTTCTCTTCTCTCTGTGGAAAGTCACCTTACAACACCTTTGTCACATGCAGAAGTAAACAAAAAGTATGCAGCCAAAAAGTGTGGGGAAAATGGATTTCACAGGTGTGTTGGAAAATTATTAAAAATATTATATCAGTTTTCTGTATTTTGTGATGTTTATGGTAGCTTTCAGCTTTTTTGTCCTAACTTAAGAGCAATTTTTATGCTTAATTTTGTATTCATAATTTTGTATTTTTTCCTAAGGAGGCCTCTCCAAAACTGTGTACATTTCAGGCCCCATAAAACTTGGATTCACCCTGGTGGCTCTTGGAAAAAACTACAGCTGAAGTGCTGGCTATGTGACCAGTTTGCACGTGCAGAAAATTATGTTGTCAGCCTTTTTACAGTTAAGGAAGACTTTGCAATTGTTTCAAAGAATATGAAGCAAATTTTTCAACTATTAACTTCAGAAAAAACAAAAGTTGTGCAAGAAAGGAAATGTAATCAGATTATACTACTTGGTTCAGCAGTTAACAATATTGACACAGCCATAACCGACACAGATTCTGAATTAGGATTTAAGCAAAAATCGCTATAGACTAAATTGGAAAATTGTGCCCATCTACGTGATGAAAAGTGACTAAATAACGTCTACAACTGATAAAGAGGTATCAGTTTGTGCATATTATTTAGAAGTACAAATGTCAACACTAAGGGAAACAGCTAAAACACTAAAAGTGGTTTCTCTAAGCAGCAGGAGTGGCTGAAGGAAACAGTTCCTGTAACTGCTTCCAGCCCTACAAGACTTTAAATTGTATGTATTATTTGTCATAATTTTTTAATTTAATGCCAATTACATACATTTTGAAGGAAAAGTCCTAGAAAAATTTGCAGCTGAAAATTGGGAAGTCTTGACCCAGCACAAGCTTAGAAGCAAAAATTGCTTGAAACATTATATGTGAAAACAAACAAAGATAGCAATTACCCACCACAGAGAATGATTAGATAATATATGGCACATCCATACTTTGGAATTCTCTACCCCTGCTAAATGCAGTGAAGTAAAACCTCTCAAGAAATAGCATAGATTGAATCAATAAGACACTGGAGAGTGAAAAAACAAGCTACTAATAACATGTAGTATCACACATATGCACATACACAGGAAACATCCTGACAGGAACCCTGTAATGGTTCATTTTTATGTGTCAACTTGACTGGGGCTCAGGGTGCCCAGATATTTGGTCCAACATTATTCTGAGTGTGTCTGTGAGAGTGTTTTGGATAAGATGAACATCTGAATTGGGAAAACAGATTGCCCTCCCTAATGTAGGTGGGCCTCACCCAATCAGTTGAAGCCAAGAAGAGAACAAGAAGGCTGGCCCGGGTTTCCCTGGTGGCGCAGTGGTTGAGGGTCCGCCTGCCGATGCAGGGGACACGGGTTTGTGCCCCGGTCTGGGAGGATCCCACGTGCCGTGGAGTGGCTGGGCCCATGAGCCATGGCCGCTGAGCCTGCGCGTCCGGAGCCTGTGCTCCGCAACAGGAGAGGCCACAACAGTGAGAGAGGCCCGTGTACCACAAAAAAAAAAAAAAAAAAAAAAAGAAGGCTGGCCCTCTCATGAGTAAGAGAGTTCTTCCTGCCTGACCCTCTCCAAACTGGTGCATGGAAACATTGGCTCTTCCTGGGTCTTGAGCCTTCAGACTCAGACAGGAACCTTGGGGCTCTTCAGCTCACCTGCAGAACTCGGGAGTTGTCAGCCTCCATAATCACGTGAGCCAATATATCTCCTATTGGTACATATACATCCTATCGATTGTTTCTTTGGAGACCCTTGACTAATACAATACCCATGAAATTGTTAACTCTGCGGAGAAGTGAGAAGGGTGAGGGGAGGAGACTCCCAGTGTGTGTGTGTGTTTGAAACATTTTTAACTACTAGTATGTATTACTTTTGTAATAAAAATAAAACCAAAAAGTCTAATTGATTACAGACTCTTTTAAGATCAGTTTCAGAATGATCTTGGAAGGTGCAGTTTACCCACTGTGGAAACTGTTGGAGACACCATGTGCTGGAGACACGTCTAGGTCTATCTGGGGTCATACCAATCCTCCTTCTCTTAGCACACCTTTGTCGCTGACCTTCGCCAGCCCAGTTCAAAGTTCCCAGGCTGACAGTGGAGCAGGGGTGTTCCCTGGAACCTCTTCTGGAGGGGATCCCAACTGCAGGGAACCCCTCAGGGTGTGGGCAGACCCTCCAGCCCCGGCCCAGCCAGTTCCCCGCCCCCACCAGTGCCTTCCACAGGGCCTCCCTCTGTTTCAATCCTCTTCCCTCCCCTCCCTGACCTGCATCTTCAAGATTAGGTGTCAAGGACAGCCGTCTAGCACTTAAGCGTTCTCTCTTCCAGACCCTCTCCCTCCCTCTTCTTTGTACCCTACAGTTCCCAATTCCAAATAACCAGTCCACGCAGAGTTTCAAGTATCTGTCCTTTTCCTACTCCACTGAGGAGGCCAAAAATTATAATAGTAATTACAGTGACTTTCAGAAGGAGGCGGGATCTCAGTTTCCCCAAGGTCTGAGCTTCTTCAACCACCCCCTTCTATCTCTCCTCAACCCCTCCCCACATCCCTGAGGACTCTCTTCTTCCTTTCTTCAAAATGCCCAGTGGAGGACTTGGAGGAGGCGGGGTGCAGGTCAGAGGTCTGCTGGAGGTCAGAGGTCTGCTGGAGGTCGGGACACCTAGATGGTGATGTTCCGCTTTATCTCACACACCCAGCGTTTCACTTGCTGGCAGAAATCGTCGTTCCAGCGGCCGTCCCCCCGGATCTCAGCACAGTCCTCGCTGCCCCCCAGCTCGTGCCCCTGCCAGTCATCTGGCTGAGTGGCAGCCCAGTTCCTAGGAAGGCAGGACAGAGCTCAGCTCTGGATGCCCCCTCATCCCAGCAACCCTCATCCCCACCTCAGAAATGCATGGCCTTGGGCGGTTTGGGGAGCAGCAGCTGCAGCCTTGGAGTCTGGGAGTCTGGGGGGGAGATGGTTGGAGAATTTGGTCCCTGAGGGATGAGTGGGAGTGCACTGGGGGAAGAGACCAGATGGCCGTCCCCAGGCCAAACTAACAGAGAGAGACGAGGTGAAGCCACTTACTTATAGTTGTGCCTATAGTCTGTACCATCCACCCATCTCCAGGAGCCATCACTGTCAGTGAGGCCTATCCAGGTTTGAAAGGGGTTCGTGTGTTGTGCAATGAATTTCTGGAAAACAGGCAGGAGGGAAGTTTCTAGTCCCTTGTACTTCCATGCAGGCATCAGCTATGGTTCCCTCAGCCCTCCCCAGCCTGATCTGCTGCCACCTTGAAGCAGCAGCTCCCAACACTAGTTCCTTCTTTTTCTTCTGCAACCATAGCTAGCATTTAGTGAATCTTTACTGGGCTAAACCTTGCACTAAGTGCTTTACAAGGATTATTTTATTTAAATCTCATAAAGCCCTCTAAATTGGGTGCCCTAATGATTCACACTTTACATGTGAGGTCAAGGAACTCACGGTAATCGTGGAACCCAGAGCATCAATCCAGTGCCTGAGTTCATGACCGCTGCCCCCTGACCTGGCCTCCCGTTTTATTCCTAACGCATGGCTGCTAGACTCAGATTCTAGGCTTTTCTTGTCTTCTGCTCACAGCCACAAACTCTTGGATCCTGATCCCGGCCCCTGCCGCCCCCATGGGCCCCAGTGACCCATTAAGGATTTCGGCTTCACTCGCCTCTCACGTACACTTATCTGCTCCTGCTTCTATGTATAGCTGTCATTTCTGTTGTTTTCCAGGCCCCAGAGCTTCCAAGCTTGGACCCACTGCCCAGAGCCCTGTTATGACTTGGTTACATGGAGTCTGGCAGTCTGGCTGAAAATAGGAAGATGCCCTATGTGCGAGGGGCAGCCCAGTCATCCAGCTGGCAAGGGCTGGGACAAAAGTGGTCTTTGAGATAGCTTGCCAGGGTTCATGCACACCTCCTAGGACAACAGACATCCGAGCAGCTTTCTCTTATAGATATGGCCCTTTCTGGGAACTTAAGTCCCCTGGTTTGGGAGGGCAGCAGAGGGAGGGTGTGATCACCTTGTTTTATGAAGGAAAGAGAAGGATGGGTGACCAACATGCACGTGTAGCAGTTCCCTTTCACAGCATATGAAAGGTCTCCAACTGCATTTGGAGGAAAATTTCCTAATTCCACTCTCATGTCCCAGAGACCCAACTAAGACTGCAGTTAGTCACCTCATCTAAAGGCAGATACAGTAGCACCTTTGAATTCTAGAATCCTGTAAATAGGTCAACATCCTGCGCATGAAGGGACAGCCCTCAGAGGGTGGTAGGGCTGCTCCCCAAAATCAAGGGAGTCAACAGAGCTGGAGGGCAAGTGACTGGAGACAAGATATTCTATTCACTGCTGCCCCCTGCCCCAGTCCCCTCTTCCCATCATCACAAGAAGCTGAATAACTGAACAAAGAATACAAATCATCAGTATCCAGCCCTCTGTGTTGAAGACTGAGGGGAAGAATGAAATAGTGCCAAATGATCAAAGAAGATAGTCCAGAAGAACACATTTGCCCTGTTCACGAGTAAATAACAGGAAAGAAAGAATTCAGCCCATTCAAAGAAGTAGCACAGGGGAGTATTATCATGGAACTTGTGCAAAAATAAAGAGGATGGGGGCTTCCCTGGTGGCGCAGTGGTTGGGAGTCCGCCTGCCGATGCAGGGGACATGCGTTCGTGCCCCAGTCTGGGAGGATCCCACATGCCGTGGAGCGGCTAGGCCCGTGAGCCATGGCCGCTGGGCCTGCGGGTCCGGAGCCTGTGCTCCGCAACGGGAGAGGCCACAACAGTGAGAGGCCCGCGTACCGCAAAAACAAAACAAAACAAAACAAAACAATAATAAAAATAAAAAATAAAAAAAAATAAAGAGGATGGAAAGGAAGAGGAGGAAGAAAAAAGCACTGCGATATCAAAAGAGAGGTGAAAAATATACTTTGTAAAGAAGGCATGTTTCAAAACATAAGAGGATACTGGAGAACAACTTACATCCTCAAAAACATTAAAGAGGAGATGAATGACATAAAAATATGAAACAGTATATCAAAGAAGAAAGATAACAATGAAAAGTAAAGGGAAGAAATTGAAGAGAAAATTCTGAAGTACATAAAAAACAAAAAAACCCAGCAATTCAGCAAAAAAACCAAGCCTGAGATACAAAAGATAGGCTTGAGAAAAGAACCCAGAATACAGAGGAAAAGAGAGAAAGATGGAAGTAAATAGCAAGACGAGGATGGCTATGGGGGCAGACAATGGAGATCATTTTGGATGATGTGCTCCAGAGGAAAAGAGAACAAATGGTCAAGAAAAAATTTTCAAACACAGGGCTTAAGAAAATCTTCCAAAATGTTAGAAAACCTAACTTTATGTGTTAAAAGGACTCTCCTGGCCTCAGAGTGAAAATACAGAGAGAATGAGCAACACTGAGATATATCTGGATGAAGTCAATGAAATTCAAAGATAGAAAAGACTCCAACTATTCGTGCAAACATTTAAGGAATGTGGGAGAAACGAACAAGGCATTATAAACTTCAAAGTTGCTAAGAGACTAGATCTTGATTGTTCTCAACAAAAAAAGAAATGATAATTATGTGACATGATAAAGGTGAGAGCTAACACTACTGTATTAATCATATTGCAGTATGTAAATGTGCCAAACCAGCATGCTGTACACCTCAAACTTACAGTGTTAAATGTCAATGATATCTCAATTTTAAAAAAGAGAAAAGAGTGAGGCATGTGAAGGTGTACTGGTTTCCTCATCTTTCACATGGAAAGTTATATAACCTCTTTTATTTTTTGAAGCCAATAAGTTTCAGCCCATCATTTAAAGTTATGACAGTAGGGCTTCCCTGGTGGCGCAGTGGTTGAGAGTCCGCCTGCTGATGCAGGGGACACGGGTTCGTGCCCCGGTCCAGGAAGATCCTGCGTGCCGCGGAGCGGCTGGGCCCGTGGGCCATGGCCACTGGGCCTGCGCATCCGGAGCCTGTGCTCTGCAACAGGAAGAGGCCGCGGCAGTGAGAGGCCCGCGTACCGCAAAAAAAAAAAAAAAAAAATTAAGTTATGACAGTAATTACTACTATTATGAAAAACAGGCTACATCTAGTCCAAAATAACACAGAGGAGAAAACAAAAATAATACATCTCTGATAGCAAATGGCAGAAAACAAAAGCAGCATACAAAACAGAAAAAAAAAAGACTGGATTAAAGATATGTATTTTAAAATAAATGTAAGTGAGAGAGCCCAGAGGTAAACCCACACACCTACGGCCAATTAATCTACAACAAAGGAGGCAAGAATATACAATGCAGAAAAGACAGTCACTACAACAAGTGGTGCTGGGAAAACTGGACTGGACAGCTACATGTAAATCAATGAAATCAGAACACTCCCCCACACCATATACAAAAATAAACTCAAAAGGGTTTAAAAACCTATATATATTGGGACTTCCCTGGTGGTACAGTGGTTAAGAATCCTCCTGCCAATGCAGGGGACACGGGTTTCAGCCCTGGTCTGGGAAGACCCCACATGCCACAGAGCAACTAAACCCGTGCGCCGCATCTACTGAGCCTGTGCTCTGGAGCCCGTGAGCCACAACTACTGAAGCCAGAGTGCCTAGAGCCCATGCTCTGCAACAAAAGAAGCCACTGCAATGAGAAGGCCGTGCACTGCAACGAAGAGTAGCCCCCGCTTGTGGCAGCTAGAGAAAGCCCGCGCATGGCAACAAAGACCCAACGCAGTCAAAAATAAATAAATAAATAAATAAATAGACTTATTTAAAAAAAAAAAAACCTATATATGACATGTCACCATAAAACTCCTAGAAGAGAACATAGACAAAATATTCTTGGACATAAATTATAGCAATATTTTCTTAGATCAGTCTCTCAAGGCAAAAGAAATAAAAGCAAAAATAAATGGGATCTAATCAAACAAAAGCTTTTGCACAGCAAAAGAAACCCTTAACAAAACAAAAAGACAGCCTATGGAAAGGGAGAAAATATTAGCAAATGATGCAGCTGACAAGGGGTTAATGTCCCCAATATAAAAATAGCTCATACAGCTCAATATCGAAAAAGCAAACAACTCAATAAAAAAAATGGACAGAAGACCTAAATAGACACTTCTCCAAAGAAGACATACAGATGGCCAACAGGCACATGAAAAGATGCTCAGTATGGCTAATTATTAGAGGAATGCAAAACAAAACTGCAATGTGGTATTACTTCACACTGGTCAGAATGGCCATCATCAAAAAGTCTACAAATAATAAGTGCTGGAGAAGGTGTGGAGAAAAGGGAACCCTCGTACCCTGTTGGTGGGAACGTAAGTTGCTGCAGCCACTATGGAAAACACTATGGAGTTTCCTTAAGAAACTAAAAATAGAGCTACCATATGATCAAGCACTCCCACCAGTGGGTATATATCTGGAAAAGACAAAAGCTCTAATTCGAAAAGATACCTGCACCCCAATGTTCATAGCAGCACTATTTACAATAGCCAAGACATGGAAGCGACCTAAGTGCCCACTGACAGATGACTGGCTTAAGATGTTGCATATATATATGTATAAATATTACTCAGCCATAAAAAGAATGAAATATGCCATTTGCAGCAACATGGATGGACCTAGAGATTATCATAGTAAGTCAGACAAAGACAAATATTATATGATATCACTTATGTGTGAATATAAAAAATAATACAAAGGAATCTATATACAAAACAGAAACAGACTCATAAACAGAAGACATAGAAAACAAACCTATAGTTACCAAAGGGGAAAGGGAGGCAGGGAGGGATAAATTAGGAGTATGGGGTTAACAGATACACACTACTATCCATAAAATAAATAAGCAATAAGGATTTACTGTATAGCATAGGGAACTATATTCAATATCTTGTAATAACCTAAAATGGAAAATAATCTGAAAAATATATATAACTGAATCACTTTGCTATACACCTCAAACTAACCCAATATTGTGAACGTACTTCAGTTAAAACAAGAAAAAAGGGGCTTCCCTGGTGGCGCAGTGGTTAAGAATCCGCCTGCCAATGCAGGGGACATGGGTTCGAGCCCTGGTCCAGGAAGATCCCACATGCCGCAGAGCAACTAAGCCTGTGTGCCACAAGTATTGAGCCTGAGCTCAGAGCCCACGAGCCACAACTACTGAGCCTGTGCACCTAGAGCCCGTGCTCCACAGCAAGAGAAGCCACCGCAATGAGAAGCCCGCTCACCGCAACGAAGAGCAGTCCCTGCTCACCGCAACTAAAGAAAGCCTGCACGCAGCAACGAAGACCCAACACAGCTAAAAATAAATAAATAAAATAAATTTTTTCAAAAAAGAAAAATAGGGCCTCCCTGGTGGCGCAGTGGTTGGGAGTCCGCCCGCCGATGCAGGGCACACGGGTTCGTGCCCCGGTCCGTGAAGATCCCACATGCCGCAGAGCGGCTGGGCCTGTGAGCCATGGCTGTTGAGCCTGCGCGTCCAGAGCCTGTGCTCCTCAACGGGAGAGGCCACAACAGTGAGAGGCCCATTTACCGCAAAAAAAAAAAGAAAAAAAGAAATGTAAATGAGATACACTCACCTCTTAAAGGCAAAAAGTCTCTTACATATTCAGTTTTTAAAAACCAAAAACAACTATACACAACCTGTAGGAGAAATACCTTAAGCTTAGCTGAACAGTAGAGTAGCATCACATGGGTGGGGTCATGGGGAGACCTTAAAAAATCTCAGTGCCCAGGATGAATCTAAGATTAACTAAATCAGAATCTTTGAGCGTAAGACCAGATGTCAATATGTTTTAAATTCCTCAAGAGATTACAATATACTGCGAAGGCTGAGAATGACTCATCTATGAGACTCAGAAAGGTTGGAAATAAAAGGATGGGCAAAGATACATGAAGCAAATGCAAGCGAAAAGAAATCAAGGACCAGTCTATTCATATCACATGAAGATGAATTCAAGGCAAAAAGCATTAAACAGGACACTGACATTCACTTCAAAATGATGAAGGTGGGGACTTCCTTGGTGGCACAGTGGATAGGACTCTGCGCTCCCAATGCCAGGAGCCCGGGTTCAATCCCTGGTCAGAGACCCCACACGCATGCTGCAACTAGGAGCCCACCTGCTGCAACTAAGGAGCCTGAGAGCCACAACTAAGACCTGGTGCAACCAATCAAAAAAATAAATAAATAAATAAATAAATAAATTTTTTTTTTTTTTTTTTTTGTGGTACGCGGGCCTCTCACTGTTGTGGCCTCTCCCGTTGCGGAGCACAGGCTCCGGATGCGCAGGCTCAGCAGCCATGGCTCACGGGCCCAGCCGCTCCGCGGCATATGGGATCCTCCCAGACCGGGGCACGAACCCGTATCCCCTGCATCGGCAGGCGGACTCTCAACCACTGCGCCACCAGGGAGGCCCAATATTTTTTTTTTAAATGATGAAGGTACAATCCCATCCACCATGAAGTTGCAGCCGGCATGAAATTTTGTGGACCAAGTCACAGACTGCTGAAATCTTAGGTTGACCCACATGAAATTGATATTTTATAGGCCAATACTGATAGAATATTGGCAATTTCAACCTGATTGGTAAAGCAAGATATGTTTGGAATCATTCTACTATGCAGAATGTGCAGCAAGTTACTTAACCTCTCTGCTCTTTAGTTCCCTCATCTCTATGCCCCTCAAAGCGGGGATAACAAGAATGCCTACCCCATAGGGTTGTGAGGATAAAAGTAGATATATAAAAGTGCCTGGCACATAGTAAGGACTCAGTAAAAATTACCATTTACTTTTCCCAAAAATGCCCCACCTGTTCTAATGGGTTGGTTCTTCCCTGTGAACTTGCCATTTGGGGTTGTGGTCTGGTGATAGCATCAGGAAGGGAGACCTGGGGTGCTTTGGAGGAACCCAGTAACCCACAGTGGTGAGTCTCTGGGAATCCCGCCCACTCTGTTCCTTTCACCCAAGGGACCATCACATGCCAAGGCCAGCGCACAGCAAGCAGGGACTCTCAGTGGCTCCACTGTGTTCTCTACCCAAGTCCTGGCCCTTTAGTTCATCCTGCCACATGTTCTGTCTCCTGACCTGCTCCTCATCACCTGGTCACCTGGCTCCTGTCCTTTGCCCCAGCTCTGGGCTGTAATCTCCCACCTCTTAGAATCAATGGCTTAGATTCCATCATAGATCTCCCAGAGCTGGGCCAGACTTCTGCTTCTGGATTCTTCCTCAGGTTAGAAAAAATAACAAAACAAGCCTGACCCAGCCTCCCAGAGTTTGCGTTCCCAAGGTTTCCTCCTGCCTTTGCGAAAAGTACGGTTTCACCTGTTCCTCTCTGGAGTTGATGACCACCAGGTGGGAGTCCTCCAGCTGGCAGTACTTCTCAGCCTCCAGCCAGGGCTTCCCCGAACGAGAGAACCAGTAGCAGCTGCCTTCATAGTCCACCCAGTTCACGGGGCAGCATTCTGTGCCTGAAGGCATTGGGGGAAAGAGGTAGATGAGATCCAGCTGGACGGGACAGGCAGGAGGGACTGGAGACCCCCCCCACCCCGCCCCGTCCCTACCGTTGCTCTGGAGGAACGCCATCTGACAAGCCAGCGTGCGCATATCCACTGGGAAGTGCTTCAGATGAAGCAGCAAAGTGGCATGATCTAGGGGCCAGAGTGATGACAATGGTGTGGGCAGTGTGTGTGCCCACCTACCAGGACTCCAGCATTTAGCTGGGGAAACACAACACACACACACACACACACACACACACACACACACACGCATACTCTCTCTCTCTCTCAAGGGAGAGTCTCTGACCTGCTTTCAGGTCTTGCTCCTGTTTTTCCAGCTTGGCTTCCAGAGATGTCACCTTGTCACCGGCGCTGCCTCCTGAAAAAGAGAAAAGCTAAACTGTTTTCCCTCCGTTCCGCATCCCCAACATCCCTCTATCCTCACACCACTGGAGCACCAGTCTGGGCCACCTTTACCTTGACGTGGGACATTGCATGCCCCGCCCACTGGTCTCCCCGACTCCGTCCACTCTTCTGGACGCTGCGCAGTGATTTTCTGAAGGGTAAACTGCACAGGCCTGTCCACTGCTAAATCCTTCCGATGGATTCCCACTTTCTCAAAATAAAGTCTCACGAGTTAGCAAGGCTTGCCTGCATGGCCCGGCCCCTACCCACCTCTCTGGCCCACACCTCCTGCCACACTGGACGCGTTTATAGAGTCCCAAAATGTGCAGTGGTCTTCCTCATGCCCCGGTCATCACAGACTCTGCTCTCTACCTGGCTCTAACCTCCATCCTCCACTCTAACACCTACTCATCCTTCAGGGACCCTCGGCTCAGGAATCAGCATCCTTGGAAGCCTTGCCCAGCTTCTCCAGTTGGGTTATCTGACCCCATCTGTGCACACCCTGCCCCCAGCACTCCCAAAACACTCCACTATTGCAGATACAGCATTGGGCACCCAGCACGGAGTCCAGCAAACCCATGCTGAAAAACCAGCTCCTTGACCATCCAGCCCATCCCAGTTCCTCCCCTAGGGGCGCGCCCACTCACCATGGGAGCTTAGAGCCAGGATCTCCATCAAGGTGCTCGAGGAGAAGTTGCTGAAAGTTTCTTTTAGGGTCTGCAGCTCCACTTGCAGCTGTGCTCCTTGTCAGACAGAACAGGAAGAAGTGGGCTGCGCTGTGTTCTGTATCACTGTCCATCTGACTGTCCCCTTCCCCACCCCAGCACTGCCCCCATATTTGCCCCAGCACTGCCCCCATCTCTTCCCCTATCGTGGTCCTCATTGCCCCCAGCACTGCCCGTATTGCCTCCCCCACTGCTGCCCCACCCATGACCCTTACTTTGGGACCCCATCACACAGACAGCCACCAGCAGCAGGATGTTGAAGCCCAGGACAAGCAGACTGAGGCGGAGCTTGGAGCAGAGACGCTGCAGGACAAAGGGCTGGGGAGGTGGCATCCCTGCAAGGGAAGGGGTGTCAGGACGAGGGGCATCAGAGGCAGGGGAGCTGGAGAGCCAGCGTCACTGAGCATCAGGGGAACAGAGCCTGATGACGTACAGCCTTGGGGTGAGAGGGGGAGAGGAAGGTAGATGGGGGAGTCAATGGGCTTTACCCCAGCGTTCATGCAGCGTGCACACACACACATTTGCACACTCGCACCCACAGGAACTCACGCAAACATGCACACACACACAGGTGCATATGACGCACGTGCACGTGATACTCACATCATCTGTGTGCACAGCCTTGATCTTGGACCTGGGGGTCCTAGAGGCTAGACCCTGTCTTAAAATTTGTCTGGGCCCCTCAGACAAATCCAAAACTGGGACAACCGCCCCCAGTTCCACTGGGACCCTTAAGTCAGGGTCATTCCACCATGGACCACCCCCCAGGGGCCACCCCCCAAGCCCATCCTCCCATCTCCCACCACTCAGGGCCTCCTTGCCCTCTTCCCTCCACCCTTGCCCCCCAGAAACCTCTGTTCCACCATAAACCTTTTTCCCTTAGCTCTCAATCATCTCACAGAAACCTCTCCGTCCCCCCCGACCAAGCTGAGCCCTGACCCCCCCCCACACACACACACAATCACACACGCATTTTTCATTTCACACTCCTGCATGCACACACTCTCCTTAGCACATTCTCACACATGCACTAAGATGCCCGTCCTCTCACTCTTGCACATCCTGCAGCACACGTAACACACTCACACACATTCTCACACACCCACACGCTCTCACACTCATGCACCCACATCTTCGCACACGCAGAGCTGGCCTCTCCCCTCCTGCCAACTCTGCAGGCTTGGCAGTGGCTGTCCTCCCAGCCCTGGGCTCCTGCTTTTGTGTCTTCCTCCTGCCAACAGAACGCTTCCTCTTCTCTGCCTTGGACCCTGAGCCCCCTCTCTCCACACCCAGGCACCCCCTCATCCACCCAGAACTCTTGACCCCTCACACCAAGGACTGTCACCTTCCTCCACGTTAGCCACACCCAGTCTTCCTCTTGACCCAGACAGGCATGTCTCTGACACCCCACTGCCCACTCCCCCCTCTCAGCATATCCTCCCCTTTTCCTCTCACCCCCCACAAGTCTTCCTCAATCCCCTGGGAGAGAAGCTCTCCCAGACCACAGACTTCCCCACCCAGAGGGGACCCCATGGCTGAGCCCTGACTGCTCTCTCCAGCACCATCCACTCAGCGGGCCCCTGTCCTGCTTCCCAACCTGACCTATGACCTATAAACCCCTGACTCTGGGTCAGCTCAGCATTTCTCTCTGCACCTCTACCCTGAAACCAGGCCCTGCACGGCAGATCAGCTGTGCCACCAACTGGCTCTGAGGTCACAGACAAGTCATTGAACCTCTGGGCGCCTCTGTTTTCTCATGTCCACTTAAATGAGGAATCTAAAAGAGTCAAACTCATAGGAATTGAGGGTAGAATGGTGGTTGCCAGGGGCTGGGGAAATGAGGAATTGCTGTTCAAGGGGTATAAAGTTTGTCATGCAAGTTGAATAAGTTCCAGAGATCTGCCGTACAACATGGTGCCTGAGCTCACAATGGGCTGCTGGGCACTTAAAAACGTGTCAAGTGGGTACATCTCATATTAGGTGTTCTTACTGCGATTTTTAAAAATTGGGGTAAGAACAGTAGCTACCTGAATGGATTATTCTGAGAATGAAATTAAACATAGAAAGTGCTGCACAGGCAAGTTTGAAAGTAAAAAAAAAACGGGTCTAAACATGGACCCAGGGCTTCCCTGGTGGCGCAGCGGTTGAGAGTTCGCCTGCCGATGCAGGGGACATGGGTTTGTGCCCCGGTCTGGGAAGATCCCACATGCCGCGGAGCGGCTGGGCCTGTGAGCCATGGCCACTGAGCCTGCGCATCCGGAGCCTGGGCTCCGCAACAGGAGAGGCCCGCGTACAAAACAAAAACAAAAACCTTTGCGATAAACATGGACCCAGAGGGGCTAGATTTACCCTCCTCCCAGAAACAACCACAACAAGAGACAGATAGCTAAAAGACACAATATTTTTCGAGACACTGGGATTCAGGAAACAAAGGGCAATGATCCCTGTGGAGACAGGAAACAAACAAGGTGAGCGGTCTGATTGCCCCAGCCTCCTGCTGGGAGAAAGTTTTCAGGCCACAGGGCAGGGAGGGGAAATCCAATCAGAGCCCAGCTGGAGCTGGGAGTCTATGGAGACCAAAGGGGTCAGAACTCACAGGACAGAGGATCAGAGAAGAGAGCTGCACAGAGAATCCCAGAGATCTGAGGAGGGTTCCCCTCAAGCAAGCAGCTGAGTACTGATCAACACATGCGTGTAAGGAAAACTACTCAAGGCCAGGAGAAAAACAATCCAAAAGCTTTAGGGAACAGTGCCTGGCAGGAATAAGGCCAAGAATAGTGCCTATTCCCACCAGCCAGACTGGAAATCTCATAACCCACAGGGCACTGGGTAGAGTACCCAAGAAGTTCCCAACCCATCTAACAAATTATAAAAGCAAACCCAAAAGTATCAAACTGACTCCAAGTTACTTAATCACATCCCAGAACAAAGCTCATGAATATTTAGAGGAATACAAATATATCCAGCACACAACGAGGTAAAATTCACAATGTCTGGCATCCAATCAAAGATTATCACGCATACAAAGAAGCAGGAAAACACAACTCATAATGAGGAGGTTAATAAATCTACCAAAACTGATCCAGAACTGACACAGATGTTAGAATTAACAGACAATGACATTAAAAGTTATTGTAAAATATTCAAAAATTAAGTTGGCTATCAAAGAAGATATTTAAAAGTCCCAAGTTGGGGCTTCCCTGGTGGCGCAGTGGTTGAGAGTCCGCCTGCCGATGCAGGGGACACGGGTTCGTGCCCCGGTCTGGGAAGATCCCACATGCCGCGGAGCGGCTGGGCCCGTGAGCCATGGCCGCTGAGCCTGTGCGTCCGGAGCCTGTGCTCTGCAACGGGAGAGGCCACAACAGTGGGAGGCCCATGTGCCGCAAAAAATAATAATAATAATAATAAATAAATAAATAAATAAAAGTCCCAAGTTGAACTTCTAGACATGAAAACTACAATGTCTGGAATGAAAAATACACTGGATAGAATTAATGGAAGATTAGACACGCATAAGGAAAGATCAGTGAACTTAAGAGACATAGCAATAATAACTATATAAAAAGAAACACCAAAAGAAAAAAGAATCCCATCCCTCCTTCCAAACTAGAAAGACCACCAGTGAGCTGTGGGATCACTAATATATGTGTAATTGGAGTCTTGATGGAAAGGGGAGATGGGGATGCAGAAAAAATTTTTGAGGAAATAATGGCCAATATATTTCTAAATCTTCTGAAAACTATAGGCATATAAAAGGCTGGGAAGAATGGAATGTGATCCCTGGTAAGCAGGTGACAGATGTCAGCTGTTGACTTAAAAAAATGTTCGAGTTCAGTTTTATTGGGGGCAAAATGAGGACTGCAGCCCGGGAGACAGATAACTCTGAGAAACTGCCCCAGGAGGTGAGGGGAGGAGCCAGTATACATAGGGGTTTTGCAACAAAGGGCAGGTAGTTGGGAACATCAAAAGATTATTGTTAATTAAAGAAAACCAGATATCTCAAGTTAAGGAATGTAGCGCTTTTCTATGTATGGGAAGATGCAAGGGTCTGGGCTCACTGAAATCATTCCTTTGATATGCACCTCAGCCATCTGGGGCCAGTATCATGTATTTTCACATCCTGAGTTTCCTCAGGGCTCACCGCAGGGAGTGGCTGCAGTCTGATGGCTGCTAGATGGCAGGTGTTCTTTTCAGCCCCGAGTTCCCTCAGGGCTCACCGGCTCACATTGGAGGGTTGCAATCGTTGATGACTGTGACATCCTTTGTTTATTGATCCGGCAGGAAATATTCCATTTATAAATATTCCATTTATCACAGCCCACATGAAGGCAGCAGAGGCTGCTGAAGAGAAACGTACTGATGGTTGCACCTGCTCGGTCTCATCCTGCAATGCTGTCCACCAGGTCTTTTTTGGGTGAGCCCCCTCTCCACGAAATCCAAAACCTCTGGACTCTCTCCAAGCCTCCTGCTTAAACACTGAATCCTCTTGTCTTCAGAAGATTCAACAATATCCAAAATCATTTTTGAGTGTTCATTTACATACCAGGCAGCACGTGGGCCCCAGGGGTGCAGAGGGGAGTAGACAGATATGGCCTCTCCCCATGCAGCCTACTGCCTGGTGGAAAGGTCTGCCAGCCCGCTACCCCAGGAAAGGAGAAGTGTGGTGGGAATACCTGTCCTTCCCGCTGTTCCTGCCCTGCCCAGCTCCCACCCACACCTGCAAGAGCACCTGCCCTCCCTTGGTCTGCCAGCCTCAGGACTGAGGGGTCCCTCCTCCCAGCCCAGGCTAACCAATCCTCCTCCCTGAGCTTCGAGTCCCAACCCCTCCTGGTCTCCACAGAGCTTCACTCCATCACCAGCACGCACACCTGACACCCCTCCCCCACCCCAGCTCCAGCCCTTCAGCCTAGAATTGCTCAGATCCTTTTCACCCGAAAACCTTCTCTCAGACACTTGGAGCCTTCGGTCAAGATTTGCTAGAGAAGGATCCAGGCAGGGGGCTTGGGGTAAGTGGGAATCTTCCAGAATCTCTGTGCTCTTTCCCTCCGACACACACCTACCCACCCACCCCCACACGCAGACACACACACGGCACACGCTACTTAGGTTGGAAGGAAGAGGGGAGACCCCTTTCTTGGGGTCCTAGGGGTGGAGGAGGAGGTGAGGTCAGGGGCCAGTCCCTGGTCACAGAGTGAATGTGACAGAGACCTCGGAGGGACAGAGGGCGACCAGGAGCTAGACCAAGGTGGAGCGAAGCCCCAGACACCAGACACTTGCCTTTCCAGAATGGGTCTTCTCTTCTGGGACTGCGCCCGCGAGTGCCTGGGCCCTCACCTCTGCAAAGCTGGTGGTCGTTCTCCTCAGAGCCCAGCTGCTGGATGTCCTGAAAGTCCCTCGCCATGCTGTGGCTGGACCCGGGCTGGGGCTGGGGCTGAGCTCGGGCTTGATGCTGTGCTAAGATGCTAATTCAGGCGGAGGCTGATAGTAGGTCGAGGCAACGGTTTGGGTTGGATCTGAGGTTGGCGGGAAGTGTGGGGCTGAAATACAGCTGGGTCCCATCCTTCCTCAGGAGATGCTTGGGCCTTGACATGGCCGGAGCCTCCCCTCCATACATTCCAAATCACCCCATATCTTCCCATCAGGCACCCACTCTCTCTGAACCAGGGTTTCTTTTTTTTTTTTTTTGTGGTACGCGGGCCTCTCACTGTTGTGGCCTCTCCCGTTGAGGAGCACAGGCTCCGGACGCGCAGGCTCAGCGGCCATGGCTCACGGGCGCAGCCGCTCCGCGGCATGTGGGATCCTCCCAGACCTGGGCACGAACCCGCGTCCCCGACTCCCAACCGCTGCGCCACCAGGGAAGCCCCAGGGTCTCTTTAATCCCAGACATCCCCGGTCCCGCCTGCCTCCCGACCTCGGTTACCTGCTACAGGTTTGGAGGGCTGACTCTCCAGTCTCCCAGGCAGCCCAGGCCCCAGGGTGAAGGAGGGGCTTGAGGCAGGAGAAGTGGAGCAGGTGGTGCTCACAGAGGAAAGGAGGGAAGGGGAGGGGGCCGGTCCAGGCGAGGGCCCTGAACCCGTGTGTCTGAGTGTCCAAGTGCTTCTAACCTGGCATCTCCTGCCCCTGGGACTTTGGACGGTAAACAGAAGTGGTTGGAACTCAGGCAAAGCGTGATGGGGGCGGGGGCAGGACTGCCTCTGTCCCTCACAGAGAAGGGATCTCTTTGGTCTGTCCGCTTTCCCCCCACAAGCAAGTCACCTCACTCCTCATGGCACATTTGGGAGGGGGCCGGGCCAGGAGGGGGCGGGGTGCAGTTGGCTCTTCCCCCTCTACCCCTCCCCCCTTTCATTTCCTGCCTCTGAATTTCCCAGAATTGTTGGGCAGATATCCCTGACCAGGATCAGAGGGGTCGCTTCTGTGCTCTTGCCCAATCCGGCATCTGAGCCTAGGCGCACCCCGCCGCGTCCTGCTGCGTCAGCCACCAGGCTCCCCGGCTCTGGGCCAGATGGCCTCACTCTCCAGGACGGGAGTAAAGCCCCTCAGGGACCCAAAGTTCGAGGGAAGGAGGGAAGAGCATCCCTTCAGAAGGTAGTGGGTAGGAGGGGTTCAACCTCATAAATAAGCCCCTTCTGTGGCTCTGGCAACACAAACCTCGGTCCTCACACCCAACCATGGGGCTGAATGATCCACAGACCTTGTCTCAGGTAACTCACCCCAGAAGGCGGGTCTTCTGCTGTTCCCACTTCACGGAGGAGGAAATAGAGCCTTGGGGAGATTAAGTGACTTGACCCGGGTGGAGGTGGGTAGGGAAATTGGGAGACAAAACCGGATAAAAAAGAAAAAAGGCATACCATCAGAGTGGGGTCTTCACAGGCCTGTGAGGAAGACGGGGCTCCATGAACTGAGAAGCGTGATTAACTCGCCCGTCTACTCTCGCGCGAACTCGCCGTCTGTCTACTCTCGCGCGAACAATAGCTTGGGAAAGAAAACCCGGTTTTCGTCCCTGATTTTCTGACCCTCACCAAACTTAGCTGCTGGCTACGGGCAGAGTTCCTTTTATAAAGCTGCCTGTGTTTCCCCTTGTGCTGAAAAGGGTTTGGGACAGAGGCCTGTGCTTTTCTTGGGGTAACTTTCTGACACACAGGAAGTAACCACACACTCCAATAGCCTGGCATTCCTGCGAAGCCACAGAAGC
Organism: Hyperoodon ampullatus; assembly: GCF_949752795.1. Lineage (NCBI taxonomy): Eukaryota > Metazoa > Chordata > Mammalia > Artiodactyla > Ziphiidae > Hyperoodon > Hyperoodon ampullatus. The sequence continues at coordinate 39,390,900 of NC_136932.1, read as the reverse complement.
AGTGGTGGCTGCTTTGCTTTTTGACTGTAACTCGCAGTAAGAGATACGTTTTACAGTGTGATCCAGAGCACACACGCATGCACCCACACACACGCATATTTGTATGTTTTACTTTCTCCTGAATCCCCAGTGCCTGGCACATAGTAGGTTCTCAATGAGTATTTACTGAATGAATGAATGAATGAATGAATGAATTTGTAGATATATTATTAAGATGAACGTTTCATAAAACAATGCTTACCTTACTACTTGCATTCAAATTCATGACCAACTAAATTGAGTTTCCCAAGTTGGGGTCACAACTCAAAGTTTGAAAAACACTACCATGAAGTCCCAATCTTGGCAGGGATGTGGTTTTAGTTCCAAGATGCAGGCACAAGCTTAACAAATGGCTTATTCTACTGAGTATCAAGGTTTACCAACTGCCATCAGGGATGGGGGGATTCTCACCAGCCACGTAACGTTTACTGAACTGATTCCAAGTTTCAGGGTACAACCTCCCACCCTGGCACTGGCAAGAGAGGACAGAGAAAACAAGACATTCCTCTGCATCCTTCTCTTTCTCCCTATTTGAAAGTCAGCATTTCAATCTACCAAAAATTGACATATGCTTGGGTTGTTTCTGAGGTTTCCATATTGTCTTGTTACTTTTTGTTGGTTTTCTGATTTTGGTTATGGAATCCTGTTTTATTTGGTTGATTTGGATTTTTTGTTTGTTTGTTTCGTTTCTGTACCTCAGGTGCAGGAAGTTAGGTTAGTGGTATTCCTGAATTCATGACACCCAGTCCTCCTCAGAAGTCTGAGCAAGATCCTTCTCTTATTTTATTGCTTTTCCTCCCGCATCCTGTTTCCCCACACCAATTCCTCGACTCTTCAGAGGCAGCCAAAATCATGTGTTTGCAACTTGTTACAGTCTCCAAAGATGGCGGCCGTCAAGTTCTCCCCTCATTGTCCATGCAGGTCACACCACCCATCCAGAGGTCGAGTCCATTTCCCCTCCCCTTGAATCTGGGCTGCCCGTGTGACTTGCCTCGACCAATAGAAAGTGCTCGAATTGACAATCTGTCAGCTCTGGACCCAGGCTTCAAGAGACCTGGAAGCTTCATTTTTCACTCTTGGAAGCCAGCCACCAGGCTGTAAGGAAGTCCAGCTATCCTGCTGGAGAGAGAGACCTAGTGGAGAGACCCGGGGGGGTAAGACACAATATGGAGAGAGAGAGAACATGAAGGCGTACCAAGGCCCTCCACATGTGAACAAAGCCTTCTGGGAGCTTCCAGACCAGACCAGCCAACAGCTGAATGCATCCAAGTGTGTAACCCTAGCCAATGCCACATGGTCCATGTGGCCTAGGCCTACTCAGATTTCTGACCCAGAGAATCCTGAGAAACAATAAATACAATTGACCCTTGAATGATGCAGGGGTTAGGGGCACCGACCCTCCCCTGCAGTTGAAAATTCAAGTATAACTTCACCCCCTGTATCCCCGGTTCAGCACCTGCAGATGGTGTAACACATTTTTAGTGAAAAAAATCTGCATATAAGTGGAACCACGCAGTCCAAACCCGTCTTGTTCAAGGGTCAACTGTAGTTGTTTATTTTAAGCCACTGAAGCTTTGGGTTGGTCTGTTATGTATCAATAGATAACTGAAATAATATATATTCTTAAATATGTATCCTTATCAAATATGTCATATAGTTTGTGTGCCTATATGTTTTTTAAAGTAGATAAATGGAACTTTTATACATTTCATTTGTTCCTGACCTTTTTCACCCAAGAATAAATGTTTAAGATCTAACCATGTTGCTATTTGTACATCTGGTTTGTTGCTATGAACCGCTGCACAATATTCAATGGAGTGTATCCATCATAGTATATTTACCCAGTCCCCTAATGATGAACCCTAGATTGTCACCAATAGCCAACACCCAACTACCACAATGAACACATCATGTCCCCATGTGGACCTAGGTGAGAGTGTCTCTAGGGACTATATCCAAGAATGAAATTGCCAGGTCACAGAATATTCTCACACTTAATTTCATGCACACGCACACATTATTATTATTTTTTGCATCAATGAGATCCTATCTGCAATACTCTTTTTCAGCACAGTTTTTCTTCCTTTTCTTTCCTCGATTGCCTTATGCTTCTCTACTCTGTCCCCTCACTGCATCCTCCATCCTTGCCTCTCCTGTGATAATATTAACCATCTAGAAATGGTCTTACTGTTTTATCTCTGCTATTAATGCTTTGTCAAGTTCCCATGTGGACCTAGGTGAGAATTTCCCTGTGAAATATAACCAGGAGTGAAAGTGGGAGGTCACAAAGGATTCTCTTGCTTAATTTCACTGAGTCTTGGCAGGCTCTACATTTTCCAGAATTGTTGTGCCTGTTGACACTCCCACCACCAGGACATGAGGACTCCCTTTTTTGAGTCATCCTTCTCAACACTTGATATTATCCAGCTCCTCAGTAGCTTCCAGCCTGATGCCATCTCGCTGTTCTGGGCTGCATTTAGGGTTAATAGTGGGTCTGAACATTTCTTCATCCATTTTCTAGTCTTTTGGATTTCCCCTTGCACAGACTGCTTTTTTACATCCTTTATCCATTTTTCTATTGGGTTTCCTGAATTCACTTTGCTGATTTGCAGAATTTCTTGTATATTCTTGATACTCTTTCGGAAAACAAGAAAGGTCTTTTGAAAATAAAACATATTATTGTTAAAGCCAAAACAATTAATGGAAGTTTTGGAAGATAAAAATTAGGAAATCTTTCCAAAAAAAAAAGAACAAAAGGACAAAGTTTATTTTAATTTTTAATGAGAAAACAGCTAAATTGGGGTATTTTTTCCCCCTGGCATCATGTTTCCATGTACATTTCCCAGTAGGGAAACTCTCTGGGCCTCCCTCCACATGTCCCTGCCCTCACTCACTCCTCCCCAGGGGAGGAAGCCTGATGTACTGAGAAGGCCTGGCTCAGCCCCATGGGGCTCTCTTTGGTGTCTCCCTGCTCAGTTTGTGATCTACTTTCTGTCAGGACACTGAGCCTGCCCCTGCAGAGAAAGCCTGCTTTGCCCAGCTCTGCCTGTGACTAGGTAAATATGTCTGCCTAATTCCTGGATGAAATATTAACAAGTCCTTTTTTTTTTTTTCTTTTGCGGTACGCGGGCCTCTCACTGCTGTGGCCTCTCCCGTTGCGGAGCACAAGCTCCGGACGCGCAGGCTCAGCGGCCATGGCTCATGGGCCCAGCCGCTCCACGGCATGTGGGCGGCATGTGGGCGGCATGTGGGATCTTCCCGGACCAGGGCACGAACCCGTGTCCTCTGCATCGGCAGGCAGACTCTCAACCACTGCGCCACCAGGGAAGCCCTAACGACTTCTTTTTTTTTTTGACGAAATAACATTTTAAAATTATTGTGGTAGGATCCTCTGATCATTTCTCTTTTTAACTTTTATTACCTTATTCCAGCTTAAATCCTATACACTTACTGGTTACTCTGACTTCTTAGAGTCAGTAAAGTCTTGCAAAGACCCTGAAGGTGTCATGGTGGCATCAGAAGGTGGTAGTTTCTCTGTGTAATGCCCAGGTTTCAAGTTCAGAAACCAGGATGACTGAGTTTATAAGCCCCAGGTTTATAAGAGGATGTGGAGCAACTGGAACTCACATACACCACTGGTGGGAGCTTAAAATGATGTGATCGCTTTGGAAATTTGTTTGGCAGCGTGTACTAAATCTGGACACATGACCCAGGAATGCTAGTCTTAGGGGTATACCCAACAGAAGTACACCCATATTTCACTACAGAGCCCCAAGACTGTGCCACAATCCAGATGAATCTCACAATTAATAAGTGAAAGAAGCCAGACCCAAGAGTGCGTAGGGCCTGGCTCCATTTACTTAAGTACAAAAACAAGCATAACTAACCTGTGCTATTAGAAGTCAGAGAGGCAGCCAGGACAGGAAGGGGACACAGGGGCTCTGGGGCATTGATAATGTTCTTTCGAAATCTGGTTTCTGGTAGCACATGTGTGTTCAATTTGTGAAATCCGACCTATGCATGTTTCTGGAAAACTTATTTAAATTACTGTAACAGGCGCTCAAAGTCATTCCATGTTTTGGGGGTTTTACTCTTTCACCATTTAAGAAGCTGGGTTTTTCCTTTCCTTTTTCGCTTACCTTCCCAACATCCAGGATGGCAGCGCCACCGCGTGGTCACACCTGCATGATGCGCCAGTCTGCGAGGACCTAGGCTCTCCCGCTAATCCACCCCCTAACATTTTAACTTCTTGCCTCTCTCGAAATAGCTGAAGCGAAACATTAAATAGCAAAGGAATCATTCTGATAGCTAAAAGTTTTCCACAAATCAACTCCTGGGGGCAATTTGGCAACTTTTTCCTCTGATCATTTCTCTTTTATTAACTTTTATTACCTTATTCCAGCTTAAATCCTATACACTTACTGGTTACTCTGACTTCTTAGAGTCAGTAAAGTCTTGCAAAGACCCTTAAGGTGTCACGGTGGCATCAGAAGGTGGTAGTTTCTCTGTGTAATGCCCAGGTTTCAAGTTCAGAAACCAGGATGACTGAGTTTATAAGCACCAGGTTTATAAGAGCTGGGGTGGGGCGGGGAGCGGGGAGGGCCTCTTGAATTTTACTTTCCACGAAAGTGCTTAACTGATAGAAAGTGCACTCTCCTATCAGATCTTTGCTTCCCTTCTCTCTCTTAGTCAACTTGGGAAACGGGGGTGGGGGGATCTACACAGAGCAATGCCACTCTCACCCTATCTGGTTCTTCCCCCAAGAAGGAGAGAGCGTCCCCTTGGCTCCCTCGGAAGAAAGACAGCCCCTCCCGCCAGGCAGGATCACCACCCCCCACCCCCCCCCCCACCCCGCCTCCACCGCCAAGGCTCCTCTGCCAGCATCAATCACCCTGCCGATGTCTCGGCAGCCCGCCTGCTTGACAACCGGCCTCAACGAACCCTCAAACTCTTGCCTTCAAGGTTAGATGCAAGCATATCTTCACCGATCATGCTTTCAGCATCCGCCTTCAGCAAGTTTCTGACACGGAAGTTCCAGCTGGTTTTGCGGTGTGCAAATGGGCCTGAGAGCGCCGGGGAGCCGAGACCGGGGAGGCCCGAGAGCTGGGAGGCCAGCGGGACCCAGCGGCCTCTGCACACGTCGGGCTCTCTGGCCCTTTCCCAGAGTCTGTGCTAGGCCGGGAGATGCCCTTCTCGCCAGCTCTGCCCGGAAGGTGTGATGAAGGGCATCTGCCAGGCCGCCGGGGGACCTGCGGCCCACTCCCTCCCCCACTGCCCTCGGCCTCCACCGGGGATCCTCTGTCACCCCCACTCCCGAGTAAGCCCCGCCCTCTCCAGACTCAGGCTCAGTCCTGGACCTCCGGTCAGGCCCGAGTGAGTCTTCCTCCTGGGCCGGTTCTGAAGGTAATCCGCAATCTGGGTCTTAAACTGTTCGGTCTGCAGTTGACAGCAGGTGAGTTCTACCTCCTGGTTCCGTCTTGGATTCATCCCCCAGGTTGTTCCCACCCCCTCACACCACACATACCTCTGGTCTCCAACTCCTGACACCCCCAGGCCAGCCTCCTGCCTCCGGCCTGGCTCAGGAACACCTAGCTGCCTGTGACCCATCCAGGCAATAGCTTTTCTTCTAATTAACGTTTAATGATGAAACACCGGTGCCTGGTTAAAGGAACATAAGCTTCTTTTGTTTTCCCAAGCTGACAGGTAAAACTTGCTAACAAATTCTCTGTCTGCAAGTGACCTTGCAAGAGAGGATTGCTCTGCTAGAAGCCCTGCAGCCTCTCCTCAGCTGTTTAAGTCGGGAGCCCAGCTGCCCACAGCGGGTGGGGACATAGGTCCTGTCCCTGGCTTGGACAAGACTGCTCTTCTCCATAGGTCTTGGTGGGAACTTTTCACAGGGGCCAGAGAACTTCCCATTTCACTCTTCCCTACTTATATCCCACCTCTGGCAACCACCATTCTGTTCTTTGTATTCATGATTTTGGTTTTTTGTTTGGGGAATTTTTCTTTTTTATTTTTTTGGTAAGATTCCACATATAAGTGAGATCATACAATATTTGTCTTCCTCTGTCTTATTTCACTCAGCAAAATGCCCTCCACGTTGTCAAAAATGGCAAGATCGGGCTTCCCTGGTGGCGCAGTGGTTAAGAATCCGCCTGACAACGCAGGAGACATGGGTTGAGCCCTGGTCCGGGAAGATCCCACATGCCGGGGAGCAACTAAGCCCGTGTGCCACAACTACCGAGCCTGTGCTCTAGAGCCCACGTGCCACAACTACTGAAGCCCGCGCGCCTAGAGCCCGTGCTCCACAACGAGAAGCCACCGCAATGAGAAGCCCACGCACCGCAGCGAAGAGTAGCCCCTGCTCCCGGCAACCAGAGAAAGCCTGCGCGCAGCAACAAAGACCCAAACTCAGCCAAAAATAAATAATTTTTTTTTAAAGAGAGAGGTTTAGTTAAAAAAAAAAAAAAAAAAAAAAAGAGGCAAGATCAAAAGTCTTGCTTTATTTGAGGAAATGACTTTTTTTCTTAAACACACAGCTAAATTACTGAACAAAAACAAATTTCTGCATTGGAAACCATGGTAGATTTGTTTTTAATGTCTGTTTGTGTAGCTTGTACCTCCGGTGTGGAATTCATGTTTTAAGTGTTTCTAACAGGTTACCTTATTTTTTAAATGGGCTCCCCACATCCCCAAACCCAGAAAGGGCTGATAACAAAAGAGTTCATTTGTTCCTAAAACAAACCTAAGTTTTTATTTCCCCAGTGGGAACATGACCCTCTGTTTTTGGAGGTCCTTAAATGTCTGCAATAAAAATACAATTTGTCAGGGTACCTAAATGACATGTTCGTTTAAGGATTGAGCCCCTCCCTTGAACCACAAACCTTATTGTTTGAGAACCCTCCTCTTGTTAAGGGAGGTTGGAATATCTTTATTATGTTTCTAAACAGTATCCAAGACAAAGAACAACAGTTGGACTGTTGTTGAACTGTAGTTGTTAGATCAAAAAATGTTATTATACATTGGATTGAACTTGAAAGAACTAATTTTGTATTTTAGGTTTGTGAGTTGTTCTCTTTTCCTCCCTAAGAGCAGAAAACACAGCCCTGCTGTGGGAGCTGGTGGGAGGGCAGAATGGTCTCCCTAGGCGATAAAGCCGCCAACCTCAGGGGGGGACAAGGAGCTGGGAGAGAACTACAAAATCCAAACCAAATTTAAAAGCTTCCTGTTGAACTTTTGCTCCTTTCACCCCAGGAATTTCTCCACAGCAAAACAAACTACTAAAACTACAAGGCAGGCTTGTTTGATAGCAAAGCCCCTCCTCTGCCTTCTGGATGATGGAATGCAGGTCGCTAGGATGATGGGGGTTTAGATTGGAGGAAAGAAGGCATTTTCTCTGCTGTGTGGCCTAGAAACTGCAGGGATGGCCAGAGTGGGCCCTAAAAGGACACAGGGGGCCAACCGCATTGTCAACGCTCCCAGCGGGTATCTCTGTTCAAAGCAGTGCTATCCTTTTACACCGCCCTTCTTTGCCCACACTGACATCATGCAAAGGAGGAATTTTGGGATTCCAAAACAGGAATTCGATACAAATCTTGCTGGACGCCTTCCTCACTTGTAGGGTTTAATTTCTTAATAATCCTAACTGCTCTGGAGAGAGATTTTTATTGGTGGATTTGGCTCTTTTTTAGCATCACAGATTTTCAGAGGTGGCTCTGAATTTTACATGCATCCACGTAGGAAGGGAGCTGTCTTCGTTTGCTAGGGCTGCTGTGACAAAGTACCGCAGACTGGAGGGCTTAAACAACAGAAATTCATTTTCTTGTAGTCCTGGAATTTGGAAGTCGTAGATCAAGGTGTGAGCAGGTTTGGTTCCTTCTGAGGGTCGTGAGGGAAGGATCTGTTCAGGGCCTCTCTCCCTGGTTTGTAGACGGCCGTCTTCTCTTTGTGTCTTCACTATATGTGTCTGTGTCCAAATTTCCCCTTCCCAGTCATATGGATTAGCGCCCACTCTAATTACCTCTCTTTAACTTAATTATATATTTAAAGTCTCTGTCTCCCAATACAGTCACATTGTGAGGTACCGGAGGTTAGGACTTCAACGTATGAATATTGGGGGGACACAGTGCAGCCCTTAACAAGAGTATAATACAAAGTTTATGCACCTAGGCTCTGATGGCCAACTTGAAGATATGCTTTTTGGACAAAGCATGCATTTGGGGACTGCTTCTGTATTTGTACACAGGTATAGGCTGCCCTCTCTGAATATATGTCCTTTCTGTGGCTTTGCCCCCACAGAAAAAGCAGTTGCACTCTCACTGATTGTTGTAACATTGGCATTTGGTCTCGGGTTCAGGGAGGCCAGTCCTAATGTCTCTGGTCATAAATGTCCAGAGTGAGACAGGAGAACTCTGCAGTCCACATCTCTCCCTGAGAGATGCATGCCTGCCTTTCCCTTACCCGTCCAGGTCTCTCTTGGTATCCATGCTCTACTCCTCCCACTGTGGACGTCTGCCTGTGACCACCTTGAGGCACCCTGGGGTGACCCACAGCCAGTGCAGGTCTGACTAGGAAGCAGGACCTGGTCTGATCAAGCTTGAGCTTCCATGGTCATGATCTGGCTAGGCTGACCTTGGCAATGCACTTGAGACTTTAACCATTGCCCATTTTGAGCTGTAGGATTAAAGAGACAGGTCTGTGTGACACCTAGTTATTTTATTGATAGGAATGCACTTCCAAGAGATTCTGGATTCACCGAGTCAGTCAAAGGAGCTGAGAGCAGCTCTAACAATTTGGTTGATCGATTAAAATCTGCTCCGTACTGGTAGAGATTGAGATGATACCAAAATGTCCCTGGTATCATGCAGACGAAAGAATACAAAAGCTGGGGGCTTCCCTGGTGGTGCAGTGGTTGAGAGTCCACCTGCCGATGCAGGGGACACGGGTTCATTCCCCGGTCCGGGAACATCCCACATGCCACGGGCTCACGGCCGCTGAGCCTGTGCGTCCGGAGCCTGTGCTCCGCAACGGGAGAGGCCACAACAGTGAGAGGCCCGCGTACCGCAAAGAACAAAAAAAAATACAAAAGCTGGACCTCATGATGGGGGCAGGGGAGGGGAGGTTGGAGACCAGCCAGTCACCCACCTAGTAGCACTTTATTGGTTAATGGTATTGGACGTCATGGAGGTGACAGCATATATATCTAGTCATTATTCAGCCTATAGATTTGCCTTCACTGCCTGCAGTGCTTCTGCCAGCACCACCACTCATGCCTGGACTTTCAGAAAGCTTTACTCACTGTTGCGGTATACACAACGTACTCCTGAGCCTGCAACTCATTTTACAACAAAGGAAGTACAGCACTGGGCTCAAGCCCATGGGATTCACTGGTCTTTCCTTGTACCTTGTCACCCAGAGGCAGCTTATCTGACTTCTGGTGGGATGATTTAGTCAACACTCGATAACTGTGCCAGCTGGGCAACAACACCCTGTAAGACTGGGGTGCTGTCCTACAGGATGCTCTATAGACTTTGAATGGTTCCTCCCAAAGCCTGGATTCACAGGTCCAGAAATCAAAGGGTTCTTCTCCCTATTCCATTTAATAACTAACTCATATTTAGCTTCTGTTCTACTAACTTTAGAGGCATTAATTCCCAAGGGTGAAATGCTTCCATGAGGAAACATGATTGGTTGCACTGAACTGGAAATGGTATCGTCCCCATGACCATTTTGGGCCTCTCCTGCCACTGAACCATAGAGAGGTTACTATACTGTCTGGAATGATCGATCATGGTTATCAAGATGGAATGGGGTTGATGCTACACAACAAGGGCAGGGAGGAGTATATCTAGAATTCGGGGGATTCACGGGCAGCCCTTGGTCCACCCATGCCTTATAGTAAAACTTAATGGAAGACTACAACAACCTAATAAAGGCAGAAAAACCAGCGACTCTTCCGGAATGAAGGTTTGTGTTTCCCACCAGGAAAAGGCACCCTGTCTGCCTACTTTAGTGCATGCTGAGGGCAGAGGGAACAGGGGATGGGTAGTGGAAGAATGACATCATAAAGATGAACTACAGCTCTGTACCCATAACAGAAAGAAGGACTGTAGCAGATATGTATTTCTTCTTCCTTGCTTGTTACAGATTTGAATCCATTAACCAGTTTTTTCCTTTTTCCCCTTTTCCTTTCTCTTCCCATATCATATAAAGAGTGGTGGTGGTGGTTAACTTTAAATTTTATTTTTCAGGTCACATAATATCCAGGAGTGGTTGTGACAGAGCTAGAGGAGAAATTAACATCACCCAGAGATGGATAAGGGGAATGATAGGACTTTCTGTCTCCCCTTTTTTGGGCTTCTTTACTGGAATGAAAAACAGTTGCCCTACGTTGGGTAGAAGTGTGATATTGTTATTATTATATGAAAATTAAGCATGGGTAGAAGGGTGATAATATTGAACCATCCTTGCATTTCCTAAATAAAGTCCATTTTGTCATAATGGTACCAATTCTTTTTTAAAAACAATTTTTTAAATTGAAGTATAGCTAATTTACAATGTCATGTTAGTTTCAGGTATACTGCAAAGTGATTCAGTTATATATATATTCTTTTTCAGGTTCTTTTCCATTATAAGTTACTACAAAATAATGAATATAGTTCCCTGTGCTATACAGTAGGTCCTTGTAGTTTATCTATTTTGTATATAGATATTGGGTCCCAATTCTTTTTTTTTTCTTTCTTTTTTTTGTGGTACGCGGGCCTCTCACTGTTGCAGTCTCTCTTGTTGCGGAGCACAGGCTCCCGACGCGCAGGCTCAGCGGCCATGGCTCACGGGCCCAGCCGCTCCACAGCATGTGGGATCTTCCCGGACTGGGGCACGAACCCGTGTCCCCTGCATCGGCAGGCGGACTCTCAACCACTGTGCCACCAGGGAAGCCCTCATCTGGGGTATTTTTGATGAATAATATTTTTTTAGAAAATGATACAGCTTTTCAAATTTGTTTTTTATGAACAACAAATGAATTAACGTGTATTTTCATCTTCCCTCCTTCCTTCTCTCAACTCTACCACTGAATTTTTGTTTTAGTCTTATTTCTACGCTAAATATATTCAACATTCACTACCTTCCTCTCACTAAAATTTACTCAGTTATCCCCTGGTTGACTCAAGTTCATCCTCTAGTAATTTCTCTAAGAAGAGCTCATGATGGGAATTCCCTGGTGGTCCAGTGGTTAGGACTCTACAGTCTCACTACTGAGGGCCCGGGTTTAATCCCTGGTCGGGGAACTGGAATCACACACACACACAAAAAAGAGCTCGTGAGAACAATATTTCCTGAGATCATACATGTTCAAAACTGTCTATGGTTTAGAGAATAAAAAGACAAGCCACAGTCTGGGAAAAAAATATTTGCAAAAAATATATCTGATAAAGGACTTGTGTCCAAAATTTACAAAGGACTCTTAAAACTCAACAGTAAGGGACCTCCCTGGAAGTCCAGTGTTTAAGACTCTGTGATTCCACTGCAGGTCGGGGAACTGAGATTCCACATGCCACACGGTGTGGCAAAAAAAAAAAAAAAACACCTCAACAATGAGAAAAGAAACAACCCAACTGAAAAATGGAGAAAAGATTTGAACAGCCACCTCACCAAAGATGACACGTGGATGGCAAAGAAGTATCTGAAAAGATGCTCAACATTATTTGTCATTAGGGAATTTTACACTAAAACAACAGTGGGTACCACTACACACTTATTAGATGGCTAAAATCCAAAACACTGGCAACAAATGCTGGCAAAAATGTGGAGCAACAGGAACTCTCATCACTGCTGGCGAGAATGCAAAATAGCACAGCTACTTTGGAAGACAATTTGGCAGTTTCTTACAAAGCTAAAATAGGCTTACCTTACAATCCAGTAATCAAGCACCTAGGTGTTTACCTAAATCAAGAGAAAACTTAGGTCCACACAAAAACCTGTACATGAATACCCACAGTAGCTTTATTCATAATTGCCAAAAATTGGAAGCAACCAGAATGTCCTTCAATAGGTAAATGGATAAGCAAACTGTGGCACTTCCATGCAATGGAATATTATTCAGTGCTAAAAAGAAATGAGCTAACAAGCCAAACAGGAAATTTAAATGCATATTACTAGGTGAAAGAAGCCCAGTCGAAAAAGGCTACATAGTATATGATTCCAACTCTGTCAAATTCTGGGGAAAGAGAAACTATTGAGACACTAAAAAGATCAATGGTTGCCAGAAGGAGCTGGGGGTGGAGGAGAGAAAACTGTCAGTGACCTTTTTATAAAATCCTAACCCATGTTTTCTTTCCCTGACTATCTTGTGCCATCTCTTCTGGCATTTGATATGGGTCTGCAGACATCCAAGGCTAATCTGATTTTTATCCCCTTATAAGTGACTTGATTTTTTTCCTGGCTGTTCAAAAAATTCTGTATTTTTTAAAATTCAATAACTTGATCAGTTTTCCCTGGCATAGAGCTTTTTCTTTCCCTGCATAGAGTCAAGTCTCTTTTATCTCAGAAAAACTATCTTGAAATCATATATTTAAATGTGTGTTCCCCCAATTTCATTTTCATTTCTCTAATGTTTGTGATGTTTTTCTTCCATTGTTTCTTGAAATTCAGCCAGCTCTCATTCCATCTGCCCCTGTTGTCCCATAATCTCTTTTCTGAGCTCTTGCACCTCTGCCTTCGTATCTTCCTTCATCAGGATGATTGCTTAATTAATTTTTTTTAATCCCTAGGAAAATGTTCAATCAGTGTTTTCAGCTGCTCCCTGGCAAAATTTTTTCTAGTGGGTACTCTTCCTCTACTTGTGAATTTTATGGCTGTCTCCCACATTTTTTTCCCTTTGGTATATCTTCTCAGTGCTGTGCTAGTTACTGTCTTGGACTCGTCATTGAATGAGCTGGATTTTCCTAGGTCAATATTTGCACAGTGTCCTTCCCAGCGTCACAGCCCAAAGGCTCTCTCCTCAGCTGCTTCCTCTAAATAAGGCCCAACTGTGGGAGTCTTTGTGGAGCCCCAACTCCTCTGCTTCACTGAGCAGACAGTGAGCAGAATAACCTCACTCCCTCCAGTTCCTGCTTCTTGCTCTACCCCGAGGATACACCAGAATGGTCCTCTCACCTTCCGGAACCGTATTTTTGCTCAGACTTTCAGAAAGCTGCAGCCCCTCCATCCTCTTGCCGTGTTCCCACCTTCCCTTTCTCCTAATCACAATCTCTGCCTACTCACAGCTGGAATTTTTCTGTCTGTGGATAGGTCTATTTTCTCGTTTTATTGAAAATGGAATTTTCCATTCTCTTTATTGCTTTTTTTTTTTTTTCTTTTTTTGTGGTACGCGGGCCTTTCACTGTTGTGGCCTCTCCCGTTGCGGAGCACAGGCTCCGGACGCGCAGGCTCAGCGGCCATGGCTCACGGGCCTAGCCGCTCCGCGGCATGTGGGATCTTCCCGGACCGGGGCACGAACCCGTGTCCCCTGCATCGGCAGGCGGACTCTCAACCACTGCGCCACCAGGGAAGCCCTCTTTATTGCTTTTATGTGATTTTCAAGCAAAGCATTTAAAGTTGACTTTTCTGCAGACGTGTTTGAATTGGAAGTCCCTTTTGGAGACTGGAGGATGTAAGAACGGCTAGCAGCAGTAGTTATGGCCTCATGGTGAAGCAGATCTGGGAGAAAGATGCCAACATGCAGAAAAAGACAGAGCATCCTAACAGCATTTGGGTTCCTTCCAGGAGCCTCAAAGATCAGCTCCACCCCTGTCCTTCACAAGGTTTGGTTTTATGAGTCAATAAATTCTTCTTTTGGTTTCTACCACTTCCAAAAAGGGAGTTCTGACTAATACAGGATGTAGCCACACTCCCTGGTAATCTTTTCCTTGTTTGCTTGGTTTCTCCAGGTTCTGCTGCCCCAGCCTGACACATAACACAAGGTGACTGTTGTCCCCCAGGAGGAGCATAAAATAGGTCACCACCATAAACCAGCATCACACACGCCAGGATGCAAGAAACGGTCAACCTTTGGAAGCCTTACATCCTTTTACCTCGTCCAGCGGCATGCCACGTTCCCGTTTTCCTCACCATGTTGTCTCTGTCCTGCGTTCCTGTTCCACCGTGGACATTGTTTCCAGGCTTGGCCGCTGATCCCAAGGCTACATCCAAGCTCTCAGAGGGATGTATTGGCTAGTGGTCCTGGACCCACAGAAAAGGCATTTCAGAGATAGAGGGCTTACTATAAAATGATCAAAGGTTCAAAGATTCTTTAAAGATATAACAACTGTAGAATTATATGAACTTAATGAAATAACCTCAACACATATAAAGGGAAAACTTGATAGAACTACAGAGAGAAACTGCCAAATCCACCATCATGGTGGGAGATTTCAACGTTTCTTGCAATTTCTAATAGATCAATGCCTCCCCTCCTAAAATAGCAAAGATATGGAAGATCTGAAAAACTCAATTTTAAAACTTGATTTAATGACACATATAAAACCCTGCTCCAAAGAATTAAAAATTACACAGTCTACTCAAGCACACCTGGAATATATACTAAATTGGCTGAGTAACAGGATGGAGGCAAGTCTTAACAAGTCTCAAGGAAAGAATATCATACAGATCTCTCATCAAACCTCAGTGAGTAAGAAGCCACTAACAAGTAGAGAAATTTAAACATTCTTGTACAGTTGGAAATTTAAAAACCCACTTCGAATGTCTTATAAATCAAAAAAAACCAACAAATTTTAAATATTTAGAATTGAGCAATATTACAAATATTACACATCAAAACTTGTAGGATGCAGCAAAAGCAGAACATAGGAGAAAATTTATATTCTCACGTCTTTTTATTAGAAAGGATAGACTGGACTTCCCTGGTGGTCCAGTGGCTAAGACTCTGTGCTCCCAATGCAGGGGGCCCGGGTTTGATCCCTGGTCAGGGAACAGCTCCAGCCTCACTCCCTCCAGTTCCTGCTTCTTGCTCTACCCTGAGGATACACCAGAATGGTCCTCTCACCTTCCAGAACCATATTTTTGCATGCCGCAACTAAAACCCGGCACAGCCAAAATAAATAAATAAGAAAAGTATAGACTAAATAGTCTTCTTTAGAAGTTAGGAGTGGGGGCTTCCCTGGTGGTGCAGTGGTTAAGAATCCACCTGCCAATGCAGGGTACACGGGTTCGAGCCCTGGTCCGGGAAGATCCCACATGCCGCAGACCAACTAAGCCCATGCGCCACAACTACTAAGCCTGTGCTCTTGAGCCCGCGTATGGCAACTACTGAAAACTGCGCGCCTGGAGCCTGTGCTCCGCAACAAGAGAAGCCACCGCAATGAGAAGCCCGCACACTGCAACAAAGAGTAGCTCCTGCTCGCCGCAACTAGAAAAAGCCCACGCACAGCAATGCAAGACCCAACGCAGCCAAAAATAAATAAAAATAAAATAAAATAAATAAAGTTAGAAAAGTTAGGAAAAGAACAGAATAACTCAAAGAAAGCTGAGAGCCAAGATTAAATAGGAAACAGAGACTCACTAGAGATTATCAGTAAAGCCAAAGGTTGTTTCTTTGAAATTGACTGAGAACACCAATCACGAAGAAAATGGAATTCAAAAGGAAATATAACTTCAGATATAGCAGAGATTAAAAAGAAATAGAATACTATAAACAATATTGGGACATTTGAAAATAAAAATGGAATGGACAAATTACTAGAATAAGTATAACTTTCCAAAAGTTATTCAAGAAGAAATAGAAATCTGAAAATTTTGTTATAGCAAAGCCTTGAAAACAACCCAACTGAGCATCAGAAGGAAAATTAAAATGGGAGAGAGGGAGATTGTAGTAGTCAAAAAATGGAACCCTTTTGCAGTTTTATTTGGACATAAAAATATTTCTACATACACTGACATGGATACATCTCACAAACAAAATGTTGGGTGAATAAAAGCAATTTGTAGAATGATTTATAAGTAGGATATTATGTATGTAAAGTCTAGAAACACACAAAATAATGCTAGCCTTTGGTAATGGGCACATACTACGTAAACAAATTAAAACACAAAAACTTGAGAACCACACTGGTTAACTTCAGGGTGGTTTGTTTACCTAGGAAGAGAAAGGGACAGGATGGGCTTGGAAACAGATACGCTGGTGGCTTTTAAATGAGTAGGTATCTCTTTTAAAATATATCAGAAATACATGCGGCCAAATATTAACATCTATGAAAGCTAGATGCTGGGTATATGGATTATTTTTCTTCTGTTTTTCTGTAGGTTTGAAATATCTCTTAATATTAATTTTTTTAATTAAAAAGAGACTAAAAAACAAACAAATAAATAAATAAATAAAAAGAGACTAGGAAGTGAGGAAGTGAAGACAACGAAAAAGCAACTCAGAGTTTCGCTCTAAAGAGAAGCAAAGAAGCTGGGAATTCGCTGAAGTGGTCCATGTTCCAGAGAGCGGGCATCTGAGGCGGGAGTGGGGAGAGCTTGTTTGTAACTTGTGGGAATGGTTCAGCAGGGAAAGAAAACTCATGGGTGCAGAGGGGAGGGAAGCCCTGGAATCAATGAGGAGGTGTGGACTCCAGGGTCTTGATAGGAGCAGAGAGGCTCCACCGCAGTTAACAAAAGGGAAGGAGAGGCGTGTGGGTGGAGATGCAGGCATGGGAGTTGGTACCTGGAGGTGGGAAAGTGAGTGTCTCCTTAGCTGCTGTAACGCCCATCTCGGTGGTTTAGCATCACAAAGCGTGTTTCTCACTCACATCACAGTACACAGGAGGACAGGTTTCCTCAGTGGGGCGGCTTAGGGGTCCAGGTCCCTGCCATCCTCGGCTCTGCTGTCCGTTAGGGCCTCCTTAGGATCCCTTCCATCTGGCCAGCTGAGAAGTAAAGAGACAGAATGAGAAGGACCAAGTAGGACGCATTATGGCCAGGCCTGGACACACACTACAGAAGTCGCACTGGCCAGAAGCCAGTCTCATTGACCCAATCTACCTCCAAGGGAGGCTGGGGTGTGAATTCCTCCATGATCGGTGAGAGGAGATGAGATCAGTGCCGACCCAGGTGGTCTCCACCACGGAGCATGGGTCGGCGGGGGGGGCGTGGCCTTCTCATCAGACCAGACATTTTCTCAGTGAAGTAAGAAGCAAGGTCATCAACTGAAAGTGAGGAAGGATCAAGAGAGGGAGAATTATAAAACAACGATCTTGGAGAAATGGAGAGCAGATCAATGTATAGAACCTGCAGGAATGTCGGGCAGTGATGACGAGTCACTTGAAGTTGGCACAATTTTAAAGTCAGACAGGTCATCATGTGCTGGTGTTTTTGTTGTTATTGGAACTGCTTCATACAGCCACATCCACCTGCCTGGGTGCAGGACCAGAGCAAGAGGAAAAGAATTTAACTGGGGTTGGAGTTTTGCCTGGTGAGAAAGACAGAGGGAAAGAGAAGCAAGGATTCAGGGTACGAAAGGATTATAATTATCATTTTAATTGCTTCAAGCTCGCCGAGAAGGGCAGTGAACATGACAAGGGAAAGATAATTTGAAGGAGCCACAAGGAGCCCCTGCAGTGTCCTCAGGAGACAAGCTCGCCTACATGGCTGTGTCCAGGCAAGGAAACTCTGAGGAAGGTTTTGAACCACTGGACCTTGCATGATTTGCTTAAGAGCAGTCATGTCTGGGCAGGAGTCTGGGCCCCGTGCCGAAAAGGCTAGTGTGACCACCCCACTGTTGATGGGAGGCATTCCTGGATGGCACATGGGGTTCATTTTCCAAGAGGTTGGAAAGTTGGCTGCAACATCTGTGAGAGGTAGATTCTCTCTTCTCCTTCAATTTGCAAACCATACTGGGTGCATCAAAGTGTACTGGCAGCTTACTTGAATAAGTAGTTTTCATGTTTTCAATACGCAGTTTTGAAAAATGAAGATTCTTCTACATTTTTTTAGATTTACAACTAGGAAACCTTCCTCATATTAACAATCCATTTATATGTATTTTCTTTAAAGTATTCTAATGCCTATTTTCCAAGCACAGTTCTGCCCTGATTGGCTTTTTATTCTGAGAGGTTATGCAACATTTGCTTCATGATAGAAGTTTGAGGTCAGTTCCTATTAAATGAGTCCTTCTGCAGATAGCACATTCAGTAGCCTAATCCTTTCGATGGAATACTGTACCATATACTCAACTCTGAAAACCTTGAACACGGCCAAAATCCATAAAGATTATAAAAGCAAACTAAGCTGTGAACCTATAGTACATGTAGGCATTTAGTTAAGGATAGCAATTCAAACTGACCGACATCCATTCAAAACAAGTTCCTCCTTCAACCGTATTTTTACTTGAAATCTGCTAGAAGAAACAGCAAACTGAAATTTGTTTTATGCACAAGTTAATACCACTGGCTCAGCAAATACAAGTTAGTTTGCTTTGGGCAGGAGACTTTCTTTGTAATGGAAAAAATGCACTACCAAGTAAGAGGACAGATTTTTGCTTAGAGCAGGAGGCCCTTTATTATTGCTGCAGAAAACAAAAGCCTGGCTGCGTTGATGTTTGACACTCACCTTTACTGAAATCTACATGACGCTTCTTGCTGGGTTTTTGTACACGTGAATATTGTCAAGCTGTGAAAGAAAATGGCTGGAGGCATGCTTTGTGTGAAAGGTGAGCAATAAAGTATTTGTACTTTCAAAAAAGAAAAAGTTAACTGGCATCGAGTAGAGAAGGATATGAAGAAAGACCAGAAATTGCTGAAGATCCCTAAGAGCAACCAGATACCTATTGACCTCAAAAGCAAAACCGAGAAGATGGCATCATTTATGAGGAAGAATGTTCCAGTGACGGGGGGATTTTTGGGAGGCTTTTGGCTTGGTACGGCACCTTTAGGAGGACGATTCCACTTCCATTGTCCCTGGATGGGTTTTTTCCCCTTCCATCGTTCATCAAAATGTGTCAGTTGTGTTTCCCAACCAGCAGACTCTACACTCCATCAAGAGACACTGAGTAGGAAACGGGGGAGAGGATGTATAAAAAAGAGAGAGAGAGAGAGAGAGAGACACTGTCTCCTCTTCCTCTTCTCCCAGGTCCTCCTCCCTGCCGTGGCAAATCCCAATGGCTTTCTACAGACATCTGCTGGTACAGGCTAACTAATATGGCCCTAACCTGAACTTGATGACCATGGAAGAGACCCTTCTCCAGCACATGCCTCACTTGGCTAATCTCTAGGTCAGCAAGAATGTTTCTTCCCCCCCCCCCCCACCTTGGATACTTACCAGAATTGTTCCAAGATGTGTCACCTTGGAGGGTGAGTGGATCCTCAAATGCTGTTCCAAACTGTTGATTTGGAAAAGAAGTAGCAAGTGCATAGACCTGGTTATTATGTGCTGCGTGGAAATTAACTTAAAGCATTTGCCTTTAAGTATGAAATATTTTGGCATCTAGGTTTCTACTTTCCTTTTTAGTTGGTTTTAGATTACAGAAACAGAACTGTTGGTACCTGCTATTATTATCCTGACAAAAATGGCAACATAAGCACTATAATTGAAAAATCTGAATATGGGAGAATTTATGCTAAATGTATGTGCTGAAGGTATGGTGTTTGGTGGAAGGTCCTTAGGGAAATCAGTTGATTTCCAGACGGTGAGTCATTTAGGGGCATTAAGATATTATCCATGGGAGGACTTCCCTGGTGGCACAGTGGTTAAGAATCCGCCTGCCAATGCAGGGGACACGGGTTCGAGCCCTGGTCCGGGAAGATCCGACTTGCCATGGAGCAACTAAGCCCGTGCGCCACAGCTACTGAGCCTGCGTGCCACAACTACTGAAGCCCGCGTGCCTAGAGCCTGTACTCATCAACAAAAGAAGCCACCGCAATGAGAAGCCCGCGCGCCGCAACGAAGAGTATCCCCTGCTCACCACAACTAGAGAAAGCCTGCACGCAGCAACGAAGACCCAACGCAGCCATAAATAAATAAATAAAAAGATATTATCCACAGGAAGTTTTCCACCATACAGGTGGAATGCATTCCATGGCTATTTCAAAAGAGTTTATTTTTGGTAAAACATGTGACTTCAGGGGGGAAGAAGCTCTTGGAGCTTCATTTCATAGAAAGGGTTTTAAGCTTTGAAATTTGAAGTTTTCTTCACCTCTTATTAAAACTATGGGGTAACCATAACTTTTCCGTACCAATTTTACTATTCCTGGTCCGTCAGCATAAAATGTAATATTTGAACCCGCATTTTTGAGAAGTAGCATTACAGGCATTCAGAATTGAGAAAGATGGCACATACGAAATAAATTATCCCATCACCCAATATTTTTTAAGTGATGAGGTCAATGAATTGGATAAGTGTCCCACCAGAATTTGCATCTTTTCATTTCCGATTTGAAATGTCTCCCTAATTATTAAAGGAAAACTCTGTTTTCCTCTATTCACAACAATTCTGACATCAAATGTGGGGGATTTTCACACACCAGTCAATTCTCAAACTGCATATGCCAGCGGGGTGTCCTACAATTCAATTATGACACCAGCTACCTAGAGTTAGCACAGACCCACAGGTTAAGCGCTCAGTCCTACAAGACTGTCCCCACTTCAGATACCATCACAAGTCCTGGTTGTCACCTGTTCTTCTGACCAACCAGCTGTAAATCGGGGGTTCCCACAATGCCCTCATCAGGTTCAATAATCTGCTATGAAGGCTCACAAAACTCGGGGAAACACATTTGCTGATTTATTATACAGGATATGATAAAGGATATAGATGAACAGACAGATGAAGGGTTTCATAAGGCAAAGTCCAGAAGGGTCCTGAGTGCAAGAGCTTCTGTCCCTGTGGAGTTGAGAGGGCCCCACTCTCCTGATACTTGAATGTGTTTCCCAACCTACAAGCTCTCCAAACCCCGAAGTTTAGGTGGTTTATGAAGGCTTCACCACATAGGCATGATCAATTATTATTGATCAGTTATCAACTCAATCTCCAGCCCCTCTCCTCTCCATGGAGGATGGAGGGTGGGACTGAAAGTTCCAAGTTTTTCATCATGGCTTGGTCTTTCTGGTGACCAGCCCCCATCCTGAAGCCATCCAGGAAGGACCCTACAGAGGAGCCTCATTAGAACAAAAGATGCTCTTATCACCAAGGAAATTCCAAGGGATTTAGGAGCTCTGTGTCAGGAACTGGGGACAGATACCAAATATATATTTCTTATTACTTCACAGCTATCTACTAAATTCCTATATGCACTTGGATATAATAGATATCTATTGTTTGGCTTGCACATCCCTGCCTCCATCCCCCAATCACCACATTTCTGTAAACCCTCCCCCTCCTTTCCATGTGGTCACTACAGCAGATGCCATGACATGACCTTACCCTTGGCTCCAGTTTATTGGCACAGAGTTAGCTGACACAAAGAGAGCCAATCAGTGCCTTCCCTGGGAGTTTGGGGAGAAAGAGATGGGGTGGCGGGGAGAGAGGGAGAGAGAGAATATGTAGGCTATAAAACCCAGGAGTACTGTAAGCATGTGAACTGAAGAGCAGAGAAGCCATCCTGCAATAAGAGAGAAGAATGAGGACGATGCTCTGAAAAAAGCACAGCTGATACACAGAAAGAACTTCCTGGGTCCCCTATAGAGCTCCAGTCCCCATTTTGACTCATGAGCCCCAGCTGCACCCCTGCCCCGAGATCCCATAAGACACTCCACAATCCTTCTGATAAACTCCTTCTTTGCTTACGCTGGTTCCCACTGGATTTCTGTCACTTACAAACAAAACTGCCCCTACTAAGTCCCCGGATCCGTTTCTGGAGTCTATTCCATGTCACTGATTCATCTGTCCATCCCCATGCCAGTGCCAAGTGTGGTTTAGTTACTTACCTTCTATTTTAATATATGATAGGACAAGTTCCCTGATTGTTGGTTTTTCTCCTGCAGGTTATTCTCACACATTTATTCATGTTGTCAAATTCCTAAAAAAAAATTGCATAGGAATTTTGATTTGAATAACCTTGCCTTTATACATTAATCTAGGGGAAATTAAAATCATTGCCCTATTGAGACTCCCTAGCCAAGGATAAGTTGGCTGCACTCAAGTATTTCTATGACCTCCATTAGAGTTTTACAGCTGTTTTCGTACACATCTTACACATTTCCTAAGTTCATTCTCAGGGGTCTTATGTATTGGTTGCTATTGAGCATCCTCTTGTTTCTTTCTGCAGTCTAGGGATAGGGCCTGCGGTAGACACCTCTGATGCCCTACATCACATCCCCTTGACTGCTTCCTATTTCAGCCACAGCAGAGGGGGTAGTGCCACGTGAGCTCGGGCAGGTCCTCCTGCTGACAGCACCCCACCTCCAGCATGAGCCAGCACCACTAGGAGCTGCCTGGCCAGCCAAGTACAGCCCAGACCTGACGAGGAGTGAACCCACGGGGAACAGGAGCTGTGGGGAAATGCTCCAGCCACCCCTCCTTTAGGTCGGTAGCTCAGGAGATGCTGGGGAGTCCCATAGCCCAAAGCTCCCGAAGCATGCAGCAACCCCGGTGATGCATCCCTACTGGTCTCTGGTTCCCGTCCCACTCCCCCTGTCTTCCCTCTTTCTTTCTAGAACCAGTTCCCAAGAAAACTCCCTCCCTCAAGCCTTTCTCTCAGGGAGAGACCCTTCTAGAAGAGACTCAAACCAAGACAGGCCTCCTGGAGGATTCTAACTCATGTGAGACAATGGAGTATTATAGGAGAGTCACTCGAGCTGGTTGGTGTCCCTGCTGCCAAGAAACACCAGAGCACCTTCACGCAGCATTGAACAGAGCTGGGAGTAGGCTGCCCTGTGTCTCTTCAGGTGAGAGTGATCCCGAGGGATAGTCCTCTCAGGGGACGCAACGAGGGGCAGCAAAGGCTAACTTGGACATGGTTTCCTCTCCTCTGACTCTCCTTCCCAGCATGCACATGTGTGCACACACATACACACACACATACAGACAAACATAAACAGACATACATACATGCAGAGATACACACAAACATACATACACATGCACACACACACATACACAAACATATACACATACATAAACATATACACAAACATACATACACACAGAGAGACACACAGACACAAACATAAATACCTACACATAGACACACACACACAAACACACACGTCAAGCTGTAACCCAAATATTCCTGAGTTTTCCAGCCTTTGGTGCCTTACCAGTCTCTTTAATACCTCTGACAAGCCTGTAACTCCACAACCCTGGAACCCTCCCTAGTCTGCCTCCCCCAAATCCAGGCCACAGCCCCTCTCTTTATTCCCCAAAGCAAGGTTAGCTTGAGGCAATAAAGAGGAAGGTAAGACAATGGCTGGAGAGGGACCAGGAGGTCAGGTGGGGAATTTTTGATGGGAAAGTCTTTGAACATGGAGAGAATCCATGGAGGGGGAGAGGATGAAGATACAGGAGAAAAGCGACAATCACTGGAGTGATTTAAGGAAATATAGAGCAATGGCAGGGGTTTTTTATTGGGGAGGATACTACATAGATGGGATTATATTGTATATATTATTTTGCAGCCTGGATTCTTTTACTTAATTTCTTAAAGACCTTAAGCATGACCTCTCCCCACTTCCAACTATCCCCACAAATTTGCATCATACATTCCAGACTCAACGTTCTGCAGGACTTCCCTGGTGGCACAGTGGTTAAGACGCCGTGCCCCCAGTGCAGGGGGCCCAGGTTCGATCCCTGGTCAGGGAACTAGATCCCACATGCATGCCACAACTAAGACTTCGCATGCCACAACTAAGGAGCCCACAAGCCGCAACTAAGGAGCCCACGTGACACAACTAAGAGCCGGCACAACCAAATAAATTAATTAATTAAATTTAAAACAAAAAAACATCCTGGGAGAGAGGGTCCAGTGGGCAAAGTCTAAAGTACAAGCCCACCCCAGGTACACCAGGGAGGCAAGAGGGAGAATATGGTCCCCCTTGGGCTACTTGTGGCCTCAAGTACGCACATAATGGGGGATTCCCTAAAACAGATGACAAATGTTTACTACAATATTCTGCTTCTCTGTTGGGTTGCTTCTTTTTCTTGTTATTGTAGGAGTTCTTTATACTCTGGATATTAATTACTTGTTATAAATGTTGCAAATATTTCATCCAAGTCTATTGCTTGTTTCTAATTTTAGTGAAGTCAAATCTGCCCATCTTTTCTGGAGAAGCAAAATATCTTTTCCCCCATATTGCACTTGTAAAAAATCTATTATGTACCATATTTTCATTAAATCATATCTGCAGACCTGCATTTTCTAATTCAGCTGAGGTGAATAAAATATGTACAAAAGCTGAGAGAATAGTATGATGAACACCCATGTACCATCACTCGCTTCAACAATTATCAACAGGACCGATTTTGTTTCTTCTACACCCATCCCAACCTGTCCCCCTGACCCTGCTGAATTATTTCAGAGCACATCCCAGACATGTAATTTCACCTGTAAATATTTCAGCATGCATCTCTAAAATAGAGAATCTTCTGTTTTTAACTTAACCATAATATATACTATATACCAAAAATAATTAACAATAATGCCTTATCCAGGTAATATTCAGAATTACCTGATATTCACATAATGTCTTTTTACAATTGGTCTGTTCAAATCAGGATCCAACGTCCCCATGTTGCACATACAGGATATGCCTCTTAAGGCTCTTTTAATCTATAACAATCCCCCCTCCCTCTTTTTTTTCCCCTTGTCATTTATTTGTTGAAGAAACTGGAAATTGGCTCTGTAAAATCTTCCCCCTTTTGGATTTGACAGAATGCACACCTGTGTGCGTGCTCCCCTCCCCACTAAATTTCCTGTAAACTAGTAGTTAGCGCTAGAAGCTTAATTCGATTCAAGTTCAAGGTTCTCTGAGAAAAGTCTTTCTCAGGTGATGCTGTGTAGTCCCTATTGCATCAAAATGGGAGCTACATAATGTCTGCAATGTTTTTAAATTGACCTTCTCCTTTATCTAATCATTTTATTCTTATTTCTCGCTCTGGATCGACCTCTAGAAGTAGTCCAGGCGGTGATTCACCTCCTTTTCTGGGTCCTATTTCTCATCTCTCCCCATTAAGAATCCCAGCAGAGTGGAGGTTGAGATGTGTATGAACGTTTTTCCTTCTGGACCAAAGATGAGGTGTGAGCTTCTCTCACTCACAGTTCTCAGCTTCTGTCTATTCAAGGTCCTCTCAGTGATGCCCCCTTTCACCCTGCTCACGTCCTAGTCTCCTCCCTTCCTTAAAGCAACCACTTGAATGGGGTAGACGTGTCCTTGAAAATGTATGGATCCTTGAAATGTACATAGTGCTACTGTGTGTGTAGGCTATTGATTTTTATCAGTGTCCTTGAGTTCTAGGCAGTATTCTATTTTTTAGTTTTTTCATTCAATGCTGCTTTTAGGTGTCTCTTATTATTGTATGGACATGTAGTCACTGGAGTTTTTTTCTGTGAAAGATGCTTTAAACATTTTTTCCCAGCTTTGTTGAAGTACGATTGACAATTAAAAATTGTATGTTTTTAGATTGTACAATGTGATTTTTTTAAGGTATACAGCATGGTGATTTAATATACATTGTAAAATGGTTCCCATGATCAAGTAAATTAACATATCCATCACCTCACATGGTTACCATTTTTTTGGTGTGAGAACAATTAAGATTTACTCTCTTAGCAAATTTCAAGTATACAATATGTTATTGCTAACTATAGTCACCACGCTGTACATTAGATCCCCAGAACTTATTCATCTTATGACTGAAACTTTGTATCCCTTGACCAACATCTCAGCATTTCTGCCACCTCCACCCCCAGCCCCTGGCAACCACTATTCTACTCTCTGGTTCTATGAGTTTGACTTTTTTAGATTCCACATATAAGTGAGACCATACAGGTTTGTTTTTCTGTGACTGGCTTATTTCACTTAGCATAAACAATGTCCTCATGGTTCATCCATGTTGTCACAAATGGCAGGATTAGGATTTCCTTCTTTTAGGGCTAAATAATATTCCATTGTGTGTGTGTGTCTATATATATATATAAAATTTTCTTTATACATTCATCCATCAACAGACACTTGGATTGTTTCCGTATCTTGGCTATTATAAATAATGCTGCAAGGAACATGAGGGTGCAGGTATCTCTTCAAGATACTGATTTCATTTCCTTTGGTTATATACCCAAAAGTGGGATTGCTGGATCATATGGTAGTTCTAGTTCTAATTTTTTGAGGACCCTCCATGCTCTTTTCCATAGTGGCTGCACCATAATTGCTGTTCCTAAATGCTGGACCGTAGCCCTTCAGGCACACCCACCACATTATGCTATCAGCGGGCCCCTAGGTCGCCTCTAGTTCCTGTTACCCAATCAGCACTGCCGTGAACATCTCCACAGTGTCCCAGAGTGGACCAGTGAGATAATTTCTCTGGTATGTATATCCAGAAGTAGGACTGTGGGAATCGTGGTATACACGCATTTTTAATTCCACGAAATACCTTGCAGAATGGTTATTCCAATTTATGCTCCCATCAGCGTGCATATAAGTTTCCCATTTCCCCCACATCCATGCCAGCACTTGACTTTACCTCTCTCATTTTTGTCAACTGAATGGGTGTAAAGGGATGGTTCATTGATGTTTGTTTTAAATTGCATTTCTCACCCTACTAGTGATTATAAGCATGTCTTCATATGCACTTTGGACCCCTGGGGTTCCTCTTCTGTGAACTGCTGTTTATATCCTTGGCTACTTCCCTAGTAGATGTCCTATCTATTTCTTCGTCTCTGGGCTCCTTTGGTGCTGGATGTCTTCTGTTTGTCCCTCCGCATCCACTGTCTACCCTTCTCCATGTCATTCTGTGGCCTCAGAGGCTGAGCTGTATGGCTGCACCAAAGTGTTCCCTTGCCATTTGGCTTCAAGCCCTGGAAGGAGATCAGAGGGAGGAAGAGGAAGGAGATGAAGATACTGACTCCCCAGCTCCTTCCCTGCTGGGTAGCTGTGGGCTAACTGCCTTCTGCAACCAAAAGTCACAACAGACTGAAAAAGTCATGGCTCCCGGAGGCCCTCTCCATGCAGCTTTCTCTTTCTCTGGGCTCCTGAAGGTGCCACCAGCTCCCCACTATTGGGATACCTGGGTCCCTGCCCTATTTCTCGTGGCTTCCCTAATCCTGCTCACAGGATTTTGTAAATCATCTCTTTATTAAAACACCTTCCAATTACCCATTTCATATATGCCATCTGTTTCTTGCTGGGAACCTAACTGATACATTGTCACTGAGCTGAAATTTTTAATTTGCACAGTCAATTTCACTGATTTTTTTTTTTTTTTTTTTTTTTTTTTGCGTTACGGTATGTGCTTTGGAGTTCTTATTTTTGAAGTCCTTCTGTACTCCTAGGTAAAAGATTCTCCTTCCTTTTTTCCCATTATTTTTGTAATTTTACCTTTTATATTAAGCCTTGAATCTATCCAGCATCCACCTTTGCATGTGTTGTTGGGTATCAATTTTTTTTTTCTTAATATGGAGAGCCACTTTTCCCAATAATGTCTTTCCTCCACCAACTCGAGATGCCTCCCTTATTATATATTAAGTTCCCATTTATGCATAGTTCTGTCTCCAAGCCCCCTGTTCCATACCATTGGTCTATTAGTCTGTTCTGTAAAATTACCATACTGTCTTTATGAATATGGCTTTGCAATATATTCTAATGCCTGGTAAATCTGGTTTCCCTTTCTTTCAATTTTTACTCTTTTTTTTCCCCAAATTGACTTTTATCGTTTTTTAAAGATTGTTGAGTTGCTTTTAAAAATCCAGCTGAAATAGATTGAAATGTCTACCGGGGAAACTAATTAGAGACCCAGTGCCCAGGGTTTCTTGGGGACACTCTAGCACATACCAAATTCTAGACCTCTAGAAGGATAGATAGATCTTCGGCATTAAGCCATACAGTTAAACAAAAAACTTGGGCACACTGAGCCACTCGTCACTTGTGGGAATGATGGGAAATCTCCCAAAATCTAAGGTCCCAAACCCCAGCCCTTGCAGAGGTGAACCTTGCAAGCTCAAGAGAATAGCAGTCTCAGGCTTGCTGTGTTACGTCTTCATAGTGACTTAAATGGTACTAAGATGCCGATTAATTCAGACTTCTGTAACAAACATTAAGCAAATACAGTTTCCTGCAACAAAAAGTGAGTCATAACTCTGAGGTGAAATTGTAAAAAAAAAAAAAATCTGTAAGCCAAAGTAGAACTTAACTAGCCAGGATTTAATTTAGTGATGACAAAGTACAGAGGCAGTCTGGTGACAAAGGACCTTATCTCTTCCCAGTATTAATATATGTATATGTATGTGTATGTATGTACACCACTTGAGGCCATATATATGTATATAAATGTGTATAGGCCTAATATATATGTATTTCTGTGTGTGTATATATATATAGATACATGGCTTCAAGTGGTCTGACTTGCAAATACACCCACTGCTTGCTTACCCTTATCTATAAAGATGTAAATGCCAGGTCAATTCTGTGTGTTCCTATAGCACGTAAGTCAACAATTTCTTGTCTCTTTGTTCCTGCTATTGATGCTGTTTGCCTCTGTCTTCAACAAAGAGAGAAATAAGGAATATGTGCATCATTCAGTGCACCTGACAAAGATTTAATTAAAGACTTCATTTCAGGCTTAAAAAAACAATCCAGCTGAAACTTGTATTTTTATCACATTGAATTCCTATATGAATTTGGCAAGGACTTTAATTTTGTTCTTGTCTATTCTTTATACGTCACTGTGATGATAGGTAACAGATACACCTCCTAAATCCTCTTATTAGGTCTAATTGTTTATTGATATTGATTTTCCATGTGAACGATCATATTGTTTTATCTCTTTCCTTCATAGATATACTTTTCTCTCTTTCTCTTCTCACCTTCCTCTTGCCTAGAATGTGTCACAGCTGGACTGGGGCAGTCATCTTGGAACAGGTGATAGAGTCCATAGGCTGAGAACAGTAGAGCAACAGTACAGAAGCAGCCAAGGTCCTAAAAGATTTTATCATAAACAGGTGTGGAGCTTTTGCCAAATGCTTTTTCTGCATCATGTAATCTTTTCTTTTGTACTCCATTAATGTAGTCTTCTGTACTCCCTATGTCTATCTTATGAATAGATTTTTCTGTTGTTAAAGCATCTTTGAGTTCTTACTCAAGGCATAGGTGTTACTTGAACATGTTACCTCTCTTAATACACCACTTAATTGGGCTAGTTAATATTTTATATAGGAATCTTACATTTTTTGGTCGTTATAGCGAAAATACTCTATTTGAAATTTGTTAAAACTTGCCTTATGGGGGCTTCCCTGGTGGCGCAGTGGTTAAGAATCCGCCTGCCAATGCAGGGGACATGGGTTCGAGCCCTGGTCCAGGAAGATCCTACATGCCGTGGAGCAACTAAGCCCGTGTACCACAACTACTGAGCCTGTGCTCTAGAGCCTGCGAGCCACAACTACCGAGCCTGCGTGCCACGACTACTGAAGCCCACAAGCCTAGAGCCCGCGCTCCGCAACAAGAGAAGCCACTGCAATGAGAAGCCCACACACCGCGATGAAGAGTAGCCCCTGCTGACCGCAACTAGAGAAAGCCCGTGTGCAGCAACGAAGACCCAACACAGCCAAAAATAAAAATAAATAAAATAAATTTATTTTTAAAAAACCTGCCTTATGGCCCAGTATTTGCTCAATTTTTAAAAAAATGTACCAGTATACTTGAAAAGAATGAGTATTCTGTAGCTGATGAGTGCACTATACTAAATGTGTCAATTGGATCATTATACTTCAACCTGGCATTCAAAACATCTGTATACTTAGTGATTTTTCAGTCTGCTTGATACATCAATTACCGACAGAGGTGCAGTACAATCTCCTACTATGAATATAGATTTGTCTATTCTTTTTGTACTTCCAGATTTTTTATTTCATGTATTTTGTGGCCGTGTTATTCTGTGCACATATATTTAACACTGGTTTATCTTCCTGTTGAACTAAACCTTTTATCATTAGGAAGCGACACTCTTTATCTCGAATAATAATTTTTGTTATAAAGTGTACTTTATAAGAAAATTATTTGGGGGCTTCCCTTGTGGTCCAGTGGTTAAGACTCCACACTCCCAATGCAGGGGTCCTGGGTTCACCCTGGTCAAGGAACTAGATCCCACATGCATGCCACAACTAAGACCTGGCACAACCAAATTAATTAATTAATTTTTAAAGATAAGATAATTATTTGGTTAGAATTTTCCTAATATATCTTTTTCATACTTTCACTTTCAACCTCTCTCTTTAGATGTGTCTCTTGGGCATGTGGTTGGACTTTACCTTTTATTCTGTCTGTAAGTCCATGTCTTTTAAAAACATAATTTAGGGAATTCCCTGGTAGTCCAGTGGTTAGGACTTGGTGTTTTCACTGTAGTGACCCGAGGTTCAATCCCTGGTCAGGGAACTAAGATTCCCGCAAGCCACATGGTGCAGCCAAAATAAATAAATAAAGAGATAGATAGATGACAGATTATTTAGTCTTTTGTATTTAATATAATCATCAACATATTTGGATTCATAACTCTTTGATTTTTCTTATCTACCTGTTCTGTTTTTCTCTCCTTTCCTGCCACCCCTTAGATTGTTTTTTCTTCATTTTTCCCCTTTATAAATTTGGAAGTTAAAAGCTCTGTTTCTACGGGATTAACCTAAAAATTACAACAATGGTAGGAGAAACTGTACTCTGTTGTTTCAAATCAGACAGTGTTACATAATTATATCCTCTATATCTGTTCTTCTGTAATCTTCTTCCTTTCTAAAATCATGTACCTGTATTTCCTTTATTCTCCTTCATATTTGTTTGTTATTTACCTTTTCCAAGAATCAGATTTTGTTTTTACTGATGATATCTACATTTTATTTTCTAGTGCATTAAGTTTTGCTTTTTTCAAGTGTCTTAAGTTAAAAATAAGCTTATTTCCATTCAGCCTTTCCTATTTTTTTTAATAAATGTGCTTAAGGCTATATACTTTTCCTCTGAGGAATTGCTTTATACCATCCCACAATCTCAGTATGTAGTGTTCTCCTTGTTCACTTCTAAACCACTTGACTGTTTCATTTTTATTTTTTTTTAAACTCAAGTTATCTGGAAAGATGGTGAGTCACGTATATGTTGATAGATCTTTTTTGGCTATACTTTTGTGTTTATTTCTAACTTTATTTTATTGTGGTCAGAGCATTGCTCCTTTTTAGAATTAGTGGAGGTCTTATCTGTGGGTTAATTTGTCCATTTTGGTTGATAAACCCATAAGTGTCCATAAAGTCTTCATCTGTTTGTCCTGTTAACTCCCATCTGGGTTGTGGATTCTATTTGCTGTGGTTTTCTCTTCCATGGTATTGGTTTTCCTCCCATGTTGGTGATTCTGGACTGTGGGTTCACCTTTGCATTTGTTGTATTTGTTACCTAACTGTGGATGCTGCTTCTGTTCACACTGGGATGGTTCTGTTCCTGGGGGCATTGCTGGAGGTAGGATGATCCCAGTGAAACCAAGCAGGACCCTGCGGGGGACCTCCCAGGTACAAAAGCCCCTCCATGTCCCCTGTCTCTTGTTTGTTAAAAAAAAAAAAAAATGCTGTACTCTCCCAAGCCTCCCGAGTCACAAAAAAAAACAAGCTTAAGAAGTTAATGATTAGGACAATAGAGTCACAGAATCTTTAGTTCCTCCCTGAAGGACATAGACAACAGTGTCTGAGGCACACTCCTGAGTTGTTTTGCAGATACTAAAACCACCACCAAATGGAAAAAGTTAACTGCACAATGACCAGACTGTAGTCATGACATAAGCTGCTCCATCTTGTACAATTCAAGAACTGGTCTCAAGGAAATGGGAACAAACCGACCCTGGAACTGAAGATTAACTATACTTGAAACAATCAAGATGATGCTGATCAGACCTCCGCATGACCAATTTCAAGGTGATTATCAGAGCTAACTGTGCTGTTCTGCATGTAGCCCCCTGCCCTGCCTATGTACCCATGAAACTCCCCTTTAAAAGCTCGTGTGCCCTGATCAGCAAGGGGAAGTTGGTTCTTTGACACATGAATCCACCTTCTCCCCAGGACTTCCAGCTTCCTCAGTAAAGCTATATTTCCTTTTACGCAGCACTTGTCTCTCAGTATTGGATTCTTGAGAGACAAGCAGCTGAAACTGAGTTCAGTAACACCAGTAACAATGCCGCTTTACAGCTGAGACTCAGGGAGCAGAATAACTTGCCCCAACTCACATACCTGTAAATAACAAATCCAGGCCACCTGGCCCAAAGCCCAGACAGTTCTCAGGATGACCCACTGCCTGCCCAAGGCTATCTAGTGCCAAACAGCCCAATCCCAATTCCTAATCCCGAACAACAAGACAACTCAGAATATTTCATACATTTCTCTTCTTTTTACTCTAAAAAAAAAAGTTGACAATAATAACCTGCAAACCACAGAAAGTGGCATGGGTTTCAATCTCTTTGCCCCTCCAAACATCAGTCTACATTCCTCAGACACCACCCTTCCCTCCAAATCTTAGATGAAAATCCAGAAGCCCCCAGATAGGAAGGTCCCCAAACCAGGAGCCCTATGGCAGGTAAAGGCATTGAGGAAATAAATTAGGGGGAGAGGAGGCTGCTAGTTTTCGCTGTCCCTGTCCCGCTGTGTCTCGCAGACCCACCGGTAGGGCCTCTGACAGACGTCATCGTTCCAGCGGCCGTCGTCCGTGAAGTGGGCACAGTCCTCACCTCCTCCGAGCCCGTGCCCATACCAGTCGTCCGGCTGCTCTGGTCTCCAGTTCCTAAAGAGACCAGATGGATGCAGGCCCGAGGGGCCCAGACCCTCAGCCAAGCCGAGCAGCCCCTGGCACCCTGGGACCCGCCAGGCGGGGACGGTGGGTTGCAGGCGAAAGGCAGGGCTGTGGGGCACACACACTCACTTGAAGCCCGACTCATAGTCTGTCCCGTCCACCCATTTCCAGGGCCCGTTTTGGTCAGTGAGGCCCATCCAGGTGTTCACAGGGCCCATGTGGTGCTGGATAAATTTCTGGGGAGAGAGGAGGGGCTGGTGATCTCTACTTAGACCTGCCAGCCTCCCAGCCGAGCCCTGCCTGGCCCTCACCTGCTCCTCCCAGGAGCCCACCACCACCAGGTGGGCATCCTCCAGCTGGCAGTACTTCTCAGCCTCGGGCCAGGGCTTTCCCGAGCGAGAGAACCAATAGCAGTTGCCTTCATAGTCCACCCAGTTCACAGGGCAGCAGGTCCTTTCAGAGCCTGGGGGAGGGGTGGGGGCAGGGGCAGGCAGAGGGAGGGTGAGGGGCTGAGGGGAACTGGGCAGGAAACCGGGGCTGGGCAGCACCCACCCCCTCACCGTTGCCCTGGAGGACGGCCATCTGACAGCTCAGGCTTCGCAGGTCAGACACAAACTGCTTCACGTGGAGCAGCAAGCTGGAGTGATCTGGGGAGACAGAGTGGGAGGGGAATGAGTGGCAGGGGGCAAGGAAGTCAGGATGAAGACTGGGGCTGGGAAGGCTCTGTCGTCTGCGTGCTGGGGCGTGAAGATGGATCACAGATGCTCCTGCGTAAGGCCCCTTGGTTTGGCCTGAGAGACCCCTGTATCCTGCATGCGGAAGCGCGCGCACACGCTCCCTCGCTGACCTTCACTCAGGTCCTGCTGCTGTTTCTCCAGTTGGGACTCCAGGGCTTTCATCTTTCTGCCCACGTTTCCTCCTAGAGGAGAGACTTGCTCAGTGTCCCAATGTCCCTACGTTCCCAGCCCCCCCAGCCCCAGCCCTCCTCACCCTGGACGCTCAGGGCCTTGACCTTGGCCTCCGTGCTCACGGTGAGGTTGCTGAACGTTTCTCTCAGGGCCCGCAGCTCCTCCTGCAGCTTGGAGTCTGGGCAGAAGAGGGTGTGGATAGGACAAAATTAGGAGGTTGTGTCCACCATCACAGCAGCCAGCACGTCCCCTACCCACCCACCCTCAACATTGCTCCCTCCCCAGCCCACCCCCGGGGAACGCACTCTGGGATCCGATCACACAGACAACCACCAACAGCAGGAGGCTAAGGCCGATGGAGATCAGGATGAGGCTGGGTCCGGAGCAGAGACGCCGAAAGAGTGAGTGGGGAGGAGGCGGCCCTGCAAGAGGAGAGGGCCTCAGGAGCCTGGGGCAGCTCCGGGGTCCTAGAAGGAGAGCAGTCTGAGCCTCCTCTAGCAGACTAGGAGGAACGTTATAGATGAAGAAATTTGGGCGGTGGGCGGCCCGGAGAAGCCAGAGGCAACGGCAGGTGGGGAGGGGCGCGAAGCTTTAACCCGCCGGAGCCCTACCCAGGCCCTGGGCCTTTGCTGACACCTGCTGGCCTGGCTGAGTCACTGCAGCCTCAGAACTCAGAGCCTGGAGGATGGACGGAGTTTGCGAGCTGCAGGAGACTGGGGGCGGGGTGGGGGGCCGCCTTGCAGGTGGAGCAAGAGAAGTGGATTTCTTGGTCACCCCTCGAATCCAACTCCTCTTTGGCTGCGCGCAGGGAAAGAGGCGGAGTAGCCAGACTTCAGGTCCCTCAAGTTGCTCCCACCCGGGAGCCCTGTCCCAGTGAGCTGGAATATGGGGGCTTCCCCTCCATTTTTGCCGGCAGTCCCTTCCCCCATCGAAGGTCGCTGCCCACTCCCATCCACCAAGAACTTCATCCTGGCTCAGCCGAAGCAACATCCCTGCTCGCAGGAGAAAGAAAGGGGGCTTGCTTTTTGATGTAAGAGAGCCTCATCCTCCCCCAATCAGAGATCCCTCAGAGCCATCCCAGAAATCTTCCCCTTGACCAAACTGATCCCTGACACCCATGCACTCACACACACTCACACAGTTGGCCAAGACTCACAGGGTGTTGAAAGAGGAAAGAAGAAGGAGGCCTAACTTCTTCCAGTTAGTCCCATGGCCCTGGGCGCCCCCCTCCCCAGGGTCCTGAGAAGTCGGTGAGGGACAGGAGGGTCATGCAGAAGCCTGGGGACAGCCGTCACCTGGAAAGGAAATCCAGCCCTACACCCTGCACCTCCCCTAAGAGGGGCGGCTCAGACGCTGTGTCCCTGTGAGTGGGGCAGACGCAGGGAGAGTCGGGGTTACAGAAAGAAGCAGGAGCTGAGTGGAGACAGCGAGAGCCACCTAATGCTCGCCTTTCAGAAATGGGGAGAGGCGTCCCCTCACTTTTTCTGTGCTGATGGTCATTCTCCTCGTTGTCCAGATGCTGAAGATCTTGATACTCCTTTGTCATGGTAGGGCTGGCTGGACCTGGGACCAGGTCAATGCTGGGGTTAGGGCTGAGGCTACGGCTGAACAGAGTTGGGGTGTGTGGTCCAGTCCCTTTCTAGGTGATCAGCAGGAGACCTTTCTTCTTGCTCCCATTCCCTCCCAGGCCTGACATCCAAAATCTATCTTCTACAGTTTTCCCACTCCATCCCCAGCCCTCCTGACATGGGTCCCCTCCATCCCCTCCCCCACCCCACCCCCCAGTTAGTCCCCCCCACAGCCGTTCCTCCCCTTTTACTTGCTGAAGGTCTCAGGGTTGACTCCTGGGTCCCTCGGTGCTGCACAGATCCCAGGCTAAGAAACGGGCTGAAGCCTGGAGGATTAGGGTGCGCAGACAGCCCTGGATGGTGGGAGAGGAGGGGGCAGGGTCCATATGAGGGCCCTGAGCCCTGTGCGTCTGCCTGTCTGTGCGTCTGCGTGTCTGTGTGTCCAAACACATCAAACCTGGCATCTCCAGTGCCCGGGACTTTGGACGTAAACAGAGGTAGAACTGGATTTGGAACTCTGGGGGTGTGGGGCTGGGAGCGGGGGATGGGTTGCCTCTTCTTTTCTTCCCAGGGGTGGGGAGTCTCCCCGGTCTGTCCCCATTCCTTGGATGCAGTCACCTCACTCATGGCACCGTTTGGGAGGGGGCCAGGCCAGGAGGGGCCAGGGTGCAGTTTGCCGTTTCCCCTCTGCCCCTCCCCCCTTTCACTTCCTGCCTCTGAATTTCCCAGAATTGGTGGTGTCTCCAAATATCCCTGACCGGGATCAGAGGGGCCGATCTCTGCTCTTGCCCAATCCAGGCCTGTGACCCTGGCATCTGAGCCTGGGCCTGGCGTCACTGGGGCTCAGCCGCCAGACTCCCCAGCCTGGGGCTGAATGGCTTTGCTCTCCGGGGGGAGTAAAGTCCTCCCAGCTGCGTAGGGGGCGGTGCAGGGAAAGGCAGGAGGACACGCTTTTCCCACTCAGCCGGGATTGGTGCCAACAAACCTCCAGTGATTCCTGTGTGCTTTTCCTTCATTACCTCCTCTCATTAGCCCCCTGAGCACATCCCTATTCGATTCGCAGATGAGGAAACCGAGACCCTGAATGGTAAGAGCTTACCCAGGGTCACACTGCAAGGAACAGCAGAGGGAGGGCTGGGATGTGGGCAGCCGGACTCCAGGAGCTGTGTGCTACCCCCAGAACCAGGGTCCCGTCCCGTCACCATAGCTGGGCCCCGGGGTCCCAGAAATGCTAAAAGTGGTCCCTCGGGCTTCCCTGGTGGTGCAGTGGTTGAGAGTCCGCCTGCCGATGCAGGGGACACGGGTTCGTGCCCCTGTCTGGGAGGATCCCACATGCCCCGGAGCGGCTGGGCCCGTGCGCCATGGCCGCTGGGCCTGCGCGTCCGGAGCCTGTGCTCCGCAACGGGAGAGGCCACAACGGTAATAGGCCCGTGTACCACAAAAAAAAAAAAAAAAAAAAAGTGGTTCCTCACAGCCCCAGGGAGAGTTCAGGGAGTGTTGTGTTCAGAGGAGTGTCTGGATTGGAATTATGCTAAATTAGATATTGGGCAATGTTAAAGACGTTAATAAGTCTCGCTTTAGGACCAAATGTGAAGTCACGGGAATCCTAGGTTACAGTTATTTCAGTGAGAAAACTAGACCTGAGTTAGGAGAGCTTACATTACATGAGATATTCAGGAACATGTCCCTTGTATAAAATAAGAAGCCCTGGCTGCATCTCCTTTGTCTGTCTTGAAAAGCCCCACGTTGTTTGCATGCACTGGGACTGTGGCCAGTAATTTTGGTGACTGTTGGGCTGTTAATTTGGCTTTCTCTGATATTATCGCTTACGATCTGGTTTATTCAGGCAAACAAACCTACGATGTTTCGGTCAGAATAATGGTCACCCTTACAGGAGTGGTGATTGGAAGGGAGCTTCTGGGTGATGGAAATGTTCTACTTCTTGAACTGGATGCCAGTTGCAAGGTTGTGTTCAGTTTGTAAAACTGCTGAAAGCTGTACACTTAAGATCTGTGCATTCTTCTGTTTGCATCTTATACAGGAATAAGATGTTCCTGCAAGCTGGTTCTACCCTATAACCATATTCCCAAACCCATTGCTTAGGGAGCAGTACTTGGACCAGTGCCGAAAAATACGCCAAAGCCAACAGGTTTAGGGTGAGAGTCAGAGGTGATAAAACACTGTGAAGGAAGCCAGACAAACAACACGATACACCCGGTGGCTGACTTACAAGCCACCTGTACAATACCAGAGATAATCCTGAGAAGCTAAAAAGTAGCTAAAAACAAAACAACAACACATGGCGGTACATATATGCACCCTGAGAACTCTTTACATTTATCCCTTTAAGAATATATACCTTGGGGGGCTTCCCTGGTGGCGCTGTGGTTGAGAGTCCGCCTGCCGATGCAGGGGACACGGGTTCGTGCCCCGGTCTGGGAGGATCCCACATGCTGTGGAGAGGCTGGGCCCGTGAGCCATGGCCGCTGGGCCTGCGCGTCCGGAGCCTGTGCTCCACAACGGGAGAGGCCGCAACGGTGAGAGGCCCGCGTACCACACACACACAAAAAAATATATATATATATATACATATACCTTGGGATTTCCCTGGCGGTCCAGTGGTTAGGACTCTGCACTTCCACAGCAGGGGTCCTGGGTTCGATCCCTGGTCAGGGAACCCACAAGCTGTGCAGCGAAGCCAAAAAACAAAAAAGAATGTATACCTTGAATTATGCAGGGTCTTCAGGGACATAGCCTCGTGTATTCATTTTCTATTGCAGAGTAACAATGCACCCCAAACTTAGTGGCTTGAAATGACACCCATTTATTAGCTCATAGCTCCGTAGGGCAGAAGTCCAAGCTGGCTTCTCTGCTCAGGGTCTGACAAAGCTGAGATTAAGGTGCTGGCAGGACTGTATTCATTTTTGGAGGCAAAGGAGAAGAATCTGCTCCCAAGCTCCTTCAGGTTGCTGACAGAATCCAGTTCCTTGCAGCCGTAGGACTGAGGTCCCCATCTCCTTGCTGGCTGTCATCTGGGAGCCACCCTCTGTTCCTCGAGGCCACCTGCCTTCCTCATCGCATGGCCCCTCCATCTGCAAAGTCAGCAACAGTGCCTGGAATCTTCCTCAAGATGCAGATCTCTCTGACTCCCCCTGTGCTTTCAAAGGGGCTCCTGGGATTAGATTAGGCCCACCTGGAGAATCTTCCTGTCCTAAGGTCAGCTGTGTACATGACATACACAACAACTTAAGAACAGGAGTCAGAGGTGATAAGACACTATGAAGAAAGCCAGACAAACAACACGATACACGGGGTGCTGATTTACAGACCAGCCCCCTGTACAATGTGTACGGCCATAGGTAAGGATCACTCCCTATAACATAACAATCGTGAGAGAGATATCTCAGCATGTCCTCAGGTGCTGGGGAGGACAGTATGGAATCTTGGGGGCCACTTTTAGAACTCTGCCTCTTCATGCAAAGCGACGCTGTCCCCTCTGAGTACACTTCACCTTGGGATATAGAGCACGTGCAGAGAGCAATTCAGAGAGGCCGGGCTCCAAACCTGGGAATCCCACCACCAGGCTCCCTAGGGGAGGTCTGTGACGCTGGCCTGAAAGAACAGGAAGGATTTTTATCAGCTGTAATAAGCAAGTGACCCTGGAAAGAGTGGGAGAAATGTCCAGAGTTGTAGCTTGGGCCACCCTGAGGAGGGCCTTCAATCTCAGGGTGAGGCATCTTGAATGTCATTCAGAAGCACAGAGGTATCCAAACTGGGGGGACATGTGCCCCAGGGGGATCACAAGATCATCCATTAAGAAGGTGGCAAGAGGCAGACTCGAGGGCTCACGCCAAGGAGTGCTTCCCAGAACTTCTGCTGCCAGTGTCCTTGTCCCCACGGTGAGCCACGGCCATCTCCCCCTCTGCAGGAAACCCTCCAACACTAGCAGGTCTCAAGATTCTGCCCTCCAAGAAAATCTTGCCATGATTGGATAGGACCCCCAGATAAATATTCAAACCTTCAACCTGTTCACTTTTACATCCCTGAAAATGAATCACCATTGGAACAGAAGTTAAGAGAATTAAGACAAGAAACACAAGAACGGAACCAACAGTTCTGGGCAAACCAGAATTTGACTTTTCTAAAGGCTTTGAGATGGGCCACTTCTCAGGAAATCCACATCCAGACTTCTCCAGAGCACTGAGAGCTGTGTCCTAGCCAAGGAAAAACAAAAAGACGAAGAAAGGGAGTTCTGATAGCTGTCTTCTTTTAGGAAAAAGAAGAATTTATTGACTCAAGACTAAAAGCCAAAGGCCTGGAACTGAGAGCTGAATCAGGTCAAAAAGCAACACTGAATGCAGAAGAAATGGCTGACTTTTACAAGGAATTTTTAAGTAAAAATTTTCGGAAGCACATGTATTGTAACAGGGACTGGTACAAGCGCAATTTTGCCATCACCTTCTTCATGGGAAAAGTGGCCCTGGAGAGGATTTGGAACAAGCTTAGACTGAAACAAAAGAAGACCAGCAATTAGGAGCCCACCCTGACCCGCCCACCCTGAACCACCCACCGGCGTCTGAGTTTCCACGAGAAGCAGCTGCTTATAGGAGCTCATTTTACGAGGGCTCTAAAACCTGTGAGTGCAGGGCAGGCTGGGAGGACGCGGGTCCCGGTGCGCTGTGGCCCATGTGGCTCCATCCTGACTGTGGATTCCAAGCTGGCTCTTGGTCACGGAAGTGATGTTAAATAAAACCCAAGCACTGTGTGGGGGAGAAAAAAAAAAAAAAAAAAGAGGGTGTGGAAAGAAAACATTAGAACTTTATTTAGGGAATCCCCTGGTGGTCCAGTGGTTAGGACTCTGGGCTTTCACTGCTGAGGGCCCGGGTTCAATTCCTGGTGGGGAGCTAAAGTCCCTCAAGCTGTGTGGCATGGCAAAACAAAAACAAAACCAAAAACCAAAACAAAACACTTTATATATATTTTTATCCCTTTTCTTTAGATTTCTACTTGGGGATGTGTTTTATCATGTACATAATAGACTTGTACAGTGGTAAATGTGTGTTAGTGATCTATTGCTGTAAAATGATCACTCCAAAACTGAGCAATTTAAAACGAGGAATAGTTATCATCTCACTCAGTTTCTGAGGGTCAGGAATCTGGGTGCAGCTTAGAGGGTTAGTGCTGGCTCAGAGTCTCTCATGAGAGTGCAGTCAGGATGTATATCCATGCTACAGTCATTTGAAGACTTGACTGAGACTGGAGGATCAGCTTCCAAGGTGACTCACTCACAAGACTGGCAAGTTAGTGCTGGCTGTTGGCAGGAGGTCTCAGCTCCTCATCAAATGGGCCCCTCCACAGGGCTGCTTGAGTGTCCTTGCAACATGGCAGCTGGCTTCCCCCAGAGCAAATGATCGGAGAGCACAAGGTGGAGGCTACAATTTCTTTTATGACCTAGCCTCAGAAGTAACACTCCATCATCTCCACAGCATCCTAGTGCCTCCCTAGTGTGGAAAGGAACCATACGAGAGTGTGAATACCAGGGGATGAGAATAATCAGGGGCCATCTTGAAGGCTGGCTGCCACAAGATGTATAGAATTATTAGATGAGTGAATATGCACTGGGGACACACAACCAAAAACACTGTACTGATGTTGGCACCTGAAGAGCCAAGTTAAAGACTGACTACAGGGGCCCATGAAGAGTTGCAGGCAGGGCAGTGGTGAGGTCAGAGCTGTAAGCTGAACAATGGCCTCGCCTCGGGGTGGGTGCTGGGTCAAAGGTGGGTCCCTGAGAGGCAGGGAGCTCTGTCAGGAGGCTGCTGAGTTGATCTCAGTAAGAAAGTGTGAGGCTTGAGGCCAGAGAGGGAAGGTCGCAGGGGCAGAACGTTGCAGAAGAATGGAGCTGACCTGGTGGCTGCTGGACACAGAGCGAAGCGGGGGATGGGGGCAAGGACAGCAGTGCGCCTGACCAGGGTCCAGAAGCCTCCTGGAGACCATAGAGATTTCTGGTTACACTGAAGGCGGGGTCTTGGGTGCTGCCCTGTGATGAGGCCACAGTGGAAATAAAGCAGCC
The DNA here is from genome assembly GCF_949752795.1 of Hyperoodon ampullatus. Lineage (NCBI taxonomy): Eukaryota > Metazoa > Chordata > Mammalia > Artiodactyla > Ziphiidae > Hyperoodon > Hyperoodon ampullatus. The sequence continues at coordinate 39,349,384 of NC_136932.1, read as the reverse complement.
CAGGATGGAGTCTGCCCCTGTTGGGGAAGCAGAAGAAAGAGCCCCAGGAAGTGGGGGTGACCTTCAGCGCCAGCTCTGGGGACCCCAAGTGCCAGATTAAAGATGGTCAAGGAGAAAGGGGTCTGGGCCTCCTATCGGAGTGAGTCAGGAAGAGGGAAGTGCTTTTCTGGCAAGTGGAGGCGGGGCCTGGGCAGTTGGGGGACAGAGAAGGGGCTGGTGGGGAGAGGGGGCATGTGGACGCTGAGAAGGAAGGATGCCGACGGCCAGAGGTCCCCAAGAAGGATGTTAAGGGGGTGGAAAACTAGAGAAGCACAAAGAACCTGAAGGCTGCTATCAGCCAGATCTGAGTTCACCTTATCTAGGAAGTGGGTTTAATGCCCATCTCAGAGTTATGTCGAGGTTAAATAAGATGAGTGGAAAGCCCTTAGAACAGTGCCTGGCACGTACCAAGTGCTCTGTGCGTGCTACCTATTTTTATTCTTATTATTATCACTAGCAGCACAGCCAAGAGTTGAGTTACCTCCAGGGCCTCTGCATGAGGGGAAAGGGGGAAGGCTGGGTCACGATAGCAGAGGAGGTCTCTCCCCAAATCCCAGAGGGTGGTGAGCAATTTCCCCGGGGCAGAACCGGGGCCCTGGGGTGTTGTCTGAGTTAAGACAGCCCCCTCCCTTTCTATGGAGGAGACCTGCGTCCTGAGCCCACACCTGCTCACACTTCTCTCTCAGAGCGCTTTTGACCTCGTGTTTGGAGTGGGCCCCAGACCCAGAGGGTTGGGATTCCACCTTGTGCCTCTCAGCGCCCTGTGGGCTGCAGAGTCATGTACCCAGCAGACCCGGCAGAAGAGGTGACAACAAATGGGCAGAGGGGCACAGAGAAGGCTCTGTGCTGACTTTCCAAAGAGGGTGACCTGTGGTTCCCCAAATCTAGCTGAGGCCGACTTGGGCTTGGGTGGCGATGAGACAGGGGAGGTTAGGGGGCTGCACTAGGGCTGGAGCGCTCAGCGCCAGAAGCAGCGGCAGAGAAAGAGGGGGCTATGAGCAGGAAGGGGGAGACAGCCACTGCACACAAGTTTCAGATGTGAACTGATAAACCCACCCAGGGGCTTCAACATCCCCTCCCCGGGGCTGGGCGAGAACTCGCCTGTGTGGAGGGGCCGCAGCGCCCGTCTCCCATAGGCGCGCCCCGTCCTGGCTCCGTCCTCCCCAACCCCACTGTCTTTTGTGCTGGGACAGCCAGGATCCTGTGACCCAGGACCCTCTCTCCTCCTCTTTCCTACTTTTAAGAGGGTGAAAATTTTAGAAAATTGTAAAACTCCAAAGGTTTCCAAGTTTTATTTAACTTTCAAGTTTACCCAGTAACAGAGAACAGATCAAGAGGCCAAGAGCAATAACCATTACCAGATTCTAACGTGTGCCAGGCAGTGTGCCAGTGGCTTTACGTGTTTCTTCCCTTTATTCCTCACAAGAATCCAACAAAGTAGTTACTATTCCCATTTAACAGCCAGGGAAACAGGGTCAGAGGAGTTAAACTCTTTGGCCAGTTGCAGTGACACCACGCCTCTCATCTTGACCTACGACCACCTCCTCCCTGGCTCTCTACTGCCCCCGACCATACCTCCTTCACCAGGACCCACGGCAGCCAGCCGGTGCCCTCTTACAGCCCTCCCGCAGGACTTTTCCTGGCATTTATAAAATCCACGTGAAGGCCTCAGGCCTCGCTGACTCCTCTGACCCATATCCTACTTATCTCCCTCCCCTGACCCCGCTCCACTCTGTGACCTCTTTCTGTGCACCACCATTACAAACTTCTTCCTACTTTGCATCCTCTCTCTACCTGACACACTCCCCCACCCCATGCTTCATCACAGTTCAGGTCTCAGCTCCAAGAAGTCGCTCCAAGAAGAAGCCTCCCTGACCACCCTGTCTAAACTAGCAAGGACACACACCCAGTGGTCACTTTCTTTCCTCAATAGCACCATCATTATCTTAAACTCCCTGCATTCCTTTACTTGCCACTCTCTGTCCCCACTGGGTAGACCCCCCAAGTTCCCTGAGGGCAGGGACACTGTGTTCCCAGCATTTCAAACACTGCCTGGCACCAAGGAAGATCCAAATTAGTATTTGTTGAAAAAAGTAGAGGGGGGTGAAGAGGAGCCAGGCTTTAAAAAAATAATAATAAATTTAAAAATAAATAAAAGCAGGAGGAAAAAAAGAGGATCAGGCTTTGAACTCCAGTCTGTGTGGGAACCCAGTGCGCCTACCACTCAAGCACATGTGGTCTCCCTAAAGGGACAGGAAAGAGCTCTTTATAGATTTGGAAGAATACATCCCAAACTGCGAACATGCTTCCCTCTGAGGAGTGGAATGAGATGGGGAAGGAACTTTTTTTTAACCACGTGTATTTCTATATTTATTTGCAGTTTTGTAAGGTACGTGTATTAGTGTTGTAACCTAAAACATAACGCATGCAGAACTAGGGGATTTTACCCCTTCTCAGTGAACTCTCCTTAACCCCTTAGATGCAGACGGGTTACCTGCACACACCTTCCTCAGCTCACAGCTTTCTCCCTTCAGCCAATGGCAGAGAATGTGAGCACAGCCTCAAACCATTTGCTCCTACGCAGAATCAAGCTAAAAGGGTTATTGGAAAAGGCGGTGCTTCTCCATCCAGCAAGACATCAGACACCTGGGACGTTTCCTGAAAGGCAGACACCGCCCCCCCCAGTCCCGCCCCCAGGACTGGCCTCTGCTGGATAGAGTGCTGCTCAAAAACCAGCAGGGCGATCCAGAGAGGACCCCTGCTTTAAGGGCCACACCTCTGGGGATCTCCACCTCTAGCCTTGGATCTGGTCAGGCCAGGGCAGCACCCCCCCAACACTGCCCCCCAACGCTGCCCCTGGGGGGTGGTCTTTTCCATCCAACTCTCAGCTTTGGCAGGGGTGGCTACAAAATTGCCCTTTTGCACAGTTCAGGACTTAACCACCCCACCTCAGCCTTCCTCCCTGGGGTCCCTGAATGAGAGAAAGAGGTAGGTGGGATCCCCCAGCTGGTGCCAGCAATGGCTCACCTATGCTGCAGTTGAGGCTGGTGTGAGGGGAGCCTGTCAAGCATATGAACACTGGCAGAAGGGAAGCTGAGAACGAGTATCTACAGAGCAGCATCTGAGAAACTTCAGTTAGGATTTAGGGCCCAGGAAAACCTGACTCCTTAAAAGAGCCAGAAGTTTTTCTCCTTCATAACATACACAACATACATGTATATGTATGTATGTATGTAATGGACCATTTCCCTTTTTGCCCTGTCAACCAGGAAGCTCAGAAATCATATTTACCCTCATAGCTAATACATCTGTTTCTCCTATTTTTACCTTTGGTATCACCATCTATTTTCCTACCCTTGTTATTTGCAAAACTGCTTCAAATATTCCCTATAGAGATGGGGCAGACATAAAGAAATCCAATGAATATTCACACAGCATTTCTTATCAGCAAACCTCTCTGAAGGTCACTGCCAGAGCCCAGCTCTGTCCAGGGCTCCGTGAACATGAACGAAGTGTCCTCACTATTTTCTTTAGAGACCATTGTGCTGCCCGACAGGACGGAGACAGCCCAGGGGAGTGGTCAGGGCTGGGCTACATTTGCGAGTCCTCTTTCTGGGTCTGTCAGTGACCTCGGACCAGACCGAGCTCCAGCCCCGCCCCACCCCACCCCCAGGCACATTCTTCACTAAGGACTCTGGAGCCTTGATTTGCAGGTTCCTCCAAGGCCCCTTTCAGGCCACTCTATCCTCTGGGGTGGGGAGTGCAGCGGGGGGCAGAAGGATCTGACCTTACCAGACCCATCCCTATGCTCCCACCCGGTCTCCCCCCTCACCCGGGGCCCAAATAACCAGGCCACACACCAGGTTTCAAGTATCTGTCTCTTCCTTTCACTCTCTCAAAAGAAAAAATAAATAAATTGCAGAAGGCGGCAGCATTTCCAGTCTTCCCCTGGCTCCCGGACACCCTACCCCCAACCCTGCCCCCCCTCCCACATTCCCACTCCCTAGACCCATCCCTCCCCATTCCCCCAAAAAAAAAATCCCAGGAAAAAAAAAAAAAAAAAAGCCACAGTTAGACCTTCCACTCATGCAAACCGGCAAAGAAAAAAGGTGGGGGGCATGTAGAAAGCAGGGGGCTCACAGTGGAGTCCCCCTACTTATCCCCCCAAAAACCACCTTTGAGAAGAAAAAAAATGGAAAAAAATAAATGAGAAATCAAGGGACAGGGGGAGTTATGATAGGGGCAGGGATGACCCCAGACCCTGCCTCGGGAGAGCGCGGAGGCCTGTAGCCCTGCAGCCCTGCAGCGGGGTGCTCCTTGAGAGGGGCCCTGACTTCCACAATGTGTGTGGGAGAAGACGGGGGAAGGCAGGTGGCCCCTGGTGGGTCTGTGTGTGCGTTGGGGGTGGGCAGGGGCGAGGGGTCCTAAGGAGCTAGGGCTCGGGATCAGGAGCCCAGGGCTCCCCCCCAGACCCCAGGTTCCTGGGGTTCAGGAGTCCAGTTCTGGGGTGCGGGGATACATGCAGAGGAGTGTCCCCCCTCCAATGGGCTGGATCCAGTTAGAAAGGAAATAAATAAGAAGGGGTGGGAGGGAGGCTGGAGGTGCGAAGGGCGTGGGCAATTCAGTCCAGACCAAGGGCCTGGGCGATGGAGGCGGGGCGAGTCCAGGCCAAGCCAGGGCAGGAATCAGAGTCTCTCTCGGGCTGGGACCCAGATGTAGGGGCCTGAGAGGTCCTCGATGACGCGCTTCACCTTGTGGTAGATCTCCTCAAAGCTGTCTCCCTCCACGATGGCTGGGGGTGGGGGGGGAGCAGGGAGTCAGGCCCAGAGGGGCACCTTTTTCTAATTCTCCTATCCACGTGCCGTGGGGCTGCACCCACCCAAAGGGGACGCCTCTCTCTAAACCACCCACCCAGTGGGGGCCCCCTCTTTGAATCTGGACCAAAGGTGCCTTGTGTGCACCTCACCTGAGAAGCACTCTGTGAATTCCTGCTCCAGCTTGGTGGCTCTGTCGAAGGCTTTGCGGGCTTGCTCCTCTGTGATCCGCTTATTAATCTCTCTGTGGAGAGTGAGAGACACAGACCTGAGGCTGGGTCCGGCCCCACCTTTTATCTCCTCCATCCAGGGCTGTGAAGTCGCAACCAGTATTTTCTTATCTGGAGCACGAAGCAAAAAATACAATTCCCGGGCTTCCCTGGTGGCGCAGTGGTTGAGAGTCCGCCTGCCGATGCAGGGGACACGGGTTCGTGCCCCGGTCCGGGAAGATCCCACATGCCGCGGAGCGGCTAGGCCCGTGAGCCATGGCCGCTGAGCCTGCGCGTCCGGAGCCTGTGCTCCGCAACGGGAGAGGCCACAACAGTGAGAGGCCCGCGTGCCGAAAAAAAAAAAAAAAAATCCGAATATCCTCTGGGGCCACAGACGGGCCCCCTCCCCATCACCCACCCCAGCCGGGTGTGGCCACTCCAGGGACCTCTCCAGAGCTTCATCCTTCCAGCCGCCAGCCCCAGTGAAGGGATTCAGACCCTAACTCCCGACAGCCCGAAGCCCTGGCTCGGCCTATCAGGTGGGTACCCCCAGGGGTTGCTGGGAGTTGTAGTCCTGCCTAGCCCGGGGCAGGAGAAAAGGAAAGAGGCCTGGGAGTCCCTGTATCCTCTGGGTTCCAGCTCTAGGTGCAGATTTCCCTCAAGGGCTGCCGGAGCTGCTGTCTAGGGTTCTGAGGGGACAGTTCAACACAGAGGCCTTCTGAGGCCCAGAGCCACAGGTGTGGGCGAGCAGAGGGGAAGCCCCCTGGGACCATACTCACAGCACATTCTCCAGGGAGCGGGGGCGGATGAAGATGGCGATAGGGTGCAGGTGGGCCGCCTGCAGCCGCCGCACGGCATTGGCCGAGACATCGAGGATGCAGTGCTTCCCCTGGGGGCGGGCAGGGTGGGCGGAGGCGGACCAGCAGGTGGCGGGAAAGGACAGACACAGGTGCCAGGACAGGACACAGTTCATGGAAAGGCGGGGAACGGGGGAATTGGCCGAAAGGGAAATGACATGGATGTCGAAAGACACGCAGACAAGAGAGTTGAGGCAGGAAGGGTATGGACAGACAGAATGAAAGACAGAGAGAAAAAGGCGAGGGGCAGACGGAGGGCAAGGGAGGGGTCAGCACAGGAGGGAGGGAGTGGGGGGAAGGAGGGAGGTGTGAGGAACCAAAAGATGGGGCAGAGCAAGGGGGGGGGTCGCGAGAAGCAAAGAAAAAGGAGAGAGGAAGTAGGATAGAGGGAGGAGGGAGGGGAGGACGGACAGAGGACAGACAGATGGAAGGAACAAGGAGAGACAGATGGGAGGGAGGAGAGGCAGATGGAGAAAGGAGCCATGGAGGGAGAGGGCAGGGTGGGGGCAGCAGGGAGAAGGTGGTGGCAGAGGAATGGGAGGGGAGAGGGGAGAGGGCCAAAGGGGAGCCGGCAGAAGGGAGGGACCGAGTGGGGGGAGGCCGAGCCACCAAGGGCAAGGCCACAGGAAGAGAGGTGAAATGGGGCAAGGAGGAGGGCAGAGGAGGAGAGGGGACAGATGGCAGAGCAGAGTTTGGGGTCAGGGACCAAGGGAGGGAGGGAGGCAGGGGGAGCGGGGCACAAGAGAGCAGGCAGGCAGAGTTGCCCAAGAGGAGCAGGAGGTGGAGAAGCGGAGTGGAGACCCAGCAGGGAAGAGACAGAGAGAGAGCGCATTAGAGAGCTGGAGGAAGGCCACGGGGGGCGGGCAGGAGGACGGCGCCGCGGCTCCTACCTGCTCGGCCACCTCGCGCACGGACTGGACGCTGGTTCCATACAGGTGGCTGTTGTACTGGCCGGCCTCAATGAACTTGTGCGCCTGGATGTCCTTCTCCATTTTCTCCCGGGACGACACGAAGTGGTAATCCCGGCCATCTATCTCATACTCCCGCTTGGGCCGTGTCGTATCTGCCAGGAAGTCACCCCACCACCCAAAGATCTAACCACCATCCCTCTAGCTTAAACCCTGCCTACAGCGACCCCCGCAGAGTGCCCAGCCAGTCCTTCAGGGAAGGGGGCAGCTGGGGAGACTTCCTCAGCAACCCCGGGTCCTCCGAGTCCCCGGCCTGGAAAGGTCACCGTGGAACATGAGGGTGGCTGAGAAGCACCCTTCTCTGAGAACCCCTGTGTCCGGCTGCATCCCAATGCCCGGAAGCAGCTCCGCCTGTGTGGCCGCTTGGGCCCCCCCCACCCATTCCAAGGCCCCGGCACTCACGGGGAACACAGGATCCAAACTTGTCGGGGAACTCGGAGAGGAGATCATCATTGGCACGGTCCTTGGTGGGCCCGAGGATGATGATGGGGCGAGCGTAGTGCACTGAGGAGAGAGTGCGGGGTCAGGTGGGGCGCAGAGCAGGGAGCGGGGGTGGCTGGGCCGGGTCGCACAGCCAGACCTCACCTTCCATCTGTGTCACCGTCTCGTAGCTCAGGACCGAGTCTTCTCGACCTAGTGGGAGGCAGGGCGTCGGCAAGGGGGCTCTGAGGCAGGGGCCCTGTGGCCCTGTGCTGCCGTCCCGAGGACTCAAGCGAGGCTCAGGGCCCCTCTCACCTCAGGTCTTCCCAAACTGACCCTACGTACCCTGTGATCCAGAGCTGGAGCCCCAATCCTAGGAAGAAAGAGCGGGCCATGCGATCGGTCAAGAGTCCAGGCCCACGAGCCCCCAACTCTTCCACCCAAGCTCACGGCCTCCTCTACCTACCTTGGCCTTTAACCTTGACCACTCCCGTCGCTCAACCCTGTGGGATACATGGAGGGATGGTGGGGGTGTGTGTAGGGAAATGCCCATTAGAAGCCCGATGGCCTCACCCCGGGCCAGCTGAGAACCCCATCTCTCAGCAGCCCGTGGGCCCCGTGCTCCTAAATGAGGCGTTTGCCAGAAGTGCTCATGTGAGTCACGGTGCCCGGGAAGGCCCAGCAGACAGATTCCCAAGAAGTCAGTAGGCAGACCCATGTCCTCCCTACTGGCTGCCCAGCCTGGGGCCCTTGGGCGCGTCAGTGCCTGGGGCAGGAAGGCTCACCGCCGTTTGCTGGGGATAAAGCCGATGTCATCAGTCTCGCTGTCAGAGTGGACCCGCCGCGCCTGCCACCACTCCTCATCACTGGCGTCGATGACATGCAGCACATCCCCAAAGCGGAAGCTCAGGGCCTGGCTCAGGAAGCCACAGTCCTTGGTCTTGTCGTAGTCAAACAGGGCCCTGGAGGGCAGGCGGCCTTTGGTCAGAGCCTGGTGAGGACTCCGTCCCCCAAGACCCAACCTGGAGGTTCTGCCCCGGGGTCTAGAGACAAGCACGGCCGCTGATGGCTCTCCCACAGGTGCCGTGGATTCTGAGAAACCCAAGAACTGTGTGGGGACCAAAAGCTCTACCAAAACTCATAATCACCATAACTATGAACTGTCATTCAGTCCACACTGTGTCAGGGATCAGACAGGCTATGGATTCAGTGCAATTTCTAGAGTAAGATCTAGAACGGCACCCTCCCAAGAAAGCAGTTGCAGTATGCACACACGTCACAGTCACAGGGGTAACGTGGACTCGAACTCATAAGGGAAAGAAAAAAAGATCACTCTTTGCAAACTCTGGTTACCCTCAGCAGTATGAAACTCCTGTAACGCACAACCCCTGAGGTCAGGACGAGGGAAGGAATGACCGCAGAGGTAGCAGAGATGTTGGGCAGAGCACCGGGGCTGGAAAGACGGGAAGGGACCCCAGGACTGGCTGGCATCACCTGGGAGTCAGAACTGACCAGCCCTAGCAGCCAGCCGAAGCCTGCAGGGAGGAAAGGACCGGACGAGGCTCGGGTTTGAGCCGGGCATCTGGGCGGATGGAGGTGCCATCCAGGGAGAGAGAACACTGACTGGGTGGGACAGAGAGCACGAGTGCACGGGAGAAAGAGGTGAGCTCACAGTTTGGGACATGTTGAGTGTGAATGCCTGTGGGACATCCCCATGGACGTGTCCAGAAAGCAGATGGCCAGAACTGCAGGTCTAGACCTCGAGGAAGAGGTCAGGCCAGAGCTGACAGCTCTGAGAGACATCTGCAGAGCGAGTGGCAGGTGAGGCCATGGGAGTGGACAGGCCCCAAAGGGAGAGAAGGGAAAAAGCATCAGACACAGCGCCTAGGCCTGCAGAGAACGAGAAAGAGGAGCCAATGGGAGAAGGAGCCCCAAGAAGGTAGCAAAATGCCACTGGAGAGATGGGGACAGACTGGAGAGAGTGGTGGTCCACCTCCCCTAGACTGCGGTATCCCATGGGGCTGGGGGGCTGCGGCAATATATTCCAAAAGCCGAGAGGCCCCCTGCTCTGCCAGGCGTTACCCTTTGAGTTACCAGATTGTGGGACAGCTGGGGGTCCCAGGGGAGGTACCAGGGTGACCGGGGCTAGTGGCAGTAGGGATCATAGCGACTACTTCACAATGCTAACCTTTGCGGGAACGCCAGCTGAGTGTCGGCCGGCAGGGGTGGGGGAAGGGGGGGCCGGCAGGGTTGAGGGGGAAAGCTGGCTGGGGGCCGAGGGGCACAGGAGGACTTGGAGCCCAGCCCGGGAAGCGTCCGACCTGATGTAGAAACCCCTTTTGGGATTGCTTCGCAGGGAGGCAGTCCCTGAGCCCAGGCTGCTGTTCATGAGCTGTTCCCGAAGGTCGTGGATCTTGGCCTCGAACCGGCTGTACTCTGAGGAAGGACAGGAAGGTTCCTGAGCTCGGGCCCCATACTACCGCCACCCTCCCTCGCCCCCTGCTGAAGCCAGGAGCCGAGGAGACAGAGAGCTGAGCCCACGAGAAGGCGTGCTTCAGGCCCGATACCTTCCGGTTTATACTGAGCAATGATCGTGACTGTCTGACCCGCGTTCTTCAGGGCAATGGCAGCCTGCTCATGGCTGGCGTTGCGGAGGTCAACACCATTGACCTAGAGAGAGCAGGAGAGGCTGAGTCACTGGAGATGCGGGCCAAGCTCCAGCCTACAGGGCTCTGCCCTCAGGGGAGGGGGTGGTCCGGGCTGGGGCTGGCCTTCCCTCACCGAGAGGATCTGGTCCCCCTTCCGCAGCTCCCCACTGAGGTCCGCAGGGCCCCCGGCCAGGATGAAGGAGATGAAGATGCCTTCACCGTCCTCGCCACCCACGATGTTGAAGCCCAGGCCCGTGGATCCCCGGTGGATCACGATCCGCCTCGGTTCTCGGGGGATGTCTTCCTCCCCGAGCAGGTCCTTGGCCACCGGGGAGTAGCGCCGAGGGGAGGTGGGGGTCATGGCTGTGGGGTAGTCAGTGCCCAGGTAGCTGCTATGACTGATCTCGTTGTCCAGGTGCTGGGAATAGGCTGGGGGAAGACGTGGGCGAAAGGATGAGATGGAAGTACATGGAAGAAGACAGCGCCCACCACCCCACCTCCTCCCTAGGGAATCAGCAGAGCCAGACTCAGGGGAAGGGGAAGTTACTGTGCCAGAGAAACAAGGCTGGGGTGGTAAAGGGGGCGTCAGGTCACAGCAATGTCAGGGGCAGGAATTCACAGGTGACGTAGGGGTTGGTGCTCCTAGGGGACAGTGGATCTGAAGGGTATGTGACCTCGGTATGGCAGGGATCACGGAGCCAAGGAGAATATTAATACCAGGCTTTGGGGTTTTTCGTTTGGTTGTAGCATCTCTCAAATCCCTTCATCTATGAAATTCCTCTCCCTTTTTTTTCCCCCCCTCTTGGCCGTTCATTTGTTGAAAAAACTAGGGCACTTGTCTAGCAGAATTTCCCACATTCTACTAGGAAAATTCTAATAGGTAAATCACTGCTTGCATCCCTGTCCCTGGGGTATTAACCTGCGCCTCTGCCCTGTATTTCCTGTACACTGGTCATCCGAAGAGAGACTCAGGTTCACTTTTTGGCAAGAATATTTCATAGGTGGGGCTGCGTACTTTCTGCATCATGACAGGATGCAATAATGTCCGGTTGCCTTTTCTTAGGTAAGACAATCTGTAGGTTCAGGTATTGTCAGCCTGATCCATGCATTATAAAGCTCCCCATCAGGCTTTCACCCAAGAGTTTTAGCAGCCACTGATGATGGCTGCCTGGTCCTCATAGTTCACTGGGGACAGCAAAATAGCGCTGATATTCCACATTTTTTTTTTGTTTTTTTTTTTTTTTGAGGAAGGAACATTTATTAGTGAGAATTCGTCTGTAAAAAAGAACGTTCCTGGGCTTCCCTGGTGGCGCAGTGCTTAAGAATCCGCCTGCGAATGCAGGGGACACAGGATCAAGCCCTGGTCCTGGAACATCCCACATGCCATGGAGCAACTAAGCCTGTGTGCCACAACTACTGAACCTGCGCTCTAGAGCCCGCAAGCCACAACTACGGAGCCTGCATGCCACAACTACTGAAGCCCGTGTGCCTAGAGCCTGTGCTCTGCAACAAAGAGAAGCCACCACAATGAGAAGCCCGCGCACCACAAAGAGTAGCCCCCGCTCGTTGCAACTAGAGAAAGCCCGCGCGCAGCAACAAAGACCCAATGCAGCCCAAAAATAAATAAATAAATAGATAGATTTAAAAAAAAAAGAACGTTCCCATATCAACCATTTGGTTACTCTAAGGTGCAGTTTGTACAGGAAGGGAGAATAAATGCTTGACTCTTTCCCTTTATTTGCCAGTTTTCAGAACGGATGAGTTCCCTAGCATCCTCTAAAGGTACTCAATTATTTTGAAGTATCATTATAATCCTGTAGATTTTAACATATCTAATGAGCTTTGGTTGAATGGCCAGTTTCAACTTGACTTCTGTGTCTTTGACACAACCCTTTCATATCTTCCTTGCTTTCTAGTATGAAAGATGTTACAAGCTCATCTTGCACATTTCTTGCTCAAGATTTGGAATTGGCCCTTTCTCCAAGGAGCCAAGGTTCCTTTTGGTAGGTTATGGTGTTGAGAAACAAGACCATGTGATTTTAATATGGTCTTACAGTATGATTTCAGATTTGGATGGAGCAGTCACATCTCGTTATTCTTTTCCGAAAATTTCTTAGCTATTCTCCTAAATGTATTTTTCCAGTTCGGGGTAGGGGGGACATTAAAATTCTGATAAGGACTGCATAAAATGTAGAGATTAACTTGGAGAAGATTGAGATCTTTAGCATATTATGTTTTTTTGCGTCAGGAAGCACGATGTGACTCTCCAATTCTTCAGTCTTCTTTCATGTCCTTCAGGAAAGTTTCATCATTTTCTTCATGTAAATCTTACACACTTGTTGTCAAGCTTACTTTTCTACGAATTTTATAGAGCTTTTCTCCTATGGCAAAAGGGATCTTTTTACCCATTACATTTTATGGCCACTTTCTTAACTCTACATGTTATTTCTAAGTTCTTCGGTTAATTCACTTAGATTTTAATCTAGATGGACAAAAGTATAATTTACAAATAAGGATAAGTTTGTTTCTCCCCTTTCAAGTGTAACATCTATTTATTCTTCTTCTCTTGCTACACTGCCTGAAAGCTCTAAAGCAGTGATTCTCAAGCAGGGGGATTCCGCCTCCCAGGGGACATTTGGCAGTGTCTCAAGACATTCTTGGTTGTTCTCACTGGTGGGGAGGGGTACCATTTCATCTGATAGACAGAGGCCAGGGCTGCTGTTAAACATCCTACAGGGCACAGAACAACCCCCTACAACAAAGAATGTCAACAGTCCCAACATTGAGAAACTCTGCTCTAAAGCAATGTGGAATAACAGCCGCAGGAAGAGGCATCCTTGCCTAGTTCCTAACTTACTGTACACACTGCTAGGATTTTATCATTATAATGTGTTCATTGTTAGTTGTTGATAGCTGTTCTTCAGTCACGTTAAAGAAAATTCTTCTGTTCCTAGTATACTAAGTTTCCCTCCAAAAATAGGATGATGAATTTCATCAAATGCCTTTTCCACATCTATCTGAAATGAACTTACCCTTTTTCTCCTTTAACCTTTTATTACAATAAATCATACTGAGAGGTTTCATAATATGGAACCACCTTTAATTCCCTGAAACAAACCCTACTTTGTGACAATGTTATTCCCTTAATATACTGCTGTGTTTGTTGTACAACTATGTTATTAGATACTTTTACATCTCTGTTCAGAAGCAAAATTGGCCTATACTTTCCTCCTTCTTCTTCTTCTTTTTTTTTTTTTGCCACACTGCACGGCTTGCAGGATCTTAGCTCTGCGACCAGGGATTGAAGCCAGGCCACGGCAGAGAAAGCCCAGAATACTAACCATTAGGTCACCAAGGAACTCCCTACTTTCCTTCTTTTATATAATCTTTGTGACCATTTTCAAATGCCCTCATAAAATGAAATGAGACATTTTATCTTTTCTTATATTCAAAAAGAGCATAAAAATTATCTACTCCATGAGGATTTGATAAAATTAGCCATAAAACCATCTGGGCCTTGTGCCCTCTGGGGGAGGAACTATTGACAATCTTTTCTAGTTCTTTGATGGTGACCGATTTTCCATCTATTCTCCAACCACAGGAAGTGACAGAGGTTGTGGCCAGTTCAGGGGAAATATCTGAAGAGGAATGGTCACCAGGGATGTCATGGGGTGACTGAGGTGGGGCATGGGCAGCTCTGGGGTTTGGAGGGCTCTCACAGGTTGTGATGTCTGGGGGAGCATAGCTGTCACTCAGGTAGGCATTGCTGGGCTTGGCCACCTTTAGGTAGACAACATCATACGTGTTCTTCAGGGCTGCCACGGCATCCTCATGCATGACGTCCTCCAGCCCCACACTGTTGACCTAGGGTCAAGGGAAGCAGAGCTCAGACAGAACCAGAAACATCCTCAAGACGGATGCACTGAGGGTGAGCCGATAAGGAAGCCTGGGCCTGCTCAGGACCAGTAGGCAAGACCTAAGTGTGGGCTAGAAAAGTGATGGGGGTCCTCACCGCCAGGATCTTGTCTCCAATCTGCAACCTCCCATCCTTGTGGGCAGCACCCCCTTCGATAATCTTGGTTACATAGATGCTATTATCTCCGGGGATGTGCTGGTTCCCTACACCTCCAGCGATGCTGAAGCCAAGACCTAGATGGAGGGGAAGGCAGAGGTGGGTGCCCAGGTACCTGGGGAGCAGGCCTTGGGGCAGCGGACAGTGGGATGGGGGTGGAGACATAACAGGTTACTACCTTTAGGCCCCTTGATGAGCTTGATCTCCATGAGCTTCTCAGCCGGGGGCTTCCGGCGCATGACGTAGAGGCGGACGATGGAGCCTGCCTCTTTGAGGGCCTCCACCGCGGCTGAGTGGGTCACCTCCCGCACGTCCACTTCATTTACAAACAAGATGCTATCGTTGACCCTGAGGGCAGCAAAGTGGGCCTGAGCCAGGAGCTTCCTGCTGCCCTGGCCCTCCCTTTCAAGGGAACCAGCATCCTAACCCCTGTCTCTTCTCCCCACCTGAGACGGCCATCCTGGGCAGCAGCCCCACCAGGAATGATCTTGGTGATGAAAATGGATGGGTCGTCACCGATGTGTGGGTTATCAGTGCCACCTGCGATGCTGAAGCCCAGACCTGAGTTACCCTGGGCAGAAGGAGGGGAAGAGGGTCAGCTCCCCTCACCGCCCACTCTAGACAGGGCAAGAGGGTAGGGGAGTGGGTCGGGGAGTTGTGACCAGAGCAGGAAGGGACAGGGTTAAGAGGCTGGCCACAGAGAAAACGCGGGCACAGAGAGAAGCACAGACAGGGAGCGAGGGGGGAGGACCTTGGATGGAGGAGCCTGCTCACCCTTTCCAGTGTGATCTCCTCGTATTCCATTTCCCCCTCCGTCCCGTTCACCTGCAACTCCAGCACGGGCCAGAAACACAAGAGCAGTGAGACAGACTTCCTACCTGAGAACCTGGCCCTACCCTGGCTGCTGGGACCCAAGCCCTCCCTGTCTCCCTCCTCTCTTCTGTAATGGCCACAAAATCTAAACAACTCACATATCCCGGGGCTTCTAGGGTATCTGTGTTGACAATCACAGGGGGAGAATTGGCCTGTGAGGGGAAAAAGGAGACGAAAAGCTGCCTGAACCTTGGCTCAAGAGGGAGCCGGTAACCAAGAGTCCCACCGGCCTGGCTACCTTCTCAGCCTCTTAACCCAGCCCGCTCTGCTACCCTTGACTCCCTGAAGGACCCAGCCTCAGTCCATGTTACATACACACACACATACACATGCTGGACCCAATTCTGCCCAGCCCAGGCCCCCTGCATGTGGAAGGAGGTGTCTGAGAAGGACGAAGGGAGAGACAGCCAGATAGGGGAGCAGCAGATGGTAAAGGGTTGGGGGGGCGCCTTGGGGGGGAAGCGTCTCACCGGATGTAACACCACAGAGTGTTACATGCCTTATGTGCTACACACAGACACCACAGGGCTTATGTCCACTGGGTCCTGCTCCCCCTTCCTGCCCCCATCCCTGTCCCTATGCGCCCACATACACCCAGATACCTTCATAACCCTCCCTCAGATTTGCCCCTCACTTTCACACACATTTGCCCTAAACCCTGGGCCCCGGGAATCCGGGGTTCCCCCAGATGCAGGCCCCACCCTCCCTCTCGCCCACCCACCATTCAATCTACTCCTTCCTCTAGGGACCCTGTTGCCTAGCAACGGTATCTAAGCCCAGCCAAGGCCTGGGGAGACCCACCTCCTGGAGGCCCCGTCGCCAGGACAACAGGAGGGTGAGATGGGGCGTGGCCTAAGGGCAACCAGATTCCCAAAGGCAGAAGGGATCCTCTAGCCCCGCCTTTCCTGACCTGGGCCCCGCCCCCTCCCCCCCACCGCCCCGTTAGCCCGGCAGAAATAAGTCCAGGCTGAGGAGGATTGAGGGCGCAGCGCACCCTGAATAACTTCCTTTCCTCCCTCCCGTACGCCCCTCACCCTATGCAGTGCAAAGAACATCAGGAAAGGGGAGTGGTGAAAGACATCCGGGTCCTATCCCCTCATCTACTCTCCGCCCGCCCACCACTTCATCCGGGAAAGGGTTAAAGTGGGGTGTGCCCAGGTCCCTGACGTCAGTCGCCTCGACGCAGCAGGGTCTCTAGATTCCAGGGCGGAGCCCGCTTTAGGCCGGTCCTAGGGGCTTCCCCAATTGCCTGGGCAACCGAAGCCACGTTTCCATGGCAATGGGGGAAGGCGGCCAAAAGCCTCCTTCCGGGGTCCCCAACCTATCTCCTCCTTAAACAAGTATTTATTTGGAGCCTAGCAAGCGCGAGGCACTCATCACGGATTCCCCAGACTCCTCGCTCTCTCCTTCAAAAGGGGTCCCTCCTCTCTCCTACTGCTATTTGTCCATACTACACATTTTCAAGCTCTATAGTTGATTTCATATCCATAAATCTATTAACACCATCCTCCGACCCTTCAAATCTCAGCAGATGCTAACTGTCCAACCAATAGCCACTGACTGCCCAACTCTCATCCGCACGTCCATCCTCTATCCCACAGCCTGTCCTCAATCGCCATCCCCATCCTTATCCTAGAATTTCCTTTCCCAGGCCCCATCTTGTATCCTCAACTACCTTCATTTGTGTCCCCTCCCTCTCTCTACCCCACCCGATATCCTCCATCTACATCTCTGCCCCACCCTTCAATTCGCATCTTCCATTCTCCATCCACTTCCCTGTCCACTTCCCTGTCCGCATCCTCCCATCCAGGCCCATCCCTTATCAGTCTCCTGCTCTTATCCTCCACCTTAATTTCTGATTCCCCAGAGAGATCAGCACCACTCTCCCTTAGTTCATCCTCAAACTCTCAAGATTCTATGACCAAATCACAATCCTTCATTCTCAACCCATTCCCCCTCTCCTCTGAAAATTGAGGCTTCTCCTGTCCCCCAGCTCAGGCCTTGTCGTGGGACCTCCCTCCCACACTCATGGCCTCCAGCACTCTCTCCTTCCACTTCCCTCTGCTTCCTGGGCTCAGATTCCAAATCTCCCTAGTTCTGTACTAACTACCACCTTCTCTCCTCTTCTCCTTCCCCAGGGACTTAACGGCCCCATCTTGGGGGAAAAAAAGCATCTCTGGTCTTCTTCACTCCTTGTAGCCCCCAGAGTTTCACAGGAATCCTCTGCACCATCTCATCTCCAGAGCCTTCCTTTCCTTCCTCTCAATCAGCTCGACCTGCTGCCCTGATTTCACAGTCTCATCCTTGTCTGTCTCCTGGCCCAGGACCTCTTATCCTTCTGTTGCCTCTCCACTTTGCTACCTGCCTGAGAACAGTCTTTTTCTCCCTCTCCAATTCCTCTCCTACCACATCCTTCTCACCCCAGAACCTACTGCTGCCCCCTCTCTGCCTCCTCATCTCTAGGCTCAGAAACCTCCTCACCATCTTCTTGGTGAAATGTCAACAACCCCCCCTTCCCAGGGCATCCCACAAGATCCTAGAATCTCACCCCTCACCCCACAGTGTTCCCCTGAATCTCCCTGCTAGCCTGGTACACTCCATCCTCCCCAGCCTGTGCCCCCAGAAGAGGACATTGAGGGGGAAGAAGTTGGGAAGTGGCCTGCAGGATGGAAGGTCTCAGAAACAAGGCCTACCCAAGACTGGAGAAGGGAAAACATACGGTGAGCACAGAAGATAAGGGGAAACAGGTGGTGGTGAATAATAATGGGGAGACACGGGGCGGGGGGGGGGCATAAAGAAATCTGGGTGGAGGTGAGAGCCCAAGAGGAGGAGAGAGGGGAGGCATAGGAGGAAAGGAGAGAAGTGATGAGTAGGGAAGGGGGTAGCTGGGAGAGGGGGAGCCGGCTGCCGAGGCAGAGGACTGATCAGGCCGCAGAGGGCCTGAGCTGGGGATCAGGGAGAGGGAGAAAGAGAGTGCGTGGGAGGAAGAGAGAGACAGCATCTAGAACCAGCCCGCCAGCCAACAGGGAGGGAAAGGCAGCGAGGGGGGTGGCGCACAGGAGGGGTGCAAAGGCCGGGGCAGGGGATGGAGGCAGAAACGCCCGGGCGACTAGTCTCAGGCCAGACAGATGGAAAGGGCTGGAGAGCCAGGCCCAGAGGCCGGAAGTGGGGGGGAGGAGGCAGCGAAGGGACAAGAGCAAATGAGGGCAGCGCTCTGGCCGCAGAAAATGATAATGGAGGTGGAGGGTGTACAGGAATGAAGAGGGCTGGGGCACGAGAGCATCCTGGGGGATGCACACATCTCAACACACGTGCGCACAGACACGCAGACACACACACACACGCGCGCACACACACAAACACACTCCTGGCTGTAAGCCCTACACCCACTCCCAATTGCCTGGCCTCTCTTTCTCCTCTTTGGTAATCAGGTGTTTCCAACGCCCCAAATGCCCCCTCCCTCCCCCGGCCCCAGGAGCCCAAGCCCAGCTCCCCAGCCCCGGCCTCCCCCCACCTACGGCTCACGCCCTACCGGGCCTTGGGGGGTGTTGTAGCTCCGAGGCTCCGAGGGCCGCACTGGGGAGGGGGCCGCCTGAGTCTCCTACCTTGAGGGGGGAGAAGTGGGCGTGGCCCACGACCCCTTGGACGGCCTCGAGGTGGGACAAGTTCCTCTCCGCCACGTGCACCAGCTCGGGGGCGTTTACCTGGTTGGGGAGGTGGGCCGGGCTGTGCTCCAGAGGGGGCGTGTCTTCATCTTGGTAGCGGTATTTCTGGGGACGGGGACGGAGGCGTCACAGGGGCCGGCCCAGCGCCTCGGGCTCCAGGCTGCCCGCCCCGGCGCGCCTCCTTTCCCCCCCCCCCCCTCCGCCCCGCCAGTGCAGTGCGGAAGGCCCTGGGGCCTGGCCAGCTCCTCCCCCTCCCTGTCCTCCAGCCCATTGGCTCCCCTCTCTCCACCTCCCCACATCCCCCTCTCCCGCCAGGGCCTCGGCACCTCTCTTCTCTTCCCAAAGCCCTGCCCCATCCCCCAACTCCTTCAACTCCCAGCCTAGGACCCCCGCCTTCTACCCAGCACACTCCTTCCTCTGGCGTCCGTTTCCTCACCCCTCTCCCAGAGCTCCAGCCCCTCTGACACGTGCACCCCCGTTCTCTACATCCATCCCCAGCGTCCTTGCTTTCCTCATCAGCTTCCCCCCAATTTCCTCTTTACCTCAATCCCACTGCCTCCTTCCAGTTGCTTCTCCCACTCTGTACCCCACCCCACCCTCCTTGCCTCAGTCTCCCCACTGCAGCCTCTACCCCTGGAGTGAGTGGCTCTCCAGCACCTTGCAGGCCCCAGGCAGGGACCACAGTCAAGCCCTTCAACTAGCCGGTACTTGGCGTCAGCCCCCCTGGCAGGACAAAGCTAAACCCGGCCAGCTGGCCTCGCTGGTTCCCAGGTCATCGGCAAAGGGGCCCCAGGAGTCTACCCCGCCTCTACAAACGCCCGCAGCCTAGGCAGCTAATCGGATATACTAGAAGGAGAAGGGGGAGAAAGGGGGAGGTACAGAGACAGTAGGGCTCAGAACGGGGGCAGGAATGGGTGTCAGCTTCCAGGCTCGCTGACTGCAGAAGGGGGTAGAGCCTCAGAATGAATTCCTGGTCTCCCTCCGGCCTCTTGGAGTGAGAGACCCAACCTGACCCCTGACTCGCTTCCTAACTAACCACGTGCCATCTCAAGGGCCTCCCATACTACCTTAATAGGGACACCAGTAAATGAGATTAACTGGGGAACCAGAGAGAGGAAAAGGGCAGCTGGAGACGGTGAAGGGCAGCGCCCCTGCCTGGGTCCTCCCACATCTGCCTCTGCTCCCATAGAAGCAAATCCTCCCCAACACCAGGCTCCATGGCGGAGGGGGAGGCTGCCATATGCAGGGCTCCCCCAGAGACTGGAGAAGACAGAATACACTCCCCAGTACACGTGGGTGAAAAGAGAAGGCAAGATTTCCCTCTCAAAGAGAGTATCTGAGAAACTGAGAGGACCCCAACATTTGGAGACCAACAGTTACAAGGTCAAACTGGAGGAAACTTATCAAGGTCAATGCCTGATGCTACAGTATGATTCTGAAAATTCTGAGGATGAGGAACCAAGGCTAAGGATGTAATCCAACTTTGGCCGTGGCTAAGGATGAAGTAAGAGATTAGGAAGAGGAAGATGGTACATGAAGACTCTCAAACCCAGGACACAGAGACAGCTGGGATCAGGAGCACCTTGATACATTTGAAGAGCCTTAAAGAAGGAAAACAGGGGCTCATCAAGGTACACTCTGTTTTCTGGCCTTGGAGAGAGACTTGACTTGGAGACAGTCTTGGAGAGAGAATCCCAAGCTCCCTCCAGGTTTCGATATCATGAACACCAAAAGTGGAGAAGAAGGGAAGCTAGGGGAAGTATAAGCTAAATAATCCTCCTCAAAGCTGGGCCCTCCTGGATAACAGAATTCGATAAAATGAAAGAGGTTGTCATTCCACACCCTGAAACGGTGGTCTTCAGCCTGGACAGTGCGAGATCTGAGGGACAGAGCCCCAGAACTGGAGGGGCCAGGGAGAAAGGGAGGAGCCAGCTGTGCCCCCACTTCGCAAGGCCCCCAATTCCCTGCATGATACATGAGGCAGGGCCAAGGGTTGCAGCTTCAAGTTTTGGAGTCAGGGGAAGGGTTTGAGCCCAATGCCCCTCCATCTTTATTCACCCCACCTCACACAGAAAATTCCTGAATCTCGATGAAGAACTGTCAGGGTGCACATAACGAAAATGGAAGTTTGCAAAGGGACATTTCATTGTTTATTCTAGATAGGAGATGAAAGTAAATTTGTAGCACAGTGAGACTGCAGACACCTCTCCCTGCCCCATCTCCATGGGGGGCGGGGGTGTCTAGGACTGAGGAAAAGGCTCCTCCTGATTGGGAGACAAGGTGAGGGAGATGGGGAACAAGGAAAGGGTACCAAAGTTTCCAGAATGTGGCTGGAGGAGGTTAGGGCCTGTGCTCAGTCCCTGGACATTTTCTAAGTAAATGTAGTGAGGAAAAACCTCTGGAGAGGTGGGGCTGGGAGAGAGTCATTCAGAAACTGCAAACTGGTAGGTGGGGGTCGGGGTCAGCACCTCTCATCCCAGATGACTGGACAACTAAAGCAGCACAGGCAAGAAAGGAGGATCCCCTCTTTTACCCTACAGGGACTCAGGGCCACCGCGGGGCGACAGCTCCAGTGCTGTTGGGATCAAGTCTGAACCCCCAATATATTAAGGCATAGGATAAATCAAAAGGCTGGGGGTCGCTGTTGTTCTTTCCCCCTTGGCTCCCTCCTCACCGGAGCCCCAGTTACAAAAATGACCTGGAACCCAGCCTTGTACCCCCAGAATAGAGGGGTGTGAGTGAAAGTGGATGATCATAGGAGGGGCGACCCACTACGCCTGTCCGCGAGACACTGCAACCCAGAGACCCCGCCAAGCAGAAGGAAGAGCGACAGCACTTGAAGCTTGCACCCTGAGATTTGGGGGGTCCGGGAAGAGGGGAGCGGGGCCGGAGCCCGTACCGCGGCACGTACCACGCAGAGACACATGGAGGCGAATCTGTTCCGAGCCGACATGGAGAAGGGGAGGGGACTGAGGGGAAGGGGTGGGTGGGAGGGCAAGGGTCCCGGGGTTGGGGGAGGGGGAGGGGCAGAGGGGGCGGGGGCTGCGGCGGCCGCGGCAACTGGAGGCTGCAGCTTGGGGTGGTGGGGGGGGGAACGGCGCCTGCGCAGTGCGGGAGAGCGTCACGATGGGAGAGAAGGGGTGAGGGGAGACCCTCTTAGCCATCAACTTCCCTGGTTCCAGCTGTTTCTCTGTGCACTTCACCTTCCACAGTACATTCCTATTCCTTTACAAATAGACTCACTCCTAAAATCTACCAATTTATCCCTCTGGTTCTCTGGGACCCCTTATTCTATCTAATCTCCCACCCCTAAAATCACCAGGCCCTAACTATCACAAAACCTCACTGGACTCTCAGGGTGCAGGGAAGGAAGCAGCACTTCTCTCTCACTTCAGAAGGACCCCCAAGGGATCTACACTGCCTCCCACAATCCCCTCCCCGCAACCTCCCCAAAGATTGTTAATGTAGACAACATCCCCACAGATGCCAAGACACCTCCTATTCTAACCAGCGGGAAAGCCCCACATGATAGCCAGACAACGCTTTCCAAGAGTTGAAGGACCACAGATCCTGTTGTGCCCTCAAATTAATCTACCCTTTAAATCATCCCTATTAAAATTATATCTATTCCCCCAATCCACTGACGGAGACCTTGAAATTAGTGCAACTATTACCCTTGCTCTAATGTAAACACCCAAATAAGCAGTCCTCAAATTTGTTTGGGGTCCCCTGTCCAAATCCTTGAACCTAATGAGATACTCATGAGTTTCTAATATACCATTCCCCAATACCACCAAATTCCATTTCAGGGAATACGTAATGTAATTTAAAGCTGACCTTCTAAATTCAATTGAAACCTCTTCAATTTATTACCAAACCTTTAAATTAAGAGATGTTTCCCTATTCCTTTTCTTTCCCCCTTAAATGCATACATTACTCCCTTTTCTGGCTGCCCTCCCCTACATCTCAGCATTCCCCCACCATGATTCTGAATTTTAACTTTGTTGGAAGATTACTCCCAAATATATCTATCTCCCCCACACCCAAGTCTCAAAAAATTTTTACCAAAATAAGATCTGGCCTGCAACTTGCAGTGACCCACGAATCTACCATAACACCCCAAAATGACTGCCTCAGATGTTTTGCATTTTGTCCCAAACTGAACCTGAAAGCATCTCTTCCAAATATTCTCCCATTGAACGCCCACCTTTCCAACTCTTAAAGCCCAGTGAGCAGTCTCCTAAAATCTGCTTCTCTGGCTTTTCTAAAATGCCTGCATATGGTAGAGAGGACTGACTTCCCTAGAACCTGACCCGTGCCCCCTCTCTCCCCGTTGGTTGGAATCTGTTAGATGCGCCCCCGAGATGACCCCCAAGGTCCTAGTTTCATATCTGGATAAAATGCTTGGATCCGGGAGCCAGTGCGGAAAGGGCTGAACTCGAAATTCCTTCTAGAAAAGAAAATGCACAGGCCCTCGTTCTCCACCAGTGGGCGCTGTGGCCCATTAAGACCCTCCCCCATCCCCCATTTCCTTTTTCCCTCCATTTTCCGTTTCCCCGTTGCCCGGCAACGCAGCAATCCAGGACTTTGCTGTCGCCTAGCAACCGTCTCCCTGGAACATAGAGCTGAGGTAGGAGGTTTTGCTCTGATGAAATCCGAATAGGCCTCCATCTTAGGAAAACTGAGACGTCAGATCGCCCAACCCCCGGATTCTCCTTTCCAAAGACCCCCGCGCCCCGCAGTTTCTTAGACAACAAGCCCCTCAAACCCTGTCTCCTTTCGGCACATGGGACCACGCCACGCCCCTGCCGGGTCAGCCCCGCCCTCATTTCGGGCCGGTTACCCAGCCCTAAGGCCCCGCCCCTTTCGTTGCCCGCCACCCTTGGTAGAGTAAGCCAGACCCCGCCCACCTGCCTCCAGGAGACCGCGCCTCCGTCCACTTCCCGCCCATTCGCTCCCCCGGCCTCGCCCACACTGCCCCTCCGCCACGCCCCAGTCGGCCAATGAATGAGGCCGTTGGCCACACTGCCCCGCCCCCGGCATCTTAGCTTTGCCCAATAAGGACCACCCGGAGGGTTTAACCGCTTCGCCTCCGGGACTCTGGCCAAATACCCCCGGTCTTTCCCCACTTTCCCCCTCCCCCACTTGTTCTGCTCCGCCCCCCGCCACCCTCGCCCGGCCCTCAAGTCCGCCACGCAACTTCAGTCGTCGCCGGTTACCATGGCAACGGCGGCAGCAGCGCGGGGAGAAGGGGGAGGGACGGGGGCGGAGTGGGAGAAAGAGATGCTCAGAGACAAGAGATACAGGCAGAGAGCTAGGCACAGAGTAAGACTAAGTGACAGCTATAAAGGCAGACTTAGCACAAAGCACAGGACCTGGCACATTGTAGGCATTCAATAAATGATCCTTAAATTACTGCGGCAGAAGTCTAAATATAGGCAATGAAAGATGGAGGACTCAGACGGAGCTGGGAAGCTCAACGACCGCAAGGCATGAGCACCGTCTACCCCACCCAGCATTTTGGGGGAGGACAAGTGCCATGTGCCCCCTGCTGGCTCCTCCTAAGCTAACCCTCCGCTGCCCTGGATAGAGGTAAACCACAACTCCCAACAGCCCCAGGGGCAGCAACTCGCCAACACTGACGGATCTTGCGCCTCAAGGCCTTATGGGACTTCGAGTCCCCGCCATCCCGAGACTGACAAGTTTTCCGGCCAAGGAACGTGGCAAGCCTGGGTCTCCACACCTCTGTAAAACCACAAAATGCATGATCCTCTCTGCGCAAGACTCCTTCCTTCGGGGATGCTCAACCCTGGGCTCCATCGAAGAAGCAGGATTCTTGAAGGGAAATGAATAAACCCATCCTCCCAGAATAGCTGCCATTGCAGGCAAGCCCCTCACCCTTGCTCGTGTGTGTGTGTGTGTGTGTGTGTGTGTGTGTTCACATGTTGGAAGCAGAGCCCACACATTCCACCTGGCTTTCTGTGTACACCTGCACATAAGGGACCATAGCCAGGGAGCCTAAGGCTAAGCGGCAGGCTAAGGGCAGGAGACAGGAAGAACTGAGAATCAGACAGACATTAAAGGAGAGCAGGCCAGAGAAACTGAGGCACAAAAATCCACTGAAACTACAGGGATGGGAGGAAGAGGCAGTATGGGAGAAAGCCCAAAGCCCACAAAATGTGGGATAAGCAAGTAGCTCTGGAGAGGCGGTGGGGGCTTGGACTTAAAGGTCCCCAGCCCCCAGTCTCCTCCATCCATGCTCACACATGCATGACGCATGTGTAGATGCATGTGTATATACATATGTGAGTTTGTGGCAGGGAACATGTGTGTCCTCAGCTCCCTCCCCTGAGAATCTGCAGCTCCCACTAAATATAACCCCCTCCCCAGCCTGTGACTCACCCAGACCCCGCCTCCCCGGCCCCCACTTCCTGTCCCACCCCCCAACCCCCAGCTGCCTGCCACCCGCCCAAGCCTCCCTCCACACACCAGGCATCCAGCTTTCCAGTCCCAGAGTCTTAAGCCAAGACCTAGGTATTCTGCATCCCACCAGAAGCTTGCTAGTGCTCCCCATCCAAGATCTCCTGCACTTGCCAGGCTCCAACCACAGGGACACCCTTGTACAGATCTTCACTGCTGCCAGCCCGGCCTTTCTCCTACACCTTCTCACCCCAGTAACCTTAAATACAGGTGTCTTCCCCCACCCTGATCCCAAGTGTCAGGGGTAACAGGAACATTCCCCTCCATCTGCTCTTCTCCCTCTTTCTCATCCAGGGGTAGATTCAGTGTGGGAGGAAACGGGGATGTTGGGCACCTGCCTGGGCCACCCCCAAATTTTGCACCACGCACCTGGTGCCCCTCCTCAGATCCCCTCTCCCCAAACCTCTCATCCTCCTCCTCAGGAGCTGGCAACCTCAGCTGCTGCAACCTTCTACTTCCCACGGGAGTACCCCAAATCCTAACCTCACCTGGTCCATTCCCTCAGGTGATCCTATGTCAGGCCCCAGCTCTCTGACAACTCCCAAGTATCCCCATTCCACATGATCAAACCCTAAATTGACAGTTCCCTCAAATTGAGAGCGCCCCCAAATGTATCAGCCATGAGATGCTTCTTTTATAGCCTGAAGGCCCACCCCTTCCCTGACAGCTGACACCCCCAGACCAGTCAGGTACTCACAACCAGTAACCTTCTACCCTCAAGCCAGGAGCCCCGTGAAATTGGGCAAGGCACCTGGAAGCCAGCTTGTCCCCCAAGAGGGAAGAGGTCCCACCCGCCATGCAGTCCACCTTCTAACATACAGCAAGCAGGACTCCCATGTGAGCCAGGCTTCTCCTTAAATAAGTCTCCCTCAAACATCATTGGTGAACCTCAAAATCCACCAGATGCCCCAAGTCACAGAATACCCCCAATTTTCCATTTCCCTCAAAGGGCTCACTCCAGGGGGCACCTGTGGCCAAACCCAGCATTTTCTCACCCCAAAACTAAATTATGACCCCCGCAGATACATCTTCTGATGCTCTCACCCCAGGGCCCCCAGCCGCGGATTAGGCCTAACTAACCCCTCCCCACGAACTCATACCCTCCCCCCAGTTTATAGGTCCCCCCTCATGCTTACCTTGGTTGTCACTATACAGAGACAGTCCATGTTGGGGGGCCTGGCCGCGGCGGCGGGTAAGGGGCTCTGACTTCATCGGAGTTTCGTTCCTCCCCTCCGTGGGTTCTCACCCCTCCCCCCTCCGCACCCCACTTTTGCAGGGGGGGCCAGGATGGGGGGAGGGGTGAGAGGGGAAAGAGGGGGTTGGAGAAGGGAAGGGTAGGGGAGCGTGGGAGGGAGGGGAAGGGGGCCCTAAAAAGGGGTCCCCAATGGAGGGGAGGGGGCTTAGGGAGCACACCCCGATTCTCAGGAGGGGCGGGGGCACCGGGGGCAGGCAGCCCCGGAGTTCGGGGGCTGGGGCATGAGCTGAGGTGGGGGAGGGGAACTGGATTTCGGGGAGCCCCGGGGTAGCGGGGGGTCTTGCCTAACGGCCAGGGGCTAGGGGCCGTGGCGGGGGAGTGGGGTGGGGGGGTCGGAGGCGGCAGCGGCCGAGGGAGCCGTGGAGCCGAGGAGGGAAGGGGAGAGAGGAGGAGAGAGGAAGCAGGGGGAGGGAGGGAGGGAGGGAGCGAGGAGCGAGAAGGGGGGGGGGTGCCTTGGTAGAGTTAACTGCTTCCGCGCTGGCAGGAACCCGGATAATGGGAAAGGAGAAGGAAGCAGGAGCCCAGAGGCCCTGAGGCAAACATGGAGTCTCGGCCAGCCACCAGCGATGACAGCAGAGGCAGTGAGGAGGGAGTTCATTTCTCAGATGAGGAGGCACACACAGATGGGCTGGGAGCACCCGGGGTTGTTGAGATACTGGAGAAAGGCCATGGTAGGGGGTAGGGAGTGAGGGAGGGGCTGGCAGGAGGGAATACCTGGGGGCCTAGTGCTCCCTCAGGATTCACAGAAGGAAGCCTGAAAAGTGACTGCGTCCTAGACTCTTCAGTGCCTGAAACTGGGGCAGGTAAAGAAGAGCCGGAAGCAAGAGGGCGAAGGGGCTACAGGACCGGAAAGAGTGCATTCTCCCTGCCCCTGACCCAGGATGTTGTCCCCAGGGCCCCCAAGTCTCAGGTTCATATTAGCAGTACTTTGATCCCCCTCCAGCCCTGCCTGCTCCCTTGGGAAGTCAGGCCCCCACCCTCACCCCTTTACCTGACTCTCTGAGATGGAAGCCTCATAATAGTCCAGGATGTCTGTCACAGGAACAGAGCTGAGTTAGCTCTCCCACCCCCCCACCCCATCCCCCCGCCTCCCTGGCTGCCCCTGCCATCACCTCCCCTCCACCTGCCTGGTAAGGACAGAGGAACTCCTCTAGCCAAGGCTGGTGGACTGGATGCTGATGGATGACCCCTGCCCGGGGCTCCTGCTTGTATCAAATGATCTCCAGGCTCCGAACCAGCCCCCAAGTTCAGTAATTGCCCTCACAGGCACAGGCCAGCCCTTTCCACCACCGCCCCCCAGAAAACTGGGGCGACTCACCCAGCAAGGCCTGGAAGAGGTCACTGTGCAGCACCGTGAGGAGAGGGGGTGCCCATCGCAATAGTGGGGGGGCCAGGAGCCAGAGGGCTGACCTGGGAGCTGGTGAAATGCAAGTGAGGGGGGATTGGGACAAGGAAGAGATAGAGGGACCAACACACTCACCTCCTCTTCCCCAGCCTTTGCCCTCTCACCCCAGACTCTCTGGAAAGGTCCAGGGAGAAGGATCCCTGGGTCCCAGCCCCCCACCAGCCCCCAGGCCTCTCCTTCACAAGGACTCCTGTTTTTCACCTCTTGGTCCTGGTCCCTCAGACATCTCTCTCTTCTCTCACTTTAATCTCTCTAATCCACCGGATCAGAGCTGAGCTGTCTTCTCCCCACCCAGCCTGAGCTGTCAGGTAAAGTAGGCAGGCTTGACCCGCCCACCATTCCATTCTTCCCAGGTCCCCAGGCACCACCGCCACCACCACCTTCCCCCTCACACCCTGGCCCCTCTCCCCAAAGCCAGGCATGACCGCAACATTTTCCTGACCACCGGGGAACAGGGCCAACCCCAAGGGGCTCTGCTCTCACAGCTCAAAAGGAGAGGAAGCTGTCACTCTATCCTCCTGGGCCTGTCCCCAGTGAGAATGGCAAAAAGAGGGGCATAAATTACCTGGGACTTCTTGACCCAGAGTAGACGTGTGTGTGTGTGTGTGTGTGTGTGTGTGTGCGTGCGTGTGTGCGCGTGCGTGTGTGTGAAGGGGACAGGACATGAGAATTCCTACAGTTCCTCTCAGGACTGGGAAGAATCCATCTGCCCAGAGGTCCAGAGGTCTGCCCTGAGCACATGGTCTCAGGAAAGAACAAGAGAGGGCGCAGAGACATGTTCAGGAAGGTCTCAGAGGCCCTAAGGGGGAGGCAGCATACCTCGGGGTCCTTCCTACTGTGAAAATTTTGGTGTTTCCAGAGTTAGTGCAACTCCGTCGTCTCAGGATAATACGCCTGAGACATTCACACCCACCTTGGGTCATCCACCCCACTATTTTTTTTTAATTAAATTAAATTAATTTATTTTTTATACAGCAGGTTCTTATTAGTTATCTATTTTATACACATCAGTGTATACATGTCAATCCCAATCTCCCAATTCACCCCGCCACCAGCACCCCCGCCCCCCCACCCCTTTCCCCCCTTGGTGTGTCCATACGTTCGTTTGCTACATCTGTGTTTCTATTTCTGCCTTGCAAACGGTTCATCTGTACCATTTTTCTAGATTCCACATATATGCGTTAATTTACAATATTTGCTTTTCTCCTTCTGACTTACTTCACTCTGTAAAACAGTCTCTAGATCCATCCATGTCTCTACAAATGACCCAATTTTGTTCCTTTTTATGGCTGAGTAATATTCCATTCTATATATGTACCATATCTTCTTTATCCATTTGTCTGTTGATGGGCATTTAGGTTGTTTCCATGACCTGGCTATTGTAAATAGTGCTGCAATGAACATGGGGGTGCATGTGTCTTTCTCAGTTATGGTTTTCTCAGGGTATATATGCCCAGTAGTGGGATTGCTGGGTCCTAGGGTAATTCTATTTTTAGTTTTTTAAGGAAACTCCATACTGTTCTCCACAGTGGCTGTATCAATTTACATTCCCACCAATAGTGCAAGAGGGTTCCCTTTTCTCCACACCCTCTCCAGCATTTGTTGTTTGTAGATTTTCTGATGATGCCCATTCTAACCCCACCCCACTACTTCCCTCTGTCTTGTGTTGGTGGAGACGGATTTCACGAGGAACCCCAAAGAGTCCTCTTTCCATGCCTCTGCTTCTGGCATCTATCTTACGTTTATGTCTTCCCACCTCTCCCTTCTAATTCCACCTGGGAAGTCCTCCCTTCAGTCTACCCTCCATCCCTCTGGCTGCAGCCGCCTAAGTTCCTCAGTCTTCCGTCTCAGCCTATCTCATCACCCCTTCTGAGGGCTACACTCCAGTTCGGACAGGCGAGATGAAGGAGTTTGGGGGAGACAAGGGACGTTTGGAAATGACCCTAGGTCAACCAGAATGCAGGGGTTCGGTGGCGCTCCGGAACTACAGCCCCCAGCATGCCCCCAGCGGCCGGAAGCCCCCGCCCACCGCCTCCCGGTGCATTGTGGAGGATGAGGCAAGGCTGGAGGACCAGACTTTGGCTAACCCGGCGAGAGCGCTAAGTCAACGCTCAGGGTAGCACCGGTCGCAGCGGTTCGGTGATGCAGGCGGCGAGGGTGGCGCCGAGCATGGGGCGGCAGCTGCTGAGGTTGGGGAGCGGGAGGTGTGTGTATGACAGGGGGTAAGGGGGCAGTGGGCCCGGACACCGGGCCAGGACTGAACCCCTACTCCCCACAGCTCGCGGCCCAGTGCGCTCCTTGGGCAGCCCCGGCCCGGCCTCTCCTGGCGACCCTATGCCAGTGGGGCCGCCCAGGTAAGTGACGGCCACCTTCGAGGGTATGAGAGCGGGAAGCCGCCTCGGCGCCCACCTCCCAGCCGCCGGCAGGGGTCTCCCTCTTGGTCCCAGTCACCTGCCGATCGCCCTGGCGCCGAAAGTAGGGGAAAGGGCAGACCAGGGTGCCCTGAAGATGAAACTAGGGGAAAGGTGGCAGATGCGCCCTCCCCTGGCACCCAGCTCTTACCCTTTGCTTTCCTTGGTACTTTGGAATCCCCTTCACCGGCCTCACTAACCATCCCTTTCCCCAGGCGGCTGTGGAGAAGTCCGATTCTCTCTCTTCTGAGGCTTCGACCGGGGAAAAACGGGCCAAGCCGGTATGTGGCTCGAGCCCGGGAGGAACTAAGCTAGGGACAGACCCACCCCACACTGCTCCCTGAAACTCCCTTCTCCCTGTGCAGGAATCTAAGTCCTTTGCTGTGGGGATGTTCAAAGGCCAGCTCACCACTGATCAGGTGTTCCCGTACCCCTCTGGTAAGGAAACGGATAGGCGGAGCTGGATAGGGATGGGGCGTCTTTCCCCTGACCGCCTCGCCTGGCCTGACCTGCCCGTCCCTCTTGCCACTCCAACCCCTGTAGTGCTCAACGAGGACCAGACACAGTTTCTTAAAGAGCTGGTGGGGCCTGTGTCCCGATTCTTTGAGGTGAGCAGCGCCAGCCTGAGGAATAGAGCTTGGTCCCTGATGGGGTGGGAAAGAGGATAAGGAGCTTAACAGGAGCCTGGATACGAGATCCTGTGCCTTCCCCAGGAGGTGAACGATCCTGCCAAGAATGACATGCTGGAGCAAGTGGAGGAGACCACTATGCAGGGTCTCAAGGAGATGGGGGCCTTTGGTCTGCAAGTGCCCAGTGAACTGGGTGGTGTGGGTCTCTGCAACACCCAGGTGAGGGAGCTCCCTCGGTCACCTCCAGTGTCCCAGTCTACTCCTCACCCCTGGAGCTAAGGTCTCTGCCAAGAGCTGCCCTGGGGGCCTGTGGGATGTTGACTCTTACCACCAAACTACTTGCAGTTCCCAAGGGCCGTGGACCTCACCCAGGGTCCCAAGTCCTAATGAATCGCTAAGGTGGGGACTGCCTGAGGATAATGTAGGGAACCAACCTCCCACCGAGACCTGGAACAGACCTGCCAGTGTCCTTCTCTGCCATGGCCCCACTTGCTCTGCCCACTCTCTCTGCAGGGATGCCCAGGTCGGGCTCTGCCCTGCTGCCCACGCTTTCCTGCTAAGGGCAGGTCCCCACGTAGCCAGTTACAGCCCCAGATGCCTGTTTCCCCTCCAGTATGCCCGCTTGGTGGAGATCGTGGGCATGCATGACCTCGGCGTGGCCATCGTCCTGGGGGCCCATCAGAGCATCGGTTTCAAAGGCATCCTGCTCTTCGGCACAAAGGCCCAGAAGGAAAAATACCTCCCCAAACTGGCATCTGGTGAGGCAGCCCTAGGAGACCCAGAGATCGGGAGTGTCCTGGGCCTGGCACAAATTAGGCTGCGTGGTACTTAGATCACCACACAGCTGGGTGTGTTGGCTGGGGGAGATTCTGGGTAGACATCACAGTGTGCTGGTGGGGAAATATGAAGACACTGAATATCGCCGGAAGCATTAAGGGGGAATGCCTGTGTTTGTGTGGGGGGCACTAAAGGGCCTTTCCTGTCCATCAGAACCCAGTGTAAAGGAGCTCTCTCTCCAACAGGGGAGACTATTGCCGCTTTCTGTCTAACTGAGCCCTCAAGTGGATCAGATGCAGCCTCTATCCGAACCTCAGCTGTGCCTAGCCCCTGTGGAAAATACTATACCCTCAACGGAAGCAAGATTTGGATCAGGCACTCTTCTCCCATTTTTCCCTCCTCTCCACCTCTGCCCACGTCCAGGGCCCACTGCTCCATCCTGACTGCCTCTCATTTTTCCACAGTAATGGAGGCCTAGCGGATATCTTCACGGTCTTTGCCAAGACACCAGTTAAAGACACAGCCACGGGGGCCGTGAAGGAGAAGATCACAGCTTTTGTGGTGGAGAGGAGCTTTGGAGGTGTCACCAAGTGAGTGGGCTGGGGAGAAAGAGGTGGAGCCAGGGAGGGGGCAGTACTGAGTTCCAGGGCAGATGGCTGTCACAGGTCACTCTGGGGATGGGTGCAATAGCCAGAGCATTTGGACAGCATGTCCCTTTTAGGCCTAGTATGCATGCAACTGACCTAAAGTTTGGCTTCAGCAACCACTGAGCCCATCGCACGACAGCAGGATAGAGCCAGGCCTCCTCAGCCCTCTGGGCATGCCAGGGACTGCTGCCTGCGCCTCTTACAGGCTGGCTCATAATGAATGAATGGCTCACCCACACACACCCAGTGGCAACTTCTCCACCCTGTCTGTCACAGCGGGCCCCCTGAGAAGAAGATGGGCATCAAGGCCTCAAACACGGCAGAGGTGCACTTTGACGGAGTACAGGTGCCGTCAGAGAACGTACTGGGTGAGGTGGGGGGCGGCTTCAAGGTCGCCATGCACATTCTCAACAACGGAAGGTTTGGCATGGCCGCGGCCATGGCAGGCACCATGAAGGGCATCATTGCTAAGGCGGTGAGTACCCTGCCTGAGTCCCTAGCTAGCCTGAATCTAAGCCTAAGTCACACTGTCTCCCTTTCCATGTGTCCCTGGTCTCTTGCAAGCCCTCCCTCCACCAGAGGCCCCTCCCCTGCCAACAGCTCCAGACTTGATAGCTTAGGTCTCCACCCAGCCTGGACTGAACTCTTGGCTGTGGCCAAAGCCCACCCATCCCAGCGCAGCCCAGCCCCTCTCCCAGAAAGAGGAGACTAGAGAACCACGCTGGGACACACGTGCCCTCTTCCAGGTGGATCATGCTGCTAATCGTACCCAGTTTGGGGAAAAAATTCACAACTTTGGGATGATCCAGGAGAAGCTGGCCCGAATGGCTATGCTGCAATATGTGACTGAGGTGAGGGCCACCCCGCTCCCCAGAGCCCTGAGGCCTTCTTCCCGGTTGGGTCAGACTACAACCCCCAGCAGCACCTGGGGCAGTGGGTCTCCAGCTTTACACCAATGCCCTAGGGGATGCGGGGAGGCATAGTCAGCTCAGCTTCCGCAGGATGGAGAGAGCCATGCTGTTCTGCCGAGGTGCTTCCAGAGGTCCCTGAAATTTGGTCTACCCACCCCACCCTTACTCCTTCATCCCTTTCAAGAAGTCAAATGCCTGCAAGCCCCTGACGAACTGACCAGGGAACCAAATATTTGGACGTGCCTGACACATGGCATTGGAAGGTGAAGGCAAGGGCCACAGGGCGCCAGGGCAGACCCAGTCTTGTAGATATGGGTGATCAGGTCGAGTCTGATGCAGCCCTTTTCCATTTCCCTTCCCGTGTCCCAACCTCAGTCCATGGCGTACATGGTGAGTGCCAACATGGACCAGGGATCCACAGACTTCCAGATAGAGGCTGCCATCAGCAAGATCTTTGGCTCGGTGAGGTCCCAGGCCTGTGGGGAGGGAGAGCCCGGTTTGGGAGCTTGGCTCCAAACCCAATTTTGGGTGTTTTCTTTGTCCCTAGGAGGCAGCCTGGAAGGTGACAGATGAGTGCATCCAAATCATGGGGGGCATGGGCTTCATGAAGGTATGGAACACCTCTCTGCCCAGGCCAGCCGCAGTGGGCCAGGAGGCGGCGGCAGCATGTCCAGCAGGGGCGTATGATCTGTCTTCCCTGTGGCAGGAGCCTGGGGTAGAGCGTGTGCTCCGAGATCTTCGCATCTTCCGGATCTTTGAAGGGACGAATGACATTCTCCGGCTGTTTGTGGCTCTGCAGGGCTGTATGGTAAGAGGGAGGAGAAATGGGGGGAGGAGCTGGGCAGGACCGCAGAGTCCTGACTATTGGACCCTCCTCCCCCCACAGGACAAAGGAAAGGAACTCTCGGGGCTTGGCAATGCTCTAAAGAATCCTTTTGGGAATGCTGGCCTCCTGCTGGGAGAGGCAAGCAAACAGCTGAGGCGGTAAGCTTAGGGGCCAGGGCAGGGCAGGGCGGGGCGGGGTAGGGCAGGGTATGGCAACTAACCAGTCACCCTTCCCCTTTCTCCAAGGCGGGCAGGGCTGGGCAGTGGCCTGAGTCTCAGCGGCACCATCCACCAGGAACTGAGTCGGAGCGGTGAGCTGGTAAGTGGTCAAGGTGGGGGGACAGTCTTCGTCGAAGACTGACGGGGCCGGGCCCCACTCTGAGCCCCGGGCACCTTCCCCATCTCTTCAGGCAGTGCAGGCTCTGGAGCAGTTTGCTGCAGTGGTGGAGACCAAGCTGATAAAACACAAGAAGGAGATTGTCAGTGAGTGAGCTCTACCCCATTCCCGCCCCCCACTTTCCTTTCCCTCCGACTAACCGCCCCCCAACCGCATCCCATCTACCTGACAGACGAACAGTTTCTGCTGCAGCGTCTGGCAGACAGTGCCATTGACCTCTATGCCATGGTGGTGGTTCTGTCCAGGTGAGGAGGCAGTGGGGGAGGCCTGAGCTGCAGTGGGGGTACTGGGGGTCCTGGGCCAGGCTCACAGCCCAGATTGGTTTCCTCCTGCTTCCCCCCAGGGCCTCAAGGGCCCTGAGTGAGGGCCACCCCACAGCCCAGCATGAGAAAATGCTCTGTGACAGCTGGTGTACTGAGGTGAGATCCAGGGCTACCAAGTACAGGGGGCGGCGGGGGGGCCCTCGAGGCACAGGCCTGACCCCTCCTTCCCCCTCCCCAGGCTGCAGCCCGGATCCGGGAGAACGTGGCTGCTCTGCAGTCTGACCCCCAGCAGCAGGAGCTCTTCCGTAACTTCAAAAGCATCTCCAAGGCCTTGGTGGAGCGGGGCGGCGTGGTCACCAGCAACCCCCTTGGCTTCTGAATACTCTCAGCTAGGGCCTGGCCCAGAATGTGCCTTCTCCCAAGCCCAAGCCCAGGCCCCCCCTTCTGTGCTGATCCTGGTTCTCCCTTGAAGGGGGCCTCGGCCCAGGAAGGTGCCTACTCTCAGAGGGAGTGCTTACCGCCTCACAAATAAAGTCTCTAACAAGTCATGCTCTGCTGCTGTACCTCTATCCTTTCCCTTGCTGCCTGCCTCCCTCCCAAAGAAAGGAGCCAGAGGCATGGGGAGTTTGCCCCTATTGCTTTATTTGGTGTTTTATACAAGTGACTAAAATAAATAGAGTAACAAAAGCAGCTACACAGCCCCCAAATACCAAATACCCCAGCTTTCTTTGACTGCTGTCTAGGGGAACCAACCCCCTTCCACTTCCCAGGGTACCACCGACTGACCACCCTCCCACCCTGCGCAGGACAGAGGTGACTGGGCAAATGGAGTAGGAGGTCACGTTTTGGGGGCAGAAGAAGGGGCCCAGGAGACAGGGATTCTTCATACAAAAGAGAAAACGTCTAGTAAAAAAATAGTCCCAAAAATGTAAAAAAGTCTATTTTAACCCCCCAAAAGGCTTATAAAAAACAATAAAGCTAAAAATAACCAAAGGTCCCTTGTTGACCCCTGAGGGAAGGGGGAGGAACCAGGCACTGCTGGAAAGAGTCACAGTGGCAACAACCTCACAGCAGGCAGCAGCCCACAGGACAGGCTGAGTCCAGGCACCAGAGGAGTAATGAGCACGTGACTGACAAGACACCCAGTCACAGGACAGGAGCACCAAGCACTGACAGGCCAAGGGTGGAGATCCAACATGGCCCCACCACGCGCTCTACATAACATCCACAAAGAACTCACTGGGGTTGCCCATGGCCATGTGGAAGCTTTGGCGGCTGGCCGTCAGCTCTGGGGGCACGGAGCCCAGGTCTCTGACTGGAGGGGCCCCTGGAGGCTGCACTGCTGGAGGGACGGGGGGCGGGGGAGGGGGCATCATGACCACCATCATGGGGTTATACGGGAGGGCCATGCCAGGAGGTGGGCCATAGGGATGGAGCCCTGGGTGGGCTCGGAGATTGGGAGCACCTCCTGATGAGCCCCTGGATGGGGGAGGGCCCCCATCACCAGTCCCACCAGGTTCCCCGCCCCGCCGAAGGCTGCCGCCCCGGCTGGAAGGCTCAGACTCACTGCCGCTGCCAGACTTGGACTCAGGGGCCCGCTCCTCAGGCCTCCCTGTGCGCCCCGCCCCCCCATCGCTTCGTGTCGACCCACTGCTCCGGCTCCCTGTTGGGGGAGAGGGGATGGGAGCAACTGAGCCCCAGCCCAGGGTCCCTTGGCCTCCCCAGTCCCCGCTCCAGCCTCTGCTCCCTGGCTTCACCTTGGTGCCCACGTCCAGGCCCCGGCTGTTTGGGGATCTGGCGGTGACTTACCCTCACTGTGCTGGCTGCTGGCACTGCCTCCACCGTAGGTGTAGGACGAGAGCTCGTGGTAGGGTGGGGGCTGGGGACTGTATGGATGCGGGGCTGGGTACTGGTAGGAGAAGGTGGGCAGCAGGGGCCAGGGGGTGGCCCCGGGCAAAGGAGCCAAGGTGTCCTGGTCCGAAGCGCCACTGGAGCCATCGTTGTCATTCAGAGACAGGTTGACTAGGTCTGGAAGGCAAGAGAAAGACCTAGGATCACTGCTTTAAGAAGCCAGCACCCCAAGACATCGAATGAAGAGGAACTGGGAACCGTTTCCCCACAACCATCCACGATGGGGGTTAAAACGAAGGCCTCTGACAGGAAATGTCCCACTGGCCACAGCCATCAGGGCAGGAACTTGGCCAGGGCCACCACTAGTCCCACATGCTTCTATGTGACTCAGGAAAAGCTGCCCTCCCCACCAGCAGACCCAACCCTGCATGTGGCGCACAGCTTGTCCGGCAGAACACCGGGGGACGTCAGCCCCCACGCATGTCATCAGCCAGCTCAGGGCCCAGCGCAGGACGCATGCTGCTCAGCGTCCACGGTGGCCCTGGCTGGTTTCTGGGCTAGGCCTGGGGTTGGAGAGGCAGGACGAGGCAGCCAGATCCGCTCTCCCTGGGCTGGGACAGGGGCACTCACAACTCTCACAGCCGCCACTGAGGTCTCCAAAGACATAATAGCACTGCTCAGAGAAGGTGATCTTGTTCACGGTGTGCCGGATGAGGCCTGCCTTGAGCAGCCCGCTGGCATACTTCCGGGCCTCCCGCCGCTCAGGAAAGCCCTCCACGTGATGGTAGAGCCAGTCAACCACGTCCGAGCCTGGATCGCCCAGAGCAAAGAAAGGCCTCAGGTTCTTCTCCCCAGCTCCTGCCTCACCCCTGCCTGGACCATTCCCAGCTTTGGCCTCCTCCTCCCCACACCACCTGCCCAGAGCCCAGCCGTACCCAGAAAGGCATTAGGGATGGTGATCTTGAGCCACATGCGGTCCCGAACTTCCAGTCCAGACTCTGGAGCTGCCATGGCCTTGGTCACAGATGCCATGTCTGTATGGATGGAGAGGCCCCGGCCCTCACAGCCTGACAAAGGAGAAACAGAAAATGAGAGGTAGGGCCAAGGAGCGGTGGATTCACACCACACTGGGTGGTCTTCCAGCGAGGCTGGATGAGGTGGGCCTGGGGGCTCACCATCAGGAAGGGAGGACCCAGATGTGATGGTGCTCATGGACGAAGAGCCTGGATAGGCTGGGAAGGTGCCAGTCAGCGCAGCAGAGTGTGAGACCCAGGCAGCAGGGTCAATCGGCTGGATGGGCTCATCTGGGAGAGCGAAGGCCACCAAGATGGTCACTTCCCAGTCCCAGAGAGCCAGCCCTGTCCCTCCCCGAATAAGACTCCTGTCCCAGCCCCATCTTGACCCTCACCCACCCACTCCCTGTAGCCTGGAGGCCAAGGGTATCCACACCCGCCCTGTCCTCCCAGCTACAGGTCCCTGAGCATCACTCACTTCGGGGGAGAGTGAAATAGGCCTGGGGAGAGGGATCCCAGCACTTGGCTACAGTCAGCACGATGGGGCTGTGAGGAAGAGGAGGCCAGTCAAGCTGGGGTGAGGGGAGAGGCCTGAGGAGTGGGGAAGCCTGGAATGAGAATGGGTGAGGGACAAAAAAAGGAAAAGAAACAGGAGCACAGACATGGCTGGGCCAGAGAAGGTGATGGTGGAAGGCTCCACAATGCGGGTGACTCACCAACACGGGTAACTCTTAAAAACACACTGCTGAGCAATTCAAGTGAGTATACGCTGCATGGTCCCATTCAGAGCAAGTCCGAAAACAGGTAAAACTAAACTGTGTTGTTCAAAAACACGTGTATGGCCGGTGAAACAATGACCGAGCAAACCATCGTGGTGATGACCAAAGCATCAGCAGAGTGGTTACCTCTGGGGGAGTGAGGAGGGAGAGAGTGGGAAGGGACACTGCGAGGGGCTCTCCCGGGTCAGAAATCTTCTAGGTCATGATCTAGGCGGTGGGGACACAAACACCCACTCACTCCAGACTCACTTGTTACGTGTTCTTGCTCTATGTATTTTTTTTGGCAGCGCCGTGCTGCATGCGGGGTCTTAGTTCCCTGACCAAGGACCGAACCCTTGCCCCCTGCAGTGGAAGCGCGGAGTCCCAACCACTGGACCGCCAGGGAAGTCCCACATTACGTACTTTCTGATGAGCATTATGTTTCGCCACTTTAAAACGAAAGGTGAAAAGGCAAAGAAAGAGAACCAAGGGCCTGAGACCAGCTCGGAGGCTCACCCCGGCTTGTGCACGATATCCCTCAGCACCCGCACCGCATCGTCGTTGCTCATGTTCTCAAAGTTCATGTCATTCACCTGGCAGGAGGGGCGGTGGGGTCAAAGGTGGGGGAGCGGGGCTGAGGGCCCTGGCCTGGGTCAGCGGGTGGCCCCGCCCCAGCTCACCTGCAAAAGCATGTCCCCGGGCTCAATGCGCCCATCAGCCGCCACAGCCCCACCCTTCATGATGGAGCCGATGTAGATGCCTCCATCTCCCCGCTCGTTGCTCTGACCCACGATGGAGATGCCCAGGAAGTTGTACTTCTCTGTGGAGGGAGGCTAGGTGACGAGAGGAAGGCCCAGTCTCATGCCTCCCAGGGACCCTGGAGACCAGGTCCTCCCAGCCCCCAGGGCCCGGGCGCCCTCCATACCCATGTTGAGCGTGACTGTGATGATGTTGAGAGACATGGTGGAATCGGTGACGCTGCTGAAGGATGAGGCCTGTGGTGGGTAAAGGGGAAGGAGCCAGACTGCCTCCAACAAGCTGGGACAAGACACAGGATTCTCCCCGTCTGGGCCTTGTACCCCCGAAACCAAGGCCTGCATCCCCAACTCCCCCGAGGTCCAGCTGCCCCACAAGAAGCCCCTCACCCTCTCCAGGCGGGGTGGCCGCTGTTTCCTCCGCCGCCGGTGGCGCTTGAGGAGGCGGGAGGCGCTGCTCTGCTCCGTGGAGCTGCTGAACCTGTGGGGAGGTCGGGCGGGGAGCTGGCCGGGCAGTGGTCGCGGGGCCAGAGGAGAGGATGGGGTGGCGGCGGGGGCGGGGAGGGCGCCCCGAGGAGTCTACGGAGCCCCACCTGCTCATGGTGTCCTCCTCATCCGAGTCCCCCAGGCTGGTGCTCTCCAGCTCGCTGGTCATGAGGGTGGAGGAGCTCTCGTACCCTGCCAGGTGGCGCTCCAGCCTCGAGGGGCCGCTGGGCCGGTGGCCCCCCGCTGAGGGAGAACAGGAACCTCAGGAACCAGGACTCGGGCTCCTCACCCTTGTCAGGGCTTTGGGTCGGAGCCAACCCCTCCCCAGCTCCCGGTCTAGCCGGCCTCCAGGCCTGGCCCCCCTCACCGCCGCGCTCACTGCTGTCTCGCCTGCGAGGTCGCTCCCGCCTCAGAGACACCACTGACTCTGTTTCTGTCTCGGGCTCCAGATTTTCCCGGCTGCTGGACACGTTAGGGCTAGATGGGCAAAGAGGGTTTCCCACCTGCGTCAGTGGGACAAGGCTCCTAATCCTCGGCTTCCCCTCCCAAGGGGCTTGGATTCCCTCCTCACCTCCCTCCCCTGGACTCAAGAATCCCAAGGACTCACTGGAAGGATGGAGGCCTGGAGTCTCCAATGCCACTGGTCCTCTCCGGTGGCAGAGGGGGTACAGGTGGCGGTGGAGGCGCCGGGTCTGTCCGAGGCTCGTGGGCTGGGGGGGCCATCTCAGGTTGGGGGTTATCTGATGACACTAACTAGAAGGATGCAAGTGATTTGAAAAGAACAACAACAAAAAAAAACGGCTCAATGGGGAAGTGAGGCATATGAGATAAGAGTAAGAGGAAAGAGTAGAAAAGGGGACAGCGCCTGAGAGAGCCTGGAGAAAAGCACAAAAAAAGCAGCAGCAAGCGTTAGAGGCTCCAGAAGGAGAAGGCTGAGGAGCTCCAGCTGGCTGGCTCTCCAAACAGGTAAGGAGGATGGGAGTTCCCTGGCAGTACAGCGGTTAGGACTCGGTGCTTTCACCGGCAGGCCCAGGTTCAGTCCCCGTCGGGGAACTAAGATCCCCGAAGGCCGCACAGGGCATGGCCAAAAACAAACAAAGAAACAAACAGGTAAGAAGGCAAAGAGCCAGAGCTTCCAGCAACTGAGAGGGGGCGGGCACAGGCTGAGGCTTGGAGGAGCTTGGCAATGCCAGAGGGACTCTCTGGCAGGGCCCCTTACCCAGGATACCACCCTTCCGTTGAAGCAGGGAAGGCGAGCATTGTCATCTGAAATCTCTTCCTTCACCACCCTGCCGAGAGACAAGATAAAGGTCAGTGAGACTGGACTGGCTTCCCCCATTCCCACCCGCACTCGAAGTTTCTCCCAATCTTCATCCAGCTCAAGGATGTTGCTTTTCTCCCACCTTGTCCAAGTCTCCTTCTCTGACGCTGAAACACTTACACCTAAGAAATCACCAAACTCAATTCCTTTTCCTTATTTCTCCTTCTCTCTCCAGCTCATCCTCAGGGGCTCAGCGCTGTTCCAGAGATTTCCTAGAGTCTGATTCAAACCTCTCAGTCCAATTTCAAAGGCTTCCCGTAAGGTTGCCCCAGCTGCCCCAAATATCCAACCTTAGGAGCCCTGCAGGCAGCCTCCCTCCAACTTTCACCCTATTCCTCACACAACTTCCCCCAAAGGCTTTGGTCCTCATCTACATCTCTACTTTTATGCTTTCCTTAGTTTTCTCTAACTCACTTCCAGAGAGATGTCCAAATGTGCTGTCTTCCCCTAGATAAAAATACCCATTAGACCAAAGAATAGTACCTTCCTCACTAGACTGAGCTCCCAAGCAGAGGTGAAGCCCAGACCCCCATCCTCCTGCGCCTCACCTGGCACAAACTCTGCACCAAGCCATCTGCTCCTCCTGACAGACCCTAAAGCCCAGCCCTGGGGGTCACCTCTCCCACGGTTTCCTTCAACGGACCTTCTTTTCAATCACCAAGTGAAATCATTAATGCCTGTCTTGTTCAACACCATGTCCCCGGCCACAGACCAAAGTACCTGATACTTAGTAAGCATTAACAAATACCTGTTGGCTAAACTAATAAACGTGTAAACTATGACACGCTCTGCCCTGAATAGACTCTCACACACACTCCCCCCCAAATTGGAATATCTGGTCGGATTAACTCTTTTTTTTATATAAATTTATTTATTTATTTATGGCTGCGTTGGGTCTTTGTTGCTGTGCACAGGCTTTCTCTAGTTGTGGCGAATGGTGGCTACTCTTCGCTGCAGTGCGTGGGCTTCTCTTGCTGTGGAGCACAGGCTCTAGGCACACGGGCTACAGTAGTTGTGGCACACGGGCTTAGTTGCTCCGCGGCATGTGGGATCTTCCCAGACCATGGCTCGAACCCATGTCCCCTGCATTGGCAGGCGGATTCTTAACCACTGCGCCACCAGGGAAGGCCCGGGTCGGATTAACTCTTCAGCCTAATATGGTTCTAAGAGCCTGGATATATGTCAACTCAATCCCACCTATTATCAATGTGACAACACAGCCCAGTCACTACCAATCTGTCTCAGCATAACGTTGTATTCTTCCCAACATAATCCAGTCTCAGCATAGTCCAGCCTGCCAAGTGATTCTATCCTGTATCATCATAACCCAGTTTAAGAATTAGACTCAATGCTAATAAGGGCAATGATCACACACCAGGAACGTACCATGCACCTGTACTAAGCATTTTACTCTGGTTAACTCCATTTCACAGACGAAATCAAGGCACAAAAGTTAAATAAATTGCCCCAGATTATAGTGCTGACAAAAAGAACACTGAAATCCAAGGTAACTCCCAAGACAGTACCACCTTCCCAACGTCCAATAGTCTTTCTACTAAGTAGAGCCCAGTCTGTTCAGTTTTCCTATAACCCAGGCTATCCCAGCCTGATCCAGCCTCCCTTCAAGAGCTGAGACTGAGGACCAAGAGAGCACAGTCCCAAAGGCTATAAACACAAAAGGGCCTACTCTGCATTATTTAAAGTCCCAGTCTTGCCCAGACTGTCCCAAATTACCCCAGGGTAGCCCAATCTATTCTACCACGTGCAGCTGTCTACACCAATATAGACTAGACTATCCCAATACAGCTGACTGTACCAGCTGTATTGGTACAGACCTCGTCAGCCCCGTCTGCCTTTGTATTGAGTGTCCCAATAAAAACTAGGCCCCCAGAGAAACTAAGATCAATCAATAGAACCCGCTGGAGACCAGAATGGCACCCCAACAGAACACTCTGCATTAGTACGGACTAGACTGTCCCCAAACTATCCTGTCTGCCTTAGTATAGGACAGAACATCCCAAGCCTGCCCAGTATAGCCCAATCTACATCAGCAGAGTCCACAATATCCCTACATAGCCTGTGTGCTACAGGACTACTCACAATGTAGTTACCAGCGGAGAGATCAATCTACCTCAGCACAGACCAGAACACCCAAAAATAAACCAGTGTGCCCCACTCTATTCCAGTATAGCCTAATCTTCTATAATCTGGTTTAGTATAGCCCAGTCTGTCCTCCTACAGTTCCGCACGCCTCAATCTGTCTAAGCATAACCTTGTCCGTCCTGGGATAGCCAATCTACACGAGCATAATAAAGATGTGCTCCACTAGAGCCCAGAAAATCCCAGCATGTCCCAAAGTAGACCAGTGCCCCTCAATATTACCCAACCCACAAAAGCACAGCCCCCGTCGTTCCTAGTCTAGGCCTCGCGCTCACCCGAAATCCTGATCCATAGACTTGAAAAAGTACTTAGCGCCCGCGGGCCGCTGCAAGACGCTCTTGAAATCGCCGAGGGTGATGCGCTCGGCGGGGACGGGGATCTTCACCAGGTAGGGAGTCTCTTCTTCATCCAGGTGGTAAATCACCTTCGTCTCCCCGACACCACCGCCCCCAGCGCCGCTGCCCGCCATGGTCTCGCCCGCGCGCTCCCGGGCTCCGCCGCCCACCCAGCGGGGCTGATCGCCCCCGCCGCGCCTGCGCACTCCCACGAACCGACGCGCGAGCCACGCGACCGACCCAGCGCAAGAAAGGTGCAAAAGGGAAAAAGACAAGGCTCAGCGTGGTGACGGCGGGGGGGACTGGGGACGGGCTGTGGGGCGCGACTCAAAGCCGCGGGCTCCGCCGCCGCCGCCGCCGCCGCCGCCGCAGACGTCGCGAGGGCTCTCCAGCGCCCCGCCCACCTCTCCCCATGTCACGTGGCTAGAACTAGCCCACCCCCGCTCTGCCCGTAACGCCCCACCACGTGACCCTCACTGGTCACGTGACTCTCAGCTCCGCCTAGCGCCCCCGTCACATTATTGCCACTTTCAGCAACGGTCTCCCAACCCTCTACGGCCCCGCCCCCAAGTGTGTCCCCACCCGCCTCCTCCAACTACCCTGGCTCGGCTGGCCTCTGCCCTCAGGGGGCAGGCAACCGACTCCCACCCCGCTTT
Organism: Hyperoodon ampullatus; assembly: GCF_949752795.1. NCBI lineage: Eukaryota > Metazoa > Chordata > Mammalia > Artiodactyla > Ziphiidae > Hyperoodon > Hyperoodon ampullatus. The sequence goes on along the minus strand of NC_136932.1, from coordinate 39,305,484 downwards.
ACCCCCTCAAGAGAGCGAGCTCCAAGCAACTCTGATCCGCTGGAGCGTGCAAGTGGGAGGTGAGGGTGGGAATTGTGGGGGGGTCCTTGACTGGGGGGTGAGGTGGGGCAAAGCCAATCGAGGTCCTAGGGTTGGTGGAAAAGGCGCAGCGCCAGGCCATTTTCAGCTTGGACTTTTAAGGGAGGTGAGTTTCAGCCCCACCTCCAGCCAGCTTTTCCAAAGCCTCCCTCCCAAGCAGGACAGTCAGTGAGGGCTATAAACACAAAAGAGCCCACTCTGCTTTATTTACAACACGAAGGCTGTCTGTACAAACAGCTGGCCAATATTATTAAAAACAAGAGGTGAGAGCATCGTCACCTTTCTGTTTTCCTTCCTCCCTCGGCCAAGCTCTGGTTGGTACTCCACCTCTGAGCTGCCATACTCAAAAGGAGAAGTCCAAAATTAAAAATACAACCGGTGTAGAATAAATGGGGAGTGAGATAAAAGAAAAGATGAGGGAGGGGAGTGCTATATTTACACTAGAGTTTTATAGACAACCGTCCCACTCCATCCCAATTCCAACCCTGGCCCAGAAGGTGAGTGGTGGCAGGTCCAAGGGACAGAGCTTAAGTGTCTAGGGACCCAGACAGCTTCCCACCCCCAACTGCAATAGGTCCGAGTTCAAGTCCACAAGACGGGAAGGAAGGGTAGGATAGGAACATCACTCATTTCCAAACCAGCCTCCCTTGGGAATTTCTGCCTTGAAGTGGGACAACATCCCAGCTCCGGGGGACAGGCTGATGACCCTGAGGCTCAGTTCCCAAGTCATGTTGCCATTCGAAGTTCCAGCCTAGAGATGGCATATGTCAGGGCTCTCCAGATTTCGGAGGCCCCCCTAACCGCCGGGCCTCTGGCCGCAGTTCCTTGCATTTCTGGCAGTAAAAGAAATCAGGGACATTGGTCTTCTTAATCTTAGCACAGGAGAGGTGGATCCACGTTCCACACAGGCTGCACTCAATCATGGGCCGGCCTGCAAAGGGCTTTCGGCAGTAACACGTGATCAGATCCCATGAGTCATCACCTGGGGAAAAGATGGTTTGTTTGGTGTTCTGCTGGAGCTCTTAGATCCACAATACCCCCAAACCCATCAACCCAGCTACCCCTGGGCAGCCCCAAACTTCTCACCTGATTCTACCATGATGTCCTCATCCATGACCCGCATCTCGCCTTCACTGGAGCTGGCATCTCCATCTTGGCTTGTTTCAGTGCTGCCCACGTCCTTGCTTTCACTGTCAGTGGGAGGGACTCCTTCAGGGTGCACTGTGGCAGGGGGCCTAGGAGCTTCAGGAGGTGTTGGCAGCACGGGGGCTGGGGCTTCCCCTCCTACCACTGCTGCCATCTCTTCCTCCTCCTCTTCTTCCTCTTCTTCCTCCTCCTCTTCAGAGTCTGTATCGCTGGGGGGTGCCCGGGGAGGCCCAGGAGGTGGGAGTCTATCCCCCCGCTCTGCCTTTTTCAACTTCCGCTTCTTGCTCTTCTTGATTCGAGACCTCTTTTCCCCATCCCCAGGGGCTGGCCGAGGCCTCCGAAGCACCCCAAAGCCTGTCCCCCCTCCTGGCCCCAACTTTCGGTTCTTTCGGTCCTTCTTTCGAGGAGGCTGGGAGAGGTCCCCCTGGGAAAGGGGCACTGGGGTGAGAGCAGCAGGGGGCCGGGAGGCATGTGTCAGGGATGTGGGGGACAGTGGAGATGCCATTTTGGGCCCATCTAGATCAAAGAGAGAGTCCTTGAGTTTCATCTTCTCAAGCAGGGTGGCACTGTCAGGGGCCTGCAGACGAGGGAAAGTGGACCTTGGGGGTCCTGGCTGGGTGGGACCTGCTTGAGCTGCCCTTCTCTTGGATGACTTTGCTTTCTTAACAAAGGTCTGGATGGTTCTGAGATCTGAGGGGGCTGAGTCCCAGCCATCGCTGTCTGCCGCACTCTCACCTCGCAATGGAGAGCTGGAGCCGGAGGCTGGCCAATCATTTTCCTTAAAGGGGAGAAGAGACCAGGATCAGCAAGGGGCCCAGGGTCATCTCAGCCCCTATACAAACCCAACTTAAAAGACCAAAATATCCGGCCCAAACCACTAAATCTTACTGTATTCAGAAAACTTATCCCCACCCCAATTCCCATCAGCATCTCCTCTTGAACACTTCCATGTTACCCCCACCTCAAATTCTAACCATCTCCCCAATGCCCACTGCCTTCACAACACAGCATCCCCCAGACCAGAGCCATATTTCTCTAGCTCTTTCTGAACAGCCTCATTTGTTACCATTTTCAGCTTCCTAAAGTTTTTATCCAAAAGCACCTTCCATTTAGAGCACCCCAAAACCATTCACTGCACTCAAACCACCTATCTATTAATCCCACCCCCACTCCAGATACTAGTTTTCCCACCAAAATTTCCATTTCCCTAGTCTTACATATAATTTCTAGGCTCTGCCTACAAAGTAATACCGTCTCATAAGCTCAAGAGCCCCTCTACAGCCCTAGGACACCACCCTCCAGTCAGTTGTCCTCCTATCCCTACCTCCTTGCTAGGAGGGATGTAACCAGCATAGGCCAAAACAAAACTGCAGAATTTGTTGAAATCCTCAATTGTTCTCCGTCGTTTCTCTGGTGGCTGAAAGGAAAAAAATATGTAGCACACAGAGTTTACGAGGGACATTCCCAAAAGCATAGTCCCTGGAGTGAGAAATCTGGAAAAAGTGGGAGAGGGATAGAGAAGGAGCAGGGGATCCTGCAGTAATACTGGGCTGCAAAAGAATGGGAAACCTCACCTGAGTCTCTGGCTTAAGGGTCGGAGGTGGATCTGTGAAAGCAATAAAAGCTGAGTCAAGGCACTAGGAAAGAGTCGGTGTAAGACCCCACCTCTCAACCTCCGAGGTCCCAAGGGAACCCCCTCCGCTCCCAGGTCCTTCAGCCAGGCGAGCAGGCCCCCAGCGGTGCTGGACCCGCCGCTGCTCCCCCTTCCGCCCCGCGAGGGGCGGAGCCTGGGCGCGGCGCCCTCTCAGGCCTCGCTATAGCGCTCCCCTTCCCCCCACCGGAGGCTTGGCGCTCCGCCCCCCCCCAACTCACGGTTTCTCTAGACTCCGGGTTCCTCGGCTCTCTCGGCGCCCCACCCGCCATACCGCTCCCCGGACCGAGCCCGGGCTGCCGCCTGCCCCTGTCCTTCACACGCGCCCAGTGCCCGGAGTTCCCACCCCGCCGCGCTCTACCGCCCCGGGCCCTCCGCGACCGCACACGCCGCCCGCCGGCCCCCAGGGTCTAGGATGACCACGCCGAACCGCTCCCCGCCCTCCGGCCCCTTCTACTCGAGCACGAGGCCCGGCGCGCCCCTCACCCCCACCACACACACACACACGGGCTCACACATCCAACGCCACTTCGCGGCCGGGACAGACCTGAGAGCTCTCACCCGGACGCGGCCCCACCTGCCCCCCCCTTACCGCGCTCCCCACAATTTCGCCGTCCCCCCGCCCCCATCCGGGGCTTTGGCCCCTCCCCGTCTCGAGCTCCTCGGGCTCCCCGCCGGGCCCCGGGCCCAGTTCCGAGCTCTCTCCGGCCGCCGCCCCCCCCTCCCTGCCCCCGGGCTCGCCAGCAAGTCACTAGGCTACGGACCCCTAAACTCGAGCCCCCCCCAACCAGCTACTCTCTTCCTCCCCAGCAACCCCCGCTGCTGCCGCCGCTGCCCCCCTCACCCTCCGCAACTCCCAGGCTCTAACCCTCGCCGACCGACCAAGCCCCCCCCCCCGGCGCAACTCGCCGGCCTTAAACCCCCACCCCGGCCCACCGCCCCCAAAACTAGCCAGCTCTCGTCGCTTCCCGGCTCCCTCTCCCCACAACTACCCCCCCGCATAGGTCTCTCTATCGCAGACAATACCCAGCCCCTCTCTTCTCCCCACAACTATCTGCCCACCCCTCCAACAATCACCGGGCTAGCTCCGGCGGCAACTACCGGGAGCTCCGGCACCACCGCCACAAACTCCCCCACCTCGGCGAACTACCGAGCTCCTCACTCAATCCTTTTCTACATCCTTCCTCCCCAACAACTCTCCGGCCCCCAGATTCCCCCAACCTCCCAGTTCTAGGGCCCCAACCTGCCGGAGGCCCTTTCGGCCCCTAACCCCCGAAGCTGTGGGTTTCTAGCTCCCGCTCCCCCATCCCACCCCACCCGCCCTACACACACACAGCGCCTGATCTCCAACTACCCCCAGCCCAGTCTCCCACTCCTCTTTCTCCAAGGTCTCTCAACTCGTCACTCTCCCACCTCCAGGGGCAGGCCCCCGACCCCCGACCCCCTCCCCGCCCTCCCCCGTTGGGCTCCGGGGCTCGACCTCCAAGTTTGCCAATAGATTCCTCGCCCGCCCCCCGCCGGCTAAGCGCTCTGTGCCGGTCGAGAGCTCACCTTCGGGACTGGGCTCCGCCATGGCTTCCAGCATCGCCCCCTCCCCTCCTCCCGGTCCGGCGCCCCCCTCCCCTGAGCCGGGGATCCCGGTGCCGCCTCCGGTGCTCGGTGCTCCTACTGCCTCGCTCCACGGAGGTGTCTGCTTCGACTCGGTTGTGACTCGAGTCCGCTAGCCGCTGCCGCCACCTCCCTCTACCACTGCCTCCCGCACTCCCGGACCGGGCCCCCTCCCCCCGCGCCGCCGGCCGCCTGCTCCCTCCTCCTTCTCTCCTCCCTCCCTCCTCCTCTCTCCCCCCTCCCTTCGCGGGCGCTAACGCGCAATGCATCAAGGGGATTATAGTCCGTCCGGGAGCAGCAAAAAGGACACTGCATAAGCCTCCGGAACTTCAGTTCCCAGCAAGCCACGGATTGGCGCAGGCGCACTAAACCGCTCTCCTCCCCCGGGGAGTGGCGGGGAGACTGGGAGCAGAGGGGAGAGTGGAAGAGTGCGCTCAGGCTCCTGGGAAATGTAGGCTGGGCGGGGCTAAGAAAGAAGGGGATGAAGGGAAAGAAGGGATTAGAACTTTCGGCCACCATACTGCCTCATTCTGCGGCTTCTTTCTACCCACGGGGGACCGCCCCACTTCCGGCCAGACAGAGAAAAGGCTGCTGGGAGATGAAGTTCTCCCGGTGATAATGGCTCCCTCCTCCCAGTGTTCTCCCTCTCCTGGATTACACTCCACTGGATCCCTCACGCCGGCAAAGTCTGTCTAAGCGACATGCATCTGAGGACAGAGTCCTTTTACTAGCTCCCACACTCGAAAATCTCCTTAACCCAAAAGGTTATGACAAACTTGGATGGTTTATCTAAAGCAGGTGCTTTCAAACTTCCACAGAAATCCACAGTAAAAAAACAATTTTCTTTATAATCTCAGGACCCAATCCATACACACGTATATAAAACTGAACTTTCATGAAATGATACTCAGTATTCCATCCAGCACAACAAAAGCACACTTTTTATGCACAAGGAAAAGCCCAACATAAAAACAAACCAAAATATACTACTATCCCTCCAACCTCCTCTTTCCCCACCACTGACGAGGGAGAACAAAAGGGGGAGGGGAGCAACACGAAGAAAAATCCAGTTCAGTTTGGTGGTTTTCTCTTTATTGATGTGCCTCCTACCTTCCCCCCCACAATTTCAGTCCCTTCCATCTACCCCCAAAAAAGAAGGTAGTGAAAAGAAGGGATGGTTGGGGTTCTGAGCCCCTTGGGCAGTTAGAAAGGGAACAGAAACCAAAACAATCACCAGATGTGACAGAGATTGACAGTCAAGAAGTCTAAAGCAGAATGGGAAAGGTGCTAAAGGGAGAAAAAGTGGGTACTAGAGGCCATCTCCCCCATTAACCCTTGTGTTTAAAGGGGCTGGAAGAGAGTCTCAAACATTAGGAAGTGCAGGTCCTGAAAAAGGGAGGTGGTGTTTGACCCTCAAGGAGGAGCAGGTCAAGGAAGGGGGGCCACCTCTCTCTTTGTAGAATGGGACCCCCCACCTTAGGGACAGCAGCTTCACAGACCATAGACACTTTCGTCACTGTAGGCAATGTATAGAAAGAAGTCTTCTTCATGGTGTTCCTGGGGTGAAAGCAGAAAGTAACAGTGTTCAGGCAACTGGGCTTTAGTTACTTGAACCACCCACCACCGGAACAGATTCTTCCAAAACCATTCATTTTGACTCTCCCTCTCACTTGCTCCAGGCCCTAGACGCTGAACAGTATTATTCTAGCCAACAGTCTTGGGCAAAAAGACCTCAAACTGTTCTCTGCTGCCTCAGAACAGGGAGGGGCCTGGGGAGAGTCTGGATCACAACAGTTGCTCCAGCTCACTATTCTCTTTTCTTTCTACTCCCACGGCCCTGTCCAAATCCCCAACCCAAGACTATATGGAAATTTTAAGAGCAAATATAACATTGAGAACTAAGCAAGCCAGTTGGTCCAAGAATTGCTGACTTAAAACTTTTTGCCTCTGAAGCGCTTCCAATTCCTCTCCAAAGCCTCCACTACTTCCCAGGCACCATACCTGGTATAGCTGACCCATCGTGGCACTGGTGGGTGGAATGACATTGTTGACAAAGAAAAACAAGGCATCCTCAGCTCGGAGATGAATTCGCTTCCGGATCAAGAAGTAGAACTGACCAACTGCCAAAGATACAAGGCCTGATAAAGTCAGAGATCACAAATGCCCTCAAAAGAACACCTTCTATGTGGAGCCTCCTCCCACAGAAACTGCGCTCCCACCCCCAGAAAGCAAACCCGGGTATTGGGTCAGATTCCCACCTGTAAGATCAGAAGGCACCAGATATTTCTTTTTGTCCAGGTCTCCTATCCGAGCTTTGGGAGCCTTTTCTACTATCACCTGTTAAAGAGAAGGTGAAAATTAGGAGACGTTAGGTATATAACCGGACAGCTCCACCTGTCAAGAACTCAAACAACATTCCTAACACCCACACCTACCCCAGACTCATTCTCTTTGTCTCTGAACACGCGGCGCAGCCCTGAGTAGGGATTCTGACCCCACTGACTCAAATTCACCTAAACATCCAGGATCCCTAAACAGGGCGTCGTAACAAACCGTTATTTTAATCATAAGGGGATGACTTCTCTGGGCCGACTACAGCTTCAATTTGAAAAACCCCATGTGAAGCTCAGACTGTCAAACGCCCCACGGCTTCCCACATCAATCTCAAGGTCTGTCTCTCGCGTCTACATCCTCTCACCCCCAGCCCTACCGCTACCCCACTCCTTTCACCTCCGGTCCCAGGGACAGCAGTTTCGGGCTCGTTCCCAACCCCGCCACAGCCGGCAGCCTGATGCCCGCGCTGCGGGTCCCGGACTCAAGCCCGGGCTGTGGCGTCAGCGCCAGCGCCCCGCGCCCTCGGCCCTGGCTACTGTCCTCACCGGGACCCGGTCCGGGTATTTCTTTCGGATCTTCTCGCCCTCAGAGCGGCGCTTCTCGAACGGATGCTCCTCTTTATACACGAACTTCATCCTCCCGGGAACCGGGCTGGACCGGGCTGGGCTGAGGGAACCCGGGGGGGGCCGGGACGGGGGGCGGTGGCGACGGCGGCAACGCGCGGGCGGATTCGGCGGAGCGATCCCGAGACTTGGGCCACTTCCCTATTCACCAACCCCGCCCCCGACCATCAGGAGCCTCCCCGCCTGCTATGTTACGCCGCTAGCGCAACGGCCCTAACGCCACTAGCGTAGCACCACCTACTGACCGCCGCCCCCACGCCGTCAGCGCAATCGCTTTGGAATCAATTTGGAGGCTACGCAGGCGGCGTAGGAAAGATTGTTGGCTTTTGCTATCGTCGAAGATAACTGAAAACCCATTTCCCGAGTTTCCCCCAGGAAGGTAACGATGAAAATGGCTGGATGATGGTAATCGTAATTTGAGACTTGGCTCTCCAAAAGTTCTTTTCGGAAATAACGTACAGGAAAAGAGCAGATAATTACAAGGAGAGCTATTCATGAAACGTGTTGGTACGCTGAAAGCGGCCGTTGACACCAAAACAAAGTAGTACCCAAGCAGAGGAAGTGGTCTCCGGAAATAGAGGGCAAAAACGAAACGTATGTTTGAAAAGACGCACGGAACGCTTAGGTTCCAGGGGTGAGTGGACCAATAGGGACTAGAGAGGAGGTCCGAAAAGTAAGGACTACGTCAGCGCGGAAGAATACTGCACTGCGTACCCAAGAATCATGTGATCTCGGAGAAGGGCGGAGCGTCACGTGGCGGGTGCGAAGAAGTAGAGCCGGCTTAGCTTCGGGGAGGGAAGCGCTGGGGAGGTGGAGCCCCGGCGCTCGGCCGGTCCGCCGGTGGCGTGGAGCACCCCGCCCAACCTTCCCGCCCCACGCCGCTCAGGGGCAGCGTCTGCTTAGCTTGTTCACGTTAACCCCCCCCAGACGAAATGCGGGCTTTGCCGGCGCCGAGGTCTCTCCTCCTTTCATATTTCTCCGTCCTACCGTCCTACCGCACTGAAGCTCACGTTCCCTCAGGACACACAGCTGTCCTTTCACTCCCCGCCAGGGCGCCCATCCTGTCACTAAGACCCTTCCCACCAGGGAAAGCCAACACCACCGTTCCCCCTACCCCTCGGGTCTACAGCAGCCTCTTTTCCTTCTGCCTAGGGGGCAGGGTGGGTGTGAACAAAGACCCCTCCCTTCATTTCCCAAAACCCCAGAGAAGGACCTAGGGCAGCCTTGGTTTTAAAGTTATAATGCATGGTTTAAAAGAGAAGAAAGAAAAAAAAAGAGAAAGCTGGTTACAGGTCTGAGGGGAATCTAGGAAGAAGGGAAAATAGAGAGAAAGTAAGGGAGGGGACAAGTTTGGGGAAAATCCAGTGGCCCAAAATCCCAGTTTCCCACCCACAACCCAGCCCTTGGAGTGAATAATTAGATCAGTTTTGTACAAGAGTTTTTAAAAAAACAAATCACAACAAAGCTGGCTTGGCTTCTCTTTGAGCCTCCCGGATTACCGAATGTCTCTCTCCCACTCTGGCCAGTCCTGTCTCTCCACCAGACACTGTTGCGGCTCTCCTAGGCCTCCGCTTATGTCCCAGTCTGGGGTTTCCAGGGAGTGCGAACACGAAGTTAGAGTGAGGCTGCTTGAGAATCTGGCCCTTGTGTCCATCCAGACTCCGTATGGAGTGCAGGGCTCCCAAGGCAGAGAGGGGTGGGAGGGGCAGACCCTGCCCAGGCAGTCCTCACCAGTGGACAGGGCACCAGACGGCATCCCGAGGGCTCACCCTCCCTTTCCCCCCCACCCCAACTCAGGTGGAGGGGGAGCAGCTGTCACCAGAGCCTATGTTGGTGAAGGTTTCGGCTCAGCACAGAACGAACATCAGCGGTGAACCTGGGACAACAATAACTTGCATTGGTAGAGTCCTTTTGTTGATATCCTCACACTAGTGTAAGGCAGCCTCACGGAAGACGTGGGGTGGAAAGGATCACCGTTTTCACATGAGACAGGTTCAGTTTGCCCAAAACCCAATGGCTAAAAGTGATGAGTTTTAAGAAGACCTTGTTCAAAAGTAATATTCTTAAGGGAAAAGAGATAAGTAAGTAAAACAGGACAAATTTTTATTCCTTCTTGGGATCCCCCACCCGCTCCTCTCCTCAGAAATCTAAGTGTCTAGCTTCCCTTACCTGAGGGCATCCAGCATCGGAAGCAGGTTGAGAAGGGCGGTATCGCTGGGGTCACTGAACCAGGATTTGATGGGGATGGCATTGTCTAGAGTGGGTGAAAAGGCACATGAGAAGAAACAAAGGATTCAAGAGAGACAGGGTGTTTTTCCTTTTATTTGGGGGTGGGGTTCATTACTTTAAAATACATACCCCCCCAAACTCAGTGACCTAAGTAAAACCTTCTTGATCTTCAAAATAAAATAAAATTTTAATCACCGTATCTCATACTAGGGTGAGGCTTCTAGTCAAACTTACTGCCTTGTGTCTTACCTGAAGCACTTCGATATGAGAAATCTGAATTATGAAATGGATATGGGGGGCGGGGAACATCTCATTTAAAAGAGAAACAACTTGCATCCTGACCTACTGTAAACCAGGGAATCCCAGCTCCATGCATTCAAAATACCTCCTCAGAACCACTTCCTAGTCCTGCCAGACTCACCACCGTCCCCTGTACCTGGATGGCTCCTGTAAGCCCCTGGGGAGTTATCCAGGATCACAATGCTGGAGAGGTCACTGTGGACCACAGAGAGGTCCTTGATGTAGCTGCCCAATTCCAAAGTGCAGTGCTGGAAGGCAGGGTGAGCTGGGCATCAAAAGGAGACTCGCCCTCTGTGATCGCTCCCCCAATCCCAACAGTGCCCACAGGCAGCCAGTTCTCCCAAAAGAGATTATACAGTATGCCTCCCCCACACCCTCAGAAGGTCCCATTCCAGGGCAGTTGCCTCAAACTCAGGTCCCTCCCTGATGGCCTGCCTCCCAAGCCTCACTCTTAGACCTGGACTCTAGCCCCTTACCTGTCTGTAGTATCTCCTCTTGAGAATGCTTCTGCTATTATCCAGTTTATCTGCCACAGCAGAGCCGTAAATTTCCATGCTTGCTGTGAACACCACCAGCTCGTACCACTGGCTCACCTGAAAGAGATTGGAGAAGAGGAAGGTATCAGAAGAGATGATCATTCAGACATATAGTTCCCTTTTACTAAGACTCTAGCAGAGTCCTTCAGGATTTCCAACAACACTGAATGTCTCTGAGGACACAAAATTCTGAAACTGTCCTCAGACTCAAGAGTCTTAGGCACCATACACCCTTAAGATTCACAGATGCAAGAACAAAAGGAGCGGGAAGGCCGTGGAAGAATAGAATTGCATCAGCAAAACAAATGAACCCAAACTATCGAAGGCCATTCTCTGAGCATCCTACAACCTCCCCTCTCCAAAACTGCCCCTTACCCATTTCTCCTGATCCCTTACTTCCTCCAAATCCTCTAAACTCCCAGAGCCCTAAAACCACTGCTTCACCACAGAGCTGCCTTCAGCTTCTGCAAACTCACCACTTCCAAGAAGAAATCCACATGGGGCCTCTTATGTACAAAAAACCGGACGGGATGTTTGTCTATTACCACCTGTAGAGGAACACAGCAGGGCTTGGAGAAGTCCTGAGCACCACAACACAGGCCTAAAGGACACCCCCCACCCTCCCACTGCCTGCTTCCCTCCTTCAGGCTGCCAGAGGACACAGCCAGGGATGAGATGCTCTGGGACTGGCAAAGAAGCGAGCAGAATAACAGACGTAACCATTCCATCACTTCCCAGCCCCACACACCTTGAGAATGAAGTCAGGAGGCGTTCCAGGCCGGACTGTAGGCCTCAGGACCCCATCATGATGGGAGTGAATAAGTGTCTCATCCAGATCCAGCACCAGGATCTTCCTCTTCACCTGGCCTGAACCACAATGGGAAGGGGTAACACCAACCAACCTCCAGCCAAGAGCTTGAACCCTACCTCACCTAGGGTTCCTCCCAGTCAGCATACTCACTTAGCCGATTCCGGGACACAGGAGATAAGGGAAGGATGTCATATCGAACAGTTTGGTACTGAATTACCTATAGGAACAGCAAGAGAGAGGGTTAGAACCCTCGACAAGGAAATCTTTCCCACTACTAATAGGAAGCCCGTGTTGACCATTTAGCATACATTGGGCATAGTGTAATTTAGGGTTGTTTCTTTCATCCTCAGAACAACCCTAATAATAACAACAACAATATCTATCATCTACGTCTTAAGGATGAAGAAACCAAGGCTTGGAGAAGTTAAATACTTTGCCTAAGACCCCACAGCTAGGAATTGTCTTATTTAGCAGTTTGCCCCTCCAGTTAGAATGAAAGCAAGGATTCTGTCTCGATCGTGGCTGTATTCCTAGAACACTATAGCAGGGGTGATCACTTACATTAGAATCAATGAAATGGTGGAGCCAGGATTGTACCTGTGCGGTCCGATCCAAGGACGTGCCCTCTTAACCATGATGTTATCCTGCTACGTGGAACAAAGAAATGCGCGGCCCTCCCCACCTCCACCTCAAGAATTCTTTGTGACAGCTCTCATCACCTCCTGTTGGGAGCTGAGAGCCTCAGATTCCTTAGTGGACAGGGCGTAGGAGTCAGGAGGGGAGGTCCTTGGGTCACTAAGGGGAACAGAGAATGAGGGAATCCAGGGGTTGTCAGGTCAGCTAAGTTCCTCTGGCTGGGGGCCACCAGGCCTATTTTAACCAGCCACCTGTCCATTTCTGTCTCCACTAGCCAAGTCACAAGTTGTAGAGAACCTCAGCCCTCTGAACAGCCTCCTTATCCTGGTACCCAGGGCAAGGCAGAGCACACTGGAAAGCCCCACTCACCAGGCAGACTGATAGAGTATCAAGAAGGCCAGAGTGAAGTAAGGGCTGTGAGTGGGAGGTGAGGAAGGGACAAGGACATCAGCATCTCGGCCTTCCAGCTTCTCCAAGCCTTCTCTAGAGGCTCCTGTTTCCAGCACTCAAATCTCTCCCGTGCAAAGCTTGGCAATTCCCTCCTCTGCTCTTTTCTTCTAAGCACAGTCTGTTCCTAGGCCCCAAGTCTCACCAGAACCAGGCTCTCCACTTGCAAACCAAAGGGCCCTCTCCCCCTAATCCCAAGGCATGTGCCCTTCTTTTCTCTCGGGGCTGCGATGAGGGCCGCAACAGCTCGGGTGTCCTGCCCTGCTATCTCGGGTTGCACATGCTGGGCATGTAGGGAATGCTCTAAGCATCTGCCAGAAAGGGGGTGGGGGGAGAAACCAGACTGGAAAGGAAGGAAGGGAAGACAAAAGGCTGTGGGGTCAGTGCTGCCCAGAGGAGAACAATTTTGCAAAGAACCAGTCTCTGCATGTGCTGGAGCCCATCCCTGCACCCAGAACAGAAAACTGCTATGTTAGGGGAAGAAGGGGAGATGCTCGGAGCAAGGCCAGGAAGAGAGGACAGCAGCTAACACGTAAGGAAAATCCCAGGAGCTAGTCCCCCCCACCCCATCTCAGTATCTCTGACCCGATTCTTCTTGGCTCCTAACCCTTATCTCAGGGAAATAGCCCTGCCTACAGCCATGACCACCCAGAAACAATCCTCACCCTAAACCCTAAATCAGGAAGTGGAAGGAGTGGAGTGGTAAAGGAGACACTGAATCCAAGGCCAGGCCCATTCCCCAAATCAGTAAGTCAACCACCACTACCACTCAGGGCTTTCTGGAAGTTCCTTGACCTAGGCAGCCCGCACCTGGTTTTATTCCTTCACGTTTTATTGAGGTACACCAGAGTACAGACTGGAGACCCTCTGCGCCCCAGCTCACTGAATCCTCCCCAGACTCCTTCAGAGGATTCTCCCCCGTGATGGTGAGAACACAGAGCACATTAAATGATGTTAGCCTAAGGAAGTTTGACCTTGGAGAAAAGCTATGGGAGAGGAAACCCAGAGATACACTCCCCACAGTATCCCTCACAATGCTGGGGTCTCCTGGAGAAACAATCTGAGAAGCGTGCCCTCAGATTCAAACCTTAAACTGACAAGCACCGTCTTCTGATAGGAACACCCAAACTTTAATGTGCTCCCTTCCACAACTAAAGATGCCAATCATAAATGCATCTTTTTTAGTCCCAAAGTCTTAATAAACCCAAATATTCACACTCACACTATGAAATGAGTTTTCAGGACCTTTTTCGGAAGAGTTCCCTTAATTTGAACCGCAGGGATTTCTCCTTCACACCCAGGGCTTTTCCCACGTTCCCATCCTTGTTGGTGACATACGCCCCCCCCACCCCCACCCTTGGCACATGAGCCTGTCTCTCCCTTGTTATGAGACCAAACACACACGGAGGTTCCAAATAATAGGAGAGTCTTTCACAAGCCCGCATCAACAGACCTGCTGCCATCAAACAGGTGTTCCCCGCCCCTCGGCTTCTTTAGCAACAACTACAGCTTTCTTAAAGAGCACCCCACCCATCACCCTAGCCCCCAAGAGTTGCCAAATCCTTTCCCCATCTAGCCCCCCTCCACCATCTCGGTTCTACTACAAGGGTCTTCCTCTTCCCCGTCCCACCCCATGCCCAGCGACGGGTGCTCTAATTCTCTAGCGGTAAACGCTGCCGCCGGGGCTCAGTTTCTAGGCCCTAACAGAGGCCCGAGACTTTCCAAAAACCCTCGAGCACCGCTGACAGAGGTCCCCACCACCACCAGCGCCCACCCAGGCTCACCGTGCGGATCTGCCTCCGCAAAAGGTAAATGAAGAAGCTCCAGAGCTTGGCGGCGAAGGCCACGAACGTGCGCAGCCCCAGCAGACACTGCGTCCGCATCATCCCGATGACCCCGGCACCGCCGGCCCCGGGGCCCCCGCGGCCCAGCTCCGCCAGCCCCCCGGGGGCAGCCCCCCGCCACCGGGAGGGGGAACGGGGGCCCCGAGTGGCAGGAGAGGCTGCAGAGAGGGGCACGGAGCGGGCGGCTCAGAAAGCCACCCACGACGAGGGGAAAGCCCAGCGGAACGGGGAGCTGGGGGACAGGCGTGGGCAGCCCGCGGGGGCCCACATGGGCGGGGAGTGGCACCGACGGATTCGCGGAGGTTGCGGGCCGAGACAGGTCGGGCTACGATGGGGTCCTCCGAGACCAGGAGGGAAGGGGATGGAGAATTGGGGGAGGGGGCTGTGGGGGAGGGGGCTAGGGAGAAGGGAGGGAGGGAGAAGGAAGGGGGAGGGGAAGGGGGAAGCGGAGGGTGGCCCGCTGCGCAGGCGCGCTAGGGGGCTGCCCGCGGGAAAGGGGCGGGCGGGGGCAGCGGCGCGCGCAGGGCCGCCGTGGCAGCGAACGGACCGGCTGAGCCAAGGAGCCGGGAAGGAGGGGAGGGGGAGCCGAAGGGCGCGGATGGCTGGACTGGAGCGGCCTCCCCCTCCCCGAGGTCGGGGGTGCCTCAGCCGCTAGGGAGCGGGGCTGCAGCCTCTGCAGCTGGATTTCCCACTCTGACAGGCGCCATTTTACCGCCCAAAGGCCTCCCTCCTTCTTTCTTCCCCCCTCCTCTTCCCCTCTGACACTACTTCCGGTGGTGACGTGTATTCGCTTCACCGGGGCTGAACTTCCCCCTACTCTGTCTTCGGGGGTGGGGATAAGGAAAGTGGATCGTGCTCCGAACAAGGCCCCAGTATCGCGCATGCGCGGAGGGTGGCGATGGGGCGGGGCCTGGGGCAAAGCAGGCCCGCCTCGAATTGCATGGGCGGGGCGGAGTGACGTCACTTGCGCCAGAGGCTCCGACAGTCGGGCGGGCTTGCGCGGCCACTTGCCCCTCCCGACCCACAGACAACTGCCCCAATGGCTCTTCCCGCCCTAGTCACGGTAAAAATGTAGAGAGGGGCGTCGTCCCTGCGTCTGTGCACCAGGGCTCAGGAGGGGTCGCTCCGCGTGAGCCTTCCTGGGATAGTGAACCTAAGCACCACTCACGCCAGGTTACGCCAGGTCTTAGTGGTGGGAGAGATCGTGGATGCCCCGCCCCTTCCATGTGGAGGGGCGGGGCAATGGGTAGTGACGTCATCAGAGGGCGTCCGAAGAGGGACGCGACGTGTTTTGGAGATGCTGGAGTCGCTCTTGGCTCTTGGTGGGCTGGTGCTGCTGCGGGGTGAGGGTCACAGGCACAGGGCCTTAGGAGCAGGGCCCAAGGGGCGGAAGTGGAGAGGAAGGGCCGTGGGTAAGAGGCCAGGGGTGGAGGTCCCTACCGGTTCGCGAATGCGAAAACCTCAGTGTTCTCAGGCTGTTTATCCGTCCCTCGCTCTCTCCAGACTCCGTGGAGTGGGAGGGGCGCAGCCTCTTGAAGGCGCTTATCAAGAAATCTGCACTGTGGTGAGTATCCCGCAGCGTCTCGCTGTCCTACCCGAGAAGGGAGCCTGGGCCCCACTCTTTGACACTCCCCCTCATCTCTGCCTCAGTGGGGAGCAAGTCCACATCCTGGGCTGTGAAGTGAGCGAAGAAGAGTTTCGTGAAGGGTTTGACTCCATTATCAACAGCCGGTAAGTGCAAATTGGAAGAGATTTAATTGGATTTGGGACCTCTGTTGCTGAGGAACTCCCCTTCCAGCAACAGGGGCAAACCTGATATGTAGTAGCAGCTACTTGTTCATTGAATGGATATGGGTTTTTCAAGAGGTAGGAATTAATAAGAGGAATGATGAAGAGTGGTATCTGGAGAATCCAAAGCGGGGACCATAGAAGATGAGAGGAACAGAGTAATAAAAGGCCGACAGTACAGGTTAGCACTAGAGGCTGGACTGGAGGACAAGAATAAACGTGTTCTGCCTTTTGAGTTACTCAGAATCTGGTGATCAACATGCATCAGCACTAACTGCAGGGTACATAGGGATTTGTCTTACAGGCAGAAGGAACAGTTTATGCAAAATTAGAGAGGTATGGAAGGCACACCTGTTCATGGGAGATGGAAGAGCTTCCTGAGATCAGACAGAGAGAGGTACCTGGTAGTAGAAGGTCTTACAGAGCACGAAAACGAAAATTTGAGAGGAGAGTGATAACGTCATACCTGTTAGAAAGACTCGTCCAGTGACCACAGTGTGGAGAATGGGTTAGGAGGGGGCAGCCCGGAGATAGGGAGACCAGGTGGGAAGGCTATTGCAGTAATGCAGGTTCACTCAGATGTATAAGTACCGATTAAGAACTAGTTGTGAACCAGGAACTGAGCTAGGCTAGAGCAGTGAATGAAGCCGATATGATTCCTGTTCCAGTGAATCTTAGAGAATAATGGTAGGAGGTGACAGAGGCCTGGCCAAAGACAGTGGCAGTAGGGATGGAGAGTTTAGGACAAATGTAAAAGGACTTTAGCAGGTAGAATTTCCTGGACTTAACAGACTGATGTGGGGTAGAGGAAAGCAGCCAGATCAGGAGGTACCTGAATCCACCTATGTTAGGTGGTTAAGAAAGATTACTTCCTGGTCTGGTTAGCTAAGTGGATAATAACAGTTTACACCTGTCTGTTGAGCCCTAATTTTGTATCAGCTGTTATAGTGGAGGTGATGCTGTAAAGATGGCATTCACAAGAGAAGCAGGAGATAGAAAGATGTCTGGGAACAAGTTCTGCCACTGTGAAGCTTTCCCAGGATTTCTAGTCCATGCCAGTCTCTTTTCCTGAATCGCTATGTTATCTGTAGTTAGTACCTCAGGACTTGATTCTTGACCTTCTCTAAGCTGTCCTACAGGCAGGAACCATGTCTCAGGTCCTCTCTTTTCTCTTTATCCATTCGAGGATGATACACTTTAGGCATCACTTAGTACTGTGCTGTCAGGAGGTTGGTATTCCTATTTTATAAATGAAGAAACCGAGTCTTACAGAGGTGAAGTAATGTATCAGTTAGGTGAACTTGGACAAGTAGAACCAAGCTTGCAGCTCAGGGCTGTCTAATGCCAAAGTCTGTGCTCTCAATTACTATATTCTACTTCTCAGTAAAAACTTTGCACTAGGGCTTCCCTGGTGGTGCAGTGGTTGAGAGTCCGCCTGCCGATGCAGGGGACATGGGTTTGTGCCCCGGTCCGGGAAGATCCCACATGCCATGGAGCGGCTAGGCCCGTGAGCCATGGCTGCTGAGCCTGCGCGTCCGGAGCCTGTGCTCCGCAATGGGAGAGGCCACAACAGTGAAAGGCCCGCGTACCACAAAAAAATACCCTTTTCACTAATGTTTAGGATATTAGTGAAAATCGAGAAACAGCCACAAAGATCAGAAGCTGAATTTGGAGATTAGGGGGAGGGGCAGTAGAATCATGCCTTTCTGTTTCCCTTTGCAGGCTGGTTTACCA
The DNA here is from genome assembly GCF_949752795.1 of Hyperoodon ampullatus. Taxonomy (NCBI): domain Eukaryota; kingdom Metazoa; phylum Chordata; class Mammalia; order Artiodactyla; family Ziphiidae; genus Hyperoodon; species Hyperoodon ampullatus. Next base: position 39,287,719 of record NC_136932.1, on the reverse strand, counting down.
TGACCTCTTTAGAGACCCTCTCAACTGGTCAAAGACTGGGGAAGCCCTTCCTGGGGGTCCCCTGGAAGTCTTGAGGGCCCTGAGCAGGAGGACAGATCCTGGCCCTGTCACCATTGCTCTCGATTCCCTCAGCTGGCTGCTGCTTCACCTTCCCTGCACCACACTCTGCCAGACTCTGCACACTCTGAGCCATCAGGACTCCTGCCATGGTGAGACTCCTCCTTCGTTTCTTCCCACCATACATTCCCCCTGCCAAGGGATGTGCCCCTTTCCACCCTAACAGGAAACATATCAGGGATCTCCAATTGGACTTCCTTCCATCTCTTTAGCCTTTATTCTAGTTATTGGTTTCTTCATAATGCTATCTACTAATTACTCTTTTTTTTCTTCTCCAAGTTTATTTTTCCCTCATTCATTTCATTCATTCATTCAACAAACATACACATACATACACTGTATCAGGCACAGTTCTAGATAATGGAAAAATAAAGGCTAACTGTAGTCAGGTCCTTGCCTTCCAGGAGCTCAAAGTCCCGTAAAGGTATAGACAAGTAAACCAGCAATTACTAGAAAGTCTGATAAGGACCACGATGATAAAGGAACATGCACAGAGTACCTTAAGGAAGGAATGTCTTGAAGAGCAAGGGCCAGTTTGTCCAGCTGGGGGCACTGGGACTAGCCCTAAGGTACAGTGGGTACTAGAATGGGCTTTAGAGTCAGATACCCAGCTCGGTATACAGGTGCTTGGTCTCACAGTGCTTCCATTTCCTCAGTAAAAGCCGAGGAAGGAGGGAGTTTATAGTATGAAGATGAACCACTTGGAATTGCTTTTTTTGTAGATCAGATATGATCAAATGTCAGCAATTCCATACAGTCCAACCTAAAAATGCAAGTATTTAGTGCAGTGCCTGACGCTTTGTAAATGCTGGTAAAAAGGGAGGGAAGGAAAGAGGGGATCTAAGGCACTGACTGGGATCTTGTCAAGTTCCCGACACTGCAGATAGTTCAGTGTGTAAGAGATGAGGCTGGAAAACAAGCGGAGAACAGATGCTGAAAGTGTGGATTCCATCCTGAAGGCCTTGAGGCGCTCCTGTGGATTGAGGTCAGAGCGGTGCCTTGATTCGATGTGCATTGGAATAAGAAAGTGTTTTAAAGGTGAGGGCTGAAAGAGGTCAGAACAGGGCAGTGACACTGGCCGAGGTCAGTCAGGATCCTGGCAGGGCTCTGAGAGAACGTGGCCCTCTCCTTCCTTTTTTCCTCTTCACTATTTGATCCCAGGCCTCCCCCGAATGCTCCCTACTGCCCTTCGTGCACCACCTTTCTTGTGCCTCTCCAGGTGACAGCTCCCCAGGAGAACAGGTGCATGTGCTGGGCCTGCTGCATGAAGAGCTTCACGGCCCAGGCCCCTTGGGAGCACTGAGCAGCCTTGCTCAGACCGAGGTGACCCTGAGTGGTGCGATGGGCCAGGCCTCAGCCCACATCCTCTGTCGGAGGCCCCAACAGCGTCCGACCCACCAGGTCAGAAGCACAGGAGAACTGGAGGTTGGGGTCAGAGAGGAAGAGCAGTAAAATGGCTGATGCGATGGAGCACTTCCCTGGGCTCTCATGGTTTGAACATTGACCTCGTTGTATCTCCACAGCTGCCCTGTGAGGTAGATTGTTTTATTATCCCTGTTCTGTAGCCTGGAAAGCTCGGATCCTGTGAGCTTAACCAATGAAAGATACTACCTTCCAGGAGATGAAAAAGGAGAGCAAGAGCTGGAAGCAGCCAGTTACATAAGTGGCTGGGAGCTGGGGTGGCAGGTCCTGGTTCTCTGGTTTGTTCAGTAAGACGAAAAAAAACCTTCTTAACACTCTTCTTTCTTCTCCCCAGACTCAGTGGTTCTCTGTCCTTCCTGACTTCAGCCTGGAGCTCCAGGGGGGGCCGCCTCTAGAATCCCAGGCTTACCCAGATCCTCATACTCCCTCGGTATCTAAGAGAGCCAGGGCCGGAACAAGGGGATGCAGTTTGGAGTCTGGAGAAAGGAGAGAGGGGGATAAAGACTGCAGAGGTTGGGGGTGGGGTCAGGGATTTCAGTGATGGGGCAGAGTGGCAGCATCCTTTGTCTCTACAGATGGACCCCACGACTCATTTGACTTTTAACCTTCGCCTGTCCAAGAAAGAGAGAGAAGCCAAAGATAGCCTGACCCTGCCCTTCCAGTTCAGCTCGGAAAAGTAAGGTTGGGGCCTCAGTGCCTGGATCCCTGAGCTGAGCCCAGCATCTGGGCCTAAGAGGTGGGGCAACAGCAGGTTGTTGATTAACCTCTTAGACTTTATAGAGGCTGAAGTCCACTTCCAGAGGCACGTCTGGGGAGGGGTTCTCTACCCACCCAAACCCCAGCAATGGGAAAGGTCCTTTATGTCTTTTTTCTCTCCGTTAGAGCCTTGGGTCCCAGCTCCACAGATATCCCCAAAGTAATCTGGGCCTGGGTTGAGCCAGACCAGACCCTGGGGAAGCGGCCCTGTCTCCAGGCAGCGGTGCTAAGAGGACAGGAAGCTAGATGGGTATGGCAGAGGCAGGTTAATAAAGGCTTAGTAGATGCCTGTTGTCCTGTGCCCAGTGTGTGGGCAGGTGAAGCAAGACTTCGGCGGGATCCTTGCCCTCAAGCTGCTAAGAACTTAGGCTATTATGAGAGCGGTATAAGAGTATCTACCCTGTACCAGGTGGTGCTTCTGTGCTAACTAAACGAGGTCACACAGGGGGACTTAGACCAAGAAAATATGGAGGCCAAAGAGGGAGTCACTGTCACAAGGAAAGAGGGTATCCAGACATGACCCATTACCCACCCTCACCAGCACCAATCTCCCTTTATGTCTTCTCAGACAGCAGGCTCTACTGTGCCCTGGGCTGGGCCAGGCTACCAGCCACATTTTCTATGAGCCAGATGCTTACGATGACCTGGACCAAGAAGACCCAGATGATGACCTAGATGTTTAACTGGCCAGGAGATGTGACTAGACTGTAATTGGAGGAAGAGAGACACCTTGGGCCCATAACCATCCTTCCATTGTTTGCGTTGGCCTTAGCCTGTCTCTGCCCCATCTTTGTTCCCTGTGTCGGTGGAGGCCCTGCCCTGTGACCCATGAGCCAGGGAGCAGCTTCCAGTGAGGAGAGAAAGTGGAATGGGGGCATAACGGAAGGTGACACCACCCCCCAACAAGCCTAATAAAATCTTAATTTTTAAATTAAAAACAAAAGCTCTTTGGTCGCTATTTAAGCAAGAGTTGCGAGTGGATAGGATTGGAGGCTGGGAGGGGATGAGGGAAGCCAAGATCATGAGTCGTTTAGAGTCAATAGTCAAAAGTGTTGGGGACTGAATGACTGAAATAGTGGAGCTGGAACAGCCTTGCACACCATTGGTGCTCACTAAATGTTTTTTTAACTGAAGTAGGTACACTTTAGGTTCTAGCTTCCCTGCAAGGATCTGGGTTGGAAGAAAGCAGATGCCCCGAAGGGAAAAAAAGTCTACTTTGCAAAACATATTTTTATTACTGTACAAAAAGCACACCCTCCCCCTTTTTGTCTCCCCGCCACCCAACACCCCAGGGAACTGTACATGGTGTGCTGGGCTAGAGTGACCGCAGGCTTCTGCTCGGCACCCTGCCCACGGGTTGAGCTCTCTGCCCCAGGTCCTTTCAGATGTCTGGGGGCACCTCTAGGCTGCCAGGCTGGGGTAAGGGCGTCCCAGCTTACACATACTCCTTGGCAGAGTTGGGCTTAGGGTAGGAGCGGGGTGCACGGTACCCAACTTTGCTCTCACTCCCAGGACAGGAGCAAGAGAGCAGTGCACCTCCCAGGAGGACCAGAGCGGACCCTGCCCAGCCAATGAAGATGGCAGGACCAAACTCATACCTGTGGGGAAAGGATTGGGGTCAGAAACCCTGGCCTGCCTCTCCCGACCCCAGACCCCTTAGGAGGCAGGGCTCTCTTACTTACTTAACATTCATGGGGACCAACGGGTTGTAAAAGTCTGTGACAATCTGGTGGCCATACCAGGAGCAAGCTATCAAGGCAGCAAGACCTGGAGAAAGAATGAGGATTCAGATATTGTGAGCCCCCCGCAAACCAGCACCGTGCCCACCCTTACCCCTCCAGGATGGGCAAGAACAGTCCTTGGGCCCACCTTGGACTTGTTGCTCACCTGCCAAGATGAAAATGATGCCTCCGGCCATGGCTGTACGGGCCTTCTTCACTTTGTCGTCCCCCCCACAGTTTGTACACTTCATGCCCATCGTGGCCACGAACGTGGCCAGGAAGCCCAGCACCAGGGAGACCACCATTAGGGCTCGGGTGGCCTGCAAGGCCGCTGCAGGAAAGGGGGAAGGATGCTGTCCTTGATGGAAATGCCAGCGGCCCTCGGATGGCTCCAGCCTCTGAGCCGCCGGCTGCACCCACTCGCCGCAGGCCTGGGGCTCCCTCGACGCCCAAGTCCCAGGCCAGAGCGGGTGGATCCCGCCCCCTCCCGACTCCGCGGGCCTTCCCGCTCCGCCCCGCCCTCTCGGCTCTAGGATCCGCCCGGGGCGCCAGGGTTTCGACGAAACTGCTCCGGGGAGGGGAAAGGGTGAAAGGGTACATCGAAGAGGAACCGAAGTGGTGGCCTGAGCCCCGAAAGCGGTGGTCGGAGACCCGACGCCGCCCGCAGATCCCGGTCCTCGTCCCAGCTCTGACCCCACTATCGAGGCCACGGTTTGTGGCTTCGGCTAATCTGCCGATAAGATTAGAAGCCGCAGGCGGCGTCCCAGGACTGACAGGGTGCACGGCTCCTCGGCCCTCGGTCCGACCCCGCGGCCCCCAACCCAACTCCGAGGCCTCCAGCTCACGCCGCCTTTTGTCAGAGAAAAGGGCGGGAGATGGCGGAGGCCGTGGCCTCCTCGGGGTGGGGGGAGGGGAAGGCCCCGCCCCAGGACTCGGCTTCCCGGGAGGTGCTTGGGCCGCCGGCCGCCAAGCCCGAAGACTAGGCCGGTCCGCGGGCGAAGAGGGGCGCAGCCGGCCCCGGAGGCGCGCACGTGCGACCCCAGAATCTCGGCCCGCGGCGTCCCCAGCCCGACCGCTTCCGCTTCCTCCTCTCCGCCCGCCCTCGCCGGCAACCCAGGGCGTCGGGCCGTGTGGCCTGGGGTCGGGGCCCGCGCCCACCCCGCTACCTCGGCCCTGGACGCGTTCGCCCCGTCGGTCCCGCGGCCTTACCGGGCAGGGCGAGCACCGAGTCGTACATTTTGCAGCTCATCATGCCCGTGCTCTGCGTGACGCAGTCCATCCACAGCCCCTTGTACATGGCCTGGGCGGTGATGATGTTGTCGCCGGCGTACGAGCTCACCTGCCACTGCGGGATGGCGGTGCACGCCACCAGGCCCACCCAGCCCAGTAGAGCCATGGAAAAGCCCAGCAGCTGCAGGCCCGAATTGGCCATTTCCGCCCTCAGAAAAGACGGGAGGCGCTGGGCTGGCGAGTTTTGTCACCCAAAGAGGCAAAAAAGTTTTTGGTCGAGTGCTTGCAAATCTTGTCACCGAAGTAAACACAAATCTACCCCTCCGGCGGGGCGAGGATCTCACAGCAGAGGGAACAGGACTGGTGGCCGACAAAAGCAATCCGCGAAGACCCGGCAGTTCCCTCCGGCGCTCGGCGACCCTTCCCAAACAAAAGGTGGAGGGGCCGTGTGGGCGCGGTCCCGGATGCTGGAAGTCCCCAAAGTATCCTGGGCTGTCGGCCCAAGGCTGCTGTGCGAAGAAAGGTCGCTCAGCGGTGAGCGGGCAGGTGCGGGCGGACAGGTGCGGCGCACCTGAGTATATGTAGGTCGTCGGGGGCGCGCCCCCGCGGGCACCGGGAGCGCGAGGCGGGGAGGGACCGGAGGGGCGGCCGAGGATGACCTGACGTCACCGAAGGGACACTCACCTGAGCCGGAAGTCCTGGCCCCCACCCCTCCCGGCCCAGGTGAGGAGGAAGAAACCTGAGCACCAGGGTCACGCCCCTTCACTTACCGGGCTTGGACCGCCGGAGGGGAGGAGGCGGAGTCTTCTCGGGAGTCCCAAGCTCCGAGTAAGCCCCTCTGGACTGGAGGTCCCTCGGGCACCAGGATGTCCCTTCCCCTCTCCCCGACAGGTGCGCTAAGAGCGCGGCGGAGCCGGAGCCGGGGGGATGCCCCAGGCCAGCCTTGGCTCCACCTTTCCCCCACGCAGGGACTCTCGGGTTCTACTCTGGGCGCTCTTTGTCCCGCCCTACTTTCGCCCCAACCCTCTGCTCTTTTTCTCCTTTCCTAGCCGATCCCACCTTCAAGGGCTCTGGCTCCAATCCCGCAGGACTCCCCACTTCAGCAGCCTTATTGGAGTCTCCACCGCCAAAGTCACCTCCTAGCACCCACCCACCCCTCGCCGCTGTCGCCCTCCAACAGACACCCAGCTTCCAGGCATGGCGCCCCAACACCCCCCATCTCCTTGGCCCCCTATTCCGATTCCTGCTTGACATGACTTAACGGCGGGGCCGTTGGCACCCCACCTCCCAGCGTTCACTATCCCATCCCGTCTCAAGGGTCCTTGTAGCAGAAGGAAGAAACCGCTGAGGCCAGAAGCCAGCAGAGGGTGGGAGCAAGGTAAGGCCAGGGTTAGAGTCTTGGCCACACCCATCATTCCTCTCCCTTGGAGTCTTTCCAACTCGTCCTCCACCTTTCCCTCTTCTTCCTCCCCCAGCCCTGCACACATTTCTCTCCCTCATTCTGAGCCTGGACCTGCCCCTTTATGTGCCCTCTCCCACCCTCTCACCATTCTGTCCTCCAGAACACCTGGCTCTAATGTGGCCTTTGATTCAGCCCTCAGATTGCCACCTCACCCTCAGGTTTCTTCTCTCACTCTCCCTGAGCTATGTATGGCCCCATCCTTTCTCCACACATCTCCTCCAAGCATCCCCCATTTATTCATTCCTCCCTCATCTGTTATCATCTCCCCTTCCTGTCTTTTCCGCTTCCTATTTTACTCCCCACTCTTTTGGTCTACCTTTGTACCCTATTTCCAGCCCCCTTGGAGCCCAGCATCACCGAGTAGCCTTTCTTTACATCTTCCTGAGTGCACACCGCTGCCACCCCCTTGTCCAGTTTCTTCCCAATCTTCCTCTCCTCCAACCTCCTGACACGGCTCAGGCTCACACACCTTTCTTACTCCGTCTCTCTCATTTAATTTTTCTCTCTCCTTTTTTTATCTCAACTCTCTCCCATTTCCCGTCTTTGCTCCTCCCTCTCAAACATTTCTCTCTTTCCTTCTTTTATTCAATAAAAATAATTAAAGGGCCCTTCATGCTCAGCTAATTAACCTGCTTTTCTATAAAATGCAGACTTTCATGAATTCTTTATTATTCATTTTAATTTTTCTACCTTTTGATTAATGGTGAGGTTTTGTTTTGTTTTGTTTTCAGGTGCTTTCCAGCTCTGAAATTCCATGTTTCTCATTACATAAGTATATCCAGCTCCTCTCCAGGTTAAGACCATCTCAGGCCAAGCCACCATCACCTCTTGCCTGGACACTGCAACTGCCTCCTAAACCAATCTCCCTGCTTCCCTGCTTGTCCTTCTAAAGTCTGTCCTCCGGAATAACTTAAATCTTGTCACTTCCTGTTTAAAATCCTTAAAACTTCCAATGGCACACTTTTGCTCCTATTGCTGCATTGGATTTGGCAAATAAATGCCACACTGTGGCTTACCAGACTCTGTGCGTCAGCCACACTTCCTGAACCGTGCTATGTGCCTTCCCACAACAGTGCCTTTGCACTCTGTTCTCTATGCCTGGGTGCTCATCTCCATCTACCCCACCCAACCTCCCACTACCTTGCTAACCGACTCATCCTTCAGCTCTCAGCTCAAATATTACTTCTCCTGGGAAGCCTGGCCTGACTACCCCATCCCAGGCTGAGTCAGATCACCTGCTGAATGCTCTCACCGCTACATGTACTTTACTTTCAAAGCTCTTATCATGCTTAGAAACTATTTACCTTGTGTGATTATTTACTCATTGTCAGTCTCCCCACTGTACTATAGGTTCCAAGAGGGCAGAGATATGCCTGAATTTTATCACCAATAAATAGTTGATGAATGAATGATTAAATTGCAAATTAACAAAATTTTCATCCACTTGTTTGACAAGTAGATATTTTCTGAGTCCCTATGTAATGTACCAGGCACCATGCTTGACATGGGGGCTACAGCTATAAACAAGAGGACACTGCGGACTTCCCTGGTGGTCCAGTGGTTAAGACTCTGCACTTCCACTACAGGGGCCACGAGTTCAATCCCTCGTCAGGGAAGTTCTGAATGCCAGGCAGTGCAGCCAAAGAGAAGAAAAACAAAAAAACAAGAGGACACTGCACTCAGGTAACTTAGATTCTAGAGGGAGGAAGCGGGCAATAAAGACATAAAAATGGTGCATGCTTTGAAGGCAATAAAATAGGATAATGTGGTGGATGAGCTTGGGTCCACTCCAGAGTGAGGTCAGGGAGACCTTTCTAGGAAGGGACTGTTAAATAATGAGCCAGCCAGGGGAGAACCATGTTATAGGTAGAGGGAACAGCAAGTGCTAAGACCCTGTGTCGATTGTCCCTTTGAGACTTGTTATATTAACTTAAAGCAGGATCTCTCAACCTTGGCAGTGTTGATACTTGGTACCAGATAATTCTTTACTATGGGTGACTGTCCTGTGCATTATAGGATATTTAACAGCACCCTTGACTTCCACTGATTTGATGCCGGTAGAACCCTCCCCAACACCCCAGTGTGACAATCAAAAATGTCTCCAGAATAAACAACAAGGTCCTGCTGTATAGCACAGGGAACCATATTCAATATCCTGTAATAAACCATAATGGAAAAGAGTGTGTGTGTGTATTTGAATCACTTTGCTGTACAGCAGAAATTAACACAACATTGTAAATCAACTATACTTCAATAAAATAAAATTTTTTTAAATGTCTCCAGACATTGCCAGATGTCCCAGTGAGGGGATGAGCAAAATTGGTCCCAGTTAAGAACCACTGATTTAAAGTGTGACCAGTCAGCATCACTGTGGATTTTTTGCTCTAGTAGCCTTCAAGTGAAGAGTTGGGTCCAAGGAGCAAGTGGATGGATGGTTGGAATTAACCAGGATTTGGATTTTGTTAAAAAGAGAGAGGGGCTTCCCTGGTGGCGCAGTGGTTGAGAATCTGCTAATGCAGGGGACACGGGTTCGAGCCCTGGTCTGGGAGGATCCCACATGCCGCGGAGCAACTAGGCCCGTGAGCCACAAGTACTGAGCCTGTGCGTCTGGAGCCTGTGCCCCTCAACAAGAGAGACCGCAATGGTGAGAGGCCCGCGCACCGTGATGAAGAGTGGCCCCCGCTTGCCACAACTAGAGAAAGCCCTCGCACAGAAACGAAGACCCAACACAGCAAAAATAAATAAATTAATTAATAAACTCCTACCCCCAACATCTTCTAAAAAAAAAAAAAAGAGAGAGAGAGAGAAGGGGGAGTTCCCTGGTGGACTAGTGGTTAGGATTCTGGGCTTTCACTGCTGTGGCCTGGGTTCAATCCCTCATCAGGGAACTGAGAATCCAAAAGAAAAGGAAAAAAAAACAGAGAGAGAGAGAAGGGATTTTAAAGTATTTGCATGAGAGTGATTATGTGCTAGATCATGGATATAAATTGGGTATAAAATAGAGTAAACATAAAAAGGAGTCGGTGTCGGCGGATAGTGAAAAACTGATTGGGTCAATGGTTTCAAGGTCTCCATGAAGTGAAAGGAGTAGGGATACATGAGTAGATGACCCGGAAGGCTAGGAGGTGATCATAAGAGGTGCGAAGCTTGAATTCAATAAACTGGAAGAGGGTGTTTTAGGAGATGACAGAGCCGTGAGTAGGGGCCTGAGGGTGGGCTGAAGAGAAAGGTCACTGGAGAGGAGACTGAGGGCTGAGAGACTGTAAGTCGGTGGAGTACCCTGGTGGGCTTTGAAGTCAACAGCAATGATGATGAGAACATGGGTGTAAAGAGGAAGACGATGAGCCAGTTGCTAAAGTTGTCAGTGAATGTGGGTGAAGGATCAGGCTGAAAGACCCCAGCAACAATTAGAGGTCGTGGGCGATATACTTCCAGAGATGAACGTCATAGGAGCAGAGGATTTTGAAGGATGAAGGAAGAATAATGGTCTAAAGTAGCACTGAGGATCAGTACTCCCAGCTCCAGACCCTGAGGTGTATGAAGTAGGACCAAAAATAGGCCTTTATTAAAAAGGCTGCTGGGACTTCTCTGGCAGTCCAGTGGTTAAGACTCTGTGCTTCAGGGAGATCAGCTCAGTGCTTTGTGACCGCCTGGAGGGGTGGGATAGGGAGGGTGGGAGGGAGACGCAAAAGGGAGGGGATATGGGAACATATGTATATGTATAACTGATTAAATTTGTTATAAAGCAAAAAAAAAAAAAAAAAAGGACTCTGTGCTTCCACTGCAAGGGATGCAGGTTTGATCCCTGGTTGGGGAACTAAGATCCCACATGCCATGCAGCGTGGCAAAAAATAAATCAATTTAATTTTCAAAAAAGGGCTGCCGGGGAAGTGTGTCCTCCAAGACAGCCAGGTTTCCGAAAGGAACATTCAGAGAAGAGGCTGGCATATAAGGATGATGACAGATGTTGAGTCCAGAAGTCACAGTGGAAGAATTTGAAAGATCAAATTTGGTTGGAATATTGGATCAGGTTAGGGGACCTACACCATATGAGGTAGGCAACCTGATATGGAAACCCTACCAACTTGTTTATTTCTATGGAAAAATATGTTTTGAGTTCTGAAAAAAACTGATAAATAAGTGAACTCTGGAAACTTGCAATGTTATTTTAATATTATGTATTATAACTCAAAAACTCATTATTATACAGGTCACTGGTGATTATTTTACTGGTCAGACCAAGAAGTTACACATCCAAGGCAGTTAAAATATTCCAGATTCCAATTCCACCCCATTCAGGAATTTATTCTTGGGCTTCAATTGCCTCATCTGTAAAATAGGAATGATAATATTTTGCCTGCTTAGGAAACAGGATGCTGGTCCAGATAATCTCCTATGGTTCAGCCTGGAGTGCATTTTGAGATACAGATCTGGAGAAGGAGTGAAAAAGTGACCAACTCATTTTCTGAGGCTACGTTACTCTTGCCTCTGAAATCAGTTAAGGGTAATATAAGTATTATAGGCCCATTTCATTTATAAATACAGATGCAAACATCATTAATATTACTTAACCGAATGTAAAAAATGTATTTAAAGAGTAATACATTACAAACAAGAACAGTTTATCCCAGGAATGCAAGTGTTTCAATATTAGAAAATCCATCAATGTAATTTACCACATTAGTAGATTAAAGAAAAAATATATATGGTTACCTCAATCAATAATTTTAAAAAGAATTTGATAAGGTTCAACACCTACTTATGATAAGAATTTTTAGCAAACAAAGATTATGGAGGAAATTCTTATACTTAATGAAGAAATTTTAGACTCATGTCTTTTGTGATTGGAAAAGGACAAAGATGTCCACTGTTACCCTTTTTGCCTGACAGAGTCCTGGAAGTCTTGATCAATACTACAAGGAAGTGAAAGAAATACATAGTGCAAAGATTGAAAGGGACGAAATAAAACTGATTTGTAGGGACTTCCCTGGTGGTGTAGTGGTTAAGACTCTGCGCTCCCAATGCAGGGGGCCTGGGTTTGATCCCTTGTCAGGGAACTAGATCCCACATACATGCCACAACTAAGGAGCCAGCGAGCCGCAACTAAGGAGCCTGCCTGCCACAACTAAGACCCAGTGGAACTAACTAACTAACTAAATAAATATTTTTAAAAAACTGATTTGCAGATAATATTATCATCTACTTGGAAAACTGGATAGAATCAACAGACAGTCTATTAGAACCATCAGTGATGTTCAGCAAGGTCGCTGCATACAATATGAACCTACAAAAAGAGTCACTAGTATTTTACTACATGAGCAATAACTAATTAGAAAATGTCATTTAAAAAATAACACTCGGGCTTCCCTGGTGGCGCAGTGGTTGAGAGTCCGCCTGCCGATGCGGGGGACACGGGTTCGTGCCCCGGTCCGGGAGGATCCCACATGCCGTGGAGTGGCTGGGCCCGTGAGCCATGGCCGCTGGGCCTGCGCGTCCGGAGCCTGTGCTCCGCAACGGGAGAGGCCACAGCAGTGAGAGGCCCGTGTACCGCAAAAAAAAAAAAAAAAAAAGAAAAAAAAATAATAGCACTCAGTTTGCATCACTGACAAAAATTATGAAGCATCTAGGGAACCAAGTATTCATAAGACCTCAGTGGAAGAAAAAATTTAATTCTACTAAAAAACATAGAAGATGACTTGAATAAACAGAGAGATAGTCCATGCTCTTAAATGGGATGACTTAACATTATAAAGATATCAGTTGTCCCCAGAATAACTTACAATTTGATATATTACCCATAAAAATTCATATGGTGGTTGTTTTTTGTTTTGGGGTTTTTTTTTTTTTTTGAAAGATCTTGATAAGTTTACCCTCAAATTTGTTTGCAGCAATAAGAAAAAAACCAAAAAAACAAAATACCACAAATGGTTAAGTTGACACTGAGAGGGAGGATTTCTCCGGTGGTCCAGTGGATAGGACTCCACGCTCCCAAGTTCAATCCCTGCTCGGGGAACTAGATCCCACATGCACGCTGCAACTAAGAGTTCACGTGCCACAACTAAGAAGTGCATATGCCGCGACTAAGGATCCCTCACTAAACATGCCACAATGAAGATCCTGCGTGCTGCAACTAAGACCCAGCACAGCCTAAATTAATTAATTATTTTTAAAAAGTTGACGCTGAGTGGTAAGAGTAACAAGAGGGATCCTGCCCTTCCAGAAATTTAAACTTGCTATAAAGCATCCAGCAACAATAACAGTATACTATTAGTGCAAGGACAGATACACCAATGGAACAGAATACCAGAGACAGACACTTGTATATATCAGAATCGGACATGTGGTAAATGTGGCTCAATATGAGAAAAATAAATTGGATCCCTAACACCCAAAACAAGGATGAACTCTAGATGGATTAAAAAGAGCTAAATATGAAGAGTAAAACTATAAAGTTATTGGAAGAAAAGGTGAATTTGTGATGCAGAAATGGAAAAGAACATATGCAAAATTTCAAAATCACAAACCCTAAAGGGAAAATTGGTCATTCTGATTACACCAAATTTAAGGATTTCTATTAAATGAAGTTCACCGAAGAAAAATTAATAGGCAGCTGATACAACCATAGAAAATAGTTGCAGTGTCCAAATCTGACAAAGAACTGATATTATTTGTTTAAATGTCTTGCCCATCAACAAGAAAAATATTCCAAGAGAAAATGGGCAGAGAATACAAGGAGGGAATCTGCAGAAAATGACGGCCAAAGTGCTAACAAGTGTTTAAAGGGATGCTCCAAGCCGTTAAGTAATCAGAGAAAACTACCGTAAGATATCACCTTTCACCTACTGAACTGACAAATATTAGAAATCGAAGCAAATTCTCATTTGATTAAAATCTCATATAGCCCATTCTGAATTTTAAAATATTGACCATCTTAAGTGTTGGTGAGGGTGTGGAAGAACTGGAACTGTCAGACATTGCTGGTGGGAATGTAAAATGGGACAACCGCTTTGGAAAACAGTTTGGCCAATTCATAAAAAATTACACACTACTGTCTGCTGCTAAGGTTTCCACTACAGATGCAAGAAAAAAGTGTCCTGGCACTTTCTGTCTGTCTCATTGTGGCAGCCCAGACTGAGTGGGGGAAATATAGGGAAAAATTATTTGCAACTCAGAAATGACCTTGTGAGCAGTAAAAGCCTGTTTTACTCACACACACACACACACACACAAAAAAAAAAAAGTTACACATACACCTATCATATAATCCAGCCGTTCTAGTCCTAGGTATTTTCCAAGAGAAATGAAAGCATACATGTCCTTACAAAGACTTGTATGTGAATGTTCCTGGAAGCTTTATTTGTAATGGCCCCAAACTGGAAATAACCCAGATATCCATCAACAGGTGAATGGATAATCAAACTAATTACTATTGATAATCAAATCAATGATATTTCCCAACAAAAAGGAATGAACTCGTAATACACGCAACAACATACATGAATCTCAAAATAATTACAGTAAGTAAAAGAAACCCAGACAAAAAGAGTACGCTCTGTATGATTCCATTTGCATAAAATTCTAAAAAATGCAAACTGGCCCAAAATGACCGAAATCAGATCAGTGGTTGCCTAGAGGCTGAAGAGAGGAATTACAAAGAGGTACAAGGAAACACTGCGGGTGATGGATATGTTCATTATTTTGATTCTGGGGAGAGTTTCATGGGTGTATACACATGTCAAAACTTATCAAATTACGGATGTTAACCTGACTTATTGTGGTAATCATTTCGCAATATATACAAATACAGAATCATTATGTTATACAGCAGAAATTAATGTTACATGTCAGTTATACGTCAATTAAAATTTTTTTTGACTTACCAAATTGTACATTTTATTTCATAAAAAAATTTTTTTTCTTTTTTCTTATATGTTTTCTGTGTTGGGTCTTCGTTGCTGCGTGTGGGCTTTCTCTAGTTGTGGTGAGCAGGGGCTACTCTTCGTGGCGGTTCGTGGGGTTCTCATTGCAGTGCGCAGGCTTCTCATTGCGGTGGCTTCTCTTGTTGCGGAACATGGGCTCCAGGCGCACAGGCTTCCGTAGCTGTGGCTCACAGCCTCAGTAGTTGTGGCGCACAGGCCTAGTTGCTCCACGGCATGTGAGATCTTCCCAGACCAGGGTTCGAACCCGTGTCCCCTGCATTGGCAGGAGGATTCTTAACCACTGTGCCACCAGGGAAGTCCCCAAATTGTACATTTTAGATATGTGCAGTTTATAGTTTGTCGATTATATCTCAATAGAGCTGTTCTTTTTTGTTTGTTTTGTTTGTTTTTTTTTTGTTTGCAGTACGAGGGCCTCTCACTGTTGTGGCCTCTCCCGTTGTGGAGCACAGGCTCCGGACGCACAGGCTCAGCGGCCATGGCTCACGGGCCCAGCCGCTCCACGACATGTGGGATCCTCCCGGACTGGGGCACGAACCCGTGTCCCCTGCATCGGCAGGCGGACTCTCAACCACTGCGCCACCAGGGAAGTCCCCAAATTGTACATTTTAGATATGTGCAGTTTATAGTTTGTCGATTATATCTCAATAGAGCTGTTCTAAAAAACAAAAACAATTAACCGTATTCAATTCTATTTTAAGCACTATGTGACTATTACATTATTCATCTTCATTAAAACCCTAAGATGTAGATACTATTATTATCTCCCTTCTCATTTTACAGATGAGGTAAACAAGGCACGAAGAGCTTAGGTAAATTTCCCAAGGGCACGAAGTTAGGAAATATCAAAGCTGGGACTGAAACTCAGGCAGTTTGGGCTCTTAACTACGCTGCTCTGGGTGGATGCTGCCCGAGAGGGTGTGGTGGTAGTGGAACCCTCCCAAACTGCTGATGGAAGTGCAGACTGTGATTGTCATTCTTATGAGCAAGCTGGTAGCTCTTAGTCAAATTAGGTGTAAGTATACCCTATGACTCAGCCATTCTGCTCGGGGGAGATAGATATAAATAAAGACAAAGACCTAGGCAGAGGCAGAGACATATCCCCCATAAAGAGCCTTGTATGAAAATGTTCACTGCCACGTTATTTGTTGCGGTTGGGAAGTGGAGGTGACATGGGTGCTTATCAATGGGATGACTGACATTGTGGAGTATAATGCAACAATAAATTATGCAATAAATAAATAATGCAATAAATTAACTATACAACAATAACTTTGATAATCATAGAACATGAATGGGTTTTTAATATTTTTGGCTGCGCCCTGCGGCTTGTGGGATCTTTAGTTCCCTGACCAGGGATCGAACGCATGCCCCCTGCAATGGAAGCTCAGAGTCCTGACCACAAGACTGCCAGGGAATTCTCTGAATGGGTTTTTAAAACATAGTGCTTACTGAAAATAAGTAAGATCAGATTGAAATATGTAACCAGATGCTATTTACATAAATTAAAAATGTGTGCACGCAAAACAATTCATGTTTTGCAGGTGAGCATTAAATACATTGGAATGGTTGTCTTTTGAGGGAGGACAAATGAGAAATGGGTGTGGAAATAAAAGAGAATAACTTTTTAAATAAAAACAAGATAAGACATAGATCAGTGAGGATAATGTACCAAGAACTGTGTCATTAATTCAATCCTCTGTACCTAAGACCCTCACATATTGACAAAAACAGTGACGGGACAAAGGGAGGAGATGGCATTGCTGGAGCTCAGGGGTCCAAGGTTTCCCTCCAGAAGCTGGAAGCAAAGTGGGCCTGTAGAGTAGGAGCTGGACGCAGAGAGAGGGAAGAAATATCCTGGCTTTCTCCTGTCCTCCAATCTCTTACCTACTGTGGGCTGCACCAGAGAAGAAGGCAGTGAACACAGGAGCTTGAAAACAAAAGCCCACAGGGATCAGCTCCCCATGACATAGGGCAGAGCTTAGGAAGGGCTACAACTGGTTCTGAGATCAAACGGGCCAAAGATTAATTTCTAGGCAAATCAACACACACAGGCTCCAGTGCAAAGTGCCCACTTGTGTCCTGTGTCTCCTTCCTTTTCCATCCTCTCTCAATCGACCTCTCCCACCGTCCCAGCCATTTTTCTTCCTCCCTCCCAACTGTCTCTCCTTATTCCTGTTGTCACTTCTCCTCCTCCATCACTCTCTCCATACACTTTATCTCCTGTATCTAGCTCTGATTTGCTTTCCTTGATTCCACTTTTTCTGGGGTTTAAACTCCTGGAAGCGTCAGAACACAGTATCTGAATGAGATCAGGAATGTGCCATGCCCTGAGTGCCAGGACAGACCCCAGCCCTGCACTCCACCTGCTACGCTGACTTATCAGCTGCCCCCAGTCTGTGCCTCCCTCCAACTCCTTTTTTCCTCTTGGCACCCTTCTTGGCTTTTCCTCTCTCCCTGCCCTCCTCCCTTTGTGGTATTCCAGCATCCCTGGCTTTCCTTTTACCTTCCTGATTGGTCCCTCTCTGCTTCCATCAATCGCTTCTGCTCCTTTCTGCTCATAAATGATTGGTTCTCCTCAACCAGCAGACCTTAGTTCTTCATCTGCATCCCCTTGGTCAGATATGTGGAGCCATTCACCAAAGGTTTCCCTGCTTTGTAATTGCTCCCTAATCCGCATTCTTGGCCATCAGGAGCAGACCCTCGTTCCATTCGTTCAACAAACATTTACTGAGTGCCCACCCCTAGGCTGGGTGCTGGGGATACAGAGGTAAACAAGATGATCATGTGTCCTCAAGGTTAAGGTGCAGAGAAGAAATTATGACAATACACTATATTGGGGACACATGGACTTTTATTTATTTATTTATTTTTGGCTGTGTTGGGTCTTCATTGCTGCACGCAGGCTTTCTCTAGTTGTGGCAAGCACGAGCTTCTCTTGTTGTGGAGCACAGGCTCTAGGCACGCGGGCTTCAGTAGCTGTGGCACGCGGGTCAGCAGTTGTGGCTCGCGGGCTCTAGAGCGCGGGCTCAGTAGTTGTGGCACACAGGCTTAGTTGCTCCGCGGCATGTGGGATCTTTCCTGACCAGGGCTCGAACCTGGGTCCCCTGCATCGGCAGGCAGACTCTTAACCACTGTGCCACCAGGGAAGTCCTGGGACACGTGGATTTCTGGAGGAAAGCCAAGGAAGTTATCACAGAGAGGGTGAGCTGTTTTTGGAGGTTGAATAGGAGTGCTCTGGTATTGCAGACTGAAGGAGTAGCATGGCAAAGGCACCAAGGAGTGAAACAGCAGTGTGTTCTAGGTACAAGAAGTAGTTAGGAATTGACTAAAACTCAAGGGGAGAGGACAGAACGTGACAGAGATGGAAGAGGAAAGGCAGGAGGTTTTGTTCACTCTGAAAAGGGGTTTGAACTTGACAGTAGGCAACAAAGACTTCTGGAGGCAGCGTGAGTGAGAGGTTGGACTGTTTTGTATGGTACTCTGCCCTCCCTGTTGGGAAAGAGGAGGAGCAGGGAGACCAGTCAGGGTGATGGTGGTCTGGACCAAAGTGGCAACAGTACAGATGGAGAAAATCAGATGAATATGAGAGTTTAGGAGGTCAAAACACCACTGTTGATAACTAACTGGATAAAGGGGGGGGGGGCAGGTGCAGGAGAGGAGAAATCAAGCACGACTTCCTCCTTCTGATAGGAGTGACAGGATGGCTAATAGGACCATTCACTGGGATGAGGAAGTTAGCAGGAGGAGCAGGTCTGGACACGCTGATCATGTGAGCTGCCCACCCACGCGGCAGCTGAACAGTCGGATCTGGAGCTCCAGAAAGAGGCCTGGGCTGGAAGTAATGGAAGCCTTAGAGAGGTAGAATGACGGGGACAGTGGGCCGGAGACCACCCTGGCCCGATCCGCTGCGGATCCGCGTTCTCCCTCCAGGTGGCACTAAAGCCCCGCGCTTCTGAGTCCCGTTTTCCCAGACGCGCGCTCTCTGTACTCGGAGTGTTCCGCTGCTCTGGGGACTCGCCACGTCTAGGTCGCGCCCTCCTCGCTGGGCAGGATTTAGCTGGGGATTCAAACCCGGAGCGACCTCTAGAGAGCGTGTCCAAGTCGTCCACGCGGCCAGCACATTCTTGGCGGCTCAGGGGCCTCAGGACTGGTGACGTGGTTGGTGTGACCACCTGTCCCTCGGGCCGCCTCCAGGAACCAACGTGAGGAACCGGTGTAGGGGAAGGGCCAGATAGACAGTGCCCAGAGCAGGGATGCATGGAAAGAGGACCACCAAGGCCAGACACCCGACCCGCTAGGAATGGAATTTCCTGTGCCCAAGGCCATCTCCGCGTGGGAAGCGTGTCGCGGATCCTTTAAGGCTCCGTCTCCCTGCCCTCCCCCTCCCGGGACCGGCCGGGACACCCGGGACCTGACATTTGGCGTCTCCCAATGTGGGAGCTAAAAATAACCATTGTGGGTTACTCCAGGCCATTGCTCCGCACCCACCCCGCGTGCCGGCTCGCGCAGTTTCGGGCCGCCCGAGTTCTCTCCCGGGCAAGTGTACCTGGCCCGTCCCTTTCTCTCGGACCCCGCCGTCCCGAGCCGCCGCTAAGGGCTTTGAAGTCGCTTCTTCAGCCCCGAACCTTGGCCGGTGGGCGGAGTCCTCACACTGAGGGGAACTTGGCCTCCAGGGTTCCCAGGACCCCCTTTTCAAAACTTCCGGGCCGGAGACCGGCGGGAACCCGAGGGGCGTGTCTCTCCCGGCACGCTGACGGGCGTGGCCTCGCTGGCCTACCCTGCAGCAGGTGCCAAACTCTCAGCCTCAGGCTCAGGAAAGGGCGTGGCCTTTCTGGGGTGTGCGGGCTCCTGGCCAATGGGTGCTGTGAAAGGCGTGGCCCTGGGGGACCGCCGGGGCTGCTCTTCGAGTCTTTCCCCCGCCGGCCAGGCTCAGCCGGATCCCCGGGAGCTGCTCTCTGGCTTCTCGGCTTGTGGCTGTGGGTCCCGCCAGGCTCGCCCTCCGCACAAAGCTCCGCGATCCCCATCGCCCCCGCTCCCTCTGCCCGCCAAGTCTAGGGCCGCAGACCCCCAGTCGCCTCCCTCTCGTCTACGGCAGCTCGTGCATCTCCAGCTCCTAAGACAAGATGCCGTCGGGCTTCCTACAGATCGGCTCCGAAGTAGGGTTTGGCATGCGGGGGCGGGACGCGGACACGGGTCTCGCTTTTCTCGGGCTGGGGTCGCGGTTGGGGTCAGCTAGGGGGCGGTCCTTGCGCAGACGCAGGGGGTGGGGGTGGGGGGCTGGCTATTTATACCCGGGCTGGACAACCCGTGACGGTCGGACTCCAGTCCCTCCAAGAGGCAGAGTGGGTCTGGGGGATTATTCGGGGGCTAGGACAACGGCTGGATTCTGCGAGTCCAGGGTTCGCCCCCTTCTCTAGTTGGCGGCGAGTTGCGCCGGGATCGTGGACACTCTCTGCCCTCAAGAAAGCAGATCCAGGAGGGTCTTGCCCTCCAGCAGCTGTCCGTCTGCCTCGGCTCGCCCGCAACCTTTCGAGGACCGGAGGTTCTCCGTAGGCCCCCCCCCACCCCCACTCTTGGCAGTCCTCCAGGACGCTGAACTTTCCCTCGCCCCACGGTTGGTGGAGGGGTAGAGGGGAGTGTCAGCCCTTCCTCCCCCAGCTCAGGTTTCCGTGTGGAGACAGTCTGTGCCGCCAGCGATCAGCCACCACCGCTACTGCACCTCATACCACCTTCCCGCCCCCATCCCCTGGGCAAGGCTCTCCCAGGCAAAAGCCAGCATGGTCCCCTGCCCTTCGTCGCAGCTTAGAGGGGGAAGGGAGGCCGGGGCGGAGACAGAGAATGCCATAGGCCAGGAGGAATGACCGCGATGTCCTTTTGGGAAATGCCTTTCTTGAGCCTGTTGGGGGCTTCCAGGAGCCCGCGGAGAGAACCCCCAGATGGGAGGGGAGAGGACAGAGGCTGATGATGATAATGCACTTGTCACTTTATAAAGCCAGCACTGTTGGGGACACTGTTAACGTTTGATTTTGATTTTCACACTTTCACTGACAGGTAGGCAAATTAGGCAACATCACCCCTATCTCCCCAGTTCAGAGTGGGGCAGTGACTTACTCAAGGTCACACAAATCTGAACTCAGGTCTTTTAAGGCCAAGCCTGTCCCAAGGTCACAGAGGAATTGTGAGACCCAGGTCCTCAAACATTTCTCTGCCTGCTGGACTCAAACATCAGTTTCTCCTCCATGCCCTGGTACTCTCGGGTTCTTCCTGCTCTTGTTTACATTGAGATCTTCAAGCGATTCCTAATATGGCCCACTTTCCCTCGCCCAACATGTTGGATGGAACCCAGCATCTCAAGGCTCCTGCTGGGCCTGGGCCCCTTGAGGAAGGAAAGATGCCATGATTCCATGTGATATGCCTCCTCTCTGCTTCCGCCTGCCCAGGATGGGGAGGCCCCCCAGCAACGAGTCACTGGGACCCTGGTCCTCGCCGTATTCTCCGCTGTGCTCGGCTCCCTGCAGTTTGGCTACAACCTCGGGGTCATCAATGCCCCCCAGAAGGTGAGGGGCTACAGCCGGCAGAGTGGAGTGCCCAGACAAGGCAGGGGGTGTCCGGAGTGAGCAGAGAGGGAGGACTCTGCAGGGGATAACTCCTGTGCTGTCCCCCAGGTGATTGAACAGAGCTACAGTGAGACGTGGCTGGGGAGGCAGGGGCCTGAGGGACCCGGCTCCATCCCACCAGGCACCCTCACCATGCTCTGGGCTCTCTCCGTGGCCATCTTCTCTGTGGGTGGCATGATCTCCTCCTTCCTGATTGGCGTCGTCTCTCAGTGGCTGGGAAGGTATGAGGCTGGAGGGCAAGGGAGGACAGGAAGGGAGCCAGAGTACCAATGCCCTAACTCTCACAGCCCCACTCTTTGCCTGCCAGGAAGAGGGCAATGCTGTTCAACAACGCCCTGGCAGTGCTAGGGGGCGCCCTCATGGGCCTGGCCAAGGCGGCTGCCTCCTATGAGTTGCTCATTCTTGGACGGTTCCTCATTGGCGCCTACTCAGGTACCCGCGGGCACTGTGGTCCCGCCCAGTGCCTTGCTCTCCTTCACTCTCCCTGGGCTTGGGGGTCAGAGTGGGCAGCTGCCCTCAGAAGCTCTCTCCTTCCCTCTGCCCAGGGCTGACGTCGGGGCTGGTGCCCATGTACGTGGGGGAGATCGCCCCCACTCACCTGCGGGGCGCCTTGGGGACACTCAACCAACTGGCCATCGTCACTGGCATCCTGATCGCCCAGGTGACTGGACCTGGCCTCACGGGAGGCTGGGAAGGGGGTTGGGGTGGGGCTCTGGGGACAGGCTGAACGGCCTGCCCTCCCTCCCACCCTTCTGCCACAGGTGCTGGGCTTGGAGTCCATACTGGGCACTGCTACGCTATGGCCACTACTCCTGGGCATCACTATGCTGCCTGCCCTCCTGCAGCTGGTCCTGCTGCCCTTCTGTCCAGAAAGCCCCCGCTACCTCTACATCATCCGGAACCTGGAGGGGCCCGCCAGAAAGAGTGAGCTCCCGCGCCATCTTGCTGGTGCCTGTCCTCCTCCCAGGCCCCCTCCCTGCCCTCTCAGACCTGACCCTCCTCACCTCCAGGTTTGAAGCGCCTGACAGGCTGGGCCGACGTGTCTGAAGCGCTGGCTGAGCTGAAGGAGGAGAAACGGAAGCTGGAGCATGAGCGGCCACTGTCCCTGCTCCAGCTCCTGGGCAGCCACATCCACCGGCAACCCCTCGTCATTGCAATTGTGCTGCAGCTGAGCCAGCAGCTGTCGGGCATCAACGCAGTACGTATGCAGCAGCCTCCAGGAAGGGCAAGGGTCAGGGAAGAGCCTGAGAGGAGGGAAGAAGGGAGCAAGCCCCCTACGTTGAAACTCAGGGTCAGTCCAGCTTGGAGTGGCTGCAAGGGAGGGAGGGACACATCCCTGCCATCCCCTTTTCTTCTCGCCTGCCTCTAGGTTTTCTATTATTCAACTAGCATCTTCGAGACGGCGGGGGTAGGGCAACCAGCCTACGCCACCATCGGAGCCGGTGTGGTCAACACGGTCTTCACCTTGGTCTCGGTAACTACTGACCTCTGGAGGAGCCCCCACCATTGGTTTCACAACCCTGGGCGTCCTGGAGATCCAGCTCTTGGTTGGCTCCACCCACCTAACCCCTCCCACTTCCCAAGCCTTAAAGGCCCCTTGCAAGCCCTGACTCTCCCCTCAGGTGTTCTTGGTGGAACGGGCTGGGCGCCGGACCCTCCAACTCCTAGGCCTGGCAGGCATGTGTGGCTGTGCCATCTTGATGACCGTGGCTCTGCTTCTGCTGGTGAGGCCTAGGGAGAGGGAAGGGGACCCGCGGCCCAACCCAGGGGAACTGCCCCAAGGGGCTCTGTGGGCAGCCAGGGCCATGCCTCAACATACATGCCTTTGATCCTGAGGCCAGGCCGTATGCCAGGACCGTGCTACCGAGGGATTCAGGCTGCACTTCCTCCTCTGGGTGGAAGCTGTAGCACAATCCTGGCAGCCAGGGAGGAGAGCCCCTCTCAAGCCTCAGGGCCAATAATTCCTAAGGACCCAGCTCTAGAACCAAGTGGGAATCCACAGTCATAAGAGCTGGGAGACCACATGTTCCCTCTGCCCTGAATTGGCAAAGGGCGGCCAGCTGAATGTCAAATGCTCGAGGACCTATTCTAACCAAGGGTGGCCAGCCCCCCGTGAGCGGCTGGTAGGGGTAGATGCCAGTTTGCTGGGTTGAGGGCAAAGGAAGATCCAGAAAGACCTGACCTGAATTCTCCACCCTCCCTGCCTGGCCCCCAGGAGCGGGTTCCAGCCATGAGCTACGTCTCCATCGTGGCCATCTTTGGCTTTGTGGCCTTCTTTGAGATTGGCCCTGGCCCCATCCCCTGGTTCATCGTGGCCGAGCTCTTCAGCCAGGGACCCCGCCCAGCAGCCATGGCTGTGGCTGGTTTCTCCAACTGGACCTGCAACTTCATCATTGGCATGGGTTTCCAGTATGTTGCGGTAGGTCCCCTGCCTGGTCCCCACCTCCCACACGGTCAGCCAGAGGACGGCAACTCACACTCACAACTAGCCCAGTTGCTTTCCAGTCAGCATTTCCCCCTTTCCCCTGCCCATAGAGTGCTGGTCTGGGGGTCACTTTGGTGGACCACGTGGGTCCTGAAGACCACCTGTTCCACCAGAATCAAAGAAGGGAACTGACCTAGATTGGATAACAACAGAGGTTTCTTCAAAACAAACTAGTGGCATAACTTACTTAGACTAGGAGTAATATTACAAACTTCATATTAATACTGCAGATGGCCGGGAATCCACTCTGACTTCAGGGACTCAGGATGGTAAGAGAGGGAAAAACCAGGAGAGATGGGGTTCAGAGGATCCTTTTCTCACTAAATTCTCCTGGTAATTTCCATTGCCCCACAAAGGAGCCACCTGCTTTGTGCAGTATCCTTGTGAAGGCCTTAGTCCCTGGCTTGCCTGAGGCCACCCGTTCCCTCCCCTCTGTCAACACCTCTTTCTCCACTTGTCCCAGGATGCTATGGGTCCCTACGTCTTCCTTCTATTTGCGGTCCTCCTGCTTGGCTTCTTCATCTTCACCTTCTTAAAAGTGCCTGAAACCCGCGGCCGAACGTTTGACCAGATCTCAGCCACCTTCCGCCGGACACCCTCTCTTTTAGAGCAGGAGGTGAAACCCAGCACAGAGCTTGAGTACTTAGGGCCAGATGAGAATGACTGAGGGGCCAAGCAGGGGCGGAAGAGCCAGTTCTTCAACCCGCCCAGAGACCCCCTCCTTTCCTCTGCAGCACTTTAACCCTCTCTTCCCCATTACTTCCAGGGTGGAGAAACCCCCTGCAGCCTGGTGGAATTGGGAAGCTGGAGGGAAGGGTGGTCTGAGCACCCCCTCATTCCCCTCGTGTGACTCTTGGATTATTTGTGTTGTGGTTAGGCTGTGGCCGTGGCGTGGGCCATTCTCCCTTCTCCTCCCCTCCTTCCTCTGTAGCCCACCCGCACCCCGCCCCAGCTCCAGGATACTTCCGCCCCCGCCCCCCGCCCCCCGGCCAGAGTAGGGGGATTATAGGGAGGAGAGGCTCTAAGACTGACTTTCTGGTGGGCGTGAACTGAAGCCAAGTGCAGGACTGGAGAAGAGAGATCCAGTTCCTGCCACCTTGGACTCCTCCCACTCTGGCACTTTCTCTGAATTCTTACCACAGACTCTGGGTGAAAGGGGTGGGGGTCTGTCTTGTCCCCTCCAGGGCAAAGGACGCACCCCTCCCAAGGTCTAACCTCACCTCTCTCACTGCAGGCTCAGTCCTGTCGCTCGGCCTTCCGGGGTGAGAGGGAACACACGTCCACATGTGGGGAGAGGAAGGGACAGCAGGCGCCTCTCTAGACTCAGGGTTCCAGGCCCCACCCCAGCTGCTCCCCAAGGCTGCCAGATGGGGGCCCCAGCTCTTTCCTCCTCTCCCATCCCGGGAGGGTGTTGTACCCAAAGGCTTTTGACCAACTAAGGGAAAGAGGGATTTGAAAGGCTGCCTGTGAACACTGGGCTGGGAGGAGCCTTCAGATATTTTTGTATATGTTTGGAAAAGAAGGGGCAGGGAGAAGAAACTGAAGGTCTGTTGTACTAAATGTATATATATATATAGATCCGTATATAAAGTTACTGTATGAGATGAGCGTCCTGTCATGTGAAGACACTCCGGGACGGGCTGAGGCAGGGACCATAGGCACCCCAACCCCCGTCTCCTCTCCATCCGGCCTCAACTCGAGGCCGCAGAACCCTCTGGATGCTGTCACTCACTCACCCCCCACCACCTAAGAGTTGTAGTCACTGCTTTCCTTAAGGGTAGTAAATGCTTGGTAAGGTGACGCTGCAGGTGCCAGATGCTGCTCTCGGCACTTCAGGAAACACTCATTCTGCCAGGGAGGCATTAGTCCCGTTTCACAGATGGGAAAAGTCAACTTCACAGGGATGAAGGCACTTCTGCAGAGCCGTACAGCTAGAAACGTGGGCACAAGGATCCGAGCGCAGGCCCTGCCGCCGCCCCCCTCTACAGTAAGTTACCAGCGAGGCTCTGAACAGAAAAGAGGCAGAGACCAAGACAACAGGAAAGCCTGTTTTTGTTTTTACTGGAGGCTCAGGTGGCACATGACGGTTGGTTCATAAAATGGCTTCAGAGGTGTAGGGGGTAGTGGGGAAACAAAAAATAAACTGGAAGGGGAAAGAAAAACAACCAGGAGCGGGTAAGAGCTGGCTGGTTCCTTCTCAGCCTGATTTAGGGGAGGGAGTTGGTGCCTCTGAACTATAAGGATGGATCCCTTCCTTTAACCCTTGGTCAGGGAGAGAGAGAAAAAAAAAGCCAAAGCCTGTTGCTTTGGCCCTCCTGAGTCTCCAGGAAAAAGGGGAAAAGCTGGTGTTTTGATGTCATGAATTGTGGGAAAGTGGGGAGGGAGGTGCTGGGTAGGATCCAGGTCGGTTGGAAAAACTGGCAGATACCTGAGAGGAAGAGAGACCGAAAAATCACGACCAGCAGCTTATCACCACCCAGCCCCATCCCGACCCTCTTGGTACCCGTCCTGGGCTTGCCACTCACCAGATGGTGGCTCTGGGTGTCCTTTGAGTTGGAATCACTCCGGTACGGCGGTTGGGGGGTCCCCACTGTTGATGGGGGCTGAGGTCTAGAGAGAACAAGCGTGGTCGACTGAGACCCTCTTGTCCTTTGGAGCCCCCAACTTCAACCTCCTCCCACCTTTTCTCTTCCCGTTCCTCCCCCAGTTCGCATCCACAGGCTGGTGCTGGGGCTGCCAGCAGAGCTGAGAGGGCGTCTGCAGGGGGTGACGTGGGCTCGACCGCCTCTGCTGGGGTTTCCTGGTGGGTTGGGGTGCCCGCCAGGCGTGGACCCAGCAGTACTGCCTCTTGGGTGTCAGGCTGAGTGAAACAGGATGGGTGGGAGCAAGGCCAGGAGAAGAGGGACAAAGAGTGGGAAGGGAAAGGAAAAGAAGACAGAAGTAGGGGAAGAAGGGAGACAGGCAAGTTGGCCACAGCCTTTTCCTTCATTCTCCCCCGCCACACACGGACAGTCCAAGGTCCTCACCTCCGGGGCTGTGGGCCGCCTGGGTCCAGGGGGCTGCTGCCGTCTCCGCTGGAAGTAGGGGCGGTTTCGTGGGCGCTGGGGCTCAGGCCGGGAACCATCAGTGGGGCCTTGGCTGGGCTTGGTCTCGCCATCCCCACCTTCTGTGGTGGGCTGCTGGGGTGGCCTGGGGTGGAAAGGCCTGGAGAGAGAAGTAGGGACCCTGAAGGGACAGGAGCCCAGCGCAGACCACGTCCCTCCCTCCCAGGGCCGCCCAGCAGAGGTGGACCAGGCTGCCTCTCCGTCCCCATCCCACCCCAGCAATGCCTGCTAACCCCTGGGCACCTCAGCAGTAATCGCTCAGCTACCCAGCCCTCATGACCACTGGCTTCAGGGCCATCCCCCTCCCATCCTCCTGTCCCCATACTGGCTGGCGAAGGGGAAGACAGAGCCTGGGACAGGGAGTCTTACCTTCGGTACCTGGGCCGGAATCTGGGTGGGGGTACCCGCTCATCTCCCTGCTGTTGGTCCCCCTCCAACGGGGCTCTCTCTTTGGGTTCTGCCCCATCAGTGCCCTGGGAACACACAAAGGCCCGGGTGAGCCAGGTGGCACCAGCTGTCCAGGTGTCTTCAGCTCTTCCCAGGCCACCATTCTGCTTCGTCTGGGGACTCGGGTCTCCAGCCTCACCAACTCTCGCAGCTGGTTCCTACATTCCCAGTTCCCCTCACCTCTATGGGCTGCTGCTGGTTGGGGGGCTGAGGGCCTCGCACAAAGCGCTGTCGGTAGAAGAAGGGTGGTGGGCGCCGTCGTCTAGGCCGCTGCCCGGGGTCTTCAGCACGCTCCCCTTCGCTGCCTGGTTCTGTCCGGCCCGACGGAGTCTCTGCCGCCATGGGTGGCGGGGCAGCTGGACGGGGCCGGGGGATGAATCGGCGGAACCTTCGTCGGTTGGGGGCATAGCGGCTGCCCTTCACTGGCACCCCGCCGGGCCCAGTTACATTAGCAGCTTCTGCGCCCTGCGGGGGGAGGTGGGGAGGAACGGGTGAGAACCTGCTCCAAAAACCAGTGCGCAACCTTCCCAGTCTTGCCTGAATCACTGCCTTCCCATCCTTCCAGCTAAACGCCCCTTTCCAGCTTTCCTCCAGGTCCTGTAACTTCTACTTCTTTCCACCCTCCCCAGAGAAGGAGTGGCAGGTGCTTGGACCCTTCTAGGAGGGACCCATCTGCAGCTGGTCCTTGTGAAATACCTGCCCCTGGACCCTCTTGAGGTTTAGCCTGGAGGTGGGGTGGGGGTGGGGAGGGAGAAAGAAGGCTGGCAGTAGGTGTCCATCTCCAGGAGGGCTGATTCTGAGAGGAGAAGGTGGGCACAGGCCCCCTGTGGAGAACAGGCATGGGAGTATTTGGTGAACTACAAAGAAACCCAGATACTGCTGACTGGTGACAGCGACACGTTCTTTACGACATCCCTTGGAGCGGCCAGAACGTTAAGGACGACAAGGTCTGTGTGAGGACACAGTCCTGATCCTACAGCCTGGGCTGCTCAGCCAGAGGAAGAGCTGGCCTGAGGAGGCCAGAGCCTCAGGGGACTTCCAGGCCACCCTCCCACGGCTTGGTGGGCTCTCCATCCCACCGCAGCCCCCGAACCTTCTCTCCTTCCACGACATCGAACTCCACAGTCTCCCCATCTCCAACGCTGCGCAGAAACTTCCTCGGGTTGTTTCTTTTAATAGCTGTCTGGTTAGGGAAATGCCAGGAGAAAGGTGAGGACAGCCAGCCGGGAGTCTCTCGCGCCCCTGCTGGGTCCACCACCCAATTTCATTCTTTTCAAAATTTTATTGAATACTTGTGGGCTGGGGCTGGAGGGTGGAGCAAGGAGAAGGCAGTCAAAGTTTAGCAGGGGAAAAGCCACAAACTAGCGGCTTTCAAACAACTGTGCAGTTCACCATGGTCCCCAGGACATACTCCCTCCTCCCCCACCCCTCAAGGATTTCAAGAAGGGAAGCAAGAAACATGAACTCAAAAGCAAAACAAAAAGCCGAGAGAGTCTTCAGTTGCAAAGTGGGTAAAACGTACTGTGCTTCTTACCTCAATCCCACTGAGAGCGCTTTCCACCAAAGCAGTGGTTCTCAAACTGTGCGTGCATCACAAACACCTGGAGAGCTTGTAAAAACAGGCTGCTGGTCCCTCCCCCAAACCTGATTGATTCGCTAGGTCTGAGGTGGGCCTGAGAATTTGGATGTCAGGTGATGCTGCTGTCGCAGGGACCACACTTTGAGAACCACTGCACCTAAGTAGCGCAAGCCTGTGTCCTTTCCCTTGGACACCGCCTGTGATTCATTCCGAGGGTGTTCACAGGTCCCAGTAGGTAGTGAGCGTGCCATGCCCAGAGGGCAACAGGTACATTTCTTACAGAGACAACCCAACACAAGTGGGGCCAATGCAGTTAATACAGGCACCTGAGGTGGGTGGATGGGGGAACTATTTCCGGGTAGGAGGTGAAAGCTGGAGAAACATGATCTATGCTGCTAAGGATAAGGGCAAAGGCCATCAGAGAGGGCGGGTTCCTCCCCTCAGAAAGCCAACCTAGCTCTTACCTGGTGAACAAAGACATCCTCCTTGGTGTCATTCCTGCAGGACAGGATGGGTTGTTAGGGGGTGACTTTGGTAAGGCGCTCACCTCCACTGAAGCCTCCCTAGCTGCCATTCCTAAGACTTGTGGCCCCATCCTCTCCACCTTCCACGGCAGCTTGGGGTGAAACGGGGCCCAGGGAGTAAGACAAGAGCCAGTGAGGGCCCCCTGAAGCTGGTATGAAGCAAATATCCCTAAAACCTCCATGAAAAACCTGGGCTTCACGAGGAAAGGGCTGTGGGGGGAGGCAAAGACTTGCTGAGCAACTCCACCTCTACCCCAGGGCACCTTACAACCTGGTGGTGATGGGTATAACTGTCCCCAGCCAACAACCCCTCTTCCCCAACCCACATCACGGGTGGAAAATTCCACTCGGTTTCCTTCCTTCTATAGTCAAGGAGGGAGAAAGTGGGCACGGGAGTTGAGGTGCAGAACACATTTGAGGAGGGGAAAATGGGTCAAGAACTTGCTCCAAACAGCCACAAAACTGTATTCTCAGCCTGGAGGTGAACCCCAGGTCCCCTCTCAACACACCAAGAGATTAAGGATGAGAGAGAATATTCGATCTGTCACGACCTTGCCTATCACCCCAGTTTATCCTAGCACCCCAATGGGGGACGGGTGAGGTCTTCCCTCAGAACCTCCCAGGAGTCCTCATTTCCAGAATTAGAGAGGGACCCTTCCCTAGAACAAGTGTTCTAGCTTTAAAGCTCTTAGATCTGCACAAAGGTCAGCCTGCTAAGAGGGAACTGGGACCTCCCAGGAGGTCTGGGCTCGGCAGGGTGCCTGGGCTGGGGAAGGGCCCTCTGGGAGAGACCTGGCTCCGCTCAGAATCCGCCACTACGGCCCCGCCCAGTGCGGGGGTGGGTGGGAGGGGCTGCGGAACTGAAGGAAAGCAGCAGCCTCAGGCTGTGCTGGCGCCTCCCTTCCCCAACCCCCACCGGACGCAGTCCCATCAGGTGGGGGATTGATTCTACGAGCTAACAGCTCCGTAAGGAAGATAAGTTACGAGTGTTAAGTGTGCTGCCCTAAACAGGAAATGAGTGAGGATTCCAGCCCCGAGGCAGAGAGCAGGTACATTCTGGCACAAAGGCGGCGGCAAACTAAACCAGAAGGTGACCCAGACAGGCTTGGGAGGGTCAGAGCCAGGTTTGCCAACTTCCTAGATCATTAACCCTCCGCTGCCCTTGAAGATGTGGAGGCGGCTTCGTCTTGCCCACATCTGTGCTGTGGTTAAAGACTTTCAATCAGCGTCAGCTGGACATTGCAACCATGTGCCTTGGTAGGGGTAGGGATGAGGCTGGAAAGGTGTCCAGTCCCACAGGCCAGTTTGGAAGGCACCCATTCCACCCCCTCCCTGGGTTCCTCAGATACCTGTTGATGAATCCGTAACCATTCCGCACGTTGAACCATTTGACAGTGCCCAGGACTTGGATTGCTGCCAGGCAGGAATGCAGTGGGGACAGTAAGATGGGGGAAGAGATGGAGTTCGACTCAGTTTTGAGACACTCCAAAATCTAGTCTACCTCCCTATTACCTATTAAGCTTAACTTCACGCCAACCAGGTTTCACCCAGTAGCTTCAAGGGATTCTTACCCCAGTTCCACTACGTAAATGGAAAAGCCCATACAGGGGGGCTCAGGCTTTCAAAACTCTTCCGATTCTAAGGCACGTTCCTCACATCCTACAAATCAAGGCCCTTCACCTAGAACCGGGTACTCACCTGGTCCACGAAGTTCCGCCCTCAGGTCATAACTGAGAGTCTCTCTAGCCCTCCCAGTGTAAGGGTCACTAGTGCACTTGCTTCCTGGTCTCAGAGATTTACCTAATACTAACCCGAGTCATCAAGGCCAAAGTCTCCCGCCCCGGGGGCGCGGCCAGACCCTACCAGACTAACCACGCCCTCCCGCCCAAGAACTGCAGGATTTCCCACCAGGGGAACCCACTTCGGTCCGCTGGCCTCAGCGTAACTAGTCCTTTGAGTCTCGAGCCAAACCGGCCTTCAGCTTTCCGGACTCCGCCGGGCTCCACGATGCCCCTCCCCCAGCCCGCCGACCCCCCCGCCCCCTTAGAGCAGCCCTGGCGCGCGCCCCGCCCCTCACCCAGCACCGGCTTGTCCGCCTGACTCCGGGCCGGGGGCGCGGGGGTCCCCGAGGCCGCCGTCGCTGGGTTGCCAGGGGTGCGGGGGCCCGGCGCCGAGGGGGTCCCAGCAGCGGGGCCCGAGGAGGCTGCGGCTCCGACTCCGCCGCCGCCCGCCCCGCTGCCTGCTTTCTGTGACTCCCCTGCGGGCACCGGAACCACCACCGCTACCACCCCTGCCGCCGTCGCGGGCACCGTGGCCGCGGGGGCCGCTGTCGCCACCACTGCCGCCTCCGCCTCGCTCATCCCGCCGGGCCCAGTACCGGCCCCCGCCGCCACCTCCTCCTCCTCCTCCGCCGCCGCCACCGGCCCGGCCCCTCCCCCTGGCTCGCGAACCCACCGCCCGGCTTGGTCCTCGCGCCCCGAGCCTCGCCTGCACGCCGGCAGCGGGCCCTGAGCCGAGGCCAATCGGAGCCCGCAGTCGCGGCGCGCGCAGGCCCCGCCTCCCGGCCACAGGCCAGTCCTAGCGAAGCTACCCCCCAGGGCCAGCACGCCGGCCCCGCCTCCTGGACTTCGCGCGGAGGCCGAGGCCCCCGCCCGCAGCCTTGTAAGTACACCTGGGCCCCGCCCGTTTCCGTCACGTGACCGTCCACAGCCAAACCCATTGGCCGACGGCCTCTTTCCCTTCCCCCCCGCCCCTTTCCACTGGCCGCGGGAAATCAAACGGGCTGGTCGCGCCCCAACCGCCACCTGGCCTCGGCACGAAGGGCGGGGCGGGGGGCGCAGCTCCAAGGTTGCCTCTGACGACCCGGGCGGGGGACCTGAGCCCGCAGCCTCGGTCCCGGCTGTGAGCGGCACCGCTCGCCTCCACTCTCGAGGCCACCCTTGCCCGCACAGCGCCAGGTGTGGTTGCTTTCTCCCAGCCCGTCCGACCCTCTCCCTAGAGGATGACCCACACACCCTGGCCTGCGGGATCAGCCCGCGCGGCCAGCCAGACTGTCCCAGCTCACGGTTGCTCTCACAAGCCGAGGACTCTAACTTTTTAGTTTGTTTTTGAGGTATAATTTATATACAGCAAGATGCACAACTCTTCGCTGAGTTTTGAAAAACGTGTTCATCCGTGTAATCAACACCTTAATCAAGGTGTTTTTCCCTCGCTCTGGGAGGTTCCCTCGAGCGCTTCCGGGCAGGTCCAACCTCCGCACAAACCACCGCTGTTCTGATGTTTTCCACCCGAGATCAGTTTCAGGGTCCACAGTGCCGGGCGCTTTGGTCTCCGGCTGCGTGGGGCCTCCGTCTCCAGCTCCTCGCCCTCTCCCTGGCCGCTCCCTCCGCCTTCTTTCTTTTATCCAGCTGGCCAGGCTCTTCGGACTCAAGGCAGTTTCCTCTGCCTCCATGTCTCTCAGGGCGACTTGGCTTCAAGTACCAGCTTACATATCACTCCTCACTATCACTTCTTTACTTTTCTCATGGCATTTTTTGAAATATGAAATTGCTTATTTATACTATTCCTGCCCCCTCCGAAACTCTTAAACCGTGAACTCCACAGCAAAAACCGTGTAATTATGCCTGACGCCTGGAACAGTGCCTGGCATAACACTGGCACGCAGTATTGCTTGAGCAAATGAATGGTCCCCATTCCACAGATGAAAAAACTGAGGCTCTGTGCGAGGCTTGCCCCGGGTTTCTCGGGAGTCCAGGTGTCCGGCCTGGCAGACGCTATCTCCCTCCCAGAAAGATGCGGCTCCAGAAGCCGCTCCCGCCGAGGGCAGTCTCCCCGACCCGGGCAGGACGCGTATTTTTAGCACGGACAGCACGCCCCCGGGCAGCACACGGGCCCCCAGGCTCTGCCCGGTCCCACGTGCGCTTCCGCAGCCCCGGAGTTCCCCGCCAGGCCAGCGTCCGCTTTCCAGACCGCGGCCGCTGCCAATCCCGGTGCCGGTGCGCCCTCTGCCGGCCTCTTCGGGAGGCCGCCCGCCCCGGCTTCCTCTCTTGTCCTTCCACCGCTACCCAGCCAGCCCCACCGCTCCCACCCTTTCGCAGTTGAAGATTCTGTTTCCCGGGGCATCGGGCACCGGAAAAAGAGAAAAGATGCGAAAACAACTAAATCAAGGCGAGGCCGTGAAGGCTAAAGAAATGACCACCCTCTTTTAGACTATTAAGGACCGACTTACCTGTATCCAGCCCTGAGCTCAAGGAATTTGAGAAGCATGAAACCAAGGCTGGGGGGAGGCAAGCAAGGTAACTCACAGTGTGACCCCGGCAACCAAAGAATCGCGTGGAAGGTACAGAGGGAGCTCAGGTGTGGACTGGTTAACTGTAAGGTTAGAAGGTGAGAGAGAGGAAGCTCACAGAAAGGGTGAGCCCTGTTTGTAGTAAAATTAAAAATATGTCAGGAGATCAAGGGTGCTGCAGGAAAAGTACATTTGGCCGACAGCACCGAGACATGAAACAATACTTAGACATACAACAGTTACATACTCTCTGTCCCCATGGATAAGAAGTAGCAGATGCCACAGAGATTTGCAATTAATATCCCTGTTCAGTTGAAGGGTTTGTGCATGTAATTTTCTGGTTATTTATTTACACACACACACACACACACACACACACACACACACACACCCCACAAGGCATGCGGGATCTTAGTTCTCCCACCAGGGATCGAACCCGTGCCCCCTGCAGTGGAAGCCCAAATTCTTAACCACTGGACTGCCAGGCAAGTCCCTATTTAAATATTTTTAAGTACTACAGATAACAAGGGCTCCAGGCATTCTTGTGAAAAGGCTTCCTCCTCTTACTGTCCCTCTCTTTCTGCCATTTCCTGCCCACCTGCAATCTGGCCTATCTTGTTCACTGTTATAAACAAACAAACAAACAAATAAATAAAACAAAACCCCTACCTCCTTAACTTGCTCTACACCTCTCCATCAATTTAACACAAAACTTCCTGAAGAAAGTCTCTACTGTCTCTACTTCCTCATCCTTCTTTCACACCCCAACAACCCAAACCTGGTTTCTGTCCCCACCACTCCACTGAGATGGCTTCACCAATGGTCCACACCCTCTTAACTGAGACATTTGGGGCCTGGCTTTGGGTTCTCTTTCAACTCCATCTGCAGAAATGGTCCTGCCAAAGCTTCCACAGCTTAACCTTCCCCCATGCCCTGATACCTCTCCTTCTGTGGCTTGTTCTCCACCAGCTTCAATCTTTCCTGGACTGTCTTCTGTCACCCCCCTTCTATAGGTACTTTTATCCATTCCCCTGGTTTTGGTGACCATCTGCTACTGATGGCTCTTAAACCCGTGTGTCTCCAGCCCTGAGTCTTTCCCACCTTCTAGCAGACTCTGAGCCAGGCATCCTCTAGACAATTGCTTCTCAGGCTTCTGAAACATAAGTCCTCATCCAGGCTCCTCTTTTTCCCCCTCCCATGCTGAGTTATGTCACCACTTACCCACAATCATTCCTTAGTGCCCATTCCTCCTTTGTAGAACAGTTTCCCCTGGATGCCCAGGCTCAGCACAGCAAAGGTGAAGATTTATGGTATCAAACTGAGATATGTGAAAGATTTACAAGATGCCGTTACCTCGCTTTACCCCTTAGTACCAAACACTACCAGCAACTTTCGCCTCTAACTTTCTCCTTGCTGCCCAAATCAAGGTCTATTGCTTCTTCTGTCTGCTAATACCTGCTCTCTTATTTCTCAGCTGCTACCAAGAGAGTGTTCCATACCTACAGCCCCTCCCTCTCTTGCCCCATTTGCTCTTTAGCTACTGTTAGCTCTGCCCTCTCCTTTTCCAGGCTCTGCTAGCCAAATCCTTGACCTTTTCTCTGCCCTCTACGTCCTGTCCTAGCTACTATATCTGATATTACTTACTGCCTCCTTCTTGAAACCTCCTCCTTGTATTTTGGGGTTTTTTTTTAACCTAATTGCAGCAAGAGTCAATATTTCTTGAGCACTAAGTATGTGCCACATGCTGTGTTAAACACTTTAAATGTCTTCAGTCATTTACTCCTTCCAGCAGCCCTGAGAAGTGGATACTAGTATAATTATCCCCATTTTCCAGATAACGAAACAGAGGAATAGTGAAGTTAAGCAACCAGCCTAAAATCACACAGCTCTTGAACAAGCCAAGCTGAGAATCCAGTGCAGACCAGCCCAACTCCAGAGCCCATCTTCTTTCTTTTTTAATATTTATTTATTTATTTATTTTGGCTGCGCCGGGTCTTTGTTGTGGCACGCGGGATCTTCGTTGCGGCATGTGAACTCTTAGTTGCAGCATGTGGGATCTAGTTCCCTGACCAGGGATCGAACCCGGGCCCCCTGCGTTGGGAGCTCAGAGTCTTAGCCACTGGACCACCAGGGACATCCCCCAGAGCCCATCTTCTAAGTCGCCAACCTCCTTCCACTGTGCTGGGACTATACTTTCCCATCTTCCCCAACAATCCTTTGACCCCCACATTCCCTCTAGTCCTTTCCATATGTCAGGCTTTTCCTTCGAAACTAAATTTTTTTTAATTTATTTTTTATTGAAGTATAGTTGAATTACGATGTTGTGTTAATTACTGCTGTACAGCAAAGTGACTCGTATACATTCTTTTTCATATTCTTTTCCATTATGGTTTATTGCAGGATAGTGAATATAGTTCCTTGTGCTCTACAGTAGGACCTTGTTGTTTATCCATCCTATATATACCAGCCTTTGAAACTACATTTCTTAAAAGACTGTTTCCATCACCCAGGCTCTGCTTCTTCCCTTGGGAGGGAGGAGGGGCATGAGGAAAGACACTGACATCTGCCCTGTCACTTAGTTCAATGGACCCTTTTTTTGCCGTTGTTCCTCCACCTCTGTCTATGTGACAGATGTAACTGGAGACCATCTCCTTCTCAGACTTCTTCGTGGGCTCCTCAAGCTTTTATTTGCCAGAGTCCCCAGTTCTTCTGTTCTAACTCTATCACCTTTGGGGAACTTGTCCACTTCCACTGCTTCAGCTATGACCTGTTACAGGTAGAATTGTGTCCCCCAAAAGATACGTTGAAACCCCAACCCCTGGTACCTGTGAATATGACCTTATTTGGAAATAAGGTCTTTGCAGATGAAATGAAATCGAGATGAAGTCATTGGGCTAGGCCCTAATCCATATGACTGGTGTCCTTATAAGAGGAAACTACCACGTAAAGACAGACACATAGAGACAATGCCATGCGATGACAGAGCAGAGATGGAAGTGCTATAGCTGCAATCCAAGGAGTGCCTGGGCTACCAGAAGCTGAAAGAGGCAAGGAAGGATCCTCTTTTCAAGACTTGGAAGAGAGAGCAGTCCTGCCAACATCTTGATTTCAGACTTCTATAGAACTGTAAGAATAAATTTCTGTAGTTTTCAGCACCAAGTTTGTGACACTTTATTACAGCAGCCCTAGGAAACCAATAAACAACCCAAACACAGATGACTCCCCAGTCTATGCCACTAGCCCAGACCACCCTCCTGAGCTCCAGATCTGTGATGCCCAGCCAACTGCAACTCTCCAGGGTCCCCTGTCTCGGGAAAGGGCTCCAATGTATCTGGCTGTGGTGATATGCACTCTGCTGTGCTTACCTGTTTCACGCCCTCAGCATTTCTCACCTGCATCCTCCAGAATTGCCCCCCTCCCATCCACTTTTCAGGAAGTACCCCACAAGCAAAATAG
This sequence comes from Hyperoodon ampullatus, assembly GCF_949752795.1. Lineage (NCBI taxonomy): Eukaryota > Metazoa > Chordata > Mammalia > Artiodactyla > Ziphiidae > Hyperoodon > Hyperoodon ampullatus. Next base: position 39,250,571 of record NC_136932.1, on the reverse strand, counting down.
CCTCCCAGCCATTCTGTCCTAACCCTGGCTTTATTTTCACTATAGTATTTATCAGTACCTGATATTTTATTTTTTTTATTTTTATTTTTTTTTCTGTACGCGGGCCTCTCACTGTTGTGGCCTCTCCCGTTGCGGAGCACAGGCTCCAGACGCGCAGGCTCAGTGGCCATGGCTCACGGGCCCAGCCGCTCCGCGACACGTGGGATCCTCCGGAACCGGGGCACGAACCTGTGTCCCCTGCATCGGCAGGCGGACTCTCAACCACTGCGCCACCAGGGAAGCCCTATTTTCTTGTTTTTAATGTATATACGCTTGGGTTCTTGGCTGTCTTCTTCACTGCTGTATTCTAAGCATCTAAAACTGTACCTGGCATCTGGTAAGTGGCCAGTAAAGAGTTGACTGAATGAAAGAAGAAAGCCAGAAGGATCTTTCTAAAATGCTTTTTTTTTTCTTAGTACAGATCTGTCATCACAGAAAGTTCTAGCAGACAGCACTGTTACACAACCCTCTCTTTTAACCTCAAATTCCATGATACTAAATCTGTTCTCAAAGTTCCAGGGATTCCCTGTTTGAATTAACTTCACTGACATTTATTGAGTACCTTCCTCTGACCATGTGGTGGGGAAGGCAGGGTGGATGGAATAATCACCACAGTGCTCCTTAGCAACTCTGTGTGTCTTCTAAAAATATTTCAGGTGGGGAATTCCCTGGCGGTCCAGTGTTTAGGACTCTGGACTTTCACTGCGGAGAGACTGGGTTTGATCCCTGGTCAGGGAACTAAGATCTCATAAGCCGGGTGGCGCAGCCAGTAAATAAATAAATACATAAACAAATAAAAATAGTTCAGGTGATTTACAGTAAAATATGCCTGTTCATTTATTTCTTCAACAAGCATTTAGTGAGCACTTTCTGTGCGCAAAGGTGCTGGAAAGACACTTATTCAGTGGTGAATAAGACACTCCCTGCCCTCACACCACTTACAGTCTAGTAAAGGAGGTGATGAAATACATCAATAACAGATGTAATCAAAGCCATGAAGGAAATGCACAGATTGATGTGATGAAAAGTAGGAGGCTGTAAGGGGATAATCTAGAATTAGGCCATCAGGAAGACACTGCTAGGAGGTGTGTCACAGTTTATGCTGTGACCTGAAGGACGAGAAGAAGACAACCAAATGTTGGGATTAGGGAAGAGAGTTCCAGGCACATGAAAAAAAAATTAATGCAAAGGCTCTGACGCAGAAAAGACATGAGTCTATCAGAGGAAAATGTTTAGTGAACAAGGTGGAGGATGAGATAGGCAGGGCCAGATTAGCCAATGCTTTGGAACCTGGATTTTATCCTAAGAGTGATGGGAAGTCTCTGAAGGGTTTTATTTTTATTTATCTATTTAAAATTTAAAATTAATTAATTTATTTATTTGACTGCGTTGGGTCTTCGTTGGGGTGCGTGGACTTCTCATTGCAGTGGCTTCTCTTGTATCAGAGCACGGGCTCTAGGCATGCAGGCTTCAGTAGTGGCAGCACACAGGCTCAGTAGTTGTGGCTCATGGGCTCTAGAGTGCAGGCTTGGTAGTTGTGGCGCACGGGCTTAGTTGCTCCGTGGCATGTGGGATCTTCCCGGACCAGGGCTCGAGCCCCTGTCCCCTGCACTGGCAGGCAGGTTCTTAACCACTGCGCCACCAGGGAAGTCCCCTTTCAAGGGTTTTAAAAGGGGGAATGAGTGTTATGGTCTAATTTATTATTTTTTAATAAACTTTATTTTTTTTAATTAAAACAAATTTTTTTGGCCACACTGCATGGCTTGCGGGATCTTAGTTCCCTGACCAGGGGTCCAACCTGTGCCCTCGGCAGTGAAACCACTGAGTCCTAACCCCTGGACCACGAGGGAATTCCCAAAACTTTATTTTTTAAAGCAGTTTTAGGTTCACAGCAAAATTAAGTGGATGATACAGAGATTTCTCGTATACCCTCTGCACCTATGCACGCACAGCCTCCCCTACTTGACTTACCTTTTAAAAATATTACTTGGCTGCTCTGGAGAAAACAAACTGGAGGGAGGCAGAGGTGATGGGGCTGCAGATGAGTGAGGATGGAGAGAAATGGACGAGTTTGAAGTACATTTTGGAAGCAGTGTCTGCAGGGCTTGGTGGTGGACTGGATGTGGCGGTGAGAGAAAAGGAATCACGGAATCTAGGTTTTTAGCTTGAACGTGGGCAGATGCTGATGCTATTTATTTCCACGAGAAACCCTAGAAGAGGAACATAGTCAGGGGCTTGGTTTGGGGCTTGTTTGAAACATCCAAGAAGAGCGCTCAGGCAGGCGGTTTGAGGGATGAGTCTGCGGCTCAGGAGAAAGTGGAGGCTGGAGCCCCGCGCAGATGGGATTTACAGCCCTAGGTCAGGCTGAGCTCCCTATGAAGTAAGTGTTGAGCTCTCTCTTGTCACAGATGAGGAGATAGTCCCAGAGAGGCTAAGTGACTGGGCCAAAGTGATGCTGAGAACTTGGTCTCTGTACACGGGTACCGAATTGAATCTTGGAGACAGAGTTTTGGGTGAAGTAGAAAAGAATAGCCTTATTGCTTTGCCAGGCAAAGGGGGACACAGCGGGCTCATGCCTCTCAGAATTATGTGTCCCAACCCATGAGGAATTGGTGAGGAGTTTTTATAGCAATGGTTCGAGTGTAGGGTTGCTGATAAGATTAGAGTGTGTGCAGGGCCTGCACTCCTTTAATCTTGTCTCAGGTGGTCTCCTAATTTTATTTATTTTTTTTTGCCCTGGCATGCGGGATCTTAGTTCCCTGACCAGGGATTGAACCTGCGCCCTCTGCAGGAGTCTTAACCACTGGACCAGGGAAGTCCCTGCTTTCCTAATCCTGATCAACTTCTCTGGTTCCTTTAATGTTGCCTCAGGTGGTTTCTTGGCTGCTTCTCCCTTGTCTCTGTCTGCATCCTCTCCCTTCCCGAGTAGCAACTGTTTGAATCTGCCCTTTGGAACCCAGGGAAGGTCATGGAGGCTGGAGTCTGTTCCCTACAAACAAGAAACAGGGGACAGAAAGGCTTCCATGCTCAGGAGCCCCACAGGGTCCTGCTCGGTTTCAAAAGCTACACAATGTGAGTGGCCCAGGAGGGAGAAGAGCATGACTGTGCTGGGAGGTGCAGGAGACCTGCAGAGGCTCTGGCGAGGAACAGCTGGGATGGGGAGGTTGGAACCTAAATCCGGCAGGCCTTGAATCCAGACAAAAATCCTGTCCTGAATCCAGAGGCGCCTGAATGATGTCTAAAGTGCTTTACTGGGTTCTTTTCAGTGGAATTGACTCTTCCCAGAGGACTAACCCCTTTGATGAGGATTTAGTCCTCCCTGGCAGGCTGCAGAAGACAGTGAGGGTAGTTTGGTCGGATTAAACTCTGACATTACAGCTCAGTCTGGGGAGCCCAAGCAACCCCTAAGATGGGCTACGCAGATGAACTGCAGGGCAGACTTGAGGAACTTCCTCTTCAGGGTTGGCAGGAGGGGAGACTCCATCCTCTCTAAACAGGCAGGAGATGGGCCTCAAGCAGGGGAAATCCCCTTTCTTTCTTTCTTTTTTTTTTTAAATTAAATTTAATTAACTAATTAATTAATTTAGACTGCATCGGGTCTTAGTTGAGGCACGCAGGATATTCATTGAGGCATGCCGGATCTTTCATTGTGGCAAGTGGGCTTCTCTCTAGTTGTGGCGTGCAGGTTTTCTCTTCTCTAGCTGTGGCACGTGGGTTCCAGAGCACGTGGGCTCTGTAGTTTGCGGCACGCGGGCTCCAGTTGAGGCGTGCGAGCTCAGTAGTTCTGGCGCGAGGGCTTAGTTGTGTCTCTGGCATGTGAGATCTTACTTCCCCAACCAAGGATCCAACCCACGTCCCCTGCATCGCAAGGCGGGGAATCCTCTATCTTGTCCAAGTTCCATCTCTAAAGCTGGTTTCCCCTTTGTGAAACTAGGAGTTCGTGAGTCCCACTCATCTCTGAGTTGCCCAGTCCCCTTTTCCTTCAAAGAACAAATTGGGGGCACCAGTACCAAGAAGAGTCAGTTATTTTAAGCTGAACCGAGGATTGTAAAGAGGAGGAGAGGTGAACACAGGAGAGGGAAGGGCATGCATGTCTTGGGCCTGTTTCCTGGCAGGTCAGGATAAGGTGGCTCTGATGTGTGCCCTGAGTAGACTCTTTAATCTCTAACTTCAACTCACATCTCACTGTTTTTGATTTTGTTTTTGAGATATAATTGACATATAATATTATATTTGTTTCAGATGTGCAACATAGTGATTTAATATATGTATAGATTGCAAAATGATTATCACACTCTATCTAGTTAACATCCTTATCAAACTAATCTAGTGAACATCCATCACCACACATTGTTACAATTTTTTCTTCTTCCTGTGATGAGAACTTTGAAGCTCTACTCTTAGCAACTTTCAAGTATACAATAATACAGTGTAATTAGGTATAGTCACCATGCTGTACATTACATCCTCAGGACTTTTTACTTTATAATTGGAAGTTTGTACCTTTGACCCCCTTCACCCATTTCACCCACCTGCCACACCTCACTGGTCTTTTTTTCCCATGCCACATGGCATGCAGGATCTTAGTTCCCCCACCAGGGATTGAATGCATGCCCCCTGCAGTGGAAGTCTTTTTTTTTTTCTTCCACATTCTCAACGTTATTTTCCATCCTAGTGATGGCTCCTCTGTACAGTGTAGGAAAGGGACCCCCACCAGGGGTGTGGAGTGACAGTGTAGGCTGGATTTGACTGTCAGTGAAGGTAACGAGGATGACCAGAGACTGGCAACCACACAACAGGAAGCCAGGGGTGGCCCTTCCAAGTCTCATCAAGGACCCAGAGTGGGTTTCAGAGCCCCAAGGGCCTAACAGTACGATTCCCAGAAGCCAAGGTCCACAAGCCATCAAGGAGTGCCCAAGGCCCCAGTGAGGCCTAGAGGGCCAGGGTGTCTTTGATGAACCTGCACATGGTGTTGGTGACGGAGGAGCCCAGGGTGTCAGTGATTTGGAAGGAGATCTTGTAGAGGTAGGGCTGCACGTCCTGCAAGCCTGTGTCAAACACGGTGTCCACCTCCGACTGCAAGGGCATCTTGGGCGTGTACTCATGCCAGTTAACCACCTCTACAGTGTTGATGATCTTCTCGCAGAACTTCTCACCCACCTTCTCCCGGCAGATCTGCCGCCCCGTGCAGTGGAAGTCTTAACTACTGAACCATCAGGGAAGTCCCCTCACTAGTCTTAAAACCTTCTTTCTTCTTGATTCCCGCTGAGCATCTGGCAGTTTCTCTCGGGCTCAGATTGCTGCCCTTCCTCATTCATTCATTCATTTATTCATTCTATAAACATTCAGAGCTAGCCACGTGTCAGGCTCTGTGGTGGATGTGGGGACTACCCCGCTCACATGGAGCTCAGCGTCTGGAGAGGGAGACAGACATATTGTCTGTAGGACAGGTGATGGGTAGGAGTGAGCACAGGGGCCATGAGCAGAGAAGATGCCATTCAAGTTAGCCTGGGAGTGTCAGGATGGCATGGGCTGGAGGTGAAGCCAGACCTCAGTGCTGAAAGGCACACGAGAAGTGGCCAGGTGGAGAGAGGGGTGGCAGGAATGGGATTTGGAGTGACCAAGTGACTGTGGGCCGGTGCACGGGCCCTGAACCCAGGATGCAGCAAGGGTAGCCCTGTTTGAGGATTGAGGCCCTAACCTGCCCCTTGGTCTTTCTTCTCTCAACACAGAGGCCATCTGCCTTTCAGTTCCTCTCTTATACCTTGAGATATTCTTTTCGGTTTTTTTGGCCTCTTGGCTTGCGTTCCCGACCAGGGATTGAACCCAGGGCTCCTGCAGTGGGAGTGCAGATTCCTAACCACTGCACCGCCAGGGAATTCTCCTTTGAGGTGTTCTTTTCATGGGTCTAGACCAGCCAAGAAGGGTTGATACCCAGCTAATTTTGCTTTATCCCTTGCCCACCGAGTTCCCAGACCCTCCCTCACCCTGTTGAGGGCCGATCTTTCTCCAGGTTCCTCAGCTCGGGTGTCTCCCTGCCAAAAGAACTGCTGGGCTTCCAGGCTGGGTTTGGCCCCTCTGGGTGCTCACTCAGCCCCCACGTGCCCTGCCGTCAGCCGCATGGCTCTGCTCTGCAGTTGCCCGGCTACCTTTTAAAAAAAAAACTTTATTTATTTGGTTGTGCCGGGTCTTAGTTGCGGAAGGCAACTCTTAGTTGTGGCATGCATGTGGGATCTAGTTCCCTGACCAGGGATTGAACCTGGGCCCCCTGCATTGAGGGCACGGAGTCTTAGCCACTGTGCCACCAGGGAAGTCCCCTGGCTACCTCTGCAGTCTGACCACAAGGCTTGGCCCAGAGCGAGCCTCAGTTTCTACCTGGAGAGTGAATGACTGAGCAAACGAATGATCTAATGCTCTAGAGTCATTTGTGATGGGCTCAGTGAGTTTCCTTCCTCTGTGAGCTGGGTCCCTGTTCCGTCCTCAGACCTATTCCCTACTTACTTCGTCCAGTTTCTAAGAAACTTTCTGGCTTCTCTCCCTAGCACCTGGGTTCTGCAAGGCTTCTGGGAATGGGGGGTGGGGAGAACTCCTGGGCCTTTCCTCCAGGCCCAGAACCACTCCAGTCTCATTCTTCTCCATCTCCACCCTCTTTTTCTTAACTTCCACAGAAGCAAGGTCAAAATCACGGAAGATCCCTCAGGCATTTTCTCAGGGCTTCTCCTCCTTCTCTCATACCAGCTGCCGTTCATAAACCCATCTGTCACTGGTGGTAGACAGGTACTGGGTCTGAGCACACGGGCTAATGTTATACATTTGTTTATTATCTGATAATCTCCTCCTCCCAACTGTGGGGCAGGGACCATAGTGCTAATCTCACCACCCTTGTATCCCAAGTATCTGGCACTTAATGGACTCAGTAAATATGAACTGAATGAATGGATGACTGAATGAATGAGGTCAAGGTTTCTCCTCTGATCCCAGCAGCTGAGTGCTGTAAGGGAGGGTCCAAGAATGTCCCGCCCCCTCACCCACACCTAAGCGTTACCCATTTGCTCATCCTCAAGCTTCACTTCGTCTGACTTTTTTTTAACTTTGTTTTGTTTTGGCCGAGCCACGCGGCATGTGGGAGCTTAGTTCCTCCCTCCACCAGGAATCAAAGCCACACCCTCCACAGTGAAAGCGCAGAGTCCTAACTCCTGGACCGCCAGGGAATTCCCAACAACACATTTTTAAAGTAACAGCTTTATTAAGATATAATTCACATACTAACAATTTAATTATTTAAAGTGTACAATTCAATGTTTTCTTGTTTGTTTGTTTGTGTGTTTTTAGCGGTACGTGGGCCTGTTGTGGCCTCTCCCGTTGCAGAGCACAGGCTCCGGAAGCGCAGGCTCAGCGGCCATGGCGCACGGGCCCAGCCGCTCCGCGGCATGTGGGATCTTCCTGGACCGGAGCACGAACCCGTATCCCCTGCATCGGCAGGCGGACTCTCAACCACTGCGCCACCAGGGAAGCCCCAATTCAATGTTTTTTAATATCTGAAGAGGGCAACCATCACTCCAACCAATTTTAGAACATTTTCATCATCCTAAAAGACACCCTTTGCCCCTTCCCCCATAGTCATTAGCAGTCCCTCTCCATGTCTTCATTTCTCCCTAACCCCTAAGCACTAGGCAACTACTCTCTACTTTCTGTCTCTATGGATTTGCCTATTCTGGACATTTCATGTAAATGGAGTTACACAATACCGTATGTGGTCTTTTGTGACTGACTTTTATTTAACATATGTTTCATGGTTCATCCATGTTGTAGCATGTACCCAGTACTTCAATCCTTTTTATTGTTGAATAATATTTCATTGTATGGATATACTATATTTTATTTATCCTTTCATCAGTTGATGGACATTTGAGTAGTTTCTACTTTTTGGCTATTATGAATAATGCTGCTAAAAATAAAAAAATAAAAAATAATGCTGCTTTGAACATTCGTGTACAAGAGTTTTCATTTTTTATTTTTTTTAATTAAATTTTTTTTCTAATTTATTTATTTATTCACCTATTTATTTGGCTGCGTTGGGTCTTTGTTGCTGCACACGGGCTTTCTCTAGTTGCGGCGAGCGGGGGCTACTCCTCGTCGCAGTGCACGGGCTTCTCATTGCAGTGGCTTCTCTTGTTGCGGAGCACGGGCTCTAGGCGTGCGGGCTTCAGTAGTTGTGGCACGCATGCTCAGTAGTTGTGGCTCGTGAGCTCTAGAGCGCAAGCTCAGTAGTTGTGGCACACGGGCTTAGTTGCTCTGCGGCATGTGGGATCTTCCCAGACCAGGGCTCGAACCCATGTCCCCTGCGTTGGCAGGCAGATTCTTAACCACTGCGCCACCAGGGAAGTCCAAGGGTTTTTAAATTGAGGGTGAAATTCACATAACATAAAACTAAACAGTTTAAATAAACAATTCAGTGGTATTTAGTACATTCACATGTTGTGCAACCACCACCTCTAATTCCAAAACATTTCATCACTCTAAAATAAAACCCCATGACCATTAAGTGGTTACTTCCCATTCCCCTCCCTTTCAGCACCTGGTGACCACCAGCCTGCTTTTTTTTCTATGGATTTACCTATTCTGGATATCTCATATCAATGGAATCATAGAGTATGTGACCTATTTTTGTTTGGCTTCTTTCACCTATCATAATGTTTTCAAAGTTCATCTAGTTGTGGTATGCATTTATACTTCATTCCTTTGTGTGATTAATACTCCATTACATGCGTACACCACAATTGTTTATTCATTCATCTGTTGATGGATATTTGGGTTGTTTCCACCTTTTGACTAGTATGAGTAGCGCTCTCTAAATATTTGCGTGCAAGGATTTGAGTACCTGTTTTTAATTTTGGGGTGTGGGTATATACTTAGGAGTGGAATTGTTGGGTCATTTGGACATCTTTGAGAAGAGCATGAATTGGACTTTCAAACAATGCACCCAGGAAGCTTGTTTTCCCCAAGGGAAATGGCAGAAACGTCAGAAAATTGAGTGGGAGGAGCTGGGGGTGATAGTATAATGTGCTACGTAAATGTATTAATTCAAGCTAGTGTTTGCAGTTCACATCCATCATGTCACATCTTAAACAAGAACCAGATTTAGGATTTTGGATTCCAAGTCCAGCTATTTAGCTGCTTGTCTTGTTCCACAATACTGTTGTCTACCTAGCTTACTGAAGCAAACAAGGTAGCTATGAAGGTAGTGCTGAAAACCTAGGAACTAGAGGAAGAAGACTACAAACTTTCAGGAAAAGCAGCGCCTTTCTTCCCTAGAACGAGGGCCAGGGAAATTCATTCCGAGAGATAGTTTGTTTCTGGTTTCATTGGTCACTTCCCATGATTTAGAGAATGTCAGTGTAATTTGATACAGCACTCCTCTTTATAGAGAATTTTTTCTAAGGGTGCTCGTAGACAACTGTTTTGGATACCGTAGAGAACAGTGGGGGGGGGGGGAAGAGAAATGCCATGTAAATCTCTTAATGATTCAGAAGTAGAATGGCCTCTATGGAAGCCATAGAGACCAATATGGACCGAGGGTTTAAACAAGATGGTGGCTGGGATAGGACCGCTCTATCTTTCTGGATGAAACTCTATGGCAGAGCAGAGTCGCACAGTTCAGAGAAGTGAAGCTGAGACGGGTGGTAACCCGACCACACTAGCGCGCTGGGAAGAGTGGAGCGTAAAGAGCTCTCTCGCGCATGTGTGGAACCAGGGGAAGGGGGAAGCGGGGAACTGGGTTTTGAGACCAAGGACCCACCCCACAGTGCAAGTTTTCTGAAACGTGTGAGTCTTAAGCCCAGCTAAAGTCGAGGTGGGGCGTTTCCTAAGGCGCATGCGTTCTAGACGACACCAGCAGTACAGTGGCGTGGTCTTTTCAACGCCTGGCGTACAGACGACGTCTGAAGTGGAAGGGGAGGTCAGGACTCCCAACACGCATGCGCCTTGAGGCCGAGGCGTTTCCTTCAGAGGGTGTGGAGTGCAGGGCTCCTTATTGCGCAGGCGCAAGAACCGTCCGGTAGGGCTGGTGGTCTAACACGGGGATGGGAGAGGAGGTTGAAGGGATTAAAAAACCGGATGCGCCTGCGCGTTGCCTACTGGTGGGACGAACTCAGGAATTGTGAGGGGCGGGGTCACGGATGCGCGTCATTGGATGGGTAGGTGGGAGGGAGGGTGGAGAGCCGGGAGAATCTGTGCGCTTGCGCAGTGCGGGGGTGGAGGGCGGAGGAGATAGATAGCACGCTTGCGCGGCTGTCACAGGGCTGCTTGGTTGGTCAGTGGGGAGTCGGCGCCTGCGTACTAAGACCCGTGTGCAGCAGCGGCGGCGGCGGTAGAGGCGGCGGCGGCGGCGGCAGCGGGCTCTGAGGCAGCGGTTGGGCTCGCCGCGAGTGAACGGGGTCGAGTCAGTGCATTCGCGCGAGGTGAGAGCGGGCAGGGCGCGCGTGCGCGGAACCTTGGCTTGGGCCTGGGAGTAGAGATGCAACTGCGCGAGGGTCGGGGAGGGGGCAGAGGGGATCGGCGGCCGCCGCCGCCGCACGAGATTCGGTCTGCGAGCGGCGCGAGGTGCGGAGGGGCTCGGGCGCGCGACCCGGTTGGCGCGCGGGGTGACGGTTGGGGCTGGCCCGGTGACGTTGGAGCGACGCAGGGCGGGGGACGGCGAGCAGCGAGGCCGCCACGCGGGAAAGGCCGCCGGGCGGCCAAGCTGGGGCGAGGGCCGGGGGCAAGATCGGCCCGCCGGGGTAAGGGTACCTGGGACGTTGAGAACCGGGCGCCGCGCGGCCACGTGAGGTGGGGGAGGGGGCTATTCGGTGAGAGGGCATGTGGAGGGGGGGTTGGCGGCCGGCGGGGGGGAGGGGAGGCTGCGTGGCTCCGGCCTGGCGCGGCCTTTGAGGAGGGGGTGGCCGCAGTACCGGAAGTGCCCCCTATGAGAGGCTGCCCTTGGGGTCGGAGGCCGCATGGCCGAACGTGGACGGGGGCCGCATGGCAGCGCGGGGACCCCTCCCCCCAGATCCCGGCCACCGGAAGCCCCGGGCGGCCACATGGTGGGCGGGAGCCGGCAACCCCCAGCGCGGAGAGAGGTGGTCCTCGCGGGCGCCTAAGGGAGTTTGGAATTTTGAGGAGTGGGAGAAGCCCGAGGCCCGGATCTTGATCACCTCCGTAAGCCCGCTGTGGGCATATGTTAGCGCTCCCCCACCTCATGGGCCCCTGGAGCTTTCCCCCCCAATCCTCCTGTGAAGTGAGGCGACCAGCCAGGTGTAAGTGGCATTTGTCCGTGCTGGGATGCCAGAGAAAGTGGGAAACCGAGGGCGATTGGACGGGAGCCCAACTCCTATCGGTCGTCCCGACAGCGCTTTAAAGTCCCGGGCAGATGGGTTGCCCGCTTTGATAGGTGCTCTTCACCTTGTCACTGTCTTTCTCGTTGTGTCTGATTTGGGAGTGCCTGGTTTTAGGGTCCTTAACTCTGCTAGCCTAGTATAATTTACACTACTCACTAACTACTACCAGCCTTTTGCTTTCATTTTATCGTCATTCACCACTCCCCACTCTCCCACTTTCTACTGACTGTACAGGCCCGGCCTGAAAAGCCGACAGGACCGGTGCATCCTGGGAAAAGTGGGAGGGCCCTTGAGGAGAGGCTGGGTTCCTGGGTTCCCTTTGGGAAAGCAGAGGTGTTTGGCAGGGAGATCAGTTAGAAAACAACTTTACTTTTTCCCCCTCGGCTGCGTCTGCAAGTGCATGCTGGAGAGGCGGGAATCCCCCAAAGAGGCCTTGTGGTTTCCTGTACCAGTGACTGGCTCGTGTGTGGATAGGGTGGGGGGGTGGTGGGGGGGTGTAACAGAGACGGGTGGGGCTCCCTGTCCTCCGGTCTCCACCCCTCCCCCCCACATTAGCCCCGCCCTTTTGCTGGCTCATAGCTGCTCACCTAATTATAGCCCTGGTTATGTGTGGGGAAGAGGGGTGGTTGGTTTTCAGTGGCAAGCAACACCTGAGTCCTCCCCCTACCAGGAATTAGGCCTTTGCCCATCTCAGAGATTTGACATCCTGACTTCCTGGAGCTTTTTCTGTCCCGGGCCACCCCTTTAGCTTTCATTTGGGGTGGGGAATCCTGCTTATCTCCCACCGCCACACACATAGTATTTTTGATTCCAATCAGTATTTAATCTAGGAACTTTATTTTACGTGGGTAATGGAATAAAGTGCTGGGGAAAAAATGAAGCAGTGTTTCTAGAGTAGAGTGGGATAAATTGGAGACCCTGGTAATTCTATCCTTACTGACCCTAGTTCTCTTCTTGATTCTAGTTGGAATCGAAGCCTCTTAAAATGGCAGATGATTTGGACTTCGAGACAGGAGATGCAGGGGCCTCAGCCACCTTCCCGATGCAGTGCTCAGCATTACGTAAGAATGGCTTTGTGGTGCTCAAAGGCCGGCCATGTAAGATTGTGGAGATGTCAACCTCCAAGACCGGCAAGCACGGCCATGCCAAGGTTAGAAGTTCATTTCCATATCTTGTCTTCCCCACCAGCTGTCATCAATGCTAGCCCCCTATCTTCTTTAGCTCTTTTATTACCATCCAGTTCCTTGTGTTCAGCACTCAGCCCTGGACACCTTTTTCAACTACTACACCAGCCTTCAGCTTCCTCCTTGGTTAGCCTTCTGTGCCCTGTCATCCTTGGAATCCCCCCTTTCTCCATCTTTGTGTGTCTCCAACTTCTCTTCGTGGTCCTTTATGCTCTGGCTCTTCAGCTGCTCCGTCACTTTTTCTATTTGTCTGTCCATTTGAGTCTTTGTAGGTTCTCTTTGTTTCCATCACTTTGCCCAGGATTTCTCCAATCCTAACATCCCTCGGAGGGGCTCCAATGTACACCTCTGATTTTCCAAATTGCTGCCCCACTCTCCAGTGCCAGCTCTCCCCTTGGATCTCTGATGCAGCATCAGAGTGTCTCTACCTGCCTTCTCTCCTGGAGCCTCCTTGCTTCCTTAGGTCCTAACATTTTTCTTATATCCCTCCTTGTAACTTTACTTTTTCTTTTTTCTCAAAAGTTCAACCTGATTCACCCTTGTTGGATTTCTTTTGGTTTTGTTCCCAAAGCAGTTTTTCTGTCTTCTGTTGACTTGGCACATCCTGAGTTACCCCCAGATGTCTAGATCATTCTCTGTTCTTTCTGGTTTCCTTATTTCCTAAATGCATCGTTCTTTCTGTTCTCCCCCCAAGTCCTCTTTTTCCTTTCGGCTCTCTTCTTTCTCATTCCTTCCTGTTTTCTCAGCTCTTTCCCTTCTACCTTCCTTATTTTCCAAGTTCTCAGCCTTTTATGCTGATGTCCAAAAAGCTTCTTCCAGACTTTCACCTAGACTCCTCCTGTTCCCCTAGGATCCTGGTCTCTCGTTAATGTTTTGATAGCTCGAGGTGATTGCTCCAAGCCTGTCCTACAACCTTCCCGTGTGCTGTCAACTCCAGTCTCAGCGGCGGTCTTTTGGCCCCAGGCTCTTTTTAGAGGCTTTAGTGTTTCTTTCTTGAGTTGATTGGTTCAAGTCCAACTCCTCTAATCTTTGTCCTGACAACCTAGTCTGACTTCCCTCACTAGCCAGGGATAACTTGAGCCTTTATCTCCTCCATCCTAGAGTTTGGTTGGGTTTCTCTTTGATGTGATGCATGCATACAGGTCCATCTGGTTGGTATTGACATCTTTACTGGGAAGAAATATGAAGATATCTGCCCGTCAACTCATAATATGGATGTACCCAACATCAAAAGGAACGATTTCCAGGTATGTAGATGTCTGGATGTAGATGGGTTAGTGGTTTGTGGGAGGAAAATAGAGACTGGCCAGAAGACCTTGTGCTGAGAGAAGGGAGATTGGCAGGAGGAGAGGGTATTTGGTATTAGCAGATTCCCACCCTAGTTTGCCCATCAGACCCTTTATCCTCAGGCTGCTTGGGCCTACCTTCAGCTTCCTTCCCCTGTCTGCCCCCAGCTGATTGGCATCCAGGATGGGTATCTATCACTGCTCCAAGACAGCGGGGAGGTGCGAGAGGACCTCCGTCTGCCTGAGGGAGATCTTGGCAAGGAGATTGAGCAGAAGTACGACTGTGGAGAAGAGATACTGGTATGGTGCCCCCCCTCTTTCTTTTATGCGCAGCCCTGTTCTTTGTGCTTCCTTCTCTGAGCTCAGACTTGACTATCCCCCATGCTCCCCCAGATCACGGTGCTGTCTGCCATGACAGAGGAGGCAGCTGTTGCAATCAAGGCCATGGCAAAATAACTGGCTCCCAGGTGAGTGTGGTGACACCCCTCCCGAGCCCAGCCCCGTTCGCTCACTTTGTTATCTCCATGAAGAGCTACTTTGGTCTTAATTGACTGTGGTGCTTGTTCCCCTCACCCTTTTTCCCTTTGAAGGTTTTATCCTGTCTCACCTGGTTTCTCTCTTCTACCCAGGGTGGCTGTGGTGGCAACAGTGATCCTCCAGCCTGCAGAGGCCCCCTCCCCCAGCCTGGCCCAGCTCTGGCCCGGCCCTTGGCTGGACTCCTCCTACACGACTTATTTGACATTTTATTTTGGTTTCCCCTACACCCTCAATCTGTCGGGGAGCCCCTGCCCTTCACCCTGCTCCCTTGGCCAGGAGTGAGTGAACCATGGCCTTGGTGAAGCTGCCCTCCTCTTCTCCCCTCGCACTACAGCCCTGGTGGGGGAGACCGGGTGGGTGCTGCTTGTGGTTTAGGTTTGTTTTGGATTTTTTTTTTTTTTTTTTTGGATTTTTTTTTTTTTTAATTCAATCTGGAATCAGAAAGCTGTGGATTCTGGCAAATGTTCCTTGTGCCCTTCCCCCACTCATCCCTGGTCTGGTCCCTTATTCCCCAATAGCCCTTTTTCCCAAGCACCACCCCCACAGACTGGGGACCAGCCCCCTCCCCTGCCTATGTCTCTCCCCAAATCCCTTTAGATGGGAAGGGAAGAGGAGGAGAGGGGAGGGGACCTGCCCCCTCCTCAGGCATCTGGGAGGGCCCTGCCCCCACGGGCTTCACCCTTTCCTGCGGGCTCTCTCCCCGACACATTTGTTAAAAATCAAACCTGAATAAAACTACAAGTTTAATATGAAGCCCCCAACTCAGCTGCTGCTTCAAATTAAATCGGTATTTACTGACTTAGAATGTCAATTTGGAAATCAGAAATAAGAGTATAGGTTGAACTCTGTCGCTGAGCTCATTACAACCAACCTGCTGTCCCCCTGTGGTTCCTATGGACCTGCCAGCCACCCCTCACCCTCCAAGCAGCCCAGTGGGAGGCAACACAGATAGTCGCAGCCAGGGTCAGTGGCAAGTAGATTTTATTGGCCTTGGGACTAGGACACACTGGGGATCCTCCCCCACGGCAGGGGCTGAGGGCAAGGTTGAAGATCAAATCTGATGGTCACTTGTGGTAGAATCGCGGGTTCTGGCTGTGCTGGATGAAGGGGAGCCGAGGGCCAGGCTGGCTGGTGGTTGCAAAGCCCGACTGGCAGCGGTGATGAAAGGAGGGCTTTGTCAGTGTGCGTACCCTCCCTTCTACTCCACACCCAACTGAGAGCCATCCCAAGGGAAGAAGGGAATATGGGGGTGGGGACCACCTATCCTACCCAGTCCTGTTTCCCTGTCATGTAGGGATTCTCACGGGCTGGATTACCACCCTTACCTTTCCTGCTGGTTGCATCTGCACAGGGAGCTGGGGTGAGGCCAGGAGTCCAGGGGCTGGATGCAGAGCTTGGGGATGCATGGGGCGCAGGGAGGACTGCAGAGAACAAAGTTAGCTGAGGCAGCCTGCGGCTCCCCTTAGCATAGGTAGCCCTTCCCTGACCTTGCAAGGCTCTACTCACTGAGTCAGAGAAGCCCGTCTGTTGGTTAGCGTGTTCCATTTGTTTTTGCAAGGACAGGGCACCACCAGGCTGGAGGAACCCTAGGTGGGGAGGAAGGGTGTGAAGTGAGTAGAGAATGGGGAAAGGAGGAAGGGAGGACCCGTGAAACTGGGCCCCTGCGTGGGGTGTCCGTCACCTGTCTGGGTGGGCTGAAAGTGGCTGTGCACGGCATAGGGCTGAGGCTGCGGCTGAGACAGGTACTGTACTGCAGGAAATGCAGAAGGTGCTGAGGAGGCAAGAGACAGTCACGAGAACCTCCTCGTAGCCTGTTCCACACTCCTCCCTCTGGGCCTTGAGGAAAGTTCTCTTCCTCTTTTCCCACCGCTGACCTCTGAGCTGCTGACTAGGACTGTAGGCAGGCTGTGTGGGTCCATAGTGAGGTGGGGGCTGAGCAGTCCCATAGGCGCCGCCCGGGCTGCCCTGGAATTGCCCATGCTCTGGGGTCCCTGCGAAAGCAGCCGCTGAGCCCACGTAGTGCCGGGTCTAAGGAGGAAAGATGAGAACTCACTGCCTGTGTACTCCATGAAGCAAACACTCAAGTGACTGTGCCCCATTTCCTCTACACAGTTCGGTGGGACACACTCATGACTTGAGTGCTGGCTGGTAAGCATGCCGGGGTCTGGGTGGTAGCAGTAGGGAAAAAAATTCAGCCTAGACACCCGTTTCTACTGTTTTTACCGTAAGCACTTGGGGTCCAAACATCTGTTTGGCTCTGTCTGCTGCCATGAGGGTGCCTGGGCGATTGTGTCCTCCAGGGCTCCCTAGAGAGGGAGAGGGGCTTCATGATGCTGAAATGAGGCAGCAACCTACCGGAAGGCGCATTCTGACAAGCAGTTTCTTTAATCCTCACCCTGCATGCTGAGGAGATGAGTTCCAGTGTGAACGGTCAGGCCTTGCTGGTATGCCGCTGATGTCAGAGTGGTCAGGTCACTGGAGGGAAAGGAAGGCAGATCAAAGACAAGTCCATCCCATCCCGTTCCCCACCCCCCTCCCCGTCCCGTTTGCCATCAAACACTGATGTTTTGTTACCTGATCCCAGTTACACTTTGGGCCCAATATTATTTTTAGCTCTCCAATCTCACCTCTGCTCTTTCCGCCTCCGTTTTTCTTCCTCATGTAAAACTTTCTTGAGCTGCAGGAAAAGCTGATGTTTCTCTTCCTGTAGGGCTAAAAGCTTCTCCTGCAACTTCAGGATCTGGGGAGGGGAGAGAAGGTGAAGGCAGGAGAGCCAAGAGAAGAAAGAGCTAGGAGAGATGAAGAGACTGCTTACTTGTTCCTTGGTTTCCTCTAGTGACATTCTCTCTTCCATCTCCTTTTTCTTCCTTCTCTCCTGCTCTTCCTTCATCTTCTGTTCCATCATCTTGTCCACCTCTTCCTCCTCTGGAATAAGAAGCAGAACGAGAAAGTGGCAAGATGGTTAAACTATTAGAATGTTAGAGAATGAAGACCGGCAAAAATTGATTATCCCAGTGCTCTTGGTACTTGCTCCAGTACCTAGAGCACTGGGAAGGGACAGGCTTCCCCATCACTGCGAGGGGGCTGGGACGGGGAGGTTTATTAGGTGCTCTCCAAGGTCCTCAGCTCCAGGGCGCTGGAGTTTAGGTGTGGCCTCTAATCCCCACCACAACGGGGCTGTCCGTCCCTCTAGCTTCGGCCGCCGTGCACTGATCTGCCCGTGGGTGGGGGGGTCAGCCCTGGGAGAGCGGTGCTCCCCGGGCCGTGCATCCTCCCGCTTTGGCCCCGTCTCACCCTGCCGCTTGCGCTCCCGCTCCATCATGATGTGCCGGTGCAACGCCCTGGC
Organism: Hyperoodon ampullatus; assembly: GCF_949752795.1. NCBI lineage: Eukaryota > Metazoa > Chordata > Mammalia > Artiodactyla > Ziphiidae > Hyperoodon > Hyperoodon ampullatus. Next base: position 39,232,804 of record NC_136932.1, on the reverse strand, counting down.
CATGGCGTTGGAAAGCTTGGGGCGCTCCAGGAGCGCAGGCATGGTGCTGCCGTGGGCGCCCGGCTCTGTTGCTGGCTGCCAGACCTCGGGCCGGACCTACGGGGAGGCGGGCGCTCAGGGGGAGCGCGATGGGCCGGGCGGAAGCCGCCCGCCCGCCCGCCCGCCCGCCGCCCCGGTCACGTGCCCACCGCCCGGCCCGGCCCTCAGAGCGGTTCCTCCGCGTGTGCGGGCGGGGGTCCTGGCGCTCCCGCCCCCTGCCCGCCACCCGGGTGCCGGCCCCTCCCTACCCGTCTTCTCGTCGCTTTCTCCGCGGCCTCCCGAGCGCCTGGGCCGCGGCGTCACATCCGGCCGCTCGGCCGAATCCTTCCGGAGTCGGGGCGGCCGCGGGCTCGTGGGTTGGGCTGGGCGGGGCGGGGCGGGGCGGGGCGGGGCGGGGCAGGCTGTAGCGCCCGCGACGGGTGCCCGCGGTGTCCAAACGTCTCCGCTGCGCCCCGGCCGCGCACCGCGAAACGCCCCTACCGGGTCGGCCCCGCGGGCGGAGTCCCTGACGTGGCGGGGCCGGGGCTCCTCCGGGAGGCGAGAGGCGCGCGCGAGAGAGGCCGAGGCGGCTGCTCTGAGACGGCGTTTATTGGCTCCTTAGAAATCAGAGTCAGTAATAACTGTACAGAGGCCCGACCCCCGGCGCCGCCTTCCCCACTCCCGCCTGGGCCGGAAAAGCAGCTTCATGTGGGGCACCGGGAGACTCCTCTGGGATTCACAGTAACCAGAACAGAAACGGAAATAAATTAAGTGTATGGGGGAGGAGTCGCGGGGAGTCGTGCTCCCCAGATCAGCGCATGGAGAGGGTTCCCCAGGGCCTGCGGCCGGGCTCCCCGCTGCGCCTTCACCTCGGAGGGAGGGACTGTCCGGGCCCTGGGCATGGAGACAGCTCCGCTTCCCAGCTAGTCTGAATCTGCCCGCATGCTCCTGTGCATCTGCCAGGCGGAGCACTGAGCATGCCGTGGGTCGCTGGAGTGAGGTGGTGGCAGTCGTCATTCAGAGTCCACGGGCCGAGGCCCAACTGTGCTTGTAGTGGTGTGGCCTCACCCCTCACTCCACCCGTACCAGCAGGGCATAGAGGAGTGTGGCCCCCTTCTCCTTGGTTACCCACTCAAGTTCGGCTGGGCTGAAGTGAGGGTCGGGAGGCTCTCTGAGGGCAGCGGAAGGGGGTCCGGGGGTGTAGGAGCCAGGGCGCACACACACCTGGAACGCCACCTGGGCCTGGTGTGTCTGCTGGGATTTGGGGTCCCGGAATCTGTCAGGCAAGAAGCATAAATAGGGCAGTGAGACCTCTGGGCCCAGGATCTCTCCCCCTTTCCAGCTGCCACCACGACAGTTAGCAGCTGGCCTTGCTGTTTTCAGGAATCACTCTCTGCTTACAGGGACCTGGCTCTAGCCGTCCTCTACTTGAAATGGCCTTCCTCCCAATGCCTGCTCGCCTAACTCCCTCCTGCCTTCTCCAAGTCTTTGCTCAGATCTCACCTTCTTAACGATGTCTACCCGGACCACCCTATACCATACGCCCGCTCCAACCACACTTCTGACCCACTTCACTCACTCTGTTTCCATAGTACTTACTTGTCACCTTTAAAAACACTAAATACTTATTATGCATAAGCATTCTAGAGCAAGAGAGGGCACAACTTCCACATGCCCAGGGTTCCCTTCTTTGTTCTCTGTGATAAGACAAAATAAGTGGTACTTGTGCAAAGACTGTGTGAAGAAAGGGCTGGGTAGAGACTGAGGAACTAGGGAGACAAGGTGGGAGAGGAGAGGGAATCATGGAGACCCATGTGGCCCCAGGCCCCCCTTCCTGTGAACTCACTGCACTTTGGATGCCAGGGCCTCAGCCCCAGCATATTGGAGGGAGGGGGAAAGCAGCACTGGAGGGGGCTGCTGCTCCCGAGGAGGCGCGCAGTTCTCGCCAGGCTCCTCAAACCCCAGCCCAGGCTCTCCCTTCAAGGGCCGGCAGCTCAGGATGGAAGCAGTGCCTGTGAGGAGAGCTGGGTCAGGGTGGTCCCCCCATGGCCCACGGGCCCGGCCTGCCCGGCCTCTGCTGGTGCTGCGGTACCTGCTCCCAGCTCCCCGCGGTCCAGCACCCTCCGGACGGCTGCCACGTTGCTCCCATGATACGCCATGTGCCACTTCTTGGTTAGTGTCCCAGCCTCCAGGCGGGGATTCACCCTAGGAGGTGGACAGATAGGACAAAGGTCACTGGCTCCCCGAGGTCATTCCCCAGACAAGAAGTTTTGTCTTCTACCATACACCCTCTCGGGACCTCCCTTTCTCAAGGGGGCAAAGAAGAGTGAGAGAGAAGCATGACCCTGCGCCATACGTACCTGAGGTTGAACCTGCACCAGCCAAAGGGCAGAGCGTATTCCCGCGGGGGCTCCCCACGGCGCCTGTGGGCCTCATCCCCTCGAAGCTTCCGGCAAGACTCACAGTAGCACAGGCTGCGCTTCGGCGGAGGCATGAAATAATCCTCTGTGGAGGGTGAGTGGTAGACTTTGTGGCATGGCTCCCGCCCTGGGTCTCAGCCATGTGGCCTCTTTCCTACTGGTCTCCAGGGCTCTGGCCATGGCCCTGGGCTGGGCCGGGAATGAGGCAGGTTCTGGGGGACTGGGGACTCACCAGGAAGCAGCAGCAGTTCCTGGAAACGGGAGCAAAGGGCGTGGTACTCACAGCTCTTGAGGGGGCTAGCAGTGGGCGGTGGACCCCAGCACACACTCTCCTTGATACCTGAGGGAGCAGAGGGGGCACAGGTCACGGGAGCCGGGGCCAGAAGTACGAGGTGGGGGTGAGGTGGGATCCAGGCCCCTTCGGCTGGCTCACCATCCACCATGTCAGCTTTCTCCATGTCCCCTTGGGTTCCAGCACTCTTTCCACTGGCAGCCCCTGGTTCAGGGGTCACGATTGTCACCTGCAGGGGAGAGGGGTGGTCAGCCAGAGTGTGACCAGCCCCCAGAGCCTGCTGATCCCCTCCTTGAACTCCAGACTTCCCCTGTCCTCGGACAGCCCAGCCTTCCAGGCACCACTCCTCCCCGCCTCCGCTGCCACTGACCTGCTCACACTGCCCGTAGAGGTCCACGAGCGCATGGCAGGGCTGGGGGACATCTGGCACAGCCACTCCCTGGTCCATCCCATTGATGTGGAGATGCAGCCCCCCAGAGCTGTCTAGCCGCAGTCCCAGGATGGTGCCTTCAGGACACGTGTCCAGATTTGGCCCAAACTTCTCACAGATCTGGGAGGAGAGACCTACTGTCTTCCCAGAGATCAGACTCCCACCGGCAGCAGCCACCCCTGCCCTACACTAAGCTTCGGGTCGCCAGTCCCTGGGCTTTGCCTCCACACTTGCCCCCTGCCCAGGCTCTGCCCCTGCTTCAGTTACCTAGACTCCACCTCCCCCAGCCCCATCCCCCGCAACATTCTCCACGGCAGGGATGTAGGAGACGATGAGCCCGAGACTGACCAGGTAACGCCGCTCACACCCTTGCCCATCCGCTACAGGACGCCTTTATACCTACGGTCCTAGCTCCAGGGCGAGGGGCCCCTCTTCTCCCTCTCGGCCAGCCCCTCCCCCTTCTCTCTGCTCCCTACCCACCTTGAGACCGTTGCGGAAGACCCCGCGGCCCCGCAGCAGCCAGGCTGCCCGTTTGAGGGCACAGGCAGAAGCAGGGAAGTTGAGCCTCTCCGGTGGGCAGGTGATGACTCCCAGGACAAGGGAAGATGTCCACTGCCGGTTCAAGAAGTCTATCCGTACCTGGGGAGAAGGCAACCACTCCGCAATCATGGCCTCCTACAAAGAGGTCACCCACCCTGCAGGACTGGCCTCCTCACCCCAGCCAGGGAGAGAAGATGGCACCCTGCAGTGTGGCCTGGGATGCCACCCCTTCCGATGCCTGGACGGACCAGAAACTGCCAATTCAGCTGTGTCCTTCCCTCTTTCAGCCTTGGTCTTGCTATTGCTTCTAAAAGGATTCTTGTCCCCACGGGCTTTCTTCACCTGCCTAACTCTGACAACTTGTAGTCTGCAGCATAAGACCCCCTCCTCTGGAAAGCATGCCCTGTTCTCACATATAGAATCAGGAGTCTCCCTGGCATCCCTCAGCCCCTCTCCACTGCTTCCCTCGTCACAGCCCCCAGGTGGGTACTTCCTGGAAACTGATCTACAACTGCCACCACAGGATATGAACAAAAGCCCAGGAAGCTCACCCAAAGGGCATGCCTTCCACTTTGTCCTCAACCTGGAAAAGCCTCTCTGCAGGAGGGTTGGCCCTGGGTCACCCTGAGCAAGAGGAGCCGGGGACAGGAGGTGAGGCCCACCTGGACCAGCAGCTGGGGCACCAGGGGCTGGCTGATGACAACGATGCCCTGGTTGTAGCTAGCCACTCGTGTAGCTGTACGGTTCCCGTTGGACAAGAGAATATTCTTCCCATGGTTCTCCAGGAACTCGAGGGCTGTGGGCATAACGGCCACTTGATTCTGGCCCTGGTGTGGAGGAGAGAGTGAGCTGCGGGGCGGCTGACGCAAGGCCTGAGCCACCCCACTGGGCTTGACACAGAGCCTGCAGATAAGCCTCCGCCCACCCAGGGCTGGACCAGAGAAGCTGAAGACGACCCAACGGGCCACCAACGGCCCATCCCTGTGCTCAGTGGGCCCTGCCACAGCCTCTTACTTCCAGGCCGTGCTCCTCGCCCTCATCATCCTCCTCGCCCTCGCTGCCAGTGTCCGAGCTGGGGGAAGGAGGCTGGGTGCCTTCTGGCTCGTCCAGCCTGGTGGAGCTGACAATAGAAACACTCCGCACTGGCCCATACAGATCCAACACGGCCCACACGCTCTGGGGGCACACAGACCCAGAAGTCAGAGATCAGTGGAGGACCTCAACCCCACTCCCAGACCCAACGCTGGTCTTGGGTCTACCTTGGCAATGCCAGTGGCTGCAGGCCCCATATCCTCTCCATCTACCAGGACGTGCATCGTGTCATCTGCCCCTCGGCGAATGCCCACACGGCTACCCACCTAGGGCCAAGGTGAGGCAAGGACAAGTGCTCAGCCTGCCTCTCCCCGCCACCCCGACTCCCACGCCCACCCCGGTCCCTGAAGTCAGCTGCTTCACCCCCAGCCTCTCGAGGTTCCGGCCATAGTTCATCCTCTGGAGCTGCCCGTCGCGCCTCACTTCACAGCTGGACACCATCCAGGTGGTCTTAGTCCGGAGCTCTGGCAGGGAGGGAGGCAGCCCCGGGCCACTGCCCGCTCCAGGCCCCGTCTCCCCCGGCGCTAGTGTGGTCAGCCCTAGCCGGAGGGAACCAGCCCACTTCTCATCCAGCTCCTCCACTTTCACCTGTGAGAGAGAGGATCTCTCAGTGGCACTGTGGGGCAGGAGGGTGGGAAGCAGTCTGGCCCTGCTGTGGAGGGTCCACCACCTCCCCTGTCACATCGCCATGGCCCACCTCAAAGACCTCCTCGGTCTTGAGCTCCTTGGTGCTGAAGACGAGGCCGTGGGCGTAGCCAGCAGCACGCACCGCCCTCGTGCCGTCTTCCTCCAGGGTGATGTTCTTGCCGCAAGTACTGTGGAATCGGTGAGCCACGCCAGCCGCTGTGAAAAGATGGCACCAGAGGATGGGGGAGGACTGGGGCAGCAAGCTTCAGACAGGACACAGGCAAAGCTTTCAGGTACAGCAGGAAGTTGACGCGAAGGTCCCATCTCCAGTGCTCCCTCAAGACCCCTGACTCCTCTTTCACCGTGCCAAGACCCATTCCCAAACCTGCCATGCCCAGCTACGGTGTCCCGGCCCGCTGGTGGCGGGGAAGGGTCCAGGCCCTGTGTACCAGGTGTAACCTCCTCCCCTCTTCTTGGCTGCTTCCCACCACGGGTTGATCCCTCCCCCTTCCCCTCGGTCTGCAGCTGCTGCAGCCAGCCTATCTTTGAACAGCTTCCGTGACCTGGAAACTGCATCCCCCAGGCCCACAGCAGGCAGGCAGAGCCCTCCCTCCCTCCCTGCCGGCTGAACCTGGGGAGTGCAGGGGGAATGACTTCTCAGTGGCGGTGTTGCTGGTCGCCAGGCTGTTGTCCATGGGGCCGGTAGCATTGGTGATGGACACTTGGACGCACTGGCCATATAGATCCACTACTGCATACACCTCTGGGTAAGAAAGGAAGGGGTCAGGAGCCTGATAGCCAGGGGTGGGCTGGGCTGAAGGTGGCAGGGCGAAAGCCACAGAGTAGTCACCTTTACCGGGAGGCAAGCCTGAGCAGGCAGCTCCTTGGTCCTGGCCGTTGATGAAGTAGTGCAGATCGCCCTTGGCAGTGCGCATCATGCCGATGCGAGCACCCGTGCCTAGCGCGTCAAGGTCACACCCGTAGTTGTTGCGCATGGTGTTACCGTCTTGCATGATGGCTGTGCCGCTGGGGGGATGACAGAAGGAGTAGGTCAGCCTCCCAGCTTCCTCTCCCCACAGAGGCCTCTGCCCAGTCTCTGCTTGTCAGAACCTTCCAGTGCCTCAGACTGGGATCTCGATATGGGGTCTGAGACCCAATCTTGTGTCCTTCATCCCTGGGGTCACCCCCGAGAAAACCAGGAGCTACCCTAAGGGTCTGGGGGGAGGGCTTCCCAGAATCGAAGGGACTGGGCAGCCAGAACCCCTGGGTCTGTCATTGTCTATGGCCACCACATGCCCCAACTCTGCGTCCCTCATCCCAGCCAGCTCCACCCAGCCCCGCCCAGCTGGTCCCCAAAGCAGACAGCCCAACCTCAGCATCCACGTATCGTAGTCAATGTCCGTCATAGTGTTGGGGAATTCAAGGTCCTCAGGCCGAATAGCGGTCACTCCTGGAAGGAGGCAGGGGTGGGTCTGAGCTGAGCCCCCACCCTCCTGCAGCCAGCGCCTGACTGCAGTGCATGTGCGTGCGTGCGCGTGCGCGCGCGCACACACACACGCACACACACACACAGAGCTGCCCCTCACCAGCCTCGATGGAGCCTGACCAGCGGTCTACCATCTTCTGAATGACAATTTCAAACAGCTCTCCATCCCTCAGGGCCCTGCCAGGGAGAATGGCCATCAGACAGACCCTACTGGGTAGCCGATGCTGGGTAGTAGGAAAGTGGGGACATGAAAGTCCCGACACCAACCGGTTGGAGATGACGATGGCGTCATTGAACTCGCTGCGGCAGTTGTGGCGGAGCGCAGTGCGGCCGCCGTTGGTGATGACTGCGTTGCTGCCGTGCAGCTGATGGAAGCGGAGGTCGGAGCCCCCGGTCCCTGATGACGGGGAGCTTGGAGACACCTGGTTGTTCCCCTCAGGGAGTGGCTCAGGGACCTGGGGCACCTCTGCAAGAGTGGACATCACCCATTAGGATTACATTTGTCTCTGAGGCCTCCCAAGGCCACCCCAACCGCTGCCCAGCCCGGCCCTCACCCACGTCGTCCACAATGGTGGCCTGGGCTGCCTGGCCATAGAGATCGACGACGGCGTAGACGCCCGGGGGCACGTTCCAGGCGGCGGGGCCCTGAGTCATCCCATTGACAAAGAAGTGGAGAGTTCCGTCCTCCCGCCGCACCACGCCCACCGTGTCCCCTGCCTTGGAAGAAGGGGGGCTGGAGTGAGGAGTCAGGCGGAGTTCCTGCCTGGGCTGGTCCCGCGGCAGCCCCACCTTGCCTACCTCCCCGCTGCCGACACCTGGCGGTACCCGCCTCTCCCACCTTGAGCCGGTCCAGGTTGTGCCCATATTCGTCCAAGATGGTCGTCCCATTGTGCATCACCCCATTCCCTGTCATCATCCAGGTCCCTAGGGGGACAAGGAGTGGCAGAGGCCATAAGGGGGAAGCCAGAGCTCCTCTCCTTTACATAGCGGTCCCCACACTACTCCCCAAAGCCATTAGCCCAACCTGCCTTTTCTTTGACAGTTGCTTTCTTCCCAGAGCAGGGCAAGAAAACTCTGCAGTTCCCAAGCCAGCCACAGGCCCTGTCCACATGGCACTCCTCAGCCACTGAATGCATCGTCATAAATGTGACAAGTGAAAGAGGGGCCGGAGAACAAGCTTCAGGGCTTCAGGGACGGCATCCCCCCAGCACCCTATCTTGGCCCTGCCCTTCTTGGGAGCTCACCAGAGCGCAAGTTGGTCATGGTGGAGGGCAACTGGAGGTAGGCAGGGTTGTGGGTGGTGACACCAATCTCAATGGAGCCAGCCCATTTGTCCACCATCTTGTCGATGCGCACCTGGAACACCTCTCCGTCCCGCAGGGCTCTGCTGCTCAGCACCACGCCATGATTGAAGTCGTCGGTGGCACTGAGGGCACAGCAAGTGGGGACTCAGATCCCGACACACATACTGAGTGTGCCAAAGCTCAGCCCAGCGATGCCTGCCCGACACCCACTACCCAAGTCAAGCAGCCACACTCCACACTCCAAGAGGCCCCCCTTCTCTGTCCAGGATGCCCCACACCAGACTCCTGCTGCCTCCCACTGCCCCACCCCTCCCCCCAATCCCATCAGAGCCCCTCCGCAGGCTTCTCCCCACCCCATGGGCCATACTGGGGCCTCAGGGCAGTGCGTCCCTCGTGGGTGATGGCTGCCTTCTGCCCACAGTTGGGGTGGAAGAGCAGGCGCTCGGGTTCTGCCTGGGCCGCAGGAGCAGCCCGGCGGAGAGCACCCTCAGGGGACAGCGCCCGCAGGATGGCATTGTTCCGGCGTAGGCGGTCACTGTGGTTGTTATTGTGGACGATGGTCACCTTCACAGCCATCCCATACAAGTCCACCACACCGTACACCACTGGGGGCGTCAAGGGGGTAGCCACGCCTGCGGGGGTGGAAGGCACAGGGAATGGGGGGATGAGGGGAGAAGAGTCAATATAGGGAGATGGAGTATGAAACAGGCAAGAGGATGAGATACAGACCCCCTCACGGCAAAAGCCCTGGCCCAGCTGCTCTCTCTGAGCTTCCCCTTACCCTGATCAATGCCATTAATGAAGAAGTGTAGGGCAGAGTTGGACTTCCTCGTGAGACCAATGTGGTCGCCCTCCTATTCAAAGCAGAAAAATAACAGCCTGGAATCCATTCACAATCAGGCTCCAGACTTGTCCTGGGGACTGTGAGAACAGAGTGGTCCTCGAGCCTTCCCACCACACCATGCGACAGGGAAACCGCTCCAAAAGGCTCCCATGCGTCTCAGACCACTCTGAATGCTCAAGGCAAGTCAGGCACTGTGTTAAACCACTTTATCAACACCGACTTATTAACCCTCATGACAATCTATCGAAAACTACTGACGGGTTCATTTCTAGACATCAGGAAGAAACAACTACCAAAGAGGGTAAGTTTCTTGCTGCAGGTCACGACCACAAATGGCCCAACAGAGAAAGGAACTGAACCCATCTGACTCCCAAATCTGAGTGCCTAACCGCTGGGCAACCCTGCCTTCTCAGAAGGAGCCTTCAAGCAAAAGATAAAGGGCCTTGCTCTAGGTCAGAGAGCACAGTGCCCAGGCAGGGCTGCACAGTGCCCGGGCGCCCCTGGCGAGTGGCCCGTGCTTTGAGCCCACCCTCACCTGCAGCTCATCCAGACTGAATTCACAGTACTCCCGGCGGGTGCCCTTGCCGTTGGTCAGGATCCCGCAGCCACTCATCATGATGGTGCCTGGGGGAAGCGGACACCCTGGTCAGGGTACGGGCTCCCTTCACCTCAGCAACCACAGGCCATGCCCACCCTGCCGGGGGCTGGTACCTGACTGCAGGTTGGTCATGGTGGCTGGGTACTCCAAATTGTTGGGGTTGTGGGTGGTGACACCAATCTCAATGGAGCCTGACCACTTATCTACGAGCTTGTCGATGCGGATCTTGGGTGTAGTGACAGTGGAAGGGAGAGGCGGGGAATGTAAATGCAGAGAAAAAACTCTGCGCCCTTGGCTCTTCCCCAGGCCACCCCCACCCCCTTCCAGCATCAAGTCCCACCTCTAGCTCCCAGAGGGTGAGGTGCCAGCCAGACCCCAGGACCTTGCACACCTCAAACATCTCATTGTCCCGGAGTGGGCGGTTGGTCATGACAACCCCATTGTTGAATTCATCCAGGGGCCGGCGGCGCTCTGCCGTCTTATTATTGTTGCTGAGTTTGATGAGGGTTCCACACTTCTCATGAAAAAGGAGGGCATCGTTGGAAGTGAGGATGGGTGAGGTGGCACTGCCGCTAGGCCCCGGTGCTTCCCCTGCCGGTGGGGAGCTCAGGTTCACATTTAGGAGCCCCCCGTTGTAAGCAGACAGGATGGCGTTGCTCACCACCTCGGAGAGCTCCATGCTGGCAAATTCTGCGATAGCAGGGCAGAGGAAGGAAGCAGAAATGAGTCTCCTCATCCTCAGGCTTGCCGCGCTCCCCCTACCCCTCTCCTGAGGTCCCTCCCTGTCCACCTCACTTCCCGCTCCCCTTCCCGGGGCCTCCCCAGAGCCCTCACCATTATGCGACTCAAGGCTGTTAGGAAACGTCTCCGGCCGGGCCTGCGCGGGGGACACCATGAAGGCTGGGGACCAGGTGGGATAGGAGGGGAATAAGGGTTCAGCCCCTGCTGCAGGGCCCACAGCCATGACACCCCTCCTCTAGTCCCTGCTATCCCCTTCAACAGACTCGGGGGTCTGAGTGGCCCTGCCCATGCCCTACTTGTCACTACATTTCCCCCATTCCTTCAGCCATTCCCTCTGCCCCACCTCTCCACCGCTGCCCCAGCTGTGTTCTCACCTTCATCCCCAGAGGTCCCCTGTTCAGCCAAGGTAGAATCTTCAGTGGGGGCAGAGGGCTCGAGGGGAGGTGTGGGGATGGGAGTAGGGGGGCTGAAGCCCGGCTCAGGGGGTAGCACGGTGATCTGGGTGCACTTGCCGTAAAGGTCCACAACGGCCCAGACACGAGCTGGCAGGCCTGTGGCGGCCACGCCGCAATCCCGCCCATTCACCCAGAGCCGCAGCTCCCCCGCAGCCGTGCGCTCCACGCCCACACGGTCCCCTTCGCCAAGCTGGTCCAGGTCCTGACCATACTCCTCCAGCACAGAACGTCCATCCCTCAGCACCGAGCAGCCTGACACTACCCACGAGCCCCCCTTCAGCCCCGTGGCGCTGCTTGGGAAGTCCAGCACACTGGGGTCCAGTGCCGTCACCCCAATCTCAATGGAGCCACTCCAGGAGTTGACCTGTGACGGGGTGGTGGACAGGGACTCAGGATGGGCCACGAATGGGTCTCCCACCACTAGGAAACCACATCTCACAGGCCACTGTGTCCCCCTCTTCCCACCTCTCAGACAGCTAACTGGCTTTGCTCTCTTGAGACGTGAGGCATCACCATCCAGAGATCCAGTCCCACAAGGTATTTTCTGGACTCTGGTCTCAGGGGATGGTTGCGCCCGCTCTCCTTTAGCAACTCTGCTTTGTACCGTGGGTGCTCACTGTCTACAACACCACGCCTTTCCCCACCACGCTGGCTAAATTCCCTGGCCCCAGCCCCCTGCCACCTCTAACTTCCCTGGTCTCTGTGGCCCCTCAACCAGCCAAATTCACAGCTCTCCATGTCCATATTCCTTGCTCTTGTATATGGCTCTCTCCCTCCTTGTATACGGCCTAATTCTCTCCTAGGCTCTGGCTGCACTCAAACTCACCCTTCTCCCAAATTCTGTCTCTGTGCACCCAGCCTCTTCACCACATTATGCACAGGCACACACACCTCTTGCTCCCTGAGTATCTCTCTTCACCCATCTTTCTGGCCAAACCGGTGAGTTTGTCCTTCAATGGTTGTTCTTTTCTTGGTTATCTCTCTTCTCTTCCCATCACACTTCTGACATCTCTCCATCCTCCATCTCCCCAAAATTGTTCCAGATCTGTTCCCTAGTCATTATAGTGGGTGGGGCCCCATGTCCCTTCCCTGCTCCTGGGTCTTAGGAAAACTCAAGCTCTCCTTGTCTCCTTCTCCTTGAGACTGAATGTTTCGTTTCATGGTCCCTTCCCGCCCATCACCTGGTGTCCTGTCTGGCGGTTCCCTCTCGGTACCCGGTGATGTGGACTACCCCGGCTGGCCTCCCCCATCTCCTTCTAGTCCCCTCCCACTACCCTCCACATCTCGCTTCCGCGGCCCCAGCTCCGCACCTTGCGGTCGATGCGGACGGTGAAGATGCGTCCATCGCGCAAGGGTTCCCGGCTCAACACCAGCCCGTGATTAAACTCCTGGCCCGGCTGCTGCCGCCGCGCTGTACGCCCACAGGCCGATAGGCTCACCAAGCGCCCGGTGCGCGGGTGCAGCTCCCCGCCGCTGCCCGGACCCCCGCCGGACCCCGGTCCTGGGCCGCTCCCGCCGGGGGGGCCCCCACCCCCACCCGGCCCCGGCCCGGGGCCTCCCCCAGAGCCCCCACTCCCACCCGACCCCGCCGCCATCGCCGCTGACACCGGGGCCGCGCGACAGCCGCGCTTGGCGGCACCGTGGCAACCGCGGTGCACGGACGCCCAGAGGGAATAGGACCGGGGGTGGGGGGTGGGGGGGGGTGGGGCCAGATATGCTTTACGGCAGTGCCGGGCAATAAAGCATCCCGGGTTAGGGAACTAAGGACTACCACGGTGGGAAGAGAAAGGACGACAGGGTCGGGCAGGTTTGCTTTACGACACGGGCGAGGTGACGGAGTGGCTCCAGAGGGGTGAAGACAGGCCGGGAGCTTTTGCGACAGTGGAAGAAACGACTGCCGCAGGCATCTTTACGACGCGGCGGGGGGGGGACTTGGTGCCCAAACACTTTCAGCTTTGCGACAGCTGCACGGACGACCCCGCCTTCGTCGAGGCAGGCAACACCTTGAAGTATTCGCTTTACGGCAAGGGAAGGAGGGACCTCTCCTTCGCTCCGCGCGTTTCGAAGCGGTGAGAGCGAGGTTTGAGCTCCCAGAGCAGGGAACTGGTAGCTTTGTAAATGAAAATATCCGCCCTCCCTACCACTGAGACCGGTTATGTCTTTCTAGAGTGTCGCAGTCCCTCCACTTTGTATCACAACTCTCCGCAGAGGCAGAGCGGCCCGGCTTTGGGGGGAAAAAAAGCTCGCGGATGCTTCTAGTCAAGCCTATCTTGAACTCCAGTCCAACCAAACTTAGGTTTTAAAGCCACGAATAAAGAATCCAAAGGAACCCCGACAGTAAGTTTTAAGCAACGGCGCTGTGACATTCCCCAAAGATTCCCCCAGAGCTGTCAACAAACCCCCAGCACAACTCCCTCGACGCTCACGCTAAGGTTGGAGGACTGTGACGTCACAATTAGGCTTCACGCCCCACGGCCAGGACCCCTGACTACGATTGGATAATTCGGATGAGGGCAGTGATAGGGGAGAAAGGCGGGAACAAATCCCAGAGACAAAGAAAAGTCTTAGGGTGGGACAGAAGAGGAGGGGCAAGCGGAGGGGCTCCCAGCCCGAGGTCCCTATACAGTTTTGAATCCTCCCCCCGCGGCTCCAGGGAGCAGTGGGGGAGGGGACCCAGGCCTCGCCCAATCGTCCCCCGCCCGCCGCGGTGGGGGCGGGGCTATATGGTGCAGGGAGCCGGGGCGGGGTAGGTGAGAGTGGCCCCCTAGGGGGGCCATAGAGAAGCAGGAATCTCTGGGGGCTGCTAGCGGCCTCGACGGAGAATCTCCTGGAGGGCCAACCAGGGGAGTGCCCGGAGGCATCGGAGGAGTCGAGGCAAGCGCCGGGCTGCCCTCCGGAGTAGCCATGTTTCACGGTTCTGGGCCCCCCATACACTCCGGGGGAACCGTAATTGGCAGTCCTGGTTCTAGCCAGCCCTCCGGAGGAACAGCAGTCCTCGGTTCCGGCCTCAACCGGCATCCCGGGTCCGGTACACACCCTGGCGGGCTTAATCCCCCCTTCCCTGGAACCAGTGTATCCGGGACGTCCAACCTGGGGTCCGGGGGGCCTGGGGTGTACCACTCGGGATATATTCCGCGCTCCGGGTCAACTTGCATGCACCCCGACAAACCCTGTGAGGACCGGCCCCGGAGCATACTAAAAAACAGCAGCTCCACCGTGATGCACAAATCCCCCAGGGCGGAGAGGTAAGGAGCCCGGGAGGAAGGGATTCCAGACACTAGAGGAGGCGGAGTCAGGGGAGAAGGGGCGGAGTGCCAAGAACTAAAAGTGAGAGTCAGTGAGGGTAATTGGGTGGGAAATCTGAGGTTCCTAGCCTTTGAGAGAGTAGCAGGTACCTGATAAGAAGTCAGCATGTACCCTGACTACATCGTACGTGATTGTCATCAGGTATGACCCCATCCACAGCCTCCTACACCTCTGGAACTACAAGGGGGTGCAAAAACCAGTTTTTGAATGACTGTAAGAATGAGAGAGGGCTGTGAGGAGGAGGGCACTAGAAGGTTTCCTCCCCCTTTTTTGTGTCCTTCCCTCACCCGAAGGAAAAAGTCTCTGCGCTGGGATGAAATGAATATTCTGGCGACCTACCACGCTGCTGACAAGGACTATGGATTTATGAAGGTGGATGAGCCCCGCACTCCCTACCACAGGTGCTGAGCCCTCAGCCCTAGCCCTTCAGCCCAGACTCTCTTCCCTACTCAAAGGAGTGGGGGACTGCCTGCTATCCCCTTCTGAGGCACTGCTTCCTTCCTTCCTCCTGTGCAGGCCGCAGGACAGCGATGAAGACCTGCTCGCAGAGACCTCTCACACAATGACTCCTGAGGAGCTAGCAGAGAGGTGATAGTCCTGCCAGAAGTCAGTAGGGAATTGGGGCCTCTTCCTCCCTCCACCCCTGAACTCTGGTCTGAGCCAGCTCTGCCTTCGGGCCCCCCAAGATGGGAGGTGTACTACAATTTGGATCAGGACTCACCCAGGCCAAAGTGGGGGAGTCAGCCAGCTTGGCCCCATCTACCACCTGCTCCCATTGTTCTCTCCCTTCTGTGCCCCCAACTGGCCTCCCTCCCCTTCAGGTTTGCAGCAATGGACAATTTCTGCCCCAAGGTCTCCCTGTACAGTGATAACAGAAGCTCAGGGTCTTCAGACAACTTTTCCAAGACACGTGAGATGTGGGGTGGGGATTGAGTGGGAAGGGGGTGGCGTGAGCCTGCAGTGAGAGCCTGGCAGGAAAGCCAAGCTCTGACACTGGCCCACAGGATCCAGTGATTTTGAAAAGCACCGCAAGGCACACTACAATGAAGGAAAGTTCCTCAAGCCTCCGAAAAACCTGCCCTTGGATAATAATAAGAACAACAGTGTGGGTAGTGTCAGTATGAGCAATGGCAGTCGAGGTGTGATGCTGGCCTCAGAGCCCAGGCCTGTGGAGAGAGACGGGGCAAGAGAACTGACCAGAGGAGTCAAAGATGAGCTTGGCCTGGTGGCCAGGAACCACATCCTAGAAGTCAAAGGTTAGCTATGGTGGGGCCCCAGGGACCCAAGGTAATTGTAGTCCAGAACCTTCTCCACCATAGCCTGTCTTTCTCAGGGCCCTGCTGGCTGACAGGGAAGTTGTGCTGGAAGGTGACCCCAGGGAAGGCAGAGGGCAACTGGAGTGGGGTCCTCACCAGGATAGTCCCCAAGGAAGGCTGGCTGGGGAGGAGGAACAGAAAGCCCAAGCGAACCGTGGCGGGTGGAAAAGTCACTGACGTTTTTCTAAAATGGGAGGAGGTGATAGAAGTGAGATGAGAACCTGGGGCTTGAGCTTCTCCCCGGTGCTTGGGGGTCACAGTGGAGCTGGTGGCCTGTATTCGCTAGGTGGCCTGTATTCTCTAGGTGGCCATATGACTCAGATTGATTTGGATGACTCCTCAGCTTCCCCTGCCTTAAGAAATCAGTCCCTAGCTTCATCCACCACCGTCGCGTTGGAGAAGGAAATTGATCTGCGACGCGAGGAGTATTTTAGCAAAGAAAGATACCTGAGGTGCTCTCCCTACCCTGAACTTGAGGAGGACACAGATGATGAGCAGCAGACCAGTGAGAACTGGGCTGGGTCAGCCTGGGAGCGGGGCGGTGGCCGAGAACCAACAGACTGATGGGTCCCCCAGCCCTGATCCTGTGATGCTTCCAGGCTCCACAAGCTTGAATTGGGTGATTGAGAATCCCATAAGCACTGAGGTCCGTGTGCTGGACCACACTGGAAGCCCCTTGCAGGATTACAAGGCCATCGAGAGTTCCCTGAAGGTGACAGTGATGTCTTCGAAGCCTGGTGAGGGCACCAGGCCACTATCTTACCAGGCCTGGCTCCTGGCAAGCTCCCATCCCCACAGCCCCCATTCCCCTCAGGCCAGTAGATAAGTAGCAGGTGATGAGAGAGGCCCTCAACATCCTTGTGTGCAGTGTGGACTGTATGGAGGGGACCCAGGGAGGCACAGAGGGATTGGGACCTCCTGCCAGCTTAGCACCACTGCTGCCCCTATGCCTCCTTCCTGATTCCTCTCTGCCACCTACCCTGCTCCAGGTACTGCCCCGTCCTCCAAAGACAGTGGGTTCCGAGCAATGTCTGGCTGGTGTCAGTGGCTGGTATACAAGGGGCTGAACTGGCAAAGCACCGAAGGCTCAGAGAGGGAACCTGGAAGCCACCCAAACCCCTCAAACCAAAACTAGCACAGATGTGAGCCTGAGCAGGGGCAAGGGGCTGGCCAGGGAGAGAGAGGGGCTGAGTGGGTAGGTTCTAGGGAGTCAGGGGGTCACATGGGCCAGATCTTTTGTCTGCTGCAAAAAGCCACTAACCCAGTCCCTCCTCTCTCCAGATGAAACCCTGCAGCTCCAGTGGACTCAGGAGGAGGAAACCAGACAATGGAAACTGTAGCCAGCTGGGGATGGGGTGGGGGCCAGCCTGTCCCCGCCCTCACCACCCTTGGTAGGGGTAGACAATAAAGAGAAGAAAAGCAGGAGTCTGGGTATTGGGGGTCCAGTCTGCGCCTGAGCTGTCATTGAGGAGTGGGGGGCAGAAAGGGAAGTTCACACACAGGAAACCACAGGCAAGCAGAGCAGAGAAGAAAGCTTGGAGTGGTCTGGGGGACTGGACTCAACAGGCCCCCAGGAGTCCAAGAAGACCCCACTGCAGCCATCTGACAATGATTGATGTGATTCAGTCAGCCACGCACCAGTATCATCTTTAATTCTTACAACACCCTGGACGTAGGAATTATCATGCCCATCTTTCAGATGAGGAAACTGAGGAATCAGAGAGCTTGCCCAGGGTCACGCAATCAGGATTTGAACCTGTATGTCTCAGGCCCCCACAACTCAACCACTGAAGGAGACTGAAGCAGAGACCAGGGTCCCGGTAGGAAGGTGACTGCAGATAGGCTCTGAGGGCGGGGCTGTGGCTTCTCTGATCTCAGGCCCTTTCTCCACCGCCCAGGCCCCGCCTCTACCCCTCCCAGCATTGCCTGGAAGTGTGGGGTGAGAGCTCCTCTTAGGACACCCCTTCCACTTAGGGAAAGAATCGCGCCCCCCAGGCTCTACCCAGGATAGGATCCTCTCCTCCTTCCTCATCAGCACCCCGCCTCCCCCCCGGGGCAGGGAGTACGGCCACCTGCATCCCCACCCTCCAGGCCCCAGGGCCCACTGGCCCCAGAGCAGTCAAGCTGAGATGACGGTCAAGCTAGATTTTGAGGAGTGTCTTAAGGACTCACCCCGCTTCCGGTAAGTGTACACAGGTCTCCGGGGGTGGAGGAGGGGGGCGGGCAGAGGCGGGGAGGTCCAACACCCCCTAATACACACGCACAACCTTCCCCAAGTCAGAGGATGTCTTTCCAGGGAGTAAGTCTCAAAGGGACAAGATCCAGCTTACGGGCCAAAGCAGTACCTCTGCTATCGAATCTCATGCTCTGATGCTTGCCACCCACTGCATGTGTGAAGGGGGTCCCTCCAGCCTCTCTCACTCCCAGAGCTGGCATTCCCTCCTCCCTCTCTCTGGACCCCTGCCCCTCCCCCAGCACCTGCACTGGGCGGTTAGCAACTTCCTGCCCTCGCCACATCCACCCTCTTTCTACCCTTCCTGCTCTGGCCTGGGCTGTAGTAGCTCCCACACTGTGCAGAGTGAGTGAGCCAGAGAGGGTGGGTGGGCAGTTCTTAACCCATCAGCCTTCTCCGTCTGTACCCTTCGCCCCCTAACCCCGACCCCCGACCCTGCCGAGGTGGACAGACCAGATGGACCCAAGCTCTGTTCCTGGGCCCCCATCCCTCCTTTCCCAGAGCCTCTATCGAGCTGGTGGAAGCCGAAGTGTCGGAGTTGGAGACCCGGCTGGAAAAGGTGATCCTGATGTGGAGAGAGGTGACCCGAGGTGGGATTAAGATGAGAGGGGTGAGGCCAGGGAGAAAACTAGAGACCAAGAATGAGTTCTGGGGATTACTGAATGCTAACCAGGTGGGGTAGATGTTTGGGGCTACAGAGGAGCCAAAAAGTGGTTCTGTGCCCTCAAGGGGCTCAGTCTTGCAAAACAAGAGCACCTGTGGGCTTACTTGGTCGGTTCTTGAGACCTGCGTTATGCGAGCCGTGGGCGCCTCAGGGAGAAGCAGGCTGTTTCTGCCCTCAGGGGGCTCACAGACTAACCATGGAAAACAAACCAGTAAAACACTTGAACACACACAGTAAGGCCTTCCTAGATATTCTTTATAAAAACAGCACACTCCCACCTCCCTTATTTGGCTTTTTTTTTCTTTACAGCCTTTATCTCGATCTGACACGTTATATGTTTACTCGCGGTATTAGTTTTCTATTATTGTGTAACAAATTATTACAAACTCGGTGACTTAAAACAACGCACAGGTGTTTTCATAGGTTTTGTGGGTCAGGAGTCGAGCACAGCTTGACTGTGCTCCGCTCAGGGTCTCACAGGCCGCAGCCGAGGTGTTGACAGAGGCTGTAGCCTCATCCGCAGCTGAGGGTTTTCTTCTGAGCTCACGTGATTGTTGGCAGAATTCAGGTCCTTGCTGTTGCCGGATGGAGGCGCTCATCTCCTAGAGGCCACCCACAGTTCCCTGCCACCGGGCCCTGTCCGTAGGCGGTTTACTTCATAGCAGCCTGCTTCTTCAGTGCCAGCAGCAGTCTCCCTTGCATGTGCTGGCAAGATGGCATCAGTTTATGTCAGAATGTGACCACAGGAATGAATCCGTCACCTTTGTCATTTGGGGGTGCCATCCCATCGCCCTTGCCATATCGTATTCTACTGATTAGAAGCAAATCACAGGTCTCACTCACCCACACTCAAGGGGTGAGGATTATGCAAGGGTGGAATCATCAGGGGTCACCTTAGCCTGTTTCTGTCAGGCTTGCCAATTTTTTTTCTTGTCTACTCTTCCCCACTGGAATGTGTGTGTCATAAGGAACTTTTACATTTTGTTTTTGCTCAATCCCCAGCGCCTATACCATGACCTGAAAGTTAGTAGGTGACCAAATAATATATACATTTTTTAATTGACGTGTAGTTGATTTACAGTGTTATGTTAGTTTCTGCTCTACAGCAAAGTGATTCAGTTTACGTATGAATATATACATATATTTTTAAGTTAAACTTTGTATTTTTAGTTAATTGCAGAGTCACAAGAAGTTGCAAAAATAGTACAGAGAGATCCCACGTACCTATCTCCCAACTTCCCCCAATGACAGCATCTTCCATAACTGTAGTATACTACCCATACCAGGAAATTGCTGTTGGCATGATACAATGAACTGTCTAAAGACTTTACTTGGGTTTTACCTGTTTTGCATATACTCTTAAAAAAAAATCTTTGTGTATAATTCAATGGCACTTTATCACACGTATAGATTCTCATAACCATCACACTCAAGATACAAAACCCTTATCACCACAAAGGAACTCTTTTGTGCCATTCTTTGTAATGATAACCCCCCTCCCCAGCCCGTTCCTCATACATGACGACCACTCATCTGTTTTCTATCTCTAGGCTTCTGTCATTTCTAGATTGTTATCTAGGTAGAATCATATAGTATGTGACCATTCAAGATTGGCCTTTTTTTTCCTCTCAGAATAATGTCTCTGAAGTTTATTCAAGTGTGGCATATCAGTAGTTATCAGCAGTTCATTAATAGTTCACAGATGAATAGCTCATTCCTTTTGCCTTGCTGCCCCATGCTATTGTATGGATGTACCAGTCTGTCACTAGTTCAATCTTATGAAAGTTCCTTATTCAGATATTTGGGGAGGAAGGTGAGGTGGTCAAGGAAAAGACTGGACACTCAGTCCGCCACCTCCACACTGGAGTTGTGGTCATCTGGGTCGTTGTCCCTTATCACAGACACCGGATGGTGACATCTGATAAGGTTTCATCATGCTCAGTTTCCTGACCCTTACTGACCCTGCCAGCCATCTTCAAGTCAAGCTTTGTTTCCCTGAAGCCTTCACTAGCCCTAAAAAGTGTCTTTCACTTCAACAAAACTTCCTCAAGCACCTATGTAGCCCACGTTCTCTGAGCCCCTGCTTCCCAGGATTTCCTCAGAGAACCTCTATAGTGGTCTCCTTTTCCCTGGGCTGAGTTGACAGGCTCCACAGACACTTGCTGCATCCCAGATATGGTGACTCAGGCTAAAGCCAATGGTGTCACCTCAGGAGCAAAGCAATTCCTGCAGGTAACAAGGGCCAGGGGTCAGAAGACCTCGCTTTGGCTTCTGGGTCGGCCACCTGGCTCTCCCAGAGATCCTCCTCCATCCAGTCACTTGTCCCTTTGTTTATCAAGCCTCCTTGTTTGTAATTAGGGCCAGACAGAATGGGCCCTAGGAGCAACATCTTTGCCCTGACCCTTGGGCCTAGCTGACCGATTAATATTTATGAGGGAATGTTCACTCAGCACAGAATGGACAACTCTAGACAGTAAATACCGTAGAATTTAATACCAACCAGGTAGAACATTCATCCTGGGAGTCAGATAGAGCGTGAGGATGGCATTTCTGGGGAACTCTGGATCCAAGCAGACAGAGCAGGGCAGGAGAGACGTTTTGGAGGTGAAGCTGACACTGGCTTCAGTGACAGGCTGGGAGGAATTTTGTTCCAGGCATGGAGTAGTGGGAGAAAGAAACAGAGATGAGAAAGTACCACGTGTGTGTTAGAAACTGGACTGGGCCACAGAGGAGTGTAGGTGAGGAGGAGAGGGAGGGGCACAGCCCTGGGAAAGGGGAGAGGAAGTAGGACAGGAGCGGGGGGTCGCACTGGGTATTGGTGGCGTGTAGCACGACTCCCTGTTGCTCTGTTGCTTCCTAGCTCCTCAAGCTGGGTAATGGCCTCCTGGAAAGTGGGCGCCACTACCTTGCCGCCAGCCGGGACTTCATTGTTGGCATTTGTGACCTGGCCCACCTGGGTCCACCAGAGCCCATGATGGCGGTATGTGGAGCGTCCAAACCAGGCTGGGGTGGGGTCTGGGATGTGGAGAGATCCTGTGGAAGGGGAGGGTTGGTCTGGGGTCTGCAGGTCCCAGGCCAGAGCAGGCTGGGTCTAGGGATGGGAGGGCCCTACCGCCCATGCCTGATACTCTCTCTCTGCCTCTTCTTGCCTAGGAGTGTCTGGACAAATTCACTCAGAGCCTGAGCCACAAGCTGGACAGCCATGCAGTAAGTGGGGGTAGGTAGGGCTGGTGAGGGGAGCAAGGGCGTCTGCGGTCCTGACCGCCACCTGCCAATTTCTGCTTCCCTCAGGAGCTTCTAGATGCCACCCAGCACACACTGCAGCAGCAAATCCAAACTCTGGTCAAGGAGTGAGTTAGGAGGGAAACCAGTCCTCCAGCCCTCTTCCCATTGCCGCAGGGGCCTCCCTGAATGAAGGAGTTGTGAGATTGGGGGCTTCTGGTGGCCTGATTGTTATCCCCCATCCCAAGGATCCCCTTGGAGTTCTGACCGTCCATAGGCTAGCTGCAAGGCTATGAGCGAATCTCAAGGACTTCTCTGCTGGGGGCAGGCGGGTGTATCGGTGATTTTCTGTTATCCCCACACCCCCAGAGGTCTCCGGGGCTTCCGAGAGGCTCGCCGGGATTTCTGGCGGGGGGCTGAGAGCCTGGAGGCTGCTCTTACCCACAACGCAGAGGTCCCCAGGCGCCGGGCCCAGGAGGCAGAAGAGGCCGGAGCTGCTCTGAAGATTGCTCGAGCCGGGTACCGGGGACGGGCCCTGGATTATGCCCTGCAGGTGCCTGCCCCAACCTGTCTTCTTGGGGTGCCAGAACCCCAGTCACCTCGAGGCTGGAGAGTCACTGGTGTGCAGTGGTGGGGGTGGGGGTCGTGCGTCTGTGTTTTCAAGGCTGACCTGAGGTCTTTTGGGCTCTCAGATCAATGTGATTGAGGACAAGAGGAAGTTTGACATCATGGAGTTTGTGAGTTGCCGTGGGGGCTAGCGGCAGGGAGGGGAGAAGCCTGCTGATGGGAGCAGGAGGGAGAGGAAAAGAGAGGGGTCTGCCCCCTGCCCACCTTGTCCCCCAGGTGCTGCGTCTGGTGGAGGCCCAGGCTACCCATTTCCAGCAGGGCCACGAGGAGCTGAGCCGGCTGGCCCAGTATCGCAAGGAGCTGGGTGGCCAGGTAGAGACCCAGGGCGCAGGCAGGTGGAAGAGGGAGGGTAGGGGCTCTGAGATGACTCTCCTGGCCTGGTTTTGGGAGGCTGGGGCCATCTGAGATGCCCCTCCTGTGCTCAGTTACACCGGCTGGTCTTGAATTCGGCTCGAGAGAAGAGGGACATGGAGCAGAGACACGTGCTGCTGAAACAGAAGGTGAGGGCTGGGGCTGCGGGCAGGAAGCAGATGGGCCTGGGGCCTTGGTCTCTGCCCACTTCAGTTGCCCTTTGACCCTTTTGTGCCCCCAGGAGCTGGGTGGGGAAGAGCCAGAGCCAAGCCTAAAGGAGGGGCCTGGTGGCCTGGTCATGGAAGGGCACCTCTTCAAACGGGCCAGCAATGCCTTTAAAACCTGGAGCAGGTGAGGAGCAGACACCCCAATCGGCCAAACCCATCAGGTTAAATTTTTTTTTTTTTAATAAATTTATTTATTTTTATTTTATTTAGCTATTTTTGGCTGCGTTGGGTCTTTGTTGCTGCATGCGGGCTTTTCTCTGGTTGTGGCGAGCAGGGGCTACCCTTCATTGCGGTGCACGGGCTTCTCATTGCGGTGGCTTCATTTGCTGTGGAGCACGGGCTCTAGGTGCATAGGCTTCAGCAGTTGTGGCACACAGGCTCAGTAGTTGTGGCTCACGGGCTCTAGAGCACAGGCTCAGTAATGGTGGCACATGGGCTTAGCTGCTCCATGGCATGTGGGATCTTCCCAGACCAGGGCTCAAACCCGTGTCCTCTGCATTGGCAGGCGGATTCTTAACCACTGCGCCACCAGGGAAGCCCCAGGTTAAATTTTTTTGAGTGTGCTAACTACAGCCAGGAAAAACAGACAAACCCCCTGCCTTCAGAGAGTTTACATTCCATCAACAAAGACAGACAAGAACGTAATAATTAAGTAAATTATCTCTTAGAAGGTAAGAGTACCATAGGTGAAAAATAATAAAGCAAGCAACGTAGAGAGCTGGGGAGGAGTTGCAATTTTAAATAGGGTGGGCAGGGAGTTCCCTGGTGGCCTAGTGGTTAGGATTCCAGGCTTTCACTGCCGTGGCCCGGGTTCAGTCCCTGGGCAGGGAACTGAGAATCCCGCAAGCTCTGTGGCCAAAAAATAATAATAATGATAAAAATAAATAAATAGGGTGGTCAGCAAAGGCCTCATGAAAAGATGACTTCTGAGTGAAGACTGGAAGGATATCTGGGAGAGAATGTTCTAGGTAGAAGGAGGAGCCAGCACCAAGGCGCTGAGGAACCTGGAAGGTTTGAGGAACAGAGCGGAGGCCCAGGGCATGGACAGAGGCGGGGAGGAGGAAGTGGTAGGAGATGCAGGTGGAGCTAATGAGGACGTGAATCATGACAGGGCCTTGTTGGCTCGACTCTGAGGGAAGTGGGGAGCCATCGCAGGGTGTGGAGCAGGGTGGTGATCTGCTCTGACTCGACCCCTTCCCCTTCCAGGGCCACTGCCGGCTCCTATGGGAATCTTGGCGCAAGTTAGAAGACAGAGCCCCTTCTCCAAGATACTTTTTTTTTTAAATTTTAAATTAAAAATTTTGGGGGCCACACTTCATGGCTTGCAGGATCTTAGTTCCCTGACTGGGGATCGAACCCGGGTCCTCGGCAGTGAAAGTGCAGAGTTCTAACCACTGGACTGCCAGGGAATTCTCTCCAAGATACTTCTACTTGCCAAAACATTGTAGCAATAGACTTATTAGACAATGCATTTTACTGCCATCTGCTGGAAAGTTGTCTTCATAAATGTTATCAAATCTGGGGTACTCGGGATGTGAATAGCACCCCTTAGATGTCCCTGGCTGCACCTCTGTCACCCTCCCCTGGAACATCTCATGGGATGGGCAGCCTGGTCTCTCTCCTCTCAGCAAGATCCTTATGGGACTAAGAGCACAGCCCCTCTCCTGTCTGTGTCCCGAGCCGCATTCCAATGCCGCCCATGGCATTAACCCTACTTTGGCCTCTTCCAGACGCTGGTTTACTATTCAGAGCAACCAACTGGTTTATCAGAAGAAGCACAAGGTGAGTAGGCCCGGGTCCTGGATGCCTGGGCCCAGGAGGACTCAGCCCTGCTGTGGCTGCCTGGACGCCTGCCCCCCCGATCCCCTTTCCCTGCCAGGACCCTGTGACTGTGGTGGTGGATGACCTTCGTCTCTGCACAGTGAAGCTCTGTCCTGACTCAGAAAGGCGGTTCTGCTTTGAGGTGGTGTCCCCCATCAAGTGAGTGCAGTGCCCAGGGGTGACACCCGTATATCTCAGTTTTACCAACTGGAAAGGCAGGGCCAATCACAAAGGCATCCCTGGAGCAGGATCTTGGAGTCCCCTGATGCAGCCCCGGGCATTAGCCCTTTGGTGGCTCAATTGGGGGGCAGGCTAGGGGAGGGTCTAGGGTGAAGGGGGATATCTGGAAGGTTATTACCAACTGGTGTAGAGGTATTTCAATATGAGTGGTGCCAGCTGAATACTAGCTGAATGTCAGCCTGCCTGTCCTGCCACTCAGCTCCCCAGGCCTCAGACCCCTCCCTGCCCTCCGGCT
Source organism: Hyperoodon ampullatus (assembly GCF_949752795.1). Classification (NCBI taxonomy): domain Eukaryota; kingdom Metazoa; phylum Chordata; class Mammalia; order Artiodactyla; family Ziphiidae; genus Hyperoodon; species Hyperoodon ampullatus. The sequence continues at coordinate 39,207,715 of NC_136932.1, read as the reverse complement.
ACCCTCCTGCCCAGGTCCTGCCTCCTGCAGGCTGACTCAGAGCGCCTCCTGCAGCTGTGGGTCAGTGCTGTGCAGAGCAGCATCGCTACGGCCTTCAGCCAGGCTCACCTTGATGACAGCCCCCGGGGTCCAGGCCAGGTACCTTAACATGGGGGTGCAGGGCCAGACTGCCCAGGGAGGTGGGACATCGCTTACCCTAGACCTCAGAGCCACTCTTTCTTCCCCTGTCTCCCCCAGGGCTCAGGACACCTGGCCATGGGCTCCGCCGCCACCCTGGGCTCTGGCGGGATGAGCAGGGGAAGGGATTCTGGTGGAGTCGGGCACGTGGCAGCCCAGGTGCAGAGCGTGGACGGCAACGCCCAGTGCTGTGACTGCCGGGAGCCGGCCCCTGAGTGGGCCAGCATCAACCTGGGCGTCACCCTCTGCATTCAGTGCTCTGGCATCCACAGGTCACTCCCCAAGGTCCCAAGCGCGGGCCCCTGCTCTTTCTGGCGGCAGTGGAGTGGGATGGAGGCAAGCTGGAGCCCAGCACCGGGGCTCCTCCCTCCCTTCCCGCCCTGCCTGGGCTTCCTCTCAGATTCTGTCTGTTGCCGGGCACAGGCCTGGGCCGATCCTGTGGGGCACAGGGTGGACCCAGGTGGGCCCAGCCCCTCAGTGTCCTGGTCTGGCCAGGTAGGGGGACACCCAGGGGAGTTGAGTGGCTTGACTGGAGGAGGTGCGGGGTCAGGGCTGCTGAGGGCAGAGGAGCTGACGAAAAGCAGAGAGAGATGTCGTGAGGCCTTAGCAAGTCTATGCGCCCCATAATTCTGATGGAAGTGGGGAGGGGGAATGGCGTGGAAAGAGTTGTCCCGGCCAGAGTGCGTGGAGAAAGGGGAGGTGGCTGGAGAGGATGAGAAGAAGAGAGAAGAGGGAATGGTGAACAGGCAGGATCCTGCCAGATGCAGGTCAAGGCTGCATGGCCCTGGCTGCCCTGCTGCCTCCTGGCCCAGTGCCTCTGCACGGGACCCCCATGCCAGACCTTGCCCCCAAGTCTTTCCAGGAGCAGCAGCAGCTCCCCCGGCTGCTTCCCCCACAGAGGGCCTGACTTCCCCTCTGCCCTCCAGGAGCCTTGGAGTTCATTTCTCCAAAGTCCGGTCCCTGACCCTTGACTCATGGGAGCCGGAACTCGTGAAGGTGACTTGGGGTGCTGTGAGAGTGTGGGGTGCGGTGAGGGCAGGGCTGCAGAGCCCTGAGGGCTCAGACACTCACCTGCACCCTACCCGTCTGTCTCTGCTTCCGCCTGGGCCGCCTGAAGCTCATGTGTGAGCTGGGGAATGTCGTCATGAACCAGATCTATGAGGCCCGTGTGGAGGCCATGGCCGTGAAGAAGCCAGGGCCCAGCTGCTCCCGGTGAGGCTGGGGTGGAGAGACTGGGGCTGCCCTCCTTATGGGCAGGGAGGGAGGAGAGCCTGGGATGGGAGGAGGGAAGACTGTCCCCTTCTTCTCCCACAACCCTCCCCGACCAGGCAAGAGAAGGAGGCCTGGATTCACGCCAAATACGTGGAGAAGAAGTTCCTGACCAAGCTTCCTGAGATTCGCGGGCGAAGAGGTGGCCGGGGGCCCCCGAGGGGGCAGCCTCCTGTGCCCCCAAAGCCGGGCACCATCAGGCCCCAGCCCGGGAGCTTCAGACCCAAGCCAGGTATAGGGTTGGCTGGGCATTTGTTGAGTGCCTGCCGTGTGCTCAGCACGGTGCCAAGCCCGGTGGGGAGGCACAGAGTCTGGGGCCCACGTCTTCCCCTCGAGCCTGTTATGGGGGGCCACAGCCCACTGGCACTGGTTTTTCAAGGCAAGAGTTTCGGGGATTATGGTGAAAGATGGGAAGGACCGTGGGGCTGGGAGGAGGCCAGGAGGGCTATGTGAGGGTGTCACCAGCATGAGAAGAGTCAGGAGAATGAGCTAGGGTCTCCAGAGGCCTGTGGAGGAGGGTATGAGTTTGGCTGGAACCAAGGGAGCCAAGAGAGCTGAGGCTGACCGTCACCATGTCAGCTCACCCCCGACATCCCAGCCAGTCAGGGTGGTCGGACAGGAAGAGGTGAACACTGCCATCTATCCCATATGCCCTAGGGGACCAACCCACATCCACTCACACCCACCATCACCTCCCACCACAATCCCCAGTCTTGAAGGCCTCCCCACAGTTGAGAAGTGAACTATCCCATTACAGCATCAGGGGACTGCGCTAAGGGTTTTCTTCCCAGATTCACAGCTGGTTCCCCCTAACAGAGTCACCCTCTGAGGACCTGGGCAGCCTGCACCCTGGGGCCCTGCTCTTTCGAGCTGCTGGGCATCCTCCATCCCTTCCCACCATGGCTGATGCCCTCGCCCATGGAGCCGATGTCAACTGGGTCCACGGGGGACAGGAGAACGCCACACCACTGATCCAGGCCACAGCTGCGGTGAGAGCCTTGCCGACCCTTAGGCTCCTCCTCTCCTCCCCTACTCCAGAGTTTGGTCCCAGCTCTTAGCCTCTCCCACCTCATAGGGAGTGATAACCGATAGAGCCTGGTTGCTAAGAGTGTGAGACTTGGAGGCAGACAAACCTGGGTTTGAACCCAGACCCTCACCACTTACAATTATGAACCTTCCTGTACCTCAGTTTCCTCATCTGTAAAACAGGGATAATATACCTCATTAGGTTGTACTATGGATTTAATGTATGAATACATGTAAAGAGCTGGAGCAGAGCCTGCCATCCCATACCCACCCTCGGAACTGACCCCACTCTAAAATATCTTTAAATTTACCTCAAAAGATGCCACCCTCTATCCCCATTCTCTACTACTCCACGCAGAATTCTCTTCTGGCCTGTGAGTTCCTCCTCCAGAACGGAGCAAACGTGAACCAAGTGGACAGCCACGGCCGAGGCCCGCTCCACCACGCGACCATTCTTGGCCACACGGGGTAGGGGCAGCAGGGATAATGACCTTGAGGAGGAAGGCTCCAGACAGGGTGAGGGGCCGGCTGAACTTGGCTGTCCTGTCCAGGCTGGCCTGCCTATTCCTGAAACGGGGGGCCGATCTGGGAGCCCGAGACTCTGAAGGCAGAGACCCCCTGACCATCGCCGTGGAAACAGCCAACGCTGACATCGTCACTCTGTGAGGATGCCTGAAGAGGCGGGGCTAGCGCTTGCACTATCCACTTGGGCGGGGCTAACGCCGAGACCCCAGCATGCTAGGCGGGGCCTGGGGAGGGGAGGGGCCAGCTCCAGCACCGGACATTGAAAGGATTCTCCAAGTGTCGACCGAGGCTTGGAGTAGGAAGGGGGAGGGCAGGGTCCGAGGAAGGTGAGTTTATTCTGAGAGAGGCATCGTTCATTAACATTGTTGTCAGGCGTCTTTAAAGCACTAGACCCTGGGGAGACAGGTGAATGAAACAGCCCAGCTCAAAGGATGGGAATTGGGGCTGGGGGAGTGAGGAGAATGTCATTCATTCCTTAATTCCCTCCCCTTCAGGCTGCGATTGGCAAAGATGAGGGAGGTCGATGCGGCCCAGGGCCAGGCTGGTAAAGTACCCCCCACCCCCCTCTCTGCCCACACAACATTGTAACTCTGGGCTTCCGGCCGCTGGTGACCCGTCCCCAACTCCCTGTGCCCAGCTTCATTGATTAATTACATCATTTATTCAACAAATATGTATTGGGCGCATCCTACGCGCCGGGTCCTTGAAACAGACCAAAGAATAGGCGAGGGCGCCGCCCTGACGGTGCAGATGTCCCTTCCACCCACGCTGGAAGCGCGTGCTCTTACCAGGCCGGGCTGTCCCTATTGTGCTCTTCTGTGCTAGGGCCCAGCCACCCGGCCTCCCAGCCCTTCCTCCCTCCCCTCAGGAGACGAGACGTATCTCGATATCTTCCGCGACTTCTCCCTCATGGCGTCCGACAACCCGGAGAAGCTGAGCCGGCGTAGCCATGACCTACACACACTTTGACCCCAGGCCTTCGAGGACCCGCAACCCCCTTCCCTGCCCTTCCCACCGCCCGCCCCTTTCTATTAAAGCCTTTGTGCTTTGCTCTTCAAAGTTCATTTATTGAGCACCCCCGTCGGGTGGGTGAGGTGTAGGACACTGAGGCTTCTGGGGTGCAGGAGCGATTGGGAGTTTGCGAACTGGAGTCACTCGAGGGGCGACTCCCGGAGAGTGAACTGGGAGCTTCGGCCTCGGCCCGAGTGCCGGGCGGCTCTGAGGCAGGGCTCGCGGGCTCAGGAGACGTGGCCAGAGCCGTCAGGCCCGGCAGAGGCCGCTTGCGTGGGCTGGGTCCAGCCTTCTCTGGGGGGTATGGGGGGGTGCTGGCATCAGGGCCGGGATGGAGAGGCTGGCTCGGGCCACCCCAGCCCGGAGGCATCCCTGGAATGCGGCGGCTCAGCACCCGCCCCCTCGGGAATTCCCTGCGGGAGCGACTGAAAAGGAACTGGTCCCCAACCCCCGACGGCTGGGCCTCAAGTTTCTATAGCAGCCGGATAGGAGACGCCGGCCCCCGCCGAGTTGCAGACGTGAGGTCGGGCACATCTAGGGGCCGGCGGGGCCGTCGCGGCCACATCCTTAACGACGCGCCTGAGTCACCCCCCGGACCCCACCCGCGCTAGAGTCCTCCAGTCCAGCCCGTCAGCCCCGTCTCTCCAGTTCGCCACTCGGCTTCCACCACCACCCGAGCCGCGCGCTCCGGGCGGGGGCGGGGCGCCCAGGGGGCGGGGCTGCCTCTTAAAGGGCCCCGGCCGCTGCCCTTAGGCCACCTCCTTGGGGCGGAGAGTACTTAAGCGGCTGCGGCGAAACCCGGAGAAGGCGGCGGCGCCAGGTCCCGAGACTCCCGGCTACTTCCATAGGAGTCCTAGGACACTCCCAGCTCGGATTGAGCGTGTATCTTCGCTCCCCAGCCGATACAGAGGCACCTCCGCCATCGGCTCCGGTCAGCCTCGCCTCCTTCTCCTGGGACCAGCGCCGGATCCAGGCCAGGCCAGGCCCGGCCTCTGACTGGCCCCCGGAGCCCTGCGTGGACTCGCCCACTGTGACAGCGGTCTGCCCGAGAAGCTGGTCCCTTCAGAGTCGGCCTTGTGCTCGCCATCGTCACCTGCTGGTTGGATTGCGGAAACCCACTGTCTGAAGACCACAGAAAGGAATCGCCGACCACCCAGAATCGGATGCGTCTGGGCCTAAATCTCCCGTCCCTCTCTGACTTCCCTCTGCTCGTATCATCCGTTCTCTCAACCTTTCCGGCGTTTCTGTGCCCGGGAACCATCCCCCACCACCCAGGTAGCTGGGGTGAGCCCCCAATCTTGCTGCCTTGTACTCCAACCTGTGCCTCCGACCCAGAGACAGTCTGAACCTTACTACCCAATTCTGCACACATCCAGGAAGTTCTGCCTTTTCTTCTCTTTTGGTGTCTTCGATACTCCTCAAAATTTCTCCTCCTCCTGTGCCCTCCTCGCCCCCCTCCTTTGGGGGCCCCGTGACCCTGAATGTCGGGGGCACGCTATATTCCACTACTTTGGAGACCCTGACTCGATTCCCAGACTCCATGCTGGGGGCCATGTTTAGGGCCGGTACCCCCATGACCCCCAACCTCAATCCCCAGGGAGGCGGCCACTACTTTATCGACCGAGATGGCAAGGCCTTCCGGCACATCCTCAATTTCCTACGGCTGGGCCGCCTGGACCTGCCCTGTGGATACGGGGAGACAGCGCTTCTCAGGGCAGAGGCTGACTTTTACCAGATCCGGCCCCTCCTGGATGCCCTGCGGGAACTGGAGGCCTCTCAGGGGACCCCGGCACCCACAGCCGCCCTGCTCCACGCAGATGTAGATAGCAGCCCCCGCCTGGTGCACTTCTCTGCTCGTCGGGGCCCACACCACTATGAGCTGAGCTCTGTCCAGGTGGACACCTTCCGGGCCAACCTCTTCTGCACCGACCCTGAGTGTCTGGGTGCCATGCGTGCCCGATTTGGTGTGGCCAATGAGGACAGGGCGGAGGGAGGCCCACACTTTCATCTGGAATGGGCCCCCTGCCCTGCAGAGCTCCCCGAAGTGGAGTACAGGAGACTGGGGCTGCAGCCGCTGTGGACTGGGGGGCCAGGAGAGCGACGGGAGGTGGTGGGCACTCCGGGCTTCCTGGAGGAGGTGCTGCGGGTGGCCCTGGAGCATGGCTTCCGTCTCGACTCCGTCTTCCCTGACCCCGAAGACCTGCTCAACTCCCGATCTCTGCGCTTTGTCCGGCACTAGGAACTGAGAACTAGGAATGCTGCCTTCAGTTTGACTGTGTGGGCGAGGCGGGGGTTAGAAAGAATGGGTCAGTAAAGAGGGTGAAGTCTCTCCTGAGCCTCTTCCTAGCTCTGCTCCTGGAGCAGTGAGAGTCAGGGGCCCCGTTGCACCTGACTGGAGCCCAGATGTGGGCAGGAATCCCCAAACCAGAGAGAGCCCAAGGGCTCACGAGACCAGAGGGTCTGCACTGGTGCTAATCCTGGGAGAGGTGGGGAAGCTTCCCTGGCTGGTCCTCGCCTGAGCCTGGGAACCTTCGGTGTTTCCTTGCTTGGAGCTTAGTATCCAGGGTCTGGAAAAGTGGGAATGCTTCTCTGCCCAGGCTAGGCTTAGCAGAACCGTGGAGGGACAGTGAGGTCTGGGGGAAATGAGAGACTTTGGATTGCTCTAATGTGGTCTTCTGGACTGTGACTTCTCCTGGAGCTGGTGGCCTGGCCTGGCCTGACCAATGATAGGTCAGAACACTCTGAAACACAGGAAGGGAGATTCTTTGCTGTGTTCCAAGCCACCACTGAGGGAGACAGAAGGGCTACACCCCACCCTAGCTTGGCACAAGGGAGCTAGGATAATCCCCATTAACTATGGGGCTGGAGCATCCCTCTGGAGATCCAAGTGTTTTAAAGGATCCCATATTGATGGTGGGGCTGGCCATGGGGAGGAGCGGGGCATCTCCTTGGGTCCTGGCCTGCCTTCCTTCAGGTGTACGTGCCTGTTAGCCAGTGAGTCTGACTGATGCATGGGTCCCTGGCATCCTGGCTCCCATCCGTGTCGCTGGAGGTGGTGTCTGTGTGCTGGCCTTTCTGTGGTCTCTGCGTGTCCAGGCCTGTTTGGGGTTGCCCAGAAACTGTTTTGGCACCAGGTGTGTCCGCGGTATGGGTGTGAGTAGACTGAGAATTAGGTTAATCCCAAGGTGTGTGTGTGTACATGTGCTTCACATCACCACGTAGGCAGGAGGGGCCTGCTGGGCTTTGAGTCACTAGGATCTTCTGGTGAGAAGTAAGAGAAGTCACTGGGCTTAGCTGGGCCTTGGAGGCCTGTATAGAGCTCTCGGTTACTAAGGCAACAGTGAGCCTGTTGCTAGGAGATAGCTGGGGAAGGCCCAAGGCTGCCCAGGGCAGAGAGGAGATGAACAGAAGAGTTTGAGAGAGTGGGGGAGGATATGGAAAGGGCTGGGATACTCACAAACAACTTCTTCACTGGGGGAGTCACTTATTATTTATCACTGGTCATGATTTACAAGAAGAAAAATAAAGTTGCTTTTGGAACCACAAACTTGTAAAGGCTGCTGAGGGCTAGGTTGGGAGTACGGCAGAAGCCCTGCTTTCTCTGTCCATCTCCCACTAGAGGTTTCTTCTTCTGGTCCCAGTTCCTTGGGCCCCAGGTTTACCCCAGTCAGTCAGGGATGGAGCAGTGGCACTGTTCTGGAATGCTCTAGAGACTCCAATTGTTCTGGAACACTCTAGAACCTCCAGGCAAAGGACTGGAACCAGGATCACAGAGCATTCTAAGGCCTTCCCAGCCTAGGTGGGGCCAGCCCCCGCTCCAGCACCCCCAGCAGGCCTCATGTGGATGCTGGCACTAGGTGGGATCTTCCTGGCAGCCGCCCAGGCCTGTGTCTTCTGCCGCTTCCCAGACCATGACTTGTCGGGCCGCCTGGCTCAGCTTTGCAGCCAGATGGAGGCCCAGTGGAAGGACTGTGAGGTCTCCTGGAACTTCTCGGCCTTTGCCTTAGGTAAGATCAGACATCCAGGGATGGGCTCAGCAGCAGTCACCCCTGTGCCCTAAGGGGGCTGCATGTGGCCTCCCAGCTGTGCCTCTCAGCCATCTTCTCAGTCCATTGGCCTCTCTGGACACACTGGCCTCTCCCTCTGGGAGAGCTTCTTCAGACCCTGGGAAAGTCAGGAAAGGCCCCAGAACCTCCTTCTGGGCCAATGAGGGAATCTCGCCCAGTCCTTACCCATCTCCACAGATGATGCATCCTTGAAAAAAGTCACAGAGAAGACTCACAGAGTCCTGAGGGTCATGGGTGAGGTCGAGGGGGAGGTACAACGTAGGGGCTTGGATGGCACCAAGGAGGGGGTTGGGAGGAGGGGGCTGGGGAGGCTGGGAAGGGTGGAGGGTGGGTGGAGACAGGAGGGCTTGATGGGGCGGTGCTGGGTGAAGGTGTGGAGGTGAACTGGCCCTGCTGAGGCCCTGGGCACTAGAGCTGCTCTCTGCCTCCCCAGAGATCAAAGCGTCTCTCTCCTCACTCCTTTCATATTGGAAATGGCTTCAAAAGACCAAGCTCCCAGAATACAACAGGGAAGGTACTGATGCGGGCCTGAGGGATCAAGGGGTGCCTAGGTCCTCAGGCAAAGGAGTGTGTGGCTGAGCTCATATACCCCCATCCTCCTTGTCTTTCATTTCAGCTCTCTGCGCTCCCGCCTGCCGTGAGTAGGAAAGGGAAAGGGTAGCAAGGGCCAGGGGCCTCGGGGGACCTGAGGAGAGCCTGCAGTTTGGGGAGGAAGTGTGGGACTCTCGCAGGGTTCAGCGAAGCTTCCCGCCCCAGAGCTGGTCCTGCTGTCTCCTGCAGGGGGCAGCACCACCCTGTACAACTGCTCCACCTGCCAGGGCTTCGAGGTGTACTGCTGGCCCCGAAAGCGCTGCTTCCCAGGTCCTTACTCCCCACCCCTGCCTCACCCCGCCCAGATCTCTGAGCTGTTAGGCTACCCCAGCATCGATGGGTGTGGTCCCCGGGATCTTTCACTGCCTCCTGGGTTCCCTGCAGGAAGTCACGATCTTTGGGAAGCCAGGATTCTGCTGCTCTTTGTCTCTGGAGCTGTCCTCCTCCTGGGTATTCTGAGCTTCGCGGTGGAGTGAGTTGGGGGATAAGGGCCAGAAACAGCCTTACCACCTCCGACCCATCAGTACCTTCCCCCACCCCCCATCCTTCCTCTTTCCCTCCCAGCCCCCTTCCCTTCCCTTCCATGGGCTCCCACCCTCTGTCTTCCCTCAGGTACAGCCGCCTCCAAGCAAAAAGTGACTTGTGAAGATGAGGACAGATCTTAGCCTCCAGTTCTAAGGAGCATGTGCCCACAACTTCCACTTCTCTCGTGGGGCGGGGTGGGGGGGGAGGGGGGCAGCCAGACCCTTAGTTCCAGCCCCAACGGTTGTCTTCCAGACCCTGATACCCAGACATCCCCACAATCCCAGCGTCAGATGGCCTCCAGGGACCCAGGCACCCACAGCTGGAAAGTTCCTCCCCTCCAGTCCTCAACCAATCAGACAGAGGCAGTCACCGTGCCAGGAAAATATCTACAGAAGGAAAGAATCCCCTCCATACACACTACCACTCCCACACCCCCTTCTGCCTGTTCCCGGAAAGCGGGGGCTGTCTGCCCCAGAAGCTCCTCTTGGCCCTCCTGTGACTGATTGGGAATCCGGGAATGAGTGTTCTGGAAAAGTCCCTCCCCCTAGAGTGAGACCACATCAGTCAGCCTGCTGGCATGCTCCCCTTCCATTTAACACTGTGAAGGCTCCCACAGAGGCCCTCCCGCCAGGCCCAACTAAACCTGCTGTCAAGTGGCCTCGACCCCTGCCTGGCCTCTGTCTGCAACTGGGGAGGGCAGAGGGAGCGCGGGAGTCTCTTGTAGCACAGTGGTTCTCAACCGGGGGGTGGGTGGACTTTGCACGCGACGAGACATTTGGCAATATATCTGGAGACATTTTTGATTGTTTTGATTGGGGGTTTTGAGGATGTGCTACTGGCGTCTAGTAGGCAGAGACCAGGGCTGCCGCTAAATATCCAAAAATGCACGGGAAAGTCCTCCACAACAAAGAGTGATCGTGTCCGAGCCGTCAGCAGTGTGTGGTTGAGAGACCCTGGTATTTGGTCCTTTGGCTCTCAGGAGTTTGGGTTTGGGGGATGGGAGATGGGACATGAAAAGAGAGGCCTATCACCAACCATAAGTCTCAGCCCAAGGACCTAGGCCAGCCTTCACCTAGCCCTGTGGTTTACAAACTGGGTCCCTAGAGGCTCCCAGTTCTCAACCAGCTGGACATTGGAGTCATCTGGGCAACTTTAAAAACTACCTGTTGCTGGGCCTCATCTCCAGAGGTTCTGAGTTTAGTGGTCTCATATGGGGCTTCAGTTAATCCAACTTACAGCCAGGGTTAGAACCACTGTTTGGGAGATCCATAAAGGTCCTGGGGATGGAGAGGGGAATGCTTACCCCTCCCAGGAGAACACCTTCTATTTTGTTTTACACATTCTAGTCCAGTCCTTTCATTTTACACCAAAAAATGAGACCCCGAGATCACACAGCCAGGTCGTACAACTTGCCCGAGATCATACAATGATTCATACATTCATTCATTTGACAAATACTAAGTGATTGCCAGTCAGGTACCAGGCAGCGTTGCTGCCCATACTGGGGTGAGAAACCCTCTCCTGACTGCCCAGGCACCACCGCTCTCCTCTGGTTTGCAGTAGCTGCCTCACACCCTCTTAGGCTGTGCCCTCTTTCCAGGCTCAACATTTCGGAGCTGTCCTTGTTTTCACACCCACCGTGCAGTGGGTCAGCCGTTCTGTCCATTCCTGAAGGATCTCTATCCTATCTGTCTCCTCCTGCTCTATGGCCCCCAGCCCACTCTAGAACCCTCTCGTTGTGGACCGCAGTCTCCCAGATGTGCATCTGACTCTGCCCACACCCCTCAAATCCACTGCACCCTCAGTGGTCACACTGGTCTTCTTAAAACTCCACATCGCTCAAACATCCTGTCCAGTATCAAATGATGCTTAAAAACTTGGGCTCTGGGGGCTTCCCTGGTGGCGCAGTGGTTGAGAGTCCGCCTGCCGATGCAGGGGACACGGGTTCGTGCCCCGGTCCGGGAAAATCCCACATGCCGTGGAGCGGCTGGGCCCGTGAGCCATGGCCACTGAGCCTGCGCGTCCGGAGCCTGTGCTCCGCAACGGGAGAGGCCACAACAGTAAGAGGCCCGCGTACCGCAAAAAAAAAAAAAAAAAAAAAACTTGGGCTCTGGAGTTGGGCTGCCCGATTTCAAATCCTGGCTCTGGTTCTTACTGGACCTTGGGAAAGTCATTTAATTTCTCTGTTTCTGTTTCCTCATGTTTTAAATGCAGATCATATATTTCCTTGATTCCATGGCTTTTTTTTTCTTTTTTTTCTGTTTACATTTAAACATCTCTGAAGAACCCATCTTAAATTGAAGACATGTCATGGCATAATGGTATATATTACAATTGATGATATCTTAAATTCGACCCAGCGGTACTGACCTTACAGAATTACTGTGAGGTCCAAATCAGTTCATATAAAATCCTTGGGACTGTGCCCAACATGTAATGGGCCCTCATTAAGTATCAGCCATTATAATCTCTTACTTAAAACCTTCCCTAGCTCTTCCTTGCCTGCAGAGTATAGAGTTGGCCCTTGACCCTGACATTCAAGGCTCTCCATCAGCAGCTCCCACCATCTTATATAGTCATCAGGCCAGAACTGTCCAGACACAGAACTGGAATCTCCCTTGAACGCCCCACAGACATCTCAGACTCCACACGTGTCCACCTCCCTCAGACACGCCTTCCTCCTGACCCCACCCCCTCCTGGGATCTCTCAGGCTTAATGGCAGTGCCCACAGTGTCATGGGCATCCTCCTCCTCTCATGCCATGTGCCCACTTCTTACCTGTAGGTGATCTACCTTGGAATCTGACCCCCAGGTGTCCCTGGAGCTTTACCTCAGCTCTGCCCACCCCACAGCCATACTGAGTCACTTCTAGTTGCCCCAACACTGTTTCCTCATGTTTGCTCGCCTTTGTCCAGTCTTGTTCCTCTATCTGGAATGACTTTCTCCTTTGACTCAGATATCACCTCTTCTGAGAGGCCTTCTCTGAGCTCCTGAGTCAGAGTGGCATGAGTCTGCTCTAGGCATCTCTCATGTGGCACCTGTTACATCAGGTGGTGGTGTTTCTTTACACATCTTCCCTCTACACCACGCATTCCTCTCTAAAGCCACTGCTTAAGGTTTTGTGTCTTTGTTTCCTCAGAGCCTGGCACATGGTAGATGCCAGGAAGTGTCCCTGATGACTCCAGCACCTTCTCTGAACCCTTGTGATATGCCTTTTCCATGTAAGCCCTTCATTAGCACTTAGCACAGGAGGCTGGTGGAGTTTGTGCTTTTTTTGTGCGCATAAGGCCAACCAACCGCAGTGTGGCCTGCCAGGGCAGGGATGGTTTTTCTGAGCCCCTCACCAAACGGGAGGCTTCTGTGGGTGTGGCAGTTTTAAACAATGGCCCTGCATTCTTTGACATGCCTCCCACCTAGATGTAGGTTCTATGTATCCTTTCCTTGAACCTGGGCTCCATGACTAGCAGGCCAATTGAATGTGGCAGAAGTTACAGTGTGCCACTTTCTGAGCCCAGGCCTTAAGAATCTAGCACCTCCTGCCCTCTGCCTTTTGGGACACTCACTCTGGAACTCAGTCACTCATGCTATGTGGATGCCCAGCCTACATCGAGACCACATGGAGGACTTCACTGGAGGTCCAGTGGTTAAGACTCCGTGCCTCCACTACAGGGGGCACGGGTTCAATCCCTGGTCCGGAAACTAAGGTCCCGCATGCCGCGTGGTGCAGCCAAAAACAGAGTCCTCATGGCGGGATTCAGCCAAAAGCCAGCATCTACTGCCAGACGTGTGAGTGATAACACAGCTGTCAAGTCATCCCCAGACTTTGTTTTTCCACCCAAGGCCCCAGACATAGTAGAGCAGAGATAAACCATTCCCACAGTGTCCTGTTGGAGTTCCAGACACTAACAGTCCAGAGCATAATAAAATAGTTGTTTTAATGCCACTAGGCATTGTTGCTCAACAATAGATAACTGGAACAGTGGGGCAGAAAAAAAAAAAGGGCCTAGGAGCTGGCACTAAAGGCCCTGGGTTGGGACTTTTCTGGAGGTCCAGTGGTTAAGACCCTGCGCTTCCACTGGAGGGGACTCGGGTTCAATCCCTGGTCAGGGAAACTAAGATCCTGCAAGCCTGCGCTGCGTGGCCAAATTAAAAAAAAAAAAAAAAGAAGAAGAATAGCAATTGCCTCTGGGGAATGGCATTGATTGAAAATGGGCATAAGGCTACTTCCTGGGATCACAGAAATGTTCTGGGGACTTCCCTGGTGGTCCAGTGGTTAAGACTCCCCGCTCCCGGGCTTCCCTGGTGGTGCAGTGGTTGAGAGTCTGCCTGCCGATGCAGGGGACACGGGTTCGTGCCCCAGTCCGGGAAGATCCCACATGCTGCAGAGCGGCTAGGCCCGTGAGCCATGGCCGCTGAGCCTGCGTGTCCAGAGCCTGTGCTCTGCAACGGGAGAGGCCACAACAGTGAGAGGCCCGCGTACCGCAAAAAAAAAAAAAAAAAAGACTCCCCACTCCCAATGCAGGGGGCTTGGGTTTGGTCCCCGGTCAGGGAACTAAATCCCACATGCCACAACTAAGAGTTTGCATGCTGCAACTAAAAAAGCCCACATGCCGCAGCTAAATAAAAGATCCTGCATGCCGCAACGAAGATCCTGCGTGCTGCAACTAAGACCCGGTGCAGCCAAATAAATACATAAATAAATAAATAAATAAATAAATATTTACCAAAAAAAAGAAAGAAATGTTTTGGGTCTTTATCTGCATTAATGGATATGTATATTTGTTGAAATGCATTGAACCGTACAGTTAAATCTGTGCATGTTACTGAATATGTTATACCTCAGTAAAGTACTGTCAGTATAGAAAGTTTAGGAATGTTTATATAACTATAACTAACAAAAACCCCTCAGTGTATGGATTAAACAGCACATCAGACATAATCAAAGAGAGAATTGGTGAACTGGAAGAGAGTTGAAGAGATGACCTGGATTGCATTACAGAGACACAAAGAATGGAAAACACAGAAGAGGGGTTAAAAGATTTGAAGGACAAAAAAAAAAAAAAAAAAAAAAGATTTGGAGGACAGTGAAAAGGCCTAGCATACTTCTAATCAGAGTCCTCAAAGGAGAGAACACAAGGAAAGGAGGAAAAAGAATATCTGGAGAGATACTGGCTGATAATTTTCCAAAACTGGTGAAAGATATGAATTCATAAACAAAGGAAATACAATAGAATAAATAGAAAGGGATCCATACTTAGACTCTTTGTAATATAACTATGAAACACCAATGATACCTTAAAAGCAGGGAGAAAAGACAGATCACGAACAAAGGAATAACAATTAGATTGAGCAGTCTTCTTCATAACCAATATGCCTTGCACCTATTATATGCCTACACTGTCCCAGGTACCTTAGGAAGAACAAGACAGATCCAGCCCCTACTGTGTGGAGCTAGTCCACAGTATATCAGAGATGACAGATGTGGAGGGTACAATCACATCTGTCATCTGGCCTGGTTGGAGGGCAAGATAATTGGCAAGAAAACCACAGAAGTAGAACTGTGAACTATGATTTTTTTTCCCATTAAGGCTGGATTTTCCCATGTATTTACCAAGATGAGGTGGGCTTTTCCTCCCAAGGGACTCTGGGGACAGCAGCTGCTATGCTCACACATCCTTCCTTGAGACAGAAGGAGACAGGCCAGATGCCCTAAGGCTGGTGGCTTCCTCCCTGGGACCCCTGAGGGAAAAGGAGAGAGCATCCTTCTCCTCAGAGCCTTCTTTGAGCCAGACTGTGTCCCTGCCCCACAGGCCAAGTAGCACCATACAGGGCCCTGGGGTCAGCAGTGGTGACATGGGGGGAGGGGCTTATACCAGAATGAGGCCAGGAAGTGCCAGTGATGGGAATGCATGCCCTGAGGCATGGAGTGCTGCCCTTGATCACCAAGACCAGGTACCAAGCCGGGATGGGGCTGAGGAGCCACTCAGAAGCTGTCTCCACTCCCCAGCCCCCCCCCCCACAAGAATCCCCACAGATTCCACCCTGGGGAGCTCCCCAAATGGTCCTTTTCAGGGGCAGCACATTAGACTGGGAAAAGGACTTTCAGAGCTGGGAAAAGACCAATGGCTTCAGTCTTAGACTCTGTCCGGGCTGGGAGCTGACTTCGTGCACCACCATCAACACCTCCGCCGTGGCGCCCTTCCCAAGCCCGCTGCACCAGGCCGGCTTCCTCCATCAGAGTGCCAGGAAGCCCTCTCCCCTACTAGGGGGCTGCGACTATGTTCTGTTTAGCCTTATATTCCCGGGGCCTGGGCGGGATATCTCTACTAGGTGCGTATTCATTTAAGGGGTGGGGCTCTGCTTGAGAGAGGTGGAGGATTTGGTAAGAGGAGGTAGGGGAGACGGGGACGGGATACCGAGGAGGAAGTCCAGGGAGGGGTGAGAAGTTCTTTGAAGTCTGGAAAGGGGGTGGGAAGGTGGAGAGAGGGTGGGAAGGAGGCGAGCAAAGGACAGGGGAAGGGAGGCTTCTCAGGATCTGGCCTGGCGGAGGACCGGCCAACAGGTGCCCTCACCTAGTCCACCCGACGACCCGGGCCAAGCCACCAGGCCCCGCCCCCCGCGGCCTCCGTCCCGCCCTCCCCGGGATTTAGTCCCGGCAGCCTGGGAGGCTCCCCAGCTGCCGCTTCCGCCTTCGCCAGGTGAGGGTCCGGGGACGCAGGGGCGCCGGCGAGCGGGCTGGCGGGGCGGCGGTCGCTTGGGAGCGCGTCCGCGGGTGCTGAGCCTCCCCTCCCCAGTCCTTACCTTCCGCGGGCGCGTCTTCTCCTGTCCCCTATCTCGTGTTTTCCCCTTCCCACCTGGCTACTGGTGCTGGTCTCCCAGCGTCCTGGGCTTTCGCCTTCCCCGCCCCTGCTCGTGCTCGATTCCTCGCCACCTCCGAGTGTCCATCTGGACCCCGTCTGGGGTCCTCCGCTTCTTCCGGGCTTCACTGAGTAGGGGGAGGGAGGGGGCCAGGTGTGTGTGCAGGCAGCCGGCACCCAGAGCACCTAGAGCCTTATTTAATAAAGATTGGTGGAGTTGCCCTGGAGCCAGGTTAGAGCGAGTGACTCAGGTGTGCCGGCCAGGCTCTGTACCTGGAGCTGAGCTCAGGTGGGTGTGGAAGGGACTGTGCACCTGGCAGACTGGGTGGCTCTGAGCAGTACCTGAGCTTAACCGCCCATCACAAATGCCCGATTTGATTTCAAATGTTGCTGCCTCAGGTGCAGAAGAGGCAGTGACCCTGGGCGTCTCTGGGCAGAGGAGGCAGTCTGCCCACATAACGTAGGTATGTGTGGACACCGTAGCTTGATGTCTTGTGTGTTGTGTGTGTTTGTGTGGACCTGGGTGTCTCAGACATGAGGCGGTGTATCTTGGAGGCAGTGAACTCAACATGTCTCAAGTAGGTGTGTGTGAGGGGTACCTGGCAGGAAGCCTGGTGTTCTACGGCAGCGTATACTGGAATGCCTCGGCTTTGAGAGGACATGTATCTGGGTGTCTCAGGTGTCTTTTGCATCACATCTATAGGGGTGTGTGTGTGTGTGTGTGTGTGTGTGTGTGTGTGTGTGTGTGTTGTACCTGTGTATCTCAGGTATGGTGTGGTTAGTGTATCTGGGCATCTCTGGAGTGTATGTGGTGGGTCAGAATGTCTCAGGTGTACCTGAGTGGGTGTGTACAAGGGTGCATCTCAGGTCTAAAAGGTGGTGAATCTGGGTGGCCTAGGGGTATGGGCAGTGTGCCATAATAGCTCAAAGTGAGCAGGGCCACACACCTGAAGTCTGTGCAGTGGTGAAATCTTAGGTGTGAGGAGAACATTCTTCCTGGGGTTTGTGTGTGTGAGGGGCAGGAATCCTGGTTGGTTCTGATGTCCCTCCCTCTGTACCTGAGTATTTCTGAGGGGTTGAGGATGGAGCAGGCAACCATGTCTCTGGTTCCTGAGTGTCTCAGGTGCCCACCCTGGGCCATGTGTCTGGGGGACAGGGCACCACAGGGGTTCCTCCTCCAGACATGCTCCCCGAGGCGGGCTCCCTGTGGCTGCATCGGCTGCTCCAGGACATCCAGCTGGCCCAGTTTTACCGACCCATCCTTGAGGAGCTTAATGTTACTCGGCCAGAACACTTCGACTTTGTAAGACCTGAGGATCTGGACGGCGTTGGCATGGGCCGGCCTGGTGAGGGTCCCCTGCCCCAAGGCCCTGCTGTCTCCTTCCGCAGCCTGTTAGTTGCTACTCTCCCCCCACACCACACCCACCAACCCCCTGCTTGCCTGTAAATCCCTTGCGTCCTGCTCCCCGCCTCCCCCATTACCCCATCCCTCTGATTCTGGCCTCCCCCAGCCCAGCGTAGACTGGCTGAAGCTCTGAAGAGGCACCGTTCGGGGCTCAAGTCTAAGAACTGGGTCTACAAGGTGTGTGTTTTGGGGTGGCGGTGAGAGGCTTAAAGGTCCAGCTCAGGCCCCGGCAGGGGGTGGGCTGAGTGGCAGAGAAGGATGTATGCAGGGTTCCACACACATGATTTCCACCACTGTTTCAGATCCTTGGGGGCTTTGCCCCAGGGCAGAAGGAGACCACCCCACCCTCAGACAGCCTTCCATCCCTCCCTGAGCCAGATGGGGGACTCAAGTGTCTGATCCCAGACCGGGCTGTGTGCAGAGGGGAGCTTCTGGGCTCCGGCTGCTTTGGTGTGGTGCACCGAGGGCTGTGGACACTGCCCAGTGGCAAGGCTGTGAGTCTCCAGGGAGCCTACTTCATTCTGGGTACCTGGGCCAGCTTCTCCCTCTGTTCTGTGTGCCTCTCTGCTCTGGCCTTGGCTTAACTGTTCCCTACGTTGCCTGATGGTGCTTCCCCCCACGCCCAGGTCCCAGTGGCTGTCAAGTCCCTCCGAGTGGGTCCTGAAGGCCCCGAGGGCACTGAGCTAGGGGACTTCCTGCGAGAGGTATCCATCATGATGAACTTGGAACACCCACACTTGCTGTGTCTGCACGGCCTCGTACTGGGCCAGCCTCTGCAGATGGTGAGCAGACCCAGATGCCGGCTCCCGGGACAGTCCCGGGGGCCGATGTGCGACAGGAGGGTGAGCGTCAGGGTCTCGTGGGGCCGGACCACCGCTCACACGGCTGTGCTCCCGCAGGTGATGGAGCTGGCGCCCCTGGGCTCCCTGCACGCACGCCTGACCACCCCGGCCCCCACGCCCCCGCTGCCCGTGGCCTTGCTCTCCCTCTTCCTGCGGCAGGTGGCGGGGGCCATGGCGTACCTGGGGGCCCGCGGGCTGGTGCACCGAGACCTCGCTACGCGCAACTTGCTGCTGGCTTCACCGCGTACAGTCAAGGTGGCTGACTTCGGGCTGGTGCGGCCTCTGGGCGGCGCCGGGGGCCACTACGTCATGGGCGGACCCCGCCGCATTCCCTACGCCTGGTGAGGGGCCGGGCGGAGGGGAGGGGTCTGAAGGGCAGGAGCTGAGGGGGTGCGGAGGGGCTGGTCCTCTGAGGGAGGCGTGGACTGGAGGAGTCGTCGTCGTCGTCGGGTCTGGAAGGGCCAGGAAAGGAGGACTTCTGAGCACCACGGCGGGCGCACTAAAGGGGCGTGCACAGTGGCAGGTGGGCGCTCCGGGGCACACACCTGGCACACATCCAGCCCCCTTCAGCTCCGCTTCCGCAGGTGTGCACCGGAGAGCCTGCGCCACGGGGCCTTCTCTTCCGCCTCGGACGTGTGGATGTTTGGGGTGACGCTGTGGGAGATGTTCTCCGGGGGCGAGGAGCCCTGGGCCGGGGTCCCGCCGTACCTCATCCTGCAGCGGCTGGAGGAGGACCGAGCCCGCCTGCGTAGGCCTCCGCTCTGCTCCAGGGCCCTCTACGCGCTCGCCTTGCGCTGCTGGGCCCCCCACCCTGCTGACCGGCCCACCTTTTCCTACCTAGAAGGGCTGCTCCAAGAGGTGAGAACTCCTGCCTCCCCAGAAACAGTCTCTTTTCCCTCCATTCCCTCTCCCAGGGTTCCATGCACAAGACTAACGTATACTGGTTCCCGGGCTGGGGTCTGGGACCTGGCTCTGAACAAAGCAGATCCAGTCCTCGCCTTCAGGGTGCTCAGAGCCACAGGGAGACAGCTGGAGTCTAGTGGATGCAGGCTGAAGGGCCGGGGGCTGGGGCAGAGAGAGGGAAGCCCAGAGACAAGAGCAGTAGGATGTAGTGGGTGTTTGACAGGCAGAGGAAAGGTTCAGCGTGGGGTGGGGGGAGTGCGGTGACTGAGGTGGCAGAGGCATCTTAGGGGTGCACCAAGGAGGGACTTGTGAGACACGGTAAATAACCAGCGCTAACACCTAGAGCACTCGATCTGTGTAGGGTACTGTACTAAGTGCCTTACGTGTATCCTTATACATGTTCACTCATTTAATCCTCACAACAACCCAGCTCGATTTTAGAGAGGGGGCAGTTAAGGCACTGACAGTTTAAGTGATTTGCCAAAAGTTACACAGGAAGTGGAGGACTGGAGATTTGAATCAGTCAATATGACTTCAGAGCTGTGCCCTAAATCACTATATACTCTACTATTAAAGGAGTTTAGTCCTTAACTCTGAGGGCACCTGGGGGCCATGGAAGGGTTGTGAGCAGGGGAGTTATAAGCTACATTTACAGGTTATGTCACTCTGGTTTGGTGCAAGAATGGATTAGAAGGATGGTACTGAAGGTAGGAAAACCAGTAGGCCACAATGGCTGTGAAGCAGAAGTAAGATGAAGAGGTCTGGATGAGGGTCGAGGCAGTGGTGCTATGGAGAAGTGGAAAATTCCCAGAGGTGCTTGGGAGGCAGATCTGATGGGCCTGGGTGTGGAGTAAAAGCAGGGTGCAGGGTGACTCTCCCCTTGGTCCCCTAGGTAGAGGCAGGGTCCCCCTTTGTTGCTCCCTGACCCCTGGGCTGTGTCCAGCTTGGCATGGGATCCAGGTCTGCCTCCTCCACTGGATTACAACTGAGGGACAGGGACAGTCCCACCCTGGGCCCAGGACAGAGGACATACCTGGTATGGGTTTGCTTGCTGGGTGCACGAAGTCTCCACTCTGCTCCCATATTACCCTTCTGACTCAGGTCACAAGCCCAGCCACCCTCTCCTCCTGTCTCTATAGGCCTGGCCTCCTGAGGGACGTTGTGTGAGGGATGTCACAGAGCCCGGTGCCCTGAGGATGGAGCCTGGTGACCCCATCACTGTCATCGAGGGCGGGTGAGGGCCTCGTGCCTCCCACCCATCCCCAGGGGGAGGACTCGCTCCCCACCCTCCTGGCCCTGGTCCCAGCTCAGCTTCTCCCCAGCTGCTTGAACCCCAACCCTCTGCCTCATCTCCTCCTCTCCCCACTGGGCCCTGAGAGCTCCACCACAGTCCTGGCCTCCCTGCTGGGGCCACCGCTGGCCCATAGAGCCCTTTTGTTTTAGAGAGAAAAAAGCTTCCCTTCCTCCGGGCAGATGCAGCTCCATGGCGCACAGCTTGTGAGCTGAATGTGGGCTGGAGCCCGGCCCTCACTCTCCCCTGGCTCCCATCCCCTTCACCAGAGCCTCTTCCCACAGCCCCGACTCCACAACCTGGAAGGGCCAGAATGGTCGCACATTCAAAGTGGGCAACTTCCCAGCCTCGGCAGTGACGCTGGTAGACTCACCAGCCACCCGTCCAGCCCTCAGAGGCTCCCCTGCCCGGGGAGAGCGACACCAGGGAAACATAGATGGGTGAGGACCTGAAAGAGTGGGGGGCAGAGCTGAACTCGGGGAACCAACCAAGTCCAGCAACTTCTCTGGAAGGGGAACCTGGGGAGGAGGGTGGGGTAAAGCTGGAGGGGAGGCTGGACTTGCCTTCCCACTGGAGCTTCCACTCAGGTCTCAGCCTGCCTGGAAGCCCCAGAGATTCTTTGGGAGAGGGCACTGCTATATGGGGTAGGGCTGGGGGGTGTGGAGAATGAACTGGAACACTCTCCAACAGGGACAGAGTGAAGGTAAAGCTTCGGGATCCCCCTCCAGCTCGGGGCCAGAGAAGGAATGTGGCCCTGCAGAGGACGAAAGGTGGGCATGGCGGTGGGGACAGGGCTTCCAGGGTCTCCGAGGACGTCAAGGATAAGCCTCCGGCGATGCCCCCTGCTCTGAAGCCCTGCCTTTGCAGATATGATTTCCCCACCTGTGATTTCCTGGCCCCCATTCTGCTTGCTGACATCCTAGCTGTACTTTAGACAGCGTCTCCCCACTGCAGCCCCTGGCAGTTCTTTGGACCCTCAGCTGCTTCGGCCTGGGCGTCCATCCTGCACACCTGGTTTCTTGTCCCCCCGACACGAAGACCACCCCGAGGACAGCACATATAGCCAGAGAATGGGAAGAAGGCAGCTGGGCTTCCTCTCAAGTTGTTTTTTCTCAAATGTGTAGGCATTTCCAAGAGTCTGGAGTCGGTTCTGTCCCTGGGCCCCCGCCCCACAGGAGGTGGGTCGAGCTCCCCCGAACTTCGACATGCCAGAACTGTGCCCCAGGGACCCCCAGGTGTGCCCCCCCGCTCCCCCGTAGCCACCAGCTCCTCTTCCCAGCCCAGCCAGCCTCCCAGGGAGCGGCCTCCCTGGCCCAAAAGAGAACCCCTACACAGTCACCCTGTGGGAGCACCTGGAGCCAGCAAGGCCACTGTCCCCTCTGGGGGACCCTTGCCTGACCCCGAGTTGCAGAGGAGGATTATGAAGGTGAGGGCTCCCTGAAGTGTCCTGGTGTCCAAAAGGGGCTACAGGCTGGCGAAGGGCCTAAGTGAGGCTTTGTCCCCGGCAGGTGGAGCTGAGCGTGCATGGAGTCACCCACCAGGAGTGCCAGGAGGCTCTAAGAGCCACCGGGGGTGACGTGGTTTCTGCCATCCGGAACCTCAAGGTACAGCCACACCCTTCTCTCAGATCCCTGCCCCTCCCAGCCTGGCCCTCTGGCCGCCAGCTGTCCTTCCTCTCGTCCCCACAGGTGGACCAGCTCTTCTACCTCAGCAGCTGGTCCAGAGCGGACTGCCGGCGTGTCCTGGAGCGTTACCAGTGGGACCTCTCAGCCGCCAGTCGCTACGTCCTGGCCCGGCCCTGAGCTCTATTCCTTTGGGCACAGACACCAGATGGACCAAGGGCCTGGTCACGTGGGACCAAGCAGAACCGGAACAAGGTCCTGACAGAGTGTGTTCCCACCTGGGGAGAGCCTGCCATGGGCAGGTACCGGAGGAGCCCAGGATCGGGCACTGGTGAGTGTCTCCTCACCCTGCCCGTTGGTCTCCGAGGGCGTGAGCTCCCTTGGCCGTAGGAGGCTCTAGTGCACTCTGCCCACCACATTCCCAACGAAGGAGGACTTGCGGGAGCAGAGCAGCGACACATCACACCCGTGGGAAGCTTCTGTCGCCACAGAAAATGAGCAAGAGGCCATCCTGGGCCACAGGAACAACCATCCTGAGCTGCCATCAGCTACCACCCTGGGCTCTGTGGGAGCAGCCATCCTGGATGACCGGAGCAGCCATCCTGACTTGGGGCATATGGACCAAACTGCCTCGGCTTGGTCTGGGGCCATCATGGGTGATGAAAGTGGCTCTCTTGGACTCGAGGACACTTGATCCTGGCAGCATGGATTATGAGATGGGCCAGCCCCCGCCCATCCAAGCTGTCATAGTTCCCTTTGTTTCTTCCCACACCCAACTCTTTCTCCTGCCCTCTCCCATTACATACACCTCCCAATGTCCAAAAAGTTACAAAGTTTATATGAATATAACATACAAAGATGCAGCCTCCTTCCTAAGGAAGGGGTAGGAAGGGGTGGTAAGGCACAGGAAGTTGAAGCAAGCACCAGCTGAAGGAGAGGAAGTCGGCTTTGGGGCCCTGGCCCTATAGCTATCGGGGCGGGGGAGGTAGGGATCCCCCTCAGAGTGCCATCATCTGAGGCTGAACTAATTGGCCAAGCTGATGTGGGGAGAGGGTGACCGGGTCTGCCGGCTTCGGTGCTGCTTGACCTTCCCCACCCCAGCCCTGTCATAAAACCCTGCGTTCTAAGGCCTCATCTGGAGCAGAGACCCTGGAGGGGGTTGGGAGGAAGTCGGCAGGGAAAGTTGGAAAGCCGATACGCCCGTGTGCTGAGGGTCTGCTGGAGGCAGTGGTGGGAAGTAGCAGGGGAAGGGCTCTCGTACATACCCTTCCGTAGGGGCTACAGGTGAAGCAGGCCAGGGGAGCAGGGGAGGCGTGGGGCACCGAGCCTCCAGCCTCTCGGGCAGCCCTGTCTCTCCCCTGCAGTGCACACGGAGGGAAAGGGGCTGCCTCTGAGGAGGGGCCAGGGCGGGTGACCATCTTGAATTCTGGTTGAGATGATGGTCTCCTCACCCCGAGGTGGCCTCTAACTGGTGATGGCAGAGGGCCCAGCGCCTCCTCGCTTCTCGAAGAACATGTAGTCCTGAGGGAAGGGCACGGTCAGCAGGAGATCTGGCTGGGCCAGCCTGGCTCAGCTATCACAACCCAGGTCTGGAACCACAAGCCCCCATAGAGTCTGTCCCTAACCCTCTGCTAGCAGGAGACCAAGAAATGCTCAAAGCCTCAGAGTGAGAGTAAAAGGGCAGCGGGGGGTCGGGGCAGGGGCCCCGACTCACAATGAGGAATGTGGCTCCCAGCAGCACAGCCTTCACCCTCACGTCCAGGTCCAGTGGGAACTGCAGGCCGAAGTCATCTGCATCGGTGAGGGCTTCTCGGAGCAGCCCACCCCACTGCTTGCTGATGCGGCCCACACTGCGGGATTCATCTGGAGTCTTCACCTGGCAGGAGAGAAGGAAAGAGGGAGGGAGGAAGGACCCGCATGGGGAAGATGTGCCTGATCTCATGGCATCCAGTCTCACTCCCACAGTCACCACATACGAACTGTGCAGGCTCTACACCTAGCGAGTCCTCCCAAAGCCTTGGGTTTCCATGTGACATCTGGGGAAACTGAGGCACCCGAGGTCACACTGTGAGTACACAGCAAAAATCAGGTTGCAGACTCAGATCTGTTGTTCTTGAAAGGCCACATGTGACTACTAGACATCAGTGCTGGGAGAAACAGAAGCACAATACAGTCTAATCTCCTTAGGGGGTGGCCAGTCACTAGGTTTGTTTTGGTTACCAAAGTCCCTGCCGCCCACGGTTTGTGCAGTTTGTGCCCTGCACAGAGTAGCCTGGCCAAGCAGGCAAGGGAGGCTGCTAAATGCCTGGCTGCACTCTACCAGCTGACCAGGCTGCTAGAAGGCCCAAAGGGGTGCCTGTGGTCCTCGCATCTGCAAGGTAGGGAGGGCTCTGTTTAGCATGGCATGCAAGCCTCATCCAGGGTGGATCCAAGCCCATCTAGTGGGGGGAGGGGACAGCAGAAAGTGGCCTCTGAGGACCAGGATTTCCACTGGCCTCCCTGGGCCCAGCAGCAACAGGCCCTGCCAATGTGGATGGTAATTCACCGTGACTTCCTGGACTTTTTCCTATGCTCGTTCTCTAGTGACTAGAACTAGAGCGATGTCCTTCCCATCTCCTTCCCCCATGGTCCTACAGCCCTGGGGCATTTCCTGCAGACCAGTCCCAGGGTGGGTAGGGCCTCTCCCAGTCAGCCCTGCGGTGCCAAGAGTGCAGCCCCAAATATGGACCATTCATAATTATGTAAAAGGAAGACTGGCCCGATGAGAACCCCACGATCTACATATTCCCAACCAGAGTTCACCCAGTTACCTCTTTCCCAACCAGTTCCCATCACAGAACCTTCCCCCAGCTACCAAGGTGACTCAGTTTTTAAAAGTAACCTAAGATAAGGTACATCATCAGAAGCCTTGGAAAGTCTACTGGGATATACCTGTTGTTTCTCCCTTATCTACAGATATTCAAGTGCCTTTGTCTTCTAGAAAGTAAGGTGTTTCCCAGGCCTTACTTTGAAATGGTCATCACTTGGGTTCTCCAGGCTCCAGGTTGGTGATTGAAATTCATGGTAAGAAGGATTCCAGGCTGGGGGTGGGTGGGTGGACGTCTGGACTTATGGGTTGGCAGGGCAAGCCACAGGATGTTAACAAGTTAAATTAGTGCTTGCTCCAGGGCTTGGGCTCATACAGCGGCCATGCGGGCCCAGCCCATGGTACACTCAGTAAGCATCCTTCACCCTAAATCCAGCCTGACCTTAGATTTTTTTTCTCCCTCAACACAGGGCTGCAGGTCACAATCAGCATTGGCCCTTAAGGTGAAACCCTCTTTGCCATATTTTTATAAGACCATGGGCCATCCTATTTCTGAATAGAGGAAAACTGGAAATGTGGTAGGCATCACAGTGGATTTGGACTGATGAGCTCTTGACCGTCCTGTTGGCCATCCAGCCGCACGGATCATCTTGGTTTCTGAATGTCCCAGGAATCTCCCCTTATTCCTGATACCTCAAAGTTGGTGTCTGTGCCACAGCCACAGGTCCAGCAGGGCCCCACCACTCGCAGGACGGTCTGGCGGTCAGCGTCTTGGATGGAGAACTTGGGGAGGAAGGGATGCCAGGTCTGTAGAACGTGGCCAATGGTGGTGCCTGGTGGAGCCTGTACTTCCATCTGGAGTGGGCGGCAGACAGGATCACTGCCCAGCCAGGCACCCTGGCCCAAGTGCTCACCGGTCTAGCTTTATCACCTGTCTCCCCTCACAAGACCTCCCATCCCCTTCACTAGACCACCTGTCATCCCTCTCACCTCCCATCCCACCTGCGCCCAACTCCCACAGGAGGCACGCCTCATCTCATGCCTCATCCCGGTCGTGCCCCGGTCATCGGCCTGCCCCCTACCCAAGTTTCTCCCTGTCCCCATCCTTCCCCACCCACCTCCTGGAGGCCACAGGGACAGCAGCTGCAGCCACAGTGGAGGGGGCGGAGCAGGCGCAGCACCTCTCTGTCCCCGGGGTCCACCAGGCGTACACGCAGGGGCCGGCGGGCGCCACAGCATAGCCGCGCACAGCAGTTGCTCTCCTCCGCCGCCTGACCCAGGGGCTGTCCGGCTCCAGAGCGCAGTTCGTAGCGGTTACAGGTCTCCCAGCCCAGGAGCGCTGCCAAGGGGTGACACACTGAGGCTCGGACACCAGCGCCTGCCCAAGAGCCCACTATTTGCCCCCGTCACGAGGCCCAACATACTCCTCCTTCCACTCACTTTCCACCCGCTCAGCCTTCTGGTGAATCAAGATCTGATCAATCTGGAAAGAGAGTAGGGGAACGCGCAGACATCAGCTGGCCGGCCTAGTCGCCTGGGTCCCCTCCCTGTCACTCCTCCCTCCCTCCCTCCCTCTCACTCACCTGCGCCAGGAATTCGAGGCCAAAAGGCACCCCTGGCAGTGGCAAAAAGGGGGCAGCTGGTCCCGGGGCCCCAGGGCCGGGTGAGGGGAAGAGAGCAAAGCCGGGCGCAGGGGTAGGCACGTGGGCGGGCATTGGTGCCTGCCCCGGCCCGGGCCCAGGATGCAGCGTCGGCTCCGGGTACCCAGCGGTCACAGGGTAGGGAGGTGGGGGCGAAGGGGCGTAGCCTTTGGGGGGCAAGTAGCCTGTGGGGGGACAGGAGTAGGTTAGAAGGGGCCCCCGACCTCATCTCTTTACCCCTTGGCCCATGGGCCGCGAGGCGGCGGGGAAAATGTGGTGGGAAGAGAATGAGAAAGATGGGGCGGGGGAGCAGGGCGGCGGCTTCTCGGGAGGAAGGGAGGGGCCCCACACAGCCAGTCCGAGCACATTCCCGGAGGATGCGTCCGACACCGGGTTCCCAAGTCCGTGGCGGGGGGCGGATAACGGAGACCCTCGGCCTTGCGCCCACTTACCTGCCATGGGAGAGGGGCGAGGGTTCGCGGGATGTCGGTGTCCCGGAGGCTTAGTTCTAGAAGTGGAGGCAAGCTCGGAGACAGCCAGACAGACACAAAGACAGACACAAAGATGGACAGGCAAACGCAGAGCGGCAGCTGCGCCCAGCGCCGGCCCAGGGTCTCTAGGGCGGCGCGTCTGACTCGGGGAGAAACCGAAAGTGTCAGCGGGCAAGGCGGGGGCCCTGGGACCCTGGATTCCCTCAGGGGCCCCAGAACCGCCCCCTCCCTTTGTTCTCCCATTCTCCGCGGAGGCGGCTGTTGGCAGACGGCAGGACAGATGGACCCGCGGTCAGACCGACGGCCCCACCTCGAGGGAGGTCTCCTGATCCCTCTGTTCCCCCTGCTCACCTGAAGCCCCTAGAATAGCCCGGGTGCCCAGCACTCGGCAGCTCTCGGGAGCTGGTGGAGGCGGGCCCAGGAGCTGACTCCACCCCCCGACCCGTCCAGGCCCCGCCCCTCCCAGCCTGAGCAGAGCGCCTGCGCAGGAAGACTGCCGGCTCTGCTGCGGCGCCGAGGATTCCAGTCCACCCGCTTCACGGCTTGGCGGGCGTCCCCGCCCTTTCCGCTCGGATGCAGAAGCCCAGAGAGGAAGCTCGCCTGGGAGGGTAGCCGGGTGAGCCCTAGCCCTGCGACTCCCGCCAGGCCTGCGGGCGCAGAGTGGTCAGTGCCCCTTGGTGGGAACGAGGGCCGCTTGCGCGGCTCCGGAGCCCAGGCTCCTCCTCCCGAGGGCGGTTCGGGCCTCGCTGACGCAGCGGAACACCCTGCACACTCACCCATTGGCTTCTAGGACTGACTCTTGGCTCCCCTTCTGCCTCCCTGGGGCTACCTTGCCAGTCTCCTCTCCCTGACGTAGCAGTGACCCACACAGACCCGTTGCAATTATAGTACTTCCTTCAGGCGCCCCCAGCCACACGGGGGATAGACTGCCAGACAGTGTCAGTAACGAGTGGGCGTGAAGTGAGGCTCAGGGGGGCCAGAGGAGACAGCGCGGTCCGCAGGAAAGCCTTCTCCCAACAAGAATCGCTTCTTTCGCTTTGTTTGAGTCCTGAGCCCAGGCCCGCAGGTGTGAGGAAGTCCTGCGCCTTGGGGGCCTATAGGCTGAGCGGCAAGTGATGAGTTCAGAGTCCGGCCCACGTGCACAGAGGGCCTTGTGGGAGCTGCGCTTTGGCCCCCAGGGCAGTGGGGAGCCCACTGAAAGATTTTCAGACAGGGAGAGAAGGTCAGATGTTTTAGGAAAACCATTTAACCTGTATGGTGGAGACCAACAGAGGCCCCAGGCTGGGTTGGCAGTAGTCTGGGGGAGAGGATGGTTGTGATAGTGTGGACAGACAGAAGTGGCAGATTTTGGAGATATTTAGACAATAATATAGAACTTGTTTGGGAAGTGAGATGTGGAGGTGAGGAGTCCAGGATGACCTCAGGTGCCTGTCTGGTGACCAGGCAGATGGAGGTCTCACCCATCAAGATGCACATGGGGAGAAGCAGGTTTGGCGGCTCCTTTGTCCCTATGTCCATGTTCCTCTGGGCTGGTCCTACAGCTTCAGTCATCATCTTCAAACCCAAATGCTGGACCTCCCCCCTGGTATCCCTTAGTGCCTCAGATTCTACCTGGCCCAAACCACGCGCCAGCCTCCACCAAAACATACAGACATACAGAAGTTCAGTTATTCAACAGAGATTTAATGAGACCTTACTATATGTCAGACAGGTAATAGAAGTACTTAGCAGTTTTTAAAAATTCCCAGTCTCCTGGGGTTTACATTTTAGTGGGGAAGAGACAGACGATATACATAAAATATATCAGAAGTCAGACGGTGACAAGTGCTATAAAGAAAAATAGAGCAGGATAAGGACAGAGAATGGTGGACAAGAGTTGCAATTTTATAGGGGGCAGACTAGAAAGTGATGGCTGAGCAAAGACCTAAAGGAGGTCAAGGATTAAGCCATGCAGACTTCTGGGTGAAGAGTTTTTCAGACAGAGGGAACAAAGGCAAAGGCCCTGAGGTAGAAGTGTGCCTTGTGTGGCTGGAATGGAATGAATGAAGGGGAGGAAAGAGAGGTCACAGGAGGCCAGATCACATACCGCCCTGTAGACCATTGGCTTCTACTCTGAGTGAAATGGAAAGTGTTGGAGGTTTTGGCCAGAGAAGAGATATGAGATTTACATACTGAAACAGTGTTCCTCAACCCTGGCCACAAGTTCGAATCATCTGGGGTGCTGTAGAAATACCTCTAGCTGGGCCCCGCTTCATATCAATTACATTAGAATATCTGGGGTGAGGTGCAGACATAGGAACTTTTTGAGAATTCCCCAGCAGATTTTAAATTGCAGCTAAGTCTGAGGGTGACAGTGTTAGAAGGATTTCTCTCTGTCTCTCTCTCAGGCTGCTTTGTCCGGAGTAGGCTGTAGGTAGGCAAGGGCAGAGGGAAGTTTTCAGAAAGCTAGATGAGATTTGCAGGTGGCGTGGACCAGCTGCCAGAGTGGTAGCAATGGAGGTGGTGAGAAATGGTCAGTTTCCAGTTATGTATTTGAGCCAACAGGACTTGATGATGGCTTGGATATAGGATGTGAGGAAAAGGGAAGTCAAAGTTGACTCAGGCTTGGCCCAGGAGACCCTTCACTCTTACTGCTTTGTCATTTCCTGCCTGCCCACTCCATCCTGAGCTCCAGGCACTCCAGTTCTCCTCTTGACTTGTTACCAGTATAATCTTGTCCCTTTTTCTGGTGAACTATGCATGCTGAAAACCCAGCAAATGTGCCGAAGTCTTACCAGTCTCCTAAGGCAAACAAGCCCACATCAGTACCTACTTGTAACACTGAACACATTGTATCAAATTATTTTTTAAAGGGTCTGTCTCCACTGCTGAAATCTGAGTTTCTTGGTATGTACAAGAAGGAAAAAACTCAGCTTTGGGAACTGGACAGAAGAGAGTTTGAATCACAGCTTCCCCAGGTCCTGGCTGTATGATACAGAAGAAGTTGCTTCACCTCTCTTAGCTTCACTTTCCACTGACTTGCAGGTCTGTTGAGAAGACTGGACACAATGTGCAGCAATAATAGGGACCAATTACCACGTGGTCCTTATTTTTCTTGGTTTTCCAAGAGTCTGACTCACAGGGAGGATCAAAGCAAAGGTCTTAGGGATATATTACATGGACAGTGGCCATGCCAAATGTCAGGGTCTCCTCCAGCTGGAGGTTCCCTGTGCTCCAGATGCTGCCTGAGATGAAGGGTGGATGGAAATGCAGCAAGGGCACTGGATTGGGAAGTAGGAGCCTGGGGATCCAGTGTCGGCTCTGCCACTGGCACTCTGGGCCACTCTGGAGGTCCCCCTGAGGCCTTATTTTACTCTATTTTATTTTATTTTGGCCGCACCGTGCGGCTCGTAGGATCTTAGTTCCCCAACCAGGGATTGAACCCAGGCCCACAGCAGTGAACTCGCAGAGCCCTAACCACTGGACTGCCCGGGAATTCCCCCCCCCCCCTTTTCTTTTAATTTACTTATTTGGCTGCACTGGGTCTTGGTTGCCGCACGCGGGACCTTCATTCCAGCATGTGGGATCTTTTTTTTCGTTGTGGCCTGTGGGCTCTTTAGTTGCGGCATGTGAGCTCTCAGTTGCGCATTTGCGGTCTAGTTCCCTGACCAGGGATCAAACCCGGGCCCCCTGCACTGGGAGCGTGGAGTCTTAGCCACTGAACCACCAGGGAAGTCCCTCCCCTCATCTTTAAAATGAAGAGATATTGTGATCCTCTACTAATACACCTCAAGTGTATGCCTCCTCCCTGGATATAAATGCTTCAGTGGCTCCCCATTGCCCTCAGAAGGGTCCAACCTCTCAGCACAGGCATTCCACCATTTGGCCCCATCTGTCCTCATCTTTCACTACTGACCCTCTCATCATCTTCAAGCCAGCCACCAGCAATTTTTTCTGGTCTTGAAGGCACAGGGCTCTCTTGCCTCCAAAGCTCTTGCCTTGGTCTGGAACACGCCGCTCTCCCTCCTCATCACTTAACTCCTGCAGGTCTCCACTGAACACTGTACTACACTGCAGCTGCTACAGGGGTCTGGAGCTTAGCCAGGACTAGGGTCGGACATAAATTCTGGATTTAGAAATATGCAGATTGTAATTAAAGCTATGGGGCCAAATGAAATTACCTAGAAATCGTCTCACTCAGCTAAACGGTCTGCACTTTTTTGAATGCACACTGTCAGAAAAATTAAGTATGTACCCCCCAGTATACTATACAGATATGCACGTTTATAAAATATACACAAAAATAGAAATTTTAAAAGGTGAAATTAAAATATGTATACTTATGAGTTCTACTTTCTTTTAAATTAAAATTTGGAAACCATTGATTTAAACTGGGTAGAGACAAGAACCCGGCAAAGGAGCCACAGAGATAGGGAAGACCAGGAGAGTGGTGTCAGAGAAGGAACAGGATGTGTTCAAGAACAGTGTGGCCAACTGTGTCAAATGCTGCAGAGACTGAGGAAGATGAGACTGAAAATCATCCACTGGGTCTGGCAACCAAGAGGTCACAGTGATTCATGGGATCCTTCCAAGGGCATCTATGGGGAAGAGATGGGATAGAAGACTGACCAGCGTGGGTTGCAGAGTAAACTTGAGGCCAGATCTCTCTCCTGAGCTCAGACACCTCCCTGAGCTCCCCAACTACCTCCTTGGTGCCTCCACTTGGATGTCTCCCAGGCATTTCAGAAGCAACATGTCCAAAACTGACCTCCTGATCTGCCTCCCTCTAATCTGCCCCACCCTTCAGTGTTTCTCATCTAAGTAACAGCACCTCCATCCAACTCGGTACGTAAACCAGAAATCTCCCTCTCGTTCACCCCTTCTGAATTGAACATTTTTACCACCTCTTCCACCCTCAGCCAAGCCACCATCACCATCTCACACCTGGACCTCTTTAGTGGCCTCCTGGCTGGTTTCCCTGTTGCCATCCTTGCTGTCCTCTGATTGGTTCTCCAGACCTTTTAAACACATAAGTCAGATCCTAGCACTCTCTCACTTTAAACCTTTCAATGACTTAACTGTTGTGCTGCAAATAAATTCTGAGTGCCTCACCACACCACAGGTCAGCCATGCTGCTTTTGCTCTTTCTCCAACCCGCCCAGTTCTCTCCTGCCTCAAGGATTTCAAACTGCTCCGTTTCGGCCTGTTTGCCAGGTATTCTTTCTGCTAAAAACACACTTCCCCTCCACTCTGCGCATGGTTAGTTCCAGCTTAAACAGGACCTCCTCTGCGAGGCCTTCCCATCTAAAGGGGCACACCCTCCACTGCCCCATTGTTCCAGCCCCCCTGTTCTTTCCTTTCAAGCACATAGCATACCTCACAGTGATATACTTGTGTTTAGTTGTTTAAGGTCTGTTTCCTGTACCAGATGGGAAACCCCATGAGGGAAACATGGTGTCTGTCTCGTGCACGATTCAATTTCCTTGTAACGTGTCTGTCTGACATGTGACCAACACTTGATGAGCACTGGTTTAATAAAAATTGCCCACTAAATATCCTCCAGTTCTCTGCTGTAGGTGCTACTCCAGCCCACCTTGCCACCTTTTCTCATTCCTCTCCTGCCTAAGTCAGAAACTCATCCCACACCGAGGACTCAGGTGGCCCCATACCCCTCCCCTCCCACCTCTGTCTCTTTGTTCACTGTTTCAGCCACACAACAGAGCTCTTTTAAGAATCATCTCAGGGCTTCCCTGGTGGCGCAGTGGTTGAGAGTCCGCCTGCCGATGCAGGGGACACGGGTTCGTGCCCCTGGTCTGGGAAGATCCCACATGCCGCGGAGTGGCTGGGCCCGTGAGCCATGGCCGCTGAGCCTGCGCGTCCGGAGCCTGTGCTCCGCAACGGGAGAGGCCACAACAGTGAGAGGCCCGTGTACCGCAAAAAAAAAAAAAAAAAAAAAAAAAAAAAGAATCATCTCAAGCACTGTGAAGCATTTTCTGACCCCCAATACATGATGTTCTGTCCCTGCTTTGAACCCCAAAGTATTTTGTAACTAATGACACCTCATCCCGCCTTGCCTTAACCCTGACTTCTAGAGTAAGGGGCTTCTCAAAAAACCGTCTACCTGGATACCAAGGGGGAAAGGGGTGGGGTGGGAGGAATTGGGAGACTGGGATGGACACATATACATTATTGATACTATGTATAAAATAGACAACTGATGGGAACATACTGTAGAGCACAGGGAACGCTACCTAATGCACCGTGGTAACCTAAATGGGAGGGAAGTCCAAAAGGGAGGGGATCTCTGTATGTGTATGGCTCATTCATTTTGTTGTGCAGTGGAGGCTAACACAACATTGTAAAGCAACCACACTCCAATAAAAAATTAAAAACCCACTACCCTACAGGAATCTAGTATTAACGCTAGTGAGCATCAGAACCACAAGATGAGCTTATTAGAATACAGATTGCCAGGCCCTGAAGAGGGCTTTGGTAAGAATCTGCAGTATTTCAAGCATTCTTTATGACTCTAATGTCCACCAGTTTAAGAACCTCATAACAAGTTAACTTGAAGTGAACCCTGACTCTCCACCCAGGCCCAAGTCTCGCTGATTCGGTCTTACGAAAGGGAAGGAGTTTAAAGGTTGACAATCCCTACCCTTCCTCCTTTAAGAGGTTAAGATGAACAAAGACTCCAAAGTTCTTCATTTGCCTTTCTCTTTTAATCCCCTCCGTGCTCCACTTTAAAAAGAAGTACCCAGAAATTAAACACAAGGAAGCTCAAAGAGCCAAGGCAAGCCAGCCCAAGAGTAGCAGGCCCCCTCCCACAGGGGCCAAAGTCTGGACGCTGGGGTCTCCACTCAGAGCCTGGTAGTAAAACGTGGTGCAGAATAAGGTAGTTCCAGAAGCTAGCAGTAACCCGGCCTGAAGGAGATACAAGGCGGAATGCAGGCCAGTTAAGAACAGGGCAGGCTAGACCGCCTGGAGGGGTGGGATAGGGAGGGTGGGAGGGAGACGCAAAAGGGAGGGATATGGGAACATATGTATATGTATAACTGATTAAATTTGTTATAAAGCAGGAAAAAAAAAAAAAAAAAAAAGAACAGGGCAGGCTAGAGGGAGTGGGTGGGGCTTGGTCAGGGTTAGGGGTGGGAGGAATTACCCAGAGGGGCTTTCTGCACAGGGGCACCCCTAACAGGGCCAGGCTGTGTAAGAAGTGGTGTTTGTTGGTCTTGTCAAAGAGCTGTAAGAAAAGGAGAAATGGGGGGACTTCCTAAGCAACGCAGGATCCCGGGGGGACACAACGGACAAGAGTTCGTCCTCCAACCCCACCTCTCAAGTCCCAGCTTGACCCTCCCTCAGGCACCCAGGCCTCAAGAGTTGCATCCCTTGCCGCTACAAAGACCCGCGCCCCGTCCCTCCCCTACTTCCCTCAGGGACCCCAGACTTTGTGCCCTCATAGGCCCCGAAGCCGAGGAGCCCCAGGGCAGTTACTTCACCTCCTTCCCGTAGGCATCCGGAAACTGGGCTCCTGTGGAAAGGAGAAGCAAAGGTTACCAGTCCTAGCGCCAACCTCGACCGCCCCCACTCCCAGGGGGACCCAGGTGGACGCAGGCGAGAAAGGGCGCCCCCAGTAGGCTTCTAATTGGTGGAAACACGCATTGGGCAGTTCTGGGAACCAACTGGGCCGGGCTGAGGGGCTTTAAAAGGTTTAGGGCTCCGCGGGTCGTCTGGTCGATGGGAGGGCCGACACTTCCCATAGACTCCGCCTCTGCACCAGACCCTAAAGATCGCCCCCAACACAATCCCAGCTCCGTCCCCAGCCTCCTGACCGTGCGCCCCGTAGGAGGCCAAGCCTAAGGCTCCAGCTCCGGACAAGGCGCCCAGGCGGCGGAAAGCAGCCCCCGGACCAGCCATGGCAGTGGACTGTCAGGCGCCGGACGAACACCGCCCGGGCCACCCAAGAGGCCAGCCAATCCCGATCTCCCATGCAAATAAGGTCCACAGGTGCCCAATCCGGGCCGTGTTCATTTCAGCGTCCAGGTCCTCACCCGGGTACTTGGGCCTTTGTAAAACCTCTGTTGAGTGGCGAAGACTTCTGGCGGGCGGAGAAACCAGAACCAATTAGGAGCGGAAGAGCGGAGCAGTGGAGGCGGGGTTGGGGGGGCGGGACTAGAGGATTTGCGTCACGGATTGGCCCACTTTCCAAGTTGGTAGCCTCTTTTAACACCTCG
Source organism: Hyperoodon ampullatus (assembly GCF_949752795.1). NCBI lineage: Eukaryota > Metazoa > Chordata > Mammalia > Artiodactyla > Ziphiidae > Hyperoodon > Hyperoodon ampullatus. Next base: position 39,172,454 of record NC_136932.1, on the reverse strand, counting down.
CCCCCCCCCTCCACCTCCGGCCAATTTCCAAAGATCCCGGTCCCCTTGCAAAGTTCTGCCCCTTTCCCCACAAGCTCCTCCTTTTTAGCTTTAAACCAGACCCACTCCCAAAAAGAGGCGGCCCCACGGATAGCGAAGCCCCACCCACCACCGTTAAACCCCGCCCACTACCCAAATGGCCCCTCCTCCAGAACCGAAGGCTCCGCCTTCATATGATGCCCTGCCCCTTAGAGTTCACCCCCTCCTTCCCCCCCTCGCACTAACTGCGAGAACCCGGAGGGTGGGAGATAACGGTGTGGAGGGGGGTGTCTCCACCCTGCCCTGCTGGCCTGCTTCATCCATCCGTCGGTCTGTCCACTCCCGTCCCCTTCCACCTTCTCCAATCCCCCCCACACTCTGGAGGGCGGGCGGGCAGGCGGGCAGGCGGGTGCGAGCGAGGGGTGTGCGCCGCTCTCTCGGCAGGGGGCGGGGGAGGCGGCCGCGCGGTGACGCGCGGGGCTGCTGCGGCTGCTCAGCCGGTGGATCATCACTCTCTGGCTGGGATGGACGCGGGGCGGGCGGGCCCTGGCGCGCGGGGCCAGGAGTCCGGGCCTCCCGGCTGCTGAGCATTCCCCGAAGCCTACCCCTTACCTCCGCTTTCCTTCCTAGGATCTGTGCCGACCCCCGCCCCGGGGCTCCAGACTCGGCTCCCGCCCTCCTCTGACTCCCCGGACCTCCCCCTCCCGCCCGCCCTCGGGATCCACTAGATCCCTCCCCCTCCCTGAGGATTCCGGCTGGATCCCTGCCCCTGCACCGCGGATCCTGCGCTCCCGGGTTTTGGCCCCCTGGGGATTGCCGTGGACTCCTCCCGTACCCGATCCCTCAGGATCCTCTGCCTGTACCGCCTTCTGGTCCCTCGAAGCCAGCCCACGGAGCCAGTGGATCCCCAATCCAGCCCTGTCCCGTTGCCTCCTCCTCCCTCCGCCGTCCCCACTGCGGGGTTCCCTGTTCTTGGGCTCCTCCTGACCCCATCCCCTACCTCTCCTTTCCCCGGGGATCGACTGGATCCCGGCCCCGCCCCCGGGGGCTGGGGCGATCTCCCTCCCCCGCCGGGTGAGGCGCTGCGGGCGGGGGCTGGGCCTGCGGGGCCGCGGGGGCTCAGAGGCCGCCGCCCCCCTCCCGAAGCCCGTCCGCCCCCTACTCAGAGCCCTGGATGGAGGCACCACGGCCCCAGGGCTGAGCCAGGTAGGAGCTAAGCCGGGCCGGGTGGAGGGGGCTGCGTGGCGGTCCATTGGGGTCTCCCTCTCCCCATCTCTCTCCCTGCGCCTGGTTTCCCCCAGCCTGCTCTGTCTGCGTGTCTCCGCCTAGGGATGCTCTCGCCGTGTCTCTGCGTCTCGGTCTCTTTGTCTCTGCCTCTCTCCAGCCCATGAATGATCCTTTGAATGGGCCCACAGACCCCGTGTGTTCCCATCTCCCCCTCCCCCTCCTTCTCCCCTTCCCGGCCAAGCCATTTTCCCCACTGCAGGAAGAAGGGGGGGCCTATGGCCTGAGCCCCCGTCCCTCAACTCTCTCCGACCGGGGGAGTCAGGCCTGGGCAGGAATGGAGCGAATAAGGCAGAGGGATGGGGGGGGGCAAGATGTGGCAGACAGAGATGAGGAGAGCAGGGGAGAGAAAATGGGGGAGACAGATAGGGAAAGAGAGAGAGAAATCTGGGGAAGGGATTTGAAGGAGACAGAAAAATGAGAAGCACCAAAGAGGGAGGTTTAGAAGAGAGAGAGATGAAAGAAGACTGAGGGCGAGAGACTGAAGGCAAGAGCTGGAGCAAGCTGGAAGAGGCCGTGGAAAGATGCTCTGAGGGAGCGCTATGGAGAGGAGAGAGATGGGGGGGAGGGCTCCAGTGGGAGGGAAGAAGGGAGAGAAGCTGGCAGGGAGGAGGCCAGGGACCCAAAGTACCTTAAGGGAGGGGGGTGACAGAGGCAGACCTTGTTCGCGGGAGGCGGAGGGGGCGGGTGGGGGAGGGGCGGCAGGCCATGGAAGCAGAGTCCAGCCTGGCATAGGCAGAGGAGAACCTGGAGGAGCCAGCCCCAAGCCCCCTCCAGGTGATAGGGGAACAGGAGCTTAAGAGGACCTGAAGAAGGGAGGGCATGACTGGGTGTGTGTGGTAAGGATTCCTGTGTCCTCATCTCTGGAATAAATTGACACCTGCAGAGAGCCAACCGCGGGCTGGTGCCTGGCTCTGAAAACCCCGCGTCAGCAAACAGCTCTGGCGGCTGGTGGGGGGGGGACGGGGGGGCTTGCTGAGATGACCTGGGTGTCTGCCCCTTCAGTCCGATCTGTTCCCTTGTCCTGCTCCTGCTGCCCTGAGCACCCAGGCATCAAGGCAGCAACTGTGGGGGCTGGCAAGGGGAAGGGGAGGTGAATAGCTGGGATGGGATGAGAAGAGGCCAAGGTTTGTCCCCAGGGCATGGGTCAAAATGCCATGCATGGAAGAAGAGGTGTCTGGGGTTCAAGGCTGTTCAAGACTGTGGGAGGGGAGCCATTGGTGGGTGCATCTGATTCCCCCTAAAGCCACCTCAGCACCCCTTCTCCCCAGCCAGAGGCCTGGTCACTAGGGCTAGTTCTGACTGGCCAACAAGGGGCAAGAGGCAGCTCTTTTAGGGTTCTCTAGGCCCCTAGTCTCCAGATCCCCTCAACATATATACTTCTCCCTCTATGCGAAGGCTGGGGGAAACTCTAGCATTCTGACTCATGCCTCTGCTCTCCTCCTCATGCTCTGAATGTACCCCATAACCAACCCAGCCCCTTCCCATCTTCCTCCAGAAACCCCCCACCCCCACTCCAGGGTTAAAGCTGCAGCCCGTTGCCGAGGTAGCATTGCGGGGCAGCATCCTGTCGCCCAGCAACCGGCTGCAGAATCACGCACCTGTCCCCGGATTTGCCCCTCCAGCCTCCCCTCCCTGTCTAGCCCCTGCCTCAAGGCACCTTAACTTCTGAGGGGAGAAATGGAGAGGGCCTGGGGTTCAGGGGTCTCCCCCACTACACAAATCCTTCTAGAATGAGATGTTGAAGGGAGGATAAGGTGCTGGGCTTGTGCAGTCCCAAGAAAGACCTAAGTCTGGCCTGGGGTGGGAGTTCAGTGCTATGAAATTACAGCTCAGGAGTGATTAACACGTATAAACAAACCCACCACTTCCTGCTAATTAATGACTTGGTATTTTTATTTTCTCTTCCTTGTCTATCTCATCCCTCCCAGGGAGGTGGGAACTGGGACTCCCGAGTCCCTGAGGAGAACATGCCTGGGAGGGATAAACAGCTGGAAGGGGAAGTACTGGGTCTGGGGAGCTGACCCTCCTTCCCCTCTGGCAGTCCTAGACATTTAACACATCTGGACCTCACCCCAGCCTCAGACTTTTCTATCTGGGTCCCTGCTGAGGGGAGGGGGTGGCTGGGGTGGGGGGGTGGGGTGTCAAGGGGCCAGAGGATGGAAGACGGGGGACAACTTGTTCTGAATTCTGAGTCACTAACCACCTGTCTCTTCTGTTTCCCCATTCCTGTCTGTCCGCCCCGTCCAATTTCCCTTCCCTTCTTGCACCTCTTCTCTGTATTTTTCTGTCCGTCCGTCTGTCTGTCCGTCCCTCCTCCCCGCAGGTCGGGCCTGCCTTCACCTTCTCCCACTTCCTTCCCCTTCCCCACCCCTCGCCCCCTCCATGGAGAGGAACAGACCCCTTATCTGTCCCGTCTAACCCAGGTCCCTCCCCACCCCCCTCCTCCCTCCCTTTCCCCCGCCCCCTCCTCCCTCCCTCTCCCCCCCCTTCTCTCTCTCTCCGAGGGGGGGGGTCCCGGGGAGGGAGGGGGGGTCCCCCGATCAGCATGTGGCTCCTGGCGCTGTGTCTGGTGGGGCTGGCGGGGGCTCAGCGTGGGGGAGGGGGTCCCGGCGGCGGCGCCCCGGGCGGCCCGGGCCTGGGTCTCGGCAGCCTCGGGGAGGAGCGCTTCCCAGTGGTGAACACGGCCTACGGGCGAGTGCGCGGCGTGCGGCGCGAGCTCAACAACGAGATCCTGGGCCCGGTCGTGCAGTTCCTGGGCGTGCCCTACGCCACGCCACCCCTGGGCGCCCGCCGCTTCCAGCCGCCCGAGGCCCCCGCCTCGTGGCCCGGCGTGCGCAACGCCACCACCCTGCCGCCCGCCTGCCCGCAGAACCTGCACGGGGCGCTGCCCGCCATCATGCTACCCGTGTGGTTCACCGACAACCTGGAGGCGGCCGCCACCTACGTGCAGAACCAGAGCGAGGACTGCCTGTACCTCAACCTCTACGTGCCCACCGAGGACGGTAAGAGCGCGGGCACCGGGCCGGGCCCCCGGTGGACACAGCCCACAGACATCCATGCACACCCTCAGGCGCCGGCAGACCCCGGGCCGGGAGCTGGGCCTTCGCCGGGGCCGTGAGGGGCAGTGCGTCCCTGCGGGCTCTGCATGCCCTCCCAGGGTGGTACGGGTCCCTTCCAGGCAGTCCCAGGAACGAATCCCACAGTCAGCCCAGAAGCTCTTTGTGCGCCCAGAGAGCCGATGGCGGGGGCAGCAGGCACTAGGCTGGGCCTAACCACCCCCTGCCCACAGAGGCACACACAGAGGGGACGCTGAGGGCGATCAGGTGGTGGAGGCATCCATCATCAGCTGCCTAGACAGCCACTCCAGCTCTGCCCCATCTCCTGAGCCCAGGCCTAGGCTTGTCCCCAGCCACTACCCACTTGAGCTACACCTCCACCTCAAGGACAGCAAAGACTCCTCCTTCTCCCCAGGCCAGCATGGGCAGACGTCCTTCTGTCACATGCAGGGCCCCTCACCTGAGCTGAGTGCCTCTTCCCCAGGATGCTCTGTCCCCTGATCGCTATACACTCCCGAAGGATCAGGGAAGCTCCTTGCCAAGGGCCCCTCCACTCACAGCACAGCCCGCCCATATCCCCAACAGAACACCTTCCCGGGGGCTCCTCCGAGCTGGCTCTTCTTGACAATGAACTCTCTAGTTCACTACAGCAGTGCTCATAGGCCCCAGCAGCAGTTTCCCACCGGACAGTTCCCCCCCAGCCAGCCTTCAGCACATCGAGACCAACCAGTGTCAGTACCTTCCAGCAGCCCATGGCAGAGGGTAATCAGCAGACCTGCAGCCACCCTGACAGACCATCCTCCCAAAGAACCCCCACGTTATCCTTCCTACTCCCCGTGTCACCACTCCAAAACACCTGACACACACAGAGACCATCCACTCTGATAACACCCGCCACAGGCCATTTTCCAACAACTTTACATATAGGCTTGGTACCCAGGAACCCCACTGTACACCCTACACACCCAACACCCACACATCATGAACTCAAGTCCCACTACAAGACCAGGAATTTCAAATGCTCAACACTCAGGTCAGGTACCCAACCGACCAGCACACTGACCTTGTGCTCTGGAATCCCACTTATCAAAATTCCCAGCACCTTCACACAGCACGGACGCCAACACTTCTCTGGAATTGTGTACCCTGTCACCCATATAGACCTGTGCTCCCCAGTATCTCTGGGTATAGATCATGTGCCCTAGTAACACCCATACGCAGACCTTTACCCCAGTAACCCTGCAGCTGGACCATGTGCTCCAACAGGCTACTCACACCACAGTCCCCTACGTTCTCAACACCTCTCAGACATTGCTTACCCCAACTCCTGCCTAGAGGTCATCAGTATCATACCTCAGGCTGTGACAGCACAGGTGGCAACCCTACACCCTACTCACAGATCAAGTACTCCAACACCTCGCTCCCTGCACCCAGAGGACATGCCAATCACAGAACACCCCATGCACCTCAACACCATCACTACCCCTCCCTGTATAAGCCACGCCTCCTAGCCACCCCTACACACAATGCACAGAAGTTTCTACTCCAATCCTATTCAGATTCCAAGCACTCTGATAGGCCACTTACCCTAATACATTCCACACATCCTCCCCAATATCCCAACACCCTCTGCCTCAGAGCCATCCACTCTACCTTCCCTTGCCCTCTCATGGACCACCTACCCCAGCGCCCTCCTACCAGTGAATTATTCACCCTAGTGCCTCCAATAGGCCACCCATCTCAATGCTCTCCACTCGTGGACTTTCCACCCACATCTTCGGGTAGAAAGCTGTCCCGCCTGCAACGCCCCGCTCAGTGGGCTATTGTCTCGTCACCCCTCATGTGAAACATTCACCCAGCACTTCCCACTAATGGACTGTCCACCCCAACACCTCCATACAAATTGCCCACCCTGCCCCCACCCCACCCATGCCCACACCTTCTGTATTTTTAACCGTCGCTTATTGCTTGGGGCCTGACACATTCAGGTGATCTCACTGAATCTTCACACCAGCTCTGAGAGGAAGAGGTTGACTCAGGCACACACACACACACACACACACACACACTCATACACGCTCACACAGCCGCACACATAATATTCTCACACGCACACATGCCCTGCTGACTTCATCCCCATCCCCATCCCTATCCTGTCAGAGAAGAACAGGCCCTGATCCTAATGGGTCCCCTTGGGGCCATCACCACCAGTTGGGAGAAACCTTGCAGAGGCTGACCTCAGCCTTACTGACCTATCCCTTTGCATGCTGGTCCCCAGGCCACTGAGGAGAAATTGATCAGCCTGGGGGAACCCCTCAGGCCTCTGGGTTCCAGCTCTCCCTTGACTAATCCCCCAATCTGAAAGAAGCCCAGAGCCAAACTCTGAGCCCAGTCTGGGGCCTTCCTTGACGGGGCACACTTCGTGCCTCCCTGCACCTCCTGGCACCTTATGTGTCGGGCTGGCTCAGGGCACTGTGTTTCCTATTCCCTATTTGTAGACTGAACCCCCAATTGGGGAGGGGGGCTTTTGGCATTAGAGCAGGGGTTGGTGGGGGGCTGGCACCCCTGGTGGGGAGTTTACCATCTGTGGGGGAGGAGAGCAGGCCTGGGTAAGGGATGAGGTTGGGGAGGGGGGTCAGAGGGAAGAGGTGGAGTGGAGGGCAAGACCTGATGACCCCTTTCCCTGCTTCACCCCACAGTAGGGAGATGGGGTGAGAAGTCAGGCTTGTGAGTGCAGATGGAAGAGAAATGCTGGCTGGTGAGAGGCTGGGAGGTGGGCAGGCATCCCTCACTGACCTCCCCACCGCCGGCCAGTGGAGAGCTGAGGGCTTCCAGGGGCTGTGAGCTGTGGGGACGGGCTGCCCCAACCCCATCTTACCCTCTGCCCTCCAGATCGGTCCAGAGGGAAGCAGAGTCCTTTCTGCTGGAACCCCTCCTCTCTACAGCCTGGGGGAGTGGGCAGGTGCTTGGCTGGTCCTGAAGAGGGCCTGCGTGAGTGGTGGCGCCCCTCCCCGGGCGGGACACAGCTGGCCTTGGGCTCCTAGGCTCCCTGGTTGGCTTCCCCTCCCCTCCCACCCACCCCACCTCTAACACCGTTTCATTTCCAGCAATTAGCAAACACTTGGACAAGCCAAATCCTTTCCAGCCAAATCAATATGTCTTAAGACAGGGCTCAGCCCACTCAGGCACCCCACCCCCCCAAAACCAGCCTTTTCTTTGGGGCATGACTTTTTCTGGGGAGGGGAACAAAATTTGGGTTGTAGAAACGTTTTTCTCTTTTCTTGGTTTCTTTTTCTTGCAAACAAATTTTGCTTTTTTTGGCTTATTTTTTCTGCCCCTCACCCTCCCCTTTTCTGCTTTCTCTCCTCCCCTCCCCATCCACCACCTCCCCTCGACCCCCATCTTTCCCCACAAAATTGTCCTTTTTTCTCTGTTTTGTGTTCCCGGTCTTAGGTCCGCTCACAAAAAAACGTGACGAGGCGACGCTCAATCCGCCAGACACAGGTAGATTTAAAAATCCGCTGCTGCATGTGGTTGCTGATAAGAGGACGTTCTCGGCCCTGCCCCTAACTAAATGCCCTCACAGCCCTCAAGGCCCCTCAGTCGTTTTCCCAACTAAAAATGAAAAAGAAAAGAAAAGAAAAATTTGTAATAATTGGAAAAAAGAATTATGAAAACTTCAAACGAAATTTGAACAATGTTGGACCCACTAGAAAACCGGCAAGAAAAGCTTAAACATGGTGAAAATAAAGTGCAAAAAGAAATTGGAATGTCAGAAAAAAAACAAAAACCAAAAAACACCAAAGAATTGGATAAAATGTTTAGTTTGACAGACATTTGGACTATTTTGAAACTTGTGAAATATAACATTTGAAAAAACAATTTTAATTTGGAGCAAAATAACACTTGAAAAAAACAAATTTAAGTTGGCAAATTGATGACACAATCGAAAGAGCAGAAACCTGCTACAGTTTCCAAAAAAAAAAAGCCTGTCCGATGCAGAAAACGCACATTTGAAGCAAATTAAAGAATTTGGACATTTTTGAAAACAGGGCCCAATATCTTGAAGTTTCACCACAAAATTTTGAAAAAGTGCAAAGAACTTTTTTCTTTTTTTCTTTTTTTCCAAAAACGGATCTTTTTGGTTTCTTGTTTTTTTGGGTTTTTTTTTTCTTTTCTTGTTGAATCTGCCCCGAGAGCTTCTTGTTTTTTCGTTGTTGTTTTTTCTTTCTTTCTTCTTTCTTGATCCTGTTTTTTGTTGTTGGTTTTGAATTCTTGTCGCCCCAGCCCCCCCTTCCTGCTCCTCCCCTTTCTGACTCCCCCTCCCCCCTCTCTGGGAGTGGAGGTGCTGGGTGGGGAGGAGCGGGGAGGAGTAAGGACATTTAGGACAGGACCTCGGAGGGAAGGAGACCAGCCTGAGCTGTTGGAAGGCCACTGGAGGTTCAGGAACAAAGGGAAGAATAGGATCGGGGGAGGACACAGAGAGGGCACTGCCCACCTAGTAGCTCCTGGCCAAAGTCAGGTGGAAGGAGGTGTCATAGAAGGTCCTAAGAGACAGGAGGCAGGAAGCTGTCTGTGGGGGTGTGGAGGGGAGTGTCTCAGTGACCTGTTGGTTGACCTTCTGCCAGGAGGGAAGTTTCTAGCGGCTTGAGGGAGGCGGGCAGAGGCACTGGGGACCAGCTGTGCTGGCGTCACCCCAGGACTGAATCTTATTTGCCCCAGTGCCCAGGCTGGTCAGAGACTGCAGGTGTCAAGAAAGAGGAGGGCCTGGAGGCCAGGGGTGACGCCAGCACAGGCACTGTGGCTGCATCGTGGAGGAGCTGCAGGGGCAGGGACCCTGGCAAGCCCTCTCAGACTCCCGCCCTCTTCCGGAATTAGTTACCCCTCAGTCCAGTCTGTAGTGCCTCAAGGGGCCTTCTACATATGGGAGTGATCATGGGATCCTTTGGGGACATGGCAAGAGAAGGGTCCAGAACTCAGGACTTAGGCCAGTTTGGGGGGTCCGAGACTAGAGCTGCACCCTGGCTTCATTAAGCAGGCTCTTTCCCACCCTGCTGCCTCCTGCCACAGTAATTAGGCTGGGGGTTGTCATGGTAACTGGGGAGGTGACCTAGAAAGGAATTAGGGCGGGGAGGAGACCAAGCCCCCAGGGACCCTAGGGCCTGGCACCCCCTCACCCACAGGCCAGGCTACCATGTGGAGCTGAGGCCCACGGCCTGAGTCGAAGGAAACGCCAGGACCCTCCCAGGATCTCTAGCTCTAGTGGCAGCCTTGGGAGCTCGCTCTTCCTAGGAGCAGGAAGGAGATTTGCTGTGTGTGTGTGGGGAGGGGTTCCCCTGGGTCCAGCAGATGCCCTGAGGAGAGCCAGCCCCCAGCCCTGCCTCTGCTAGGCTTCTTGGAAGGTCTGCCAGGCATGTGGAGAAGTGCTGTAGGGCACACCGGCAGGAGGTGGGGAGGGATCTTCTGCCAGGGCTAGCTGGGGAGGGAGGGAGGGGAATCCGGTCTTGCCCCCCAGGGATGGGAGTGACATGTCCCCTGAGCTCTGGGCTGGAGCTCAGCAGGCCTGGGAGCTGGGCGGTGCTGCTTCTGGTCTGACTGTGTCCTTGTCCCCCACCCCCCGGCCCACCTACCCGCCCCCTCCCCACGCAGATATCCGGGACTCCGGGAAGAAGCCGGTGATGCTGTTTCTGCATGGCGGCTCCTACATGGAGGGCACCGGGAACATGTTCGATGGCTCTGTCCTGGCCGCCTACGGCAACGTCATTGTAGCCACACTCAACTACCGGCTTGGGGTGCTCGGTGAGGGTGGGCAGCCAACTCTAGGGGCTGGAGTCTGGGAGGAGGGCCTGCCGGCAGGGTTCCTCTAAACCCAGCAGAAGCAGAATGGCTTCTGGGCTGGACTGAGCTGCCCAGAAAGAGGGCAAGGGTGCTGTGACACCCCCAGGAAGCCCCCTTTCTTCCTCTACCCCCAGGTTTTCTCAGCACTGGAGACCAGGCTGCAAAAGGCAACTATGGGCTCCTGGACCAGATCCAGGCCCTGCGCTGGCTCAGTGAGAACATTGCCCACTTTGGGGGCGACCCCGAGCGCATCACCATCTTCGGATCTGGGGCAGGGGCCTCCTGTGTCAACCTTCTGATCCTCTCCCACCATTCGGAAGGTACCAGCCACCTCCTCAGCCTGTCCCTCCTGTCCCCTTTCTCACACCCCCGACCCCACCAGGTCCCCCTTCTCCTCCCTCAGGCTGATACAGCCCAGCCTAAAGCCTGCCTGTCCCACCAGGGCTGTTCCAAAAGGCCATCGCCCAGAGTGGCACCGCCATTTCTAGCTGGTCTGTCAACTACCAGCCGCTCAAGTACACGCGGCTGCTGGCGGCCAAGGTGGGCTGTGACCGGGAGGACAGCGCCGAGGCCGTGGAGTGTCTGCGCCGGAAGCCTTCTCGGGAGCTGGTGGACCAGGACGTGCAGCCCGCCCGGTATGGGGGTGGGAGAGGGCCAGGTCCAGGCCTCCATTCTCCTTGTTGGTTCCAAGGAGGTTGAGGGTGAGAGGTACCCGCAGGCCACAGGCATTCCATTTAGCCGGAAGAGGTGGGCTTCAAGGCCCTCCCAGGGCCCTGCCTTCTCCCAGAAGCCTTCCCTAAGCAGAGGTGCCTAAACAGAGCCAGTGTGCACGAGGCTCCATGAAGTGCTTGAGGGAGGACTTCCCGAGAGGCCAAGTACCCTGAAGGGCTCAGAAGGTTTTAACTAGGGGATAGTGGTCTTCTGAGCAGAGGACTCAGCAGGCTGTGAGCTGAGAGGAGGCCAGTGAACAGGTGATGCGACCTTGACCCCTTCTCCCCAGCTACCATATCGCCTTTGGGCCCGTGGTGGACGGTGACGTAGTCCCCGATGACCCTGAGATCCTCATGCAGCAGGGAGAATTCCTCAACTACGACATGCTCATCGGAGTCAACCAGGGAGAGGGCCTCAAGTTCGTGGAGGACTCGGCGGAGAGCGAGGACGGCGTGTCCGCCAGCGCCTTCGACTTCACCGTCTCCAACTTTGTGGACAACCTGTATGGCTACCCGGAGGGCAAGGATGTGCTGCGGGAGACCATCAAGTTTATGTACACGGACTGGGCCGACAGGGACAATGGCGAGATGCGGCGCAAGACCCTGCTGGCGCTCTTTACCGACCACCAGTGGGTGGCACCGGCTGTGGCCACCGCCAAGCTGCACGCTGACTACCAGTCCCCTGTCTACTTTTACACCTTCTACCACCACTGCCAGGCTGAGGGCCGGCCCGAGTGGGCAGATGCAGCGCACGGGGACGAGCTACCCTATGTCTTTGGTGTGCCCATGGTGGGCGCCACCGACCTCTTCCCCTGCAACTTCTCCAAGAATGATGTCATGCTCAGCGCCGTGGTCATGACCTACTGGACCAACTTCGCCAAGACTGGGTGAGGGCCAGAGGGGCTGGGTCGGGCATCCCTGCGGGTCAGGGCACCCCCCCTCCACCCTCAGCCCCCTCTCTCCCTCTCCTTCACACGGCCATCATCCCTCCATCGAGGCACTCTTGCCTGCTCGACTCAGACACCTGCCGGACAGCTCCTCTGTGTGTGTTGGAGACGCAGAAGAGTTGGACAGAGAGGTCCCTGTCTTTTCTGGGGGGCGGGCTCACTTGGTGCCTTTGGCTCCGTGTCTGTCTCTCCTTCCCTCCCTTGCCCACCCAGCTCTCTCCTTCTCCTCCCAGAGCTCGACCCTCTGTCTGAGTGCGCCCATCTGTGTATCTGAGTGTGTGTGAGGGTCTGTGTCTGTCTGTCTATTGCTGTCTCTGCCTCTCTCTCTTGAAATCTCTTGATATCTCTGCTTGCTTTGATCTGGTTACTCTGTACTCGCTGGTTTTCCCCTGGCTGTCTCTCATGTCCTTTTGTGTCTCTGTTTCCATATGTCTCTATCTCATTCAGTCTCAGACTCTGCCTCTGTCACTGGTGGTCTGTCTCTGCCCTCTCTGCCCCTCTGTCCTCATCTCAGACTGTCTCTGGCGGTCTGGCTTCATCCCTATTTGTCTGTCTGTCCGTCCGTCTCTGGCAGTTTCTCTGTCTCTTCGTATCCGTCTCTGTCTTTCTTCCCGTCTCCCCAGCTCTCTGCATCTCTGTCCGTCTCTCTCCCCATTCCTCCCATAGCACGCCCCCACCCCCGCCTTTCATGGGAGCCTCACCCTTACTCCTCCTTTCCCTGCCCCCCTGTGTCCACAGCGACCCCAACCAGCCGGTGCCACAGGACACCAAGTTCATCCACACCAAGCCCAACCGCTTCGAGGAGGTGGTGTGGAGCAAGTTTAACAGCAAGGAGAAGCAGTACCTGCACATCGGCTTGAAGCCGCGCGTGCGCGACAACTACCGCGCCAACAAGGTGGCCTTCTGGCTGGAGCTCGTGCCGCACCTGCACAACCTGCACACGGAGCTCTTCACCACCACCACGCGCCTCCCTCCCTACGCCACGCGCTGGCCGCCGCGCCCGCCCCCTGGTGCCCCCGGCACTCGCCGCCCGCCGCCTCCAGCCACCCTGCCGCCCGAGCCCGAGCCCGAGCCGGGCCCCCGGGCCTACGACCGCTTCCCCGGGGACTCCCGAGACTACTCCACGGAGCTCAGCGTCACCGTGGCCGTGGGCGCCTCCCTCCTCTTCCTCAACATCCTTGCCTTCGCCGCCCTCTACTACAAGCGGGACCGGCGGCAGGAGCTGCGGTGCAGGCGGCTCAGCCCCCCTGGCGGCTCGGGCTCCGGCGTGCCTGGCGGCGGGGGCCCCCTGCTCCCTGCTGCCGGCCGTGAGCTGCCACCCGAGGAGGAGCTGGTGTCGCTGCAGCTGAAGCGGGGCGGGGGCGTCGGGGCGGACCCTGCGGAGGCCCTGCGCCCCGCCTGCCCGCCCGACTACACCCTGGCCCTGCGCCGGGCGCCGGATGATGTGCCTCTCTTGGCCCCCGGGGCCCTGACCCTGCTGCCCAGCGGCCTGGGGCCACCCCCTCCCCCGCCGCCCCCCTCCCTCCATCCCTTTGGGCCCTTCCCCCCGCCTCCCCCCACCGCTACCAGCCACAACAACACGCTCCCCCATCCCCACTCCACCACTCGGGTATAGGGGGCGGCTCGGGGAGGCCCCCCTCCCCGGCCCTCCCGGCCCGCTCAGAAGGCAGGGAGGAGGACTTGGCGACAGGCTTTTGTCGTGTGGAGCTGTCACACGTCGAGGAGCTTTAGGTGGACATGGATTTCCTCGCCGGGATGTGTGTGCTGCTCCCGCGCGGAGTGGCCCGTTCTCTTCTCCGGACCTGGGCCTTTGAACAACTGGGGGGGTGTTTTTTCCCCTCCGTCGTCTGGACACCCATCTTCGGTGTGTGGAGACGTGGAAGTATTTTCCCACGTGGAGGTGTGCTTTCTCACGAGGGGGTGTGTTTTCCCATGTGCAGGGTGAGGTTTTTTTTTTGCCGCCCTGGACACATGTTGGCTCCCTCAAAGAATTTCTGTGGGGATTTGTGCCCCAGAATCCTGTTCCCTCATGCCTTCTCCCACCTCCTCCCTCCTCCCACCCCCTGGAGACCCTGGAAGTGGTGTGTTCACAAACAGCGACCCTTGGCCACCGGACGACGCGGGGTGGTGCCTGGGAAGTAGCGAGGAAATCACAGCCCCCCTGCCCTGCCCCCAGCCCTCCTGCCCCAGCGAAGCATGTGTATCCCCCGTGGCACAAGTGAGGTGAAGTACGGTCTCCCCCGGGCAGGTCTCGCCTTCCACAGATGACAGACACACATTCCCTGCCACGGGGAAGGGAGGAGATCCTGCATCTCTGTGCTGCCTGGGAACTTGTCTTCCCCTGGGTCCAGGATGCATTTCTGAGTGGAAACATGTTCTTGCATGTGGATGTATGTTTTCCCATGCAGACGGCCTCTTTCTCTCCAGCACTTCCCTGCATCTTAGGGCCTCAGGCCCAGCACTTAACTTCTCACACAGCAGGTGTGAAAGGACTTCAAACTGACAGAAGCTGAGGGGGAGGGACAAACCCTGAGGAGACGAACAGACCCTAAGCCCTGCCCTTGCTTCCCCTAGAGTTCAAGGGGTGGGGGGCTGCGTGGCACCTGCCGCCCACAGAGGCCGTGCATGTTTGACCAAAGCCCTCACCGTGGTCTGAGGGCAGCCCTTCTTCCCTCAGTCCTCAGACCGTTGCTCATCCGTGCCAAACTGGTGAGGTGGGTTTGAGGGGCGAAGACCCCCCAAAACGTGCCAAGGATTCCTCAGCCCTGGGCCCGGGCAGGTAGGATACAGGAGAGGGGGAGGTGGCAGCTAAAGGGGTCCCGCCTGCGTCCCTCTTCTCGCCATGTCTCATCGCTCCTTCTCTGCCCCTGTTTTCCCTCCCCCCTTCGCTGTCCCCCTCTGAAGCCATCCCTTCCTGGTCTCAAGCCAGCTTCTCCCCTCCCCTCAGCTGCCCACCCCCTCCTTTGACCTGCCCCCTCTCCCCTGGGCCGCCAGGGCTGAAGGAAAGGAGCAGTGGAGGGGGGAGGGGAGGAGAGCAGGGGAGAAAGGCTTCCCCAGACAGGTTGGGGGAGAGAACGGGATCCGCTGTACTGAGGAACAGATGGAGGGGGCAGTGGGGGACGGCGCTTGGGCAGACACCAGCAGGAAGAATTTGATTTGAAAGGATATGTGTAAGGTGACTGCCCAAAGAGAAACAGTTTGGGCCTCTGGGGAAAAGAACAATGTCGGGAAGGGTTTCAAGGGACACCAGCCGAGAAGGAGCCAATCCTCGTCTGCTGGCATTTTGTGGGTTCATTAGTGCCAAATTTGAATAGGGAGTGGAGTGCTGTCTTCCACTGACACCCAAATCCAGAATCCCTGGTCTTGGCTCCCCAGAACTTTGCCTCCTGACTGTCCCTTCTGCCCTCACCTCCACCCACGGAAAGTTAGTTCTTTTCCCACCCCTTCCCCTGCCTGGTCTAGCTCCTTTCCAAACAGCCCTGCCTTCTAAATGCTAGGGACCTGGGCCCTGAACCCTGTAGACAGATGCCCCCCCAAACTGGGGCATGGGAGGGGGGCTGGGGGACCCCATGATTCAGCCACGGACTCCAATGCCCAGCCCCTGTCCCCAGAACAATTCCTTGACAATCCCATGTCCCCACCCCAACCCTTCGCGGCTCTGTACACATTTTTAAACCTGGCAAAAGATGAAGAGAATATTGTAAATATAAAAGTTTAACTGTTGGTTTTGCCTGCTGTTATGTTGGGAGGTAGGGGTGGGGCTCTAAAGAAACAAACCTTGGAGAAGTGACTGCCAGTGAGGGAGGAGGA
Source organism: Hyperoodon ampullatus (assembly GCF_949752795.1). NCBI lineage: Eukaryota > Metazoa > Chordata > Mammalia > Artiodactyla > Ziphiidae > Hyperoodon > Hyperoodon ampullatus. The sequence continues at coordinate 39,156,788 of NC_136932.1, read as the reverse complement.
GGGGGTCCGAGCCCACAGCCCTTTCCAGTGAACAGCTCTGAGGTCAGAGAGAAAGGGGGAGTGGGTGCTGGGGTGAGGTGGTCATTGGTAATGGGGTTGTTTGGGGAGTTAAGATCAGGACCAGTGTCTGTGCAGAGGTCAGAGCCTGGCGTAGAGGACCAGGCAGGGGCTGATGGGGACAGACACCAAACAGGCCAGAGGGCCTATGGGCTGGTGCAGGTGGCTGGCTACAGGAGAGACGCGCAAGGTGAAGGGTTTGGCCTCTGCTAAGCCCTGGCCCAGGCTGGAGGGTCAAACACAGGCCCAGGACTCTTGGCACATTGTGAGGGAGGGCCCCACATCATTGTGACCCTCTTACTCCCGGGAGCCTCAGGGACAGGAAGGCGGCCAGTGGTAGTGTGGGCACAGTGGAACCCCTAGGAACCCCCATGGCCACGGCTGAGTGGCCCCGGCCCAGGGAGGCCTCGTGTCACAGCCCCGGCACCAACAGCTGCCAGGACCTGGGCAACTCCATCCTGTTGCTGCTAGGCCTTGTCATCTGCATTAACATTGGCATCAATGTGGTGACACTGGTCAGGGTGGGGCTGGGTGGGAGGGTGCTGGCGGGATGGCTGGGGGGCAGGCCGGGTGGCCGGGGCCTGCCTGGGGTCACTGTGTCCTCTCCCACCTAGCTCTGGCACAGACTCCGTGGCTTCTTACACCAAGTGTTTTCTGTTATTTGTGAGAAAGGTAAGTGGAGGATGGGGAGGTTGGGGAATAGGAAAGGCAGAAACCAGGTGTTCTAGCCCTGACCTTAAGTGGGCCCCTTCCCCTCCCTCTCTCCCTGCTCAGACACCATAGCTTCCTGCACCCTGCCTCTCCATCCCTGGAGGAGCCAGGCTCCCCACCAGCCTCTCACCTGTCCCCCATCCACAGAAGCTTCTAAGTTATGCTCACCTGGGAAGCAGACCCAGCCCCCGAAGAAGAGCGCCCCTGCAGTCTGCCGTCGGTGCACCATGGACCCTGTGAAAATGACTGTGTCCCCCGCACCCACTCGCCGCCGTCGCCGTAGAGACTCTTCAGCACGCCGCGCCCACCGCCCCGTAGCTTGGGCCCCTGACACTGACAGCAATGACAAGAAGCCCCCACGTCAGCACACAACAATCTGCTCCCACAACTGGGATTGCCCCAAGGACTGGGAAGGCTTTCAGTCCACCCAGGGGTTCTGGACTCCCTGGGCCCAGGATGCTGTGGAGCCACCTACCCAGACCATCCACTTCCAGCAAACTGTAGAGGGAAGGCTGCTCAAAAGAGAGATGCAGTCAGAGCTGGGCCCAGAGGCCTACGTGAACCCTGTGAACCCCCTGCCCCACAGCCCTCAGGCCCTGAGCCACAAGAACAGTGGGGGGGTGCCCCAGGCAGAACAGGAGCAGTGCTTGCGAGCCCAGCCACCCATCCTGGGCCCGGCCCACATCCCAGACATCCGCCAGCGCCACTCCTCAGGGCGCGAAGTCTATGATGCCAGAGACGTGAGGCGGAAGATGCGGGAGCTGACCAGGGAGGTGGAGGCCCTGTCCCACCATTACCCGCCGGTCTCTGGATCCAGCACGGCTGAGGGGACGGGAAATGCCTGGGTATACCGTTCCCTGACAGAGAAGTGACTGGGAGAGGAATAAAAAGAAGAGAGGAGGTGGTTTGTCGTGGTGTGGGGGGTGCCAGGGCCCACACAGCACCCAGAAGCCTGGTTGCTAAGGAAATGATCTCCCTGGCAACAGGGCCTAGAGAGCCCTGAGGACCCTCATCAACCTCTTGGCCTCACCAGGCCCTGTCCTCAGCCCTTGCCCAGGCCCTTCTTGGTTCCAAGGCTCCCACCTGCCTCTACTCTGTTCTTTAGTGCCCAGGGAAGCCCCCCAAATCCCATTCCAGATCCCCAGGCAGTACTGCACTTGAGTGGAGACCCTCATCCCCATGGCCTCAGTCTCTCAGAGGTCTGGCTCCTACCAGAGCCCAGGTTTAGGCTGTAACTACAGGTGAGGTGTGGTCCCTCTGAAGCCCTGGTTTCTTTGGGGAGGGATGGCTGAGAGTGAGGGTACCCAGGCCCTCACAGTTCCCCAGTCAGAACCCAAAGCTCCTGTATACTCGAGAAGGCTTGGAGCGGAGGATAAAATATTGAGGACACCCTCAAGGGCTGCCTCCACACAGCCCTGTGCGACCTCACTCCTCTGATTAGCACTTCCATGTCACAAATGAGGAGACTGAGGCTCAGAGACGCCAAGTGACTTATTCATGGTCACGGACACCAAGGATCAACTTCATGGCCTCAGACGCTCCGTCCCCCTGCTCCCACAGGTAGATTCCCATTGCTACTGAGTCAGCCTGGCCCATCAGAGTCTCCTCCCACCTTCCTCAGTTTCCCATGTAAACTCATCAGAATATTGCATCCACTGGACAGCAGGGAAACCCAGGCCCTACCTACTTCTAGACAGTTGGGATCACACACACGCACATAACTTGGGAACAAGGAGCCAGGTCGAAGGGACTAGACCTCATCTTCCATACCAGATGGGTTCCTGGAATGTGAGCAGATAGGCCTTTTATGAATCACCCTGCTTCTCTGTTCATTTTCATTTGACTAACGTTATCGATCATTTTAAGCTGATTCCATTAAGTGGGTCTATATTGAGCACCTGCTATGTGTTTGGAGTCTTGATGGAAAATGCCCACTGGCTGTTTCTATTTCTTTCTTTCTTTTTTTTCTTTTTGGCCATGCAGTGTGGTTTGCAGGATCTTAGTTCCCTGACCAGGGATTGAACAGGGGCCCTCAGCAATGAAAGCGCGGATTCCGAATCACTGGACCTCCCGGGAATTTCCTGTTCCTCTATATCTGTTGAGATGTTCATTGTGCAAACAAAATGACTTGAGATTCCCCAGGGACCACTTTCAGAGACCCCAGCAATGAACCCGGTTTATAATAGTAGATTCCTTTTGTCATATCAACAGTTAGATCTATTTTGTGCTTTGTGAATTTCATGTGGTTTTCTTAAGACAGCAGCTAACCGTTTTTCAACTCAGAGGGTTGGCTCAGTGGGAGGGCAGTTGGTTAGGAAGGACAGAAACCATGGTTGGGGGTGGTCTCTGGCAAGGATGGCAAACCCTTGCTCTGAAGCGAAGGGGCCAGTGGGCTCAGTGACCACCAACACCTAAGGCTGCAACCCCTGGCCAGGAAGGGGTGGGTATGGTGGGTATAGAGGGGTTATGACAGGGAAATGGGCAGGACAAGGAGGGGATGGTGCAGTGGGGGGACCCCAGAGGGGACTCTTAACTGTCACTCATCCATCTAGTCACCCTCGCTGCTGGCCCCAAGCAGGCGTGGGTGGGGAATCCCAACAGGCTACATAAGCTTCCATAATGTCTTGAACAATGAAATGGAGGAAATCCTATATGCATGATCCAGTCACTATGAAGACTGTCTCTCATCTGTAGCAACCATGCTTGCAAATCAAGTTAAGCAAGGCCCCATGGAGACAGAAGGACAGACTGAACTCTGGGGACTAGGCTCCATGTAGTGGGAGCCGAGGGCAGAGATGGCCATATAAAGGGCCAGCTGAGTGGATGAAAGATTGGCCACCTCCGCACTGTGACTCCCTGCAACGTGCCTCATTATGACCATGCTCCCTCACCTGTTGGTGGGTGTCCCCAGGTCCTGGCATGAGTGCAGTGTGGGTCAGGGCCAGTGGCGGGGGGGGTGGTCCGTGGCCCAGGTGGCCCTAGGACCACCCCACCATGGAAAACCGGCTCTGGTATGACAACCTGGGGTGCTGCCATCAATACCAAGAAAGTACCCAGAATGCGGAGGACTTCCTACTCCTGCTGCTGGGCCTTGTCATTCTTGTCAGCATTGGGATCAGCATGGCAACTATGGTCAGCAATGGTTGGGGACCACCAGTAGGGGTGAAGAGGGCTGAGGGTGGGAACCAGCTGCAGCCTGCACCTCCGTCTGCAGGAACGGTCTTGGCTGGGAGGGGGGGTGAGGGTAGAGAGCCTGGCCTTCATTTTCACCCACCCCACCCCACCCCACGCCAGATATGGCATGGGCTCCCGAATGCCTTAGACAAGACCATCTATTGGATTAATCAGAAAAGTAAGTACAGAAGACAGGTAGGGGGCACCCCGCCCCCACCATTCCCAGGGCCCTAGAAACCCAGGCCCCCAGGTTCCCAACCCTGAACTCTTCTGACAGTTGCCCTGCCCTCACGGACTTTCGCCTCCCCCATATGAAATCTCGCAGGCTTGTGAAAGTTCCCCCAACCATCCTCCAGCCAAGGCCCAAGATGTCCACATCCACTGCACCCTGGACCCTGTGGAAGTGAGAATGGCCCGGCCCACTTGCTACTCCTCGTCCTCCTACCGTCATCTCTGCAACCGTAGCCGCAGCTGCAGCCGCCGCCCCTGCAGCCACCAGCGGAGGCCGAAGAACCGCAAACAATTCCCCTACAGCCGCTCAGGCTTCCGTAGGCCGCGTCGCAGCCACGGGATGTCACAGCTGCGGCAGATGCCCTCCTTTGATCGGGAGGACCCGGACTCCTACCTGGAGGAGGAGGATGACCTTTTCTTCCCACAACCCAAGTACCCGTAGGGGTGCTGGGGAGGGCTCTACCAGCACATGGGCCTGCCTTCCAACGTGGGCCTCTGGGGCCGCCAGGGTGGAATCCTGGCCAGCCTGCCACCACCCTGTCTCTACCTGTCGCCCGAGCTGCGCCACATGCCCAATCGTGTGGAGGCCAAGTCCGAGCTAAGGCTGCAGTCCTTCCGGGCCCCCTGCTCACCAGCCCGCATCTGGGGCAACGTGGAGGCTGACCAGTGGACCTCATCTCCACCACCTCCCCGACGGCTGCCCCCTAACCCCTCGTGGGTCCCTGGGGGGCACAGCACTCACCCCTCAAGGGGCCAGCTCCCGTATGACTCCTGGGATCAGCGGCGGCGTGGTCTGGAGGGCTCTGAGCCTCCATCCGCTCTGGTGCCTCGGGGCTGCTGGCCCGAAGCCTGGCAGCGCAACTCCCCCCCGGCCCACGGACGGAGCCTCCCCAGCTGTGCTCACAGCCAGCCCAACCACAGCCTGCACCCCTCCACGGGACACTTGAACTACTCCCAGGATCCCCACGAGGTGTGGCGCCGGGCAGCCGAATGGGCCGGGATGCTGCCCGTGTGGCGCCCTCTGGCCACCTCCGCCTCCCTCACAGTGCTGGCCGAGGCCTCGTACCAGCGGGCCCCGGCTCCCAGCTCAGCGCTGCTCCTCCGCCCCTCCCAGCCCCTGCCCGATGTCCAGGCTACCGAGCACCGTCCACCCCCGCCCACCTTCATGCCACTCAGCCGGAACCCGGGGGGCAATGCCAACTACCAGGTGTATGACAGCCTGGAGCTGAAGCGGCAAGTGCAGGAAGCCAAGCGCGGGCCAACTCGCTGCTACCTTCCACCTCGGCCTCGAGGCCCTCTCTGCATGGGAGCCAGACTGGGAAAATGAACTGACCAGCAGCAAGTGGGGGCGGGGGCGGGGGGTGGCAGGTCATGGAGAGAGGAAGAAAGAGCACCAGAGTCCAGGAAACATTGGTGGTCTGTGGCTTGGAAGCGCCACTCCTTCTGCCAGCCTGGGTCCCTGCCCTCGGCTTCCTGCAATAAGAAGCTAAGGCTGCCTGGGTCCCTGCCCTCGGCTTCCTGCAATAAGAAGCCAGTGTCCCCTTCTTGGCCTAAGGGTCCCCTTGGTTTAGTGGCCACAGTCCTGCCAGCAGGCCCCTCCTGGTCCTATACCATGCACTAAGTAGATCTGCAGCTGCAGACTCCAAACCACTGGTCTCTGGGCACCTCCTCTGTGTCTCAGCTGTCCCTGTCCCCAAAAAGCCTCATACAAGAAGCTGCTTCCAAACTGGGAGGTTCCACATGTGGGCAGGTCCAGCTCCACGCCCAGTGAAGGGCATGAAGAAGGCTGAGGCTCTGGACTCCAGCCAGGCCTTCCGCAGGGCTCTGAGGCCAAGGTCTTCCTAGTCTCAGGAGGGGCCAAGAGATGGAATGTGTCATTTGAACAAGTGAGTCAGCGGGCGGTGAGCGAATGATTGACCGCTCGAGGGGAGGTGTGCCAGCCTCCGGGCCCTGTTTGACTGTCCAGGCTCAGCTTACCTGACCCTGGTAACCAGGGAATGCCATGGCTCCCAGTGAATATATGGAGGCCAGGGGGCCCAGGCAGTCCTGGGACCCCTGACCATGGATGAGCAAACCCACTACCGAGCCCAGCTGTGCTCTGGCACCAACCCCAGGAAATGCCAGGACCTAGGAGACTCAATTCTTCTGATCCTGGTCAGCTTCATCTTTCTCAACGTGGAGATCAAAGTGGTGACTCTGGTCAGGGCAGGATCTGGGCAGCGGGGTTGGGGGAGCCCTGGGGTCTTGAAGGGGCTGAGGTGGGAGGGCTGCTGGGGTGTGGCCGGACAAGGGTTGGATTTCAGGGCTCACCCTGCTCCCGGCCTCCCCCTTCCCCTGCTTCCCTCAGCTCTGGAGGCACCTGAAGAGATCCTTGCGGGCACTTTTCCACTATATTTTCCCCAAAGGTGAGTGGGCGCCAGCGTGGGCTCAGGGGATGTGGGCCTGTCCCCTTTCTTCTAGCCCTGCCTTGATTCTCAGCCCCTCAGGAACCCAGGCCCTGTTCCATCTCGCCTTTCCCCGCAGACAAGCAAGCCAGCTGTGTAGGTAGCCATCGCATGTGCATGCGCTGCTCCGTGGATCCCAAGAACCTGTGCTCAAGAGTTTCTTCCCGCTTCCACCATCGCCCAAGCTTCCTGCTCGGGCACCCAAACCACCTTGACTCCTGGATACCAGACACAAATGATGAGAAGGCTTCTAAGTGCTGCTGGATGCCACCTCAGTGTGGACACGCTGGGGCTTCCACGGAGGCTCCACGGGGACTGTGGAAGGAGGGGGTAGTGGGAGCTGGGGATGCCCCTCCGGTCACAGCCTTAAAGTCCCAAGCCACCTTTTACTCCAGGTAAGAGACATCTTCCAAGCTCCGCAGGATGAGCAAGGTGGACGTGGTTCCACTCCGCCTGCCCCAAGAGAGCAAGACTAAGACCCCAGACTATGACTCAGCCCAGGCCCCAGCCCGGGCCCAGACCCGCCCCCCAGTTCAGCTCCCTGTGCATGCTCCTTCCAAGGCCCAGACCTTCTCCTCAGCCCAACCCCCTGAGCACAGCACCCCCCAGGCCGAGACCTGCTCCCGAGGCCACGCCCATGAGCACACTTCCGCCCAGGCCCAGGCCTTCTCCCTAGTGCACCCCACTGGGAACACTCCTGCCAAGGCCCAGAACTTCTCTTCCACCCACCCCTCTGAGCACGCCCCACCTCAGGCCCAGACTTGCTCCACGTTCCACCCCCCTTAGCACACCACCCCCAAGGCCCAGACCCCCTCCCCAGCCCTCACCCCTGAGCACAGCCCTGCCCAGGTCCATGGCCCTGAGCATACCTCAGCCCATACCCCAGCCCAGGCCCAAGCCCAGGTCCCCTCATATGCCTCAGCCCAGTCCCTGGGCCACACTTCTGTCTGCACCCTGACCCATGCTCATCTGACCTATACCCATGCCACCACTCTGGTCCCTCCCCCAACTTCTGCCCCTGCTACTACTCCTGCCCTAGCCCCTACACCAGCCCCTGTCCCGATCTCTGCCACAACCTCTGTCCCAGCGCTGGTCATGTCCCTGACGACCACTCCAGTCCCTTCCACCACCCCTACCCCCATCCTAGATTCTATTCCCTCTACCTTGTCTGCCTTCAGCCAAGGCCTCTCCTCCGGCCATGTGGTCTATGATGCCCGCAGGGTAAAGCAGAACTTATTCCATGTGTGTCCCCCTCAGAACTCTGGGTATTCCAGAAAGGACGTGGGTACCCTCTCCAGGCCCCAAGAGGGGCATGGTCTGGTGAGCTCTGGTACAGCTGAGCAAACACTGAAGCAATGTAGTGGGGACAGTGCCAAGCCCTCCACAGGATCCATACTGGGTTACCTGGAGTTGGGGAATATGGAATGGAAGATCTCAAATGATGCCAAAGACAAATTTGTACAGTCCAAGACCTTCCCTTTCTGTAGCTTCCATCCTTGCAGGTCTGAGAAGAGAAACACGGACCCCCAGACTCCAGTCTACCCCAAATTCCTGGTGTACTCCAAGGATGCTGCACCTTCTCAACCTTGCTTCCATTCTCCGACGAGTGACCAGAGCTCACCATGCACCATGCCTCCACCATGCACTCTTTCTTTGCCTCTTGTTTCTCCCAGATCCTTTGTCCTTCATCAACACAGCAACCACCAGAAGCCCTCAACCTTAATACAACCCCCACCTTTCCCCCAACCTCCAAGTCTCCTCAGTCTGTCCTCTCTCCCCAGGGCCCCATCCCTCCCCAGTTATCCACTACTTCCCAAACCCCAAACCAGCCCCAACCCCCTGAACTTCATGAGAGTCTAGACCTCAACCAAGGCTCTGTCCTCCATAGGACCCCAGGCCCTTCAAAAGACTGTAGAGTTTCCAGAAACCCAGGCCTTACCCCAAATCCAGGCCTCCACAAGAACCCAGGCCTTATCCAAGACCCAAGCCTCCACAAGAACCCAGACCTTGCTCAAGATCCAGGCCTCCACAAGCTTCCAGGCCTTACCCAAGACCCTTACCTCTGCAAGAATCCAAGCCTTTCCCAACACTCTGAACTTCAGAAGAATCCAGTCATTACCCAAGATTCTGGCTCCCAGAAGATCTTAGGTTCTACTCGAGATGGACGTTTCTTTAAAAGCCCATATCTCACCCAACCCTCTGGTCTCCACAAGAACACATCATTTCTCCAAACTTCTTACATTCAGAGGAGCTCAGGCTTTATGCATGATTCTGGAGTCTATAGGAATCTAGAATGAAACCAAGAGACTGTACTCTATAGTCAAGAGCTCTCCCAAAAAACTGGCTTCCATAATATCCCACACCCTTCTCAAGATTCTGGATGTGACAAGAGTACAGGTAATGCCCAAGATTCAGGAGTCTGCAGGAGCCAAGACCTTACTCAAGATTCTGACCTCCATAAGAATCCAGGCCTTACCCAAGCCACTGAAGCCAAAAGGAGATGTGGCCTTACCCAAGATGCCGGAATTTACAGGAGCTCAGAACATACCCATGACCCTAACTTCCACAAGGACTCAGGAATTAATCGAGATCCTGGCCCCCATAAGCGTCCAGCCCTTACTCAAGACTCTGGCTTATCCAAGAGATCAGGCCTCCATAACAACTCATGCCTTATCCCAAATCCTGGCCTCCACAAGAACCCTCTAGGAACTGACTCTGTCCAAGTTTTGGGCCCACATCAGACCCGAAAGTCATTTATATCTGAGGCAGTTCCTCGAAAGGAGGATGCAGGGCAGCACATACCATGGACTTCTGTCCCACCCAGTCATGACTCCTGCTCTGCCAAGGCTCAGGTGGCCTACGATGACCTGCAAACCTTCTCAGAGGCACCTGTACTGATTGAGCTGCAATCATCCTCCCGGCGAGCAGGCAGCCAAGACTGGGTGTACCAACCCATGGATACAGTTCCTCCAGCCTGCCAGAACTATCGCCAGATGTCTACGCCTCCCAAAACCAGCTGCAAGCCCTACTGTCCTGGGTCAGGCACCCGGCTAGGGCATGTGGTCTTTGACGCCCGCCAGAGACAGTTCAGAGCAGGCGGGGACAAGTGCAAAGCTCTGTCTTCCAGGCGCCTTCACCGAGAGACATCCAACAACTCACCGGAGACCATCAAGGAGTGGGGATATCAGCGTGTGATGAGAAACTTAGAAAAAGAGGGGACAGATAAGCATGAGGAATAAAGAGACAAGAGAAGTGTTCTGTGGTTGTTTGAGGACATCCACCCCCCCAGCCCCATCCCACAGGGCCTGATGAGGACCTAAACTATCCCTGCTTTCCCTCCATCGCTGTCTAGCTAAATCCGTTATCCCCAAGGCCCTAGAGCTGCATTGTCAATTACAGTAGCCACTAGCCACATGCCTATTAGAATGTAAATTAGTTAAAATTAAGGAAAATTAATTCTGTTAAAAATTACGTTAAAAAGTTAAAAATTCTCTTCCTCAGGGAACAGAATTTCCCTGGCATCCAACTCTGTTCCCTGGTGGTCCAGTTGTTGGGACTTGGCGCTTTCACTGCTGTGGCTGGTGTTCAATCCCTGGTCGGGGAACTCAGACCCTGCAAGCTCCATGGCTTGGCTAAAAAAAAAAAATTCTGGGCTTCCCTGGTGGCGCAGTGGTTGGGAGTCCGCCTGCCGATGCAGGGGACGCGGGTTCGTGCCCCGGTCCGGGAGGATCCCACATGCCGCGGAGTGGCTGGGCCCGTGAGCCATGGCCGCTGAGCCTGCGCATCCGGAGCCTGTGCTCCGCAGGGGGAGCGGCCACAACAGTGAGAGGCCCGCGTACTGCAAAAAAAAAAAAAAAAAAAAAAAAATTCTGTTCCTCAGTGCCATGATCTTCTAAGTGCTCGGTAGCCACAGGGAGCTAGTGACTACTGTATTGGACGGCACAGATTTAGAACATTTCCATCATCATGGAAAATGCTATTGGAGAGCAGTGCTTTAGAGTTTAGAGCAATTTTCCTTTCCCTGTCACCCACCCCCGGCATCTTAAAGCTCCCCCAGAGCCCAGAGAACTTAGTTCTTTTTAGGGTGGCTCAGAAGCCACCCTCTGGGGAGGAGGTAAGATGTAGGGATGGGCACCCAATGCCTGATTTCCCCAGACTGTGAGAAAGAGCCCAGGCTTCAGTTTTCCTCATCTGGTCTCTTGGGTCACGACCAGATGTATGGAAACTTGCCTCCCCCGTTCTGGGCTGTGTTTGGGGCTCTTGGTTACTGAGGGAGAAGACCTCTCTTTGTCAGTGACTAGGAAACCTTGTGTTTTAGGCTCTCCAAATTGAGCCCTGGATTCTGAGGGTCCCCTCCTTCATAGGCCTCTAATTTTTTTCGAGGTGTCTCCACTTAATTTTCTTGCCCATGGACTTAGGCCTAGTTCACTGTGGAGACAGACCCCTGGGAAAAAGGAATGTAAGAATTCCTGGTCCAGTATGCATTGGTCTAATCTGTGAGCGTGTCTCTGGTGTCCTATCTTTCTGTCCTATTATTCTGGCTCCTAGTTTCATCCTGGACTTAAGCTGTGTCCATGATAGCACTGGTCGCTGAAAGCCATTTCCTTCCCCTGATAATTTTTCATTGCCCTGCCCTAGCCCAGCTGGGGTTTCCTCTGGACTTGATTTTCAGTCCTGATAACTCTTCTGTATACACACATAAGCTGCGAGATTCCAAAGTGTTTTCCCTGCCACCACTTGTGTGTCTGAGGTGGGCAACACTAATATGTCCCTTCCCTGAGTCAGATGTCCATCCCTGGGTCACTACGTGCACACTATCGGTGTGTTCTTGTGTAATGTTACCACCACCGATTCCAAGGAGATACGTCCCAGCTGGAGAGCCCATTTCCAACACCTCTCAGGCTCAGCTCTGACCTTGGACAAGTCATGTGCAACCTTTCTAGGCTTGCAGTCTCATCTCTATATGAAGTTATAATTGCATGCAAGAACCCTTCTAGATTAAAATGACCAGGGCGCCTCTACTCCCAAGTGAGATGTAGAGTCCCCTATTTCTCCGCATGCCCTAGTGTATGCCCCTCATTATTGTTTGCTATTCAGATCCATCCTATTAGGCCTCTGTTCTAACCCCAAGGAGTGTTTGTGCGGTTGACCTGGCCTTGTAAAGACACAGAATAGTTTATCATAAAGACACAGAATAGTTTATCTCCATAGAAACTACAACTTCCATCAGGCACTACTTCAACGGAACAGGAAAGGATGTGGGGGCGTGGTCCCAACGCCCTGGTAGCTTTGAAGACAAACTACAACTCCCAGGATAGCCGCGAGATCTCTGCAGAGCGAAAGGAGTGATTGAACTCTGACTGGAGGCCGGGCTGGTCCGGAACCACCCCGACAGTCTCCAGAAAGGGGCGTGGTTATAATTTAGGGGCGTGGCCTTGCAGGCAGCAGGAAGAAGTTACCTGTTGAATCTTCCTATCCATTCTCTTCCCAGCCTTTGTAGCTAACCCTAAGAGGGAAGCCGCAAACCACTAGTCTCCTCTGAAAAAGAGGTAAGGGGACGTAGACAAGGGGCAGCGAAGGAGGCTATTGCATTCCTTAGGAGGGGCCAAACAGCTACTTTCTACCTGCTGAGTCAGGTGAACCGTTCCATGGGGGCGGGGACCAGCATATGAGAAAAGGGCAAGGATGGAGGAGGTATTTATTTGTTCGCTTTCAAGACTAAATTTAGGGCCTTTCGTCTGCAGACCCATTGGCGGACTGTGTCTTGGGAACCCTCTTGGCCTCTGGAAGAGAAAAGAACGGGGGCCAGTTTTCCGCAGCAAAAGGAACGGCCCGTCTGGGCTTCCTTCCGTCTGTGTATTTCCTAGCCCCCAAACGACAGAGCCATATGGCTTCCGCGGTCTGGGGGAGTGCTCCCTGGTGGGGCCCACCGCCCCCAGCCCCAGCCCGGCCGCTCACGGACATCGACTTCTGCTCTGGGGCGCAGCTGCAAGAACTAACCCAGCTGATCCAGGAGCTGGGTGTGCAGGCGAGCTGGAGTGACGGTCCCAAGCCAGGACCAGATCTCCTCCAGGCCAAGGACTTTGTTTTCTCTTTGCTTGGTAAGTAACCCTCCCAGCCTTCGGGAACTTGCAGCTCTCAGCTCCGCCTCACCCCGCCCCGGCTCTGGATCACGCCTTTACGATCCCTTCTCTTTCCTTAGGTCTCGTTCACCGCCGGGACCCTCGCTTTCCTCCTCAGGCAGAGCTCTTGCTGCTTCGTGGCGGGATTCGCGAGGGCTCCCTGGATCTGGGGCCTGCGGCTCTAGGTCCCTACGCTCGGGGACCTCACTACGACGCCGGCTTCACACTCCTGGTGCCCGTGCTTTCGCTAGATGGCACTGGGCAGGAGCTGCAACCGGACGTGGGATCCTGTTACGCATGGCTCTTCCTCCCAGAGCAGGTACGCGGAACCTCGGTCCGGGAGGCATGGCAGGATTGCCTAGGACCCCCAGTCCCAGGAGGACGTGATTCGATCCACCCAGCCCAAAGCAAAGAAACTCCCAAGGATCCGCAAATCTCCGTGGACCAGCTACACGGTGACGTCACTGAGCCTGAGGCACACGAGTCTTTGGAAAACTCACCTAGTAATGTTTCAGTGCCAGAATTGCCTCAACAAGACGTAACCGATGTTGACTTTCCCTCACCACTGAAAAAAACGAATGGTGACGTCACCAAAGCAGCCGACGTTAGCCCAGTGCTACAGCCGTCGGAGGCTCCGGAGGCATGGCCCACATTGTGCCCCGCCCAGGTGGCTGCCTGGTTCTTTGCTTCGCTGGCTGCGGTCGCTGAGTCCCTGTTTCCGGTCCCGGGTGCCCCGCGCTTGGTCCATGCAGCTCGCCACGCGGGGGTCACCACCATCCTCCTGGCTACGCCCGGGCCCCCGCGCCGCCTCCTGCTTTTCGACTTGATCCCCGTGGTGTCCGTGGCCGGCTGGCCCCAGGGGGCTCGGAGCCACTCGTGGGCCGGCCCGCTGGCCTCAGAGTCGTCTTCCTTCTACCTGGTGCCCGGCGGCGGCGGCACAGAGCGGCCGGACGCCTCCGGCTGGCAGCTCTGCTTCGCCCGCCAAGAGCTGGCGCTCAAGACGCGCATACCCGTCCCCCTGCTGCAAGCGCACGCGGCGGCCCAGGCGCTGCTGCGCCCGCTGGTGGCCGGGACTAGGGTCGCGGCGCCCTACCTCCTGCGGACTTTGCTCTACTGGGCGTGCGAGCGGCTGCCCGCGCTCTATCTGGCGCGACCCGAGAATGCGGGCGCCTGCTGCCTCGGGCTGCTGGATGAGCTGGGCCGGGTGCTCGAGGCCGGGACGCTGCCCCACTATTTTCTGAGTGGCCAAAAGCTCCGTGCGGGGGACGGCGCCGCTTCGCTGCTCGGGGCGTTGGCCCTGCTTCGCAGGGACCCTGCTTGCGCCCTGCGCGCCGCTGTGGAAGAGGCCAAGGCTGCACGCAAGGGGGGCGGCTTAGCCGGCGTGGGAGGCGGGGCCCATTAAAGACGCTGTTCCTACTAACCTGGAATGTGTTTCTGTTGGCCAGCGGGATGTGGAGGGGACTGCTCTCCCCTCACCTGGGAGACAGGCTGAGCGCCTTGGGCCCGAAGAGCCCGTTCTAGAAGGCCTCCTCGCCGGTTCCTCCGCTTCCTCCCACCCTCCTCCCGCCCCATCCCTGGCACAGGTCGTTCCATTCTGGCCTCTCCACTTTCCAAATCTGTGGCCAGCACCCCTCCCACTCCGGTGCAGCCTCTGGCATCCATCTCCCGCCAGTTCTTATGGTCTTTTCTCTTAGGAGTCAATAGGGATGGGGGTAATATACTTGCTGAAAAAACGTGTAAAGGAGAAAGGTATGGAGACCAGGGACTGACCAATTTGTCTCACACAAAAGCAGAGACATTAAGGAGGCCGGATTTCACCCCAGGCTAGACCTCACCACCACCGCTATCTCTTCAGTTATTACCCCCACCTTCCTCATCCAGTTCTGTCCTCCATCCCGGGCAGTAGGGTCCCTTTCTCCATTCTCGGGGCATCCGCCATTCCATCTATCTAAGCCCAACCTCTCCCCCCATCCAGAGTTCCATTCAGTGGAGTCGCCTCCTTGTCACTCCTCCTCTGAACCCCGAGACATGCGAGACATGCGGCCTTGCCTCGGCTCCGCCTGTCTCTAAGACCGTCGCCACTCCCTGCCTCCAAGGAACCCCGGGGTTCCGCCCGCCCAGCTTCACCCCCCGCCTCTTTCCTGGCGTCTCCGCCCCCTGCCCCGCCCCCGGGCCGGCTCTCGGAGGAGGGGGGAGCTGCTGTCGCCGCCGCCGCCTCAGCTTCCCACAGCCGCTACCGCTGCCGCCGCTGCCGCCGCTCCGCTTGGTCCAGCCGCCAGGCCCAGTGCTCACTTGGCCAGACCAGGGCGCTCTGCGGAGACACCCTCACTCCTTCCTGGGGTCCGGGACGCCTAGCCGAGCGTGGGGGAAGCTCCGCTTGCGGGGTACAGGGAGGGAGGAGCCTGGAACCGGAGCCAGCGCCAGCCGTCCCCGGATCGACAAGACAGGACAGGTTGAGGGGCGTCGGGGAAGGAAGAGGGGGTGCTACAGGCAGTCCCGGGGAGGACAAGGAAGCCCTGTCGCAGAAAGCTCTGATGCGCTCTGACTTATAGCGGGTCTGTTCACATTTGGGGACCCGTGACAACGTGGGTGCACTCCTCTCTCGGGGGGCTGGTTGGATTGGAGGGCGTGGGATCTAAACAGCACCAGCTGTCCCCGAGGAAATTAGGGGCTGCCAGAAAAAAACAAAAAGGCCGAAAACCTATGCTCCTTATTCCGAGGTGACAGAGGGCCCTCCAGACAACCACCTGGTGTAACCACTAGGAAGGGCGGACTTGGAGGTGACTTCAAAAGGAGTGGATGGTAACAAGGTGAGGAAAGGGGCTCAGCAGCTGGAACGCTGTGCCACTAGAAATGGGGGTGACTTGGTAAAAAGCGGTATCGTCCAGAGACAGGGTCTGGGAACCTCTTCTTGCTGATTGGCGAGAGTCTGGATATTTCAAGGCATAGTTTTTTGGGGATTTCAGTGAAAAAACGTGGGGGATTCTTCAGTTAGAGGGTGGCAAAGGAAAAGACACCAAGGTTGGGTTCTTCCTAGACACTGGCAGCACCCCATCAGGGGTGGGGAGAGCTAATATCCCCAAAGCTAAGGACCCACACCCTTAAAATTACAAGAGTGGCTTTGGCAGGAGTGCAGGGCCCGGAAATAGGGTGGAAAGGTGCCTGGGGATATTGGAACCACATCCTGGAAAATTTGAGGGTCTTGGCTTTGGGATAGTGTTAGTGGGGGACAGGGACACTGGAGATCAGAGAAGGGGAGTTTTCTATGGGGGGCAAAGGTCGAGGGTGGGGTCAACTGAGAGGTACATAGGCTGCTGGGTCTGGTGAAGCTAGCACGAGGCCCAAGGGTGGGAGCTGGTGCCTGGGGTGGGGGTCGTCTAGGGCTTATCCTCAGGTCCCGTGGGTGAGGCGGCGAGTCGGACCGGAGAGTCAAGAGCATGTCCTGGTGAGCTAGCGGGCTTCTCCGGGGGGGCCCCAGCGCGCTCCGGGAGACTGCCGGTTTTGGGGTGTCTCCTCCCGGGGCGCCATGGCAGCACTGGCCAGCAGCCTGATCCGGCAGAAGCGGGAGGTCCACGAGCCCGGGGGCAGCCGGCCCGTGTCGGCGCAGCGGCGCGCATGTCCCCGCGGCACCAAGTCCCTTTGCCAGAAGCAGCTCCTCATCCTGCTGTCCAAGGTGCGACTGTGCGGGGGGCGGCCCGCGCGGCCGGACCGCTGCCCGGGTGAGTGGCTGGGGCGGGGTCTCCGGGCCGGGGGTCTCTTTGCCTGGGAGGTTGAGGCCAGGGACTCGGAAGAGCGGGGCCCGACTGACGGGGGCTCCCCGAAAGTGAAAGGGGGTGGGCCTGGACCACAAACTCTCGGCCAGACGATGCCTCAGTTTCCCTTCTCTCTCGCCCATAACCCCGAGTCTCCTTGCTTTCGAGGGCAAGGGGAAGGCTTGAGGGGCTAAGCCTGGTGCCCCGAAGCCTGGCAGCTCCCGCTCGCCCCCCCCTCCCAACACAGGAGTCCCCACCCCCACCATCCTCTGCCTACGTGCGGTCTCTCGCGATTCTTTCAATGCCGAGCGGAGGGGTCTGGGGGTTCCGGACGCCTGGGTCACGCCGAGGGTTTCTGCGGCTCCGGCAGCCCCGCCCCCGCCCCGGTTCTCCCGCTCCTCCGAGCCTTGGCTCCGTTCCTCCTCGCCGAGCTTGCCTGGCTCGGTACCAATCTCCCCAGCTCTCCCCCGGGTGTCCTTGCAGCTACCTCGCCAGTCCGCCCCTCTGTGCGCCCTCCTCCCGTGACCTGCACTTCAAGAAGGGAGCTGGGCACTCCCCCATGACCGCCTACGCGACTCAGAAATAGGGTCCCACGGGCTCAGGGGACCCTCTGCCGCGAGGAACTCAGAGACACACTACACGGCTGGATACCCGCACGGAGACTGGGGGTCGTACCATCTACGAGGGGGTACCGGGAACTCGGCCGCAAGCGCCGGGGGAGGAGAGTTGTGAGGGTTAGCCTGTGGTCCCCGTCCAGGTGCGACAGGCGGGAAGTCCCTCTGGCCTCGCTCCCGCTCGCTCCCAGCTCCCCTAGGGGGAGACCCCCCCACCCCCCGCTGGCGTCCTCCTCCCCCCGCCGCCGGCCCTCCGCAGTGGTACGGTCCGCAGCCCACCCTTTGAGTGGGACCCAGCCCCCACGTGAGTCAGCCTGTCTCACCAGCTCCCTGGCCCCCTCCCCCATTTCCTTGGTTTGGTACCGAATATCCCCCATCCCAGGCGGGTTACCTGGCTGAAGGGGAGAGGCTGAGCCTCAGGGAGGGCTGGGCCCCCGCGAGCCAGCAGACTGACAGACAGACAGACAGACAGACAGATGGGTCAGTGTCAGACAGGCCGGCGCTGAGCCAAGGCGAGGCCCGTGCGAAGAGAGCGGCAGCCGCAGCAGCAGGTGCTGAGTCAGCGTCAGGCCCAGCCCCACCCCCACTCCTGAGGGGGCGCCCCTACCCTGGGGTCACCTTAATGCCCCCCACATTCGCAAACACACTGCCCCTTCAGCAGCTCTGCCTGTCTCCCTTTGTCCTTTGCGTTTCCATGTATCTCTCCCCTTCCTCTTCCTTCTTCTCCCCTCCCCCCATTCTGGTTGAGCTGTAGAGTAGGAATTAAGCCTTTAAATAAATTTCAATCAATTAAATTGAAAGCTGGTTAGAGGAAGCAGAAGGGACCCACACCCCAGTTTCCTCTGGAGTCAAAGAGAGGTGGGAGAGAGCTTGTTTAGAGGGTCAGGGAGCTGGGGCCGTGGGACCCTCTTCCTTCCCTCCATCCTCCTTTCTTTCTCCTCTGATCCCGCAAAGTGTAGCAATGTTTCTGGGAACAAAGATGTCATGTTCCAAGATGAATGTCTCTCTCTCCAGAGCCTCAGCTCAAAGGCATCGTCACCAAACTGTTCTGCCGCCAGGGTTTCTACCTCCAGGCGAATCCCGATGGGAGCATCCAGGGCACCCCAGAGGACACCAGCTCTTTCAGTGAGAGGGGAAGCCAGCTGCTGGATGGGAAGGGGGAGCGCAGACATAGGAGATGACAGTCCTATTGTGGCTTCAGGTTCTGTTGTTTTCAGTCTGGCTCTTTGACCCCGCAAAGGAAGAAGTAGAACTGGGACCAGAATTGAGGGGGGGCTCAGATGGGGATTGGAGGCTTGGGGTACTGATACCCCTTCTCTCCACCCCCAGCCCACTTCAACCTGATCCCTGTGGGGCTCCGTGTAGTCACCATCCAGAGTGCCAAGCTGGGTCACTACATGGCCATGAACGCTGAGGGGCTGCTCTACAGCTCGGTGAGACAAGGGGGCAGAGTGGCCTGGAGTCAAGGGACTCCCCTAGCTACAGCCTTCCCAACTACAGATATTTTGCAGCTCAGGGCTTCCTCTCGCTCCAGCTCTTGCCGACACCCTGTCCTCACTGCCCATTCCCAAGCACCTCCTCTAGTGTCCCTCCAATCCCTTCTCCTCGAATAGCCTCCTAAATACCTCCAGGCTCTTTGAATGTCCAACTCTTTCAACCTTTTAGGACCCCTGTGTCTTCTCCAACCTCCCCTAGACCTCATTATTACTCACTTCCCCAGAGTCATTCAGGATACTGGGGAAGGATTCAGGAACTCCTCCAAGCAGAAATTCCCTCCAGGTCCCCTGGATGGTGAGAGGTTGGAAGTAGAGCAGAGAGAAGTTATCTTCTTATCCCAGGCCCCCAGAAGTCTAGTTCCCGGCCCTCGGGGGCCACCAGACTCTTCCTCATCCTCCCTTTCTCCCAGTTCCTGAGTGGACTCAGAAGTTGGCTCTCCCAGTCTCAAACGTATGGATTATATCCTGCCTTGTTCTTCCCAGGGCTCCCTTCTGTTCAGTGATGTGTCTTTTTGTCTTTCTGTCTGTGTGTGCCTTTCTGGGTCTTTGTCTCCTCAGCCACATTTCACAGCTGAGTGTCGCTTTAAGGAGTGCGTCTTTGAGAATTACTATGTCCTGTACGCCTCTGCTCTCTATCGCCAGCGTCGTTCTGGCCGGGCCTGGTACCTGGGCCTGGACAAGGAGGGCCGAGTCATGAAGGGAAATCGAGTCAAGAAGACCAAGGCAGCTGCCCACTTTGTGCCCAAGCTCCTGGAGGGTGAGTATGGACCCCCAGGGAAGAGGTGGACCACATGGGACGGTATTGACCTTGACATGGACATTTAGTGACACACAGCTAAGGGGCTATAAGTGTTTTAAGAGGACACATGCTATGACAGGTCAAGCCAGGAAGGCTTTGGCCTTTGGAGGTTTGGGAAGCTCTCCTTCTGTGGGTTCCCAGAGGAGGAGTGTAGGGGAAGGAAGCCCTTTCAGAGCTCTCTTGGTGCCTAACTCTCCTTCCTGCTCCTCTCTCTCCCCTTCACAGTGGCTGTGTACCGGGAGCCTTCTCTCCACAGTGTCCCTGAGACCTCCCCTTCCAGTCCCCCTGCCCCCTGCCATGTAGTCCCCGGACTGGAGGCTCCCTGCACTCGCCACCACCACAGCCTGTCTCCCAGCCCTGCTTCTGGCCCTGCTGTCACCCCTGCTGCCACACTCATGCCCTGAGCAGCCAGGTCCCACCAGGTGCTCTACCCTGAGGGAGCCGAGGGGCCAGCCATGACTTCCGGGGCTGCTGAGACCCTTAGATCCTTGGGCCCGGGAAAGGGGTCAGAGAGGGGGATGTCTGAAAATCGTCCTGGCTGATCACTTCTTTCCTTCCACACTCGCACCCTCCAAAGCCTTTTCCCGAGATGGCGCGGGGGGTTCCAAAGCTGACAAAACCAGGGCATAAATCTTCCCCACCCCGGGCTCAGCCAGTTCCTGGAGCCCTTTGCCCTCTTCATGGCCACCAAGCCATAGATTTATAGGTCCACTGGAGCTCAGGATTAGTTTCCTTCTTTCACTGCTCCACCTTTTGCCTTGTTCCAGACAGGTTCTGGAACACCAGGCACCCCAGCCAGGGCCATTTCTGCACTCAGGGTCTGTGCTGGAACACAGACATGCTGCCAGGCTCTGTTCTGGATCCATCAGGCTTCTGTCCTTCACCCAGATGGACCCCTGGTTTCCAACTAGAGAGAGGCTGGATTTGGGCTCTGTCCAGCTGTTGGTCTCGGCCTGAATTGGGCCAGTCTCAGATCACCACAGGTTTAACTTTCTTACCCCAGAGACACACAATTCTAGAGCGTGGTGTTCTAGACACATACGGAGCCATACTTCCTTCTAAATCTCAGCTCTAGGACATAGACCACGACTCTCAGCCCTTCCCTCTAGGATGGAACTAGACCCTATATAGGCATGTTACTGCTCTAGAGTAAGAGTTCTAGACCCACGCTCCCACTTTCTCTAGTGATACCTGTTCAGCAGGAGCTCTGGAAAGGACCCAGCTATGATTCACAAAGAACTAAGTTCTGGATGGATCAAGAACCACTTCTTGTTTTCCCTAGACAATTTTCCAAAAATCTTATTCTTCCTATAGAATGCTAACCTTATTTTTTACATGCAATTTCTAGCTCCTGCAACTCAGCTGGGGTCCTGCCAGGGAACAGAGGCTGAGGAAGGGCAGAGGAGTTTTGGAAGGAATCCCTGGCTCATAGAAGGGCAGTTAGGATGGGAAAGTGGCCAGAACCATGGCATGACTGGACCTGTGCCTGGGTTGGGGGGGACATGAACACTTAGCTACCTCAGCAGGAATTCCTTCCAGGTCCCCTTTAAAGCTGAGGTCTTTAGGGTAACGGGTCTGGAATAAAAAAGACAAATGGGACATAGCTTTGACCCCCCTCAAATGAGGAGACACCAATTCAGCAATAAGTCCCACCCTTCTCCCTTACAGGTCAGGCCAAGGAGGGTGAGGGCCTCTTGGTCTCTAGACCTCATACACCCCTCCAGCTTCTAACTGAATAGAACTTGCTTTACCTCAGCTGGGTGTTAGGTACCCAAAAAGGCTCTGCTCCCAGGGGACCAGTCTCCACTCCATGCTTTCTCAATTAAAGACGATTTATACAATTGAAGTGTTGTCTGCCATCTGTGGGTAGCAGGCTTTGGCAGTTGCTCGGGGAGGGATCAAGTCCCATGGGCGGGGCGGGTAGGCTGGCGGCTGCCCCCCAATAACAGGTGAACATTCCTGGGCGCCTCGTCACTTCCCCTGCGCTGGCTGTCCTGGCGGCTCACCCAAGCGGACTCACTGAGCGACGCGGACGGGCTATGACCCCACGGGCGCTGCTGCTGCTGCTGCTGCTGGGGGCGCTGGGGGCGCCGTTCGCCCCGGGTAAGTCTGGGCCTCAAAGGGGCAGTGATAGGGCCAGAGGTCGTGGCCGGGCACCAGGGCTTCATTCAGTTCTCTCCTCCTCCAGGCGCCCGCGGCTCGGAGGCGGAGGGCCGACTCCGCGAGAAACTTTTCTCGGGCTATGATAGCTCGGTGAGGCCGGCGCGGGAGGTGGGAGACCGCGTCGGGGTCAGCATTGGTCTCAGCCTAGCGCAATTAATCAGCCTGGTGAGGGCGCACGCGGGGAGTTGAGGTCTGGCCCACTAGCCGGCTGGGGGGCGTGGCTTTAGGCAGGGCGGGACCCAGGGACCACTGGGGGCGGGGTCCGGGGCGAGGCCAGGCTGGGTGACTGACGGGCCGTTAGTAGAGATTGGGTCGAAATCGGACCAATGGACAAGCTGTGGGCGAGGCTGCTGGACGGGCCAGGATTGAACCGGGCAGGATGATGAACGGGCCTGTGGGCGGATCTCAAAGTGGAGCTGGGGCCGATGGACAGGCCGGAGAGCGGACCTTGAGGCGGGGTCACAGGCTGGGGCGGACCTTGGTGCCGGACAGGGTCAATAAACAACAGCGGGCAGAGATTCACTCCGGCCGGGGCCGGGACTGGTAAATGAACTGGCTGGCTGTACGGCCAGCAGGGAGTTTACGAGATAGAGGCGGAGCTTAAGCCAACGCAGTTTATAGGAGGTGGGGCTTGAACCCAAGAGGGTGCGACTCAGAAAAAGAGGGGAGTTTCCAGGGAGAGTTTACCCACCGAGCCCCTCATTTCTCTACACTGACATCATATCTACCCTTTAAACTTTTCCCTTCTAGAACGAGAAGGATGAGGAGATGAGCACAAAGGTCTACTTAGACCTGGTACGGAGACCCCCGCAGGGTGGGAAAGGGCGGGCGTCCCGCTGCCTTTACAGTTTCCTCGAATGTCCCGCCCAGTAAGATTTTTTTTTTTTTTTTTTTTTTGCATCACGACCTCAGAAAACACATTTATAACTGAAACAGAAGCTTCAGGAAACAATACCTATCTTTACTATGGGAGCTGCACTCCATGCATTTTTCATTCTAAATTTTTAACACTGGTTTGGGGCCACTCATTTGATTCCGGACCTATGAAATTCAGGGTCGTTAACTGCAGTTTGAAAACCACCGTTTTAGAGGCTAGCGTGCAACCCCCTCGTTTTTACAGAAAGAAGAAATTGGGGCCCGATGAGAGAGAAGGGGAAATTAGTTGATAGGGTCCCAAAGAGTGCAGGTGGAGTCTTAAACAGAGCCCCGGCCTCCAGAACCACAGGCCATGCCTGCGCGGCTCTCCTCCCTTGCATTCCCTGCCCGGGCTTCCTTCTCACATCCCAAGACTCCGTCCAGCCTCCAGCCCCAGACGGCCCCTCAGCCTCTGCTTCCCTAGGAGTGGACTGACTACAGGCTGAGCTGGGACCCTGAGGAGCACGAGGGCATCGATTCACTCCGCATCACTGCCGAATCCGTGTGGCTACCAGACGTGGTGCTCCTAAACAAGTAAGGATGTTCCCAAAGTCTGGGAGGTGGGGCAGGGCCTCTGGAGGGGCGCGGCCTCCGGAGGGAGGGGCCTGATCTCAGATGAGAAGGTTCTTTCCCTGCAGCAACGACGGAAATTTTGACGTTGCTCTGGACATCAGCGTCGTGGTGTCCTCCGACGGCTCCGTGCGCTGGCAGCCCCCGGGCATCTATCGCAGCAGCTGCAGCATCCAGGTGTCCGGACCCCACCTGGGAAGCTCAAGGCGCTCCTAGAAACCCTAACTCAGATATCCCTCCTCCATTATCCCCATGACCCTCACGTCTCTCTTACCCTTCTGATTTTCCGTTGAGTTTCATCTTCTCTGTCCACTTTCATTGACTTCCAGTCTTCCTCAGTGACCGCCCCCCTCCATTGTCCATGACCTCCCCGCATAACCTTCTTATTCCTCTGTGACTCCACTTCTCTGTGATCTTCCCCTGGTGGTCCCTATCTCCCTAGTGCCCCATATCCTCTGACCCCTGTCTGCCCTGTGACCTCCCCAACTCCCCCAGCCCTGACCAGCTCTCTGGCAGCTCTAGTGACTCTCCACTCCATCCAGGTCACCTACTTTCCCTTTGACTGGCAGAACTGCACCATGGTGTTCAGTTCCTATAGCTATGACAGCTCAGAAGTCAGTCTGCAGACCGGCTTGGGTCCCGATGGGCAGGAGCGGCAGGAAGTGCACATTCATGAAGGCACCTTTATTGGTGAGTGGGCATGGCTCCCATGTCCATGGGCTTTATGATTTCCAGTTTCTAATAGGCTGGTAAATATACTCCATCAGTGAGTCCCTGTGGGTTCAGCAAGATAGGTATAACTGTCTATATTTTGTGGTTATGGAAATTGAGACTTGCTCAAATTTATTAGAGATGGGCTGTCCAGCCCAGGGACCGTAGCTAGCCCCTTATTACATCAGTCCCCCCTGCTCTAGGATGTGGCAGAGAAAGCCATATCTGGGAATTCCCTGGCGGTCCACTGGTTAGGACTCCACACTTTCACTGCTGAGGGCCCGGGTTCAATCCCTCGTTGGGGAACTAAGATCCCACAAGAAGCGCGGTGGCACAGTGAGGCAAAAAAAAAAAAAAAAAGAAAAAAGAAAAAAGAAAAGAAAGCCGTATCTGGCACCAACAAAGACAGGTTCCACATCTGTGTCACCTTCTCTTCTCCCCCCCCCCGCCCCCCAAGAGAATGGTCAATGGGAGATTATTCACAAGCCTTCTCGGCTAATCCAGCCTCCAGTGGATCCTAGGGGAGGGGGGGAAAGACGGCGTGAAGAAGTCATCTTCTACCTCATCATTCGCCGGAAGCCTCTCTTCTACCTGGTCAACGTCATTGCCCCATGCATCCTCATCACTCTTCTGGCCATCTTCGTCTTCTACCTGCCACCAGATGCAGGTAAGAGGGGAAGGGGCCCAGCACTCCTTCTTACCAATAGCTCAGGTTCTTCCTCTTCACCCATAATACAGGGAAGGTTTTCCTGCCAACTCAAGCCTTCATGAACTGTGCTTCAGCAATCTCATCCAGGTTTTCCTTTCAGGAAGAACCTTTGCCTCTGCATCCAGATTTCCCCTCCAACCTCAAGCTCTACCTCCCCTCTGCTGCTCACTTCTCTGCACCCAGTAACTTCTGAACTCTTCCCTTCAGAATACTGGGATCTCATCCTTGGAACTGCCACTCCTCTGACCAACACACTCCCCGGCTTAGCTAACGCTTCCTTTCCCTTTCCCCATTCCTGGCATCCTCCCTCCCCCACTTGTCAAATGCCGCCTACTAGTCCCTTAACCTCCTATCTCCCTTGGAAATAATAGCCAACATTTCTCTGGGAGACAGCACAATATGCTAACAGAGTAACCTTGGGCAAATTCCTTAATCTCTTAGTGTCCTGATCTGGAAATAGGAGAGTCGTTGTCCCCCCAAATAGGACTATTTTGAGGATTAACTGAGTTAATAGAACTATGCCTGGTACTCTGTAAGCTTTGTGTAAGTGTAGGTATAGTCTTTTCTAATTTTGAGCACTTGCTATAAGATAATACAAACAATGTGTTACATATATTAACTCAGTTCTAATCTTCACAACTCTGTGAGGTAAGTACTGAATTGTCTTCCCATTTCACAGAGGCTAAGTGAGTTTAAGTCATTCATCTGACATTACACAGAGAGAGGCAGTGTTGCTATTCCAACCCTGCTTAGTATTAGTCTGATTCAGAGACTGATATCCTAAACTCTCATATTCAAAACATGCTTTCCTGGGAGTTGCCTGGTAGCCTAGTGGTTAGGATTCTGGGCTTTCACTGCTGTGGCCTGAAAAACAAAAGAAAACAAACAAAAAACACATGCTTTCCTTCTCTCTGTAATCAAGCCCTCTCTCAGTCTAGGGAAGGAGAGTGATGCATCTCTAGAACACACTTCCACATGTAACTTCTCCTTCTTCCTGGAGCAAGGCAAATCTTGGAACCCAATATTACAGGACTAAAGTAGAACAGACCGTAATAGTTATTTATTTCAATACCTTCCATGAAGTTTGCAGTGCCTGTTGTATGCCACAGTAATAACCAGCCACCTGGCATATTCTTATATACTTGGTTTCATTTTTAGATCCTTCAATTTGCTATATAGTTCCTGCTACAGGGGTTGGTCCATTCATTCATTTAACAATATTTGTTGAACATCTGTAATGTGAAAGGCACTGGGAATACATCAGTGAATAAAACAGACAAAAATCCCTGCTCTCATGGAGTTTATATTCCAGTGGGGGAGACAGTCAGTAAACATAATAAATAAACCCATTGGATAGTATATTATTATTTTTTTAATTAATTAATTAAGGCTGCGTTGGGTCTTCGTTGCTGCGCGGGGGCTTTCTCTAGTTGTGGTGAACAGGGGCTACTTTCGTTGCAGTGCACGGGCTTCTCATTGCGGTGGCTCCTCTTGTGGAACACGGAATCTAGGTGCGCGGGCTTCAGTAGTTGTGGCACGTGGGCTCAGTAGTTGTGGCTCGCGGGCTTAGTTGCTCCGCGGTATGTGGGATCTTCCCGGACCAGGGCTCGAACCCGCGTCCCCTGCACTGGCAGGCGGATTCCTAACCACTGTGCCACAAGGGAAGTCCTAGATAGTATATTAGGAGAGGTCAATTCCTAAGAAGGAAAAGTAGAAAAAGGTTTTGGGGAGGATGAGAATGGGGGTGGGGGATGCAATTTATTTATTTAAACAATTTTATTGAAATATAGTTGATTTACAATGTTGTGTTTCATTTCTGCTGTACAGCAAACTGACTCATTTATAGATATATATATTTTTTCATATTCTTTTCCACTATGGTTTATCACAGGGGTTGCAATTTAAAAATAGGATGGTCAGTGAATGCCTCACTAAAAAGGGAATGTTTGATCAATATTTGAACAAAGACTTGAAGGAAGTGAGAGAATGACCCTGGTAGATATCTGGGGGAAGAAATTACCAGGAGTTAACAGTGAATGCAAAGGCTCTGAGGTGGGCGTGTGCCTTGCATATTCAAGAAATAGCCAATGTAACTGAATGAAGTAAGCAAGAGAGAAAACAGTATGAGATGTAGTCAGAGAGCTAATGGGAAGGCCTTGTAGACTTCAGTAAGGACTTTTATGCTAAAGGCGCGGTGGGAAGCCACTGGTGTGATATGATCTGATTTACATTTTAACGGGATCAATCTGGCTGCTCTGTTGAGAACAGTCAGCAGGGGGGCAAAGGATGAAGCAAAGAGAAGACCTTTATAATAACTCAGACCTGAGGTAATGGTGGCTTGTACCAGGATGGTAGTGGTAGATGTGATAAGTCATCAGTTTCAGGATATATTTTGAAGGTAGAGCCCATAGGGTTTGGTATGGATTGGATACGGGATGAGAGAGAGGAGAGCTGAGAATGACTCAGAGGGATTTGGCCTGAGCCACAGTTGTCATTTATGAACTGAGGAAGACTACGGGGGGAGTCGGTGGTGAGGGAATTAAGTTTTGGACATGTTAAGTTCGAGATGTCTATTGGACACCCAAATGGCGAGGTTAAGTAGGCAGGTGGATACAAGTGTGGAATTTAGGGGAATCAGTCCAGGTTGGAGGTATAAATGTAGGAGTTATTTGCATGCAGTTGGCCCTTCCAAAAGCCTGTCCTTGAGTGGGCTGGAAACACGGTCACTGATTATGCCAGGGAGATTGCTTTCTGGCAAAGCCTAATCCTTCCGCCTTCCCCTCTGTCCCCCAAGGAGAGAAGATGGGGCTCTCGATCTTTGCCCTGCTGACCCTTACTGTGTTCCTGCTGCTGCTGGCAGACAAAGTGCCTGAGACCTCCCTGTCTGTCCCCATCATTATCAAATACCTCATGTTTACCATGGTCCTCGTCACCTTCTCAGTCATCCTTAGCGTCGTAGTCCTCAACCTGCACCATCGCTCACCCCACACCCACCAAATGCCCCTTTGGGTCCGTCAGGTAAGAAGATCTCCTCTTCAACCTGTGTTAACCCTCAATCCTAGTATTTGGCTTTTTGTCCAGGTATCGCTCCTCCCTCCCACCAACTTCAACCTTCCCTTTCACAGACCTGAGGGAGAACTACAACTCCTGGTAGAGTGTCAAAGTGCCAAGGTCTTTGGGTGTTGAAATGTTGCCCAATTAATTTTATCCTCCCATCATTAACATTGTGTAGATCCCAGACTCTCTTCATCAATACTGCCCATTGTGGGTCCCAAGGAAGCATTCTCAGGGTTAGGTAGTATCAGGGTGGAAGCCCTCAGAACTTTTCTTTCCAGTCAGGATGCCTCCTAACCCACTTAAGAACTCTTGGGCTGTGTAGTTGCATTTCATCTGTGGGACGCATGCACGCATGAGCAGGAATGGGCACGTGCCGTGGGGGTGGTTGGCGGCTTCCCTTCTGGTCTGAAAGCATAAGAGCCCCCTCCAAGACGCCTCTTCTTCTACTCTGCAGATCTTTATCCACAAACTCCCTCCGTATCTGGGTCTGAAGAGACCCAAACCTGAGAGAGACCAGATACCGGAGCCACCTCCTATACCTCTCAGGGATTCTCCAGGAAGTGGCTGGGGTCGGGGAACAGATGAATATTTCATCCGCAAGCCACCAAATGATTTTCTCTTCCCCAAACCCAACAGGTAGTATCTACTCCCCATCGCCCACGTAGACGGGAGAGGGAGAACTACAGTTCCCAGAAGACTGTGCGGAGGCAGGCGTCCTAAGCTCCCGGAGGATGTCGTGGTTGAGCATCATGGGAGTTGTAGTATCCCTTCTGTTGCCCACTTTGCGGGGAGGTGGGAACTAAAGCGTAAGGGAATAGGAGGAATTGCGGAAGGCTAGAGAGGTCGCCGCTGTCGGAGAGAACTTGAAGGGCTCGCTCACGTTTTGAAACCTGGATGGGCGTTGGAGGAGGGAGTTGGGGCGGGGCCTAGAGCACCCGCGCAGGCCGTCTTTGCGCCCCGGTCGTGGCCAAACAGACTCGCCTCTTCCAGGTTCCAGCCTGAACTGTCTGCCCCGGACCTGCGGCGATTTATCGATGGTCCAAACCGGGCTGTGGGCCTGCCTCCCGAGCTACGGGAGGTCGTTTCCTCAATCAGCTACATCGCTCAACAGCTGCAGGAACAGGAGGACCACGACGCGGTGAGTCCAAAGAGGGTGGGCTAAGGCAAGGCCTGGGTGGCCTTGGCTCCACCCGCAAACTTAGGCTCCGCCGCCAGCACTCGATTTTATTTCTGATTGGAAGTTTGCCTCACTTGGTCCCGCCCCCTGGTTTCCGACTTGTTCTTTACTCACATCCGTCGCCCGCAGTTTCACTCTCTGCTATCCTGCGGGCCCGCCCTTGTCTCAAAGCCGTGGTAGGAGGACCTGGGTGCGGTACAGGGCCTTGGGGCCGTCTTCCCTGGGGGTCTGGAGCTCAGGAACAGTTTCCTCTTCCTACCCCCAGCTGAAGGAGGACTGGCAGTTTGTGGCCATGGTGATGGACCGCCTCTTCCTATGGACCTTCATCATCTTCACGAGCGTCGGGACCCTCGTCATCTTTCTGGACGCCACGTACCACTTGCCCCCTCCCGACCCCTTTCCTTGAGGACGAGAGGGCCGAGACCGAGGTCCTCGGCCAGTTGAATTGAGAGTTTGGTAGTACTCTCAAGTCCTATCCCTTTCTGCATCTTAACTCCTTCACTAGGAGTCCAGTCCTCTCATCATTTCGTTTCTAGGGAGGAAGCCCAAGTGGGACTGGGCAGATGGGGGCCTCGGGCCCACCTGAAATGCACTATCCGCTTATTTACTCTTTGGCTTCTTGAAGAAGCTCCATTGGATATTCACATCTAGGTTGGAAATGAATGGAACAAAGAACAAGAACTAGATTGTAAGCCTTCTGAGGGCAGGAACTATGTCTGTTCACTGTAATATCCCCAGCACCTAGCACAGATCCTAACCTATACAGCCGGTACCTCTGATTGAATGAATAGGGAAATTTTTTTTCTGTAAGGAAATACACCAAGTAATAGTGCTTATGTTTGCATGTTGGGACTAGTGGTCGTTTTTTCTTTGTTTTGACCTTTCTGTAGTTTATTGTATTTTGTAATATGTATTATCTTTAGGATAAAAAAAGGTTATGTCTAAAAGGATGCATTTGTAATGAGGATAAAAAAGCACACTGTAAAAACCTCAAGTTCCAACTTTGGTGCTCAAACTTTGGAGCTCAAACTTTGGACAAGCTACTAAACTGCTCTGTGCCTCAGTTTCCCCATCTGTAAAATGAAGCTAATAATAGTATCTGCTCCCTAGCCTGAGGATCATATGAGAAGATGAGAACAAAAGCATTATACAGTATACCTCAGAGGTTACAAACTGGTGTGTTTTGTTTGGCCCATGTTGTTGGCCAGCAGAATTTAAAATTTGAATTCGTTTGCTCCTTTTTTTTTTTTTTTTTTTTTTTTTGGTACACGGGCCTCTCACCGCTGTGGGCTCTCCCGTTGCGGAGCACAGGCTCAGCAGCCATGGCTCACGAGCCCAGCCGCTCGGCGGCATGTGGGATCCTCCTGGACTGGGGCACGAACCCGTGTCCCCTGCATCGGCAGGCGGACTCTCAACCACTGCACCACCAGGGAAGCCCCTGGTTTGCTACTTTTAAAATGTGGATATTTCACAGAGAAATTTGGATTTCTGGCTTCTCTTGAAACTTTTTAAGAACTACAGTAGCACCAGGTCTGATTCCCCTGTTGGCAGCAACCTGCTAGAGCTGATTAGTGGCTGCCCACTCTGGTCAAGGTATTTGTATCAGAATTCCTCAAAGGCCCCACCCATCTAACCACTCATTTTACTTGCCCATCCCTGCATAACACTAGACAAAATACAGGGGAGGGGAGGAGGGACAGGGAGTTGAAGCCCGTGGGAGGCCAGGAGTGGAACAAGAAAGGGTGTTGGTGTCTCTTATGGCCATCACACATTTTGTGCCTGTTTCCTCTCAGTTTGGAGAAAGGGCTTCATCTGGGAGATGAAGATCTTGTGCCCAGCAGGCTTTGTGAACTGGACTGCGTTAATGTTTCTGCCTGGAGGTCAGAGCAAAGTCAGCTTGAGCCTAGTGGCTGCAGCAATTACAGTGAAGTACCTAGGGTCAACAGGCTCTCACACCTACTCAATTGCTAGAAGTTGTTGTCCTAAGAGGGAGAATAGGGCTACAACTTGTAGGGATCCCTGTGGGACAAGGTTAGCACGACCCTGTCCAGCCAGACCCACCAGCCACGCCAATAATTGCACCTGGCATCCCACTGCGGAGCACAGTTCGTTTGTCTTGTTGGTTTATTGGCCTAGAGAGTTGGACACACACACAAATGCGGAGATAAATATTGGTCAGTTTCTCTAAATCTGGGTCCTCACTACGTATAGAGCTAGAGTCTGTAGAATTCTAAATCTCGCGTGCTGTGGCACAGAACCAGTGGCCTTCCCACTCCGTCACCCTTCTTCCCAGGGAACATGGGGAAAGAGGGCACAAACTGACAAGACTTGGTAATTTTCAAAAGACAAAATTGCAAAATCCCAAATTTCCAACATGTGAAATTCACAATATTCAAGTTCCCCAACTCAGATACATGTATTTTAATCGCCATTTCGCCACAATCTCCTTTGTTGCCCAGAACCACCAAATTCTGGAAACTATTTTCCTAAATCATATTTTCAGAAAAATAAATGTCTACAGTCTCAGTTCTCCCAAAATGTCCATGGTTTTAGAATTTTGACCTGTTCTGAAATTCAAATTCCCTGGTCCATCCTCAACCCCTTCCATCTCTGTGCCTTTTTGCCTCAGAGGAGTGCAGGTTAAGGATATAGGGGGACTGTTATCACATCTGCCCCCTGCCTCCAAGGCCTTCCTCAGTCTCTCTTGTGGTTCCGCTGTGTATATATATATATATATTTTTTTTATATATATAATTTGTGTGTAGATATATATGTATTCTTTATTATGTACTTTTTTTCGCAGTTTTTCTAAAGTGCCAGAAACAAGATTTGTGGGAATTTTTTTAGTGATTTTTTTTTTTTTTTTTGCATTTTTCCCCGTTTTAAACTTTTCTCCCCCTTAAAAATTGGAACTCGGTATGGTACATTCAGTAGGAAACTCTTCACTCGGACTGTGGCCAAGACCAAGAAAAGTGCAAAGAGACAGAGGAGGAGTGAAGGAGCGACACTCCTCCGTGGTTAACATTCAGGGAGCCTGTCGAAAACCTCCCCTTTCCATATGCTGGGAGGGCGAGAAGAGGCAGGAGGATGCTCCTGTCCCTCCCCCCAAACCCTCCCTCCAAAAGCCATGATCTTGCCCTTTCAGCATCAGTTGAGAGGGCAGCCATCTTGGCCCAAAAAAACAGTAGCTGAGAAAAAGGCTGCCATTTTGATGACAACTTTTCCCCTTTTTAAACTGCACTCCTCTAATTCCCATTTTTCAAATTTGCTCCCCCAAACTGGCTCTCCCCTCGTGAGCTGTTTTTTTTTTTGTGGGGGGAGGTGGGTGGATGGAAAATGTTCATCCAATCACAGAGTGGGGAGGCCCAGTTATCAAAGAGAATTAGGAGCAAACATTTCTTCAACTCCCCCACTGGAAGGAAACATAGGGACCCCTGACCAGGGTTAACTAGTGCAAATTAGGGATTAGGGACTTATAAGGTCCCTGTACCCCATCCCTAGGCTGGGATCTTTGGGTGTGGGGAACTGAGTCAAAGATGGGGTGTAAGGTGCTATTTTGCAGGGAAAGTTGGTGGGGATACCCCAAAGCCCACCAAGGGAGTAGGATGGTTCACCAAAAACCATCTGGAGTGATTGGTGAGGGAAGTGATACTGGGGGAAAAAGGGGGTTAAGGTAAGGATGGGAGGTCATGTGCAAATCTTGGGCTTACCCACCGATCCAACCCCCATCCATTTTTCTGGCTATTTGGTCTAGTCTGGGAGAAACCATCGGGAAAAAAACAGGGAGAAAGTAGATTCCCTTCCCCATCCCATATAGAGCTCCTCCCTCCTGGCCCCCAAATCTGGTTTAGCCCAGAAGAGGCCATATGTAGAGGCAGGAAGAGGTGCAATCTACCTACTTCTTTTGCCTTGGAAGAGTCTGGGGCTCGCTAGATTTGAGGGTCAAAGTAGGGCTGAGATTGGTGCTGCCCTGGGCTGGGAAAGTACTCAGCCATGGAACAGATAGGTAGCCCTCCCCCCAGCACCTCCTTGACCTGGATGGGAGAGGCCATCTCCAGAGTCTAGGAGTATAAGGAGGAATATGGAAGATCCAAAGGCATGGAAGCCAAGGAAGGGATGGCATCTTAATGTGAAGGAAACGGGCACAGAAACCCACCCTCGGGAAGAATGGAATCCAAAGCCACACTCCCAGGTGGGTAAGTGTCAGGTATCACAATGGTCTGGTCCAGGCCCTGGGCCACAAAGGATGGAATGTGCTGGGAAGCATCTGGGCAAGGGCTTAGAGAAAGCTTCAGAACGAGGGGGGAACATTAGGTGAGAGAGATGGTTTCCCCCTAGGTTTACGAATCAGGGGGGCGGGTTAGACATTCAGAGCTGGTGGGGGCTATGAGTAGAGATTCATTTAAGTATATTGCTCAGTTGCCCCAAGGGCTGGAGAAGGGATGGGAGCTGGCCCTGCCCCTCACGGAGGCCATTCCCTGGAGGAGAACTGAGAGGGGAACCACCAAAGATCCCTTCCCAGGTGGTGGGAAAACTACAATCTCACACAAAGCAGCCTGACCCCTGAGCTCCAGAGGCCCCCAAGTCCCTGCACAAGAGTGTGGAGGGGCTCCCAAGGGGCAGGGAGGCCAGGGAGCTGGTAGTGGCGGGGGTTCAGGGAGGGTGGCATCTGGTGAAAGGGGGGATATGGGCCCAGAGCTCACCCCACATCTCCCTTCTGGGTTCTTTCAACCCCTGCCCTTTCCCCTTCTCCCTTAGGGGGGACTGGTGGAGGGAGAGTTGGGGGCGGTGGAGTTGGGGGGGTAGGGGGTGCTGCTTGAGGATTGACTGCGTAGCCAAAGACCCCTGGTAGGAAGGGAAGGGCCCCCCCACCCTTCTCATCAGGTAGGACCATGTTAAGAGCAACTGGGAGAGCGGCCAAGTTGCTGAAGTTGTAAGGGTAGGCGGCAAGAAGCTGGGGCCCATAGACGAGTGGGTAGGGCTCAGGGTAGAAGGTGACTTTGGCAGCCCCCATCCCCTCCATCCGGTCCCCCCGCCCAGCCCCCACTGGCCCCTCACTCCCAGCTTTTCCCCTGCCACTGCCAGATTCCCGGCCGCTCCCGATGAGAGCCAGTGGAAATTCCTGCACAGGTGGGTATGCATAGGTACCCCCTCCTGCCACCACTGAGGGCTCCTCCCCCCCTGAGATGACAGGGTCCTGGAGCGAGGCAGTTTTGGAAGCTTCCTCAGCAGCAGCGCTCCCGCCACCCGCCTCGCCGCTGGATGAGGAGACTTGCATCTCTTGGGGAGCCTCCTCCTTGACGTCCCCGGCTCGGGTGCCAACGCAGCCCTTGGAGTAGGCAATGACAGGCGTGGGGGTACCCCCGGGCCGCTCGGCAGCATGCCTCTGCCCGTGGCGGCTCAGGGCGGCTGCCGTCTTGCACACCTTGGCGCAGTGAGGGCAGGCGAAGCGGGTGGAAGGCTTCCGTCCAGCCCGGGAGTTGTGGGAGCCCCCGCCGTGGGCCTCCTGGTGCTTGCGCAGCTTCCTCAGGGTGGCAAATGTCTGGGCACAGTCCCCGCAGCGGTGCCTCCGCTCGCCACGGGCACGCCCTGCGGGGCCCTCGGCCGCCGGGGTCTCCTCCCAGCTCCTCCGTTCCAGCTTCTGTCTCCAGCGAGGCG
Source organism: Hyperoodon ampullatus (assembly GCF_949752795.1). NCBI lineage: Eukaryota > Metazoa > Chordata > Mammalia > Artiodactyla > Ziphiidae > Hyperoodon > Hyperoodon ampullatus. Next base: position 39,122,428 of record NC_136932.1, on the reverse strand, counting down.
GCCGGCGGCCTCTGGGCATCCCGCCGCCCCCGCTGCTGCCCGGGCCTGCGGCTCCAGCCTTGCGCTTGGGCTTGTACGAGTAGTAGGGCCTCCAGAGCTGGTCCTCCCCGCCAGCCTTCGACTCCTCCTCGTCCTCCTCGTCCTCGTCCTCGTCCTCGTCCTCCTCCTCTTCATCCTCCTCCTCGCTCTCCTCCATCTCCTCTCCGCTCAGCTCCCCAGGACGCAGGTCAGTTTCTGAGATGCGGCGCTTGACAATAGCCTCCTCACCGATTCGTACAGTGATCTGACACAGTGGAGGTGGAGCCTGCAGCTGAGAGGGACCCCGGCCAGGCCCTGCAGGGGGACCCCCGCCCCCTCCAAGCCCACCAGCTGGCTTGGCCGTGTAGGTCAGAGTCCTTGTGGCCCGTGGGTTCCGGCCCTTGGCCTCCTCCGTGGCTGTGGCTGGGCTGCCGGCTGTGGCTGGGCTGGCTGGGGCAGCTGCAGGCACGGGGGGAGGAGGTGGGTACTCACGTTTTTTGGGGGGCCGTGGCGGAGCAGTGTAAGTGATGACTGAGGCAGCTTGGGCCCCCCCTGTGCTGGCCGGCCCACTGCCTGCTCCACCACTCGTGCTACCCCCATGTACAATGACAGAGGGAGCTGGGTGGGCAAAAGTGATGACAGACGGTGGGGGGCCAGGCTCTGGGGCAGGTGGGGGTCCGGGTGGTGGGCTGGCCGGCATTGCCGCAGGGGCCGGAGTGTTGAGGCTCGGAGAAAGGGGGGCCTCGGGGGCTCCCTGGCTGTAGGTCTTGTAGGGCCGCTTGGCCGCCCGCATGGGGAGCAGGCGGTACAGCTTGAGGGTATTGAGCTTGGGCTTATAGCCTCCATTGGGCGTCTTCTCACTGGCTAGGAGGCCCGGGCTAATGCCATGGAAGGCTCGCTGGTGGGTCTTCAGGTTATAGTAGGTGACAAAGGTCTCCCAGCAGAAGATGCACTGGTACCTGGGCCAGGACGGCATGGAACAGGGCAGGGACAGAGCCAGTTGAGTCAGGGGCCCTGAAGCTAGGGCCTCAGCTTCCCACGTCCTCTCCTACCTCCACTCAGACCTTGAACTGCCCCAGCCATTTGCTCACCCTCCTTTCAGGCTGCTCTTCTCACCCTGCCAGCCTCAGAAAGGACACCAGTCCTAGTACAGCGCCCCCCACTGGCTGTGAGATGCCAGGCCTCAGCTGTTCCATCTGTGAACTGGGGATAATCACACACCTTGCCTACCTCCCAAAGCCTTCTTCTGAAGCTCACATGACAGAAGGAGGAAATGTCTTATGAACAGGGGTGCATTACAGCTGTTGGTGGACATGCCTGAGCTCCCTAGTCCCGTCCCATGAAGCAACTTTCTCTTCCTCGGTCTTTTCCACATCACCAAGCCAGGACGTGACACCTGGAGGTGCTAATAAACATCAGCAGAAGGAAACGGGGCTGAAGGGAGGCCGAAGGGTGAGTGACGGAAAGCAGGTGAGCAGGGGCTAGTGGGTGAGCAGGCGTCTCAGGATGATTTTCTAGGCCCCATGCTCTGCCCATTCTCTCCCTTGTCCCTGTGAGCCCTAAGTGGACAAGGTCCCATGTGACCCCTCCCCACCCCATCCCCGGCCGTGCAGGCCACTCACCTGCGTTCCCCGGTGTGCCACACCTCGTGCTTGGTACGGTACTCAGCCAGGGCGAACACCTTCTCACAGTAGCGGCAGGGGTACTTCCTCCGCCACGAGTGTACATTGCTGTGCCGCTTCAGGCTGGACAGGGTCACGTAGGAACGCTCACAGGCCGCGCACACGTACAGCACGTGGCCGCCCACCACCTTCACCACGTGCTCAGGACCACCTCGGAAGCCCACTGGTGGGGGCAGGGCTGAGGCGTCCACTCCTGAAGGGCCACTGGGGCCAGAGCCCCCGGCTCCCAGCCCTGCAGACCCCCGAGTGCTGGCCCCCCTACGACACTGTGCCTCATGGGTCTGCAGCCGCTTGGGATGGATGAAGCTTTTCCCACATCGGGGGCAGGGGAGGGGCCGCCGGGGCAGGGGGGGTTGTGAGTCAGGGGCCTGGGCCTCAGCCCTGTCACCCTCCCACTCCCCGGCTGGCCTAGGCCCAGGCCCGAAGTTGTCTTCTTCAGGCTGCGAGGTGGCCATGGGGGCTGGGGCAGGAGGTGCCCAGGCGTCACCTCCCTCCCCCAGGCCCTGCAGGCGGGAGATGCCCAGACGCCGCCCCAGAGCGCCGATCTCTGCCACGGCTGCCCCGTCCCCTCCACCACCAGGTAGTGCCAGCCGGGCACTGTAGATGAAATTGAGGACATCAGAGAAGGCAGCTGCTGGGACCCCTGGCAGCTCCAGGACCCGGGGTGGGGATGAAGCTGGAGGTGAGGGTGGAGGGGGAGAGGAGGAGGAAGAGGAGGAGGAAGAAGCTGTGGTGGAGGCAGGGTTGGGGGCAGAGCCCCCAGTAATTGGTGGGAGGGGCAGCGGGGCTGAAGCGAGCAGGGCCTCTCTGAAGAAGGGACTAGAAGCAGCCAGGACGCTGCGGTGAGCAGGGAACTTGGTGTCTCCGGCTATGAGGGTGACGTCACAGAAGAGGCCACGGAGCCGCTGCTCATTGAGCTGGCGCAGGACGGCGGGGGCATGGGACGGGTCTGTCACCTCTGCTGGGGGGGGCATGGCGCCAGCCTAGATGGAGGAGAAGAGGCCAGGGGAGGATCTCAGAGGCTGGGCAGAGGGCAGGGGCCTCTAAAATCAGAGGTGAGCTGGGAGGGGGTTGGAGGCTGTTGGCCAGAGATGGGTGGAAGGCTGACTGACTTCTGGTCACAGAAGTGAGGGGTTAACCTTAGCCACCCCACGTCCGGCCAGCATCCAACGCCCGTGTGTCAAACGTCGGGGGCTGGAAGAGGCCAGGAATACCTCAGGTCTTGATGAAGGTCAGGGGTCAAGACTTCCAAGTCACAGACTAGCGAGGTAAGCAATGGACACCTCTCTCCCACTGGGAAGGGGAGGGAGGCCCCACAGCCTCTGCTGACCATTTCTCAGGACTCCCCGGCCTAGACAACACGGCTGCTCTGCTGGCCTGCTGCCTCAGGCCCAGTCTCCCGCGGGGCAGACCTCTCGCACCACCTCACCTGAGAGCACAGCCAACATGGAGCAGAGTGGGGGTGGCTCAGCGAGTCCCTCCTGCCGGGCCTCTTCCCTCTGTGGGGAAACAGAAACCGCGTCCTCAATAAGGGAACCGGGCAGGAGGGGACCCAGGAGGTGAGGGGTGGCGCAGTGTGCAGGGCCAATGAGGCCCAGGCTGCTCTGCAGACCCTGACCCTCCTGGGAGCCCGACAGGTTATTTGCTGAGCTGCCTCCAGTTGGACCTAGGAGTTCACACAAATTATTGCAAAGCCTTGTGCTGCTGGCCCCCAGAAGTACAGGAACAAGATAATTTGCATATTCCCAATTTGCCTCCCAACAATCCAGGAGCATGGTTCAATCCTGTAGGTCCAGGGAAGCCTGCTGGATCACTCTCAAGTCCCTTTGGCCCAACCTTCGGGGCTCAAAGGAAATCAAAGATTTGCATGTTGTCTTTCGCTATAATAGTCTCATTTACATATCAAAATAGATTTGTTTGAGCTTTTTCATTGGACCAAGCTGCTATATATTCAAATTAGGAGAGGACCTCTTCACATTAAACCTTAGAGAGGGTTTCTGGCCTAGGTGCCAGGTGACCACTGAAGACCACGAACTCTTGCACACGTGCCAGCTTGTTCCAATCTCTGAAGGGCACTAAAAGGCCACCAGACCGGAAGTGAGGAAGCTTGGGTCCCACTCCTTATTCTGACAGCTGGTGGCTTTAGGACTTTGGCTTAAAAAGGGGAGGGTGGGGAACGCAACCCCTATCTCACTCTTGCTGGGAGGCTCATCCAAAAGGAACAGCAGGCAGCCCAAATGTGAGCTGTGGTGGTCACTGCCCAGAAAGCACCTCACAGCCTCGCCTTTGGGGGCTAACTTTTCAGTTGAAGATCTCAATTCCAGAGCCATAGAGTAACTTAGCCAAAGACACACAGAGCTGGTCATAACAGGTGGGGCCTGTTCACAGACCCAGGCCTCTTGACCTGAGAGCAGAGCTCTCGGCCCCTCTCATCCACCCTCCATGAAGCCTGGGAGCCCTCCCCTTGTGCACGCCCTGGGTCACACATGACCTCCGAGGTGTCCTGCGTCAGGAGTTCCTCATACAATTGCCACCCCCCAGAAAACGCTCTCTTCCCGTTTATTACTCATACTATCTGGACTAAGATGCCTTCCCTCCACAGCCCATTTCATGTTCCCGAAAGACTGCTCTGAGCCCTCTCCTGGAGGAAGAGGAGGGTGGTAAACAGGGGTGATATTCAAAATTTCTAACAGCCCTGACTGCCAGGCACACACCTAGGTCCAGTGCCTCCCCATCAGTTGCTGGATTGCAGGTGGGTCAGGAATCCAGGGGAAGGGGCCCCATTCGCGGTCTGGTGTTCAGTTCTGTTTGTAAAATGGGGAAAGAGAGCAAGACCTCCCACTCCCTTCTGTGACAGCCACCAGCCAACAGGGACCCCCAAGAGTTGATGCTTTACTTGCATTACCTCATTTGTTCCTCATCACTACTCTAAGAGGTAGCAGTTAGCTTCTTGACTTTAAAGTGACAGGCTGAGGCTCGGAGATGCTAGGTAGCTGCCCAAGGATATATGACCAGTTAGTAGCAGGGCTGGGATCTGATCCCAGGAAGTTTGGCTCAAAAGCCTGCGTTCTTGATTATATCACATCAGGATGAAGGACATGTTTACAGCTGTGATACTGTGATATAACAAGAAATAAAGTTGACCCTTGAACAACACAGGTTTGAACTGCACAGGTCCACTTACATGTGGATTTTTTTCAATGGTAAATATGACAGCACTACACGATCCGATGTTGGTTGTATCTGAGGATGCGGAACCTTGGATACGGAGGCCCAATTGTAAGGCTGTACTTGGATTTTCCACTGCGTGGACGGTCTGCGCCCCTAACCCGCACACTGTTCGAGGGTCAACTGTAATATATTTGGTCTTTGTCCCCATTGCTGACACAGAGCTCCTGAAACTCTTGTAATTTCCCAAGTAATAGGGGTGCTAAGAGAATCTTACTCTAACATTTGGTCTTTGAGCCCAGTTCTTGACATTAAGCTCCTAAACTTCTTGGAATTTCCTGGGTGATAGGAGTGTCTCTTGTTCTAATGAGGCGACTCCTGGTGGGATCCCGGATGCGGGCTGGTCACCAGAAAGACAGAGCCACAATTAGAAGTTTGGAACGTTCAGCCCCAGTCCCCCACTGCCTCTGGGGAGAGAAGAGGGCCTGGAGACTCAGTTAATAATCGATCATGCCTATGTGATGAGGCCTCCATAAAAGTCCCTGAACTATGGGGTTCAGAGAGCTTCTGGTTGCTAAACACATCCCCATGGCGAGAGGGTAGTGCACTCCAACTTTGTGAAGACAGAAGCTCCTGTACTCAGGACCCTTCCAGACCTCGCCCTCCGTACCTCTTCATTTGGCTATTATCATATCCTTTATTATACAATAAACCAATAAATGTAAGTATTTCCCTCAGTTCTATAAGCCATCCTAGCAAATTATCAAGTCTGAGGACAGGGTCATGAGAAAGCCCGATGCCTTGATGGTCAGTCAGAAGTACAGGAGGTCTGGGGAATTCCCTGGTGCTCCAGTGGTTGGGACTCTGTGCTGCCACTGCAGGGGTCACGGGTTCAATCCCTGGTCAGGGAACTAAGATCCCACAGGCCGCGTGGCACAGCCAAAAAAATGAATAAAATAAACTAAAAGTAAAGGCTTTAAAAAAAAAAAACTACAGGAGGTCTGGGCTTGCAAACTGGTATCTGAAGTGGGGGCAGTCTTGTGGGAATGAGCCCTTAACCTCTGGGATCTGATGCTATCTCCAGGCAGACAGTATTGCAATTGAACTGAATTGTAGGACACCCAGCTAGTGTCAGAGAACTGGTCAGTGTGGGGAGAAAAAAACCCACATTTCGTGTCAGAAGTGTCATGAGTTGAGTGTACAGGAAAACAGTTATGTTTTTCTTTCAACAGCACCCACTAGGGCCGCCACCAGCCCATCTAGGATCTTTGTGAAAATTAGAGGAAGGGGAAAAAAATAGAGGAAAGGCCTCTTCCTCCATAAGGTAGCAGCCACGCACAGCAAAGCTTGATTCCGGCCCCCACTCACCCCCTTGGCCAGGCCTGCCCACCTGCATAGCCATATGGGCTTGGTGCCTACTGAAGCATGGCTGTGTGCTGACTGCCAAGATATTTGGACAAGGCCTATCAAGGCTTTTTAAAACCATAGAGGTCCAAGGCTGGCCTGGCCCTTGGAGATCATCTAGAACCATCATCATCATGGTACTTGGAGCTGTCATTGATGAGAAAAATATTATGTGCCAAATCCAGTGCTAAGCATTTTATCTGCATTATCTCAACACTCAAAAGTACCACAGTGAGGCAGGGGCTAGTGTCAAACCCATTGTACAGATGAGGAAACTGAGGCTTTAAATACTCTAGACACCTCACTTGCAGGTAGAGAGAATGTAGTGACGGGGTGATTTGACCCTGGTCTCACTGCTAACCAAGCTGGGTTTGGACCCTGCTCTCCTGAGTTCAACTGCCCCACCAGAGGCCACTGCCCTGCAAGGGTTTATGGGAGGTGGAGAAGACACTAGTTATGGGACCCTTGGCAAGTAACTTAACCTCTCTGTATGTCAGTTTCCTTGTCAATGAGGTGGGGATAATGAGAAGCGCCCACTACATAGGGTTGTAAAGAATAGACGAGCTGATGACTGGCAGTGCGTAGAAGAGTGCCTGCCATGCAGCAAATGCTCAGGAAGTGCTAGCTCTTATTATCACCTTGGAACTCAGTCCCGGAAAATGGTGGGGGGAAGTGGTGAAGAAAAAGGGGCAGAAATCAGGCTTCAGGGTAGGTTTGATGACTCTGTGGTTTTTAGTTTGTTTTTACCATTTCTCTACTCTTAACTGGCTGTGTGATCTTAGAGGTGTGACTGAGGTGCGGATCTGAGGGCTGCCACCAGATACACTCCACCTCTTGCTGTTCCCTCTGCCTGGAATGTTCTTTCCTCAGGTAGCCTCACGCCTTGCTGCCCCACCTGCTTTAAGCCTTGACTCAAAAGTCACCTTCCCCCAAGGCCCTCCCTGGCCGCCCCGTACCTCCCAAAACTCCCTATCCCTCTCCCCTACTTTATTTTCCTCCTTGGCATTTAGTAAGACATAGTGTTCATTCATCGCTAGACTGCAAGCTCCAGGGGAGGGAGAGATTTTTGTCTGCTTTGTTCACTGCTACCTCCAGTGCTTACAACAGTGCCTGATACATAGTGGGAGATCAAAAATATTTTGGGTAAATGAATGAACCTGCTTAAAGTCGTCCTGGAGTGTGTCCACTTTCAGGAAGGATGCCATCCTCAGTCCTGGACTGACTTGGCCAGGAGCTGGGGGTGGCGAGCGTAACTTGACCACTTCCAGGGTGCTCACGCTTTGCCTGATTTACCTCCAGGGCTTTACATGCGTTGCCTCATTTAATGGTTTCCTCAGCCACCCAAAGTTGGTATTTATATTATCCCAATTTTACAGATGAGAAAACTGAAGCTCACAGAGGGATTTACCTTGCTCAAGGTCACACAGCTTGTGAGCAGCAGAGTCAAAATTCAAATCCAGGCCCGTGTGAACCCAGATGCAGGGTCCTTCCCTCTGCCACACCGCTGGGGCCAGCGGGCTACCGAAATCACCACGCAAGGTCTCACGTGCTAAATGGTAACTGTGTCACGTCTGACTCCACCCTTTCCCTCACTCTCCACATCCAGCAGCCACTGAGTCTGGGCAAATATGCAACCCAGTTTTTTTTTGGTTTTTGTTTTCTTTTTTGGCCATGCTGTGCGGCTTAGGGGATTTTAGTTTCCCGACCAGGGATAGAACCTGGGCCCTCAGCAGTGAGACTGCGGAGTCCTAACCACTGGACTGCCAGGGAATCCCCTGCGGCCCAGCTTGGGAATGGCTCTGGAAACCTTCCCTCTAACCTGCCTCTGGTCCCCAAACTAGCTCAGGGCCTTGTTAACACTCATGGTCCAAGGCCATGGCCTCCCAGCTAGTCCCCTGCTTCTGGTCTTAGCTTCCACCATCCAGCCTTCCTCTCACTGAGGATCAACGGCCCCGAAGCAGCTCAGGTGGCATCACTCCTGGGCTCAGAAACCTTCTCGGGCCTCCACTCCAGAATAAAGCTCAAATTCCTCAGCCGAGCATTCGAGTCTAATTCCCATCTTCCTCTCTATTCTTGTGTTGCATGAGTCTCCCCTTAAGCACACGCTGTGCTCTCCATCCTCAGCAGTCCCACCCCTCCATGCCCTCGCCCATGCTGGTTCTCCTGCTAGAAATACAACCTTCCCCCAGCCTCTTCCCCAAATCCCTCCAAAATGTTAAGATCTACCTCAAATGCCATCTCCCTCTTGGCCCTCCCTGACCCTCAGGACAAGAACAATCTCTCCTTTGCCCGGTTCATCAACGTTTTGTGCTCCTGTGGCCAGTATCCAGTAGTGGATGCTACGTTCTCCCTCCCAGGCTGAGACTCCCTAAGTCACTGTTTAAACACACCAGTCTTCTGAAATGGATTGGTGCGGGTGTTAAGTTCTGCAGAAATTGGGCAGAAGTGTGTGTGTTTGGCGGGGGTGGTGCACAGAGAGGCCCACAGAAAGCTTCAAAAGGGCACTGGAGGACACATATAAAGAGCACATGATCTGGAATCAGACTGGCTGGGTTCAAATCCAGCTTTACTTCTTACTAGCTAAGTGGCTTTGGGCAAATTACTTCTCTGGGCCTCGTCTGGCTCATTTGAAAAAGGGAGGTAATTAGAACTCCTACTTCCACGCAGCGTTGGGAGGACTAAATGAGTGACCATACGTAAAAGCACTGAGGACAGTGCCTGGTGCACAATGTTAAATAAGTGTTTACTGTTGTTATTAACCAAGCCCCAGGAAGGGGCTCAGTGCTGGCACAGGGCTGACAGTGGCTGGCACAGGCATAGTCCCCAGACTGTAGCTACTTTCCAGGTATGTTTTCCATGTGCTACCTACCTACAGCCCTGTTGGAAGACGGACAGGGCAGGTGATTAGCCCCATTTTAAAGATGAGGAACTGAGGCTCACTTAGGGAAGGTGCCACCGAGGAAGTGGTAGGGTCCGAACTCCTCAGTTCTAGTCTAGGCCTCCTTGCCCATCACAGGCCGTGATGCACCTGTTGTGCAGGCCTGACATAGCAGCCAGCACGCCCCCATGCAGGGGGGCCTGGCCGTAGTGTCCTCCCTGCCCCCAAGCACACGCACCCTCCCCGCCAGGCCAGGCGCAGACCACAGCGGTATGTACACTTGGAACACACACACACACACACACACACACACACACACACACACACATCTACAGAAGGGCCTGGGCCCCAAAGGTGAGGAAAACCTGTTCTGAGGAATCTGCCTAGCGAGCAAATTCCATTCCCAGACCCTTCCACGGTCGCAGGAGGGGCCCAGTGTGCATCACAGAAGAGACAGAATAGCAGAGATCCCTGCAAGGGGGGCAGAGAGAGGGTTGAAGCAGGAGGAGTCTGAAAACTTCGTGTTTCTTTTTTCCATTTCAGTGACAAGAGTCACACCCGGCCTTTACATAAACATGGCCAAGGAGCCGCTCCGTCCAAGTTGAGTTTCCTCGCAGCCGCCAGGCCTCTCCACCCGGTGACCCTGACGCGCTGGGCGGGCCGACGAGGGGCTAGCACACAGACCCTGCACAGACTAGCTGGGCTGCCCGACAACACCCAGGCCTCCCGCCTGCTGCCCTTGCTCTGCCCCATATTTATCTCCCCGCCTTCTTCATAACATATCCCCACAGCAGCCCCACACGGCCACTCCAACACGCAGAGGCAGGCACGCACACAAAGCTCGCAGCTGATCTCTGGAGTCCGAGGCCCACACGGCCCTTGTCACGCCATCGCCCTCCCCACAAGTGTTTTCTGACCAGATCGTTTCCCAGCCCAACAGCACAGATGGGCTCCCACAAACGACGTCACAAAAGAATCCCGTAGGGAATGTCGCAAACACACAACCTTCCCCTCGCTCAGCTGCCCCCGATCCCATAAACACAACCTGCATGTTCCACCCAGGGCACCTCACACTGGTGCCAGCCGCCCTATGGGTACCTGAGACACACCCTGGGGCTTCTCACTTCCTGCAGGACCCTCGGGACCTGAGTTCTAGACATGCACCCCCCGCGCCCTCCCTCCCCCGTGCCACCTGATCGTCACATGGATCCGAGAACCCATCCAGCGGGCCATCCTCTCCGAGACTGGACCACACCTCAGCAGGGCCGCATGAACGGGACCGGACCCGGCACCTTCCCACTCAGACTCAAGGGTACACAACTGCCCCCTCCAGGTGGGCACACAACACCCTGCACTCCGGCGCCCTCCACAGCACTTACCCCTCGCCAGCTACGCAGAAAACAACAGTTCCCAAATAGTTCATATGTGCAGCGCCAGACACATATGTGCAAGAAAACACACGCTGGTGTAAAACATAAAACCCCAAACCTAACAAACTCCGCCGGTACTGTGCCCGGCTTCAAATGCGGACCTGTCACCCAAAGCCACAGGGCCACATCTTGTAATTCTGCCCCACAACACTGGACCCTCTCCGTCTGGCTTTCTGTCCCCATAGCCCGGGAGAGCCCTGCAGGACCCCTGGCTGCCGCACCAGCCAACAGTGGTGACCAGGAGAGGTTTACCTTGACCCAAAACACAGCAGGAGACACACAAGCTCCAGGACTCACAGCCACAACCCTGCCCCGACGGCGCGGCGGCTCCGGGTCGCCTGCTCGCCCTGCGCACCCCGCACACCCCAACTCTGGGGCGCTCGGCGGCCCACCCCTCCCCCCACCCCCCTGCCTGGCTCCTACGCCATCGCCCTCCCAGCGGCTTGCAGCGCCGGCCCGGGCTCACACCCGCCCCGCCCCACCCCAACGTGCCCCACGGGGGGAGGGGGACACTGGGCTGCAGAATTAACCCTTCAAGCGGGGAATGAGCGCGGCCCTTTCCACGGCCCCAGGCGATCGCGCCCCCCGGCCGCCGCTGGGTCGGACGCCGTGCCCGGGCCCCCTTAGTCGCCCCACCAGCGCCGTGCGCGCCTGGAGGCGGGGCCAGATTCAGCCCCCGACCCCTGAGCCCCCAGGTCAACCCCAAAGGGGAGCGGTCGCGGCGCGGGCCGCGGCCCGGGCCCCCGCGGCACCGGGCAGTGGGGAGGGGGCCCGGCTGTTGGCTCCGGTCCGCCCTAGCCCTGCCCGGTTCGCCCCGGGGCCCACCTGACTGCGATGGCGCCGCGTCCGCCAGGCCCGACTCATCACCGTGGCCGCCCCCGGCCGCTCCGGTTTCGCCCGCCTCCAGCTCCGGCTCCGGCTCCGGCCCCGGCCCCGGCCCCCCCAGCGCCCGGCCCCGGCCCGGCCCCGCCGCCGCCGCCGCCGCCGCTGACATCATCGGCTCCCCCCGCCCCGGTCCTACCCCCACCCCCACCCCCGGAAACAGTACCCCCCCAGCGCCGCCGCCGCCACCGCCGCCGAGAGGAGGCTGGCGCAGCGCAGCAGGCACAGACACCAGGCTCCGGGCTCGGGCTCGGGGCGAGCGCGCCCGACGGCCTGCGCCCGGACCGATCCCGGGAAGGGAACGGCGCCACGCAGGGCGGCCGGACGGGTGGGCACCGAGCTAGGCGCGGGCCTGGCTGCAGCAGCAGCGGCGCGGGGCCGCACGACCACCCACTCCCTGGGAAGGGGTTCCCCGCCCCCCCGCCCCCTGCACGCCCTTCACTCAGTGGTGCACACCGCCCGGAGCACGCACACCCTCTCCGCAGACACACAACGTGGCAGGCTCACAATCAGGCCCAATGGGACCCGCAGACCCAGGCTCAACACACTCAAAGGGGCAGCCCTGGAGAAACACACACACACACACACACTCCCTCTCCAGAAATGCACAGGGACCCCCCCCGACCCCCCCCCCCAGGCCGCGAGCTGGGAACGCCCCAGCCCTACAGAACAGGTACACGTAAATGGCTACCAGCGCAGATGAACACGCAGCTTGCTATTTTGTTCCCACCGGCAGAAATATCCACATGTATATACTCTGCGTAAATGCAGAGGACTTGGTGTGGACCTCCTGGGACAGCACCAACACCACCAGGTGGAAGCACACAGAGGAGAAACACATTCCTGAAACTCCAGAGGGACAGTCCCAGAGACTCCTCCCAGGTGTTCAAAAATTCAAAACTCAGGAGAAAGAGGAGCTGGCCCTCAGAGGTCCTTTCCATAAAACCTTTCTGAAATCGGGCAAGACATAAATAAACAAATTAACTAAAAACCGAAGATATCTCATCACAGAGGTGGCTGAAAAGAGGAAAGAAAGAATCAGACTTTGAAGTCACAAAAATGTAAAGCAAGCAGCGTTGGAAACAATGAGAAAATCGGCCCACCCCCACCTCAGGGAAGTTCCAGGGAAGAACTCTGCCACCCCTCCAACCAGCTCACAACGGCTGGAGCTCTGAAGGGCCCAGGGCCCCTGAGCCAGGAGGAGAGGAGGAAGTCCAAGGGAAAGGAAAGATGGTGAGTGTGGGGCGCAGGGGAGCACAGCCCCCTTCCCTGTAGTTCCTGGCTGCTCCCTTCCCCCTCCTTCTCTAAAACTTCCCAGCTTTCCTAGACACCCACAAGCAAAATTCGTAATGGTGTTCCCAGATGTCCCTGGAACCTGTGACATCACACAGATACACAGCCTCTGAGGCCGCCTCCCCTTCCTCAAACCGACAGAGTATCCCTGGGTCCTCTTCTCCTCCCAGAGAAACACGATGCTCCAGGACCGCTCACTCCCTGCTTCCTGCTTTAGAGGCTCCAGGCCCACCACCTCATCCATCTTTCAGGTCCTTTCTAGCTCCCAAGAGTTCCTTGGCAAGACAACCTGCCCTTCTACTGCCCTACAGGGTCCCAGAACCCAGCCTGGCATTCGCCCTACCCCAGGTCCCCTGGACTATGGCTGCCCTAATGCCCGCGCTCCTTTCTCCCTAACAGGCTGGCTGTCACCCCTACTTCAACCTGCCCGACTTCACCCAGCCATCACCACCCTCCACTCCGTCCAGCCTCCCCTCGCACGAGCGCTGCCGGCCCTCTGATGTCACCAAGGGCCTGCTCGTGGCCCTGCTGGGTGAGGGCCTGCCCGCTGGCTTCGTGGGCCCCCTTCTCCCGTATGGCTTACCAGGCTTCCTACCTACCCTCGCTGGAGCTGCTCATCTGTCGATGCCTCTTCCACCTCCCTATTGCCCTGCTGCTTAAACTGCGTGGTCACCCCCTCTTGGGACCTCCCGATGTCCGGGGCTGGGCCTGCCTCCACGCCCTGTTCAACGTTCTCAGCATCGGATGCGCCTACAGTGCGGTTCGGGTGGTGCCCGCTGGCAATGCTGCCACAGTCCGCAAAGGTTCTTCCACCGTCTGCTCTGCTCTCCTTGCCCTCTGCCTCGAGAGCCAGCGTCTCAGTGGCTATGACTGGTGTGGCTTGTTGGGCAGCACGCTGGGACTCATCATCATTGTGGGACCTGGACTAGGGACACTGCAGGAGGGGACCACAGGCCTCTACACTGCCCTTTGCTATGTGCTCGCTTTCCTGGGTGGCCTGGCACTGTCGCTGGGCCTCCTGGTGTACCGCTCCCTGGACTTCCCCTCCTGCCTATTGACAGTGGCCTTCCTGTTTGGCTTGGTGGGGCTGGTGGGCTCCGTGCCAGGCCTCTTTCTGCTGCAGACCCCCGTGTTGCCTAACGATCCTCTGAGTTGGAGCTGTGTGGGGGCAGTGGGGATCCTCGCCCTGGTCTCCTTTGTGTGTGTCAGGTATGCGGTCACCAAGGCCCACCCTGCCCTGGTGTGCGCCGTCCTGCACTCTGAGGTGGTGGTGGCTCTGATGCTGCAGTATTATGTGCTCTATGAGACCGTGGCACCTTCTGACATCATGGGGGCAGGGGTCGTGTTGGGCAGCATTGCCATCATCACCACCCAGAACCTCAGCTGTGAGAGGGAAGGGCAGGTGGAGTGAGATCGAACTTGAGAGCCTGGGGGTGGGGGGGCGGGACTGGGTAAATAGAAGGAAAAACTGGAATACAAACATGGGAGAACAAGTGACTGGAAAAGAACTGGTGTGGGAGAGTGACACCCCTTGGAGTCAAGGGTGAACTGGGGACTCGGTGGAGAGGGATTGCCTAGAAGACTGCCTGGAAGACCTGGAACAAGCCTGGAGAGCAGCATATTTGGAGTCTAGGCTGGGGCTTGAAGGGAGGTCTGAGGAGCAGATCAAAGCGGCTGAGGCAGGCAGGCCATGAGCCACCGGGAGGATTTTTCCTTCAGTGGCAGAGAGAAAAGCCTTGGGGCTGGAGTGTCTGGGGCTTTCAGGCAAACAGAGAAAGCAGCTGCGGTGGGGGAAGGGAGTGGTTTTTTTTTTTCTCTGAGCGATGGTTTCCCTTCCTCGTGGTTATGCCTCCCCACCTTGGAGTGGTGACGTGATGTTGACATCAAACAAGGATCACTCTGAATGTGGCTGTGCAGTTGGTGTCATCTCTGCTTTGGAAGGACAGTGGAAGTCCTACCCCCTGCTCTTATTGGAGAATCCCTTGGGATCCCCGCACCCCTCCGCCCCATTTTTGAAATATTGTAGAAGGGGTAGGATTTCCTAATGTTCAGATGCATTGACCCTGAGTCCCCCAGGATTTTTGTGTCCCACCCAATGGCTAATCTGCTTTTCCTGGATTGTCGCGGTCCCGTGATCTCTCCCGGACAGTGGCCAGCGTCCTTCCGGAGAAGGCCTCTGAGCTGAGACCTCTTCGAGTGGCTCAGGTCGAGGATCCAGAACGAGAGCTCCGTACAGCGCCCCATTAGGGGCTAGGAGATGCCCACCCGTCCCAGGAGGCCGCTCGACAGATATCAGCTATTTCCGGACAAGCAATTGGCCTCGCCATGTTGATCTGTTCTTGCATATTCAGCGCGATTACTGCATATTCATGACCAAGGACGGCCCCAGTACTCCCCCTCTTCGGGAACCCACTTGGGAGGATCCGACCGGCCCCACCTCCTTCATTACCGAATCTCAGAACAGACCATTTTCCAGCGCGGGGGGGTGATATTAACGAGAAACTTTGGCTGAAGATGAAACCACACGCCAAACTAGAATAAAAGCGGCCTATATTTACCCTCGAATCTTCAAACCTTAAACCTCAGGGCGGGAGGTAGTAGCGAGGGGAGGCGGCGGGATAAAAAAAATTCCCTTCCACTTCGTCATTTCCAAAGGTGACCCAGCCAGGCAGCCGGGGAGAGAGGAACAACAACGCGAGCGCGCGCCCCGTGCACGCCGGCGCAGGCGACCCCGTAGCGCAAGGGAGGGCGGGAAAGGAAGGGGCGGGGGACGCCAGGGCGAATCTATAAAGGGCGTCATCCGGCCAGCTCGCTCCTCAGAAGCGCCGAGAGCGCGGCCGGGACGGTTGGAGAAGAAGGCGGCTCCCGGAAGGGGGAGAGACAAACTGCCGTAACCTCTGCCGTTCAGGAGCCCGGTTACTTATTTATTCGTTACCCTTTTTCTTCTTCCTCCCCAGAACCTTTTCCTTTCCCTTCCTCTTTTTATTTTCTTTTTGGGGGACGAAAAATCTCCGGAAAGGCGGAGGAGGGCTCCTTTCGCCCCTTTTCGTTTCCCCGCCTCCTTCCCTCCCCCACCTTTTCCTCCTCCGGCTTTTTCCTCCCAACTCGGGGAGGTCCTTCCCGGCGGCCGCCCCGACAGGGTCTGAGCGCCTAGGTGCAGGCGGCGCAGGCTTTTTGTAGTGAGGTTTGCGCCTGCGCAGCGCGCCTGCCTCCGCGATGCATGGGGGTGGCCCCCCCTCCGGGGACAGCGCATGCCCGCTGCGCACCATCAAGAGAGTGCAGTTCGGAGTCCTCAGTCCGGATGAACTGGTAAGCGGCTCTGCCCTCTCACTCCTCCTCCCGCCCGCGTGGCGGGCGGGGCTTGACGGCCGCCGCGGAAACTTGGCGCTTTTCCCTGCCCAAAGGAGGACAGGCGGGGAGGATGGGTCAGCGGCGCCAAGGCAGTGCAGAGTCCAGCCTCGCGGCCAACGAGAATTAAATTTTCCTAGGGGGTCAGCAAGCTTAGCTCTGTGTCCGAGCTAGGGGCCGGGCCGCAGGAGGGGCTGGAGGGTGAGAAGGAGGGCGAGAAGGTTGATTGGCTCCACACCGCAGTTACCGACGTTAAGAGATATCACACCAATCCTTTGGGTGAGAAGCCGAGCCCCAGATTTTTCCCCTCCCCCTCTACAATTATTAATTGAGCACCTGCTACGTGATAGACGTGACAGACGGTGGGGATGCAGAGCTGAGCAAGACAGACAAAGACCCTGCCTTCTAGAGCACTTTCTTTGGGAAGGGGCAGGAGAGACAGACAATAAATACAAATGAATGAACAAGATAATTCAGTTAAGGGCAAGTGCCTTGCATAAAGTGAAACGTTGTAATGCGATGGAGAGTGACCGAGGTGGGGCTGCTTTAGATGGGGGTGGTGTCAGGGTATGGGAAGGCCTGTTTGAGGAGGTGACATTACTCGAATGATGAGAAGCAGCCAGTCTCCTAGGCCATAGATTCTAGGTCAGTAGCTTTTCAGGCAGAGGAAAGAGCAAGTGCAAAGTGCCTGAAGGAGGGAATAACTTGGTGTGCCTCAGGGGCTGAAACGTGGCCAGGGTGACTGGGGTGTAGTGGGTGAGAAGGAGAGTATTAAACCATTCTTGGAGAAGCATGAGGTGGGGCAGTCCAGGTGGGATATTACAAATCATGGTAAGGAATCTGGATTTCATTCTATTTTCAGTAGGAAGTCATTGGAGAATTATAAGCAGGAGAGTGATATCAAGTTTACATTTTAAAAAAATTACTACTTTGACGGTCCTGTGAAGAACTGACTGGGGAGGAGAACTGAGAATGGAAGCAGGAAAGATGAGGGAGGAGGGAGAGCTGTTGGCCCTTTGGACGCCTTTGTGGAGCAAACTGGAGGAAGCCAGTGGGCTGGAGAGAATGGAATTGAATGGCTCTGTTTGTGGATGGAGACAAGTTTGCTAGAGGAGGAGGCTCAGCTGTAGGAAAGTTGTGTCAGGAGTTAGAACCTCCCGAACTCAGACCACACCGAATAAATTCCAGATGGGGTTGAGGTTGAAATCTAAAAAACAAAACTGTAAAACACTTGAAAAATGCAGAAGGCTTTTGGGGGCTGATACCAGGGGCAGAAACCCTTAACCCAAGTCTTGATTTTACTTCATAGCTGGTCAGTACCTGAAAGGATTAGTTTTTCTCTTTCTTGTTTCCTCAGTAGAATGTAAATTTCACGAGTGACTTTGTATTCACTTCTTCAGCATCTCAAATAGTGCCTGGCACATAATAGGCATGTAATAAAAGTTACTTGAATAAATGAGTGAACGAAATAGTTGTACAGGTACATAAAGATACATGTTGAAGGATTTTTATTTCAACATTGTGTGAAATTATAAATCACCTAATTATTTATTAGTAAGGATTCTATTGAATAACTCAGGGTTTATTACAATAGAACAAGACCTTCCCAGTTAAACCCCCTGATCCCCTGTGCCCAAACTGCTGAGGCACCGCAGCAAACTCACAGGGGCCCAGTGAGAGATGTTAATTTTTTTTTTTAATTTATTTATTTTTGGCTGCATTGGGTCTTCGTTGCTGCTCACGGGCTTTCTCTAGTTGCGGCGAGTGGGGGCTACTCTCTTCGTTGCAGTGTGCAGGCTTCTCATTGAGGTGGCTTCTCTTGTTGCGGAGCACGGGCTCTAGGCAAGCGGGCTTCAGTAGTTGCGGCACGTGGGCTCAGTAGCTTTGGCTCGCGGGCTCTAGAGCGCAGGCTCAGTAGTTGTGGCACACGGGCTTAGTTGCTCCGCGGCATGTGGGATCTTCCCGGACCAGGGCTCGAACCCGTGTCCCCTGCATTGGCAGGCGGATTCTTAACCACTGTGCCACCAGGGAAGTCCAGATTTTAATTTTTTAAGAGAAGCACGGAAGCACAGCTGCGTTTGCCTGGTGCCCTGCGAACTACTAGATTGGGCAGTTCCCTTTCAGCATTAGGTGGCGCCAGATCCCTTTTGATGACGTCATATCTTTGTGAAGCTGGGTTTTTAGCAGTTGCTAAATACTGGGCAAAAATCAGTGTAGAGCAAGAGATAAGAGTGGTGCTGGGGTGTGGATAAGGCCAAGAAGAGTTAGAGAATACTTTATAAAGAGGTGACATTTGAACTGGGTCTTAAAAATGAATAGAAGTTTGCTGGAAAGGCGGGCATGGGAAGAAAAGGAATTTTGAGGAATCTCTTGTGGTTGGAGCATAAATGTTGAGGACGGGGGACCTCGGGTGTCTAACCTATTATCACGTGGGCAGTGAGAACCAGTGTTTGGATGTAGGATTGGGGGCTAAAGTAGTTTGTGTATAATTCAAAGTATAACTTATGGTAGAGGGTTAGTCCAGAACATTCCAGGACAGCCCCTGGTCCAGTCTCAGTGCCCGGAAGCAGAGGGAGTCCTTAGAAGGTGGCCGGCTTGGTGAGCATGGACTTGGAGCAGAGGGAAGTGAAAAGCTTTGAGTGTTGTTCTCCTTAGGCCTCTCTCTAGTGACTCTTCTGGCTGCCACATTCAGGTCTGCTCCTGCTCTTTTGTGTTTCGTTCAAGGTGAGCAAACCCCCTCTTTGTGCTTCTCATCGGACACGATGCAGCTGATGGGGTTCCAGCTTTGTGAATTTAGTCACCACAGGCCTGTCTCCCTGAGATTTCATCAGGTCATCTTGACGAGTGTGGTGGATGTTCAGAACCTCTTAGCCATGCACCTGTAGATCATTTTGGTTTCTACCCTGCAGTGACTAATTAGATCCATTATGAGACGATTATTGGTTTGACTGTAAGGGAACAACCTTCTATCTCTTTTCAAGTTCTTTTTTTTTCTTTTTTTCAAGTTCTTCGAGGGCACTTCCCTGCAGTGGAGGGTCCTAAGGCAGTTTAGTTCAGTTTAACAAACAATTATTGAGAGCCATCGGGTCCAGGGTGATAGAGGAATGCTACCTGCCTGAGAGATGCTTATAATCTATGGGGAAGACAAACCCCAGTGGGTCATTTCATTGCATTATGAGATTTGCAGTGATGGAGGGATTATGGAAGCACAGACTGGGGCTTACCAGTCTGGCTAGTGAGGCTGTGGAAAGGCTTCTTGGAAGAAGCAGTGCCTGAGCTGAGTCTTCAGATAGCAGTTTGTCTTGTGGGGAGGGCATCCCAAGGAGAGATACAAAGACCCCATGTACAAAGACCCCAAGTAGTGGAACACATATGCTGGGTGATAGGGGGGCTGCTGGGGACTCAGCTACTGATGTGGAGGAAGAAAGGAAGATGGAAACGTCATAAAACTCTTTGTAAGCCATCCTGCTGAATTTGGAAATCATTCTGAGAACAAGAGGGTATGAAGATTAGATTTCCAAATTAGAAAGAGCACCCTGATCATAGTATGGATGGGTAGGAGAGAAGGGCTGGTGACCCATGGAACGCTTGGATACATACTACAGAGGACAGGCCTGAGCTAGGGCAGTGGGCGTAGGGATGGAGAAGAGGGGCAAGATTTAAGAACTGTTTGTTCAGGAGGTAAAAATAGCCTGTACATGGGCTTCCCTGGCGGCGCAGTGGTTGAGAGTCCGCCTGCCGATGCAGGGGACACGGGTTCGTGCCCTGGTCCGGGAAGATCCCACATGCTGCGGAGCGGCTGGACCCATTGGCCATGGCCGCTGAGCCTGCGTGTCCGGAGTCTGTGCTCCGCAACGGGAGAGGCCACAACAGGCCCGCGTACCGCAAAAAAAAAATAATAATAATAAAATAACCTGTACTTGGTGAATGATTGGATAATAACAGCTGTCATATATTGAGCACCTATCCCATCCTGGGTTTAAGCAGGTTAATTAAATCCTTAATGGTTATATAGATGATAAGTGATAGAGCTGGAATTGCAAATTAGAGGTCTCTGACTCCAGGCCATGCTTGTTCCACTGCTTTATGACTGTGGGTAAGGAAGGGTAAGTGTTGGTTTCTGACTTGAGTTCCACTACCTTAGATGGGGACCAAAGGAAAAGGAGAGATTTTTGTGGAGAAGGGAGTTTGCTTTTAGACATGTTGGATTTGATTTATCAGGGGGATATCTACAGGGCGTTCAGTATGTTAATCCGAAGTCCAGGAAAAAAGGTGAGGCCTGGAGGGTAGAGATTTGTTGTGAGTAAATAGTGAGAATCATGGCATAACATTTGGGTGTGATGAGAAGTGTGGATGTGCTAAAACCTTGGGGAGTGGCAGTGTTTAAGGAGCAGACCAAGGCACCCCTTCCCCTCTGGAGCCGTAAGTTTGTTTTCTCTGTCTGTGAGTCTGTTTCTGTTTTGTAAATAAGTTCATTTGTATCATGTTTTAGATTCTACATGTAAGTGATGTCATATGATACTTGTCTTTGACTTCACTTAGCATCATAATCTCTAGGTTCATCCATGTTGCTGCAAATGGCATTATTTCGCTCTATTTTATGGCTGAGTGGTATTTTGTTGTATAGATGTACCACATCTTCTTTATCCATTCATCTGTCGATGGGCATTTAGGTTGCTTCCATGTCTTGGCTATGGTAAATAGTGCTGCTTCAAATCCTAGAGTTGAAGTAATTGTTTTTGCTGCAGTATAGTAGAATGGGCTGAGCATGTGTTTGGGATCGCAGGGGGCGGGTTTGACGTCTGCAATCTCCTTGAGATTGAGGCCTTGGGCAGTCACTTTACACAGCCTCAGGTTTCTCACGTCTAAGAGATAGGAATTAACTCCTAGAAGGTTAGTGGTTAGGGTAAGAGAAACAAGGTACATTAGGTACGTTTGGTACTTGGCATGAAGTTGACACTCAGATAGAAGCTTTTATTAAATTCTTCTAAGGTCTTCCCTCTGGAAGTTTAGCAGACCAAAGCTTAACTAATTTTAAAGTTCTTGGTTTTCAGTGTGTGAAAAGATGCCAAAGGTTTCCTTGAACAGCCTTTAGCTCAGAGCAGAAATCTCTTCTCCAAGTTGTACCTGCTTCTGAGCCCGTCCTTCCCTCCCTTTCCTGCACTGAATTGGTCCCACTGAGTCCTGGCTCCACCTTGCCCAGGATTCTGGCCCTTGGCTCTGCCTTCATTTCTTGAGGCTCCAGGGTTCACTTCTGCTCCAGATAATTTTCAACAACCTCTGCTCTAGCGCCCCCCTCTCCTGTTCTATCCTAAAATATCTGAACATGGAAGGGTTCAGGTTGACCCAGGCCCTTGAGAAGGAGGAGGTGACAAGGTTGGGGGCAAAGAGTGCCTAACTTTAGGAGTATGTCTTGGGCAGAACACTTGGGCTGTCATGATGGGGGTGCCTTACAGGGAGGTTCTGGCCTTGATTTCAGCTTTGGGAAAGAAACAAGGCATTGAGTTTTTCCCTCTTGAGACAACTTTTATTTCTTTTGCTGTTAAATTCTGTAGATGACAGTGACCTAGAATTCAACCCAGTAGGATATCCAGGGTTCAAGTCCTAGAGGTAGGTGACGTGTACGGAGCCCAGAGTTGACCACACACTAGTCTGAGCGCCCCCTCCCACTCAGACAGTGACTGGAACGAGCTTTTGACTTGTGAAACTTGACTTGGCATTTCCATAGTCAGATATCACACACGCTGACCCCCATTTCCCTTGCTTCAGGCTAAACCTGCTTAGTTCTTTTGTAAGTAGTTTGGGGTTTTTTAAGGCCTTAGTACAGAGCTCCTCAGCCATGAAGTCTGGAAACTAGGAATCCTATTTAGTTGTTATTGGCCTTTCTTTGCTGCAGAAACGAATGTCTGTGACAGAGGGCGGCATCAAATACCCAGAGACCACCGAGGGAGGCCGCCCCAAGCTTGGGGGGCTGATGGATCCGAGGCAGGGAGTGATTGAGAGGACTGGCCGCTGCCAAACCTGTGCAGGTGAGCGCTGGGGGCCGGCACAGGACCCTAGAGGGAGGGAGAGGCTTGTCCTTACTGAAAGCCAGGACTGGGGGTGGACACCTGGAGACCTGGTCTCTGAGGTGAGTGCTGGGAGGAAAGTGTTGTATGTGTGTTCCCCCAGGAAACATGACAGAGTGTCCTGGCCACTTTGGCCACATTGAGCTGGCCAAACCTGTGTTCCATGTCGGCTTCCTGGTCAAGACAATGAAAGTTTTGCGCTGCGTCTGCTTCTTCTGCTCCAAATTGCTTGTGGACTCTGTGAGTGGGAGATGGGCTCTGGCCTGGGGAAGGGGTTGCTGGGGGGTGGGCAGGGGAGCCGCCCCAACTGACCCCGCTCTGCTCTGTCCCCAGAACAACCCAAAGATCAAGGACATTTTGGCTAAGTCCAAGGGGCAGCCCAAGAAGCGGCTCACACACGTCTATGACCTCTGCAAGGGCAAAAACATCTGCGAGGGCGGGGAGGAGATGGACAACAAGTTCGGTGTGGAACAGCCTGAGGGCGATGAGGATTTGACCAAAGAAAAGGTACCGGGGCTGCGCAGACTCTTGGGAGGGGGTGAGGGCTGGTCCCAGAGGCCCCGAGGGAAGAAGATGGGGAGGCAGTGGAAGCAGCAGGAGCCCGAAGGTCACAGAAGTGCAGGAGGGCCTGGCCCGGCCAGGTGTTGGGGGAGAAGGCCCAACCTCTGGGCTCTGATGGTCCCACTGTCTCCTTGGAAGGGCCACGGCGGCTGTGGGCGGTACCAGCCCAGGATCCGGCGCTCCGGCCTGGAGCTGTACGCAGAGTGGAAGCACGTCAACGAGGACTCTCAGGAGAAGAAGATCCTGCTGAGTCCTGAGCGGGTGCACGAGATCTTCAAACGCATCTCAGATGAGGAATGCTTCGTCCTGGGCATGGAGCCTCGCTACGCCCGGCCCGAGTGGATGATTGTCACTGTGCTGCCCGTGCCCCCGCTCTCCGTGCGGCCTGCCGTTGTGATGCAGGGCTCTGCCCGCAACCAGGTCAGCGCCTTCAGGGCCCTGCCGCTCAGCTAGGCCAGGTGTCTGCGCGGAGGGAGGCCGGTGGTGGGGGCGAAGGCATGCGAGGGTGACGGACGGGTCACCTGGGCCTGAAGATACCCTGCCACTTGCTGGCTGTGTGAGCCCCTTAAGGAGGTTAGAGCTCACAAAGGTGCTTCTGGATCTGTGAACCGAGAGCCCAGAGCTGCCTCCCAGGGTGGTGTGAGTGGAGGGCGAGAGGCACCGCGTGCTGGCACACGCAGGCTGAGCGCTCAGGCTTGGCTGGATTGTGATGGTTCTGACTTCCTGCCTCAGGATGACCTGACACACAAACTGGCCGACATCGTGAAGATCAACAATCAGCTTCGGCGCAACGAGCAGAACGGCGCGGCCGCCCATGTCATCGCTGAGGACGTGAAGCTCCTCCAGTTCCACGTGGCCACCATGGTGGACAACGAGCTGCCTGGCTTGCCTCGTGTGAGTGGACAGGCTCCCTGTGCCCTGCGCCTGGAGGAAGGGGGAGGGGGCCCGGGTGGGGGCCGGTGCTAACTGCTGGGGTGCCCCCCACCCTGCGTTTCCTCACAGGCTATGCAGAAGTCTGGGCGTCCCCTCAAGTCCCTGAAGCAGCGGTTGAAGGGCAAGGAAGGCCGTGTGCGCGGGAACCTGATGGGCAAGCGGGTGGACTTCTCGGCCCGCACTGTCATCACCCCCGACCCCAACCTCTCCATTGACCAGGTTGGCGTGCCTCGCTCCATTGCCGCCAACATGACCTTTGCGGAGATCGTCACCCCCTTCAACATTGACAGGTATGCTCAGTTCAGAAGCCCTGCCTGGAGGGGTTGGGGAGGGTGGGGGGAATGGGCTCGGAGCAAGAAGGAGAGAGTGTTGAAGTTTATTATTATCATCATTATGGTTTTTTTAACTTTATTTTTTTCTGCGTTGGGTCTTCGTTGCTGCGTGCAGGCTTTCTCTAGTTGCGATGATCAGGGGCTTCTCTTCGTTGCGGCGCACAGGCTTCTCATTGCGGTGGCTTCTCTTGTTGCGGGAACACGGGCTCTGGGTGTGCGGGCTTTCTCTAGTTGCAGCATGCGGACTCAGTAGTTGCAGCACGCGGGCCCTAGACCACGCGGGCTTCAGTAGTTGTGGCACACGGGCTCTAGGGCACAGGGGCTCAGTAGTTGTGGCGCACGGGCCTAGTTGCTCCGCAGCATGTGGGATCTTCCCAGACCAGGGATCAAACCCGTGTCTCCTGCATTGGCAGGCGGATTCTTAACCACTGTACCACCAGGGAAGTCCCAAGTGTCGAAGTTTAGAAGTTTGGGTTCCCACTTGGGGCTTTGGGGTGAGGGTGGCAACAAGGGCTTTGTGGGAAGCATTTTGTTCATTGCATCCCTTTCCTTCCTAGACTTCAGGAACTAGTGCGCAGGGGGAACAGCCAGTACCCAGGGGCCAAGTACATCATCCGGGACAACGGTGATCGCATTGACCTGCGTTTCCACCCCAAACCCAGTGACCTTCACCTGCAGACTGGCTATAAGGCATGTGTAATAGGCCAGGGCCTCTCTTAGCTGAGCAGGAAGCTTTCCGGACTGGGGGCCAGCTGGAGTGGGCCGTCTGAGGCTGTCCTGTTCGTTAGAATCCAAGCTTAAAAGACTCCTGCTGTCCTAGGCAAGCTTGTAGCTGCCAGCCCCTGGCATTCAAGGTGGGGGTCATGTAAACCCACGGGCAGCAAGAGGGACACAGGGCAGAAAGAGATCCGGGGGGAACAGAGCAGAAGGCTTCATGTTCAGAGAGTCTCACGGTTTTCTTTCCCAGCTGAGTTTCCTGAGGTTTGGGGACTACGTCTTCGTTTTCTCTGATAGCCTGGAATCTAACCCAGGGCCTGGCCCAAAGCTGGGGGTTGATAAGCGTTTCAAGTGAAATAACACCACAGTGTCGTCTTTTTCAGAGCATCTTAGGTCCCCTATCACTTCATTCTTAGCATACCTCCTTCACTGAGGTTTTTCCCACACTTCACCTCCTTAGGTGGAACGGCACATGTGCGATGGGGATATTGTTATCTTCAACCGGCAGCCAACTTTGCACAAAATGTCCATGATGGGACATCGGGTTCGCATCCTGCCCTGGTCTACTTTTCGCTTGAATCTTAGGTCAGTCCGCCGGCTGGGGCTGGGCTGGGCTGCTCCCTGGGTCTCACTGTGGCATCTTTCCAACTCACTTCCCTCTTTGACTACAGTGTGACAACTCCATACAATGCCGATTTTGATGGGGATGAGATGAACTTGCACCTGCCACAGTCCCTGGAGACGCGGGCTGAGATCCAGGAGCTCGCCATGGTGCCACGCATGATTGTCACCCCCCAGAGCAATCGCCCAGTTATGGGCATTGTGCAGGACACGCTGACCGCAGTGCGCAAATTCACCAAGAGGGACGTTTTCCTGGAGCGGGTGTGTGGTCCCTGGCTGGGGGAAACCTAGCCTGGGTGGGCAGGGGCCCAGCACAGCAAGGATTGGGGGAGGAGCAGTGACCTATGCCCTGACTTGCTCTGCGCTGACCTGTGTGTGAGACAGCAGAAGGAAAGGGAGTGAGCAAAGATCGAGGCCAAAAATGGTGTACGGCTTTAGCTCCCCATTTAATTCCTCAAAATGTCATGTAATTTTAGGTACCATCTGGAAAGTAAAAGCAAAGAGTGAAATAAGACTTTGTTGAAGTTCTGTTTATCTCTTTTTTACTTTCTCTTTATTTCCTAATTATTAAAAGTAATTTGTACTTACTGTTTAAAGAAAAAACAATTCCAAAGTCTCACTATCACAGTTAAGTTTTTAGTAAAAGTTTGGAAAACACTTTTCTTGCCATCCCTTTGCCTTCAAAGTCTGGCTTTCCCCTTTGGGCAGTGAGGCCTCCCCTGACATTCCCAAGAGTTGAGACCTCCAGTTCTGACTTCTTGTCTTTCTTGCTCTTTTTCTCCAGGGGGAGGTGATGAACCTCCTGATGTTCCTGTCCACGTGGGACGGCAAGGTCCCACAGCCAGCCATCCTGAAGCCCCGGCCCCTGTGGACAGGGAAGCAGATCTTCTCCCTCATCATACCCGGCCACATCAACTGTATCCGCACCCACAGCACCCATCCCGACGATGAGGACAGTGGCCCTTACAAGCACATCTCTCCTGGGGACACCAAGGTAGGGCCTGGCTTCAGGTTGTGCGGGGAAGGGCTTTGGACATGGAAGCCACAGCAGGGGCTGTGAATGGTGCTCTCTGCAGGTGGTGGTGGAGAACGGGGAGCTGATCATGGGCATCCTTTGTAAGAAGTCTTTGGGCACATCAGCTGGCTCCCTGGTCCACATCTCTTACCTAGAGATGGGTCATGATGTCACCCGCCTGTTCTACTCCAACATTCAGACTGTCATTAACAACTGGCTCCTCATTGAGGGTAAGCCTAGGGGCTCTACCAGGTCCTCTGTAAATCCTGTCCATCTCACTTCTTACTGCTCTTCTTCCATCCCTTTCTCTTCCCCCCCTTGGATTTGGTGTCCCTCCATCTACTCTCTTGGCTGTGATTCCATCCCATGTTTCTTGGGAGTCCAAAGAAGGTGTTGCTGATGCTTCTCTTTTATTTCTAGGTCATACCATTGGCATTGGGGACTCCATTGCTGATTCTAAGACTTACCAAGACATTCAGAACACTATTAAGAAGGCCAAGCAGGATGTAATAGAGGTGAGAGGGAAGGCTGGGCAAAGACTGAATAAGAGGCTCTCAGTGGCTTTGAACTGAGGAGTGAAGGGGACATTGGGATTGGAGAGACGGGGACCAGAAGAGATCGACGTCTCCCTGAGAACGCAGCCTGCTTCTGTGCACCCAGGTCATCGAGAAGGCGCATAACAACGAGCTGGAGCCCACTCCGGGGAACACTCTGCGGCAGACCTTTGAGAACCAGGTGAACCGCATTCTCAACGACGCCCGAGACAAGACTGGCTCCTCTGCTCAGAAATCCCTGTCTGAATACAACAACTTTAAGTCAATGGTTGTATCCGGGGCTAAAGGTTCCAAGATCAACATCTCCCAGGTGGGGAGCCTTGTCTTTCCAGAACTGGGGCCACACTGAAGGTGGGGAGGAGGAGGGAAGGGGTGTGCTGCTGGGGGAGTTGGGGGAAAAGTATGGGGAACTCTTACTCTCAAGGCAGAGGGAGTTGGATGCACCCCACCTTTTCTGTTCCCAGGTCATTGCTGTCGTCGGGCAGCAGAACGTGGAGGGCAAGCGGATCCCATTTGGGTTCAAGCACCGGACTCTGCCTCACTTCATCAAAGATGACTATGGGCCTGAGAGCCGTGGCTTTGTGGAGAACTCCTACCTGGCCGGCCTCACGCCCACCGAGTTCTTCTTCCATGCCATGGGGGGTCGTGAGGGGCTCATCGACACAGCTGTCAAGACTGCTGAGACTGGTGAGGACTTCGGATCCAGGGCCCTTCCACGGGCTGGTCCACAGAGAGGACCGCAGGCAGAGAAGCCCCTGGAGAGTTTGAGCGGGGTTCTCAGGCTAAAGTCTTCTATCCCCAGAGAAGTAATTTTGACCTTTGTGGAAAGAATAGAGACTAAAGGTCAAGAGTTAGGCAAACACTCTTGTTCTGGTTGCCGTGCAGCATTCCATGACGCAGGGCTAGAGCCTCATGGTTTCTGCTCCTGACCTGTCACATGGACAGTGTTTCCTAGGGGTCTCTACTGGACCCTGGGTCCATCTGGTGGTGGGCATGGCTTTCATTGAGAGGCCTTGGGGATGAGAGGCTACTAGCTGGCTCTCCTGAGGACCAGAGTGGCCAGCAGGTCTTGTCCTGAGACAGGGAGGTTCCTCTTCTTGCTCTGGGTCCCTCAGTTGATTTCCTCCCCCTCAGGATACATCCAGCGGCGGCTGATCAAATCCATGGAGTCGGTGATGGTGAAGTATGATGCCACCGTGCGGAACTCCATCAATCAGGTGGTACAGCTGCGCTATGGCGAAGATGGCCTGGCGGGCGAGAGCGTTGAGTTCCAGAACCTGGCTACCCTCAAGCCTTCCAACAAGGCTTTCGAGAAGAAGTGAGAACCACCGGCAGGCGGGTGGTTCTTGCCCCTGGGCTCAGGGCCAGAGTTGTAGGGGTTCTCCTCCCCCCACATGGTGAGATCACCTGGACCGTGTCTTGCAGTGGACCTTATACCGCCCCTTCCCCACCCATCTGGCAGCAGCTGCAAGATGGGAGAGGACGGATGGAGACCAGAGTTGAGACCCGCCCCCACTTTGTACAGAGGGGTGAGCGTAAGCTCAAGTGCCATTGCACATCCTTGGGTCTGGATCTTATGTTTCCCCACCCAGGATTCTTCACAGCCCTGTTCCTGTGGGCTGCAGACCTCAGGAGCCTCACACTGTTCCTTGATCAGGGCCCTCCTGCCCCTTGACTCCACCCCTGTCACCTGCAGGTTCCGCTTTGATTATACCAATGAGAGGGCCCTGCGGCGCACCCTGCAGGAGGACGTGGTGAAGGACGTGCTGAGCAACGCACACATTCAGAATGAGCTGGAGCGAGAATTTGAGCGGATGCGTGAGGACCGGGAGGTGCTCAGGGTCATCTTCCCAACTGGTGACAGCAAGGTGCGTGTGGGCAGGAAGGGCTGGGCTGGAGAAGTGCTGGCCCTGCACGGCTGGCCCTGACTTGGGGTCCTGCCTCCTTCCCTCCTGCCTCAGGTTGTCCTCCCCTGTAACCTGCTGCGCATGATCTGGAACGCTCAGAAGATCTTCCACATCAACCCTCGCCTTCCCTCTGACTTGCACCCCATCAAGGTGGTAGATGGTCAGTACCTGCTTCAGGACCGCCAGGCCAGGCAGGCTCTGCTAGCAGCGTCCTGGTCTACAACCTCCTCATCCCTCGTTTGGCCCTTAGGTGTCAAGGAGCTGAGCAAGAAGCTGGTGATTGTGAATGGGGACGACCCACTGAGCCGGCAGGCCCAGGAGAATGCCACCCTGCTCTTCAACATCCACCTGCGGTCTACGCTGTGCTCCCGCCGCATGGCCGAGGAGTTTCGGCTCAGCGGAGAGGCCTTCGACTGGCTGCTCGGGGAGATCGAGTCCAAGTTCAACCAAGCCATTGTGAGTGTTATACTCCTCACCGCAGCCTTGGTTCTTTCCTCTGATCTATTGATTTCTCTGGGTTCTGAGAACAGCCCACCTCTGCCCATAACTGCATAATAATAGATCTCATTCATTGAGACACTGCTGTGAACCAAGTCCTGTGTTGGAGGCTTTATACCTTTATTCCTTAGCAGTCCTAAGAAGACCCTAGTAAGGGAGGGGCTGTTAGTCCCATGTTGCAGAGACAAAAAGTGAACCTTGGAGAGGCAAACACATGAAAAGATGCTCAATATCAGTAGCCGTCAGGGGAATGTAGTTCAAAACCACGATGAGATACCACTTCATGCTCCCTAGGGTGACTAGAAAAAAACAAGTGTTGGCGAGGATATAGAGAAATTGAAGCTCTCACACACTGCTGGTGGGAATGTTGCAACTGCTTTGGAAAACAGTCTGGCAGTTTCTCAAAAGTTTAAACATAGAGTTACCATATGACCCAGCAATTTCACTCCTAGGAATATGCCCAAGAGAATTGGAAGCACACGTCCACACAAAAACCCATACACAGATGTTCAGAGCAGTATTATTCATAATAGCCAAGCAGTGGAAACAACCTAAATGTTCATCCGTTGATGAAGGATGAACAAGATAAGGGAATATTATGCTGTGGTAAAAAGTAATGAGCTGTCAAGCCATAAAAAGACAGTGATCAACTTTAAATAGTATTACTAAGTAAAGAAGCCAGTCTGAAAAGGCTACATACTGTATGATTCCAATTAAAAGATTAAATTTTAGGGACTTCCATGGCGGTCCAGTGGTTAAGACTTCGCACTTCCACTGCAGGGGGTGCGGGTTCGATCCCTGGCCAGGAGCTAAGATCCTACATGCCTTGTGGCCAAAAAACCAAAATGTAAAACAAAAGCAATATTGTAACAAATTCAATAAAGACTTTAAAAATGGTCCATGTCAAAAAAAAAACTTAAAAAAAAAAAAAAGATTAAATTTTATGGTATGTGATTATATCTCAATTAAAATAATGCATTGGTGGGGGGACTTCACTGGTGGCTCAGTTGTTAAGAATCCGGCTGCCAACGCAGGGGTCACGGGTGCGAGCTCTGGTCCAGGAAGATCCCACATGGCACGGAGCAACTAAGCCCGTGCGCCACAACTACTGAAACCCGCGCACCTTGAGCCTGTGCTCCGCAATGAGAGAAGCCACCACAGTGAGAAGCCCGCGCAGCGCAACGAAGAGTTGCCCCCGTTCGCTGCAACTAGAGAAAGCCCACGTGCAGCAACGAAGACCCAACACAGCCAAAAATAAATTAATTAATTTTAAAAAATTTATTTAAAAAAAAAGAATGCATTGGGGAGCTTCCCACTTAGAAGACTATTATCAAATGAATATTTACCCTGTGACTTTAGCACACAGCACTTTTAGAAATGTGGGGTTTAGATGACATAGTCCCTATTCCTGGGTGTGCAGCACATCGGGGGCTGAATGGCGGGTGTAAATTGAAATGCCATCTGAGGAAGGGGATGATCAAATAAGACTCTGATTTATTTAAGTCTCTTCCTTTTCCAAACGCCTCTGCCCAGCCCTGACATGTCTCACTCTCACTCACCAGTGGGGAGGGATTTGCTCTTCTGAGGCCAGCTCTTTTTACTCCCCAGGCCCATCCTGGGGAAATGGTGGGAGCTCTGGCTGCACAGTCCCTTGGAGAACCTGCCACCCAGATGACCCTGAACACCTTCCACTATGCTGGTGTGTCCGCCAAGAATGTGACACTGGGTGTGCCCCGACTTAAGGAGCTCATCAACATTTCCAAGAAGCCAAAGACCCCCTCACTTACTGTCTTCCTGCTGGGCCAGTCTGCTCGAGATGCTGAGAGAGCCAAGGTGCGGCTTAGGGTAACGGGCTTCCTGGCAGGAGGAGGAGGGGACTCCTTCCCTTAAGTAAAGGGTTTGGCAGTCCCTCTGCAGGTGGCTTTGAAGAGGCCTTTGGAGCCACCCAAATGCCTGTCATGAATCCCTTTTTTTCCCCAGGATATTCTGTGCCGCCTGGAACATACAACGTTGAGGAAGGTGACTGCCAACACGGCCATCTACTATGACCCCAACCCCCAGAGCACGGTGGTGGCAGAGGATCAGGAGTGGGTGAATGTCTACTATGAGATGCCTGACTTTGATGTGGCCCGAATCTCCCCCTGGCTTTTGCGGGTGGAACTGGACCGGAAGCACATGACTGATCGGAAGCTGACCATGGAGCAGATTGCCGAGAAGATCAATGCTGGTGAGGCTGGGGGTCCTGCCTAGGCCCCTGCCCGCCCTGTCCTGTCCCTGTGCTCATCCCAGACAAGGCACCCACACCCACCACCTTCCACTCACTGGTTCTGCTCCTCCAGGGCACCCCTTCTCCAGGTCCCGTCTGCACAGCTTTTTCCTTCTCATTGTTTCCCCTCCCTCTTTCTAGAAGGGTTCTGTGGGAAGGAGGGGAAAGCCGAAAGAGCCCATATGGGGAGAGCTGCGGACGAGCTGTGAGCAGAAGCAGTCCTGCAGCTGCAGTTCTCATTTTCCCAGGTTTCGGTGATGACTTGAACTGCATCTTTAACGATGATAATGCAGAGAAGCTGGTGCTCCGTATCCGCATCATGAACAGTGATGAAAACAAGATGCAAGAGGTAAATGGGACCCAAGCAGAAATTTATACGTCAGACATAGAAAACCGTTAAATCTGGTTCCTGACCAAAGACATTAAAGTGAAAGCAGCATTGAGTGCCAGTCACACCACCTAAAGTAGAGATGGGGGGAGGGCGGGTAGCAATGATCTGCAAAACTTTTGGCAGCAAAAGGTCTTTGAAATGTGAAGCAGCAGCCATATAGATAAAACAGGCGGTGTTGGGGAATTCTCTGGCCATCCACTGGTTAGGACTCCGCGCTTTCACTGCCTAGGGTGTAGGTTCAATCCCTGGTTGTGGAACTAAGATCCAGCAAGCTGTGGGGCGCAGCCAAAAAAAAAGCACCAAAACAGACGGTGTTGATTTGGGGGTGTCCCCATAGCCTGGTCACTTGGCTCTCTCCTCCCTGCGGCTCCTGTGTGAGGGCAGGTCGGACAGTAGGAATTGCTGTGTCCTAGGGAAAGTGGTGTGACAGCGGGTGAAACAAGACCCAGGAAAATGTTTGACCAGTGACTTCACTCCTGGGCATGGCTCCTAAAAAATTGTTCAGCAGATGTGGATACCTTAATAATAAAAACTCAGAACTTACTATTGAACTGGAGGAGAGTAGATAAGATTGTGTGGATACACGTCCATTAGAGATCACACGTCAAGGCGTTAGTGAGCGGGCGAATGCTCGGTGAGTGCCAGGACGAGAGCAGAGGTGCTGTGCGCTTTGTTACAGCCCTTGGAGCACGCACACAGAGTGGGAATTGTGTTAAGGTGGTGGAGTGTGGCTGCCTTTTCTGAGGTTTTTTTTTAAATAGCATCGTAAAAAACACAATAGAAAGTAACCTCACTGGAACTGAAGAGGGCAGGTCTGGGCCACACCTGGCTCTCCAGGTCAGGCTGTGGTTTGGGGTGAGGGCGGGGAGAGACCGGAGGATCCTAGGAGGGCTGACTCGCTCTTGTTGCAGGAAGAAGAGGTGGTGGACAAGATGGATGACGACGTCTTCCTGCGCTGCATCGAGTCCAACATGCTGACAGATATGACCCTGCAGGGCATCGAGCAGATCAGCAAGGTCAGCCGTTCCCTCCCTGCAGCCTGTCCACCCCCGCTTCCCTCCCTCCCCACCCCCACCCGCCCAGCCTGAGCTCGCTCTGTCCCCCTGCAGGTGTACATGCACTTGCCGCAGACGGACAACAAGAAGAAGATCATCATCACAGAGGACGGGGAGTTCAAGGCCTTGCAGGAGTGGATCCTGGAGACGGATGGCGTGAGCCTCATGCGGGTGCTGAGCGAGAAGGACGTGGACCCTGTGCGCACCACGTCCAATGACATCGTGGAGATCTTCACGGTGAGCCCCTCAGAGTCTTCTTCCCAGAGCTCAGCCTTCTTCCTGGGTCCCTCTGGCTCAAGGCCCCCTCCCTAGGTCTCGGGCAGTGGTTGTGGTCAGTGCTCTCCCCTCAGGAGAGGGGTTGGTCGGGTGGTTTTATGCCTGAATCCACTTTTGCGTCTGGGCTTCACTGACTCCTGACTGTCCCTCTGTGGATCTGGGTGGTGGTGGCCGCAGGAGAAGAGCAGTTACTTGGTCTTGACCCTTCCCCACCCCCACCCCCGCAATCCCCATGCCAGGTGCTGGGCATAGAAGCTGTGCGGAAGGCCCTGGAGCGGGAGCTGTATCACGTCATCTCCTTCGATGGTTCCTACGTCAATTACCGGCACTTGGCTCTCCTGTGTGATACCATGACCTGTCGTGGCCACTTGATGGCCATCACCCGACACGGAGTCAACCGCCAGGATACCGGACCTCTCATGAAGTGCTCCTTTGAGGAAACGGTAATGGCAGAAGTTCTGAGCGGGTGGAAGGAGAGAGAGCAGGGAGGAGGGATTGCTGTGGGAAGAGGGCATCCTCCACTGTGTGTGATGGGCCTCGGTGCGGTTCCGTGGTTGGGTGGGTGGCTGTAACAGTGGTGGGACATGGGGGGGCGGGGCCTGATGGCACGCCCCCTCTTCCGAGGTTTAGGTGGATGTGCTTATGGAAGCAGCCGCACATGGAGAGAGCGACCCCATGAAGGGGGTGTCTGAGAACATCATGCTGGGCCAGCTGGCTCCAGCCGGCACTGGCTGTTTTGACCTCCTGCTCGATGCAGAGAAGTGCAAGTATGGCATGGAGATCCCCACTAACATCCCCGGCTTGGGGGCTGCCGGACGTGAGTACAAGGGGCTACGAGGAGGAGGTGGGGCGGTGGGGAGGCTGCACGTGGGCGCGGCGGCCAGTCCCGGAGCTCTTCGTTGTGGGTCACCGTGTGCCTCTCTGCAGCCACCGGCATGTTCTTCGGCTCGGCCCCCAGTCCCATGGGAGGAATTTCTCCAGCCATGACACCCTGGAACCAGGGCGCAACCCCAGCCTACGGCGCCTGGTCCCCCAGTGTTGGTGAGTAGACAGCCCTCTGGTTGGTTCAGAGGGCGGGTGGGCTGGGCTCATGAGGGGTCCCCATGTGGAGACACTGGGGGCTCTGGGAGTGTGTTGGGCTCCAGCTCTGGTTTTAACTAACGTTTCTCTCATTTCGCAGGGAGCGGGATGACCCCGGGGGCAGCAGGCTTCTCTCCCAGTGCTGCTTCAGATGCCAGTGGCTTCAGCCCTGGTTACTCCCCGGCCTGGTCTCCCACGCCGGGTTCCCCGGGCTCCCCTGGCCCCTCAAGCCCGTATATCCCCTCACCAGGTGAGCTGTCCTTGTCTGTGAAGGCCAAGTTCATTTCCTCCTTGATCTTCCTTCTGGGTGAGTCTCTCCATCACTTAATGCCTTTCTGCTTCTCTCCCACAGGGGGTGCCATGTCTCCCAGCTACTCCCCGACGTCGCCTGCCTACGAGCCCCGCTCCCCTGGGGGCTACACGCCCCAGAGTCCCTCTTACTCCCCCACTTCACCCTCCTACTCCCCTACGTCTCCATCCTATTCTCCAACCAGCCCCAACTACAGCCCCACGTCACCCAGCTACTCCCCGACCTCGCCC
The DNA here is from genome assembly GCF_949752795.1 of Hyperoodon ampullatus. Lineage (NCBI taxonomy): Eukaryota > Metazoa > Chordata > Mammalia > Artiodactyla > Ziphiidae > Hyperoodon > Hyperoodon ampullatus. Next base: position 39,087,511 of record NC_136932.1, on the reverse strand, counting down.
AGCTACTCCCCGACCTCGCCCAGCTACTCCCCGACCTCACCCAGCTACTCCCCGACCTCGCCCAGCTACTCCCCGACCTCACCCAGCTACTCCCCGACCTCGCCCAGCTACTCCCCGACCTCGCCCAGCTACTCGCCCACATCACCCAGCTACTCGCCCACATCACCCAGCTACTCGCCAACTTCACCCAGCTACTCGCCCACCTCACCCAGCTACTCGCCGACATCTCCAAGCTACTCGCCGACATCACCAAGCTACTCACCAACTTCCCCAAGTTACTCGCCCACCAGCCCTAACTATTCTCCAACCAGTCCCAATTACACCCCGACGTCACCCAGCTATAGCCCAACATCCCCCAGCTACTCACCTACTAGTCCCAACTACACACCAACGAGCCCCAACTACAGCCCAACCTCTCCAAGCTACTCTCCGACTTCACCTAGCTACTCCCCGACCTCACCAAGCTACTCCCCTTCAAGCCCACGATACACACCACAGTCTCCCACCTATACCCCGAGCTCACCCAGCTACAGCCCCAGCTCACCCAGCTACAGCCCGACTTCGCCGAAGTACACCCCAACCAGTCCTTCCTACAGCCCCAGCTCACCGGAGTACACCCCAACCTCTCCCAAGTACTCACCTACCAGCCCGAAATATTCGCCCACCTCCCCCAAGTACTCTCCGACCAGCCCCACCTACTCGCCCACCACTCCAAAATACTCGCCGACGTCTCCTACTTACTCACCAACCTCTCCGGTCTACACCCCAACCTCCCCCAAGTACTCACCCACCAGCCCCACCTACTCGCCCACATCCCCCAAGTACTCGCCCACCAGCCCCACCTACTCGCCCACGTCCCCCAAAGGCTCGACCTACTCGCCCACCTCCCCTGGCTACTCGCCCACCAGCCCCACCTATAGCCTCACCAGCCCAGCCATCAGTCCCGATGACAGTGATGAGGAGAACTGAGTGTGCGCAGTGCGCAGTGGCAGCCGGCTAGGCGAAGGGCGGCTTCGGGGTGTTGTGCAGTCCTCCCCTTCCCTGAGGGGCGCAGGCCCCGGTCCACCTCCCTTGTACATAGCTCCTTGTGACAAAGTTCCCTGTTGAGGTTCTGGTCCCATTTCTGCCGGGGCTTTTGTCTTGTTCTCCACTTGTGCCGTCTCAGAACCCACTCACCTGCAGTGGTGTTCTTCTCGCTCTACCTACCCGAGGCCTGTCCCCAAATCCAGGATCCTCCTTGCCTATGGCTTGATTCAGGGGGTAAAGGGTATTTTAACTTTTTGGGGGTAGTTCCTGCTCTGGGTTAAATCTGATCCTCCAGAAGAACAAAGTGAAAGCTGCCTTTTGTTTGTTACTTTTTGAAGTTGAAATAAAGTTTACTAATTTTGACCAGAAGTGTGGCTGTTGAGTGCTTTATTAGGAGGCAGGAATACCCAGGCCCCTACTCCCTGCCTGGGCTGCTGTCCGTTTGTCGTGTTTTAGCTGATCCCCGCTAATGGGGCAGGGGCAGGAAAACGAGCACAGACAGTCCATTCACCGAACCAACAGCTACTTTGTGCCAGGCTTTGCTCTGTCCCGGCTTTGTGGTTGAACAGATAGATACAGGCCTTGTCCTGCATTAAAGCAATATTGACATAACATCTTTTTTAACCGATTTTACTGATTATCATAATAAGTAATTTAGAGAAGTACAGAAAGGTGCAGTACAGAAGCAGAAAAATTATTGCCCTTAACACCACCACCAGGAGGCATGTTTTCTTTGGGTATTTTTCCTACCTGTTTCTAATCAGTCTTTGTTTTGGCCTCAAACCAACAATGAGAAGATTATGGTTACTAGGATATGTTTTAAAGCTGAAGTTAAAGAACTTGGTGATAATTTGCTATTTTCAGTTGGCCATTTCATATTTTGTTCTATTAGTTCCTTTTTTTTTTTTTCATTTTGGCCATGTGGCTTGCAGGATCTCAGTTCCCTGACCAAGGATTGAACCCAGGCCCACGGCAATGAAAGCCCAGAATCCTAACCACTAGGCCACCAGGGAACTCCCTGAAATATTTCAAAGGATAGTTTAGAAAGTAACATGGGGACTTCCCTGGTCTTCCAGTGGGTAAGACTCTGTGCTCCCAATGCAGCGGGCCCAGGTTCAATCCCTGGTCAGGGAACTAGATCCTACAAGCATGCTGTGCAACTAAGAAGCCTGCACGCCACAACTAAGAAGTCTGCATGCTGCAACTAAAAGATCCCGCATGCCATGTGCTGCAACTAAGACCCAGCATGGCCAAAATAAATAAATAAAAATAAATATGAAAAAAAAGAAGAAACATGGCCAAGATCTATTAATTTATCACTAAGATTATAGGTGGTAGATACCATTTTGCAGTATTTAATCCAGATCTTAAATTGTTTTGAAAGAGATGACTTGTTTTTATAAAAGGGTATTATAAAAGATCCAAGCACGGTAGAAAAAAGAATAACATCTTCCCAATCCCCTGAATTACTGTTGGCAATTGGTGAACATAATTCCAGACAGCTCTTTCACCGTATAGAATGATAGAAGGTTAGATAGAAAGAAATGGCTTTTTTCCTTGTGATGAGAACTCAGGATTTACTTTTTTTGTTTTAAGGGGTTTTTTTTGGTTTTTTTTAAGTATTTATTTATTCGGTTGCATTGGGTCTTAGTTGTGGCAGGTGGGCTCCTTAGTTGTGGTATGTGAACTCTTAGTTGCGGCATGCACGAGGGATCTAGTTCCCCGACCAGGGATCGAACTCGGGGGCCCCCTGCATAAGGAGTGCTGAGTCTTAACCACTGCGCCACCAGGGAAGTCCCAGGATTTGCTTTTTCAACAACTTCCCAATATACTGTACAGCAGTGTTAACTATAGTCATCATGTTGTACATGACATCCCCAGTACTTATATTTATCTAACAACTGGAAGTTTGTACCTTTTGACAACCTTCATCTAATTCCTCCACCCCATGCCCCACCCCCATAACCACAAATCTGATTTCCTTTTGTATGAGTTTAGTTTGTGTTCTATTTGTTTTAGATTCCACATGTGAGATTATATAGTATTATTATTATAATTTTTTTTTTTTTTTTTTTTTTTTTGCGGTACACGGGCCTCTCACCGTTGTGGCCTCTCCCGCCACGGAGCACAGGCTCCGGACGCGCAGGCTCAGCGGCCATGGCTCATGGGCCTAGCCGCTCGGTGGCATGTGGGATCTTCCCGGACCGGGGCACGAACCCACGTCCCCTGCATCGGCAGGCGGACTCTCAACCACTGCGCCACCAGGGAAGCCCTATTATTATAATTTTTTGTCTGCACCATGCAGCATGAGGGATCCTAGTTCCCTGACCAGGGGGTCGAACCTGAGCCCCCCACAGTGGAAGCGTGGAGTCCCAACAATTGGACCCCCAGGGAAGTCCCTGTATAATATTTCTTTTTTCTCTGTTTGACTTATTTCATTTAGCATAATGCCCTGAAGGTCCATCCATCTTGTCACAAATGGCAATTAGGGAAGTGAAATCTGCCAGGGTGAGGCAAGCACAGTGCTCTCTGCAAGCGCAAAATTTAAGGGGCAACAAAAAAAATCACATAATCAAGATAAATAATATTTTAATGCAATATTTTAAAACTCAAAATTAATGTAAAAGTCCATGATGAATGAAATAGTAACAGTTTAAATTTAAAAAGGATCCAGATGAATGATTTTCCCCCGTTTGCCTCTGGCCCCGATGTGACTTGGCATGGCCCTGATCTTTGCAGGTGTAGTTCTGTGGTCTCACATCTCTTTCGAGGACTCACAAAGCCTTGTTTGCTTGTGTGTTTTACAACTTTAGATTGTGAGCTGCCCTTTTTCCTTGGAACTCTATCTGTGGGAGAACTTTGAGTCCTTGATCGAAGTGGCATACCTATAGAGAGAACGTGTATTTGCTTTCTCCTGGCGTGCGGCTGCACTAGCAACCTGGGAACCCTTTGCATTTTTTAAAAATTAATTAATTAATTTGGCTGCGTTGGGCCTTTGTTGCTGTGTGCGGGCTTTCTCTAGTTGCGGCGAGCGGGAGCTACTCTTTGTTGCAGTGCGCAGGCTTCTCATCGTGGTGGCTTCTCTTGTTGCAGAGCACAGGCTCTAGGCATGCGGGCTTCTGTGGTTGCAGCATGTAGGCTCTAGAGTGCAGGCTCAGTAGTTGTGGCACACGGACTTAGTTGCTCCGTGGCATGTGGGATCTTCCTCGACCAGGGCTCGAACCCGTGTTCCCTGAATTGGCAGGTGGATTCTTAACCACTGGGCCACCAGGGAAGTCCCCAGTTATGTACTCTTATCAATGTATTTTTTTTTTTTTTTTTTTTTTTTTTTTTTTTTTTTTTTTTTTTTGCGGTACGCGGGCCTCTCACTGTTGTGGCCTCTCCCGTTGCGGAGCACAGGCTCCGGACGCACAGGCTCAGCGGCCATGGCCCACGGGCCCAGCCGCTCCGCGGCATATGGGATCCTCCCGGATCGGGGCACGAACCCGTATCCCCTGCATCGGCAGGCGGACTCTCAACCACTGCGCCACCAGGGAGGCCCCTTATCAATGTATTTAAATGGCTCATCTGTAGTCTTCTTACCACTGCTTCCCTGCTGTCATCTTTTTTATTCATCTGTCTGGAATGTTTTTCAGAAAAGGCTCATAATTACCTCATTATAGTCCCTTAATCTTTTATTTTCAGACTATCTTCCTGTAGCCTTCAAAATTGAAGCACACCTTGGCTGGATATTTCTTTCCCTCACAATTTTGTGGACATTGCTTGATTTTTGTATTGGTTAGGTTCTCCAGAGGAACAGAACCAGTAGAATGAATAAATATATATAAATAAATTTATATATATATATAAATTCATAAACAGGTAAATTCATATATATATATATATATATATATATATATATGTATGTATGTATGTATGTATATATACTATGAGGAATTGACTCAAGGCTCAAGGATTATGGAAGCTGAGAATTCCCATGATCTGCCATCTACAAGCTGGAGACCCAAGAAAACCAGTGGTGTAATTCAGTCTGAAGGCCTGAAAAGATTAGATGAGATGTCACAGCTCAATCAAGTGAGGCTGGAAAGAAAAGGAGTGAATTTCTCCTTCCTCCATCTTTTGTTCTATTCAGACCTTTGATGGATTGGATGATGCCATCGGCTTTACTGAGTCTACCAATTCAAATGCTAATCTCATCAAGGACACCTTTACAGACACACTCAGAAATAATATTTAATCTGGGCACCCTGTGACCTGTCAAGTTGACACATAAGTTTAACCATGATCAGTCCACCCCTTTTCAATTTGTACCCATATGCACCTCTTTAAACCATACTTAATCTCCAAATAAAGACAATAACAAGATCATAATTCCATGATACAACTGTCATGTGTACAACTGAAAATACACTAACCCCTTCCCCAGAAGAAGAGGTGAAGTCCTTGAGTAGTGTTTAGTCTTCTTGATATGCCATAACTTAAATACTATGATGTAAAATTAACAATACTTAAATACTATGATAATATAAAGTCAATACATCTTATGTTACATGATAAGGGAATAAGAGAGGAAAGAAAACAAAGAGAGATACACATACACAAACATTCATAAAACAATGAGGAAATATTCATAACAGTTATAGTCCTCATTTCTGTAACTAGCCATGTGGTCATAGCTGGTATTTATAACTACATTCTTCTACTACCCATTCTGTATTCCCTTTGCCTTCAGCAAGCACCTCATCTGGTCATGGTTCTTCACTTGGTGGGGTGACCCAAACCTTCATTCTTGAAGGGGCTAGACCGTTACTAATTCTTCCTCTATTGGATTGTTGTCATTTTCCATTGACTTTAATTACAGGACATTGTAATACTAAGAGGTGCCCACACATATTCTTCCTTACCTCCATTGTGGATAGTAGTCCAATTTCTGCTTGGCAGTCAGGATCAATCACCCCAGCTAGCCAACACCATAACTCCATTCTTTGCCTGTTGAGTGAGAGGCATAAGATGCCCAAAGTGGCTGGGTGGCAGTCTTAACTTCCAGTTCAATGAAATCATTGTTGAGTCTCCCGGTGAAAGCATCCTTCCCTCTGGAACTAAGACCTCTAGGTCAGCAGAGCATAAAGTCATAGGAACAGGAAGCAAAAATGTTGCTGGTGAGTCGTTAGGGGTAATAGTGAGTGGTGCCACTCCCTTGATTCCTGGACCCATGAATCCTGGCTATCAGAGAATCAGCACCATATATCAAATGCTGATTCAGAGCAAGACAGCCTCCCAAAGAACCTTGCCCCAGCCCTGCAAGGTATTGCCACCTAGCTAGCACTGTAACTGAGTCTTCAGAAGGCCATTACATAGATCTTTCAAGCCAGTTGCTTCAGGGTGGTGTGGAATATGGCGAGACCAGTGAATTCCATGAGCATGGTCCTGTAGCCACACTTCTTTTGCTGTGAAGTGAGTTCTTTGATCAGAAGCAATGTGGTATGGACTACCATGACATGTGGATAAGTCCAGGGATGGTAGTTTTGGCAGAAGCATTGCATGCAACATTGCATTTTGCCAAACATATCCAGAGGGTCTGTTCCAGTAAGAGTAAAACACTGCCCCGCCCATTGTGGAAGCCATCCAGTGTCATCAACCTGACAGCATCTCTCTGTCACGGACACTTCAGGCACCATTGAATCTGCTGGATCCTGTGACCTGAAGGGCAGAGCAGCCTGCACAGCAGCCTGGACCTATCACACAGCCTTCTCTTGTTCTGGACCCCACCGAAAACTGCTTTTTGGATCACTCAGTAAACGGGCCAAAGTAACGTATCCAAATGAGGACTATATTGCCTCTAGAAGCCAAAGAAGCCCTCTAGGCATTGTGCCTCTTTCTTTGGATGTGGGGGGGACCAGATACAATGACTTATCCTTCACCTTAGAAGGGATATCTCAACATACTCCACACCCCCTGGACCCCCAGAAGGCCCCTGAATTTTAGTTGGATTTATTCCCCACCCTACAACACACAAATGTCTTACCAATAAGTCTAGAGGAGCTGCTGCTTCTCACTCACTAGGTCCATAATGTCACTAGATCATAATGTCATCACTGGTGTAGACCAGGGTGATAGCTTGTGGAAGGGAAAGGTGATCAAGATTCCTGCAAACTAAATTATGACATTGGGCTGGAGAGTTGATATATCCCGGAGGTAGGATAGTGAAGGTGTATTGCTGAGCTGAAAGCAAACTGCCTCTGGTGAGTCTTATGGACAGAGACCGAGAGAAAGGCGTTTGCTAGGTCAATAGCTTCATACCAGGTATCAGTGGATGTGTTAATTTACTTAAGCAATGAAATCGCATCTGGTCCAGCAGCTGCAATAGGCATCATCACCTGATGGTGGAATAGAATAGAGAGCCCAGATACTGACCCATGCATATGTGGAATTATGATGTATTACAGCAATGGAATGGCAGATCAGTGGGGAGAGGAGGAACTATTCAATTAATGAGGGAAAAAAAGACTGACCAAATGTGCAAAAAAGATAAAAGTGTATTCCTATCTCATTCTCAGAAACCAATCCCTGATGAATTAAATGTTGAAAGAAAAAATTTAAACAGGTAGTAAAAATAGAGTAACATTTTTTCTGAGGTTGGACTAATGAAATTTTTGTTAAATAAGAACCCCCCCCAAAAAAGTACTAATGCTAAAAAAAATTGATACATTTGAAAAAATTAAAATTACAAACAGCTATTCATCAAAAGACATCATGAATTGGATGAGGGCAGTCAAAAGGTACAAACTTCCAGTTATGAGATAAACAAGGGGAATTCCCTGGCTGTCCAGTGGTTGGGACTCAGGGCTTTCACTTCCGTGGCCCAGGTTCAATCCCTGGTCGGGGAACTAGCATCCTGAAAGCCTCACGGTGAGGCAAAAAACACACAAACAAACAAACAAAACATGTTCATAGAAGCAGTGCTTATAATAGCAAAAACATGGAAACAACTCAAGTTTCTGAGTTCTCATCACGAGGACAAATAAGTTTTTTTCTGTTTCTTTAATTTTGTATCTATATGAGATGATGAATGTTCACCAGACTTTTTTTTTTTTTTTTTGCGTTACGCGGGCCTCTCACTGTTGTGGCCTCTCCCGTTGCGGAGCACAGGCTCCAGATGTGCAGGCTCAGCAACCATGGCTCACGGGCCCAGCCGCTCCACGGCATGTGGGATCCTCGCGGACCGGGGCACGAACCCGTGTCCCCCGCATCGGCAGGCGGACTCTCAACCACTGCGCCACCAGGGAAGCCCTCACCAGACTTTTTTAATAATCATTTCATGATGCATGTAAGTCAAATCATTTTGTTGTACACCTTAAACTTACACAGTGCTGGATGTCAATTATATCTCAATAAAACTGGACGAAAAAAAGACACATCATGAATAAAGTAAAAAGAAGTAAGTTGCAAAACTGGGAAAAGAGGCTTGTAACATACAACTGACAGAGAATATATATTTTAAAAAATCTTCTAAAGATGAATAAGGAAAGAATAAACCACCAATATAAAAATGGGCAAAATACGTGAACAGGGATTTGGGAGTCAAACAACAAACAATGAAGAGATGTTCAACTTTCTTTGTAACTAGGGAAATTCAAATCAAAATGATAGTTAACTACTACTTTATACTCAATTGACGGGCAGAAATTTAAAAGTCTGATAATACCAAGTGTTGAGAGGATATGGATCCATAGTATCCACATGGCTCAAGGGAGGGATTATACATTTGTGCAAATTGTTTGGAAAACAGTTCGATGTTATTTTGCAAAGTTGGACATGACGTTCCCCAGGACCTGCATTCCAATCCTAGCTCTGTGCTCAGAGGAACTTTCCCTCGGGCCCCAGGAGGCACGTAGAATCATGTTCATAGAAGCAGTGTTTCTAATAGCAAAAACATGGAAACAACTCAAATGTCTAGAGGCAGGAGAATGAATATATCAATTGTGACACTCACAAAAGAGAAGTAGTTTGAACGCTAACATCATAGATGAATCTTAGCAATCTAATGTTAAATGAAGAATGTAATCTCAAAAGGTTACATGATTTTTTTTTATTGGCTTTTTAAAAAAAATTTATTTTTGGCTGCACTGGGTCTTCGTTGCTGCGCGCAGGCTTTCTCTAGTTGCAGCAAGCGGGGGCTACTCTTTGTTGCGGGGCACGGGCTTCTCATTGAGGTGGTACTTCTCTTGTTGCAGAGCATGGGCTCTAGGTGTGCGGGCTTCAGTAGTCGTGACATGCAGGCTCAGTAGTTGTGGCTCGTGGGCTCTAGAACTCAGGCTCAGTAGTTGTGGTGCACGGGTTTACTTGCTCCACGGCATGTGAGATCTTCCCTGACCAGGGCTCGAACCCATGTCCCCTGCATTGGCAGGTGGATTCTTAACCACTGTGCCGCCAGGGAAGTCCCAATATCTTTTTTTTTTTTTTTTTTGCGGTACGCAGGCCTCTCACTGTTGTGGCTTCTCCCATTGTGGAGCACAGGCTCCAGATTCGCAGGCTCAGCGGCCATGGCTCACGGGCCGAGCCACTCCGCAGCACGTGGGATCTTCCCAGACCGGGGCACGAACCCACGTCCCCTGCCTCGGCAGGAGGACTCTCAACCACTGCGCCACCAGGGAAGCCCCCACTATCATTTTTATTATGTTAAAATTTAACTAAAATTAAGCAATATTTTAGCGCTACACTTATATGTGATTAAATCAGCATTAAAAAGTGAGGGACCAGGGCTCCCCTGGTGGCGCAGTGGTTGAGAGTCCGCCTGCCGATGCAGGGGACGTGAGTTCGTGCCCCGGTCTGGGAAGATCCCACGTGCCGCGGAGTGGCTCGGCCCGTGAGCCATGGCCGCTGAGCCTGTGCGTCCGGAGCCTGTGCGTCCGGAGCCTGTGCTCCGCAACGGGAGAGGCCACAACAGTGAAAGGCCCGCATACAGCAAAAAATAATAATAATAATAAATGGTGAACCACATGAAACACCATTGGAACTTGAGAAGCAGAGGGATGACTAATGGGAAAGCCATGCCCCTGCCAGCTTGGCCCCTGACAGGTTGCCACACCTGCCACCTCACACTGACAATTTCCACGTCACTCACGGACCCTCTAAGGTTTGTCAATTCTGAATTACTATCATAAACTGACCAGGCTCTATTACCACACAGGATAATCATAAACCCAGTGAAATGCCCTACATTTCCTATGTTTACAATTACATTCGAGAACATGCTGTGAAGCCACCAAAAATTTAATTTTGTTTATTTTGTCTCAAAATTTCCAAAATTGCAACACCATACATGAATCCTAGTTGGAAGCAGAAAAAGAGAGTCTTTCAGGGTTCCAAGTGCCGGCTACAGTTTTAAATTTTCATCCCTGCCATATCTGAGTCTGGTTTCGATGCTTGCTTTGTCTCTTCAAACTGTTTTGAATTTTAGTATACCTTGTAAATTGTTGTTGAAAGCCAGAGAAGATGCACTGGGTAAAAGGAACTGTTATAAGTAGGCCTTCAGTGATGCGGCCTTGAGGTTTGCGGGAAGGGAAGCATTCTACAAGCCCTATGAGGAGGTCTCAATATTTTAGTGAGCCTGTGCACCTGGGCTGCAAACTTCACAGGTGTTTCTTAGCTTTTTCTTCCCTTGAAGTGGGAGGAGATCGTTAGAGGGGGCTGGGGTTGGGTATTTCCCTCCTCCCAGGTGGGTTAGGCTGTGGTAAAGTAGTTTCTCTTGAGAGCAGACCTTGTTAAGAGGAACAGAATGCTCTGGGTGAATTTCAAAATGGCTACTTTTCCCCTCCTCCTGCCAGAAGCAGAAGAAGATTTTCCTCTGATCTTCACTGTAAGGACCTGGTGGAACTCCTGGAGGTAAAACTCACAAAGAACAGACTACTCCCCCTAAGACTGAGCCCCCTGGAGTTTTTAACTCTCAGGTTTGTCCACACTGAGCCTCCAGCAATTCAAATGCTCGTTTGATTTTCCTACCCTGAGAGGGTTCTAGTGCAGGATTCTGTTCATGTGTTTCTGCTCTAGTAAGTTGTAATTCTTTGTATGTGCCTGCCTCTCCAATTTTGAGGGGAGGGAGGAAGCAGCGGTTTACCTTGTGACCCCAATTCTCTAATGGATCTAAGAAAAATTGTTGATTCAGTTTGGTCAGCTTTCTACTCCTTAGGATGGAGTGAAAACTTCCAAGCTCCTTACATGCCAGACAGGAAACTGAAAGTGTCTCTCTCTCTCTTTTTAAATAACAGCTTTATTGAGATATAATTAGTATACCACAAAATTCACTCTTTTAGATTGTAAAATTCAGTGGTTTATAGGATATTCACAAAGTTGTGCAATGCTCACCACTAATTTCAGAACATTTTCATCACTCCAAAAAGAAACCCCATTAGCAATTGCTCCCCATTCCTTCCTCTGCCCACCCCTAGACAACCACTACTTTCTGTCTCTATAGATTTGCCTATTCTTGGTATTTCATATAAATTGAATCAAAATATGTGGTGATTGGCTTCTTCTCTGTAGCATAATGTTTTCAAGTTTCATCCATATTGTAACACATATTAGTATTTCATTCATTTTTATGGTAGAATAATACTCCATTGTATGGCTATACCACATTTTATGTATCAGTTCATCAGTCAATGGACATTTTAGTTGTTTTCACTTTGGAGCTATAATGAATAATGCCAGATTTTTGTGTACAGATTTTTGTATGAACATGTTTTTGATTTTCTGGGATATATACCTGGGAGTGGAATTGTGGGGTCACGTGGAATTCTGTCTAACATTTTGAGGAACTATGCTTAGTGGTCATTTGTATATCTTCTTTAGAGAAATGTCTATTCAAATCCTTTGCCCATTTCTAAACTCGGTTGTCTTTTTATGGCTGGGTTGTAAGGATTCTTTATATATTCTGGATACAGTCTCATCAGATACATGATTTGCAAATCATGGGTTGTCTTTTCACTTTCTTGGTGGTATCCTTTGAAGCAAAAAAGTGTTTACTTTTGATGAAGTCCAATTTATCTAGTTTTTCTTTGACTTTTGTACTTTTGGTGTCATATCTCAGAAATCATTGCCTAATCCAAGGTCACAAAGATGTAGGCCTATGTTTTCTTTTTTGTTTGTTGATTGATTGAGGTACGCGGGCCTCTCACTGTTGTGTCCTCTCCCGCTGCAGAGCACAGGCTCTGGAGGCGCAGGCTCAGTGGCCATGGCTCATGGGCCCAGCCGCTCTGTGGCATGTGGGATCTTCCCGGACCAGGGCACAAACCCGTGTCCCCTGCATCGGCAGGCGGACTCTCAACCACTGCGCCACCAAGGAAGCCCTATTTATTTTTTATTGTTAAGTTGTTTTGGCTGCGTTGGGTCTTCGTTGTTGTGCACGGGCTTTTTCTAGTTGCGGCGAGTGGGGGCTACTCTTAGTTGTGGTGCACAGGCTTCTCATTGCGGTGTCTTCTCTTTTTGCAGAGCATGGACTCTAGGTGCAGGGTCTTCAGTAGTTGTGGCACACGGGCTTCAGTGGTTGTGGCTCGCAGGCTCTAGAGTTCAGGCTCAGTCATTGTGGAGCACGGGCTTAGTTCCTCCGCGGCATGTGGGATCTTCCTGGACCAGGGCTCGAACCAGCATCCCCTGCCTTGGCAGGCGGATTCTTAACCACTGTGCCACCAGGGAAGTCTTGTTTCTTCTACAAGTTTTATAGTTTCAGCTCATACATTTAGATATATGATCTATTTGGGGCTAACTTTTGTTACATGTGGCACTTCAGTTGTCTTAGCACCGTTTATTGAAAACAAATTTAATTGACTTGGCACCCTTATTAAAAATTGGTTGGCCATAAATGTAAGGTTTTACACCTTGCTAATTCTCACTCATTCTTAACATGTCAAATCACACTTACCTTCCTCAGTGGTGCCTTCCCTGACCATCTCCCCACTCTCTGTACCCAATTAGATAGGGCTTTTTTTTTTTTTGCGGTACGTGGGCCTCTCACTGTTGTGGCCTCTGGCCTCTCCCATTGCAGAGCACAGGCTCCGGACGCGCAGGCTCAGCGGCCATGGCTCACGGGCCTAGCTGCTCCGCGGCACGTGGGATCTTCGCGGACCGGGGCACGAACCTGTGTCCCCTGCATCGGTAGGCGGACTCTCAACCACTGCGCCACCAGGGAAGCCCTAGATAGGGCTTTTGTAATGTGATCCCCAAACCCCCATTCACAACCCTCTATATCTAATTATTTACCTACTTACTTGCTCCATGTCTGTCTCTGCAGATCCAAAATCCCTGAAGCCGCTGTAGCATTTGAGCACCCTGTACCTGGTCCCTACAGGACTCCCTGCAGCCCCCTGTTTTTTTTTCTTTTCTTTTTTTTTTTTTTTTTTTTGCAAGATCTTAGTTCCCCAATCAGGGATCGAACCCACGCCCTTGGCAGTGAAAGCTTGGAGTCCTAACCACTGGACTGCCAGGGAATTCCCCGCTGCAGCTCTTTCCAAGGAAGGTTTTCTCTGTGGTGTTGGTTTTGCCTGAAAAATCCCTTTCTAGGGTGACCAGGTCATCTCTATTTGTCTGACACTGAAATTCTGAGGTCCTATGAAACACCTCAATCCCAGACAATCTGGATGGTTTGTCACCCGACTGTTAGTGCTCCAGGACAGGCTTGGGGTAGGGGTCGGAGCGCTTCTTCCCAGGCCTGAGTCCTGGTCACACTCCTCGACTCTCCCCAGAGTCTGTGAGCCTGACTCCTCCTTCATGTCTGTAGGAAGCAGAGTCTGTGCTCCACCAACCAGGGGGGTTTCCTGGTGCCCCTACTGCCACTTCACTGCCACTTGTCAGGCTCCAAGCTCTGCAGGAGAAACGGGGTCAGGGAGGTAGAACTCCTTGCTCAGCGCCTCTGACAACTCTTGCTCTCTTGCGACAGCCTGGGCCAAGCCCAGAAGCAGAGGGTCTGCCAGGGGACAGAGCTTATCTGTCGGTTGTGGCGAGCAGGGGCTACTCTTCATTGTGGTGTGTGGGCTTCTCACTGTGGTGGCTTCTCTTGTTGCAGAGTGTGGGCTCTATGGTGCGCGGGATTCAGTAGTTGCAGCACATGGGCTCAGTAGTTGTGGCTCGCGGGCTCTAGAGAGCAGGCTCAGTAGTTGTGACACACGGGCTTAGTTGCTCCGCGGCATGTGGGATCTTCCTGGACCAGGGCTCGAACCTGTGTCCCCTGCATTAGCAGGCAGATTCTTAACCACTGTGCCACCAGGGAAGCCCCTGCATCATGTTTTAGATTCCACGTATAAGTGATATCATATGGTATTTGTCTTTCTCCTTCTGATTTAGTATGATAATCTCTAGTTGCATCCATGTTGCTGCAGATGGCATTATTTCACTGTTTTTTATGGCTGAGTAATATTCCATTGTGTATATGTACCACATCTTCTTTATCCATTCATCTGTCATGGACATTTAAGTTGTTTCCATGTCTTGGCTATTGTAAATAGTGCTGCTGTGAACATAAGGGTGCGTGTATATTTTTGAATTATAGTTTTCTCTGGATATATGCCCAGAAGTGGGACTGTTGGATCATACGGTAATTCTGTTTTTAGTTTTCTGAGGAAAATCCATAGTTTTCCACAGCAGCTGCACCAACTTACATTCCCGCCAACAGTATAAGAGGGTCCCTTTTCTCCACACCCTCTCCAGCAGGGGTCCCCCCCGCGCCCCGCCCCCCCGTTAGGAACCGGGCTGCACAGCAGGAGGTGAGCGGCAGGCGATTGAGCAAGCGAAGCTCCATCTGCCGCTTCCGATTGCTCTCATTACCGCCTGGCCCCGCCCCCCGCGCCGCCCCCACCAACCACCGTCCATGGAGAATTGTCTTCCACGAAACCAGTCCCTGGTGCCAAAAATGTTGGCGATAGCTGCTCTCCAGCATTTGTTATTTGTAGGCTTTTTAATGATGGCCGTTCTGAGGTATGGTCATCATTAAAAAGGCATTCTGGTGTGAGGTGATACCTCATTGTAGTTTTGATTTGCATTTCTCTAATAATGTTGAGCATCTTTTCATGTGCCTGTTGGCTTTCTGTATGTCTTCTTGGAGAAATGTCTATTTAGGTCTTCTACCCATTTTTGGATAGGGTTGTTCCTTTTTGTTGTTGTTGAGTTGTATGAGCTGTTTGTATACTTTGGAAATTAAGCCCTTGTGGGTCACATCATTTGCAAATATTTTCTCCCATTCGGTAGGTCATTTTTTCATTTTGTTTATGGTTTCCTTTGCTATGCAAAAACTTGTAAGTTTGATTAGGTCCTATTTGTTTATTTTTGTTTTTATTTCTATTGCTTTGGGAGACTGACCAGGAGGCCAATTCTTTACCCACCCTGCTAGGAGGATCTCAGGAGAAATTCCTCCTGGACTGATTTTTTTTTTTTGCGGTACGAGGGCCTCTCACTGCTGTGGTCTCTCCCGTTGCGGAGCACAGGCTCCGGATGCGCAGGCTCAGCGGCCATGGCTCACGGGCCCAGCCGCTCCGCGGCATGTGGGATCTTCCCGGACCGGGGCACGAACCCGTGTCCCCTGCATCGGCAGGTGGACTCTCAACCACTGCGCCACCAGGGAAGCCCCAGGACTGATATTAATACCAAGAGCAGGAGGAGTTTTCCTGAGCAACTGGTTGTTTGTTAATCTCAGAGACTCCTAGAATCATGTTATTGACTAAGTCACCCTTCCTACATCAGCTGCTGGGATATTTAAAGCAGATTTGTGGTCCTCTCCCCCAACACAAAGCAATTGGGGCATTGTGGTACCCATTTTATACTTGTTCCTGGCGTGTGATGGCCCCACCTTGCTTCTTCATTCCTCTTTCGCCTTCTTTGCTTCATTGAGGTAAAATTACATCCAGTGAAATGCACACATCTTATGCAGACAACTGGATGAGTTTTGACAACTCAAATGTTGACACCCATGTACCAACACCCAAAGCAAGAGACAGAGCATTTCAATCACCCAGGAAGTCCCCTTGTATTCCTTTACTGTCAACTCCTCACCTTGAAACTGTCCTTTCCCTGCTTTTAGTGTAGTCTCTTATTGTTTTTCAAGTAGTCTTTTAAATATCTTAAATTCTCTCTTGGAATGAGAAAGGGGATGAATAATGAGGATATTAAAGTGGTGGAGAGGTCCCGGCCCTGGCTCATTCCCTTACAAAGCTTACCTCCCACCTGGGAGAACGACACCCAAAGAGGACGCTTACATCCCACCATCTGAGGCCTTCTGACCACGTGCCGGGTTCCTGGCCAGGCCCTCCTTCCCTCTGCATAACTGGAAGCCCCTTCTGTATCTCACTACCCAGCCTGGGGGTGCTTCCCAGGACACTTCCTCATGGGTGACTCTTGCCTTTGTTCATTGTCCCTTTCCATCTCTGATCATCATGGATCCTCCCCTTCCTTCAACCCAGCCCCAAACTTAGTCATCACAGTTTATCCTACAAACCATTTTTTCTACGCGCCCATCACTGCACCGGGTGAGGAGGACACAAAGACAGAGCCTAGATGGTTCTGGCCCTCTGGTAAGTAAGGGGCTTGCTTACCCACATGTGGAAAAGTCACCTTACAATACAAGGCAGTATGTGACCTCAGAAAAGGAGAATCACCGTGAATTTACACGCATCAACCTCAGCGAGGCCCTCCACAGCAATCTAAGGTCCTCGAGTTTATTAAGCCATTCAAAAATATTTATTTTGGACTTCCCTGGTGGCGCAGTGGTTGAGAGTCCGCCTGCCGAGGCAGGGGACACGGGTTTGTGCCCCGGTCCGGGAGGATCCCACATGCATCGGAGCGGCTGGGCCCGTGAGCCATGGCCGCTGATCCTGTGCGTCCGGAGCCTGTGCTCCGCAACGGGAGAGGCCACAGCAGGGGGAGGCCCGCGTACCGCAAAAAAAAAAAAAAAAAAAATTATTTTATGTTTGCTGTATGCCAGGCACAGTTCTAGACACTTGGGGCACATCAGTAATTAAAACTGTTGAGGCCCCCTGCCCTTGGGGAGCTTGCATTGCAATGGGAGAAAACACATAATAAATGTAAGAAATAAGTAAATCAAGTAGGATGTGAGAAAGTAATCACTGCTATGGCAAAAAGGAAAAGGGCAAGATGAGGGACCAGGAATTTGGGACCAGGGCCAGATGCAGGAATAAATGAGGTGGTCAGGGTGGGCCTCATTGAGCAGAAGAGATTTGAGCAAAGACATGAAAAGGGGAGGGAGGAGATCTAGTGGGTATCTAGGGAAACCTCTTCTAGGCCAGTGGTTCTCAGGCCAGTGGTGTTTCCTCCCTCTTACCCAGCGGACTTTTGCCAACATGTGGAGACATTTTTGTCATCACAACTCTGTGTATGTGGAGGTGCTACTGGCATCTAGAAGGGAGAAGCTGTAAACATCCTACAATGCACAGGACAGCTCCCACGACAAAAACTTAGCCAAAGAGTCAATAGTGCCAAGGCCAAGAAGCTGGTCCAGTAGTGGGAACAGCTGGTGCAAAGGACCTGTGGCAGAAGCATGCCTGGTGCTCATGGAACTCTGGGAACCTCTGTGGCTGGAGGGAGGAGACAGGAGCCAAGGCTGGAGGGGGAAGGGCCAGCTGATGCAGGGCAGGGAGGCGAGTGATGATGATGTGAGCAGTCACTGCAGGGTTTGAAATGGAGGAGTGCTGTCATCTCGCTGAAGGTTTTAGAGGCTCCGGCAGGCTGCTCTGCTGAGAACAGGCTGTGGGACCGAGAGCCAGAGATCAACGCAGTGACCCTGAGAGCCAAGTTGGACTTTCTCCTCTTTCCTCCCCGTCCCCCATCCCTCCCCCTTTCACTCCCGGCTGAAGACCTCAGCCCTCAGAGAAAAAGCAGCAGCTGTGGATGGGACTCCCGCCCCTGCACCCTCTGCTCACCCTCCTTTCCCGGCACAGGGTACAGGCCAAGCCCCAGGCATGGGCCCAGGATTCCCCTCCGGTCCATCCCTTCAATGCGCAGGTGCGCTCCGGTATCTCCCATGTGAGAAACCAACCAACCAGCCCCAGAGGCAGAACTGTCCTGCAAGGCAGGAGACTCTGGAAGGGGGTCACCATCGAGTGCCAGCCTTCTGAACCGTTGAGTCCCTTTGTTATGAAAGATCCTAGGGGTTCCCACCACCTCACAGCGTGAATTCTTCTTGCCATGAGCAGGCATTCCTTTTCCAGATAAAACAGAAGGGGAGAATTTAAAACATTAACAAAAATGATCAAATCTATAAACACCCCCTCCCACTGGTCCTGGAGCCCTCGTTCAGCTACCATCCCCCACCCCATCCCTCTGCGGCCAAACCACATCTTCACCCACTGCAGTCTGGTTTCCGCCTCCCCAGCTCCACCAAAACTGCTCTAACCTCCATGTTGTTAAATCAACACAGCCGACCCCTCCCTGCTCCCTGACACTCCATCCTCCCCTCCTGCCCCTTTGGGGCTCCTCTTGCAGTCTTCTGGAGTTCCTCAGGGTTCAGCCAGCCTCTACTTCTCCTCTCCCCCTCCCCTTTCTCCCTGGGTGATCCCCTCCCACAGATTTCAATAGCATTTATTTAAAATATCATTTATACCCTCAGCCTGGCTCCAACCCGAAATACCCAAGCACTAGGCAGACTTCTCTGCTTGGACATTTCATGGGTACTTCAAACCTAACACGATCAGAATGGAATTCTTTGTCTCAGACCCGTTCCTCTCTGGAGGTCCCCATCTTGATGTATGGCACCCACATGCAGCCGGGTGCTTGAGCCATCCGAGCTGCCCTTGGGTCCTCCTCTCCTTCGGGACCATTTCCAAGTCACGTTGCTGTTCTGTTTTATGAATATGTCTCAAGGCCATGCGCGTCTCTCCCTTTCCACGCCTCCTCCTCGGTGCTAACTGCCATCCTCTTTCTCCTGGAGTCCCCAGCCAGCTCCCTGCCTCTTGTCCCTCCCTCCAATCTTTGCCACGTGATCTTTCTAAAGCAAAATCTCCTCCCTCCATGGCCTGAACCTGGTATAATGGCTTCCCTCTGCCCTTCAGATCAACTCCCAAATGAGTCCAGCCTCCCAGCCGGCTGCTGCCCCTCCCACACCATGTTCCGCCAGGTCTTCCCCACTCCTGGGCCTTCATCTGCCTTCTAGGGATGCTCTTCCCCTCCCAGGAGATATATTATTTATGTTAAAATATATTTTATAGGTTTAAAAAAAAATTTTAGGTGTTGTAAAATACACGTAACATATAATTCACTGTCTTAACCATTTTTAAGCGTACAGTTCAGTAGTGTCAAGGACACTCACATTGTTGTACAACCATCACTGCCATCCATCTCCAGAACTCTATCCATCTTGCAAAACTGAAATTCTGTACTCCTTAAACAATAACTCCCCATTCCCCCTTCCTCCCAGCCCTCGGCAACCACCATGCTACTTTCTGTCTCTATGATTTTCACCACGCTAGGTATCTCATATAAGTAGAATGATATAGTACTTGTCTTTTTGTGACTGGTTTATTTCATTTAGTGTAATGTCTTCAAGGTGCATCCGTGTTGTAGCATGTGTTAGAATGTCTTTCCTTTTAAAGGCCAAGTAATATTGTATGGATATAGCACATTTTGTTTATATATTCTTCTGTCCATGGACGTTTGGGTTGCTTCCGCCTTTTGGCTATTATGATTAATGCTGCTATGAACATCAGTGTCGAAATATCACTTCAAGATTCTGCTTTCAATTCTTTTGGGTATATACCCAGAAGTGGAATTGCCAGATCATATGATAATTCTATTTTTATTATTTGAGGAATGGCTATGCTATTTTTGATAGTGACCGTACCATTGTACATTCCCACCAACAGCAACACACAAGAGTTCCAAGTTCTCCACACTCTTCCCAACACCTGTTATTTTGTGGGCTTTTAAAATTTAATATTAGCCATCCTAACTGTTGTGGGGTGATATTTCATTGTGGTTTTGATTTGCATTTCCCTAATGACTAGAGGTGTTGAGCATCTTTTTATGTGCTTATTGGCCATTTTTAAAATCTTCTTTAGAGAAACGTCTATTCAAGTCCTTTGTCCATTTCTTAATCAAGTTTTTCTTTTGGAGGAGGTTGAAGGAGTTCTTTATAATGTATAACCCCTTATCAAATATGTGATTTGCAAATATTTCCTCCCACTCTGTGGGGTTGCCTCTTCACTCTATTGATGTATCTTTTGATGCACAGAAGTTGAATTTTTGCTATAGTCCAGTTTACTTATTTTTAGTCTTGTTGCCTGCGCTTTTGGTATCATATCCAAGAGATCATTGCCAAATCCAAAGTCATGAAGCTTTTCCCCTACGTTTTCTTCTAAGAGTTTTAGAGTTGTAGTTGGAAATACTCATAAACTTCTCTCTCCCTGGTTAACTCCAACTCAAATTTGCCTGCGTAAATGACCCCTCCCCAGGAGGCCTTATCTAATCCCAGCTGCCTTCCTGCTGCCCTGTGACATCCTCTCATGGCCCACATAGTACAACTTCCCCTTCGTGGCACTTTCCCCAGTGTAGCGAGATTTTTACTTGGTGGACGTTCATCATCTTAAAGGCAGGAGCCTCTTGTTCTCACTTCAGGACTAACACCCACCACAGCACTTGGTACCTAGTGGGCCTCTGTACATTTTTGTTGAATGAATGAATGAATGGCCAATGTTAAGTGAATGGGACAGAGGGTGAGCACGCAGGGAAGTTAAAGCTGGATGGCCAGAAAGAGGAGAGGTCTGATCCAGGAAGGCCAGGAAAAGATTGGAGAGGAGAGAAGTTCGGGAAGGCCTTCTAGCTGGAGGGAACAGCATATACTCAGAGGTGAGACTGAGCAAGGCCGCCAGACATGAGCAGGTGGCCAGACTGCCTGGAGCAGGGCCGTGTAGGCAGCTGTGGCCAAGGGGGCTGGGTGGGCCCGGCCTATACTGGGTACATGAGTCTGACCAGGAGAATGAGGGGAACCAGTGAGGAGATGGAACCACCCTGTGACATAATAAAATACTGTCACTAGAAGATTCTTTGGCAACAGGGTGAACGATGGGTGTGAGGGGAGGGGATGCTGGAGATACAAAGGCCAGTATGGAAAATTCTACTGGTTGAGAACCACACTGTCTGAGACCCAAGATCGTTGCTTAAGTGCTATGGTCTTTCCATCTTTTGCTAAACTCTTTGCTAAGAATATCCTGGGCAGAAATAACTGGTTGCTGCTCAGCCTCCCGGTGTGATCCTGTTTCCCGCACGAGTCATGCACGTGAGTTTGGCCATATACACACCTCATCTTTGTCCTTGTCATCTGCCATGCCTGCACTGCACAGCCGGACACACAGCAGCCCCTGAGCTGACAGGTCAGGCGAATGAATGCTTCAATCAGGCATTTTCTTTGCTCCCTGAGAAATGGGGCCTGCCCCTCCATTTCAGTTTAGGGGAGAAGACCGATATGTTTTCTCAAAATAATGCCTGGTCAGACAGACTACAGAGTATGTTCCTTGTATCCAACTACAATGTCCTCTTTGTATAATGAAAATTGCTTTGCACTCCTTGCATACAAGTGAGGGCTCAATAGCTATTTGATAGCGGTGAACAGAGAGCGGTACCTCAATAATTGTTAACTGATGAGCCCAAACATGACTTAAGTACATGCAAACAAACAAGCCTTAACCTCCACCAAAAGCCTAAGGACAAAGCTGCCACCAGCATGGGCATTTGGTGTCATTTGGCGGCCCGGGATCTGATCCTCTTGTCTGGGCAATTTCCTACCATATGCACATTGCTAGGAGGTGGAGCCATCCACCCTCGTTAGAGACCCTAAAGCCAGAGGTTCACTTTCCCAGCATCCCTTGCATCTGATGGGCGTCACATGACCCAGGCTGAGCCAGGTAGACCACTGCCCCTTCAGACTCTGGTTTGAGGGCTAGAGAAACAAAGCAACAAGAAGCACATCCATCCCAGGGCCAGCAGCAGCCTCCAGCGTCCAGGGCCAGTGGTGCTGGAGGTCCTGGCTGTGCGTGTGTCCTGCAGGGCCTGTGGCTGGCATACCCTCACCAGGCCAGATCTGCAGGGAGCTTTGGTCTGTGTCCATGCTGCGGCTCCCTTGACCTGGCTATCCAGGCTTCCTGGTGATTCTGGGAGCCTATGGCCTTCTGATAAACTGCTTTTCTGCTTATAAACACCAGAGATGGTTTTTATTGCTGAAAATGCTAACGGCTCAGCCACAGACAAGAACTTGGGGCAGAGGTGGAGGTCTTGTGTCCTGCTCGTCTGAGAGCCACGCATCAGCTCCAGGCCCAGGCTCTGCCCCAGGGACCCCTCCAGCAGAGCCTGAGCAGGACTCTGAAGCAGTGGGGTCAGAGGCTGTCCTAGCTCGAGGTGCCAGACCAGCAGCAGAAGCATAACCTTAAATGCAAATCCTCCTTCCCAGACCTACAGAATCAGAAATGCTGCTGGAGGATCTCCCTGGTGGTGCAGTGGTTAAGAATCCACCTGCCAATGCAGGGGACACACGTTCGAGCCCTGGTCCGGGAAGATCGATCCCACATGCCGCAGAGCAACAAAGCCCGTGCGCCACAACTACTGAGCCTGTACTCTAGAGCCCGCGTGCCACAACTACTGAAGCCCATGCGCCTAGAGCCCGTGCTCCGCAACAAGAGAAGCCACCACAATGAGAAGCCCACGCACCAAAACGAAAAGTAGCCCCTGCTCACTGCAGCTAGAGAAAGCCCACGCGCAGCAACGAAGACCCAACGCAGCCAAAAATAAATTAATTAATTTTTAAAAAAAAAGAAATGCTGCTGGAGGGGCCCAGCAAACCCTCTAGGTGGAGACACAGATGCACCCTAAAGTTTGCCGTAGAGCTTAAGGGAGGAGCCATGTGCAGCAGAAAAAGCAACAGACAGAAAGCAGAGACCAGGTTCTAGCCCTTGACTAGTTGGCTTTGTACTCATTTGCCTTACCTTTCTCAGTCTAGTTTTCTTTCATTCTTTCATCCATAAATTGGGGATCATGATATCACCACAGAGGTTTTTTGTGAGGATTAAATTAAGTAACACTGTACACATACAGTGCCAAGCATGGTGACGGTCCCACAGGAAATGGCAGCCATCACTGTTCAGACTGGTTGCAAGTAGTCCTCTTAGTGGACAGCTGTGCAAATTTGGGCTGGGCCCCTAGTGTCTCAGCCTCATTTTTTCCTCTGTAACATGCAGATAACAACCCTCACCTCCCAGGCTTGTCTGGAGAATCAAGGAAGATAAACTATGAAAGCAATGTTTTGTCCAAACTAAAACATGAGACTATGAAAACACAAAGTAAAACACAAACGTTCAAGAATATTCCACCTAGGGCTTCCCTGGTGGCGCAGTGGTTGAGAGTCCGCCTGCCGGTGCAGGGGACATGGGTTCGTGCCCCGGTCCGGGAGGATCCCACATGCCGTGGAGCGGCTGGGCCCGTGAGCCATGGCCGCTGAGCCTGTGCTCCACAACTGGAGAGGCCACAACAGTGAGAGGCCCGCGTACAACCAAAAAAAAAAAAAAAAAAAAAAAAAAAAAAAAAAAAAAAAAAAGAATATTCCACCTAGATACCAACACTAGGTGAGGTAGGGCTCACTTGTGGGCTTCTCATCAGGCCTGGGCTCTGACTGTGGGCGGGGGCTGCATTAGGCAGAGGGGACCCAGCAGTGAGCTGGCAAATATGGTCTCTGCCCTCGAAACTGCCCATAATTGAACTTCCAACTCATTCAGACCAGAGTAGACTGCTGCTCATATTTCTGCACTGAAACATTTATGTCAAGTTGTGTGTGTGTGTATATATATATATATATATATATATATATATATATATATATATACACACACACATATGTATATTTATACATATTCATACATGTATATAACTACAAAATTATCTCTCTTCCTATATTTATATCATATAAAACTTTATGTGTGTGTTAAATATGTGTGTGTATATGTAATCATATAGATTTGAATTAGATTTAAACTGAGGTAAGTTTTGAAAATGTACATTTTAAAAATATGTTGATAGGGCTTCCCTGGTGGCGCAGTGGTTGAGAGTCCGCCTGCCGATGCAGGGGACACGGGTTCATGCCCCAGTCCAGGAAGATCCCACATGCCACGGAGCGGCTGGGCCCGTGAGCCATGGCCGCTGGGCCTGCGCATCCGGAGCCGGTGCTCTGCAACGGGAGAGGCCGCAACAGTGAGAGGCCTGCGTACTGCAAAAAAAAAAAAAAAAGTTGATAATTCCCTCCTCATTGTATTCATTTATTTAGACTAGATGAGACATGCAAATGGGAATAAGAGTATATGACACAAATTCTCTCTCACTGCAGACTCGCACATACCCAGTTCCCCTTCTGCAGGGGAAACCCTGGCACCAGTTTTGTGTGTCTCCTTCCAGAAACATAGGCTGTGCATATGCAAGTTATATGTGCATCTGTCTGTGTGTGTGTGTCTGTGTACATGTGTGTTTTACATCTTTGCTCTTTTAACTTAACAGTATATAATAGAGCTTGTTCCTTAAATGGCTGCCTGTGTGCATTAGGTTTTGTCCACGATTTTTTGGCCACAAGCAATCATACAATGACAAAATACACTGCTTTAAAGATGCCATGATATGGCCCCAACTCTCCACTCTAGCGGCATTCCCCACACCCAGGCCTGATTTCTTTTCAGCCCATTCTCCCACTTGAGACTCAAAGACTTGGGTGGTTCATCCAAGGCCTTACCAAAGGCCCTAAGCCAGTGGAGCCCAGAATCCAGGTTTCCCATTTCCCAACCCATCTCCAGCCAAGGGGTTAATGGCTGTTGGCAGACAGGACGAGTGTATTTTTTTGATTGATTTGTGCATTTACATTTGCCTTCCCAAAAAGGTCTGAGGCGGCTGCCATTGAGGTATCGGACTTGTGTTTGTTGTTACTATTCTCGCCTGCTTGGAGAGAGGCCAGATGGTCTGAACCATCGCAGCCAAGCTAGAACTGAGTCAAGCTGCAGCACAGGGCCAAGGCTGAGGCAGGTGCCAAGGGCCAGGGGCCAAACTAGATTGATCACATTACCTGTCAGGTCAAGCACCAAGCACCATGCTGCCAACACAGCCAAGTCTGAGCTTCAGGCCACAGAGCCAGGCCAGGTAGGGGGGTCCAGTGCACACACCATCTGGGAGCCTGGCCCCCTCCCTGACATTCAGTACCATCTGGGTGGGGTCTTACTTTGAGGCAGATATGAAATGGATGGAGAGCTGAGGATAAAAGTAAAAACCTTGTAACCAGGAAACTCTGAAATAAAGAAGGTACAAAGTCAAAGCAGTAGATGACTGTCAGGTTAATGACTGCCCACCTAACCTTGGAAAGCTGATTCCTCTTCTCTACTCACCAAATCCTACCTGGTCTTCAAGGCCAGGTCCTCTTTCCTCTCCTCTGGGGAGTGAGTGATGGATCACGTGGGGAAAGAGGAGGTCACTGTGGAGACCCAAGTTTGAATTCTGGTACCTCCACTTCCTGGCAAAATCACTTATTCTTTCATTCAACAAATATTTATGGAGCGCCTACTATGTGTGAGGCATTAGCCGGGTTTGGGGAACAAAGACAAATAAATCACAGCCTGTGCACCCATGAAGCTGACAATAGAGGGTCACAGGAGCCAACAGATGATATCATGGTGGGAGGGTGTTGTGATCA
Organism: Hyperoodon ampullatus; assembly: GCF_949752795.1. Lineage (NCBI taxonomy): Eukaryota > Metazoa > Chordata > Mammalia > Artiodactyla > Ziphiidae > Hyperoodon > Hyperoodon ampullatus. The sequence goes on along the minus strand of NC_136932.1, from coordinate 39,061,779 downwards.
GGTGAGCACAGGCAGCTGGAACACAGAGCGAGGCCCTAACCAGGCAGAGGATGTGAAGGGACCTGAAAAGTGCAGGCAGAATCCTTTGGGGAATTCCCTGGGACCAACCAAGGAAAAGTAGCCATTTACTCAACAAATATATAAAGTGTCTACTGTGTGCCCGGCACCAAGCAAGGCACTGGAGATACAGTGATCCACAGCACAGACTCATGGAACTTCACACTCCAGTGAGGGGATAGACAGTAAATATAAATTGTGCTCAGTGCAATGATGGCAACACACAGCGTTGTGATCAAGAATAACATTGGGGGGGCCTCCCTGGTGGCGCAGTGGTTGAGAGTCCGCCTGCCGATGCAGGGGATACGGGTTCGTGCCCCGGTCTGGGAGGATCCCATATGCCGCGGAGCGGCTGGGCCCGTGAGCCATGGCTGCTGGGCCTGCGCATCCGGAGCCTGTGCTCCGCAACGGGAGAGGCCACGACAGTGAGAGGCCCGCATACCACAAAAAAAAAAAAAAAAAAAAAAAAAAAAAAAAAAAAAAAAAGAATAACATTGGGGTTGGGGAGGGGATACAAATGTGGGAGGGAGGATGAGGAAGAAACTTGCTGTGCTGGACCACACTTAAAGGTGTCATATGAATTTACTATATAATATTTATATGTCCTATCTGTGTCTGATAAAGGATCTAGAAGCAGTGATACTTCTAGAAGTACTGAGTTTACCCTGTGTTTAGATCTTGGTTTCTAATAGACCTCTCTGTGACGGGAAACAGAACTCCTTGAAGAGCTCCCAGGGTTGGTACAGAGGAAGTACAAAGGGTGCCTGGAAGAGAGAGGTGGGGAGGAGAAGAAGAAAGAGAAAGAGGAGGAGAAGGAGAAGAGGAAAAGGAGGAGGAAAACAAGAAGGAAGAGCTCAAAAACTGAAGAGGACACAGGAATCAAATGGAAAAATCTCCCACTGGATGAATCTGGAACAATATACATATTAAAATGGATAATGACTTAATAGATTATAATACATTATATAATACATGATCAATGAACACATGGCTATCCTAAAAATAAAAACAAATAATAAGTGGAGAAGAAGGGAAATTACAGTAGACTGTAATTAATAAATACAGAGGAAGAATTAGGAAATTCATGTCTTGAACCCAACATAGTAATAATTGATTCAGGCAAGAAACATTAAAGGATGTTAAAATCTTTAGGTAGACTTTTGTTGGAGAACAGGGTATTTACAGGGTCTCAAACGTCTTTCCACAGACTTTTTTTTTTTTTTTTTTGGCCATATGGCTTGCAGGATCTTAGTTCCCTGATCAGAGATCAAACCCATGGTCCCTGCAGTATAAATGTGGAGTCCTAACCACTGGACTGCCAGGGAATTCCCTCCACAGACTACTTATTCATCACAAAGGTGATAAAGGTAACTTTAGAGTGGAGAAGCCTGGCACAAGTGACCTTAACCAAGGGATCAAAGTTAACATCACCAGTAATGGGATGAATTATGTCCTGTGCCTCCTGATACGAGGCACCAAGAAGGACACACAGCATTTCTAGGCTTGCCTGTCAAAAATTTGCAACCTGATTTATTCATAAAACAAGAGCAACAACAAATAACCTAGGGGACATTATGTGATATTGTGATTTACGATAAGAAATATATATTTCATCTTTGTCCCCATTTCTGGCACAGAGCTCCTAAAACCCTTGGAATTTCCCAATTGATAAGAGCAATGGGAGTATCTTTTCTTTTAGTATTTGGTCTTTTGTCCTTGGTTTCTGAAATAATGCCAGGGCCATAAAAGTGAAAGGAGTGTCTTGTGTCATAACAAGTGTCATAACAAATCCCCTTCAATCACACCTGAGTTTATGTTAATGGGGTGACTTTTGGAAAGCCCCTAAGGATGGGGGCTGGTTGCCAGGGGAGCCAACCATGTGATTAGAGGGTTGGAATCTTCAATCCCAAACTTCCAGGGAGGGGAGAAGGACTAGAGATTGAGTTCAATCACCAATGGCCAATGATTTAATCAATCGTGTCCATGTAACAAAGTCTCCATAAAACCCCAAAAGGACCACGTTTACAGAGTTTCTGGGTTGATGAACATGTGGAGGTGCTGGGAGGGTGGCACGCCCCTTCCCACATAGCTTGCCCTGTGCACCTCTTCCATCTGGCTGTTCCTGAGTTGTATCCTTTTGTAATAAACTGGTAATCTAGTAAGTAAACTGTTTCTTTTATTTTTGGCTGCAGTGTGTGGCATGTGGGATCTTAGTTCCCTGACCATGGATCGAACCTGCGTCCCCTGCAGGGGAAGCACAGAGTCTTAACCACTGGACCACCAGGGAAGTCCAGTAAACTGTTTTCTTGAGTTCTGTGAGCCTCTCTAGCAAATTAATCAAACCTAAGGAAGAAGTGGTGGGAACGACTGATTCATAGCTGGTTGGTTAGAAACACAGTTATCAACCTGGACTTTCCCTTGGTGTCTTGTATGCGGGGAAGGGACAGTCTTATAGGACTGAGCCCTTAATCTGCAGGATCTGACACTATTTCCAGGTAGATGGCCCGGAATTGAGTTAAATTGTAGGACACTCAGCTGGTGTCGCAGAAACGCTTGATGTGTGGAAAAACCACACATCTGGCATCAGAAGTGATATGGTATTGTAGAAGTATTGAGGATAGAGGAGACACACAACAGGAAGTGAGTTTTTCCTTTATACCTTCTCTAAAACAACTGGCCCAGACACAAAAATATCAATGTCTTGAAAGACAAAGAAAGGCCGAGAAACTGTTCGCAATTACGAGAAGTCCCCTACATATGAACAAGTTCCATTCCGAGAGTGCGTTCGTAAGTCCAATTTGTTGGTAAGTCCAACAAAGTTAACCTAGGTATACAACTAACACAATCAGCTATATAGTACTGTACTGTAATAGGTTTATAATACTTTTCACACAAATAATACATAAAAAACGAACACAAAAAATAAAGAAAACATTTTTTTTTTTTTTTTCGGTACGCGGGCCTCTCACTGTTGTGGTCTCTCCCGTTGCGGAGCACAGGCTCCGGATGCGCAGGCTCAGCGGCCATGGCTCACGGGCCCAGCCGCTCCGCGGCACATGGGATCCTCCCAGACCGGGGCACGAACCCGTATCCCCTGCATCGGCAGGCGGACTCTCAACCACTGCGCCACCAGGGAGGCCCAGAAAACATTTTTAATCTTACAGTGCAGTACCTTGAAAAGCACAGTAGTACAGTATGACAGCTAACATACAGGGGCTGGCATCAAGTGAACAGGCAAGAAGAGTTACTGACTGGAGGAGGGAGAGGAGGTGGGAGATGGTAGAGCTGAAGGGTCGTCAGCAATAGGAGACGGAGGGCAAGCTGCAGTTTCACTCATGCCTGACGTTGAAGGCACAGCGTCTGGTTCCTTGCTGGAACCAGATGCATGTTCACACCTTTGAAAGTTCACAACTTGAAGATTCGTATGTAAGGGACTTACTGTAAAGGCGCCTACAAAGGCATAAGAGTGTGACCTGTGATCCTGGATTGGAAGACACAATTGCTATAATGGACATTATTGGGATAATTGGGGAAATTTAAATATAGATTGTATACTAGATAATGGTGTTGTATAGATATTAAGTATCTAGATTTGATATTTATATTATAGTTAGATAAGAGAAAAATCCTGTTCTTAGGAGATCCAATGCTGAAGTATGTAGGGTAAAAGGTCATGATGTCTGCCACTTACTCTCACATATTTCAATAGTAATAATAAGAAGAAGAAGAAGGAGAAAGTATATTCATGTATATATATGTAAAATATATGTGAAGGGCTTCCCTGGTGGCGCAGTGGTTGAAAGTCCGCCTGCCGATGCAGGGGACGCGGGTTTGTGCCCCGGTCCGGGAAGATCCCACATGCTGCAGGGTGGCTGGGCCCGTGAGCCATGGCCACTGAGCCTGTGCATCCGGAGCCTGTGCTCCACAACGGGAGAGGCCACAACAGTGAGAGGCCCACATACCGCAAAAAAAAAAAAAGTGTATATATATATATATATATATATATATATATATGTGTGTGTGTGTGTGTGTGTGTGTGTGTGTGTGTGTGTGAAAAGAAAGACAAAGCAAATGTGGAAAAAAGTTGACTATTGGTGAATACAGGGGGAAGGTCTAAGGGTGTTCATTGTATTATACTTCAACTTTTCTGCAGGTTTAAAATTGTTCAAAATAAAATTTAAAATAAAAAGCTAAAAACATTTCCAGTTGAAAATACTTTGGGACTTCCCTGGTGGTGCAGTGGTTAAGAATCAGTCTGCCAATGCAGGGGACATGGGTTCGATCCCAGGTCCGGGAAGATCCCCTGGGCCTTGGAGCAACTAAGCCTGTGCTCCACAACTACTGAGTCCACGTGCCACAACTACTGAAGCCCATGTGCCTAGAGCCCGTGATCCTCAACAAGAGAAGCCACTGCAATGAGAAGCCTGTACACCACAACGAAGGGTACCCCCCGCACGCCACAACTAGAGAAAGCCTGTGTGCAGCAATGAAGACCTAACGCAGCCAAAAATAAATTAAAAATAAATAAATTTTAAAAAATAATAAAGAATAAAAAGCTAAAAACATTCCCAATTTAAAATACTTTGGACTGTATTCAGTGATCAAGTGTGAAATTTCTGTATCAACTCCATTTGTGATACCAAGTTTGGTAAAATAATGAATGAACCAATTTAAAGATAGTGCATTTATCTTCCTTAAAATGACTAATGAAGGAAATGAGAAGCCAGAGGGGTAGAGGCCAGGGAAAAAGGGTTTCAAAATGAGACTGAAAAACAGTCAAAGATGTTGCAAAGAAGTAAGATGTGCGCTACGGTGTATCTGCTGGGTTGAGTAAAGGGGACTTTGGTGGAGCATCTGGTCAGCCGGGGAGTGGGAGGGAGGGCCAGGGAGTCATCAGTGAAGGGATGGTTGTGAAAGCCTGGGGAAGGATGGGGATGTGGAGTACGAGTAGAGGATTTCAGTTGTTTTATTAATTGATTGAGGGAATTCCCTGGCAGTCCAGTGGTTAGGACTCCACACTTCCACTGCAGGGACCACAGGTTCAATCCTTGGACGGGGAACTAAGATCCCGCAAGCCTCAAGACGTTGACAAAAACAGGCAAAAAAAAAGTTGATTGAAGTTTTGAGCTTCCGAATTTTGACAAAAAGTGTGTGTGGTGGTGACTTGGGAGGGTGGTGATAAACAGCTAGTCCTCTTCTAGGCTTGCTACCGACTCCAGTTGCCTGGGATTGTCCCAGGTTTAGCACTGAAAGTCCCTCATCCTGGGAACCTTCCCAGTTGGGATGGTTACTGTCCACTCCCAGGTTGCTCCCACCGACATTAACTGGTCACTGCCAGCCTGGGAGGTTACATTATATTTATTCGTTCAACAAGCTTTTGCTGGCGGTGGAAATATGATGGCCAGCAAAGCAGACACAGCCCCGACCCTTATAGACCACGAGAAATTCCTTCTTTGCATTGAAGTGGTATTAATCAAACTGGGCCTCTTTTAAAAAAAATCTTATTTTCCCTCATTATAATGGTAGAAAAATTGAGAAGAAAAGTGTACAAAGGCAGAGAAAAAAAATCGCACTGGCAGATTTCCTTTCAGTATTTTTCCTACACATTTCCCCAGTCACTTCCTATCAGTGTCCAAAAAAATGCAAGTTAATTTTAATTTTGGCCGCAAACCAAGAATAAAAAGGTTAAGTGCATTGAATTAATTTTTCAAGCCAAAGTTAAAGGCTCTGAGGATGATCTGCTGTCTCCAAGGGTCCAATCCCTGTTTTTTTCCACTAGCAGGTGTGATCACAGGCCTGGCAGAGGCGGGTAATGACTTTCCCTCCTCAGCAAGGCTTCCTGCTTTGCAATTTTTTTTTCTTTTTACAAATTGAAATGCTGCATTCATTTGATAACGAATCAAGTAGAACAGAGGAGATCATGGTGAAAAACAACAGTGCCTCACCCCTTCCCATCCTGTTCCACCCAACACCCTCCTGTGACCTAGAGGCAACCCCATTTTTTTTTTTATCGACATAAATGAAACAGCCAATTTTATTCAAATTCTCCAAAATTTATGCTCAATATGTTAATTGTTTCTAAAATGTTTCACCTTTGTATAATGGTTTTATTATTTCATCTTTCTTTTATAGTTTTTTCATTTTTTCTGTACAGTTCTTCAGTAGAAGCCCGCGTCCTGAGTTGCCCAGTTAGGAGCCTCTGACCTACTATTCTGATTAAGTTTCTTCTCAATATTCATGGCCAACATCTGGCTTCTAAATGAAAGGCTTTTGGTCTTTTCAATCACTTGCTGATAGGGTGAGACTGCACTGTTACCCATAACCACATGACCTAATTTAGAATCAATCTTGGCATCCAGTCTTGAATTTCTAATCAAATTTACAATCCACCTTTCAGCTTCTTCTGGAGTCATGTTCAGTTTATCTGCCAACATGTTTATGCTGCTACATTGATGGATGCGACAAAATGTCCAAATACGAAGAGACAGGCATTTTCAATGAAATCCTCAAGACAAGCAACCAAGAAGAAATCATTCACTAGCACTGATTCACATTCCCTTAGCTTTTTCTGAGCCCCATCAAAGTCAAAGTTAACATATAAACATTCAACAGACTCTGTAATTGGGTTTTTATATGTGTAAGACTCCTGTTGAATAACTTTGACCAGATCTTTTAGCACCTGCCGGCGTTTTCAGACATCTTTGTTTGTTATGACTGCTGTGGTCAAATAGCGGAGAATATGTGGACACGTTGTCTGAATTGTGTTAAGATACGGTGGCTGGTAAAGGAAGAGATCAATAATGTTATCACACCCTTTAGGGTGATTGCAGAAAACAGAGACGAATGAATGAGCCACATTCGCTGCTGAAGAGATTGAAGTGGAGAACTCACAGAATTATTATCTATGGTCTCTTTTAGTGGTGTATGGTCTTCCATGGCTGCATCCCAATTCTGCATTAAGATTTCAGAGGCCAGTTTTCCCCAGAGTGAACTCAAAGCATTTCTATCCGTTGCTGGAACCAACACTTAAAGAAGTAAAGATGTTCTGCTGCTCCAGAGTAATTTCCACATTCATACTGGAATTTTGCATATCTGTAGAGTGTATCTAAATATTTCTGCCTAAAACCATGCTTGTCTGCCAGGTAGTCAAACAGCATCTGACCATCCCTGGTTGACTGCATTTGAGGCAACCCCTTTTAATGGTTTCTGTTTTTATTTCTTTTGGAAGTTGTTTCCAAAAATCCTAGCTCAAATGCCAGTACTTTATTTTTTTATATATCAATTTTAGTGAATGTTGAGTTTCCAATATAAAACATGAGGCGTTTAACTCATTTACCCTCCCTCTCCCTCTCTTCTTCCCAATGATGACTATTTATTTTATTTTTTTGGTTTTTATATTAATTATTTTAGTTCCATCTACTTTCCTCAGCATCTCTAGCAAGAGATGCCAGCTTGTAACTCCTCTTTCTCTCCTCACTTCCACATGCAAACTTCTCTCAGTTTCACATTTATTGTACAAAGTCAAGATTTGGGGCATGTACAATTGTTCCTGCAGCCACAACAAGTCTTCTTGATTTTTCGATGTTGACTCCAAAGGTTAAGATCCAATGAACAGTCTTGACATTATGAGGGCCTTGTGAATACTGGTCACACTCAAACAGTGGGCTGGAACCCTGTGCCCCCTGCAGTAGAAGCACGGGGTCTTAACCATTGGACCACCAGGGAAGTCCCAGGATTACACTTTCTATTCAATGCACTCAATCCCACAACCCAGGATAATGTTTCAAGCATTAAGGTCATTGATTAATACTATGTCAATTAAATACCATCATGTCATATTATAACTTGCCTATCATTTAAACTATTATTTATTTTGGCTGCGCCAGGTCTGAGTTGCAGCACGCGGGATCTTCCTTGCGGCATGTGGGATCTTTTATTTTACTTGTGCCATGCGGACTTCTCAGTTGGCCCACAGACTTCTTAGCTGGGGCATACGGACTCTTCGTTGCAGCATGCATGTGGGATCTAGTTCCCCAACCAGGGATCGAACCTGGGCCCCCTGCATTGGGAGTGTGAAGTCTTACCCACTGCACCACAAGGGAAGTCCCTTGCCTATTATTTAAATCAAGAATTTCTTCTTCAGTTTTGGAATTTTCCTAGAGACTCTGATGGCTTTTCTTTCTTCTTGTACTCCTTACCTATAGCATGTCTTTTTTTCCCCGAGTTATTGTTCATACCATTTATACAACTCAAGCCACATTTTTGCTTCCTCCTCCAGTTAGAACCCATTACTCCCTAAGTCATCATCCTTCATTCCCTGATCTTTGGGCTTAGATCCACTGTTTCCTGTATATTATTTTGTCTTCTTTCTGGTTTGCTACCACATTTTCTGGAATACATCCTCAATTTTCTAGAAAAGTGTGTGTGGAAGCCAACTTTGTGTGTCAGAACAAGTCTTTATCTGTTTGACCAGATATAGAATTCTAGGTAGAAATTCTTTTCTCTCAAAATTGTGCAGGCATGTCTCCATCCAGTCTTCTAGGATTCAGTGGTATTGACGCAAAGTCTGTAGCCATTTTGATTCTTGTTCCTTTGGAGAGGAATAGTTTTTCTCTTTAGAAACTTTTAACATCTTCCCTTTATTCCTGACATTCTGAAATTTCATGAGGAAGTATCTAGATATGGATAATTTTTCATTCATCATCTTGAGCATACAATAAACCCTTTCAGAATGAAGACATGACTTTTTCTGGAAGTTATCTCTTATTTTTTTCTAAGATAGTTTCCTTCCTTTCAATTTATTCATTATTATTTTCTGGGGTTCCTAATAACTGTATGATCCTTCTGGATTGGTCCTCTGTGTTTGCTATCTTTTCTCCGATTCCATTTTTCCTCATTTTTAAAATAAATTTATTTATTTATATTTTTGGCTGCGTTGGGTCTTTGTTGCTATGTGCGGGCTTTCTCTAGTTGTGGCGAGCAGGGGCTACTCTTCGTTGCGGTGCGTGGGCTTCTCATTGCAATGGCTTCTCTTAGTTGCAGAGCACGGGCTCTAGGTGTGTGGGCTTCAGTAGTTGTGGCACACGGCATCAGTAGTTGTGGCTTACAGGCTCAGTAGTTGTGGTACACGGGCTTAGGTGCTCCAAGACACGTGGGATCTTCCCAGACCAGGGCTCGAACCCATGTCTCCCGCATTGGCAGGTGGATTCTTAACCACTGCGCCACCAGGGAAGTCCCCCATTTTTCCTCTTTTTATTCTATATTTTTAGAGATTTTTTTTCTTAACTCTATGTTGTAATCCTTCTATTCAACATTTATTTTTGCAACCACATTTTTAGTCTCTGCAAAATAATTTTTGTTCTCTGATTGTTCCTCTCTCATACAACATCCTGTTCTTGCTTTATGGATGTTTTGTCTTCTTGAATCTCCAAGTATATTAGATAGTTCTCTTTGTACTATGAATTATCCCTGTTTTCTCCAGTGTCAGTTTTTTTGTTTGCTTATTTTGGCCTTTCTTTGCATGCTACTGGTTCTCCCATATGCATGTAGATCCTTGGTAATATTTAATAAAGAACTACCTAGGTATCCTGGATTTCCTCTGCTGGTATATAAATTATACTCTTTCTCCTCTAGGTTTTTCCCTGGTGGAACTTTGGCCTAGAAATTCTTTGTGCATCAAGATAGGACATATCAACTGAAAGGCTTCAACTGGGGTAGGGAAGGTTGATGGTCAACTGTCAGGCAGTGGGCCACCCCAAATGCTAGAATGAGAAACACTTATTCTGAACCTCCAACATTCATACCAGAAGCATTAACTTCCCTCAGACAATTGATTCCATTTCTTTGGAGACAAGATGTCTGACATTTTGTCTGAGGGAAAATGCCTTCTGGTGAGGAAGGGAAGTAGAGTTATAACTGATGCTGGTGGCCTGTCTTCCAGGCCTTCAATCAATTCTGGGTTTTCAGTCCCCCTTCTCCCACTTTCCTTTGCCTGTTGGCCAAGAACGTGGCCTCTCCTTGGCAGCCTAAGCAGCCAGCCTTGGCTGGACACCCCCTCCATCTTGGCTCTCTTTCCTTTTGATACTGTCTGCTTTGATTTCAATGGGATCTGAGGGGAGATTGGTGATGAGGAGTATGCCTGACCTGGGATCAGAAATCCTGTTTTATTTCCTAATTGTTCCACACGTCCAATACCCAGACTGACAGAGGCCCACGGTAATGGCTCACTCATCAAGCTCAGTGAAAATCAAAGAACTATTTAATGAATATCCGGGTCATCTCTAAACACAAGGCTCGCATGTTCATCTCAGGGCTCTGGCCTCAGAGCTGAGGAGAGAGTGGGTAAACTGAGGAAGGAAACCGAATTACTTCAAGAAAACACAAGCACTGCCTTTATGTGGGTCAGGCTTTTCCAGCTGGAGGTCTCTCTGGTCACCTGAAGGAAGGGGGCTTGTGCAGGAACAGATCCCCGTGGCTGACAAAACCAAGACCTTCCTCAGCTCGAGGCCTGGTGGGAAGAGCCAGCCACCCTCAGGAGTGCACACAAATTCCTCAGATTTTCTTCAGTTCCTCACCTTGGCTCAGACAATGGTGTCTGGTACCAATTTGCATCTTGCTATTCTTTCCTTGACTTTTTCCAACTCTTGCCCAATAACCTCAGATAATCCCTTTTCACTCTGTCATCCCTTTCTTCATCTCATTTGTATGCACCCAGAAAACCCTAATCACACCTATTAAGCACAGAATAATGACAGAGAAAACCTTGCTTCAAGGGAAAAAGGAAAGTCACAAGTTTGAAGTAAAATTAAATTTAAATCAGTGTCATTAAGTGATATAAATCCTGAAAATGACCAGAATTCCTTCTGGGCTTTCCACCAAAGCCTCCTGGGCTTCTTCCTTCTTCCTGTATTAAATGTGAACCACTAGAATCCCCAATAAAGATCTGTCCGTTCCTTCATTCATTAAATATTTATTGAGTGCTCCCTGTTTGCCTGATACTTCGCTAGTCACCAAGTATAAACAGAGAAGAAGACATATGTCGTCCCTGTCCCCTTGGGGCTTTCAGTTCAATCAACCAACAAATGTTTATTAAGCATCTATTATGTAGGTTGAGAACTGAAACCAGGGATACTCATTCAGCTTAACATTGATTAAAAAAAAATTTTTTTTGTATTATTTATTTTTGGCTGCGTTGCGTCTTTGTTGCTGCACGCAGGCTTTCTCTAGTTGTGGCAAGCGGGCTTCTCATTGCGATGGCTTCTCTTTGTTGCAGAGCATGGGCTCCAGGCACACGGGCTTCAGTAGCTGTAGCACATGGGCTTAGTAGTTGTGTCTCGCGGGCTCTAGAGCGCAGGCTCAGTAGTTGTGGTGCACGGGCTTAGTTGCTCCGTGGCATGTGGGATCTTCCTGGGCCAGGACTCGAACCCATGTCCCCTGCATTGGCAGGTGGATTCTTAACCACTGCGCTACCAGGGAAGTCCCTTAACATTGATATTAACATGACTATTCCACTGCCTTCATTGGCATAACATTTTTCCAAGAGACTTGCCCAGAAAGATGAATGTTGCAAATTAACTTTATTGCTTATTTATTGCCGACAGTTTGCACCCTAAGACTGTTTGAACCCCTCACCTCAAAATCCTCATTATTCTGTGTTCATTTTAAACTATCACGCCATGACCCTTCCCCAACCCTAATCAACCCCTGCTCCTACCCCATCATGGAAAGACTCTCTCCCTTTAAATGAGATTTCAGAGTCTCAGTAAATGTCATGGCCTTACTCATCTCCCTGTGAAGTGTTGTCAGACTGTCAAGGGGTAAGCAATAAACCTGGCTTTATCTTGTCAATAAAGAGATATCTTTATCTTGTCAAAAAGATATCATCAGGGCTTCCCTGGTGGCGCAGTGGTTGACAGTCCGCCTGCCTATGCAGGGGACATGGGTCCGGGAAGATCCCACGTGCCGCGGAGCGGCTGGGCCCGTGAGCCATGGCTGCTGAGCCTGCACGTCCGGAGCCTGTGCTCTGCAATGGGAGAGGCCACAACAGTGAGAGGCCCGCGTACCGCAAAAAAAAAAAAAAAAAAAAAGATATCACGAGGTTGCTCTCGTGATATCTGGGGAGCCAGCATTTGACAAGGTGCTGGGAGCACAGTAGTGACTGATGTCCTCATAGAGTTTACATTCTAGAGATAGACGATAAGCAGATAAACCAGGAAATATGTAATTTGTATTTTACAATGTAGTTGGAGAGATAGTAGCCAAACAGATCATTACAAATTACAAACAGATCATTACAAAATAACTAAGAAGGAAATAAAGAATAGAGAACGGGGGAAGTTGGGAACCTAATTTTAAAAGATGATCTAGAAAACTCTCTTTGAAGTGACTTGAACCAGGGGTGAGGGTGGTCTGAGTGTTCCAAGTAAGGGGAATAACTGGTGTTGAGACCCTGAAGCAGGAAGGTGGTTCAGAAAGGTTCCATAATGGAAAAGAAACCAAGTCAGGAGGGCAGCGGGGGAGTGGGCAGGACTGAGCAGAGGGGGAAGGAAGAAGGGTCTCCACATCCTTACCTTGTTCAGAACCACTGCTTTACCTTGTTGTTTAACTATGACTTTTGCAACAGAATTTTTTTCTAATACAGTACTTTTCTTTGCAAATATGCAGAGGTGAACACTGCATAGTTTAAATGAACTTTGGAGGGTCTTACCGTTTACAAAAGTGTATTCATGGCAAAAAGGGTCCAGCTTTTATGAAATTCAACTGAGTAAATTTGAAGGTCTAGTTGGCTTTATTCAACATTCACGAATCGGGCAGCATCTCATTTAACATGCAGAAAGGCCTCTGAGGAGTTGAACCAAATGGATCTTTTATAGGGCCAAGGCATTTATTAGCAAAAGAAAAGAAAGGATTGTTTCAGGCAAGGTCCCCTTGCCTTTGGGGCCAGGAAGTCTTTTGGAGGCTACCTCACTAGAGTGGATCAGGAAATTCCAGACTGATTGGTTGAAAACTCAACTCCTGGGAGAGGCTGTAACTGCAATTAGGTTAGGTATTACGTTTTGGTTTTGCAACGTGGCTTAGCGCCACGTTAAATTTAAAGAGTTCTTGTAGCTCCAGTTGAGCTCAGGTTAGCCCTATTATTTGTTTAAGTGGCTTCTGTGTTTCTAGAGAAGTGCATTTGGGGAACACACTTGGCGGGGTTGGGGGGGCGATGTTTCTGGCACACAGGTCTAGAAGCTTGCTCTCCCCAGCTGCATGACCCCAGGCTTTAAATCAACTACCAATTGATTTGCTAAAAGAAGTGAAAACCCAACCCGCGCTAATGGATGCCCTCAGGCTCTTTCCGTCCTTTGCAGGAAAGAATTGTCTTTCGTGCCGCTGCTAAAATCCAAATGCGCCTTGGCCTCTGACCGTGTTGACTGAGGGATTGCCTAGTTACCTTGGTCTGGCGGCCTAAATTAGCAATCTCGCTTGGGCAGGACTAGACCTGCAGGAGCTGCAGTGCTGTCGCCCCGGCCACCCGTACACAGCCCGAGTGGAGTTTCTGCTCCTTTCAGTCCTCGCTCCCTCTCTCCCGCCGGCCGGCCGCGTGGAGGGCGCTCAGCCGCACACCCCATCTCGCCCACTGCACACTCACACAAACACTGCCCCGCTTTTCCACGCCCGGGCGGTGCGTGCCCCCCGGCAGGGACTCGCTCTGTGGTCTGCACGCGGAGCGGCGCGCGCCCCGCTCCGTGCACTGCTCTCGGCCGGGCTCGGAGTTTAATCTCACACACACACAGTGTCCGGCTTCCTGTCCTCATCACCCCCCCACCTCCCGCCCCGTTTCCCTGGCCCCTCCCTCTCTCCAGCCCGATCCGCCCGCCGGCTCCCCCTCCCCCGATCCCTCGGGTCCCGGGATGGGGGGGCGGTGAGGCAGGCACAGCCCCCCGCCCCCATGGCCGCCCGTCGGAGCCAGAGGCGGAGGGGGCGCCGGGGGGAGCCGGGCACCGCCCTGCTGGTCCCGCTCGTGCTGGGCCTGGGCCTGGCGCTGGCCTGCCTTGGCCTCCTGCTGGCCGTGGTCAGCCTGGGGAGCCGGGCATCGCTGTCTGCCCAGGTGAGGCCCGCCTGCACACCCCTCCCTGGGTAGAGCAGGAGCGGACTCTGCCGAGCAGCTGATGGGGCCGGGTGGGCCGAGGGCAGGGGGCCAGGAAGATGGGTGGAGGGTGAGATGTCAGGTGGAGAAGGACAGGGTGACGCTGCCTCCTTCCCAGCAGGAGCCTTCCCAGGGGGAGCTGGTGGCAGAGGAGGACCCCGACCCGCTGGTGAGTGGGGGTGGGTGCTGGCCTCGGGCTGCTGGGCATGGGAAGTGTGTGCCGGGTGAGGATGCAGGATGTGCCCCGGTTGTGCCAGCCGTGTGCGGGGGGTGTGCACCAGCCGCGCCGTGGGGCATGGGTACGTGAGAGAGAGGGTGACAACTGTGTGTGAGAGGTTTGTGCCGCGCTTGTGTCAGCCGAGTATGAAGTGTTTAGTGGCCGTGGTGGAAGTGGGAGTGTGTGGGAGTCTGCGTGGGAGAGGGATGCTGGCTGTGTGTGTGGTGCGTGTACCCACTGTGCATGCTGACTGGGTGTGGGCGTGTGTGCAATGTACCAATGGCTGGTTGGGCGGAGCAGAATAGGGGGATGTGGCTGGTTGTGGGAAGAGGGGCGAGGGCTGCGGCCTGACCCTGGAATTGCCTCCTCATGGCCCTGGACACTCTTGGCTGAGAGGCTTGATCCCTCCCTAAGACTTCTGTGCCTCTTGCTGGCTGGGGCCTCTCGTGACGGCCCCCCTGTCGGTCTCAGTTTATGTCTCTGGGAGTCCCTGGCAAGATCCTGGTTTAGCCCTGCCCTTAATGTCCCTAGGACCTGAATCCCCAGACAGAGGAGCGCCAGGATACCCTGCCTTTCCTGAAACTGGTTCGGCCTCGCAGGAGTGGTGAGCAGCCCTTTATCCCAACCTCAGGAATAATAATAGCGGCTGGTCTGTGGTGGCTTCTGGACTCATTATTGCTTTTGTTCATCATAACAGCCCCGTGAAGCAGGCAGAGCAAAACCCATTATCCTCATTTACGGATAGAGAAACTGAGGCCCTGAGAGTAGAGGGAGGGGGTTCAGAGTCATGGAAACTCGAACCTAGAATTCTGACCCTCCCTCTGAAGCTCCTTCCATGGCATAGACCTGCTTCTCACTTCAGACCCTACCCCAGATGTGAAGGTGGGATGGCCAGGAGTTAGGAGAACCCCTGGGGTCCTGATGAAGATGAGGTGGGGGAGTCAGAGGCCTGAACCCCAAGAAGCAAAGAGACTGATGACTGGGGTGACCGTGTGACCACGTATCCAGGTTTGCGGGGCGCTGTCCTGGCTTACACCTGTTGGCTCAGAGCGATGATTAATTACACCCCTATTGCTCTCAGAAGCATCCCAGTTTGGATGATAAATTAGCAGCGGCTCTACCTATGGAGGAAGATAAGGCCTGAGGTTCTGAGGCCAGGAGTCTAGACGAGAATAAGGATGCCAGAGTTTTGGGGGGGATGGGGCTGGGAGAGCAGCTCCTGGCCCCTCTAGACGTGGGGACTGCTTTGCCCATCTGTCTTTCTTTGATTCTCAGCACCTAAAGGCCGGAAACCACGGGCGCGCAGAGCGATTGCAGCCCACTATGAAGGTGGGTGACCTTGAGCCACCATGCCCAGGGAGAAGGGGTGGCAGAGGGGCAGGGCAGGGCTCACCAACCCTTTCCTGTGTCTTACAGTTCATCCACAACCGGGACAGGACGGAGCGCAGGCGGGTGAGACCCCATCCCCACCTCTGAGCTCTTCCCTGACCTCCATAGCACTGGCCTTCTAGACAAGGGCCCGCCCAAAACCTTGACTTCCCACCCTCATCCCCGCCTTCAGCCTCAGAACCCCAGAAGCCAGTTCAGGAAAGTGCTTAGGGCTCGCTTCTCTAGGCTCCCGAACCTGAACTTTCTCCGTGACTCAGACATAGGACCCTGGGGGAGGCCCCTTCCCCTCCCAGAGCACAGGCAGATTCCCCCGACCAAACCACCAGCCCAGCTTCTCCTTTAGCCCTCGCTTGTCTCCAAGAAACATCTTTGATTTTTTTTTCCTCTTCTTTGCCCTCCATATTCCAAGAGTCTTCTTGCTCTGATCATTTTTCTCCAAATGTTTCCAGTCTCTGCTCTTCTTTTCCATCCCTACCCCACTCCCCACCTCAGCGCCATGACCTCGGAACCTCAAACTCATTCTCCAGTCCCTTCCCCATTCTAGACTTTCCCCGCGCCTACTCTGTCCCACCTGTGTTGCTAAGCTAAGCGCCCCCTGAAGCCCGCCTTCCATTATTCTGTTGCTTTCCTGCTTGGATTGCAGCCTCTCCCTGGTCTGCTCTCAACCTCTTTTCCTGGCACACCTTTATGCCTTCTCCACACTTGCTGGGCTGACACCCCCTCCCCATCAGCGTGCCTCGTCTGGACTTTGCACATCCTGTTCTCTCACCTGGAATGCTCTTCCATGTGAGAGGTCAGGAGGCAAGACATGAGAGTGGCTTAGTCTAGGGGTCTGGCAGCAGAGATGGAGAGACGTAGATGGATTCAGTGTGTGGCTTGAAATAGGGTTTGCTGGGGGGATGAGAAGAATAAGGGAGAGGAGGGAATCAGAAATGACTTCTAGATTTTTAACTTGGGCATCTTTGAGAATAATGGTGCCATTTATTAAAATGGGGGTTAACCAGGGAGGAAATAGGTTGCGAGGTGTGTAAATTAATAATTGAATTTGAGATCTAATAATAACTAAGTGGCTACATAATAATAAACAAGTGAGTTTCACAAATAGATGGCTGCACACGGTAGAGTACACATCCTGGGCAGGATGTGTAGGGTCAGGAGTCATCACCAGATGGGGGTATTTAAAGCTATAGGTCTGGATGAGATACCCAGGGGAAAGACGGGCTCCATAAGCGAAGCCCTGAGGTTCTTGGACCTTTACAAGTAGAGCAGAGGAGGAGGACCCAGCAGAGACTGAGAAGCAGCCAGAGGGAGGGGGAGAAACCCAGGGAGGGTGGTGTCCTGGAGTCTCGGAGGGGACACAGTTTGAAGAAGGAGGATGTGGCTGTGTTGAATGCAGATGACCAGTCACATGAGATGAGAACAGACAAATGACCGCTGGGTTTGGAAACATTAAAAGTCAACTGGTGACCTTGACAAGGGCGGTGTCAGTGGTGTGGTTAGGATGGAAGCCAGCATGGATTAGGTTAAGAGAAAATGGGAACTAGGAATCGGAGACAGTGACAACCCTTTCCAGAAGTTTCTCTGTGACAGGAGCAGAGAAATGGGCCAGGAGGTAGAGGAGGATGTGAATCAAGGAAAAGTTTGGTCCTTTTAGTGATAAACAATACTGCATGAGTCTTAGCTAATACTTATTCAGTGTTTAATCTCATCTAATCCTCCAAACAGTCCTGAAAGGAAGATAATCCAATCATCTCCATTTTACAGATAGAGGTGATGTAACTTGTCCGGGTCATGATGATTCTAAGAGGTGGAGCCAGGATTTGAACCCAGCTAGTGTGTGCTTGTGTTCCAGACATTGTATGAGAGGCAACTGCTGGTGCGTGGGTGGGGGAACCTGCAGGGCAACATCAGGAAGGTGGGAGGGGGGTGGGTTCCAGAAGGAAGAGAGGGACACATCATGCCATCACCATAAGAGGCTCAATGGCAACCATTAGAACAGGTTGGTTTGTGGTTTCGGTGGCAGGACGTGGGGGAGCCCTTACCTGATGACTTCTAGGTCCTCTGGAGAACGAGGGAGACAGGGGCAGGAGAGATGGTGCTAAAGCAACCGTAGTGGGGGAAAGAAAGACGACTGCCATGCAGTAAGGAATGAGTTGTGACTGTGAAACTGAGTGACACCACGGTCCCAGACACACCATGCCCTTAGCCACAACCAGCTCAAACTGGTTCCCTAGCCAGGAATGCCCTCTCTCCTTCTCTCCCCCTACTCTTCCTGCCCCAGGCCGACGACCTTCCTCCCTTCTATGGACCATTTATTTCAGCGGTTACCCAGACATTCATTCATTCGTTGACTCAACACACACGCCCTGAGATCCCACTGTTTGTAAGGACCCGGCTAGGTGCCCACAGTGAATAATACCCAGACCTATTTACAAGGAATTGCTGTCCAGGAGAAGAGACAAGCATATAAATTTGTAAATTACAATGTGATACAACAAGAACAATAAAGAAAGTAGCCAGAGGCTCATGGTGGCACAGAGGAAGACCACTTTACAATGGAGTACGGGACTCCTTCCCCAGGAAGGTGTGGGCCTTGAAGTGTGAGTGTGAGATGGACAGGGGGCAGGGGCCACTTGTGCAAAAGCCCCAAGTCTGCCAAGAGTATGATGAGGCTGGGGGACCGGAGCAGCTCGATGGGGCTGAGGAGACAGAACTAGAAGAGCAACATGGGGTGAGGCCAGAGAAGAATATGGAGCCAGGTCACAAATGGAATCTGGAAGTTATCCTGAGGTCAAAACAAGAGAGACAGGCTCGCATCTGCATTTTAGAAACGTCACTCTGTGGCTCTGTGTCGCGTAGCGAGTAAACTGGACCAGGCAAGACTGGAAACAGGGAGTCCAAAGAGGAAGCAGGCTGGGAAGAGTCCCAGTGAGAAGTGGCAGGGGCCAGACCAGGGAGGGAGACAGAGCTATTTAGGTGCAGAATTGCTAGAAACTGGTGATCAGTGAATGAAACTGGTAAAGGAAAGAGTGGCTTGGGTGCCTGGTTAAGAGGTAGAACCAGGAACCCAGTGTGGGATGCAGACAGTCAAGCAAGTTTGGGATGGGGGAGGACCAGGCTCAGTTTTGATCTAGGTGAGTTTGAGGTGCCAGGGGCTATTCTGATGGCAGGCAGGTAGCAGTGTCAGGAGGGGCAGGAAAGGGCAGGGCTGGAGACTCAGGTTGGAGTCTGCAAAATAAAGGCCAAGGGAACCCCTAGGTGGGGATGAAAATGCCCTGCGAGCATTATGTTCTCCTTGAGAAAGCAACAAGGACAGCGCTCTGGGGCAGGCAGAGGGTGGGGCTGCTGGGGAAGGAAGCTGGCCAGGCTACTGAGATGAAGCCAGTGAAGCCCTGGAGAGTGGCCCATGGACCCAAACGAGAGAGCTGTTGCCATGGCCGCCTCCTTCCCTCTATCTTCCCATCAGCGTGTGCTTGGTGCCCACTCAGGGCAGGCCCAGCTCCAGGGTCTGGGGTGCAGTAACAAGACCAATACCTCTGCCCCCTGGGGGAGTCAGACCCCAAACTATCACAGAAGGAAATAAAATGATTTCCCTCCTTGGTGACTGCTGTGAGAGAAACGGGGTGGGTGGAGGAGAGATTATCGGAGACGAGCTATTTCAGGCTGGGAGGACTGGGGAGGTCTCTCAGAGGGACCAGTCTGACAGAAGGGGCCAGGCAGGGGAGGAATCCTGTGGGGAGGGAAGAGCAGTAAAAGCCCTGTGGAAACAGTGAACTTGGTGCGCAGCAGGAACAGAAAGTGGGCCGGAGTGGCTAGAGTCTTGTGACTTGGAGGAATGTGTGAGATTAGATGCGAGAGGTAAACAGGGGCAGCCCATAGAGGACCTGGGAAGCCACTTGAGACGCTGCTCTGTCATTTGATTATTTATCTTCTTTACAATTTGCAATTACCCTCACTCTAGACTTTTTTTTTTGTTTTTGGTAACAGCTTTATCGAGATATAATTCACATTCTATATAATTCATCTGTTTAAAGTGTACAATTAAGTTTTTAGTATATTCACAGAGTTGTGAGATCATCACTACGGTAATTTTAGAGAGTTTTCATTACCTCGAAAAGAAACCCTGTACCCTTTACCCACCACCCTATTTTCGTGATCCCCCCAGCTCTAAGCAACCACGAATCTACTTTCTATCTCTATATATTTGCTTACTTGGACATTTCATAGAAATCATATAATACGTGATCCTTTGTGACTGGCTTCTTTCACTTAGCAGAATGTTTTCAAGGTTCCTTCATATTGTAGTGTGTATTAGTATTCCATTTCTTTTTTCCGCCCCCCACCTTGGCCCCAGCGCGTGGCTTGTGGGATCTTAGTTCCCCAGCCAAGGATCGAACCCGCAACCCCTGAAGTGGAAGTGCAGAGTCTTAACCACTGGACTGCCAGGGAAGTCCCATTACTGCATTTCTTTTTATGGCTGAATCATATCTCACCGTATGGACTTAACGCAATTTTCCTTATCCATTCATCAATGGATGGACATTTGGGTACCATTTTATTATTTTTAATTTTTTTTTCTTTTTTCCCCTCTTTTTAGCTTTGTTTTCATATTTTCCTTTTCTCTTATTTTTAATTTTAATAATCCAAGTAACGTATGATTCAAGTAATGCATTGATACATTCTCCAACTAGAAGAGCAAACAATACAGACACAAACTATAAAAGCCCCCATGCTTCTTCAGTCCTCCTCTTCTCCCCAGAAGTGGCTGGTGACAACTTGCCCTGTTTGGTTCTGGTCATATATGCTGGGTTTCTTCACCGAACTTCCTATTACACTCCCAGCTCCCTAGGCCCTGGAGCCTCCCTTGCCCTGGGCCCTCTAGATATCTTCTGGGTAAGGTAGGCCCAAAGGTTTATAAACTCAGTGGCTGGGGAGTGTGAGAAAGTTCTATAAAGGGATTTCCCCCTGTCTCTGAACATCCACATTCAGGTGTGGACGGGACGGTGAGTGGCTGGGAAGAGGCCAAAATCAACAGCTCCAACCCACTGCGCTATGACCGCCAGAGCGGGCAATTTATGGTCACCCGGGCTGGGCTGTACTACCTGTACTGTCAGGTAAGCCCCACCTGGCTCCACGGGTAGAGCAGGAACTGAGGGAGAAGGGCTGGGCTTAAGGGGTGGGGGCAAGTTAAAGGTGGGGAGGAGGAGCTTGGGGTCTGGGCTGGACAGGAGCCCAGGGCAAGCAGAGGCCTGGACTCCGCCCCCCGCCCCCTCCCCCTCCCCCCTCCCCCAGGTGCACTTTGATGAGGGGAAGGCTGTCTACCTGAAGCTGGACCTGCTGGTGGATGACACGCTGGCCCTGCGCTGCCTGGAGGAGTTCTCGGCCACAGCGGCCAGTTCCCTCGGGCCCCAGCTCCGTCTGTGCCAGGTGTCCGGGCTGTTGCCCCTGCGGCCAGGGTCCTCCCTGCGGATCCGCACCCTCCCCTGGGCCCATCTCAAGGCTGCCCCCTTCCTCACCTACTTTGGACTCTTCCAAGTTCACTGAGGGGGCCCTGGTCTCCCGATGGTTTGCCAAGGCCGCTGGCTCCCCACGGCAGCTCTCTGAGCACCCCAGTCCCCTCTGCCCACCCTGAGCGGCCCCTCCCCCAGATCTGCCTCTCCCTCTGTAGGCTGCCAGGGCACGCTCAAGAGATGTCCATGCCACAGAAATAGTCCCCTCATCTCTGACAGCTCCCCCGCACCTCCAGCTCCACCTCACTAGCTCCCAAACCCCCATTTATCTCCTGACTCCCCACCCTGGCCGCAGCCCCCCAGGACACAGTGTTGACTGTACTCTGGGTGACGATGGGTCCTGAATACCCCTCCTCAGGCACTGAGAGGGGCTGGATGCCAGAGAGACGGGGACTAGGCCAGGAGTTCCCGAATGTGAGGGGTAAGAGACCAAGACATGATAATCCCTCCCCTGATAATTCCCTGTGGATTTTTAAAACAGATATTATTTTTATTATTATTGTGACAAAATGTTGATAAGTGGATATTAAAGAGAATAAGTCATGGTCGCTCTCTTTATTGGGCCTTAGGGGACATCCTCGGGGTAGCTGAGGGCCATGCGAAGGGGGTCTGGGAATTGGGGAGTGGGGGTCAGGACGCCCGGGATTCCAGGGCGATGTCCAGGCTTGGGAGTGGGGACCTACGTGCCTCTAACCCCCAAGCATGAGCAGAGAGTCGAAAGGCAAACTGCCAGGAAAAAAAATCAATCCTCTGCCCAAGGTCCAGCAGAAGCAGCCTCATTTACCTATAGGAGGCGGGCTTCCTCCTGCGGGGAATCCCTGGGCTGGGAGGAACAGCAGCCCTTCCTCCTGGCAGCCTCGGAGACTTCAGCAGGTGCTGGCACAAGCCCTGGCTGGGACGCGGGGTGGGAGCAGGCCCAGCATGGGGGCTCAGGGGCAGGAAGCGGGACGCCAGGGCCCGGGAACACGGACACCTGCGTCCTCGGGGCCAGGGAGGAATCCTACAGTGGCAGGGTGCATGGGCTGTCTCTTTCTCTCTTTGTCCAGAGCCTTATGTAAGAGCTTTTCTTGGGAAACAGGAAGTCCTGCCTGCCAAGTTCAGCACACAGGGAGTAGTGCAGGCCTTATTCCAACACACCCGGCCTGGCCTTAACCCCAGAACTCAGCCAGTTTCTTGCTTCCGCGACCCTGGTTCTCCTCCCCGCTGACGCCCTCCCCTTCTTTCCCACCTTTGGTCTCTCTCAGCAAACTGCCTCAGAGATCTCGCCTGTGCCCGGGCCAGAGGGTCTTCCACTCTCACCCCTTGACCCTCAATGCTGCCCAGCTCGTCCCTCCATCCCGGCTCCTGGCACCATGCCCCATAGCCAGCCAACCTTCCCTCCCCCACTTCTGGGGCCGCCCTGGGGTTCCTGCGCTCTGGCCGCTCCTCCTGGGTGTCACTGGCAGCCCTGTCCTTCTTAGAGAGACTGACACCAAATTCTCCTGAGGCTGGAGGAGGGTGAGGGGTCTCAGGACAACACTGGCCCCGCAGCGGGGTGCCAGGAGCACCAACAGTGCCCCGAGCTTGCTTTCTACCTCCCTCCTTTTTATTCTCAAGTTCCTTTTTATTTCTCCCTTGCGTAACGCCCTTCTTCCCTTCTGCACCACTGCCTGCACCCCGACCCTCCCCGTCACCTCCTTGCTACCCCACTCCTGAGGCTACAGCTGTTGGCAGGGTCCCCAGCTCATGCCGACCTCATCTCCTTCTTTACTAGCCCCCAAAGGGCCCCCGGGAGACATGGGGGGCCCAGTCCGAGAGCCGGCACTCTCAGTTGCCCTCTGGTTGAGTTGGGGGGCGGCTCTGGGGGCTGTGGCTTGTGCCATGGTTCTGCTGACCCAACAAACAGAGCTGCAGACCTTAAGGAGAGAGGTGAGCCGGCTGCAGAGGACCGGAGGGCCCTCCGAGAAGGGGGAAGGGTATCTGTGGCTGAGCCCCCGGGAGCAGGTGAGTGAGGGGAGAAGGGTGTCTGGGAGAGAAGGATGGGTGGCAGGGTGGTCTCCAGGCCTCTTGGTTCCAGCCGCCTGGTCTGCAAAGTTTTCAGTGGGTGCAAGAGAGGGTCCCAGGTTTGGAGGTCAAGGGAGCAACCATTCCAGGAAAGGAAATTGTTAAAGATTAATGCTTCTCGTACCTAACAGATCCTGGAGGACAGCCAGCACCAAGACTCAGGTTGCTGGGGAAAGGTGCAGGAGAGATGTGAGGCATTCGCGGGGCGGGGGAGGCCTGGGGGAAAGGCTTCCTGGGACCCTTGCATCTTAGCCTAACCCTGACCCTCTTTCCATGGGCAGAGCTCTGATGGCGTGGAAGCCGGGGAGAATGGGGAGAGATCCCGGAGGAGGAGAGCAGTGCTCACCAAAAAACAGAAGAGTGAGGCCCCCGGGGTGCAGCAGGGGTGGGAGGTGATCAAGCAGCACGGGGATTTGGAGACTGAGACCCTGAGCCAGGGGTGAGGGTGGAGGGCTGACAACAGGGCAACGGGGGCAGGTGGGCGCCGCTGAGATTTCCTCCTTCTCTCCCCAGAGAAGCGCTCAGTCCTTCATCTTGTTCCCGTTAACATCACCTCCAAGGGTGAGCACTATTTTCAATAATGGCTTTTGAGGAGAGGCAAAATCTAGGAACTGTGGGGCTGGCACGTGGGCCCAAGAGAACGTTAGAGGACAAAGTGTCTGAGTGTGCACAGAAATCCTGACTGCCACACTCCTTGCCTCCAGAGGACTCTGATGTGACAGAGGTGATGTGGCAACCAGCTCTCTGGCGTGGGAGAGGCCTGGAGGCCCAAGGATATGTCATTCGAGTCTGGGATGCTGGAATTTATCTGCTGTACAGCCAGGTAACCCCAAACACCCCCTGAGCCTCACCTGAGGGCCTGGAGGCCTGTTCTCCCAAAGCCTTATGCCCCAGCACTGAGGGTTCCCAACTCCGATGCATACCCAACTTAGAGGGCCCTTCTTCATTCCTCGGCTCCCTTGTCAGGGCTCCTGAGGCCGCCCAGACCTGAGCCACACTATCCCGTTTTCTTCATCTCCTCCCTTCCCTGCCAGGTCTTGTTTCATGATGTGACTTTCACCATGGGTCAGGTGGTATCCCGGGAGGGCCAGGGAAGGCAGGAGACTCTATTCCGATGTATACGAAGCATGCCCTCCAACCCCGACTGGGCCTACAATAGCTGTTACAGCGCAGGTGAGAGCCTGAGAGGTGGGTGAGCAGTGGAGGGTGGATGCGAGGAGAGCAGGGGATCTCTGACCTGGGGGCACTGGTGGTGGGGGGCTACAGCAGGGGGTTGGAAGAAGCGTGGGTGTAGAGGCAGAGCTGAGGAGTGAAGGACAGAATACCTTGGTCCTTACAGGAGGCAGAAACAAGGTTGAGCTGGAGAAGCGAGGGTGAAACATCAGAGTATCTTTATGGCCTTGCTTCACTGAGCATCTCTTTTCTCCTTTTTCTCAGGTGTCTTCCATTTACACCAGGGGGATACCCTGAGTGTCATAATCCCCCGGGCAAGGGCGAAACTTAGCCTCTCTCCACATGGAACCTTCCTGGGGCTTGTGAAACTGTGATTGTGTTGTAAAAGGTGGTTCTGAGCTTGGAAGACCAGGGTGGGTTCATTTTGGAGACAGCCAAGAGCTGACTAGACAAAGGACAGGGAACAGTCAGGAACAGAGGCCTCTTCTGGGTTTGACTGGAATCCCAGGTTTGACAGCTCATGACTCTCCCTTCCTCCCTTCTCCCCCCCACCCACCCCCAGGACTTTGAATTCATAGATATTAAAGAGGTAGTAGAATATCTTGCTCTTAGTCTCCATCCAGCCCCCAATTCTTGAGGGAGTTGGGTGGGGGTGGGAAATGCCCGGCATTGTCTAGACTTGCTCTGGGTCCCACTGGAATGCTTCCAGAACAGCACCACCATCTAGCGGCAATCTGAGACAATGATCCTGCCTATTGGCTGATGGCCATGAATCCTTCTGCCACTCAGGAGAACTCCTGGTTCTTTACACCACACCTCTCTAGGTATCCTCTGCCTCTCCACTCCACAAGAAGCCTCATCTTCACTCTCCTTTCTCCATCTGTTGGGGCCCAGTTTCCATCACTGTCTCCAGAGGTGTAATTATTACGCGCCCGTCTGCAGAAGGTGCCCAACGACGACGGTGCCCTTGCAGCCACATCATTACTCTTCGGGTGCCAACTTTTGCCTTTCACGCTCTCCACTGCCCTGTCGCGGCAGGCCACTCTAAGCCTCTCTGGACTGGGAGGGGAGCCGGGGAGCCTCGGATAAATCGTACGCCCTAGTCCTGATCCTGTCTCACTCCTCTGATCTCTCCTTTCTGCGCAAGCCCTGCCTAAAGTTAAAAAATAAAAGAGAATAAATGGAACCTCGGATCCATTTCCCCTGCTGCTGTGCCTCAGCTCCGTCCCCGTACCAGGATCTCCCGGCCCTCCCGGCCCTCCACCGAAGCGCCTCACTGGACCGAGGCGTCTCACTGGACCGAGGCGTCTCACTGGACCGAGGAGTCAGGGTCCCCAGCTCAAGCCGGGCGGCGCGTGGAACGCAGGGCTACGCAGCGCGGGGGCGGAGGGCGGGAGAGCGTCACGGAAAACGCAGGCGCAAAAGAGCAAGTGGAGGCACCGCCCCGCACGGCTCGGGTTAAGCGGGTCTGCGCAGGCGTGGGGATCATGGGCGGGACGGTCCCGTGGCGTCTGCGCTCTCGCGCAGGCGGGACTAGGCGCGTGGTGGCCGCGGCGGCGCTGTTCGCCGGCTGTGACGTAATAATTGTGCGCCACCACCGCCGGTGGGCCTGGGGCTCGCGGGAGGGGAAGGAGGAGGACGAGGAGGAGGGGGAGGTGGTGGAGGTGGAGGCTGAAGCAGAGCGAGAGGCGGTTGCGGCGGGGCGGCTCGGCGGGGCGGCGCGCGGCCCAGAA
Source organism: Hyperoodon ampullatus (assembly GCF_949752795.1). Classification (NCBI taxonomy): domain Eukaryota; kingdom Metazoa; phylum Chordata; class Mammalia; order Artiodactyla; family Ziphiidae; genus Hyperoodon; species Hyperoodon ampullatus. The sequence continues at coordinate 39,035,526 of NC_136932.1, read as the reverse complement.
GCACTGGAATCCTGAATTGAGACGGCTACGCCTGAAGACAGCAGGAGTGGCGGGGCAGCCGCCGTCGCCGGAGAGATGAGCCGGGAAGCCTGAGGCCGGAGACGCCCGCCCTCGGGCCTGTCCGCCCGGCTTCCCCGCTCCCGGTGAGGACGCCCCCTCCCCTCCCCCCAGCTCTGCCACGGCCTCTCCCATTCCTGGACCCCATTCCTACCTAACCGGGGCCCAGGAGGCCCTCGAAGGGGCTTTTTAAGGCCCTTGCACGCCGAGCCGCCCGAGCCTGTAGGATCCTACCGGTGCTGGGACGCATTCTGGTCCCCGGGACGGAGCAGGAGAGGGGGCTGGGCCAACCTAGCTCGGCTCAGTTCAGTCCCAGCGCGCCTTGATTCGGCTGCCTAAGCGCCGCTTCGGTTCTGTTTCAGTTTCCTCTAAAATCATTCCCTTTCCATTAGATTTTACCACCTGAACCATATTCCTGGTATCCCCATTCCTTCCTGAGACTACCTGAGCATGCCTACACACCCCACTCATTCCACGGTGATGGAGAACTCTCTTCCCACTCTAGATCACGGTTTTCCTGCGGAAATTGTGTTCTCCTCAGGTGTCTTTGTACCATGTCAGGATTCCCGTACTGAGCCTTCTCCGTTATTAGGCTCTCAGCTAGGACATCCCTGGTGGTATTAAAATAGAGAAGTGGAGCCTGAAAATACTAGGTTTGATCTGGGGATCTGAGAAATAAGAGCCTCGAGGCCTGCCGCTTAGCCCTTCTTCCTTGCCTCTTATCTGGGCAAGAGAGAGATGATGGCACAGACTCTGAAAGGCACCTTGTGGACCATATTAACTAGGAAGATATGAAGTTAGGAGTTTTGAAGTTTTTTCTCTTTTCCTTAGTTTATTTGCATTTGATTGCAGAAGAGGCGTGCTGAGGAAGAGAGGCAGAATCCGGGGTGTAGGATGTTTGGATTCTGATGCTCTAACCTTTGTTTTACAGGTTACTGGAAGATGAAAGAGACTATACAAGGGACCGGGTCTTGGGGGCCTGAGCCTCCCGGACCCGGCATAGCCCCAGCTTATTCAAGTCCCAGGCGGGAGCGTCTTCGTTGGCCCCCACCCCCCAAACCCCGACTCAAATCAGGTGGAGGGTTTGGGCCAGATCCTGGGTCAGGGACCACAGTGCCAACCAGACGCCTTCCTGTCCCTCGGCCCTCTTTTGATGCCTCAGCTAGTGAAGAGGAGGAAGAAGAAGAGGACGACGAGGATGAAGATGAGGAAGAGGAAGTGGCAGCTTGGAGGCTGCCCCCCAGGTGGGGTCAGCTGGGAGCCTCCCAGCGTCCTCGCCCTCCCCGCCCTGCTCATCGGAAAACGTGTTCACAGCGCCGTCGCAGAGCTATGAGAGCCTTCCGGATGCTGCTCTACTCAAAAAGCACCTCGCTGACATTCCACTGGAAGCTTTGGGGGCGCCACCGGGGCCGGCGGCGGAGCCTTGCACACCCCAAGAACCATCTTTCACCCCAGGAAGGGGGTGTGACACCACAGGTTCCATCCCCCTGCTGTCGTTTTGACTCCCCCCGGGGACCACCTCCCCCCCGGCTGGGTCTGCTAGGTGCTCTCATGGTTGAGGATGGGGTGAGAGGGTCTCCACCAGTGCCCTCTGGGCCCCCCATGGAGGAAGATGGATTAAGGTGGACTCCAAAGTCTCCTCTGGACCCTGACTCGGGTAAGGTGGGAATGGGGCAGAGGAGGGCATGGGGAGAGCTAAGATCCTGGGAGACCAGGAGCCTCTTGCTGTGGTGAGAACTGGGTCTAAGGAAAGTAGGAAGGCAGAGAGCGGGAGGGTCCAGAACAGCAGTGAAATGCCTTCAGCCCCACTTTGAGCAGGAACTAAGTCTGGGAAGAGAGTCGCGGCCGGGATACAGGATCCATAAGTAGGTGTCCTGTGCATAGATGAGAAAGGGAGTCGTGGTTTAGAAAAGTTAGTCATGTCCGCTTGAGTCCCTCTTCGTGTGGCCTCTCAGGATAAGGGCCCCTGCGTGTACATTTCTAGAGAGTGCCGTTCTTATAGTGGTGGGATGGGATCTCTCTGAGTAGTGGAGTACATCACCTGGACAGTTGTGTGTGACATTCTCACTCAGAGTATTTCTTTCGGAGAACCCCACTAAACAACTTCAGGCTTTCTTTTTATTTATGTGTTTATTTATCTATGTTTTTAAAACGTTTGTTTATTTATTTTGGTTGTGCCGGGTCTGAGTTGCGGCAGGTTTTTTATTTCTTTATTAATTATTTGAGTATTTATCGAGCCTTTGCTGTATGCCAGGTACTATGCTAGGTGCTAGGCATATAGTGGTGAGAAATATTTCTGAAATTTACATGTCTCTGAATTCCTAGTATTTCTTGCTTTCCTCGTGTTCATGAGTACAGGCATACCTCATTGTATTGCGCTTTGCTTTATTGCAATGCAAAGACATTGCATTTTTTACAAATTGAAGGTTTGTGGCAACACCGAGTAGAGCAAGTCTGTCAGCGCCATTTTTCCAACAGTATTTGCTCAATTCATGCTTGTATCACGTTTTGATAATTCTCGCAATATTTCAAAGTCTCCACCCACGAAAAGATTACAGCTCACTGAAGGCTCAGATGATAGTTAGCATTTTTTAGCAGTAAAGTTTTTTTTTTAAATATTTTTATTTTATTGGCATATAATTGATTTACAGTATATTAGTTTCAGGGGTACAGCAAAGTGATTCAGTTATACATATACATATATTCATTCTTTTTTTAGATTCTTTTCTCATATAGGTTATCACAGAATATTGAGTAGAGTTTCCTGTGCTCTATAGTATATCCATGTTGATTATCTGTATTATGTATAATAGTGTGTGTATGTTCATCCCAAGCTCCTGATATATCCGTCCCCCCACACCGTTTCCCCTTTGGTAACCATAAAGTTTGTTTTTGATATCTGTAAGTCTGTTTCTGTTTTGTAAGTTAGTTCATTTTACCTTTTTTTTTTAATTACGTTCCACATATGAGTGATATCGATATTTGTCTTTGTCTGACTTACTTCACTTCGTATGATAATCTTTAGGTCCATCCTTGTTGCTGCAAATGGCATTATTTCATTCTTTTTTATGGCTGAGGAATATTCCATTGTGTATATATACCACATCTTCTTTACCCATTCCTCTGTTGATGGACGTTTAGGTCGCTTCAATGTCTTGGCTATTGTAAACAGTGCTGCCGTGAACATTGGGGTGCATGTATCTTTTCGGATTATGGTTTTCTCTGGTTATATGCCCAGGAGTGGGATTGCTGGGTCATATGGTAGTTCTGGTTTTAGTTAAGGAACCTCCATACTGTTCTTCATAGTGGTTGTACCAATTTCCATTCCCACCAGCAGTGTAGGAGGGTTCCCTTTTCTCCATCTCCAGCATTTATTGTTTGTAGACTTTTTGATGGTGCACATTCTGACTGATGTGAGGTGATACCTCATTGTCGTTTTGATTTTCATTTCTCTGATAGTGATGTTGAGCATCTTTTCATGTGTAACAAAGTATTTTTAAATTAAGGTACGTACATTTTTTTTTTTAGACATAATGCTGTTGCACACTTAATAGATTATAGTAAACATAAGTTTTACATGCACCGGGAAACCGAAAAGTCTGTGTGACTCGCTTTATTACGTTATTCGCTTTATTGTAGTGGTCTGGAAGTGAATCCGCAATATCTCTGAGGTATGCCTGTAGTAACTTGTCCTCTCTGTCTTTTATAATCTCTTGGACATAATTATCTCATGCTTTAGGGTTTTCATCCTTTAGAGTTTATATTGGTAGATTTCGTTCCAATTCATCCTTTTTGTGGTCTTATAATTTGTGTGCATCATTTAATCTTCCCATTGGCCTTTGATCTGAGCCAGTTTCTTGCCTCCATTCTGTTTCCCCTGCCCTGCAGGCCTCCTCTCTTGTACTCTGCCCAACGGCTTTGGGGGACCACCTGGGCCAGAAGGGGAGCGAAGCCTGGCACCCCCTGATGCCAGCATCCTCATCAGCAATGTGTGCAGCATCGGGGACCATGTGGCCCAGGAGCTTTTTCAGGGCTCAGATTTGGGCACTGCAGAAGAGGCTGAGCGGCCTGGGGAGAAAGCTGGCCAGCACAGCCCCCTGCGGGAGGAGCATGTCACCTGTGTGCAGAGTAAGGAACCCTAGAGGATCTGGTCTCTTCCCCACAGCTGACTCCTAGATCAGAGTCTGGAGGCCTTACCTCACTTCTCTCTCTCTCCTCCACTCAGGCATCTTGGATGAATTCCTTCAAACTTACGGCAGCCTCATCCCCCTCAGCACTGATGAGGTAGTGGAGAAACTGGAGGACATTTTCCAGCAGGAGTTCTCTACACCTTCCAGGTGAGGCAGGAAAGAGATGCTCTTTGGAAGAGGGCTGGGACCGGGGAGATGGGGTGAGAATGCTGCTGCCTTTTCTCCCATAGGGATGTAGTCGGGGAGGAGGAGGGAGCTAGAACTGAGGGCAGGAATCTGCAGGCAAGGTGCCAGGCCCCTGTGAGCCAACCGGGAGGGGCTTTACGTGGGACCCTGAAATACCACGTGTACCTAAGTATTCATGTGCCTCTTACTGGGGAGTAAGCCTTTAGCAAGTCCTCAAAAGGACCCATGACCGAAAAAAAGAAAAAAAAAAAAAAGGTTAGTTTTAGATTCTTATTCTAGGCAGTAGAAGGTACTTCTGTGTGCCCTAGCCCCCTCGTCTCTTGTGTGACTCCACCCTTGGCCTACCCAGGAAGGGCCTGGTGCTGCAGCTGATCCAGTCATACCAGCGGATGCCAGGCAATGCCATGGTGAGGGGTTTCCGAGTTGCCTATAAGCGGCATGTGCTGACCATGGACGACCTGGGGACCTTATATGGACAGAACTGGCTCAATGACCAGGTAAGGAGGCGTGCAGAAACAGGCCCAAGAGGGGATTCAGGGAGCAGGGTGTCTGGGGCCCTCTGCATGGGGGAGCCCTGTACCCATGCCACACCCTCCATGGCAAGTGGCCTCCCATCTTCTCCCCAGGTGATGAACATGTATGGAGACCTCGTCATGGACACGGTCCCTGAAAAGGTAGGCCTAACCAGATACTTCAGTCCCTGGAAGAACTTCCACAGTTTTAAGCAGCTTTTTCAGTCCCTTTCATCTCTTCCATTTTACGTAAAGAGGGTCTTTCTCCCTGGGGAGAGGCAGTAGAAGGTAATTTGTTCAATTCAAATCTGTAATCTTGGTCCTGAACTTAACAATTCTAGTCCTTTCCTCCAGTCTGTAGTGTTTTTCCCTGATGGCTAACCCCACAGATTGGGGTGGGAAGCTATAAGATGAGGTTAAAAATAGTTTGTGTTTTTACGCTCAGTGAGTTGGACTAGAGTTTGTTGAAACCAGTCCTCAGAGCCATAATGAAATGGAGTGGGCTGGGGAGAGGACACTTAGCAGGAGGGCCTGAGGTCTTTTAATTCCATCCAGCTCTTTGTATCATTGGCACAGGTGCATTTCTTCAACAGTTTCTTCTATGATAAACTCCGTACCAAGGGTTATGATGGGGTGAAAAGGTGGACCAAAAACGTGAGTTATGAATTCACCTCTACTTGTGTAACACCTTGCTTGCCTCTAATGAAGAGTTCTGTTTCCTGTGAGCCCTTTCCTCAACCCTGTTCGTTCAAACTTTCAAGTATTTATTAAATGTCTTCTGTGTGCCAGGTGCTGTTCTGGGCACTAAGGATACAGTATTAAATAAAGAAAACTTCTCGCCTTTATGGGGTGAGAGTAAATATGCAAGCTGAATTTCAGCTAGTGATAAGTGCTGTGAACAAGTTAAAACAGTAATGCGGTAGCATGGGGGTGGGTACTTTAGATTGGGTGGTCTGGGAAGGCCTCTGTTAGCTGAGACTTGAATGACAAGGAGCTAACCCTGTGCAGATCTGGGGCAAGGGTGTTCTAAGCAAAGGGGACAGCAAGTACATGGGACACAAAGTGAGAAAGAACGTTTGAGGGTCAGAGGGCCTGTGTGGTTGGAGCAGAGTGAGCAAAGGGAAAACGATAGAAAATTTGGTCAGAGAGTAGATAATGTGAGGCATGGAGGGTAGATTTTTTTTTTTTAATAAATAAATTTATTTATTTTTGGCTGCGTTGGGTCTTCGTTGCTGTGTGCGGGCTTTCTCTAGTTGTGGCGAGCGGGGGCTGCTCTTCATTGCAGTGCACGGGCTTCTCATTGCGGTGGCTTCTCTTGTTGCGGAACACGGGCTCTAGGTGCGCGGGCTTCAGTAGTTGTGGCGCGCGGGCTTAGTTGCTCCGCAGCATGTGGGATCTTCCCGGACCAGGGATCAAACCCGCGTCTCCTGCATTGGCAGGTGGATTCTTAACCACTGCGCCACCAGGGAAGTCCCGAAGGGGGGTAGATCTTATTCTTTGTGTTCTGAGAAGCCATTGAAGAGTTTTAAGCAGGGTGGGAAGTGCCTCACGTTTTAAACTCCTGTTTCAATGATAGATTGAAAGAGGGAAGAGTGGAAGCAGGCAGGCTAAATGGAGTAGCCGAGAAGTCCAGATGAGAAACTTGGACCAGAGTGGTAAAGGTAGAAATAGAAGTAGTTTTATCTAGGATAAATTTTGCCAGTAGAACCAATAGGACTTTCTGATGGATTGGACATGAGAAATGAAGAAAAGATAAGATTCAAGGGATGATGCTTAGGTTTTTGGCCTAAGTTCCCGGGTAAAATAATGAAGGGGAAGCGGAGCCGGCTTGGCGTTGGTGGGGAGTTCTTTTCCCCTGTCCAGGTAGTTTACCTGCCCTCTGATTCAAAGGCCAGGAAATTTCTATAGTGAGGTAGGGCCCTTGACTCCAGCATTTCTTAATTCCTGTCTCCAGGTTCAAGAGCTTTACACCCGCAGGGACCTGGCAGGCCTTCTTCTGGCAGAGGCAGGGTGACATGCAGTGGAAAGAACTTGGCTTTCTATATGCCGGTGTTTAAATCCCATCTCTGCCATTTCTTACTTCTGTGACCTTGAGCAAGTGACTTTACTTTTCCAAGCCACAGTTTCCTGATGCGAACTTTCTCAGAGGATTGTTGTGAGCGTTAACTGATTGAGCATCTGTTAGGTGTCATGCATTGTTCTTAGCGTATCATGGATATTAATTAGTTTAATCTGTATAACAAACAGGTGAGGGTAGGTGCTGTTATTTTCACCCTCTTACAGAAAAGGGAACTGAGGTACAGAGAGTTATTAAGTAGCTTGCCTGTGGTCATATGCTAGTAAATGGAAGAGCTGGGTTTGAACCCTGAGAGTCTGGCTCCAGGATCCTGAGCCTGGGTTCTTAGCTACTAAGCACTTGTACCTTTAATGTGTGAAAAGTACCTGGCCCTGTCCTGGGCTCTCGAGTGTTTGTTCTGCACCACCTCCTCTGTCCTGCCTTCTTCCTTAAGCCCAAGAATCCAGACATCCAGATGCTGAGCCTTGCCTCACAGTCCAGGGGCTGGGTATTGAGTTCTCCCACTTGGCTCCTTGCCTGCTCCTCCTTTAGAATCCTCCTGGCAATAGGCAAGATTCCTGTGCTGTCTTTCCTGACCTCCAGCACTGCTTCCTTAGGTGGACATCTTCAATAAAGAGCTATTGCTAATCCCCATCCACCTGGAGGTGCATTGGTCCCTCATCTCTGTTGACGTGAGGCGGCGCACCATCACCTATTTTGATTCGCAGCGCACCCTGAACCGCCGCTGCCCTAAGGTTTGAGAGGGAACGGGAAAGATGGGCAGGATGTGGGGAGGAGATCCAGTGGCAAGGCATTTCAGGCAGAAGGGTGGGTTTGGAGGCTCTGAGGAGCAACCTGGGCTTGGTGCCTGTGACCACCACGACTTGGGTTCAGTTGGGAAATGTAGGGACATCACTTCCTCCGTTTCTCCATCTACATAGCATATTGCCAAGTACCTACAGGCAGAGGCAGTGAAGAAAGACCGGCTGGATTTCCACCAGGGCTGGAAAGGTTACTTCAAAATGGTCAGTTTCTAGAGGAGGGTTTATGGGGGGTGGGTTTTGGGGGCATGGTAGGAGGCAGAAGTTGAAGCCATACGTGTAGGGTCTCCCCCAGGAGAAGGGCTTACCTTCTTTTTATTCTCTAGAATGTGGCCAGGCAGAATAATGACAGTGACTGCGGCGCCTTTGTGTTGCAGGTAAGCAGATACCAGTTGGGTTAAAGAGTTGGGAGGGAGGCGGGAAGCTGTTCTGCCTTTCTCATTTGGCTCACAGCCACTTAGGGAGCAGGAGTAAGCTTCTGTGTTAGAATGCAGAAACCCTGATTTCATTGTCCTCTCTTGGTTTCTCCATACTGCATTGGGACTGGGTGTGTGGTCCTTGGTCTCTGGCCCTGATATAGCTGCCTCCTGGTCCCCTAACGCAAAGTATTTTCTCTGTTAACACTAGGTATTTTATGTACCAAATAGGAACACTGGCTTTAGAGTCAGACTTCTTTTGAGCCCCAGTCTATAGGACTTTGGCTTCCTTTGTGAAATGGGAATGTTCTCGGAAAGATCCAGTGAGATGTGTATCATACAAAATATGTAGCACAGGTCCTGATTTGGGGGAGATGCTCAGTAGATGGTTCTCACGGCCTGCTTTGTTAACACCAGTATTGCAAGCACCTGGCCCTGTCTCAGCCATTCAGCTTCACTCAGCAGGACATGCCCAAACTTCGTCGGCAGATCTACAAGGAGCTGTGTCACTGCAAACTCACTGTGTGAGCCTCGTATTCCAGGCCTCAAGCCCATTCATTAATGGGCAGGGGGACATGGGAGACCCTTCCTTCCCAAAAAACTCCAGTTTCCTTTGTCTCTAGCCTCTTCCCACCCAATTCCCTTTGGATTTTCATATTTAAATGTTTTAATTGATTTCTGTATTTTTTTTTCTTTGAGAGAATATTTGTTGATTTCTGATGTTCAGGGGTTGGCCATGGAAAATCCCCTTTTTCCTTCTGTCTACAGGGGAGTATGGCCTTGTGGCCTGGGTGGGGCAGTCATCTCCCTTCCATGTGCAGGGCGGGGGGGCAGCAAAATCTGTGCTGGGGTGGTGGGCGGGCAACGGGATTACTGCCTGCCAGATCTTCAAACTTTTTTTTATATATATATATATAAATACCATGGTCCTTCTCTGGTCAATAAAGGATCCTTTGGAGATACATAGTGGTGGTTTTCCTTAAGGGGCCTCAAACTAGTGGATATGCTCTCCGGTTTTCCTCCAGTCAATGCTGTTAGCTACTCTTTCATGGGTCTTGAGACTTAGGTGGGGGCCAGCTTTCCATCTCAAGACCATGTCTTCAACCAAAAGAATCCCCCAGCAGGGGGAGCCAGGGCTGGAAGGAGGGAGAGTAGGTAAGCCTCAAAAATATGGGAGCTTGAGAGGTGCTGAAGTTGGGAAAACAGCATACTTAAAGGAGCCCACCAAGATTCATGACAGCAACCCCAAATGCTCTTAAGCCCGTTACGTCAGTTCCTTCATCCTTTCTCCCTCCAGCCCAGGGGTATGGCCCTTGATTCCATGATCCCTGTACATTCGGAGTTGGTGTCCGATTTATCTTTGCTGCAGGAGAGAATGAAATTAAATGTGGGTCCAGTGGAGACCTGGAGCAGAGGTAGAAGGAAGTGCTGGTCCCGGGAGCCCGGAAGTCCCTGGAGGCTGAAACCTCGCCCCCCTTGCGTGATAGGGTTTGCTAGGCCACATGACCAGGGCACTCTCGCCTCCGCACGTGTAGGGGTGCAGGGCACCAAGATGGCTGCCAGGCCTCGAGGCCTGAGTCCTGTATGTCACTTCCGTACCGGCAAGAAAGGCGGGCCCTTTAGCCAATGAGGCCGCGGGGCGGGCCTTCACCTTGGTAGGCACTCAAGCTATCCAATGGTGGCTGCGTGCCAGAGCGCCGACGAATGAACGTCACGCCGGGTTGCTGAGGGCCGGCAGGCGGAGCCGAGGAGGCCAAGCCAATGCGATGGCTGGGGCGGGGCTGGGCTCTCTATAAGTTGTCGATAGGCGGGCACTCCGCCCTAGTTTCTAAGGATCATGTCTGCGAGTCAGGATTCCCGGTAAGAAAGACATTTGCAAGAGATTGTGGCTACTTACCCTGCTGTCCCTTCCGAGGACCCCACCGGAGGAAGCTGAGGTCCATCGCCCTAGGCCCCCCCCAGGGTTGCGGGCGACCAAGCCGGGAGCACCCTTGGGGGGGGGTGAGGGGCGGGTCCACGGCCGACGTTGCCTCCAGGGCCTAGGTAGAGGCCGAGGACGGCCCAGGTTTCGGGGCTCGGCGCGCGAGGTGCGCTACGAGGGCTCGACCGACGAGGTGCGCGAAGCCCCGGCGTTGAGTCGGGCGGCGAGGTCGCAACCTGGCGTGGGAAAGAGAGGTAGAGGCGACCGTGCGTGGCCCGGAGCCGCCGGTCCGGTTGCCTCACTGCCGGAGGGAGGGCTCGCGCGATCGGATTCCGGAGGATTCTGACGGTACCACTCGCCGAAGGCGGGGGTGCCTGCGTCCTCAAATCCAGTCGCTGAGTCGCGTGGAGCTATGGGTCGGGGGAGAAGAAGCCGGCCGTTCTGTGTGCTGGTTTTCTTGACGGCCAGGACCGACCCTAACCCCGAGGAGCGGCCGCGTGAGGCACGAGGAGCCCACCCGGCGCCGGGCGGGCGGGTCCATTTTGCCGCACAAGCCGGGCAATTGGCAAACTGCGGATGGTCAGGTCCACTTTCCTTCGGGGGTGAGCGGCCTGAGGTATGGGAGGGCGACGCCATTTCGCGACGGGGCGGGCGGGATGTGGTTTGTTCCGGGGTGGGGTGGGGACGCCGCCGAGTGGTCGAGGGAGCAAGCACATGGCGTCCCGAGGTGTTCCCCTCCCCCAGTCCGCTTCGCTTCTAAGTGTTGTGCAATCTCCCCCTTTGCTAGCTCGGCTGGGGCTCATTGTGCGCGAGGCCGCCACCGCCCGCGGCCTCCCACATCCGGGCACTGCGAAGGGGGGGAGATGGGCTCGAGGGAGTGGGGGAGGGCGCGGGCTGTATGACGTGGGGGGAAGGGGATGTCCTACCCTGGCATCTGGGGAGGGGAGGGCGGGACTTCCGGCGCGCAGGGGCCACGGTGGGAGGTGCACGCGTTTGGGCTTGGAGCGTCAGGCTCAGGACACGTGGGCCCGGAGGCAGGCACCACCTCCGCGCCCCTTAAGCGCAGGTCGGTTCCTTCCAGCCTCTGGGTCTTCTAGGAACGTTACTCTATCATGTCGGGGTCGGCTTGACTTGAGCCGCTCCCGAGATGGGGCCTGACTCAGTTGTAAAATAACTATTCTGTTTTTTGGGAACACGTGGGGCTTGGATTAGGGAGTGAAGGCTGATGGCATCATGCAAAGTTGGTTTGCTGGTAGGAAGAGGCTGGCTGTCAGGATTTCTACATACTGTATTTTTAAACCGACAGATCTAGAGACAATGGCCCCGATGGGATGGAGCCCGAAGGCGTCATCGAGGTGAGGTTGGACCCCTCCCACCATTATCCTTTAACTCTGGGAAAGGCAGTGCCACTAGCATTGTTCTTTGGCTGTTGAAGTGGTGGTTTAGTGAATACACCAGTGATTGAAACCCAGGATCCAACTGTACTACGTAACATAAAACTCCCAGGTAGTTAAGACATGACACCTTAACTCCCTTGCAGAAATTTGTTTAAAGTTTTTAAAGTGTGTTTAAAACATGTCACTCAGATTCTGTTCCCCTTTCTACAACATCTGGGTTCACTGTTCACAAGTGGGCTGGCCCCTTGGGGGGGTTTCCCAGGTCATGTAGAACCATCAACCATCTGGCTTCCATGGGGAGAAGAGAGGTTGTGGGCTCTGAAGCTGTGGTGCAGGCACAAGGTCCTGTTTACTCCAATGCTAGAGCACAGCCCTATTTCTCCTACTTTAATTTCTTTGTTTTCTACAGAGTAACTGGAATGAGATTGTTGACAGCTTTGATGACATGAACCTTTCGGAGTCACTCCTCCGTGGCATCTACGCCTATGGTTTTGAGAAGCCCTCTGCCATCCAGCAGCGAGCTATTCTTCCTTGTATCAAGGGTAAGACCCTTCCGCCCCAGAACAAGTTCTGGACTGTCCCTGGCCTGGGTAGAGTGGCGCCTGGTTGGTGGTGCCTGTCTCATATCAGCCAGGGACAAAGTAACTCCTTGTTTATCCCAGCTTGGCTTTTGGTTCGTGTCCATGTCTGGTTCATGCCCTGGAAACATGGATTGCTGGTTTAATTTCAACAAGGTAGTGTTTTAACCAGATCATGCTGGCTTTTTACAGCTGTATTTTTAGCCCAATTTTGTGCAGTACTAAATGACTGAAACCTGGCCTGATTTTCCTGATCTGTTTTTGTTTGGATACTATGTTGTCATGTAGAGTCTGAAGCACTTATTGCTGGGCACATATCTCTATTGGTTGCTTACTGATCTCATTCAGCAGGGCTGTTGAATGTCCCATGAGTCCAAAGAATGCTTTCTACCATACCAAATTTCTCTCCTAATTTGTGTTTAGGTTATGATGTGATCGCTCAAGCCCAATCTGGGACTGGGAAAACGGCCACTTTTGCCATATCAATTTTGCAGCAGATTGAATTGGATCTAAAGGCCACCCAGGCCTTGGTCCTGGCACCCACTAGAGAGTTGGCTCAGCAGGTGAGTTTACCTTTCTTCCCCTGAAGGACTTACTTAGAAGTGATTAACATAAACCAGAAATCAGAAGTTATGTGCCCCAACTCCTACCACTTTTGGAAGAACTGAAGTATGGGGAAAAGAGATGATATAAAGTCAGTTGATGACTTTTATGTCTCAAGACTTAGTAGGTTAATTGTAAGCCTTTTCCTCACCAAACACGGTAAGCATCCCTTACTCCACCCATTTCCTGAGTCAGACGAGGAAGGCTGCTGGGTGGAGCCTGGCTGGCTGGGCAAGTTTGGCTGTTTTATGAACAAAACCCCCTGGCAATGGGCAAAGAGACACCTGATTGGTGGTGGTGCTCTTGTATCAGTCAGGGGCAAAGCAGATGTCTAGTCCTATCTTCATCGTAGCTTGATGCCTGGGTTGGTGGCCAGAGCTGTTTCATGGCTGGGGCACATAAAATGTTGGGCTATTTTCCTGGGTCTTGGAGGGGGAAAAGATCAGAAACACTTGTCTCATAAGTTGATTATTGAGTTTAGGGGAATGTATTCTTACAGTGTTCTACGGAGGTATCGTGGTCATTCTGTGCCTGACTTCTGAACAAAGGCAGTGAGTGTAAGCAAGAAGTTACAGTAGGAGGGCCCTTAACATTTAGAACATGCTTTAAGAGTGAACATGCTATCCAACGTAGGCAGGAGTACAACAGTACATAGATGTCATTCCACACATAAAACTAATTGCTGTGACCCATCAAATAAATGGGTCACACAGCTGACTTCCAGAAAGCTGTGAGGTCTAATTGGTTAAGAAGCCATGTTGAAGTTATTTCAGGGGGCCATTATTGTGAATCAGTGTGTACATTCAGGAGCCAGACTGGGTTCAAATTCTGAGACTGCCACTTAGCAGTCTAATCTTAGATTTTTTTAACCTACCTGTTTCTTGCTTAAGAAGTGAGCTTAGGGGGCTTCCCTGGTGGCGCAGTGGTTGAGAGTCCGCCTGCCGATGCAGGGGACACGGGTTCGTGCCCCGGTCCGGGAAGATCCCACACGCCGCGGAGCGGCTGGGCCCGTGAGCCATGGCCGCTGAGCCTGCGCGTCCGGAGCCTGTGCTCCGCAACGGGCGAGGCCACGACAGTGAGAGGCTCATGTACCGCAAAAAAAAAAAAAAAAAAAAAAAGTGAGCCTAATAGTGTTTGTCTCAGAGCTGGAAAGAATAAAATACATAGCACTTAAAATGGTGCCTGGCAGTTGTAGCTAATATACAAGCACTTATGTTTTTCTGGTTCAGATACAGAAGGTAGTTATGGCCTTAGGAGATTACATGGGTGCCTCGTGCCACGCCTGCATTGGGGGTACCAATGTGCGTGCTGAGGTGCAGAAGCTGCAGATGGAAGCTCCCCATATCATCGTGGGTACCCCAGGCCGTGTGTTCGACATGCTTAACCGGAGATACTTGTGTGAGTGTACAATTTTCTAGTCCTCTGGGTCACTTCCTTATACATGCCTTTCCAGTTTCTTAACGTGGCCACGGTTTGATTCCCAATGATACCCTCTTGAGAGTTGCTCTGTGATGAACCCCATGCGTGTCATCTGAGCCTGGCTTCCCTGTCATCTCAGCCCATGTAGTGTTCTACTTCCCAGGGCTATTGTCTGGCCTGGCAAGGGGGTCCCAGGCAGAGGATCAGTCTTTGTCTTCTGAGAGCAGACCGCCTGTCCCTGTTTTTTTTTATCGGGAAAGTTAGGTGTAGTTCACACTTTCCTAGTAACTACCTGTTGGTGTTTTTCTTTCTGCAGCTCCCAAATACATCAAGATGTTTGTACTGGATGAAGCTGATGAAATGTTAAGCCGTGGGTTCAAGGACCAGATCTATGACATATTCCAAAAGCTCAATAGCAACACCCAGGTGAGGAGGACATTGGGGTCTTGCTTGCATGGGTGACAGTTGCTTTGTATAGGTTGTGGTGTGCTTGGGGTGATGCTGGAGCATTATCAAGTGCCAAAAGAGGGACTTCCCTGGCAGTCCAGTGGTTAAGACCCGGCACTTCCAATGCAGGGGGTATGGATTCGATCCCTGCTCAGGGAACTAAGATCCTACATGCCACGTGTTGTGGCCAAAAAGTTTAAAAAAAAAAAAAAAATCTGGGATGATCTCCAGATATCTAAAAAAACCCAAAAGTGCCAGGGGAACCATGGAGTTCTGGAGTTTCCCCTACCCTGAGACTGCTCTTTTTTTCCATTAGGTGGTTTTGCTGTCAGCTACAATGCCTTCCGATGTGCTTGAGGTGACCAAGAAGTTCATGAGGGACCCAATTAGAATTCTTGTCAAGAAAGAAGAGTTGACGCTGGAGGGTATCCGCCAATTCTACATCAATGTGGAACGAGAGGTGGGGCCCAGTGCAGGAGGCGGGCCTGGTGGTAAGTTGTTGGGTATAGCCCCTGACTGATCTCCTCCCCCCACCCCACCAGGAGTGGAAGCTGGACACACTGTGTGACTTGTATGAAACCCTGACCATCACACAGGCAGTCATCTTCATCAACACCCGAAGGAAGGTGGACTGGCTCACTGAGAAGATGCATGCCCGAGACTTCACCGTCTCTGCTATGGTGAGGTTTCTCCACCTTGTTTACCAGCAGAGTCACATGTCAGGGTCCTACTCACAGTCAGTTCTCAGAACCAACGCACCTACTTCTGTTTCCTGTTCTAGCACGGAGATATGGACCAAAAAGAACGAGACGTTATCATGAGGGAGTTCCGCTCTGGCTCTAGCAGAGTATTGATCACCACTGACCTGCTGGTAAGTAGAAGGGCATCTGGACAAGAGGGGAAGGAAGATGGGAGAATCCAAGGTGATTCCCTCTTCCAAGGGGCCTGCTAGTGCCCCTCTTCAGGAAAGTAGCAACTTGGAATAAAATCTGGCACGCCTCAGGTTTCTGGGGAGAGTGGATGTTTGTTTCCCTGCCTGCCTTTGGCTGCCTACATGTATGCTTAAGTCTCTTCTGGATAGACTTACGGTGTCCTCTCATTCACACACTGAAGCTGCCTTCTTTCTGGACATAGGCCAGAGGCATCGATGTGCAGCAGGTTTCCTTAGTCATCAACTATGACCTCCCCACCAACAGGGAAAACTACATCCACAGGTAAACGCAGATCTGGACTGTTAACCAGCCCGACCCCCTCCTGCCCAGTCCTCCCTGCATGGAAGCGTCTGATTTTTTCCATTTCCCTTATCCTCGCTTATTCTAAGGTGTCCTTGTTTTCCAGAATCGGTCGAGGTGGCCGTTTCGGCCGTAAGGGTGTGGCTATTAACATGGTGACAGAAGAAGACAAGAGGACTCTTCGAGACATTGAGACCTTCTACAACACCTCCATTGAGGAGATGCCCCTCAATGTTGCTGACCTCATCTGAGGGGCTGTTCTGCTACCTGGCCCCCCAGCCAGGGCTCAGTCCTTGGGGGGCGCTGAGGAGCAGCAGGAGGGGGGAGGGAAGGGAGTCAAGGGATGGACATCTTGTCATTTTTTTCTTTTTTTTTTCTTTGAATAAATGTCACTTTTTGAGGCAAAAGAAGGAACCGTGAACATTTTAGACACCCTTTTCTTTGGGGTAGGCGCCGTCTCTTCTCCCAAAAACACTAATCCATTTCCCTAACCTAGTCACCTCCAAACCCCAGAGGCTCTCCCCACCCCACCTGAATTCCTCTGAAAATGATTCAGTCCACCTCATTTGCTGGACCAAATCTGGAGGGAGAACCCCCCCCCGTGTTAGGTGGCCCAGGGGGTTGTCCCCAGGTGGGGGGAGTAGGGGAGAGAAAATGGTAGCCGTTTTTACATTGTTTTGTATAGTATTTATTGATTCAGGAAACAAAGACAAAATTCTGAATAAAATGACTTGGAAACTGCCTGCCTCGGCTTGTCGTTTCTTCCCTCCCCTTCCCTCCCATCTGCTCTCGGGTACAGACAGCTCTGCTCCCTTCTGGTGAGCTTTGTTGTTGACTGGAAAATGGTCGTGTTAACTGGATAATACGACCTTTCTGGAAGGGGCTGGGCAAAGACCATCACAAGTACCTCACGTGTCTCAACAAAGCGGAAGCAACAGGGCTTCCCTGGTGGTGCAGTGGTTGAGAGTCCGCCTGCAGATGCAGGGGACACGGGTTCGTGCCCCGGTCCGGGAAGATCCCACGTGCCGCGGAGCAGCTGGGCCTGCATGTCCGGAGCCTGTGCTCAGCAGTGAGAGGCCCGCGTACCAAAAAAAAAAAAAAAAAGCAACAGAGGAAAGGGAGTGGAAATAAATGTTCAAGTTTTACATCCTATTGAACTCTGACAGGGAGGGGCTGCTGGCTCCATAATCACTTGTCACAACCACTAAGCATGTTTTGCTGAGGCAGACAAATGAATCCCCAAGGATCCACTTACCCAAAACTCCATCTCGCTAGCCACATGACACATGTTGCTGACAGCCCCTACTTCGGTGACACCAGGGCCAATCATCTAACTCAATGACAAAATTTTAATGACTAAGAGATTGGTGGCTGGGGCTGAGGTGCCTGAGTCAGGCGGGGGGTTGGGTTACCTCAGTTACAGGAAGTCAAAGATTTATTTCCTCTTTTCCAAATGAACGAAGGCAGAGGGTATAGGGTTGATTGAGCAGGCAGCTGGTACCGACACAGAACCAAGCTGGGCTCTGGGTGGAGGCTGTTCTGTCATGAGGTTGGCTGTGCTCTTCTCTGGGGCCTTGCTGGGTCTACTAGCAGGTAAGGAGAAAGGGGACCGAAGGGGAGGGGGCCCCTGGGAAGGAGCCTGCCCCCGGGGTGCTAACCAGTCTTTCCTCTGAAAGCCCAGGGGACAGGGAATGACTGTCCTCATAAAAAATCGGCCACTCTGCTGCCATCCTTCACGGTGACACCTACAGCTACAGAAAGCACAACAAGCCCTGGAACAACCAGCCACAGAACGACCAAGAGCCACAAAACGACCAAGAGCCACAAAACGACCACTTACACAGCTACCACCACTCATAAAACTACCACCACAGGCACCACCAGCCACGAGTCTTCAACAGCGACTCACCATCCTGCTACCACCACCAGTCACGGAAATGCCACGGTTCATCCAACAAGCAACAGCACTGCCACCAGCCCAGGACCCTCCACCAGATCCCCCCGCCCAGGACCACCTCCACCCTCTCCAAGTCCTAGCCCAGGCTCCAAGGAGGCAATAGGAGACTACACTTGGACTAACGGTTCCCAGCCCTGCATCCGGCTCCAAGCCCAGATTCAGATTCGAGTTCTGTACCCAACCCAGGGTGGAGGAGAGGTAAAGCTAAAAAACAGTAGAGGACATAAGGGGAAGGGGATGAGGCCTTCTGCTACGGTTCAGAAGGGAAGGAGGAAGAGTAAAGAAGTAGACGAACACAGGGTGAAGACAAAGGGAACAGGGAACCTTGGATGGCACAGCTGTGTAGTCTTGTGACCCTCTCTCGTCTTTTAACTTCTGCAGGCCTGGGGAATCTCTGTTCTGAACCCCAACAAAACCAAGGCCCAAGGGGGCTGTGAGGGTGCTCATCCCCACTTGCTCCTCTCATTTCCCTATGGACAGCTCAGCTTTGGATTCAAGCAGGTACTTAACCCTCATCCCTCACTCTCACCCTCCAAGCGCCCTACCCCTACCAACTTCTTGCCGCACTCCTTACTCTGTGTACCTGGATGCCACTCTCCCCTGCTGCTCTGAGTCTTCCTGGTCACCTCCCCAGGAGCCACTGCAGAGAACCGTCTACCTGAACCATATGACTGTGGAGTACAACGTATCCTTTCCCCAGGCAGCGCGTGAGTAACCTTCCCTTTCTCATCACTTGCACTAGATGTCTGGGCTCCTGAAGGGACCCAGGCTGGGGGCATGGTGGGGATGTCGCTATGGAGCTGACCCTTCCTCGTTCTTTCAGAGTGGACATTCTCTGTTCAGAATTCATCCCTTCGAGATCTCCAAACCCCTCTGGGCCAGAGCTTCAGTTGCAGAAACGCAAGCGTCATTCTTTCACCAGCTTTCCACATTGACCTGCTCTCCCTGAAGCTACAAGCTGCTCAGCTGCCCCCCACAGGGGCCTTTGGACCAAGTAAGACCTATTCCTTCCCTCCCAGAATTTCCCCACTGCACTGAAAGCCCTCCCCCCCAGGCCTATAATCTCCCTTCCTGCACCCCCAAATTTCCTCCCCCTCTCAAGTTTGTCAGAGCTAGGGTAACTGTCCTCCCCTCCTCTAGAAGACTCTGCCCAGGCTCCCCTTTTTGGTGCTCCGAGTCCTCTAGGTGAGCCCGCCCCTCACCAATCTCCTACTTCCCAACATCACATTCCCTCCTTCCACCTTTATCCCAACCACCACCGTCGTGATGCCTACTTGCCCTATCTTTCCGCCAGGTTTCTCTTGCCCCAGTGACCAATCCAACTTGCTGCCTCTCATCATTGGCCTGATCTTACTCGGCCTCCTCATCCTGGTGCTTGTTACCTTCTGCGTCGTCCGGAGACGCCCACCCACTTACCAGCCCCTCTGAGCATTTGTCCCAACAGCCAGGGCACCAGGAGGTGCCCTCATTTCTCACCACTCAACTGACTCAGAGACAAAGTTATCTTCCTTCCCTGTCTTGATGAACAAAAGTAGAGATAATGCAATCGGGAGGGATGAGGAGAGAGATGTTTATTAAATATGACTGATTCCCCCTCCCCCATATCCAGTGGGAGCATAGTAAAACTTGATCAAATCTCTGTTCTTGGTTTTCCTTGTCCTTCCTGCCAGGATTAAAAGCCACGAGTTTCTTGTCACACACCTTTCTGTACCTTCCATGGTTGAGTCTTGGGGAGCCAGGAACAGCTGGTGAGGAGGGATGAAAATGTCACTGTGTGGCCCAATGCCCTCACGGGCTCATCCTTCGAAGCCTGACACAGCTGGTGTCGAATCGGCCTCACCTCCCTTCCTCCTCTTCTTCTGGGGCCCCTGGCTGCTCCAGTTCCCTCTCTCCTCCAATCCAGGGGAGCCACCCATCCCAGCAGCCTTCTTCCCAACCTTCAGATTACAGTTACAGGCGAAGCAGGCAGCAAGAGCCATGAGTGTGGGTGGGAAGGTCACAGCCCTGCCCTGCCCTGTTTCAAATGCCCTGCCCTACCCACTGTGCCCAGGCCTAGCGAACAGCCTGGATTAAACTCTCCCCGCACCTGGGATGCTCCTATCTCACCTGCAAAGGGTTTTCATCAACCACGGGAGCAATGCGTACTCTGAACTCCACATACGATCACCCTCTATGCTCCTGGGAACAACATGCCTCCAGCCTGGGCGACCCGCGAAGCCAACCCTGAAGTCCCTGGTGGTGGTGCACCTAGTGGTGGTGGATGGCACCCCCCAAGGCAGCCTGAATCCAGATTCTTCAAAGGACCTCCCCGACCAAGAAGTGCCAGACCCTTTACAGTCAGCTATGAGCATCCCCGGGGCCAGAGTGGGACCCTTCCAGTTGTAGGAGCCGTGTAAGGCTACAGAAAGCAGCCGCCAGGACCTGCAGACCCAGCCCTTTGAGGGCAGCACGTGGCAGGGACCCAACAACCACACCACCGCCTCGCCGACACCCCGTTATGACCTTGCCGACTGTGGTGCGGCAGTCCCCGAAGGGTGTGGTACTCCCAGCAGGCGCCCAGCCACCAGAGCGTGATGGCCAGGCCCATCTCCACCGAGATGGCCGAGAGCTGGTGTCCCGGCGCTGGGGGGCGGAGGGCCTAATCCAAGATGCCCTTTCCCAAGGCTAGCTACTGGGCCCCCTCCGCCTGGCCCAAGCCCTGGCTCAGCACGCGGTCGCAGGAGGCCGAGGAGCGGGCCTTGGCCTAGAGGTGGCGCCCTCGGGCCAGTGGGGTGAGAGGGAACCCCAGGGCCCTCGTTTCACAGGGGCGGCCAGGGCTGGGCCCGCAAGGGGGTTAAGGGCGTTGCCGTCCCCCGAAACTGGGCTCACCTTCCCCACCTCCCCCTCCTCTGCTTCACTGTCCCGGCCCAGCAGTTGCTGGCGCACCCATCTGCGAAGGCCTGGGCGAACCTGAGGAGGAAGAAGCATGGGCTCGGCGCCTAAGGAGGGATGCCTGGCTCAGACTATCCCCCTCCCGTCGGTGCCGTGTCCTCTGGAGACGCCGAGAGCACAGGAGAGAGAACGCTACATAGCCCCCGCCCAACGCCATTTTGCAGACTCACGCTCCTTCTCTCTCAACTTCGTACAATGTAAAGTCAGCTGGAAGAAAACAAGATGGCGCCGAGCCGGAGGAGCGGAGAAAGGCTGGAGGATAAATCTTGTTGCCGAAGCGGAAGCGTAAACAAAGGCGCGAATGATGGAACTGCGCAGGCGTACAGCTTTGGCACGCTTTAAAATTCGAGCAGCAGGGTGGGCGCGTCCAAAAACGTGGTCTCCGGGCGAGACCTATTTTACGCGAACGAAGGTGGGATGGAGTAAGGCCGGAGCAGCCCTGCTTAATCGCGAGAAGACGGGAGGCGGAGTGCCCGGAGCGCGCATGCGCAACGTAAGTCAATGGCGGTTTGAGGGGCTGGCGGAAGCTAGCTTTTCAATATGGCGACCGAGGTAGACGGGCTGCTCAAACGGGTGCTGGTGCCGATTCTTTTACCTGAGAAATGCTACGACCAAATTTTCATCCAGTGGGACCTGCTTCACGGTGAGTTTTATTCGGTATCCGATCAAAGTTGTGCTTCAGAGCCCTCCGGCCGTAAGTGGGGCGTGAGTGCGGGCTAAGTGACAGCTGCCACGGCGCGCGGGGCGGAAGTCGCTTCTGAGAAGGGCGGATATGTCTTGGGCTCCGTAGAGGGAGGACTCCATATTTGAGCGAGAGGGGGGAGTCGCCAGGTGGGAGTAGTTCTTTGCTTTAGCGACGATGAAAGACGAAAAGACTCAAATTTTACAAAACAAAGTTTAAAATCTGATTAGATCGTTCCGACCTTTAATAGATCTCTACACCTTCAGAAGCAAGGCTACACTTGATTCAAAGCTTCTCATGAATCCAGGCCTTCTGCGGCGCCCCCAAGAATCCTGCCATCCCAATGGCTTTCCTTCCAGCCTCCACGTTTGCTCATGGTCGAATTTTGGAATTAACTTGTCTGCCTTCCTCCTCCTATCTACGAGGCGACGCCAGAGCAAAACCTGCTTCTGACATCAGACCTTTAGGGAAGCTTTCGCGGTCTGCCCCCGTCAGTTCTTGGTACCCCAGCTGTGCTCCCGGGACAATGTTTTAGCCGCGTTCATGACCCACGAGAATCTGACTACTACTGGGCCAGGCACCTTGGGGATAGGACTTCAAGGCTAGGGAAGATGTCGGTGGCTAGAGCATAAAAGCAAGCCCTGGAAGGGTCAAGTCCCTGAGTAGGGGCCAGAGACAGTGTTCAGGAATGAGTGATACAGAGGAAACCTATCCTTGGAGAAAGAAGACATGTGAAGTGGATTGCCTAGTGGCTCAGAGGCGGGCAATAAAGGATCAGAGGACTCTTGGGCATTGCTCAGCTCTATACAGGGAAGCAAGGGAGAGGTTTGTAAGTCAGATCAAGGAGTTTAGATGTGATGGCAGGGAATGGAAGGTTGGGTCAGAGGAAAGGAATGGTAAAAGCCGTTTTGGAAAGTCACCTTGTCTGAACGTGATATGATTTGGAGTAGGAAGAACTAGGCCTTTTTCACATGCCTCCAGACCACCCAAGGCTTCCGTTGTGTGGGTATGTCAAGGTCTTAAGGAGCACTTCAAGCCTTTAGGCCTGAGCTGCCTCCTGGAACCCCTGGCTTGGGTTCCATAAGTGTCATCTCTGCTTACCTCTTTTTCTCTTCTTAGTTCCCTGCCTCAAGATTCTCCTCAGCAAAGGCCTGGGGCTGGGCATTGTGGCTGGCTCACTTCTGGGTATGTTTCTTATCTTCCCTTCCTGTTGTTGAGAGGTGGGTGGAGTGCTAAGATGCCATGAACCTGATGGGTCCCTTAACCAGAAGCGGGGCTAACATGCCTCCCAGTCTGCTCTGTAGCTGTCATGCTGCGCTCCCAAGGGATGTCAGCCCCTCAGCCCTGCCCTTTTCATCCTCTTTCTCCAGTAAAACTACCCCAAGTGTTTAAAATCCTGGGAGCCAAGAGCGCGGAGGGGTTGAGTTTCCAGTCAGTAATGCTAGAGCTAATGGCGTTGACTGGGACCATGGTCTACAGCATCACCAACAACTTCCCCTTCAGGTGAGGGGCCCCGTCCTTTATCTCCAAGGGTAAGTGCTCACAACTCTAGTAAGGATTAGGGTGAGGGAGGTAAAAGGGCAGGAAAGCTTAAGCCCTTCTGGAACTCTAGCCATCATCTATGGTGATGAGAGGAGGTGAGAATCCCAAGAATGCCCAGTTTCCTATCCTGGGTCAAGCGGGTGGGGGCTGCCGGGAGGCAGGAGGTAAGGAACCAGCAGGGCTGTGGAGGACAGGGAATAATCAGAATTGGGTCCCCAAGATGGATGGGCTATGGAGGCTTTCCCTGCCTCTTTCCAGGCCCACGTTTCTTCCCCCCAACTCTTGACTCTGCAGCTCTTGGGGTGAAGCTCTGTTCCTGATGCTCCAGACAGTCACCGTTGCCTTCCTGGTCCTGCACTACAGAGGACAGACTGTGAAAGGTGCTGAGGATTGAGCCAGGAGCTGGCTGCAGCTGTTGGGAGCCCTGCTGGGAACGCAGGTTTGCCTACTCGGAGGTTGATGAGGACTCCTTATCTCCCTGTCTCCCAGGTGTTGCCTTCCTAGTGTGCTCCGCCCTGGTCCTGCTGGTGCTGCTTTCACCACTGACGCCCCAGGCTGTAGTCACCCTGCTCCAGGCCTCCAACATGCCTGCTGTGGTGGTGGGAAGGGTGGGTGCTGGGAACAAGGGAGAGGATGTTGGGAAGGGGGACTGGGTGAGGAGCAGAGGGGAAACCCAAAGTTTGGGGGTGTTGGACTGAGGGGAGTGCAGAAATGTTATGGGAACATTGGACAAGTTCAGATGACAAAACGAAGGGTCTCAACTCCTCCCCAGCTGCTCCAGGCAGCCACCAACTACCGCAATGGGCACACAGGCCAGCTCTCAGCCATCACAGTCTTTCTGCTCTTTGGGGGCTCCCTGGCCCGAATCTTCACCTCCATTCAGGTGAGTGCACCTCCTCCCCTCTAGAGGGCACCATAACCTCACCTTACTTCTCTCTCTCCCCGTGGACTTGAAGCTGCTCCCTCTCTGGAGCCCTTTTTGGCTATGCGGAAGAGTAACCCTAGCTGTGTCTCTCACCCAGGAAACTGGAGACCCCCTCATGGCTGGAACCTTTGTAGTCTCTTCCCTCTGCAACGGCCTCATCGCTGCCCAGCTCCTCTTCTACTGGAATGCAAAGGCTCCCCACAAGAAGAAGAAGGAGCAGTAGAGTTGAGCTGGCTCCTGGAGTACCTTCCATGTTTCTATTCATCCACCCAACCTTGGGATCCTTACCATCTGAACCAGTCTGCTGGTGTGACTTTTAATCATTCCCTGTTCTTCTGCAATTGCAGCTTTAGTGGAAATGCTTGGTTGACCCAGATCCTTAGAAACGATAGGGGAAGAGATTTACAGGCTGACATTTAATCATTTAGCTGAGATTCTTTCTTTAGCAGAAGTTTCCAGCTACTTACCTATTCTGGGCAAAACTCTTATCCTGTCCCCCCCATTTCCCCACTTCCCTCTGACCCTAGAGGACAGAGGCTGGACAGTGGAAGGGAATAGGTGCTTGTGGATTCCTCCCTCCCGCACCCTGGCTCAGACTGTCTCCTGGACCCCAGTGCTTGGTGGGGGAAGGGGGAAGGGGGACAGAAGAATGACTGACTCAGGCAGGGCCCCGGGGTGGGGTGTGGAGGTTCCTGCTCTGGCAGGTCCAGGCGGAAGGGAGTGGAGACTGCTGGTTCCTGCTGCAGTAAAGGCGAACAGAGATGGTACAATAAAGACTCAGAGACGTGGTGTAATCATACAAAACTGTGTTCAGCCTACAAAAAAAAAAAAACTGTCTTGTTTTGTTCCCACTGGCTTTCAGGGCTTTGGGGGGTACTGCCCACCTCCTCTGAACTGTGGTCCAACACAGTTCTAGAACAGGGTGTGCAGCCTGGGAATGGTGGTGGTGGTGGTGGTAGTGGGGTGTTTCTGGGTAGAAAAGGAGGATGGAAACCTCTCTGGGAGGTCCATGTCCATGAGGGTTAGAGGTGGGTTAGGGGCATGGGGGCCCCTGGGAGGGGAGGGTTGTACAGAGTGGGAGAGCCTGGGGGTGGGTAGGGGCTGTAAGGGGGGAACAGCTCCCCCTGGAGCCTTGGGTTACTCTGAGGGAGAGAGCACGGCGAGGGGGCTTCCGGTTTACAGTGGGAAGAGCTGCAAAGAGAAACACCGGGGTTAGAAGGCACTTGGTCCCCTGGGTTGGAGGTGCCGAGCAGGGTCCCCAGCTCGCATGTGGGGGTGGTTCTGAGCAGCTCTGCGCAGACATGTATAACTTGTCACCCACCTACCCATCCCTGGCTCCCTGGGTCCTGCCGGTAGGGAACCGGACCCCAGGACGGCTTAGAGCAGCGCCGCCGCAGCCGTGTTGGGGCACGCTCAAGAGCGAGCTTGCGTGCTGCGCGCCTGTTTTCCTCTTTTGGGGCGGCAGGCCAGGAAGGGGTAGAGCTGGGCTTGGCCTGTCCTTGCCCCGGGGGCTGGGAGAGGAAGCTGGGTCACACGAGGGCCAGAATCGGGGGTGGGAAACGGGAAATTCTGGTAACTTAGAACACGGTCATATCCAGGGCGCTGTGGTCTGCTCCTGCGGTGCCACCACCAACAGACTGTGATGGAAACGTCCTCTAGGAAGACCCTGGCTCCCCGGAACTCTCCCACCCTTCACGGGGCGCCCCCCAAACTTCTCCGGGTGTGTCCCCTTGGGTGGGCTCGGGGCCCCTGCCAGCCAGGCCCTCTGGTATCCGCCCCCACCCAGGCTGCAGGAGGGGGGCACGTCCTCACCCCGCTCCCCGGGCACTCACCCGTAACCGCCAGGCAGGTAGGCTGTCGAGTAGTTGGGGGGCTGGTACCCAAAGCCTCTGCTCCCCTGGGTGGTCGTGTACCCGGGCCCCCAGACCGGCCCGCCGCCAGCCACGCCGCCGCTTCCCTGGCCGAAGTGGGGCGACCCGGCGCCCGCGCTCTTGGTCTTGCGCCGGGGCCGGTACTTGTAGTCGGGGTAGTCGCGCAGGTGCCGGGCCCGGAGCCGCTTAGCCTCTTCCACGAAGGGCCGCTTCTCGTCCTCGCCCAGCAGCTTCCACTGCGCGCCCAGGCGCTTGGAGATCTCAGAGTTGTGCATCTTCGGGTTCTGCTGCGCCATCTGGCGGCGCTGGGCGGAGCTCCACACCATGAACGCGTTCATGGGCCGTTTCACCTTCTCCAAGGGAAGCCCCCCGGAGACCACTGGGCTCCCGGCGCCCTCCCGCTCCTGGGAGCCCGAGGACGAGGAGTTAGGGGCCGTGGGAGTGGGAGGTTCCAGGCTCCAGGCCTGTGAGGAGCCGGGTAGCGCCATCAGGAGTGAAGGGAAGCCTTAAGAGGGCGTCCTACACGCCCTCCCCTCCAAAGTGAAACGTTGATCCCCAAACCCGGTATCCTTAAAATGGAAGTGGCTTCCTAGTCCGGAGTCGTAACAGAGAGACTCGTGTCCTTAAAAGGTATATATATCGTCCCCAAGTTCAGAGTCCTTATAATGGAGCCCCTGCCACCAACCAATCCGGCACGTTTGGGGAGTCGAGCGCAAAATCCGCTGTCCGGTACCCAGTCCTGGATAGGCTGTGCTCTTTCCTTGTGGCCGCGAGGTCCCCGACCCAGCCTCGCTCCCCCTACTACCTGCCGGCCACCGGCCCGGGCCTCGGTGAAGGCGGTAAACCTTCGCGCTCTAGGGTCCCACAGCTGCCAGGAGGCACAGCCCGGATGCCACAGCCCTCTCTCACCTGGCCTCAGCGTCTGTGGCTGCCGGGTGCGCCAGGCCCGGGAACTGCTTTTAACGACTGACTCCTCCCTACTCCCTCCCAGCCGACCGCGCCTCCTGAAGGGCGCCAACCTCCCCCTCCCTTAGGCCAACCAGGTGTCCTGTTCTTCCCAGCCCCCAACACTCCCCCCCAGGGGACCACGCCCCCTCCCCACCCAAGACCCAAGTCAGGCCTTCCAGCCCCAGTGGCTCTGAACAGCTACCCCTCCCTTCTTAAGTACTGGCAGTTTAAAGTCAATGCCTTTGCACAACGGGATCCGGCATCTGGTGATCAAAAGCCCTCAGGCTCACAGTTGTGCTGGGAGGGAGGTGAGGACACCCAACCCCCCAATCCAAACCCAAACCCTTTTCCGGTGCCTCCCTGCTCTTCAAACCCCTGACCTGGCCCGGGGCAAAAAAGTCTGGCAGTCAGCAGGTAGGCAGGCCATTTTTGTTTCCTGAGGTGCTTGGGCGGTGATTCAACCCCTTTCCAGGTGAGAAAATTTAAACCCTCCCCACTATAGCCCTCAAACCTAGGTTTCTCCACTGCATGTTTTATTTCTAATCCTCAGAGTTGGGAGGCAAGGAGCAAGGAAGCCCAGGACGACCCCTAAGGCTGAGAGGTCAGTGATGTGGATGCTGGAGAAAAAGCCTGGATCCAGGGCAGAGAACCAGCAAGACTGAGGGCTGGACACCTAGGTCCCAGAGGCTGTCTTGAGGGAACCCTGCTCCCCACTCTGCCCAAGGCCCAGCCCAAGCCCCAGGCCTCAGGTAATCGGATTAAGCAGCCTGCCTTGGCTCTCAGCTCTTAGCAGGAACAGCTCCAGCTTTGCGCAGCCCTACCTAGCCCACTGTGACTCAGGGTACGGGAGTGGCCCAGCTCCCTCTACCAGCAAACCTGGGGGAAGGGAGAGGCAGCAAGGCACAAGCCACTCTCCTCTGGACCAGGAGGGTACCTGGGCCTGGAGAATTTAGGAATGTCAGAAATTCCCAGAAGTAGACCATCTTTGGAATGCCAGAGAAGCTAGGTGTGGAGATACAGGAAACAAGGGTCAAGGCAGGTCAGTCCTACACAAACAGATGGACCAAACTGGGCATAAGGAAGGTGCAGGAACCAGAGGGCCATTTGGATTTTTTTATTCTCTTTTTAAATACTGTACAGTGAAAAATAAATACGCCTTCTCATCCACCAGACAAGGTTGGTCCCCCCTCCCCTGGGGGACCTTGTCACCCCCCTTCATACACACCCCTGGTTCTACTCCAAAACCTTCCCCATGCCTCCCACCCACTTATACCCTTACTATCCCCGTCTTCCACAGTGATGAGGCCCCAGAAATGGGGGGTACAGGACGGGAGGAGGGATAGCAGGGGAGCCCCCCTGAACTGTCCAATCTGGGTGGGTCAAGGAGCACCCCGCACCAACAGGCGGAGAATGGGGGTGTTCAGAGAGAGATTGGGGCATTAGAGGATAAAGGCACATCCAGTCTGATGGGGAAGGAGAGAGGCTCCCCTCACCCTGGGGGTAGGGTGGACAAGAGGGAGGGGGGTATGACCCTGTTACACACCCCTCCACTAGCTCCTGGAGGCTGGGGGGGGGGACCCAAGCTGCTGTGCCACCCCCCGCCCCCCTAGATAAGAGCAGCTCCAGCGCAGGTCAGTTGGGCCTGTGAGGGCCATGGTGTTGGGCAGCAAGCGAGATGGAGAAGGGAGGGGTGCGGGCTGGAGGGTTTATGAAACCCCATTCACCAAACTACCCAACTCCAGGGGGGCAGAGAGCTCCCCATTCTCTGAGGGGCCCTTAGGAAGCTTGCTGACAGAGTCACCCTGAGGGGGGAGTGGGAAAGAAAATGGAGAGGAAGGAAAGAAAAAGGTCAGTAGAAATTCAGGTAATGCCATTCCATTCCCTACCATCTAAATGCTCCAGGCATCTCCAGGGTGGTCCCCTGTAGTCACTTTTACTGGGATCCAGAAAATATGAACCAAATTCTCTTCTATTCAAACTTTTCACTATTCTAAATGCAGTCTAAACTCCATCAGACATGCCTTCTCTGCAATTTAATGAGAGATTTCTTTGGGAGTTTTCTTGTGCCCCCTACCCCAGAAAAACAAAAAAGGAGGTGGGGTAAACTGTATCTTGCTTGCCTACCTTCTGTCCTGAAAGAGAATCCTCTGAAGGTTTAGTGCGTTCCAGGGGTGGCCGCTGGCGGCTCTGAGACTTTGCTCGGGAGATATAGTCAGCCACAGTCACTGGGGAAGGCAGAGGACCAAAAGTTTCAGAAGGAACCCAGGTACCCAGCCCCTAGACACCCACTGAACCCCAACCCCTAGCTTTCACAGGATAGGAGGCATCCTGTTCTCTGAGGAAGTCTGCTGATATCCTGTGTGAGCTGACCTGGCTGACGGTCTCCACTGATAGACCCATCAGTCCGGTTACCACGGTTACGGCGGCGGCGGCTCCGGTTACGACGCTGGGGTCTTGACTCATCTTCTGTGGGGCAGGGGAAAATGAGAGTTGTGCATCAATCTCCCATCCCTCAATTCTTGCCCAGTTCTGATTTTTCAGATCCAGGTATACCCCTTACCCAGGCCATTCTCTGTCATGCTGGGCCCGTCAGATTCTAGGCCTCCATCCATGACAGTCCTGTCTTCATCAGTGCGACGGCGGCGGGAGCGGCGGCGCCTGGCACTTGCTGGGGGGGGTTCCCCAGGCTCTGAATCAACTGGGGGCTCTGGTTCGGATGTGTCCAGTAGGCTGTAGGGATTACTGTCTGGGTCCTTCAGCACTGGTTAGAGAAAAGACAGGAGTTGGGAGTGAGGTGTCCATCATCTTTCCTTTTGGCCCACATTCGTGAACCTAGCTGTCTGCTTCCGGTACCTGAGCTAATTGATGAAGAGTTGTATCTTGAGGTGGGCCGGGGGGCAGGTGGGGGTCCCCTACCCCGGCCCCCAGTCGGCCGCCTCCGACTTTCTTCCCCCCGGGTCGGGGGATCCCGGTCACCAGGCCCAGCTCGGTTGGGCTCTTCCCTCTTCTCTGACTCGGTCTCAGAAGCTGTGGATAGGTCTGAGATGGGGCCTGAAGAACACAGTAGGGTTCAAACAGGGTCACTCACCCTACCCCAAGATCCATCCCAGCCCCCAGGCTGGAAGACTCTCCCTCTCACTCCTAAGTCGCCCAGCCAACCACTTCTTCATCTTCTCCATCACCCTTTCCTCAAACTTCCACCCAGACTTCTGCCTCCCACACACCACACCACTGCTCGCCTCCCTCTCACCACAGGCAGGACCGCCTGGCCTCCGGCCCCGGCCCCGGCCCCCATAGCTGCCCCCATAGGTTCGTGTGGTGTGGAGGGAGGAGGCGGAGCTCTCATCGGTGGTGTAGCCGGCCTTGTCACTGCCACCGCTGCCCCGCCCACTCCCAGGAGGGCGAAAGCCCAGCCCAATCTGCCGAAGCTGTTCATCAATTTGCAACCTCTCCAAGCGAAGCTGCTCCACCTCCTGGTTGGGGAGAAGATGGAGAAAAACAAGGAGGAATAAGTATAAGATCAATGAACAGTCTCTTTTTCCTGCTTCTCTGCCCTAACTGTCCCTATGGATCTGAACTCTCAGAAATGCAAGAAGGCTTAAAACAGGGAAAATTCTGGTTTCCAACTCCACAGCCCCAATTTTCCACCTAATGGTTTCTATTCTACTCAGAGACACAAACTGGGAACCACCACTTTTAACTTTATCCACCAGTATCCTTAGTCCCCTTGTACACGTGGATCTCTCCCCTCCCAGGCTTCTGGCTTGGATACCTGCAGGTAGGAGAGGTGATATTCCAGCAGAGCCTGAGCATTGCTGATATTCTCTCGGGTGCCAACAAATATGAAGGGAACCATTCCCTGGAGAGCAGAGGAAAGGACAGATGGATTAGAAAGAGACTCAAATGAAGTATTAAGTCCACCCTGTCTCCTACAGAAGCCCACCCAAATGGGATCTTTCTGGGCTCTACATCTACTAGGAAAACCCAAAGTTCCCATGCCCTAACCCCCAGAAATCCCATCTCTCAAGGGAATGGCATGGAGAATAATCCCATCTACTTCTGGCAACCAATCTCTAGGTGTCAGCTGCCCCATACCTCCTCCCTGGGGTTCTTCTTGTCATTATCACCTTCTACTCGAACCCTCACCACACCAGATTTATCCACAATCTCCTGGATCACTTTCCCGTTCTTTCCAATCACTTTGCCTAAATGGGTAAAGGAGGAATTAGGCCTTTTTTTTTTTTTTTTTTTTCCCAAAGGAAAGAAAGAAGAGTAAAAACAGACAAGGTAAACAGTCTTCCAGCTGCTATATAAGGATTCTGTTTAATGATTCTCTTGCTTCTAAGCTTCTGGTGTGTTTTCACAGGACAAAATATCACAATCCTTAGAAATCTGTTCTCCCATTTTTGTCACTCCTACTGCAGACTGTTTGCTCTGTCCTTGTGAAACTGTAAGTTCACAGGGAGGTGCCAAGCCAGAATCACTTTAGAGCATCTCACATCTGGTCCCCAACTGTATTCTCTTATACACATACACATCCCCAACTCACCAACCAGGTTCCTGGGCACTTGCACGGAGTCCTCAGAAAACTCAAGGTAGCTCCGGGCCTGTCGGCACGCCTCGGGAGTCTAAGAGAAGAGGAGTGGGGAGTCATTAATAAAACAGAACACCTGGATCTCAAACAGTGATCTTCCTGCCACTCTCTGTCTTTGGGAAAATGTGCTGCCACCGAAGTCAGGGAGGGAGGTCAACACGACAGGTTTCCTTTCTATTTCACACTCTCTTCTCTCTATCCCCTAAGGGACCTAGACAACAGGTATCTTTTGCTGACCTCCCCATAGATGCGGAAAGTGCAGGTCTCTTCACCCAATTCAATGGCAGTCACCCCAGGTACTTTTCGGGCCTGCTGGATGTTGGCACCATGAGTCCCAATTGCTAGTCCCATCAGGTCCTCCCGCACTGTGAACTCCTCTTGGAAAGCTGCCGCCAGCTGCTTACTTGTCTGAAAAAAAAAAAAAAAGGCACTGGACCACTGGACTATAGGAATCATGGAGAAATCTCAGAACACCTGTCCCAGATACCTGATGCTTTGCATAACTTAAATGAGAAAAGACTGTATGAAAGAAAGCCAGAACTACCTGGGAGTCCACTGACCACCAGGACCTGTGAAGAATTCAGGAACTTTTCATTCCACTCCTACCTTCCCAATACCAATGGCTTGGTGGGGAGGGGAGGTAATGATGGCCGAATCTGGGCTGAGATCCATCAAAGATCCGGATTTGGCTCTAACACTATCTGGTTCTGTGATCCCAAACAAAACATACTCTCTGTGCCTCTGTTCTGTCATCTGCTAAATGATTACACCTGACCTACCCTATTCCCAGACTAACAAGAGGATTAAATAAAGTTGGTATGAAAGAAAGGACTTTTCACAAGGTAAATGCAAGTGTAAGGAACTATTTACCTTAACCAAACCAATATCAACTCCCAAAATAAAACATGAAAAGTTGAACAGAAAGCAACAGGTTGAGAAAAGCATAAAAAGAGGTTATGGTACACCGTGCTACCACTTCATTTCTCAACCAGTCCTTAGAGGGATACCTGAGTACAAGGGCAGGAAAAGGGAAAGGTTCTGGCAGTGCCCTGAGTAGCATCCCTGGAGAAGTAAAGATTACCATGGTCCAGAATTTGCACAGGCTCCCGAAAAGATCAGTTCACTTGATAAAAAGGAAACAGATGTTCAAATACACACATACACGTGCGTGCAAGCACGTGTATATATACCATCCTCATTTAGGATGGTATAATTCCTAAGGGAATCTGACCATCATAAGATGTCAGAACACAAAAAGACCTTGTCGAAACACTCACATTCAACTACCTCATTGTCACAGCTAAAGAAGAAGCAGCTCATTGAAATCAAATTATTTGACAAAGCAAGACTTAGGATAGATTCCAAGTCCAGTGGTCTTTCCAGTGTACAAATGGTTCCCAAACATATCCCACAAAGCAGTCTGGTTCTCAGAGGTAATTTGGGGGCAGCCAGTGGAGGTAAGAGCCATGCCCTCTTGCACTTTTAGACAGACCTGTTCTGATTGATCTGTTTTATGCATCGTGCTTTCAAGTAAAATTTCACGTGATCAAAGGGTCCCATAGCTTAAAAAAAAAAAGAAAAAAAGCTTGTACTAAAACATGATGGAGCTCTGCCATCTGGAGGAGTCTGAGGTAAAATAGCAGACCCAGGTTTAATGGCCCAGGAAGACCGTAATGTCTGTTCACAAGAGCATGGGTGGAGGATGGGGTGGGAGGGGAGAAGGACAATACCAATCAGCAGTATAAAGTGAAGCCAAAACTTACCTCGAGGTGCTTGGTCGCTTCTTCATTGCGGGACATGAGTAGCAGTTTGGTGCGCAGGCTTCGGAAATGCATATCACCCAGCAGGGATGCTCGCTTCACAGGGGCTTCTGTGGTTGACTGCAAAGAAACCAATGGAAAAGTCATTAAAACTGACTGACTACATTTTAGAGGAGATCCAGGAACTGGGAATCAGGATGCCTGAGTCTCTGGAAAAGGGTGGGAGTTAAGAAACAAAGTTGAGGAACAGGAAAAATCATTGTCAGTCTCACAGGGGCCTACTAACTGGGTGCTTAAGGGAAGTGATTTTAAGTAGCAAGCGCAGGTGAGAATCATACTGTCTGTTTTTGAGAGTCCAAATATGCAAGGAAGGGTACCCAGCCCAGACTGAAATATGATGGTCAGGTTGAAAAAAAAAATTAAGGTCATACATGAGAAAGACTAAGGAAAGGTAAGGCTAACCTGGGTCCACAGAGGTCAGGAGCAATAAAGTCCTCTCTGACAAATAAATATAAGCACATTTTAGCTCTTCTCTTCTTGCAAAGGAGTTAAAAGGGGAAAAGGGCTTAGGTGAAATTCAGGCAGAATAAACTCACCAGAATGAAGAGCTCACTATCTGTGATGTTGAGAAAGATGCAGTTTGCTCCCAATGCTTTCTTGAACTCTTTATGGACGTTTTCATTGGAGCAGCTGCAGAGAAAGAGAACAGTGCTCAGGGGGCAGAGTGTAGAGTACAGTTGAAGGGGAGAGAGAGAGGGACTGAGAAGAATAAGGACTGCAGTAAAAGAACAGGGATGAGGAAACAGAGGAACTGGGAGCAAAAGGGACTCTAGGGAGGGCCTAGGGAACACAGAACACTGAAACTGGGAGAGGGGCCTGAGACAAACAAGGGCAGAGATGAGGACCATAAAGAGGGCCCCCGACTCCCGACATCCCAAACACTCACGCCTCTCTCAGATCCTCAGGCACAGCCATGGTAACCTTGAAGAAGCTGCCTTTGGTTGCAAGGGGATTGGGATTAACTGGCCGAAGCCGTTCCAGGGTGACAATCTCATTGTAAGTGGCATCACAGGCAGCATATTCAATGACATAGAACTGGCAGAAGAAAAGAAAGGAGAAGCTGTGGATGACCTGAGTTTCTATCTCCCACCTTTCTCTGACTAAAATATGTGTTTCAGCAGTTCTCCAAAGGCCTTGACAATCACTCACATCTCCCTTCATCATCCGCACCCGGGCCAGCCACCAGCCACAAGGTTCTTGCTCATTGGCTCGAGAATAAACCTGAAGAGAAGTTGAAAATAAAAGAGATATTGAGGACCATCCAAAAACATCAAGAATGGAATGAGCATTAAGACACTTGGGAGGCATCCTAAATTAAGATAAAGGAATCTAGAGGAAGGAGCTGCTAATTAAAATCAGAGTACACTGGATTTTAGATGCTGTTATCATAAATCGAAGAAAAGTGAATCCCCTGAAAACAGGAAGCTCCCTGAGAGCTTGACTGATCACAGCAATGATGGACAGAAAACTGCTGCATTTCACTCTTCCACAGGCTGCCTAGCTAGATGGAGGAAGGAGCGTGAACCAACCAGTGAGGAGCCTAGGGTACTGGTATCAGGGTAAGGGAGATACAGAATCCTGGGAAAAGGGACATTTAGAAAAGGTGGACTCCAAGGCCCTTACCTCCACTTCATCCCCTTCTGTGATCTCCTTATTATAGTCAGCTGGAGGTGGTAGCCGGACATCCCCAAAAGGAATTTGTCTCTCACTCTGCCAGCTGCAAGGGAAAACAGTGATATGAAAGCTATTCAGGCTGGTGTGGTTGCCCGTTTCTTCAGGAAGAGGTTACTTCCTCCACTGGGCATTTTCTACCTTCCCTGGTGATTAGAAGCTAAACTCCAGGCCCTGCTCCATAGTGGTGCTTTCCATCTCTTGCTAGAATCTAAATATGGAGTCAAATGACCCCCACTCTCACCATTTCCTCTCCTGGGATCCATATAAGTTGCCCACCCAAACCCTTGGCTCTCCCCCACCTATTATATATGCCACATGGGACTCAGCCGCCCCCTCTTCTCCACTCTCCTGCTAGGACCTAGTATGCTGGATTCTCTATTCCCAAGGTCTTACTTGTTTTCAAAGAAGATGGTGACAGAGTCTTCATGGACATCCTTCACAAAGCCCTAGAATGGATTTTAGAACAAAGTAAAAAAAAAAAAAAAAGACAATCGACCACCACCTCAGCCATCAAAGGAACAGACAGTTTTAGAGGGCCTTAAACTAGTTTTTTTGTTTGCTTTGCTTTTTTTTTTTTTTTTTTTGGCCCGCGCCTTGTGGCTTGCGGGATCTCAGTTCCCCAACCAAGGACTGAACCCGGGGCCACAGCAGTGAAAGCCAAGAGGCCTAACCACTGGGCCACCAAGAAACTCCTTTTTTTTTTCTTTTTTTAAACTAGAGTTTTAGATGGGGACACAAGCAATCTAAAAACAGGGCTAGAAAAAGCTGTATTGGTGAAGGAATACGAATGTTGAGACAGCAAAAAAGGAAACAATACTGGCAGGGAAAGAAATGTTGCAAAATCCAGAAATAAGATGAGACAGAAATTAAGTAGAAGGGAGAAACATCACCTGCATCAGAACAGCTGGGAAACTAGTGGTCTCCTACGGCTCCCACAGAGGCCTCCCTATCTGTCTGCCTCATGCAGTGCTGAGCAGCCTGCCAGAGTTCAATTAAAATACCAACAACATTCAGCAAAGCTAAGAATATCCCATGAGACAGTGTGAGGTTGTCCTGGAACACCTAGAGGACATCAGGATCTGCCAAGAGAGAAAGGGTCTAGCTCCTACACAGCAAGAGGCCTGAGCGAACTTGGTGCCTTGATGCCTGGGTCGTAAGAAAATAATCAGAACACTGGAGAAATTCGAAACAAACACAATTTACAGAAGGAAAAATTAGGATTTAAAAGATGTAAGGGGGCTTCCCTGGTGGTGCAGTAGTTGAGAGTCCGCCTGCCGATGCAGGGGACACGGGTTCGTGCCCCGGTCCGGGAACATCCCACATGCCGCGGAGAGGCTGGGCCCGTGAGCCACGGCCGCTGAGCCTGCGCATCCGGAGCCTGTGCTCCGCAACGGGAGAGGCCGCAACGGTGAGAGGCCCGCGTACCGCAAAAAAAAAAAAATAATAAATAAATAAAATAAAAGATGTGAGGGAATCCCCTGATGGCCCAGTGGTTAGGACTTTCACTGCCGTGGGCCAGGGTTCAACCCCTGGTCAGGAACTACGATCCTGCAATCCTGCAAGCTGAGCGGTGTGGCCCAATAAATAAATAAAAGATGTGAGATTTCTAAATGCTAGACTAGGACACTGCTAAGAATTTGAAAAGAGTAATAAAATTTGTAGAAGACCCCAAACTTGAGATGAAGACAAGGGAGAGGAACAGGGATGACTGAATAGCTGGAATCGCTGGTCTACCTCATATTTTCTGTCTTTTTTTGGCCAAGGCAATGAAAGCTCTGAGCCCTAACCACTGGACTGCCAGGGAATTCCCCACCTCCTATTTTCTATGTCTTTCCTGAGGAAGCCAAAGCTATGCGTTCAATCCTGTGCTCCCAATTTTCCTACCTTCTCTCCTGTTTTTCATACTCAAAATTAGGGATTGCTAATTTTGATAAAGTCCAATTTTTCAACTTGTTGTTCTGTAGCTGAGCTTTTGGTTTTATATCTAAGAAATCTTTACCTAATGTCCTTGTCTAGAGTTTTATAGTTTTTATTTTACATTTAGGTCAATGATCCATTTTGAGTTAAATTCTGTATATGGTGCCAGATACAATCAAACTTCATTTTTTTTTTTTTTTTTTTTTTTGCCGTACGCAGGCCTCTCACTGCTGTGGCCTCTCCCGCTGTGGAGCACAGGCTCCGGACGCGCAGGCTCAGCGGCCATGGCTCACGGGCCCAGCCTCTCCGCGGCATGTGGGATCTTCCCGGACCGGGGCACGAATCCGTGTCCCCTGCATCGGCAGGCGGACTCTCAACCACTGCGCCACCAGGGAAGCCCCAAACTTCATTTTTAACCTATGAGTGTGCAGTTCTTTGAGCACAATGTGTTGAAAGACTATCCTTTCTCTACTGAATTGCCTTTTCGCTTCTGTCAAAAATCAGAAAATGCAAACTAATGCATAATGACAAAAGGCATTGGTGGTTGGTGGAAGACTTTTGGGATTGATAGAAATTGTGGCGATGGTTTGTTTTATATATATGTCAAAACTTAACAAATTGTATGCTTTAAATAGGTGTACTTCATTGTATGTCAATTATGCCTCATTAGATTTTTTTTTTTTTTAATTAGGGGTTTCCAAAAGCTAATATATGAAGAACTATTCCTGAGCTTTGCAGGTAGGAACAAAATATGAGCTTAGGAGAGAAAACACCAAAAGTGTACACTTGTGTCACTCCCACCTCAGAAAACTGATCAATCATAAACACTTAATACACTGTTTTTTCCTTAAATCTAAACCTAAAATTTCTCTCTTGATACCAGCCATCTTTCTCTTCTTTCGGGAAAGGATCTTGTTATGGAGTCTTACTACTCAGAGCCTCACTTCTGCCCAAGGCGTTAGTCCTCCTGGTACTGCCTAGCCTCTGACTTACCCATGCTTTAGCCTTCTCTGCCACTCCCTTCTTCAGTAATATTTTTTCCACTCTTCATTCAGCTCCATCAATACCCGTTCCTACTCTTCTCCACTCACATCTTCTATTTGCCCAAATCCCTCTCTTCCCTTTTGGGTTCTTCCCTTAGCTCTTCTCTTTTTTTCTTTTTCTTCTTTTTTCCTTAGCTCCTTTTTAAGTGTCCTCCTCTTTTCTTCCTTTATAAGGATTTCTCTAAACATTTCATCTAGCCTCTTCAGCTGACTTTATCCAATTATTTATCCAAAATGTCTACCTCTAAGCTTTAGAAACAGTTTATCAAGAGAGAGTTAGCTATTTTCAAAACATTTCAGGGATGAGATAAAACATAGTGGAAGAGAATCACTTGCCTGCCTCTTTTGTGAAGAGTTCCCCACTCCTAGATACACTCATTCACAAAGGATATGTCTAAAGCTCTAATCCAATTCTCCTCCAACGTGTCAGGGTTGGCCCTCAGGCAGAGGTAGCAACATTATCCTGGTTTTTCCAGCTACCATGATCCCAAGGCAGAAATGCAAAGCTCAGAATGGAGTTTTCCCTCACATAACTCAGCAGTTCAACTAAACGTCACTCATTCTTATACTTCTAGGGTCTTTTTCCTTCAAAGATTCTCCAAAACAAGCTTTCTCCTCAACTTCATATTCCAAGTCAGTCTCTGCTCCTTAATTCCACCCACATTACCCCAGTTTTTTTCCTCCAAAAATACCAGTGGTATAAAGTGAGCTCCTAGTTCTGCTCAGTCCATGCTCATTGAGAAGATAAGCAGAGGAGGGCAAGAGCAGTTGAGTGAATCTCTAGAAGGCTACCTAGATCCAAAGGATAACTCAATTCAATTCAATGGCCAGGGCATATGGAGCTTTGGCTTATAGAGCCTAGGACTGGACAGAGAAGTGAGAGCCCTAGGTTCCTAAGTACTTCACTTTCCTCAAATTATAAGATACAAAATTAGGTCCCACCTTCAACCTATCTTCTAGTCCTGGGTTCTCAAAATAAACGAGGGAATACTAGAAGAAAATCAGGAAGGGTCTGGATAAAAATCACGTGTTGAAGGTGAGGATGCCATATTCCTTAACAAAGGAATTGGAATTGGGATATCCAGGTAAGGTCTGGAAAGTTGGATGACTGTGCCCTGGAAGGTGAACAGATATTTCATTTGGGAGAGCACCGCTTAAAGAACAAAACACATTAAGTTCTGACAGAAAAGGAAGAGCTGATGGGATAGCTAAAAGATAACTCAGATCCCAGATCTGACATTTGCAGTTCTATCCTGGAAGAAGATCAACAACACTAGGACCCAATTCTGAGAGCGATGAAAGGAACCTTCCCAAATTTATAGTTCTAGAAGCAATGTAAACACTCCTTGAACCACACTGAAGTTTGCTGAGTCATGAATATTAAATCAGCAGCAAGGACAGATTGGGTAAGTATCTATATGGCACTAAACGTTGAAGAAAGATTAGTCTGAATTTAAGGATTTACTGTTGTTTTCAACTGAGGCATGGGGCAGAAAATGCCAAAGTGGCCAGGACACAAAATCCACATTACCTGGCTTTCAGCTCAGGTCCAAACTCTATTCTCTGATTCAAAGCATCCTAGCCCCAATTCCCTCAATCAAGTCTATCACTGCCATAGCCCACAGAAGAAAGATCCAGAGACACATTTTCTGTTGGACACTTATATGTGGAAAGGGAAACATGTCCTTTCCGAGCAGTCTCACACAGTTAATTTGAACTGGATACCAATCTTTCCCAGCTGTGTCTGACTCCCATGCTTCCTAGAACAAAAGCAAACATCATATCTTGATCTCAGGCTCAGTTTAAGAATCACTTTTCTTAGGGATGGGAAGGACCCAGATGAAGGACAAGATACTGTGGGAAATGAGGCTAAAATCTTATGAGGAAGGGTATTTCAAAAAAGGTAATGCAAGTTTGGGGGAAAAGGATATAAGAGACAAATGCACTCTATCAGTATCAGAAAGGAATTAAGAGACTTTGCCAAAGAAAACAGAAATGCTATGGAGGCAGGCTAGAAGAAAAAGTCCCATGAGTTAGGAAAGGATGCAGAAAAAAATGACAGAAGGGATCAGCTGGGAGCTTCCTTCTTCCATCTTAGCTGGGTAATGGAATAGGTAGTTTCTGGGGATTACACAGAAATATTAGGAAAAAAAGCTAAAGACTTATATTGAGAGGTTAAGTTAAGATACATGTGGGTACTCACAGGCACTGAAGAATATAAAGAAATCTGGTGAGGGAAGTAAGGCAGAAATGAATAGGCATTTAGAATGGGTCAAAAATGACTACACTGAACTTATCAATCGAAGTTGGGGCAGAAACCTACTCCAAGGGCAAATATGAGACCCTTTCCAGTTATAGCAAGATATGACTTCACAGGGAAGGAGTTCGAGAAAGTCATTTCCAAGGGCATGAAGGTGGAGAGGTCTATTATGGGAGGAAAGGCTTGAGGGGAAGTGAAGGAAAGGGGGTTCTTCTCCTCACAAGTAATGTTATGATAAGATAACTCTGCTCTTGCTCCTCAGGGTAAAATGAGAGAAGACAGGAATCAGGAAAGTCTCTGAGACAATTCCAGGCATAAAGTCCAAAGAGGTTCAAAATAACAACAGTCACATAAAGAAAAATTCCTGAGAGGCAAGAGGGGTCTCCCTCTGGCTTAATCTAAATGGGAAAAAAATGTCCTAAAAAATAAGATTTAGAACAGATTTAAAAGGTGGTAATAAAAGGAGTTCTAAAAAACCCAATCCTGGGCAACGAGGGAGCTGAAGTAAACAAGGATCTTTTAAAGATAGTCTCCTTTAAAAAAAGGCTAGTGGATTCCCAAACTGGGCGAGTTGGCCAAAAAGTCTTCTAGAAGTGGAAATCCTTAAGAAGAAGATAAACAGAGGGACTCCTTGTGAGATCCCCTTTTAGAGATCAGGGATATGAAGCTTACACTCCTCAAGATGAAGAAACTGTATGAATGATCTAAATGTATGAGGTCAAAGTGAGATGACAAATACAAAACCATCCCTGGGTAGAACAGTAAACCAGCTAGTCTTGGAATAAAGGGGTGGGGCGAGAGACTTGAGAAAAGATGCCACCTTATGGCTATGAGGCAACTAGACTGGTACAGCCCAGAGTTCCTGAGGTCAAAGCTACTAAATGTCATAAACAGATTCTGACCGTTTCTCCTTGGGGTGGGAACAGAAATATAAGATGAAAGTGGGGTGAGTCTTCCAGAGCCAGTAAGCAGAGGCCTCTCCGAGGAAGATGAAAAGATCTAATATGGGACGGCCTTCCCAAGGGGGTAATAGGGGAGAATAAAGAGAATTCTCCATGTGCTTGGACTGTGGGGAAGACGTGATTCAGATCCAAGGTAGGTCTTCTACTAGAGACAGGAAAAATCAACGAGACGCTGGGTAAATGGGGTCTCTTCTGGGGGGTTGGGGGGGAGCTGAACCAAGTACAATAATGCCCTGATGCTCAATGCCTGAGATGCAGGTAAAAGCAGGTGTAATAGAGGGGCCAAAAATAAGAGGAAGGGGTTAACTTATAGAGGTCTCCCCCCAGGAGGGCCGCGGGTGGGAGCGTGGGTCTAAGGTTCTAAGGGTCAGGGCTTAGCTCCAGAATGTCGATCCCACCCCACTCTTCCCTGCTCTGGCTGGAGGGAGGGGGCTGAAGACCGCGTCCCCGGCCGGCGCGCCGCCTCACCTTGTAGAAGGCCCCGTTGGAGCCGCGCACCTCGACCGGCAGTCCCGGCTCCACATCCCCCCCAGAGGCCAGGCCGCCCATGGCGCCGCCACCGCCTCCGACTCCCCCGGCGGCGGCTGCAGCAGCGCTCTGAGTACGGGCCGGGCCAGGTCCCCGGCGTCTCCCCGGAGGAGGAGCCGGAGGGGGAGCCGCGGGGGGCGGGAGCCGGGCCGGCCCCACGGCGGCCCTGCCACAGCCAACGAGCAGGGGGCCGGGGCCGGGCCGCTCCCCGTCCGCCGCCGCCGCCTTGGTCTCCGCCACCGTGAGAGAAACGGCCGCCGCCGCCGCTGCCTTCGTCACCTCAGCTTCCGCCCGCCGCTGCCCCCGCTGCTGCCTCAGTCCCGGGACCCGCTGCTGCCGCTGCCGCTCCACGGCCTCCACCTCCCCCTGCCGCCGCCGCCTACTGCGCAGGCGCACCGGGCACCCGCCCGCCGCGCGCGGGCCCCGAGGGCCAAGGCGCAGGCGTCAAGGCTGGCGACCCAGCTCGCGCCGGCCAGCGCATCAGGGCTTCCACACTCCTCTTCACTCTCTCACGCCCCCTCCTGGTCGCTTACTTGCGCTTGCGCAGAACCAGACTGGTTCTTTTCCTCGCCACCCCATCTCTCCACGGCCCCTGTCTCTTCCTTTTCCCACCCCACAACACTGAGAGCTAACCAATCATGGGGAGGGAGGGACGGAGCTCGCTCAATCGGATTGGACTTCTGATGCTCCTGGTCAGACCACACCCACTTCACCACGGTGCGCTCCACCAGGCTTGTACAAGTTAGGGATGGGCATGCGCCTGAATGATTGCTTGGTCACTTTCCCCACCTTTGTCTTTCTTGGTGCGCACGCTCCGAAGGGAAAAAAAAAAAAAAAGGAGTTGTCGAAAGGCAAAAAAAAAAAAAAAAGGCCTGGTGCGCATGCGCTGGGCTTTACGGTCCACAAGGCGTACTGGACTCTTGAGCCTCTGTATCTCTGCACGATGCGGTTTAAGAGTCACGTTCTTGCCTTGAGAAGATTCTGATCATGCGTACAAAGAGAGGTTAAAGAAAGATTTCAAGGCAATACCGAAAGTCAAATGCAACTTAGCACAAGATTTGATATCTAAATGCGGAGAAAATTCAAAAGAGGAAAAATTGTTACGGAGAAAGGATAGTAGAGGGGAAACTTAGGATTCATAAACTAAGATAAGAAATTTCGGTGGAAGTGAATAAAATAGCCAAGAAATTAGGATCATGTGTTGTGCAGTAATCATTTAGCAAATATTTATTTAGCCCTCACTGTGTTCCATCCACTGTGGTAGGTGGTAAGGGTACAAAGACAAGATGTGGTCCCCAAAACAAGGATTTTATAATATGTTGGGGAAGGAGCAGACAAACACATTTAAGCAAGTAAGTGCATGGAGTTAATTTGAACATGGGATAAAGATAAGGACTAAGTTTTGAGGGAATCCCAAGGAGACAAACAATGGTCAGTTGTTCTTCAGAGTGATAGGGAAAGACTACTGCAGGGGAGGTGATGCAAATTGAGAGTTGAGGGGTAAATAAGCATTTGCTAGAGGAAAAGTGCAGTAAGAGTATTCTTGAGAGAACAAGGACTACAATGGTGCAGAGGAGCAGAAAGAACATGTCCTTTGGGGAACCACAACTAGTTCAAATAGCGTTTGGCTTGAAGTAGGGAAGCTAGACTGTGAAGGACTTGTAAATCAGGTTAAGGAAAATGGTCTTCAC
Organism: Hyperoodon ampullatus; assembly: GCF_949752795.1. NCBI lineage: Eukaryota > Metazoa > Chordata > Mammalia > Artiodactyla > Ziphiidae > Hyperoodon > Hyperoodon ampullatus. The sequence continues at coordinate 38,992,346 of NC_136932.1, read as the reverse complement.
TTTATCAATACTGGAGAGGCACTGAAAGATTTAAAGCAGTAGTATAATGTAATAAGTTTATGTTTTACAACTGTGGGGAATAGATTAAAGAGAAAGGGCATTCCAGAAGGCAGTGAGAGCTGTGAGGAGCTGTTGCAGGTGAGAAAGATGTTGAGGACCGCCTTGGATTAGGGCTGTGGGCAACAGAGGTACAAGTTGATTTGAGCCTGTTAAATTTGCAATAGAATCAACAAGGATTGGTGATAAGGATGGGGTGGAGTCAGTGAAGAAGTGGGAGGAACACAGATTTCTACCTTGGATTGCTGAGTGCGTGGTGATGCCAGTCATGGAAGAGAGAGCATATGAGAAAAAGTTTGGAGAAGTTGATGAGTTCAATGAGTTTGATTTTGCTCTTCGAGTTTGAGGGTCCACCATCCAGGTGGTCATGTTCCCTTGTCTTCAACAAACTTCTCTTTCAGATCCCAATTTAAATATAATTTCATTAGCCTTCCATTATGCCCACACTGGTTTAGGTCCCCTGCCTCACACTGCCAAAGCATCCTATACTCCTTTGTGGCACACATCATGGTTGTAATTTTAATCATTTATCCAGCATCTGTCTTCTGCCATTACACTATAAGTAAGCCCTATGAGATCAGAGACTGGGTTCCAGGTCTGTTTGTCCCAGCATTGTATACCCAGTACTTAGCACAGTTCCTGGCATGGCAAATATTAACTGAAGGAACCAATGTCCTGTAGGTCAATGGACACACAAGTGTGTGGCCCAGGAGGCATCTGGGCTAGAGAGGTGAATGTGAGAATTATCAGCGTATTAGACATAGTTAAAGCTATAAGAGAAAATTAGACGTCTAAAGAAAAGTGACTTAGAAATGGATTGGGTCCATGATAAAACTCTCAACTACAACAGTATTTAAGGGGCTGGCAGGGAATTCCCTGGTGGTCCAGTGGTTAGAACTCCATGCTTCCACTGCAGGGTACCAGTTGGATCCCTGGTTGGGGAACTAAGATCCCACATGCCGTGCAGTGTGTCCAAAAATTAAACAAATAAATAAATAAAGGGCTGGCAGAAGAAGAGGTGCCTTCAAGAGTGCCTGAGAAGGAACATCAGTAACGAGGGTAGCAGAAATAATAAAAGGGACTAGACTATCCGCAGTGATTCTGATAAGGAGTAGGGAGGGAGAATTAGAGAAATTAAGTGGGACAGATTATCAGGAGTGCTGGTTGTCAGACTAAAAAGTTTGGGTTTGGACCCTTAAGCAACAGGAGTGGCTGGATTTTGTCTTGGAAATGGCACCATCATCAATTTCCAAGCCTCTGGCAGCAACAGTCTTCTCAGATTTGACTTTTGCGCTTTTTCATCTGCCCTAGTCATTGTTCATTCAGGCCAAGGATGAGGGGGGAAAAGGGGGAACAGCATTTCAGATGGGGAAATGGCATGTACAGAAGGCCCAAAGGGGAGACTACAGTGCATTTGAGGTACTGGAAAGAGTCTAACATGGTCAGAACTGACTTGCTGGGGAAAAAGGCTGGAATAATGTTTCAGATAATGGAGGTTTTGGCCAGAGCCTGGAGGGATTAGCCAGAAGTTTGGACTTTGTGCTGACAGCAGTGGGAGCTGTGACTGGATTTTCAGCCACCTTGCCTTTAGGTGAAATTGCCTGTAGGTGAAATTATTCTAGCTGGACTATACAGAATGTGTCAACAGAATGCCCCAGCTTGCCTTAGGACTTCTTTTTTTTTTTTTTTGGCGGCACCTCATGGCATGTGGGATCTTAGTTCCTGGACCAGGGATTGAACCCATGCACCATGCAGTGGAAGCACGGAGTCTTAACCACTGGACCACCAGGATAGTCCTGCCTTAGGTCATCTAAATACACAGAGAGATTGAGAGAGGAAGTTAGAAAGATGGATAGATTGATGGATGGCTAGATAGATACTGAAAATGGAGATTAAATGAAAGTTTACAGATTGAATGTTGAGACTTGCCCCAGACTCCCTCTTCACCCAGCTCTGAGATTACCTACAACAAGGCTTACACCCTCCAGGCAGGAGTTTGGAAGCATCTTCTCTAGGAAATCTAACCAGACAAGGAAAAAGACCTAATGGTACTGACATCAGGGGTTCAAGGAAATGGCCTCATGGCTCACCCTATAGTAAAGTTCACGGTCCACATGCCTCCCTACATCCCATACAGATACACTCACAGTTTCCAATCAGTACCTTAGTGTCCCGATCTTAAATATGAGCAGACAACTGAGGATTACCAGACATTTGAGGAAAGCCTTTAAAATGAAAGGCAGAGGCCAAAACAAAGAAAGAAAGAAAAATTTAGAAGAAATACAAACAGGTGGCGCAGTGGTTGAGAGTCCGCCTGCCGATGCAGGGGACTCGGGTTCGTGCCCCGGTCCAGGAAGATCCCACATGCCACGGAGTGGCTAGGCCCGTGAGCCATGGCCGCTGAGCCTGCGCGTCCAGAGCCTGTGTTCCGCAATGGGAGAGGCCACAACAGTGAGAGGCCCGCGTACCGCAAAAAAAAGAACAACAAAAAAAAAAAACCTATGATGAATATTCTCAGATAAGAAAAGAACATATATCCATGAAACAAAAACAGAATGTTTTTAAAATGCAGAGAATAAAAGAGAGTTCTTAGAAATTAAAAACATGAGAGCAAAAATAAAAATTCAGTAGAAGGAGGTATGTAATGTACAACATGATAAATATAATTAACATTGTTGTATGTTATATATGAAAGTTGTTAAGTTCTCATCACAAAAAAATTTTTATTTCTTTAATTTTGTAACTATATGAGATGATAGATGTTCACTAAACTTATTGTGATAATCACTTCATGATGTATGTAAATCAAATCATTATGCTGCACACCTTAAACTTATACAGTGCTGTTATGTCAATTATATCTCATTAAAACTGGAGGGGCTTCCCTGGTGGCGCAGTGGGGCTTCCCTGGTGGCGCAGTGGTTAAGAATCCGCCTGCCAGTGCAGGGGACACGGGTTCGTGCCCCGGTCCGGGAAGATCCCACATGCCGCAGAGCGGCTGGGTCCGTGAGCCACAACTACTGAGCCTGCGTGTCTGGAGCCTGTGCTCCGCAACGGGAGAGGCTGCGACAGTGAGAGGCCCGCGCACCGCGATGAGGAGTGGCCCCCGCTCACCGCAACTGGAGAAAGCCCACGCACAGAAGCGGAGACCCGACACAGCCAAAAATAAATAAATTAATTAATTTAAAAAAAAAAACTGGAAGAAAAATAAATAAGTAAAATCAATTAGAGGATTTAAAAAATTTCAGTAGAAGGGTTGGAAAATAGAAATTAAAGAAATCTCCCAGAAAGTAGAGCCAGAAAATGAAGGAGATGGGGAAAAAGGAAGAAAAAAAAAATTTTTTTTAGTTATAGGATTAGTCCATGGGATTCAACATTTGAATAACAACAAAAGTTCCAGAAAGAGATCACAGAGATAATGGAGGGAGAAAATCATCCAAAAATAAAAAAATAAAAATTTTAAATGTTTCCATAACTGAAGAACATGAGTTTCCAGATTGCAAAGACCCACTGAGAAAACACTAAGACATTTCCATGGAAGATTTCAGAATGCTAGGATAAAGAGACGATCCTAAAAGCTGTGGTTGGGGAAAGAGGGAAGGAAAATAAAAATAAGCTTCATACATAGGATTCAGAATAAGAAAAATTTCAGGTTTCTGAACAGCAATACAGCAAACTTTCAGCTTCTGAAGCTTGAAGACAATGGAGAAATGCCTTCAAAATTCTTAGGGTAAATTATTTCCAATCTAATATTTGATACCCATCCACACTGTGAATTAAGTACAAGAGTAGAACAGACATTTTCAGACTTGTAAGGTTCCAACAAATTTACCTCCCAGTCATCCTTTCTCAAGAAGCTCCATCAAAATAAACCGAGAGGGCTTCCCTGGTGGTGCAGTGGTTGAGAATCTGCCTGCCAATGCAGGGGACACGGGTTCGAGCCCTGGGCTGGGAAGATCCCACATGCGGCGGAGCAACTGGGCCCGTGAGCCACAACTACTGAGCCTGCGCGTCTGGAGCTTGTGCTCCGCAACAAGAGAGGCCGCAACAGCGAGAGGCCCGCACACCGCGATGAAGAGTGGCCCCCACTTGCCACAACTAGAGAAAGCCCTTGCACAGAAACAAAGACCCAACACAGCCAAAAAAATAAAAAAAAAATAAACCGAGAAATGTGAGTACATAAGTTCTGGGAAACAGGCTGTCAAGAGAGGGGCAAAGGTCCCTAAGATGGATGTGAAAGGGGACTCCAACAGTGCAGCCTAAAGATCAGACTGTGTGCTGGAGCAGGTCTAAGGGCTCCGTGAGAAAGTTCTTCAAAATGAAATAGATCAAATTCCTTACGTGTTTGTATATTCTTAAGAAGAGATTAACATAACTAAGGGAGAATTGGGGGATAAATTAGAGTACACAGAAAACTAAGCAAACGAATAGAATAAAGGAGACAAGGCAAGTATTAATTTCAGGGAAAACAAAAATGATGCAAGAAAGAAGGGCATCCCTGGTGGCGCAGTGGTTGGGAATCTGCCTGCCAATGCAGGGGACACGGATTCGAGCCCTGGTCTGGGAAGATCCCACATGCCGCGGAGCAACTAGGCCCGTGAGCCACAATTACTGAGCCTGCGCATCTGGAGCCTGTGCTCCGCAACAAGAGAGGCCTTGATGGTGAGAGGCCTGCGCACCGCGATGAAGAGTGGCCCCCGCTTGCCGCAACTAGAGAAAGCCCTCGCACAGAAATGAAGACCCAACGCAGCCAAAAATAAATAAATAAATAAATTTTAAAAAAAGAAGGAAAGAAAAACACCTATAACAATCCACATGGCTCAACTGTGAAGAGCATTTGCATAATCATAACACGTAAACACGAAACACAGATCCATCCAGAGTTATGATATAATATTGGAAGGATGGGAGGTTGGGAAGTAGGGATGGGGTGAAAGAGGGGTTGGAAAAGAGGGTTAGCAGTGGGAGGTCAATACCAGTGCTCGAAACAGAAACATCAAGAAGTGGCAATATCTGGACTTCCCTGGTGGCGTAGTGGTTAAGAATCTGCCTGCCAATGCTAGGGGACACGGGTTCGAACCCTGGTCCGGGAAGATCCCACATCCTCAGAGCAACTAAGCCCGTGTGCCACAACTACTGAAGCCCACGCGCCTAGAGCCCGTGCTCCACAACAAGAGAAGCCACTGCGATGAGAAGCCTGCGCACCGCAACGAAGAGTAGCTTCCACTCGCCGCAACTAGAGAAAGTCCGTATGCAGCAACGAAGACCCAATGCGGCCAAAAAAAAAAAAAAAAAAGTAGCAATATCTGTATGCCATTTTGAATTTGAAATATGAAGGTGAATACAACTCCCCCCATAACAATACAATTTAAAAATTCAATTGAAAGTGATTGACTCTGAAGAGTTAGGGGAATTGGGAGACTACTGTTTTCTTATATAGGTCTTGTAGAGATATTTGACACTTTAAATAGTATACTGTATATCTATGATTAAAAATAAAATAACCTCATGGAAGGGGGTAGTTACAGAAGGAGGCTGGGAGATCAGTTAGGAGGTTATAGGAATTTTCAAAGAGAGGTGATAGTGGAAGTGGGGTTAGGGATGTGGACAGATTTGAGAGATATTTTAAGTTTTCTCTATTCTTTCTTTAAAAATCCCTCCCCCTAAATGCCCTCCCCTCTGTTCTCCCTGGAATGGCCAGAACCCAGGTGATTTTCACTCCATACTGGTCAGCCCCAGCACTCAATAGAATCACCCTACAGGAGGTTAATGAAGTGATGAGTAGGTGGGAGACCATGGGGTGGCTGCAGAATGGATTGATGCTGGGGTGCAAAGACACCCTATGAAAACTGGTAAGATCTGGGTCAGGGTGAGCGAATAACAAAAAAACAAGTGTAAACTCCGAAAAGCAAAGACAAAACAGGATGGGGGCAAGATACATTTTGGAAAAAAACAAGTGTAAACTCCGAAAAGCAAAGACAAAACAGGATGGGGGCAAGATACATTTTGGAAATATTAAGTTTCCTAGTTCATACTCTTATTTATTTATTTATTTTTGGCTGTGTTGGGTCTTCGTTTCTGTGCGAGGGCTTTCTCTAGTTGCGGTGCGCGGGCCTCTCACTGCCGAGACCTCTTCCATTGCGGAGCACAGGCTCCACACGTGCATAGTCGCTCCGCAGTATGTGGGATCTTCCCAGACCAGGGCTCGAACCCATGTCCCCTGCATTGGCAGGCAGATTCTTAACCACTGCGCCACCAGGGAAGTCCCTCTAGTTCATACTCTTTTCTTCTGCATTAGCATTTAAAGTTTTATTTATTCATTTTTCTGAAGTACTACATGGGTGAGGCACAAAATTCAGAAGATCCAAAGTGATATGGGGAAAAGTCCCCTTCCTTCCGTTACCTGGACACCTCGTTCCTCTCCCTGGAAGCAACCACTCTCTGCTTGTTTGTGTGTCCTTCCAGAAATAATTCATTCTGAGTTAAGTTTAAAAAGTGCCATCAAAAGATAACTTGTTCATGTTTAAAAGATATTCATCCCTGCCAGATTAGATGAGCCAAGGGCATGAAACTGGATTCTTCTGGCTCCCATCTGTGGAAGGGGCTGACAAGCTTCACTATTTCTCAATCAAGTTTGTCCTAAAGGCCCATCTGTTGTAAACTCGTTTTAAGGGCCCAAAATTGGCACCACTCTGGAAGAATTTGGGCCTTTGAAGTGTTGTTTGGCTGAATTGTATTTTTTTTTGAATTTTAAGATGGATCTTCAACTCTCTAGACTCCACTGATCCTGTTTTTTACAATTTACACATTTATGTTACCTGCTTGTCTACTTTCAGTGTCTAAATTATGACCATTTAACCAATGGTTCCTCCACAAAAGGAATAATATGTCATCACTGAAAGTGATGATGTGTTTAATAACTTAGGCAGATGTTTCTGATTTATTGTTAAATGAAAAAACAGGCTGCAAAAGAGTTGATCCCATAAATCCCCACACACTTAACTAATTATATGTATATATGTACATCGAAAAAGTCTAAAGAATCAATACCAAAGGGTTAAGAGTAGAGATGTAAGTAAGGCTATGGATTTTATTTATTTATTTTTTTATTTTATTTTTTTTTTTTTTGCATTACGTGGGCTTCTCACTGCTGTGGCCTCTCCCGTTGCGGAGCACAGGCTCTGGACGCGCAGGCCCAGCAGCCATGGCTCACGGGCCTAGCCGCTCCGCGGCATGTGGGATCTTCCCAGACCGGGGCACGAACCCGTGTCCCCTGCATCGGCAGGCGGACTCTCAACCACTGCGCCACCAGGGAAGCCCTATGGATTTTATTTTAATATGTCCCTTCAAACTTCTCTACAACAAACCTGCATTACTTGTATAATAAAATACTATGAAAGTAGGAAATGAACCTGTTTCCCTTCTTGTCTCCATGGGTCCTAAAGGTTTGTTTTGGTTCTGCTGAACTGAAAATAAAGGCTTTGTGACTTTTGAAAAAGAAAAAGCACTCGCTAGCTGAGCGGATTTTTTAAAAAGTTGGGGCCAGTGGTCCTTCCCAGTGTCCCTAAAATGTCGCCACCAGGTGGCAGCCTGCTCCATCTGTTGAGTCGGTGGGCCTGCCTCAGTCTCGGATTCCACACAGCCCAGTCCAGACACTGGAGGCCTTTGTCTGGGTCCCAAACCCGACCAACAAGCCTCATATATATGCTAGAGGCCAGAGCCAATACTCTGGTCCATTGTGGGTGAAAGTCATCTTAGGCCCACTTTTATCCCCAGGAGCAACATCCACTGACCAGAAAACACTGAGGAAGGGTCGTAATAGCTGAAGCTTGTCACATCCTCAATTCCTCCACCCAACACCACATCAACACATGGGAATTCTCATTTATTTTTCACCCTTAACAAGGAGGTGGGAAGGTTTGCCTCTTCCTCACCTCTGTTCTTTCCATCTGGGAATATTCACTTCCAAACCTCCTTCCCTTCCTTCAGGGAAGACTTGGTCAGTGGAGACAGTCTCTGAGGACTGCTTGAGCTGGTGGGGATGAAGAAGCTGAAATAGAGATCCCCAAGGGATGGCGTCACTTTCCTGCCAACTCCCTCATCGCCTCTCCTTCAAAGCGAAAGCAGTGCCAACCTTCAGCTTCCGTCAGATCTTGGGCTCCTAGGGCCTTATACAAGTCCATAGCCCCCTTGTTCCAGTCTAGGACTGCCAGGCGGAGCTGGGAGCAGCCCTTATCCAGGGCCACCTGTGGGAGAAGACACCACTCACTTTCCTGGGTCAAAAAGGAAAAGACTTTCTCGCCCTCCATTCAACCCAGGTGCCTCCCATACAGCTTTGCTTTGCCAGGGCCCAGCTTGTAGCCCCATCCCTCTCCTCACCTCAGCCACTTTTCTGATTATTTTGGAGCCAATCCCCTGACCTGATGTGGGGAGAAAAAGGCAAAAAGAGGGATTGTCTGAGTTGAAGGGGATCAGAAAAGACCATAGGCTAGGATTAAGAGGCAAGGGATGGTGGTCCAGTCTATGGGTTGCTTTTCTCCCATCCCGGCCTCTGCCCAGTACCCCGATACTCTGGCTTCACGTAGATGTCTTCCAGATAAATGTTTCGTCCCTTCCATGTGCTGTAGATGAAGTAGTATAGCCCATAGCCCACCACACAGGGCCCTGAGAGAGAAAAAAAGAAGGGTCAGGCCGCTGGGCACCTGGGGAAGAGACCTTTGAGGCTGACTGGAGAGGGCACCTCTGAGATCAGGGTGCTCTTACCCTGTGACTCCCCGGGGGCAGGAAGAATCTCTGCTACCAAACAGTGATAGAAAGGATTCTCTCCAAAGCCATCTGCTCTCAGGGCTGCAGAGATCAGAGTTGTGACAAAGAGATAGAGAAAGAAGGCCTGGGTGTGTGCCCAGTCTGGAGTTACTGCCTGGGAGCCCATCCGTCACTTCCACCCCAGCCTCCGTCACTTCCACCCCAGCGTCCGTCAGGACTCAGGTGTTGGGCCCGTACCTTCTTCACTGATCTTCACCTGGTCTGAGAGTTTCTCGTACTCAGCGAGTTCCTACAGCGTGCGGACAGAGGCTAGATTAAGGCAGGAGGGCCTCACTGCTCCCTAAGCAGGAGCCCTGGGCGCGCTCCTCCCTCTGCTCCCACCTCCTCCTTCCCGTCCCCACTCCAGCTGCGCCGCTCTGACCCCCTCTGGGACCCCGGTTTCCGGCCCGCAGCCCTCACCCGAATCAGCCTCAGGATATTTCCACAGTCTCCCTCCTTGGCTTCTCGGATCAGCACGGAAGCCATCCCGATCTCCACCGTCTGGAACCGAAGTCCAGGATCTCCACTTCCGCTCTTCAGGACCGGGCGAAGAGCAACGGGGACCCTTTAAGGGGCCTCCAAATTCGGATCCCGGAAAGCCGGGGGAGTGGTGGGGAGCGAGGTGGTGGGGGCGCCACGGGCTGGGAAGCAGAAGCCCGATTCCGGCTGCGGCTGCCGCGGGGCGGAGAGAGTGGTGGGACTAATGGTCCTCACGGCCTGGTAGCCCCTAATTTCGGGCCCCTCCAGCGCGCACCTGCCAGCCAATCAGCTTGCAGAGCAGGAATGTCCCCGCCCCCCGCGCCCCCCCACCCCCCACCCCCAGCTCTGCCCCTATGGCCGGGTCTCTTGACTGCACTCCCCGCCGGGGTCAAGGCTGGACTGCCGAGGCTTCCTCGTTGTTGTTATCTGGGTGTTCCAGCCTCCGTTGGAGAAACCCCACGGCTCAAAAGATACCTCCTTCTTTCCCTGAAGTGTGCAGTGATACCTGCTCTACCCTTCACCCCAACTCACCCATTCCAGCCCATCCAGACTCGGGGTGAGCCCCAAGACCTCCAGCTCTACTGGCTCAAAGTGTTACTCCTCTTGGGGGCATTTGTATTTTAAGGTGGGTCAGGGAGAGGGTGATGAATTTCTACTGGTAAATGGTTAGGCCTTGTAGTCCACGGCTAAGAGACGATAATGGGGGAGAGGGACCAGGACTCTTAGTATCCACTGAATCACACTCAGAGACAATACCTCCCTATGCCGCAAGCCTCAGAAGCCTGGGAAAATACTAAGGGAGGAGCTCAGAGCAGATACCAGGCACTGTGCCTGTATCATCTCAATTCATCCTCATTCACAGTAACTCCGGAAAGTAAGTATTTTTCACATTTTGCAGACAAGGACACTAAAGCACACAGGTAGGGTGACTTGCCCACAGTCACCCAGCTAGTATTTGGGATTCCATGTCTCAGCTCTAGGCCTTATGGAGGATGCTACTTGGGGATCCGGGCATGTCTGTTTCTAGATCTCATGTTTGTCCTCAAGGCAGCCTCCGTAGGTGGGCAGAAGGCTTGGAGGACCCAGGTCAGGCTCTAGAAGGAGAGGGGAAGTGAGGTGTCCTCTCCCAGCTCAGAAACTTTCTCAGCAGTGGGGGAGGGTAGTGGAGGAACTCTGTCCCTCACTCCATTTGTCCTCAGAGGGGCCGTAGGGTCAGTGGCCCTGTCTCCTGCCTCCCGTCTTCCCCCGGGGCAACCTTTAACCCTCCACCAACCATGTGCGACGCTGCCTGCCCCCACGCATTCTCCTCAGAGTTGTCTGAGACGCAGAGAGGACCGCGACTCATTATGGAGAGCGGAGGTCCACCGGCCACATGGCATGGGCTGCCGCTGCTGCTGCCGCTGCTGCTGCTACTGCTGCTTCCCAGCCATGAAGGACGGGCCGTGAGACATACTCTCCCCAGACAGGTGCAGGAGCAGGACAGGGTGCTAAGCCCTGTGTGTGTTTAAGTGAGCTACACTGTAGCTCTGCTCTCTTCCTTTCTTTCCTCCTCTGGCCTTGTAGCAGTGCTTCTCCCTCCTGTCTGTCTCTGGCACGTCTTATTTCAGCTTGTTTATTTTTCTCTCTGGCAGAGGACTCAGGACCGGCCTGCTCTGCACCTCAGCAATGGCCCTGGACAAGAACCTGTAACCATCATGACCTTTAACCTCACCAAGATCATAAAGTATGGGGTTGACCTAATTCTTTGACCTAGTCCCCTCTCTCCATCAGCTCCTCTCTTGTTTTTTTTTTTTTTTTTGCTTTATTTAATCGAAGTATATTTGATTTACAATGTTGTGTTAGTTTCTGGGGTACAGCAAAGTCATTGAATTTTATATATATATGTATTTATGATACATAGTATATATATATTCTTTTTCAGGTTCTTTTGCATTATGGTTTATTACAAGATATTGAATATAGTTTCCTGTGCTATACAGTAGGACCTTGTTGCTTATCTTTTTTTTTTTTTCCAAAAATATTCTTTATTGAGGTCATTGCTCCTAAAACAGAAGCAAAAAGCAGAGCTCAAACTTGGTAGTAAGAAGTGATTAAAAAAAAAGATGATAAAATATAAGCTGGCACATTTCAAGGAATAAGCAACAGAAGTTGCTTATCTATTTTATATATAGTAGTTTGTATCTGTTAATCCAAACTCCCAATGTATCCCTCCCCACCTTCCCCTTTGGTAGCCATGAGTTTGTTTTTTAGGTCTGTGAGTCTGTTTCTGTTTTGCAAATAAGTTCATTTGTATCCATTTTTAAATTCCACTTGTAAGTGATAGCATATGGTATTTTGTCTTTGTCTGATTACTTCACTTAGTATGATAATCTCTAGGTCCATCCATGTTGCTGCAAATGGCATTGTTTCATTCTTAAATATTTATTTATTTGGGTCTTAGTTGCAGCATGTGGGATCTAGTTCCCTGACCAGGGATCGAACCCAGGCCCCCTGCACTGGGAGCTTGGAGTCTTAACCACTGGACCACCAAGGAAGTCCTTGTTTCATTCTTTTTCATGGCGGAGTAATATTCCATTGCATATATGTACCACATCTTCTTTATCTAGTCATCTATCGGTGGACCTTTAGGTTGCTTCCATGTCTTAGCTATTATAAACAGTGCACCAGCCCCGCTCTTTTCCCTGTCTCCCTGTCCTTCTCTCTCCCTGAACTCCACTTCCCTCAACCTCACATCTATGCTCAAAGAGCACACCCCATACACAGTCTTTCCTTCTTTCCTTCCAGAACCATCTCCTCCTTTGAGTTTCGGACCTGGGATCCAGAGGGAGTGATTTTTTATGGTGATACCAACCCAGAGGATGAATGGTTTGTGCTGGGACTTCGGGATGGCAGGCCTGAGATCCAACTTCATAATCACTGGGCCCAACTTACAGTGGGCGCTGGACCCCGGCTGGACAATGGGAGGTGGCACCAGGTAATCCAGATCTGGTCCTGAGGGAGGGGTGTCTTGAGCTGGTGTGAGGAAGGGAATGGAACCAAGTTATTGGGCATCCCTTTACCATTGTCATCTCATTGAATCCACACAAAAGCCCCATGAAATTGCTTTTTTTTTTTGGCCACACCGCTTGGCATGCGGGATCTTAGTTCCCTGACCAGGGATCAAACCCGTGCCCCCCACAGTGGAAGTGCAGAGTCTTTTTTTTTTTTTAATATAATTTTTTTTTTTTTTTTTTGGCTGCATTGGGTCTTTGTTGCGGTGCGCAGGCTTCTCTTGTTGCGGAGCACGGGCTCTAGGCGTGCGGGCTTCAGTAGTTGTGGCACACGGGCTCAGTAGTTGTGGCTCATGGGCTCTAGAGCACAGGCTCAGTAGTTGTGGCACACGAGCTTAGTTTCTCCGAGACATGTGGGATCTTCCGGGACCAGGGATCTAACCCGTGTCCTCTAGCATTGACAGGCAGATTCTGAACCACTGCACCACCAGGGAAGTCCCAGAATCACAGAGTCTTAACCACTAGACCGCCAGGGAAGTCCCAGAAGTTGCTGTTCTTGTCCCCGTTTTTTCAGAAGGGAGTTCTGAGGCTTAGTTAATATGTAAGTGACAAGTCCAGAGTGAGCTGGGGATGCCAGCTGACTCTTCAAGTACGTGTTCTTTCTGCCATACTAGACTGCCTCTGGTAGGTTCAAGTCTTTTTTCGTAGATGGTTGTACAGCAGTTAGTTGTGATTTTGGCGTCTTCATGAGAGGAGGTGAGCTCAAGTCCTTCTACTCTGCCATCTTCAGTATGGCATTTTCTAGACTGCCTCTGAAGAAAGTGGTAGAGGCAGGCCCCAGGAACCTCTGATTCTTCTTCTCTTTTTCTTCTTGCAGATGGAAGTTAAGATCCATGTGGATTCTGTGATGCTGGGGCTGGATGGGGAGGAGGTGCTGCATCTGAGACAGGTCTCTGGGCCACTGGCGAACAAACCCCAGCCCACCATGAGGATTGCTCTGGGGGTGCTGCTCTTCCCTGCCTCCAAACTCTGGTTGCCGGTAACTGCGTCACAGGAGCAGGAACCATGACCAAAGCTCATAAAGCATTGCTGGCTGGGTGGCCATGGGGGTCTAAGTCCACACTTCAAGGAGGGGGTATGGGGTGAGAGCTGCATGGGGGAGGCCAAATGCTTGCGTCTTGGAGGGGAATAAACAGGGTGGGAGTCTGGGACTGGGGCTCAGATATCCTGATTCCAGCATCCCCTGCATCTTCCCTTCCCCCAACGGGCTCCAGCTGGTCCCTGACCTGGATGGCTGCCTGCGCCGGGATGACTGGCTGGACCAGCAGGCCCAGACCTCAGCATCTGTCCCCACTAGTCTCAGAAGCTGTGCTGTAGAGTCTCAACCTGGGATATTCTTCCCGCCAGGGACTGGTGCAGAATTCAGTCTCCAAGGTAAAGGTTATTTCCCCCTCCATGGCCAGCTCTGTGTCCATTTCCCTCCAGCACTAGCCCTTTCCCTCCATGAATCCCCAGCCTTCAGACCTCAGGAGGATCATTTCTCCCCCCAGACATTCCCCGGCCTCATGTAGAGCCCTGGGCCTTCTCCTTGGACCTGGGACTCCAGCTAGCAGCAGGCTCAGGCCACCTCCTTGCCCTTGGGACCCCAGAAAACCCTTTTTGGCTCAGCCTCCACCTCCGAGATCAAGTAAGAGGGGGATGCTGCCTGTATTCAGTGGAGCCTGGGAGCAGTGGGAGAAAAGGGGACTCTAAAATGTCAACATTACGAAAAAATAAAGAAATAAAAATAAAATAAAATGTCAATATTACGATGGTTTAAGGGTTGGGGTGGGCGGGCAGAGACACATATTAAAGCTGCCCACAGCAAACAGTGACTTCTGTTAGATTATATATTTACCTGGGGAGGGTGTGGTTTTATAGAAGGCCAAGCCAGGAGAGTTAAGGCAGGATGGAGGTGGTGGGAATGGCCAGTAGATAGACTGCATGGCTAAGAGACGGAATTAAGGCGGCCAGGGGTGGAGCCACACGGAGCAGATGCAGTTCATTGTTTCCTCCCCAACTTATGTCCCTTCCCACACACTCTGCAGAAAGTGGTGCTGTCTTCTGTGTCAGGGCCAGGGCTGGATCTGCCCCTCATCTTGGGGATCACTCTTCAGCTGAAGCTGACTGTGTCCAGGGTGGTTTTGAGTCAGGGGACAAAGAAGGAGATTCTTGCTCTGCCTCCCATGGACCCTGGCTCCCTCCTCAACCTCTGGGCCCAGACACAGGGGCGTCTCTTCCTGGGGGCTTTGCCAGGTAACAAAGTGATGTTGAAGTTTCTCAGCACACCATGGGAAACAGCTAAGGGGAGGGGAAGAGGTGGGAAGGGATGCATTTTTAGAGGAAGGAAATCTCTGCGAGGGAAGAGGAGAAGGCCACAAGAAGAGAGAGGATAAGGGGACAGTGGGAGGACGTGCTTTAAAAAATTTAGGTTAAAGGACTGGAAAAGTGGGGAGGAGCTTCTGGACCCTGGCCACCCTAATGCCCCCTCCATACTACCTCGCTCTAGGAGAGGCCTCTTCTGCATCCTTTTGCTTGGATGGCCTTTGGGCACAAGGCCAGAGGCTGGACATGGACCGGGCCCTGAGCAGAAGCCAGGACATCTGGACTCACAGCTGCCCCCAGAGCCCAGGCAATGGCACTGACACTACCCGTTAAATCCCCACCTAAGAACCTCCTTTGAATGTCACTCATTCATTTATTTAACAAATATTTACTGTGCATCTGCAATGTACCAGGCACTGTGCTGAGCATCGGGTTGCACTGATGAGCAAAACTTACCCTGCTTCGGGACTTCCCTAGTGCCAGTGGTTAAGACTCCAAGCTCCCGGGCTTCCCTGGTGGCGCAGTGGTTGAGAGTCTGCCTGCCGATGCAGGGGACACGGGTTCTTGCCCCAGTCCGGGAAGATCCCACATGCCGCGGAGCGGCTGGGCCCGTGAGCCATGGCCGCTGAGCCTGCGTCATCCGCAGCCTGTGCTCCGCAACGGGAGAGGCCCGCGTATCGCAAAAAAAAAAAAAAAAGACTCCGAGCTCCCAATGCAGGGGCCCTGGATTCGATCCCTGGTCGGGGAACTGAGATCCTGCATGCCGCACATTGTGGCCAAACAAAACAAAACAAAAAACTAACCCTGCTTCCTGCCCTCTCGGTGCTTGTGGTCCCCTGGGGGAGGCAGGCATCCATCAAAGACTAACAAGTGAGTGGATAATTGGGAACTCTGATATGCGCCATAAAGGAGCAGGCAGGGTACTGAGAAAGCTTGAAGGCCAGTGGCCTTGACCTAGGCTGGGGATCAAGGAGGGCTTCCTGAGGAAGTGGTGACTTCTTAGGCTGAGATCCCAGCAACAGCACCCACAGACACACACACCCCAGATGCGAGTCACTTCCTGGGAGCCAGCAGCCCACCTCCTTCCCCCGCAGCTGCTGCCTTGGGGCTTTAGCTTTGTTCCTCTGGGGCTGGTCCCCAGAAATCAGGAGGGAAGGGAAGAGATGGGATTTTGTTGTCCTTTAGACAGGCCACTGCTATCCAAGAAAGGAGCAGCAGGGGGCGTGAGTGGGTCATAGAGAGATGGAGGCCTTTGGGAAAAGGGGTGGAGGCAGCAGGGAGAAAGAAAAGGGGGGGAGAGCAGAGGGAGAAGGCTGCCTCTATCTCTCCTCATCTCGACCCACTAACCGCATTCCCAGACGAATTTGTCTTTACTCCATTAAACAGGAACTGGTTTGTGCTGGTCCCAGCTGGAAAGAACAGACAGAGTCAGGAATATCTCTGCCCTCAAAGAATATATGGTGACTCAGCCTCCAGACCTCTGGAGAATCCTGGTGCCCCATCTCATCCCTGGGGTACCCTCCTGCCTCAGCCCCAGCTCCCTGGAAAACTTCATGCCCATCCCCCATCTCCAGACCCCATGGGGATCCCAATGTCCCAGCTTCCTAGGTTACGAGGATCTTCCTACCAGTAACCCAGGCAACAGGGTGAGTCACTCATTGGACCTGCTGTCCCCCTTCTACAAGGATTAGCCAGGACCTAAGTGACCCCAGAGAGTCTCTGGGTTGGAAGACACATCCTAGGCCCCTCCTTGGACCCCCACAGTCTCAAGTTTGCAAGTCTATGGCTGCCTCCTTCCAGTCAGAGTGTTTTGCAGGAGAGTCCTCGGCATGTCCAGAGAGCCCAAATTCAACTCTGGTCCCCTGGGCAATGTTCAGGGTCAGCCTGGGCCACTTGAATAAGTTCATTCAACTGATATTTACTGAGCACCTACTGTGTGCCAGGCACTGTTCTAGACACTGAGAATGCATTGATGAAAAGGATAGACACAATCCCTGTCCTTATGAAGTTCACAGTATAAGAGAGGAGACAGCCAGATAGTCCATAAACAAAAATAAATAAGCAAGGTCATTTCAGATAGTGGTTGTCTCTATAAAGGGAATAAAATCCTGTAGTAGAATCAAGGGTGGTAGGGGAGGGGCAGCATTAGCCAGGTGATCAGGGAAGGCCTCTCCGAGGCAGTGTCACTTGAGCAGAGACCTGAATAGAAACCTGAAAAGAAACCAGTCCTATGGGGGTCTCGGGTATGAGCAAGCCAGTGGGGAGAGAGGCTCAAGGGCTTGAACACACCTGGTCCCCACCAAGGGAGTTGTTCTGAGTGGCAACTTCCTGGCCTTGTGTCCCTGAGGAATCTCCCAAGGGCTAGCTTTTCTCTCCTCCCTCTACCCCATCCTGTCCAGGACACTGTGCTCCCAACCTCTCTTTCTCCAGCCTGCCCTAGATTCCAAGATTCCTGATTACCATCCAGAGCTGTCTACACTCTTTCATTAAGACTGACTCTGCTTTTACACAGACTCTGCCAGGCTCCCACCAAGGGCACCGACAATGCCAGCCCAGTGTCCCCTGCCTCTCCCACACCCCTAAAAACCATTCTGGAGCTTGACAGCATATGCTGTAGTCTCCAAACCTGGTCTACTCACTCACTCCACCCTGTGTGTTACCTTTCTCTTCCCTTCCCTCCTTCCTTCTCTCTCTCTCTCTCTCTCTCTCTCCCCCTCCCTCTTTCTTTCTATCAACTAACATTTATTGGACCCTGACAGTATGCCAAGCACTGTGTTAGGTACTCCATAGGGACTCCAGACATGAATAAGACTTGGTCCTGGCCCTGGAGAACAGGGGTCTGGGGAGAGAGATAGATATGTAAAATGATTTAATAGGGATCTCTTAGGAAGTGCCAGGAACTTGAACAAATGACTAAACCTCTTTACCTTTCAGTTTCCCCATCTACAAAATGGGCAAGTCACCTTACTCAGGGTTGCCAGGAGGGTTTGGTGGAATCATGTAAGTCAGATGTGTAGCACAATGCTTGGCATATAGAAAGTGCTCCCTGTATGAGAGATGTTGCTCTTGTTTATATCATTAGCCTCCTGCATAGTTCTTGAAATATAAGTCTGAGCCTGCCGGGTATGGAAGATAAGGAAGGGTGTGTGATGTGGCTGAACTGGGGGCAGGCTGAGATGGAATGAGGGAAGACTGGGAAGGCTCCTTGGGCCACGGGGTGAGAGGCCTTGTATGTCCTGCTGAGGAGTTGGGGCTTGATCTAGTCAGCACAGGAACATCTGTGTTTCTTTTCTTTTTTTTTAATTGTGGTAAAATACACATAACATAAAATTTACCATCTTAACCAATTTTTTGAGAAATTTACAATTTAATCAAGATATATTGAATACATGGATGAAATGAAAAGCCAACAGATAAAAAACATTTATATATTAGTTCCAGGTGGCATGGTTTAAAGTCAGGCTAAGTCTTTAACGGTTACAGAATACAAATATATACCTTCATAATATCACACATACCTTCACCACATAAAACAAAGACGCTCTAGGCCATTACAATTGCAAGAAAGGAGAGGTGTTATAATAGTAAATTCAAGCCAGTCAGTTTTCCTCAGTCTTTTTCCATCTTAACCTTTTTTATTTTTATTTTTTTTAATTTTTGCAGTACGCGGGCCTCTCATTGTTGTGGTCTCTCCCGTCGCGGAGCACAGGCTCCAGACGCGCAGGCTCAGCGACCATGGCCCACGGGGCCAGCCGCTCCGCGGCATGTGGGATCTTCCCGGAACGGGGCACGAACCCGTGTCCCGTGCATCGGCAGGCGGACTCTCAACCACTGCGCCACCAGGGAAGCCCTTCATCTTAACCATTTTTAAGTGTCCAGTTCAGTGTCATTAAGCTTCACGATGTTGTGCAACTATCACCACCATCCATCTCCAGAACTCTTCATCTTGTAAAACTGAAAGTCTGTACCCATTAAATAATAACCCGCTACATTTCCTCCCACTGCCCCCCACCCCCACCCCGCCATATCTGTGTTTTGGAGCTCTCTTCTTTCCTTGTTCTTGTCTCTACAAAGACCCATCTTGCTGGGAACCCAAACAGCTGAGTCCCTGGGATTTGGTTGGTAGGGGGAAGGGAATCATTGGGCACAGACCTAAGACAGGCTCTGGGTATGTGAGAGGGGGTGTGGGAGCTCTTATTCCCTTCCTCTTTTCTGGAGATGCTGGAGGGAGGGCTGTGTTCCGGAAAGAGGTTGGAGGTTTGTAATGGCTCTTTGCCCCCTCACTCCTGCCTCAGCTTGTCTCCCTGTGAACACCAATGCTGCACGGAGTAGAGTGTTCTTTCCTCCCTACCCCCAGCCCTCCTCATGCTGACCCTCACCTTTAGGAGAAGGCATGGAAAGGAGCAACACTATCTCAGCCTTACCCCAGAACTGCCCTAAATGTACAGAAGACATTCATTCTTTCTTTTCCAAGTGAGCCTGGGGTACAGGGCAGAGACTGAACCAACAGTCTGGAGGCCATCTGCAGGCCTGTGTTTGCCAGGCTGTGTGTGTTGAGGGTAAGATCCAGGCCTCATCTCTCCAGATTGAGAATGGCCCATTTCCGTGCTCCTTAACCGATGAAGGAAAAGGCAAGTTGCTTCCCTGAGGTTTCTCGTAGAAGGAGCCATTCCATGTTTAAGCCCAATTCAGCAACCAGGCATTATCTTCGGTAGCTCTGTGGGTTGCTTGGGTATGGAGGATATATAGAAAGCCTTGCTCTGAAAGAGCTTACAATCTAGCTGAAAAGATAAAATACAAGAGTTTTCAGCCCAGTTGCTCAAGACAAAAGCCTAGGCACTAGCCATGGTCATCATTCTACTTCCTAAATAGATTCTGAACCCATCCTCTTGTCTCCATCTGCAAAGCTGCTGCCCTGGTCCAGGCCATCCATATCTCCCACCCAGACTGCTGCAAAGCCCCGTTACCTGGTCTCCTCGCTTCCCATGGTCCACCCTCACACGGCAGCCGTGGTGATTTTCATTAAATTTAATCATGTCGATCCCTTGCTTAAAACCGTAGAATTAAGACTTCCCTGGCGGTCCAGTGGTTAAGACTCTGTGCTTCTACTGCAGGGGACATGGGTTCGATGCCTGGTCGGGAAACTAAGATCTCATGTGCTGCACAGTGTGGCCAAACAAACAAATAAACAACAACAAAAAACCCACAGAAAAATTCAAATTGTTTCTGTGATGGTTGGATTAAAATCCAAACTACTCCCTTTGGCATACAAGGACCTGCATGATTTGGCCTCTGCCTACCTCTCAGATCTCTTGCTGTGCGAATCTTGCTATCCCTCCTTCAAGCCCAGCCTTTGCACTCACCCTTCCCTCCACCTGGAAAGCTCTTCCCTTACCTGTACCTATGGCTCCTTTGGGTTCCTTGGGGCAATTAAAAATTATCTCCTCAGTAAGGCCATCCATGCCCATGCAGGCACTCTGGCACATCACCCTGTTTTATTTTTTTCTGCATAATGTTAACATTATTTGTTTGTTTTTATTGTTTATTGGAATGGGAGTCCCAGCAGCACAAGGACCAGAATAGTGCCTGGCTCTAAGCAAATGCTCATTAGGTACACATTGAATGAATGAATGGGAGTTGGGGCTGGACTCTGAAGGGTGGGCAGTCTTCCAGGATGCAGAAATGAAATGGACAAAGGTGTAAAGTCAAGAGTAAGCACAGCCTGTCCCAGGAGTGGCGGGCTCAGCTCCAGCAGAGGACTAGTTGGGGCCTAATGGCAAAGGAGGTTGGGGATACAGACTGGGTCTAGATATGGAGTACCCTGAAGGTTAGACTGAAGGATCAGGACTGCATCCTGCAGGGTCACAGGAAGCCACCGAAGAACTTTGAGCTGAGGGGTGGCCTAATTAAAACTGTATTTTGAGAAAATTAATCCAGAGTCTGCTGCAGAAGGGACTGAAGTAAGACCAGCTGCATAATTTGTGGGACCCAGTGCAATATGAAAATGTGGAATTCCTTGTTCAAAAAGCAGTAAAAGGGCTTCCCTGGTGGCGCAGTGGTTGAGAGTCCGCCTGCCAATGCGGAGGACACGGGTTCGTGCCCCGGTCTGGGAAGATCCCACATGCCGTGGAGCGGCTGGGCCCGTGAGCCGTGGCCGCTGAGCCTGCGCGTCCGGAGCCTGTGCTCCGCAACGGGAGAGGCCACAACAGTGAGAGGCCCGTGTACCGAAAAAAAAAAAAGAAGCAGGAAAAAAAGTGTCGTTGGGGTGTTAAAATATAAAATATTTTCCTTTCTTCCATGGTTCTTCTCTCGACTTTTCATGGTATTTTAAATTTATTTAATGTTATTCTAGATAAAGAAAATAACATTTTGGGGACTTCCCTGGTAGTCTGGTGGTTAAGAATCCGCCTTCCAATGCTGGGGGCTCAGGTTCGATCCCTGGTCAGGGAACTAAGATCCCACATGCCGCAGGGCAACTAAGCCCACGCGCCGCAACTACTGAGCCTGCGTGCTCTGGAGCCCGCGCGCCACAACCAGAGAGCCTGCGCACCACAACTAAGAACCGACGCAGCCAAAATAAATAAATATTTTTTAAAAAGAAAATAACATTAAAAAAATTAATTTATTTATTTATTTTTGGCTACGTTGGGCCTTCATTGCTGCACACGGGCTTTCTCTCTAGTTGCGGCAAGCAGGGGCTACTCTTCGTTGCGGTACGTGGGCTTCTTGTTGTGGTGGTTTCTCTTGTTGCGGAGCACGGGCTCTAGGCAGGTGGGCTTCAGTAGTTGTGGCACACGGGCCCTAGAGTGCAGGCTCAGTAGTTGTGAGCATGGGTTTAGTTGCTCCGAGACATGTGGGATCTTCCCGGACCAGGGCTCGATCCTGTGTCCTGTGCGTTGGCAGGTGGATTCTTAACCACTGCACCACCAAGGAAGTCCCAGATAATAATTCTTAACAGGAGGTCTTTGGAGGCCCATGTACCTCCCTACTAGACTGTGGGTCTCTGGAGCCCTGTGAGAACCACGACTTTACCTCCCCAGCGCTGGATTGCACAAGGTCTCTAGTAGGTGCTCAATAAATGTTTGTTGACCCAAATGGGCAAATGAGAAGGGGAGTTCAGACATGGGGGTGGGAGGAGGCAGAACACCTAAGCAGATGGGGCTCCAGGGCTGGGGTCTCAGGGCAGTATTGGGGGCTGGGAATGTGGTGTTGGAAGGGCTTTTTTGTCCCCCTAATATTTACTTGGTCGCATCAGGTCTTAGTTGTAGCAGGCTGGCTCCTTAGTTGCGGCATGCACGTGGGATCTAGTTCCCTGACCAGGGATGGAACCAGGGCCCCCAGCATTGGAAGCGCAGTGTCTTAACCACTGCGCCACCAGTGAAGTCCCTGGAAGGGTTTCATGAGGGATGTGGTGGGAAGGCAGGGAAGCCCCCAGGCTTGGGGAGAACCAGGTGGTGGGAGAAGCGGCAGTGGGACTGGAGAAGGAGGGGGATTGGTAGCAGTTCCCATAAGGGGAATTTCCCTCCTGTGGTGGCCTCTATTGATCTCTTTGAGGACTGTTCTAGCTTCCAGCCTGGCTGGTGTAGTACCTCAGCTGGTCTCTTCGATCTGTTTTTCTTGATCTCTGGCTCCTTCTCTATTCGTCTCACATTCTGCCCCGTCTCCTGGATCTTAGTCTCTTTCTAACTCCCTGCCTGAGATGGGGCCCCCACCTCAGCATATATCTGCTTTCCTCTCTGTCTTCTGTGTCTCTCGGGGGTTATCTTTCCCTCTACTCCGCCCGGACACGCCCTCTATCCTCTCCACTCACCCAGATCTAGTCCAGTACCTGGGGTGTGGGTAAGGGAGAGACCTCTAGGTCCTGAAGAGGCGTCAGGGGGGCGGGCCCAATCCCTTTCTCCAAATTTGCATATGCATGAAGTCGCCCAGGCCAGCAGCGAGGAGGCGGGGCCTCTGGGGGGGGTGGAAAGGGGGCGGGCACCCCCGGAGCCGCGGAGTATATAGACTGCGCGCCGCGGCTGCCGGCCCCGCACTGCTGAAGAGCGGAGCCTCCGCCCGGGGGACCCCTATCCCTGCCTGTCCCCCACAACTGCGCGTCCCCACCCCACCCCACCCCCGCGGCCGAGCCACCGCTGGTGTGGCGGTCTCCGATCGGCAGAAGAGCCTTGAACGGTCACCCGACCCCCCTCCACAGCCTCTTTGCATCTCGGATTTCGGGGCGGCCCCCTCCCCCACCTCTCCCTGCCTCTTTGCACCCCGATTTTTTATGCGCTTCTCTCGGGTTTTGCAGCCGTCTATTTTTGCATCCCTTTTCGTTTTGCTTCTGGGAGGTTTGGAAGGTGAAGCTGCGTTCGCACCCCTTCCCCTTTTTATCCTCCCCTGCTCGGACAACCCCCCTTTTCATTGCAGGGGGGGGCTAGGTTCTGTGCATCCTACGCCGCGCAGCCAGCACCCCGCAACGTGTGGCCCTGCGCCCCGGAATTTGCAGCAGCTGCATATCTGAGGGGGGTCTCCCTCGCCCCCGCTGCCTTTGCTTCCCGCGCGTTCTGGTGCGTGAGGGGGCTTCACGCGCCGCACCCCGGCTTCTCCGTGGCCCCCCGCCCCGCGCGGGACTCGCCCCCCGCCGTCAAGATGGTCATTCAGAAAGAGAAGAAGAGCTGCGGGCAGGTGGTTGAGGAGTGGAAGGAGTTCGTGTGGAACCCGAGGACGCACCAGTTCATGGGCCGCACCGGGACCAGCTGGGGTATGCGGGGCCGGCCGCGCGAGGGGTTGGGGGTCCTCCGGGCGACGCCCCGGGGACACGAGGTCCCGCCGGCGCAGCCCTAGCTCCCTTCCCGGGTCCCCGGCGTCCGGCCCCCCTGCCGGGCTCTGGGCTGGGAGGGCGCCGAATCGCCGGTCTAATCTCCCTGGCTGGCCGCTGCGGAGGCGGAGAAAGTAGGTCACTGCCGCCTTCCCGCCCCCCGCGGAGCCCCCTCGCTCGGGGGGTCGCGGGCTCTGAGCGCGTGTCCGCGCCGCGGCGCTCGCGCTCGCTGTCGGGGGCCGGTCAGCTCCGCACAGTCGCCCCCCTTCCCCAGAAGAGAGACCCTTCCCTCCCTCTGACTCTAACTAGCTAGCCAGCCCCGTCTATTTTTAGCTCGAGCCCACCCCTTGGACCCTGGGAACGTTCATGAGCGGGCGGGCCTTGGAGAGGTGGGGAGTGTGTTGGAGGGGGTTCTTCACAGCGGAAGTTGTCTGTGTCCTACTACCGGGTGTTTTGGAGCCTTCTGTGACTGCTTGGCGGGCGGGGGGCTGTTGCGCCGGGGTGACATGGGGAGGTTTTCGGGGCTGGGTGTTCGGCTCAGATGTCGCAGGCGGAGGGAGTGGTCACTAGTGGTGAGACATGTACATCATCTGGCCCAGTGTGTCTGTGGGCTTGCGGGGCTTGGCTCCTTCCCCACCCATACCTTGGCGCCACTGGGGAGGCGTGGAGGGAGTTGCGTCTGGTTGAGGGTCCCGTGCTGGGCATAGGTGCCAGTGAGGGGTGGAATTCTTCCGAAAGGGAGAATCGAGGGAGGTCGAAGCACAGGAGACATTGTGTGACACAGCTTACAGTTCATCCACACTAATTGAACGCGGTCCCCATTAGCCCAGCCACTTGGGGCACTTGAGGTGGGTCCGATGCAGTCCTTGCTGCAGGAAATTTGAAGTCCACTCCCTGGGACTGGAGGGATCCACGAGTGCTTGGGAGAATCTGAGAAGGCTTCTTGAGTGAAGTGTCTTCTGAGATGGAAGGACTGGGGGTCTGGGGTGGTGGAAACAGCAGGTACTCACACTAGGCTGAGGAGTGACGGAGTGGCGTGTCACATCCACCAAGGACCAGCTCTATGCCTGAAAGGCTATTGGAGGTCTACGTTTACTCCTGCCTCTGCCCTGGGTGCTGTGTGTGAATTGGGGGGTAGGTGACTGTTGAAGGTTCTGGACAGCTGTCTCTGAGAGACTTTGTAGCTTGGCAGGAGCCTCATTCAAGGTTTGGCTTTTGTGGGGCTCTGAGAGAGAAACTTTGCTATTTGAGTGTGGGCATCCACGCCCTGAGGGATGGGGTAAGAGTTTGGCTGTGAACTGGGGCCAATGCCAGCTTGAAAGTCATTGTGCTAGACAGCTTCAAGCATGAGTACCGATACAGTGGTATCAGATGTTGTGCCTTTTCAGGGCCACGAAGGTTGAGGAGTTGAGAACGTAATTTGTGGCAAAATGACTGCGGCCTATACTATGAGTTGTGCCAGCAACAAGAGTTTAGGTCTCTTGTGGCCTCCACAAGGTCAGGCTTCACTGTGCTGTGGGACCAGGAAGGGTTGGGAGTCATGGCTGGAAGCCAGACACAACTGCCGTTTTTCAGCTTGTCTCCTTTTGCTTCCAGGGGAAGGCTTCCCAAGGCTCTGCGATCCATTCCTGTGCAGAACCTCTGAGTGGGAGAGGGGTGTGTGGGGATAGGTCAGGTCATCGAGGGAGACCTGGAACCTGCTGACCCTGTTTCCTCCTCCTTAGCCTTTATCCTCCTCTTCTACCTCGTCTTCTATGGCTTCCTCACCGCCATGTTCACCCTCACCATGTGGGTGATGCTGCAGACGGTCTCTGACCATACCCCCAAGTACCAGGACCGACTGGCCACACCGGGTGAGTGATGAGGCTCCCCCACCAGCCACTCTAACTGCTCTTGTGCCCCCAGGTATCCAAAAGGAACTCACAGGCTGTCAGCTCTTCTCAGAGGTTTGGTTCTGATGATCCAGTCACCATGTGCTGGGGAGTTCTTTTTTTTTTTTTTAATTATTTATTTTATTTTTGGCTGCTTTGAGTCTTCATTGCCCAAGCAGGCTTTCTCTAGTTGCGGCGAGTGGGGGCTACTCTTCATTGTGGTGTGCAGGCTTCTCATTGCGGTGGCTTCTCTTGTTGTGGGACACGGGCTCTAGGCTTGTGGGCTTCAGTAGTTGTGGCTCGCGGGCTCTAGAGCGCAGGCTCAGTAGTTGTGGCTCGCGGGCTCTAGAGCGCAGGCTCGGTAGTTGTGGCGCACGGGCTTAGTTGCTCTGCGGCATGTGGGATCTTCCCGGACCAGGCCTTGAACCCATGTCCCCTGCATTGGCAGGAGGATTCTTAACCACTGAGCCACCAGGGAAGCCCTGGGGAATTCTTGAAGTCTGCCTTCCCATTTCCCACAGCTGAGAGCTCTGTGATCTGGGGAGGTGGCAGATGTTCACAGGAGATCTCCCTCCCGGGAAGACGATCTCGGATCTTCACCTGTCCCTCACCCTGGTGTTCCCTATGTCCATCTTTTTCCTTCTGTGTGTGATCCCTCATCTTATATATACCCCTCACTCTCGCCTTTGTTGACTAGGCTTGATGATTCGCCCTAAGACTGAGAACCTAGATGTCATTGTCAATGTCAGTGACACTGAAAGCTGGGACCAGCATGTTCAGAAGCTCAACAAATTCCTGGAGCGTGAGTACGGGGCTGGTGATGTGGCTGTGCAGGACCTCGGGGCAGGGGACTGGGGACCCTGGGAGCAGAACATGAGGCCTGTGACTCTCCCCCCCCTCCCCACCCCGTAGCTTACAATGACTCCATCCAAGCCCAAAAGAATGATGTCTGCCTCCCTGGGCGCTATTACGAACAACCAGATAACGGAGTTCTCAACTACCCGAAACGTGCCTGCCAGTTCAACCGGACCCAGCTGGGCGACTGCTCTGGCATTGGGGACCCCACCCACTATGGTTACAGCACAGGACAGCCCTGTGTCTTCATCAAGATGAACCGGGTACTCATGACCTTAGTTCCCAGGGGAAACGGAGGAGGGAGCTGGGGCTACCATCTGCTGGCAGTTGCTTTCTTTTGCTGGGGCTCTTGGGCTTCGGGAGATTTTTAGATGTTTGAATGGCTGAGAGAACAAGAGAAATGGGGCCATTGGAGGCTGAGATCGTGGTTGGAAGGCTGGATACTTGTGTCTTTGACAACTTCTTTCTTTAACCCTCACGACTGACTCTCCCCGCTCTAGGTCATCAACTTCTACGCAGGAGCAAACCAGAGCATGAATGTTACCTGTGTGGGGAAGGTGAGTTTGTTGGGCGTTGTGCACCTGTTTGTCCTTCATGGTTTCCATGTCATTCACCCATCTCTCCCTATCTTCTTTGCTCCCAGAGGCTCCATCACTCTAGGGACAAGGGGGTAAGAGTGGGCTCCAGTATGGCTCAAACTCCAAGGGGCTGCCACCCCTCTTGCTTCTCTCTAGGATGCAGAAGTCTGCTCTTTTGTGTGGATAGACACCCCCTTCCTGACTCCACCCAAAGCCCTGCTTCTGGCTTCTCTCCCTAACCCTTCCATGTTCTCCTCTATTCCCTGACCATGTCTTCTGCTCTCCATCCCATGTCTCTCCTATCCCTCAATTCTTTTTAGGTATCTGGTAGCTGCTGATCTGGAGGCACCACCTGCCACCACTAAGTTGTCCTTGGAACCCTGCTCCCCCCACCT
The DNA here is from genome assembly GCF_949752795.1 of Hyperoodon ampullatus. Lineage (NCBI taxonomy): Eukaryota > Metazoa > Chordata > Mammalia > Artiodactyla > Ziphiidae > Hyperoodon > Hyperoodon ampullatus. Next base: position 38,965,151 of record NC_136932.1, on the reverse strand, counting down.
CTGTCCTCTCTAGGAACTTCCTGCCCCTCTTCATTTATCCCCCTCCTTGTTTCCTACTGAGCCCTTACTCATTTATCTGTTCTCTCTTGGCTCCGCTCCAGAAACCGATTCCTGAGGATGGGGTAAGAATTTGGGGTGGGAGGGCAGTAGGAGGCTTCAGGCTCATTAGCGTCCTGGAGGCCTTCCCAGTTTGATGGAAGAGATGGGACACCCGCTCCTGTGCACGCGCAAACACACCAGCCTCCACGCTCAAGGGATACGGATATGAGACAGAATAATTTGGGGGTCAAGGAGGAACAAAGGGAAGTCTGGCGAGCGTCTGGGTTCCCTCACATGCTCTCCCCCACCCTCCTGCGCCCCCCACAGCGAGATGAAGATGCTGAGAATCTCGGCAACTTCGTCATGTTCCCTGCGAACGGCAACATCGACCTCATGTACTTCCCCTACTACGGCAAGAAGTTCCACGTAAGTCCCGTGGGAGGCCGGGTGCTGGCGCCTGCAGGGGAGCGGGGCCCTGGGGAGGAGGCCGAGTTGCCGCGGGCCTGGAGCCTCGCTCTCCTCCTCTGGCCCAGGTGAACTACACGCAGCCCCTGGTGGCCGTGAAGTTCCTGAATGTGACCCCCAACGTGGAGGTGAACGTGGAGTGCCGCGTCAACGCCGCCAACATCGCCACTGACGACGAGCGCGACAAGTTTGCTGGGCGCGTGGCCTTCAAACTTCGCATCAACAAAACCTGAGGCCCCTTCCTCCCGCCCCCACCTCTTTCCTACGGATGCTTCTGGAATATCCCTGACCCTGCCTGATCCCTCCCTCACCCACCCCAAAGGTATTTTTTATAACAGAGCTCTGGCTTGACTGAGTCCCTTTTCCTTTACTTCTGAACCTGGCCTGATGTCTGTCGTGATTCCCTGGCTACCCACATTTTCCACCATCTTCTTCCCACCCTAGCTCAGTCAGAGACAGGGAGATGGGACCCCAAGACGGTCACAGAGGAGTTGGGAGCCTTTCTAGTCCTGGTGTAGCTGTGAGTGGGGTGTCCTCACAGCTACCCACCTGTCCTGCCCTCTTATCCCCTGAGAGCTATAGAAAATGCCCACCCACCCACCTACACACACATTTCATTTCACCCCTTACTTCCACACACTAAGGTGGCGCTCAATTCTGTTTTTTAAATTGAAGGAGGATTGACTTACAACACTACGTTAATTCCAGGTGCACAGCATAGGGATTTAATATTTCTGTACATTAGAGTGGTCACCAGTGTGGCCCTCTATCCCTCCATTCCAGCTCAGCTGCTGTCACCTTCTTCTGTTTTCCACACCTTCTGCCTGTCTACAGCAGTCGCTGTCTCAGTGGCTTTTGACTTGTCTGGCTCCTCTGGCCAGTCTTTGCCCACTTCTCCATCCCCATTCCCTCCACTGAAAGGGGGACCGTTTGTAATTGACGACAAGGTGGCTCTGTGGCCTTTTCCCTCTTTCCTGGCACATCTGGCTTCTCACCCCACGTTGACTACGTGAGCTGGGAATGAGGGTCTGAAGGAGAAGTCCATGTTGGTTCTTGAAAATTCTCTTCTGGTCCCTCCTGTCACCCAACTAGGCACTCAGAGGGGCGGGGTTGACCTAGGCTGAATGTCCACTTTGTTTTTGCTGATGGCTCCCTTCCCCCTGTTCGCTTTCCCAGAATATCCTGCAAGTTCCACTTCCCAGGCGCCCTGGGGGAGGGGCAGCCATTTTGGCTAGGTCCCCAGTGGCCACCTTGGAAACGTCAGCTGGCTATGGGACTATTCCACCTCCTTCCTCTGGGCCCGATATGCCCCCACCATTCTCCCTCTGGCTTCTCTTAGCAAGTTATCAACTAATCACTAACTCCTTCCCTTTTCTCTGCATGCCAGCCTGAAAATTGCAAATACCTCCTCCATCTAAGGCTCTGAATTTCTTGGCTCCGTCTCCTTCAGACCCCTTTGCCTTCTTAAACAACCCCATAGTGCCCATAGAATGTTAAATGAGGGACTGCCTGTGATCTTGAGTTATAGAGGCGTTTTAACTCTTTCTTTTCCCACGTGCTTCACTTCCTCACCTCTGACTTCCTTTTTTTTTGATGCTGCAGCTTCCACACCCCCCCCACAGATGGACTCTCTCCCCTGTTTTTCTCTCACTGGATCTGAGTCTCTTCCCTTTGGGTCCCCATGTTTTCCTGCACTCCCCTCACCCCAGTGGTCTCTCTCTGCAGTTATTTAATGCCTGTGTCAGATCTACTGTAAAAAGAGGATAAAGTACAATAAAATGAGAGCAATTATATATATAAATATATATCATACAGGGAGCCCTGTGTACAGGTTGTTCCTTTCTGAGCATTTGGAAGAGCCCTGGTAAGGGCGTGGGGGTGGATTTGGGTGACCCAGGAGTTACCCAGCCCTTGGGGGCCCCCTCCCCAGTTTTGATCTCTTCCAACCAGTGTCCAAGTGTCTACCTCTTAGACTGCTCCATCACGTATACTATCTTGAGATCACTCAATACAAGACAGGCAAGAAGCCTACATCCTTTTCTACAGCAATACTTATAAAGTGCCTACTGTGTGCATTCTAGGCACCAGGAAGACACACTTATGAAAGAGGCAGAGTTCCTGCCCCCAAGGAGCTCCCCAGTTTAACAGGAGAGGGGAGGAGCACACGAGAAACTCTCAAACCAGGTAGACCTAAATGTATTTCCAGGAAGTGGAGAAAGCTGGTGAGGACAAAATTCAGAGTGGTCACCCACTCCCTGTGGGGGCTTCAAAGGGCTTAAAGGATGTGGTGGTTTTAGGGGGAGAGACTAGCATCAGCAAATGCCCAGAGACGGGTGAGGAAAATTGATCAGAAGAAACAGATCTCAAAACAATATGAACCGTAGGAGCCCAGTTTTGTGCATAAAAAAAGTACACACACAAGCATAGAAAAAAAAGGATGGATGAGTTTATACCACAGTGTTGATTGTGGAATTTGTGGATGGCTTTATAGCTAATTTTTATTTTCTTGGGGCTTATTTGTTTTTGTTTGCAATGAGTTCCTCAATATTTGCCTTGAAAAATAACTTTATTACACAGTTTTATCATGAATGCATAGTAAACACACACACACACACAGAGGGATTGCTGGGTTTTGGTCATTGTTACACCAAAATTAGATCATATTATACACAATTCTGTGCATCTCACTGTGTTCACTCAATTTCACCTGGCCTGGTAGACCTCTAATTCTTTTTTTTTAATGGCTGCATAATATTTTTTTCTGTTGGGTCGTTCTTCCCTTGTTAATTCGTTAGAGCTCCTTGACAGTTGTAGATATAAACTGTTTTATGCATTATAGAATTTCCCCCAATCGATTGTTTGCCTCTTGAGTTTGTGGTTTCTTTTACTGTTAAAAGTGGTTTCTGGGCTTCCCTGGTGGCGCAGTGGTTGAGAGTCCGCCTGCCGATGCAGGGGACACGGGTTCGTGCCCCGGTCCGGGAAGATCCCACATGCCGCGGAGCGGCTGGGCCTGTGAGCCATGCATGGCCGCTGAGCCTGTGCGTCCGGAGCCTGTGCTCCGCAACGGGAGAGGCCACAAAAGTGAGAGGCCCGCGTACTGCAAAAAAAAAAAAAAAAAAAGTGGTTTCTTTTCCGTTTTTGTTTTTGTTTTTGTTTTTGGCCACGCCTCCTGGCTTGTGGAATCTTAGTTCTCCCGAGCAGGGATTGAACTCAGGCCCTCGACAGTGTAAGCGCAAAGTCCTAACCACTGGACCGCCAGGGAATTCCTGGTTAGTTTTTCATGTAGTCAAATGTGCTTTAGTTGTTCTTTTGCACTTTCTGGGTTTCCAGTCAGTAGTGTATACTCGTTTTGTAAATTTTTTTGACAGGATTTTATTTCAATTTTTACATTCACCTTAATTCATTTGGCCTATTTTTTAAAAAATTAAACTGACTTTATTTATTTTTGGCCGTGCCTCTCGGCTTGCAGGATCTTCCCTGACCAGGGATCAAACCCGGGCCCCCCTGCGGTGGAAGCACGGAGTCCTAACCACTGGACCACAAGGAATTCCCATATTTGGTCTATTTTTGTTTCTTTTTGTGTGTGGTGTGAATGAGGAGTCTGGTTTAATTTTATTTTTTAGTTGTGTCAGCTTCATTTAAAAAATATCCTTAATTTACCCCCATTGAATTGAAATGCCAACTTCGGTTGTATAATACATTTTGCTGTATGCTGAGATCTACTTCTGGATTCATTACTGGCTTGTCTTACCACTCCATACACCAAGCCATACTGATCTGATTCCAGTAGTTTTATAGTATGTTTTCTGATATCTAGCAAGGCAAGTAAGGCTCCGCCCATTCCTTTTTAAAAACAGCTATTGGCTATTTGGGGGCACTTATTCTTCTCTATAATTTTTTATAAAAATAAGTAAATTTATTTATTTATTTTTGGTTGCGTTGGGTCTTCATTGCTGTGCGCAGGCTTTCTTTAGTTGCATCGAGCAGGTCTACTCTTCGTTGTGGTGTGCAGGCTTCTCATTGCAGTGGCTTCTTTTGTTGCGGAGCACGGGCTCCAGGTGCACGGGCTTCAGTAGGTGTGGCACATGGGCTCAGTAGTTGTGGCTCGCAGGCTCTAGAGCGCAGGCTCAATAGTTGTGGCACGTGGGCTTAGTCGCTCCACGGCATGTGGGATCTTCCGGGACCAGGGATTGAACCCCTGTCCCTTGCATTGGCAGGCGGATTCTTAAACACTGTGCTACCAGGGAAGTTCCACTTTTGTTATTATTTTGAATGGAATATTTTTCATTCTTTTTTCCTCAGTGCTTTTGCAAGAAGACAAAAATTTTTTTCTATCTACTATCCATCTGCCTTATTGAATTCTCTTAATTACATCATCTATTATTAACTAAGAAGTTAGTTTTTAGGTACATGATCATACGATCAAAAAGGCAAACAGGGGCTTCCCTGGTGGCGCAGTGGTTGAGTCTGCCTGCTGATGCAGGGGACGCCGGTTCGTGCCCTGGTCTGGGAAGATTCCGCAAGCCGCGGAGCGGCTGGGCCCGTGAGCCATGGCCACTGGGCCTGCGCGTCTGGAGCCTGTGCTCCGCAGCGGGAGAGGCCACAGCAGTGAGAGGCCCGCGTACCGGAAAAAAAAAAAAAAAGGCAAAGAGATTTATTTTTTTAACCAATGTTTTGTTTTCTTTTTTTTTTTAATCCTCTTGAGTGTTCTAAAACCATTATTAGTGGGCATTCCTATATAGTTCATAATTTAAGTTTAAATTATCTTAGTCTTTAACCATTAGGATAATACCAGTATTCCATTACTATTTTTTTTTAACATAAAACAGATCGTGTCACATTCTGCTTAATACCATTTAATGGACTCCCACTGCTTTTATTTAAAAAAATTATTATTTTTAATTTATCTAAATTTTTGGCTGCATTGGGTCTTTGTTGCTATGCACAGGCTTTCTCTAGTTGTGGAGAGCGGGGGCTACTCTTTGTTGCGGTGCACAGGCTTCTCATTGCGGTGGATTCTCTTGTTGCAGAGCATGGGCTCTAGGCGCGCAGGCTTCAGTAGCTGCAGCACACGGGCTCAGTAGTTGTGGCTCACGGGCTCTAGAGCACAGGCTCAATAGTTGTGGCGCATGGGCTTAGTTGCTCCACAGCATGTAGGATCTTCCTGGTCCAGGGCTCAAACCCGTGTCCTCTGCATTGGCAGGCGGATTCTTAACCACTGTGCCACCAGGAAAGCCCGCTCCATTACTATTTTAATTAAGGTTTTTTTTTTTAAAGGAGTGGCTGCTGAAATTTAATCAAATTCCTTTCAGCATGTTGATATGATATTTTTCTTCCTTAATTTGTTTTTCTTAATTTATTTATTTACTTTTGGCTGCATTGGGTCTTCGTTGCTGCGCGTGGGCTTTTCTCTAGTTGCAGCGAGCAGGGGCTACTCTTCGTTGCGGTACACGGGCTTCTCATTGCGGTGGCTTCTCGCTGCAGAGCACGAGCTCTAGGCACGTGGGCTTCAGTAGTTGTGGCATGTGGGCTCAATAGTTGTGTCTCGTGGGCTCTAGAGCGCAGGCTCAGTAGTTGTGGCACACGGGCTTAGTTGCTCCACAGCATGTGGGATCTTCCCGGACCACGGCTCGAACCCATGTCCCCTGCATTGGCAGGCGGATTCTCAACCACTGTGCCACCAGGGAAGCCCACTCCATTACTATTTTAATTAAGGGTTTTGTTTTGTTTTTTAAAGGAGTAGCTGCTGAAATTTAATCAAATTCCTTTCAGCACCTGTTGATATGATCATATTTTTCTTCCTTAATTTGTTAATGTAATGAATAATGTTGATAGATTCTCTGTTAAACCAACTTTATGCTCCTGGAATAAGCCCTACTTGGTTATAGTGTTAATACTCTTTTGATTCATCAATGTATTCTGATACTACTTAGAGATCTTGTATCTCTATAAATTAATTTGGCTTCTAGTTTTTTAGTATCTTGATCAGGTTTTAATATTAATAAAACCACAATAATTTTACATGAATTGGAGATTCCACTCTTCCTATGGTCTGGAATAGTTTAAATAATATTGGATCAATTGGCCCTCGCTTTTTTTTTTTCCTCAGTTAAGCTCTTGAGTTTTTCTTTTCTTTTAAAGTGTATTTTTTTTAAAGCCCTGCTTTTGAATCTATCCTTTCAACCAAGATTGCTTTCTCTTTCAGTAAGTTATATCTTTAATTTTTAGGATGCATGCTAGGTTGCTTTCTTTTTCTTTTCTTTTTTTAAATAGTGAAAACATTTATGGCTTGACATTTTCCTCATTATACAACTTCTGCTGGGTGTTATAGATTTGGGGACCCCTGTGTTCCTGAAGTCAAGGAGGTAAGTTTTTTTTTTTTAAGGAGGTAAGTTTTTAAAATTATTCCAAATCTTAGTGGGACAGGACTTGAGCTCTCTGAGCCTGAGGGCAGGGGCCATGTCTGCCACAGGCCCCCACAGCCTAGAACAGTCCTGGGCACAGAGTAAAGCAACAATCAATGAATATCTACTGGCTAGATTGTCAGAGGAATGAACACAACCAGAGGGGAGGAAGTGAGCAAGTGGGACCAGAGAGGTCAGGGACTCATTGGAGGTCACACAGCTTAGTAGAGCTGGCCTGAAAACCCAGGACTAATAATTCTCAGACCAGTAATCTATCAGCTCACAAAGGGATTGGCAGAGCCAGAATGGATCTGCTTTCTGAAGTAGTAGAGCAGAAATAAAAACAGAGCTAAGGACACACTCGAGAGAAATGCTGAGCATAGGGGGGTCCCGGACACTGGTCAGAAAGAGAGCTTCAAGGTGACCTGTCTACAGGAGTGAGAGGATGGAATGAGTTTCAAGTGCTCTGGTTTGCCAAGGGCCCGGCTGGTGGGGAGAGATGGCAAGGTTAAAGATCTCTAAAAGAGGTGGTTCTGGGTCTCCTGGGGAGTGTTTGGCATTCCCCAGCAGGGAAGAAAAAAGGTGGTTTTGAGGCCAGGGAGGGCGGTGGCTTCACAGCTGTCTGGGATCCTCGGGGTAAGCCAAGGGACTCCCACAGGCACTTTAAGCCAGGTTGAGAGGACAGTAGCCCCAGAAGCCCCTTTGGATCTTACTCCCTTCTCTCCGCCCCCAGGGTGGCAGGATGAGCCACGTCCCCACTGTCTGGCCATCCCTCCGAGCATTGGCTCGGGCAGCAGCGGGTGATGGGGAGAGCTCGCCCCCAGCCCTCCTCCTTGGGAGCTGGCAGCACTGAGGGACAGAATGGTTGGGGAGAGTGCTGGGTTCCCCAGGCTCGACTCTCCTCCCTACCCCAAGAAGCCCTTTGAAAGGTTTTCCTGGCAGAGTTTAAAGCTTCAATTCATTTAGCTGGCTGGCATGAGGCCCAGATGAGGGGATGCTGGGAAGGCCCCAGTCCCACATCCCAGCCCTCACCTTAGTCGCCCCCACTTCCTGGGGACCCCAGCTGGCAGGCCTCCCCCTGCTCTCCTCGATCCATTAGCACCCGCCCTCCTTCCCCTTGGGAACCCAGGTATCCTGCCCCTTTCCCGTGGAGCAGATGGCCACCCCAGAGGCTCAGGCTTGCTAAATCAGACATTTAAATCCCATAATCCTTGGTGAGAGGCTGAGACGGGGCAGAAGCCCAATCCTAGAAGCAGGAGCAGAAGACCTTGTGCCAGCCCTGGCAGGAGAGGAGGGGGGACAGTTGGTTCCCGAGTTATGAATGGAGTCACCCCTTCCCTTATTGTCATGCAGCCTGCGGACTGACCCAGTCTCCAGGCTTTGTTCTCCTCCCGGAACCCAGGCGCTGGGCCCCCCAAACATGCTCCCTGAAGACTCAGGTGGCTGCCTCCCAAACGCACCCCCTTCTTCACCCCTGCACTGTGGGCCCCAGGCACCCCGCTCTGGCACCGATCTCTCAGACACACAGGTGGTAGCAAAGTTTTACTGTAAAATAAGAAATCAATATAAAAATGGGATATAAAAAGGGAAGAGGAGGGGTGCGGGTGACAAATGCAGATGTGCCCTGCAGAGTACAAAAGAAATCTGCCGGGGCATTTGGGGGAAATAAAACAGATCTCGGTAGATACACCAGGGATGGAATCCTCCAGGACGTGGGATAGGGTCAGATTTCCCCTTGGGTGCTGAGGTTCGCCAAGAGATTAGATAGGCTTTGGCAGGGCCGGGAGCGGAGGGACTTGGAACTTCCTTCCCCTTGGCCAGCCATCCAGTCATAGAAACTATCAAATCATCCACCAAGGGGGACACAGAACAGCACCCACAAAGGCACTAAGTCCCAGACATCACGTAATAAAAAGATGGTTTGGGGGTCAGACATACATTATTTCATTAACCCTCACAACAAACTCCGTGAGGTAGGTATGATTATCAGCATTTCGTAAATGTGGACAATCAAGTTCGGAGAAACTCAACAACTTAAGATAGCTTCCCTGGCTAGTATGGTGGAGAACTGGGCTTCCAACCCAGTATGGCTGGTTATAAAATGTTCCTCACATGCAGGAACGTTTTCCTACCTCTCTCAAATGCTCCCCACAGTAAAAACCTTAAAAGCTAAGCTGGAAGGCCCCAGCTACCTCCCCAAAAAACCACGAGTGCAGGCCAACCTCTTTGGCAGAGCCCCAGGCCAAGCAAACGGAAGAATTCCACGGTGTTTTTGAGGCACACCTGCACCAAGCAGAGGTTTAAGCCCCTGAGACCCAAAAAATGGCAGGGAAGGGGGGAACGAGGGTAGGGGTGTCAATAGGGGACAGGAAGCAGAAGATGTCAGTCTGAGTCAGGCCCTTCTCTCTTGAACATCAGTTTTTTATGGCGGGAGGGAGACTGCCCCTTCTTAGACTTCAGGTGGCTGTGAGGAGAGAGGGGGAGGGGAGATGACATCATCTGACTAAGAAGCTCTGGGCCCCTCTTCCTGGACCTGGGCTTTGAAGGGCCTGAGGCGGGAGCAAGGAGAACTTAAGTTAAAATGGTCACCACCAATGGCAGACATGCTGACTGAGCACCTTGGGATACTTGTGGGTATTAACCTCTCAGTCTTCCCTTATCCCATTTGACAAATGAGGAAACTGAGCCTGGGAAGGGAAGTAACAAGGCCACACAGGACTCCTCAGTACTTTGCAGGGCGGAGGATCTGACCCCAAACTCTGACACTGTGTCCTATACTCCCACAGTTATCAGTCCCCTATTTGAGACCCTAGCTCTGAGGGTCTAGGGGTTGTTAGAAATGGCAAAGAAATATCCATGCCCCTGGACCCCCGGAGGCAGGAAAGTAGAGGAAGACTAAAGAATGTCTGGGCAGGGCTGGGACCCGATGGCAGGGTCCCAGCCTTTTACCTTGAAGGCAGGATTAGAATGGAATCCCATGGTTTTCCAACACAGGAAGGCAGGGGAGGGGACCTGGGTCACTCACCTAGAGTGAGCCCTGCTTTCCCCTGGCTCCTTTCCAGCCTGAGCATCCTTCAGCTCCAAGGCCTCATTCAGCTCTCGGAACATCTCAAAGCGTTCACGCCCACGGATCTGTGGCAGGGAAGGAAGGGGATAAAGAAGTATTAGGCAAAATCATAGAAACCGTTTTTATGCTCTCTTTAACAATTTTCTTTTTGGAAGAGTCTTCTTTAAAATGTGTGTTAAGGTACAAGCTGGCGTTTGAAGTTAGGCACAACCAGGAGCCATTGTCTCAAGGCACCACTGCCCCCTGATGGCAAATGTCCTAAATACAGGCAAAGCAGTCAAGAAGAAAATAGCATTTGGACTGCTAGACTTGAAACTTAAATCTGTCAACCCAATAATATTAACTACAAGAGTCAAGGCCATGGACAGGGGACAGGATGGCTAGAGAAACTGGGCTTAACCTCACATTGGCTACACTTATATTTTTTCTTCCCTTATCCAACCCCCATTGAGTGGTGGCAAGAGCCTGCATCTCTCTCTCCCAGACTTGGTACCTGAAGAGTGAAATATTCTCCATCCAGTGGTTTCTTCTTTTGAGGTGGAGAGGAGCTGGTGTTGCTAGGCAGTGCTGGAAAATAGGCAAGGAAAGGTGAGAAAAGAGTGAATCTTGGGCAGAACTGCACCCTCTCTGCCTCCTCTTGTTCTGCCTGCTTACCTCGCTTAGCGCTCCCAGGGGGCGGCTCAGGGCAAGACTGCCCCTTCTTGAGGAAATTTTCTTCCTCTGTGCGGCGGTCTCTCCCAGGACAGGCACAAACACGCACCTCAAAGCTGTTCCGTCCCAGCAGATTACCACTACCCAGGTAAGAAGAGGGAAGCAGAAGGCAGTAAGGAAGGTGGGCCCCGCCTCCCTGTTCTCCTGTAAACCAGGCCCCACCTACTCCCAACCACCCCCATCCTACATGGACCCTAAGGTCCAGCTCCAGGAAGATTGAGAAGCCACAGGCTAGAGAGATCCCAAAGCCAGAGAAAAGAGAACTGGGAGGGAGCAGCAGAGGAAGTCTACCAAGGGGATGCAGTGAGGAAAAGATGGCTGGTAGCACAGAAGAAAGTGGTGAAGGGCAGAGCCCAGGGGACAGAGAGAGGCGGAGGTTAGGGAGGAGCATGCCAGCGTGGAGGGCGGCGTGTTGTCCCTACTTGGAATCTTCCAGTGTGATGATGGTGAGGATGGGCCGCCGGTTCATGCCCCCCATGCAGGAACTGTTACACATGAAGTTGTAGTGGATGGTGGTACAGTCAGAGCCAACCTGGGAGAGAGCACAGGCCCCAGGTGAGGCTATGTTAGCCTTTGTGAGCCTCGGTTTCCTCAGCTGTGGAATGGGGATAACCCATCTGCTCCACACACCTCACCAGGTTGTGGGAGATCAAGGAAGGAGAAAGCCCTCCATCTCCCACTTGGATGGTCACTGACAAACCCCTCTGGCCCCCTTCCCCCAGAGACCCCAGTGGCCAAACCAGACCTCGGGCGGCTCGTAGGGCACCACCACGCTGTGTCGAAAAGTGTTTCTGTCGTCCAAATACTCAGCACGTAAATTCCCTTCCACCCGGATGAGATGCTGAGGAGGGGCCAGACCTGAGAGCAATCATGGAGGAATTAGGGGTTTGGGGGCTCCAGGCACCAGCCTTGCCCATCCACAGCCCCCCGCTGCTCACCGTCGCTATAGTCAGAGCAGCGCTCGTGGTGGGGACAGCGCCTCACAACCTCCGTCATGTACTCTGACTTCTTATAGATGGCCATGGCACGGACCCGAGTGCCGGGCGGGGGTGGTGAGCTGACCCACAGCTGCACCGGGCAGGTCTTGGCCAGCTGGCAAAACAGCTTGTTGAGGGCAGGGGAATACTGGAGGAGAAGGAAGAATGAATGGAAGGTCAGGGGACAAGGACCTAGGGGTCAAATGAACAAACACTGCACTAAGTACCGACTGGAAGCCATGTCCTGTGGGGGGAGGGTAGCTAGAGATGGCACGGTCGAGCATCTATATCCCAGAAGCTTACTTACAAAAGCCAAAGAATGAATGAGAATGAAGAAAAAAGAATAAAAGAATGGCCTCATGACAGATGCTGAGAACGTGATGGGAAGGATGAAAACCCAAGGTCAAGGGGGGAAACGCAACTTTGGGACTGGGGTCAAAGGTCATAGACTAACTAGGTAAAATGTAAAAAGACTGACAAAAAGCCAAAGGCTGAAGTGGAACCCTAGAGTTCCGTACAGAGAAACCCTGGGGCACAGGGGCCATGCATCGAATTGTCACAGGGAAGCCAGCCCTTCAGGGCCACTGACCGTGCAGGTTACAGACTTGGCTGTTCCAGAATGCAGGAAACCTAGATGGAACCCATAGCTGCCAGGGTAGGTCTTCTGGGAAGGGACAAAGGACGACAGGGGCCAGGAGGTGGCTGGTGCTGGGGCAGCCGGGGCGGGGGCAGCTGGCGCAGGGGGCTCTGGCATTTGGGGGGCTTCATCTGGACGTTCATCAAGCCAGTTTGCGACGTCTTCTGGGGACAGCAGCAGGTCATCCACGGCTGGGGAGAGCTCAGAGGACTGTGGACGGGAGAGACAAGAGTCAGAAGGCCAGGTTTTCAGCCCCCAGCTCTGCAGCCCCTGGGCCCTTCTCGCAGCCCAGTCCTTACCAGAAGGTTGTTTTCAGGAAGCCTGAAAAACAAGAGCAGAAAGTCAGTACTGGTTTTTGCTTCCCACAGGTCTCTACTTAGGGGGCTGGGGACTCGGGTGGGGCAGGGTTATTAGAGGCTGAGCAGTGAGCCTGCCCCTCCCTCCAGACCTCCACTTACAGTTTCCACAAGTCTGAAAACGTCTCCTGACTCAGAGGGGGCTCCACGCCGAGTTCTGCCTGCGACTCCTCCATTACAGCTCCCTGGGAGGCAGTGTGGCCACTGCGGGGAGAAAGGCGAGAGGATCCAGTGTGAGACATACCCAGCCGAGGGTCACCTCGCCCTGAGGCGAGAAGGAGCCCTGTGCACAGACCACGCCAGGGCGGTGAGGATCTGCTACGGGGGCAGGACTCCCCCACAGCCCAGGCTGCGGCCTGCCCCTCTCCTCACCACGCAGAGAGGGACTTCCAACCCTCCCACCACTGAATCCAGAAGCCTTCCTCAGTGTCTACCTATTTCTGCCCTCCTTTGTGGTAATAAGGCTGAAGCAACTCTCAGCCCACTCCCTCCATCTGGGGGAAGATACCTCCCCTGACCCGCCCATTCCCCACCTGCACCCTTGGGACGGCTCCTCACCCCTGGCTTACAAATCCCTCAGGACCCAGGCCCTGCCCACCTCTTTGACCTCATCTCCTAGCACCCTCTCCTTTCTCTGGTGCTTGAGCTCCACTGACTGCCCTGGTGCCAGAAAGGCTGGGGACCGCTGCTCTACTGGAATATAAACTTCCACAGGGCAGGGAAGTTGACTTGTTCACCAGTTATCAGCATAATGCCTTGCACCTGGTTGGGCTCAATAACTGGGGTGAATAAGTGAATTGTCGTACCTGGGCCATGAGTGGTTATAAGCAGTCAAGGGAACAAGGGGGACAGAGAGGTGGCTGCGGTCCAGGCCATGGCCCTGCCGCCATCGTCTCATCTCTCAGGCCAGCTTTCAAATGGTTTCATCATGCCCTCTTTCTTTCTTTTTTTTCTTTTTGTTCCCAGTTCATTTCCCCATATATTTATTCTCGGATTAGTGATTTTTGAACAGGTGTTCATCTCTTTAGAAATACCTGTGCCATGACCGCAGACTACTCAGATTTCTTTTTGGCATTTGGTGGCATATGATGGGGAAAGTGATGAGTTGTATGACAGGAGAGGTACAAGGTGAACCTTAGAGTAAGTAAGACTTTATGCATAGTTCTTTTTTTTTTCATGTGTGAATTCTTTTTTTTTTCACACACACACACACACACACTGTATTTTATTTTTACAAGAGATAAACAGACTGACACCAAGCATTGTAAATGGATGACCACAACAAAAGCAACAATGATTGCAATTACCAAACACGAAACACAGTCATACTATGTCATAATATTGACATTCAGTACAGGAATCCTCCACTGTAACAGCTCCTTTACTTTGCAGTGAAATTTGATTTGTATATCTTGCCTCTGAGTCCTTGTGGGATTTTTTTTTTAATTCAAACAGAAGGTCACAAAAATTATAATCATCCTCATCAGTTCACTCAGTCCCATGTAATTAATTTTTTTTTCATCTTGATCTTTTGTTAGCACCATGCCCTCTTTCTTGATGCCAAATTTGTCATCAGCTTTGCTCAGAAACATGCCCACTGAAAAAGTTCCTGTTCAGTACATTTTTCCTGCTGTCTCAATGGCACTGACAAACACCTCCCGCACCACGCCCCCCAAGCAAGCAGCTCTTTTCTCATCTCCCTTAAGGTTCACCTGCACCTTTATGTTGATACAGAACCTGCTTTCCTGTGTATTTAGAGTGTGCAAAATCCTTTCATGTGGGTTACCTTATCTGTCCCGATAACCACACCTGCCTCTTGACAGGTGAGAAAGTCTCACAGAGGTTAAGTGACCAGCCGACAACACACACAGGTGAGTGAATGAGCTTTTATGAAAAATGACTGTTCGAAGGTCTAGGATTAAGAGGCTTACTTCATCACAGACTAACCTGCAGAGCGCTCATTTGTAATCAGTTAAGTCTGAACTTGAAGATTTTAGCTGATGAAAGCCCGCCCACTGAGAGGTTGGCAAAGGGCCTCTTATCATAGCTCCCAAAGCTGATGGGGGATGGACTATGAACGTGCATGGAGGAAGGCAAGAGGGGACAGCAGCGGGACCCCAAACATTTGCCTTGGGGGGAAGGACCAGGGTTCCCCCTGGATCGATGATCAAAACAACTTTGAGACTTTTATGGAAGGGAGGCTCGTGTCAACAGAGATGGGGCTCAGAAGTCAAAAGCCCTTGGTTTGATGTTGTATTGTCACTTAAATTTGCTGCATGACCTCACTTATCTTAAAGCTCCCATGGCAAACGTGGCAGAGCATGGGCTCTGGAGGCAGACAGTATAGGCCTGCATCCCAAGCTCACCATCTAATAGCTGTGTAACTTTGGGAGGTTGCTTAACCTCTCTGTGCCTTAGTGTCCTTTGCTCTAAAATAGGGCCCCACTTGTTATGGGAAATATAAAGAGTTGAGAAAAGCACCTAGCACTTAGAGCTCAATAAATGCTTCTTTTTATATGATTATCCCAATTTTATTTGTTCTCTATTATTGTTGGAGAGTGAGAGCTTTGTGATTGCGAGGGGGTGGGGTTTTTGGGGTCCTGCCTGCATTCATGCTAGTTCCCCTCCTTCAGGCAACTCTGTTTAGTAAACATGCCAGGAGGGGCTGTCCTGGGATGGTGGGCCAAGGTCTCAGTCCCACTGCGGGGAGACAGCCCCATGGACATAGGAGGTCTCCTTCTCTCAGACCTCGGCAACAACTGAATTCTCAATGTTTCTTTCTCTAGGAAACCTCTTCACAGTAGGTACTTCCCATGGGTATGAGCATCAGGGGGTCATGATGGTTGTGCGAGGCAGAACATTTACACTGGCAGCCCTGGTGGGAAGGCAATAAACTCAGCTGGGACCCAAAGGCGGGGCAGGCCTGATGGCCATCATAACAATGGCAGCTGTTTATATAGACCTTATCTGGATCCACTGCTTTCAGTGGCTAATCTCAATCCTCTCAAAAAGCCAGTAAGGTAGGTCCTATCATCAGAAGAGAGGAACTGAGGTTAAAGGAATTACCCAGGCTCAGAAAGCTCCCAAGGGGCAGGGCCAGGGATTTGAACCTGGGCTGTCTGAAGCCACACCCAAGCTCTAAATAATTATGCTCCTCTGGCTCCACCCAGAATCTGACGTAAAAAAAATTTTTGGCTGAAAGCTATGTGATTGGGGGAAAAAAAAAAAAATTGATTCTGGGAAGAAATAAGGCAGCGTCTGGTGAAACTGAAAACACGTACATTTTACTACTCTGCAAAACCACTTCTAGGTGGACGCCCTAGAAAAGTGGTTGCAGGGGGCAACAGAAGGAGTCTTGCACAAAAATATTCATGTCGTTGTTCCTAATGGCAGGTGACAAGAAACAACCTTACTATCCATCAATAGGAAATAGGTAAATGAAACGTGGTGTATTCATTACAGTGGTTTAGGGAAATGAATTATCTGTATATGTAATCCAATACAGCTCAGAAACATGTTGGGTGAAAATACAATTTGCAAGAAAAAAGCAAAACACAGTAATTTGGTTCATGGAATTTAAAAATATAAAATGACGGACTTCCCTGGTGGTCCAGCAGTTAGGATTCCGGGCTTCCACTGCAGGGGGCACAGGTTTGATCCCTGGTCGGGGAACTAAGATCCAGCATGCTGCGTGGCAGCACAGGGGGATAAAAACAAAACAATATATATACATATATATAGAAATATGAATATATATAATGACTATTGCTTATAAACGTGTATGTAAAAGTATGAAAGACAGGCAAGAAGAATAAAAATTCACAAAATCTATGATAGTGATGGTCTCAGGGAGAGGAGGATGTATGCTTAGGGTGCTGAGGGTAAAGTCAAAGGGGGTTTTAGCTTTATTAACAAAGAAAAATTTAAAAAGATGGTATCCATACATTACTTGTATAATTAAAATATGGACAAAAATAAGACAGAATGTTAAGTGTTAAAATTATTTGGTGGGGATATGTGTTATGTTACTTTTGTACCTGTATTTTTCCAAAATAAAAAATATCTAAAAATGAAAAATAAATAGAAATTATGGAAAATTTTAACCATATAAAAAGGTAAACAGAAAAATATCCCAAGTACCCATCACACAGCTTCAAGAATAATCAACATTCTGCCTTTTTTGTCTCATCTACACCTCTAGCCACTCCCCACAACCCCACAAATGTTTTTGAGATAAAACTTACATAGGTTGAAATGGCATCATACTATTTTGATCACAAAACTTGACAAATTTTGATACAGCTCTGTAACCCACCCCTACCAAGACAAAGATGTTGTGTTCTCTGAAAGTTTTATGTTCAGGTCTATTAACCATGTCAAATTAACTGTTGTGTATGGTGTGAGGTAGATGTCAAAATCCATTTTTCTGCTTCAGTTGTTTCAGCACTGTTTGTTGAAAGACTTTCCTTTCCCAACTGATTCACTTTGGTGCCTTTGTAGAAAATCATTTACCATATTTATGTCTTTTCCCATACTCTATTCACTGGTTGTTGTCCTACTGTATCTTTTTTTTTTTTTTTTTTTTTTGCGGTACGTGGGCCTCTCACTGTTGTGGCCTCTCCCGTTGCGGAGCACAGGCTCCGGACGCACAGGCTCAGCGGCCATGGCTCACGGGCCTAGCCGCTCTGCAGCATGTGGGATCTTCCCAGACCGGGGCACAAACCCGTGTCCCCTGCATCGGCAGGCGGATCTCAACCACTGCGCCACCAGGGAAGCCCTGTCCTACTGTATCTTTACAGTAATCTTGATATCAGGTATTTTAAGACCTCCAACTTTGTACCACTGCTTCATTTCGGAATCAGCTTGTCAATTTCTACAAACAATGTTTTAAATCATTGAGTTAAATCATTCTGAAGAGTACAGATACCTTAACACCAATAAGTGTTCTAATCCATGAATACGGTATCTCTCTGTTATTTAAATCTTCCTAAATTCTCTCAGCAGTATTTTGCAGTTTTCAATATGGAGCTCTTGTCCATCTTTTGTTAAATTTATCCCTGAGTATGCCGTGTTTTTGACTTTGGATTCAAGGTTGCTATTATATAAAAATACAATGTATGTATATTGCCTGTGAAACTTTTAACTTTGCTACAATCACTTATTAGTCCGCATAGTGTGAAAATGAATTTTCTATTAGGACTTTTTGTGTACACAATCATACCATCTGTGAATAAAGCAATTTTATTTCTTCTTTTCCAATTGTTATGTTTATTTCTTTCTCTTGCCCGGTTAAGACCTCAAATTTACAATGCTGAAGAGGCCAGAGTCAAATCCTTATCTTAGAGGAAAAGCATTCACTCTAGTCTGTCACTATTAGGTATGTTGTTGATGGTAACTTGATTGGGGGTGCACTGTATCAGACTGAGGAAGTTTCCTCTCCTAGTTTGCTGGGAGGTTGGTTTTTCTTTTAAAATCACAAACAGGTGTTGCATACTGTCAACAGCTTTTTATGCATCTATTGAAGCTGAATAGGATTTTTACCCTTTAATCTGTTAATGTTGGCAAATTACAGATTGATTTTTGAATGTTAAATCAACGTTGCAGTCCAGGGATAAACTCTACTTGGGGACGATATATTTATCATTTTTATATATTACTAGGTGTGATTTGCTAAAGTTTGTCAGGTTTTTGCATATATATGCTGACAGCATTACACTGGCCTCATAAAATGAGTTGGGCAATGTTACTTCCTCTATATTCTGAAAGTTTATGTGAGATTGGTTTTGTTCCTTCCTCAAGTATTTGAAGTGAAGAACAAAGGATAGGAAATACCACTAAGACAGCAGATTTAAACCCAAATGTAACAATAATTGCATTAAATGTAAGTGGACCAAGAGCTCCAATTAAAGCAATTCAGTGGGGAAAGGAAGGCTATTTCAACAAGTGGAGCTAGAACAACTGGATATCCATAAGAAAAAATAAAACAGAACCTTGACCTCACATCATGAAAAAATTCTTAATTAATCAGGTAATTAATTATGGCTCACAGACCTAAGTGTAAAACCTAAAATTAGAAGGTTCTAGAAGAAAATATATGAGAAACTATAAGAGAATATCTTCATGACCTTGGGCTAAGATTTCCTAAACAGGTCACAGCAACCACTTAAAAGAAAAAAGAATCTGCTCCTCTTAAGAGCTGTTAAGCAAGCAACAGGTCAGGAGAAAATACATGTATCTGACAACAGATACACTCTTCCTATCCAGGATGTACAAATAACTTCAACACCTCAACAACACAAAAAGCAAATACACCAATTTTAAAAATGGGGAAAAGACTTGAACAGTCTCTTCACATATAACACAGAAATGGCCAACAAGCACATGCAAACTGTTGAACATAGTTAACAGAGAACTGCAAAATGAAACCACAGTGACGTGCCACATCAGAGAGACTGACAAACCAAATCCTGAGACAGGATATATCCTGCTGGTGGGAGTGTAAAATGGTACAACCATTTTGAATAATTAAAACTTTTTAATAGAATTTAAAAAAATATATAGATCTACTCCTCACTCTATGACCCAACAATTCCACTCCTAAGTATTTATCCAAGAAACATAAAAACATGACT
Source organism: Hyperoodon ampullatus (assembly GCF_949752795.1). NCBI lineage: Eukaryota > Metazoa > Chordata > Mammalia > Artiodactyla > Ziphiidae > Hyperoodon > Hyperoodon ampullatus. The sequence continues at coordinate 38,945,863 of NC_136932.1, read as the reverse complement.
ACAAAAGTAATTGTACAAGAATGCTGATAGCAGCTTTATTCAAAATAATCTCAAATGGGAAACAACTCAAAGGCCATCAAAAGGAGAATGCATAAACAATCGATGGTTTATTCATTCAGAGGAATATATTAAAATAAAAAGGAGCAAAGTACGGATACACTGATACATGCAATAAAATGGGTGAATTTCACAGATATAAGAAGTTCTCCAACAGGCAAAAATAATCCATGGTGACACAAATCAAAATAAAGGTGGGGAGTCAAAGACAGGGAAGAAGCAAGAGAAACTTGTATTTTGATAGGCGGCGGGTGTAAATGCTAGCCCTAATTTAGAAAAAAGAACGCAAGTACAGCGCACAGTGTCTGGTTCGTAGCAGGTGCGTGGTAGGTGACCGCGCCCTAAACGATGAAAATGCGGGAAAAATGGATACGGGTCCCACTTCGCGCGGGGTCCGCCGCCTCCCGCAGGCCAGAACTAGCCGGGACTGCAGAGCTGCACAGAAGACCTCGGGCCCCGCCCCTCTCCAAGCCCCGCCCCATCCGCTTCAAGACGTTCACTCTGCGTCCGAAATGGGAATGGCTCAGCCCAAAGCCGAATACAGAAGAAATCGTTTCTCCGCCACAAACAAACGACCCATCGTTACACTCTTTTATCGTTTAATGCTCAGATGTACCCATTCTCGAAAATACCCAGGGTCTGCCCTCAGACACTTAAAGAAAAAAAACAAACCATCCCACGCAATGGTAGCGTCCGCCTGGTTAGCAGTCGACCGGGATGGAGCACACCATTCAAAGAGGGGGGAGGGATTGAGGTTTGCATGAAAACGAATACCTTTTCCTTTCCAAAAGCGGTAGCTAAGTAGTCCAGGAGGGGGAAAAAGAAAAAAGAAAAAAAAGTAAAGGGGGTTAGCAACCTCCCTCCGCAAGCAATAGGAACTAGTCTAAAAGACCTTTTCTCTTTCTACTTCCCTCACATAGGGTGAATAGTGGTCTGTTCCGAAAAAAGAAACCGGAAATGCTCCTGCAAGTGGCAGAAATGTAAATGTAGAGTCAAACAATAACAGGACTCCCGGGCCTCTCAGGCTGAGTTAGTTCTGCCGGGCTTCGCGGGCAAATCTCTCATTTAGCACGTCCCACTTCCACGACTGACAGTCTTTAACCGGATTTTCTCCTTCTAGCGGAGCCACGGGCTATTTGGAAAGATCACTCCAGGAAGGACAAAGATCCGGAAGTTATGGGACCATAGCAGCTTGGCCTTCCCGGATCACCCCGAATAACCACTTCGGAATGGAGCCCGAGGTTCCACTGGGATGCCAAACGCTCTAAAATCCCGAGCCAAATCCCCAAAGTTCCGAGATCCGAAAGTCTCAGACCTTGATGCTTTCTGCGTCTTATTTCGGAATCCCCCACACCCTGGGATGGGGTGGTGGTGGTTGGAAGAACCCCTTAGGCCGGCTCAAGTTTCCCCAAAGCCCCACTCCCCCGCCCAAGTGTTCAGCTTGGAGTTCGGTTGGTCCTAACATCCCCATCATCTACACTCGGGCCTCCCAATATTGCATTCCTCTGTTGGTGCCGCTAGCCAAGCTTGCATTCCCCCCAGAGTCGCTAAATCCCCAATGCCCCGCCCCCAGCCCCCAGCCCCCTCTATTCCCGCGAGCTGAAAATACACGGAGCCGAGAGCCCGTGACTCACAGAGGACATATGAGGCTCAGTCAAGAGCTTACCCGAAGCTCAGGGGAGCGTGTCACCGTCCTGGGATGCACGCTCCGAGGCTGGACGCCAGGTGACCCCGGACCCCAGCTACTACCTGCGGCCAGGATGGTAGCTCTGGACTTTTGAAGAGCTCAAAACTTTTAGCGCCAGTCCGGAGCACGTGGGAGGGGAAAATCCCAATCCCAGCAACCCTCGCGAGGTTCCTGGCACAAAACTGGACAGTCGCCATGACAAGTAAGGGCAAGCAATTCCCCTGAGGGCGGAGGCGATGGGAACTGAGATTAGGAGAGGAGATTGCGGGGAGAGTCAGGATTCTCGCAGTATTGGTACTGTAGCTACTGAGAGTTTGGGGTGGGGAAGTTCGACGAGCCAGAGCCGTGAGGGCACAATTGGTGGAAACCATTTTGGTAGAATTCTGCCACTGTGTCAAATATGAAGGTGAAAGGAAGAAAGGCTTTGCACTTGTCATTCCCTCTGCCTGGAACACTCCTCTTCCTAAATAGCTGGGTAGTTTTTACTCAACAGCTAAAATGTCACAGCCCCATCACTTTCTGAAATGATGTGTTCCTTGCCTTGAATACACAGCAACCTAAGCCTTAGGAGGGCGGAGACCTTGTCTACTATCTTATTCATTGTTGTATTTCCCAGTGCCTAGTACAGTACTGGGTAGCAAGTAAGAGTTCAGTAATAAATATTTATTGAATGAATGAAAAGAGACGGAGGTCTGAAGAATTTAGCGAGTGAGATGCGAAAGAGGCTTAAAACCAAACATAGCGCTAGCGCCCTCTGCAGGTGGGGGAGAGGAGTAGGTGCTTTAAGAATGATCGCAGAAGACCGCAGGGGGAGCTCAGGCACTTCTCGCCGAGGCAGAAGCCTTTGGACTACAACTCCCAGCAGCGACTAGGAGCCCCAGGGCTTGATGGGAACAGTAACCCGTGACCTGTTACGTCCCTGCCCTGTCCCTCCGTGGGTCCCCCGCGAAGTCTGATCCGGGATGCGGAGGTCCAATGGAAAGGTGTGCCCAAATCCCGCGAGAACAGGTGGCTCGTAGCGACCGAGCGACCGAGCAGGCTGAAGAGCGCCGTGCTTTCTAACGTTGCAGTTCCGCAGTTCTCCTGGCCTTCTGCCCCCTCCCGGGGGAAGCAGGAAGGCATCGGTGGGTTTCTCCAGTTCTGCATCCGGATCCGTGCGAACTTTGAAGGGGTCTCGGCCGTTCCGCGGGCCCGGCAGCTGGTAGCCGGTGGGAAGAGGGCTGCTTGGCCGCGGCCAATGTCTTCCGCGCTTCCTCTGCAGTATGAAGACACCGGAGGCGCCGCTGTTAGCTCCGGACTGCCTTCCTTCAGACCGGGCCCCAGCTCCAGCCCCTCTCTCTCTCCTCAGGCTTCCCCGATGGATAAAAATACGGACCCTGAACTGATGCCACCGACACCCGATGGCGATGATCCGCCCCGGGTGTCCCCAGATCCCATGGCTGTCTCAGCTGTGTCCCAGGAGCTGGAGGAGGGGGACCCAGCTTCTCTCTCCATTCCCCTGGAAACAGGGTTTGGTATTCCTAGTGGGTTGAGCCCTCGAGTCGAAGAGCAAGAACTTTCTGAAAATGTGAGCCTTCCTGCAGAAGAAACGAACAGGCCAGAGTTGGGGCCCGGAGAAGACGTGGAAGGTGTGTCTGAGGAACCCGCTCCAGAGGATGAGGGATACACGTAAGTGGTGATAGCAGGTGGCTCAGGAATCTGTGGAGATTGGAAGTGTGAGATATATCTTATCCGCCAGTCTTCAGCCCCACTTCTCCAGGCCCATTTCCACTTTGCTTTGGTGAACCCAGGTTTGTTGTTCCCCCATCTTCCTTCCAGCGTCTGGAGCTACAGCTTCTCCGAGGTACCTCGGTTTCTCAGCGGTTCCTGGTCAGAGTTCAGCACCCAACCTGAGAACTTCTTGAAAGGCTGTAAGTGGTAAGTAAGCATTAATGGGGCAGGGAGATAATCACGCTCAGGATTTCCACCTTAAAACACCCCAGTTATCTGGGAGAAGGAGCCACCATGGTGGGAGAAGGAGTAAGAATTCCTCTGGATTGAGTTTAAATTTCATGTGTGGGCTTCCCTGGTGGCGCAGTGGTTGAGAGTCCGCCTGCCGATGCAGGGGACACGGGTTCGTGCCCCGGTCCGGGAAGATCCCACATGTCACGGAGCGGCTGGGCCCGTGAGCCATGGCTGCTGAGCCTGTGCGTCCGGAGCCTGTGCTCCGCAACGGGAGAGGCCACAGCAGTGAGAGGCCCGCGTACCACACACACAAAAAATTTCATTTGTGATTGTGTGTCTTCTACTTTCTCAGGGTCTTGGGGGTGCTTACCTATACCAGAGGTCAGCTCAGCCCTAGTCCTACACGTGGAAAATACAGGTCTGTCCAGCTTTCTAACTCTTTCCTACTCCTAGGGCCCCTGATGGTTCCTGCATCTTGACCAATAGTGCTGATAACATCCTGCGGATTTATAACCTGCCCCCAGAGCTGTACAATGAGGGGGAGCAGCTGGAATGCGCAGAAATGGTAAGGGTAGGGGCTAACCCTGCCCCTTCATGAGACACTGCGCGTTTAATTCCTTCCTGTAGATGGAGAAAGTACAGTCCCCATGTTTCCTGTTCACAGGCAGGACATTTCACCATGAGGTTCCACAGGTAGCATTTTCTACCCTGAATTCTGAAGTCATTTAAAGAGGTGTTTGTCCTTCTTTAGTTAAGAATATGTGTTTTCCATAAAAGAGTAGTGGATTTCTCACGGTGGTTTTTAATTGACTTATAGGTATTTATTGAATGACTACCAGTGTGTCACTTACTGTGTTTGGTGTTGGGATAAAGTAATGAATGTGACAGATGAAGAGCTGCTTTGCTTTCTTGTATGGGACATAGACAACAAACGTAAACCAATACATAATCAAGTTCATTACAGATTATAATAAATGCTACAAAGGAAATCAACAGAATGAGGAGAGACTAACTAGAGGATGCCGCTTTAGATAAAATGGTGGGTCAGGGAGGGGCTCTCTGAAAAAGAGACATTTGAGCTGAGACCTGAAGGATGATGAGATCAGTCATGTGAAGAGCTGTAGAAAGAGCGTTCCAGGAAGAGGCAAAGATGCTACAAAGACCCAGAGCTGGGGAAGAGCTTTGTGTGTTCAAGGAACAGAAAGAAAGCCAGTGTGCCTGGACCAAGGCCAGTGAGGGGGAAAGCGTGGTGAGGGTGGAGAGGTGGCCGGCAGCCACATCTTGTCAGATCTTCTTGTGGGTAGGGCATTTGGAGTGTTTCTGGGGGAGCCATGGGAGAGATTTTAGAAGAGCAAAATGATGGCTGAATTTTGGAGAATAGATTGTGAGTGGGCAAGAGTGGAGACTCATTAGGAGGCATTTATCACGGTCCAGGCGAGAAATAATGTTGGCTTTGCTAGGGTGGTATCAGGCGAGATAGATGTGGGTGGATTTGAAGTATATTTCATAGGACTTGGAAGTCAATTGGGTGGATGGGGGTACAGTTTACTCAGAGGATATGAAGAGGTATTGGGACAGAAGTCAAGGGTTTAGGTACTTTATTTATTTTTATTTTTTAAAAATAAACTTAGGACTTCCCTGGTGGTGCAGTGGTTGAGAGTCCGCCTCCCGATGCAGGGGACACAGGTTCATGCCCCGGTCCGGGAGGATCCCACATGCTGCAGAGCGGCTGGGCCCGTGAGCCATGGCCGCTGAGCCTACGTGTCCGGAGCCTGTGCTCCGCAACGGGAGAGGCCACAACAGTGAGAGGCCCACATACCACACACACAAAAAAAAAAAATTATTAATTATAAATAAATAAATAAACTTATTTGTGTTTCGCTGTGTTGGGTCTTCGTTGCTGTGCACGGGCTTTTCTCTAGTTGCGGTGAGCGAGGGCTACTCTTCATTGTGGTGGCTTCTCTTGTTGTGGAGCACAGGCTCTAGGCACACAGGCTTCAGTAGTTGTGGCACGTGGGCTCAGTAGTTGTGGCACGCAGGCTCTAGAGAGCAGGCTCAGTAGTTTTGGCTCACGAGCTTAGTTGCTCCGCGGCATGTGGAATCTTCCCAGACCAGGGCTCAAACCCGTGTCTCCTGCACTGGCAGGCGGATTCTTAAGCACTGCGCCACCAGGGAAGTCTGGGCTTTTAGGTACTTTAAATGTGAAATGTTAAGCTAAGGAGAGACTTTGCGAAGGGTGCTAGGGATATACCTTGGAAGCGGGAGAGCATGTCGATGGTATCTTGTGTCTTGAGAACGGAGTCAGTCTCAAGAGAGAGTGTAGATGGACAAAAAGGCTCAAGCAGAGCCTGGAACACTCCAGCGCATTGAGGTGGGTGCAGGAGAAATTATAAAAGTGGAGGCAAAGAGTCATGTCTCACGTTGTTGAGAGTGAGGGCAAATTTAGAGAATGACCCAAGAAGACATAGTGACCTTGACGAGAGCACTTTCAGAGAAGTGCTGGAGGCAGAAGGTAATTAGGGTAGGAGGAAGAGAGAATTCTTTGGAAGTGTTTTCCTGTGAAAGGGAGCTGAGAAATGGAATGGTGACCGGAGGGAATGTGGGGCTAAAGAAAGATGAACAGGATGCTTCTGTGAGGTCAGAATTACCCCTGAAGAGAGGGAGCAATTGCTGCTGTTGTCGGGGATGGTGACGAAGTCCCTGCATGGCTGGGTGAAGACAGGATCCAGAGCACGTTGAAGGACTAGACTGACAGGCGCAGAACCCTTCCTTGCTGTGGGAAGAAAGGCAGAGGATGCGTTCAGAGGCAGCTGTTTGGTCGTGGGAAGATTTGGGTGTCTCTGTCTCTTGGCTTCTCAGTGAAGCATAAAGGGGATGTTATCAGCTAAAGGCAGAGGGTTGTGGGGAGAGAGCAGAAGGTGTGAGATGATCGGTCCTGGGGAGAAGAAAATCAAAACCACCAAGGAATGCTTGGTGTAGAGTAGCATTGCTATTCTTTGCTCAGTGCCCACTAGAAATTTGTTGTCAACCATGTAAAGTGAGACCAGTTAGCATGGTTGTGCATCTTTCCCCAGTAAGTTGACTATAGTTTCTTTGTTTGTAAAATGAGGATGATAATAATAGACCCACCTCATAGAGTTGTGGCGAGGATTAAAAGAATTAGGGTAGGACTTCCCTGGCGGTCCAGTGTTTCAGATTCCATGCTTCCACTGCATGAGGCACGGGCTGGATCCCTGGTGGGGGAACTAAGCTCCTGCACGCTGTGTGGCACGGCCAAAAAAAAAAAAGAATTAGCGTAAAGTGCTTAAAGTATTGCCTGGCATGTAGTCAGTGTTCAGTACATGCTAGTTGTCCTTGGTGTTAGTTGGATGCAAGCATGGACTAGAAGGAATAGGAGGTCTGGCTGGGGTTTGCCAGGAGAGAAAGACCAGGGGTGTTTCGAGAGTGTCTGCAGGGGTCCACCTGTTGTGCTTGACCAGAGTGTAAAGTGGGTAAGAAAATGGATTGTGAATGGGTTTCTGATGAAGCTGAACAATTGTAGTGGAAATGGCAGAGCAAGGGAGCTGGGTGGGTTGGAGATGGTGGTCAGAGATTGTAGTGATGACTCGACTGTGGGAGTGGGCCCCTGGTGTAGAGTGAGGGCCGCGGCCGTGGGTGCTAAGGAAGTCAAGGGATGGCAGAGGCCAGGGTGTTGGGTGTTTTTATTCATTCTTTCATTGATTCATTCATTCAACAAGTTTTCATTGAGCGCATTCTATGTGCAAGGCCTGTTTTAGCTGCTAGGGGTCAGTCAGGAACAAAACAGACAAAAGTCTGTGTCTTTGTGAAGCTTCTATTCTAGTGTGAGAAACAGGCAATAAAGAAATAACACAGTGAAATACATATCTGACAAGTACCACGGAGAATGATAAAGCAGAGAGGAGGACTGGGGGAATTCATTGCAATTTTAAAAAGGGAGGTTGGGGGCGTTCCCTGGCAGTCCAGTGGTTAGGATTTGGTGCTTTCACTGCCATGGCCCCGGGTTCAATCCCTGGTCGGGGAACTAAGATCCTGCAAACTGTGCGGTGCAGCCAAAAATAAAATAAAAATAAAAAGGGCGGTCGGAGAAGCCTTCACTATTCAGGTGACATTTGAGCAGCGATCTGAGGGAGTCAGGGAGTGAACCAACGTGATATTTTGGGGAAGAATATGCTGGGCAGAGAGAGCTGCAAGCTCAAAGTCCTGGTGGAAGTGCACGTCACCAAGAGTCACAGTATTTGTGTGGAGTGAGAGACTGAACCAGGAGATGAAAGTCTCAGTGATGAGGGAGGGAGACAAAAACAGGGAGCTAGTGTGATGGCAGGAACTGCAGAGGAGGTGGAGTTTGGAGAGGTGAAAAGATTTGGAAATGACCTTGATGTTTGTACTGAGGAGGGGAGTGAGAATGAAAGACATCTCAGCCTGAGAAAGCCACAGCGTCGGGCAGGTCCAGGTGGGTGGACAGGGCATTCTAAGAAGATGCAAAATAAGGGAGTTTGGGCTTCCCTGGTGGTGCAGTGGTTGAGAGTCCGCCTGCGGATGCAGGGGACACGGGTTCGTGCCCCGGTCCGGGAAGATCCCACATGCTGCGGAGCGGCTGGGCCCGTGAGCCATGGCCACTGAGCCTGCGCATCGGGAGCCTGTGCTGTGCAACGGGAGAGGCCACAGCAGTGAGAGGCCCGCGTACCACAAAAAAATAAATAAATAAGGGAGTTTGAAGGTTCTAGAGTGGGAATTTCAGAGGCCAGGAGGTAAGGATTTGGGGGGCAGGGAGGAGTGTGGGATTGGGGCCAATCAGGGAGTGTGTTGAGCAGCGAGCAGGTGGTGGTGAGACCAGATGGCCCAGAAGCCTGGGACTTCTTTAGTGCCTGAGGTTCGTGGGAGTGCCGGTCTTGATGGTGAAAGAAGGGTGCGTTCCGGGGATGGTCCTGAAAGCCTGCCTAACCTGCATCTCTGTGAGATCGGAGGCTGCAGACATGTGAATTCTGTGTGCAAGCTGTCAGGCACTCCTAGCCCTGGTTCCTGGAACAGAAACCAGTGGTGTCCAGAAACCAGGGCTGGGTGGGCGTGGCACAGCCAGCCTGAACGAGTTCAGGAGTAGGGATAGTCAGAGGAGACTGGAAACGTGACAGGTCGAATATTTATTGTACACATTCACTTGAGAGAAATGAGAATGTTAAAAAGGGAAAAAAGGTGGGAATTCCCTGGCGGTCCAGTGGTTAGGGATCGGTGCTCTCACTGCCGAGGGCCCAGGTTCAGTCCCTGGTCAGGGACCTAAGATCCCACAGGCCGCGTGGTGTGGCTGAAAAAAAAAAAGGGAAAAAAGTCATTGTTACCTACCACTCTACAAAATTCAGCCCTTTAAGTTTTTCTACATTCTTTCTAAGCTCTGTCCAAGTAAGTACTGGAGCTCTCTGTGTGGTTGTAACTCTTTGGTAGATGGTTTTGTACCCTGTTTTTTCTTTTAAGAATCATATCGTAAATGTTTTTCACGGTGCTCCAGTGTTCATAGTTATGCTAAATGGTGTATGGTATTTCATTGACTGCCTATGATAGTTTTCTTACCTGTTCACCTGTTTTGGACTTTTGGGTTGTTTCCAGGATTGTTATATCATAAATTATTTTTCAGTGAACATCTCCATGTGTTTTGATGGAGATTCTTCAGAGAATCAGAGAAATTTTACAAGTAAGAAACACCCTAGGTGAGAGAGAATCAATATCTTTTTTTATGTCTTGTGATACAGATAGTCAATTTGTTTTCGAAAGCTTTTTGTGCTGCTTATTCTTTTTTTTATTATTATTATTGCTGTTGGCAATATGAATGTACCAATTCTATCATAGCCTAAATACCTAAATACTCATTAGGCATTTTCATTTTTAATGTCTGCAAGTTTAGTATGGAAATGGACAGCATTTGTATAGGTGGGGAAATTGGGGGAGGATATTTTGGGGTATTTCTGTACATCTGTGTACTGCTTCTTACCACCATAGTTTCCCAATTCCTCCCCTCCCTTCTCCACCTTTTCACAGAGCTTTCTGGAACTCCTGTTTCTAACTCCCCACTTCTTCCCTGAGTACTCTCTGTACCCCGTGGCTCTTGCCTGAGGCTTTCCCTTTCCTGTACCCTCTCTGGGAGAGACTGCATCCTCTGTGCCCTACATATCTCAGGTTGGAGAGGGAGTGTCCTCATTCCCAAATGCTATATCCAGACAATTGCTCTTTCACTTTGTAAAAACTTTTCCTTTGACGCTTATGCTGTCTGAGTCTCCCTAACTCACCGAGGACATTGGCACCTCATAGCCTTCCTGTGTACCCCAAGTCCTTCCACCATCTTGGTGACCTCAGGTATCCAAACCAGAAGCCAGGGTCTCCTCTTTTAATCTTCCTTTTCCCTAACCCCCATGTCCAATTAATTGCCAAATCCCGTCAAGTTCTCGTGATCTTCCTAATCTATCCACTTCACTCACTTGACTGCCTCTGTTTTAATTCAAGGTGCTATTATTTTGGGCCTTATGTTATTGGAACGGTCTTCTGTTTCCATTTTCCCATTAAAACATTTTTTTAAATTTAATTAATTTATTTATATTTTTGGCTGTGTTGGGTCTTCGTTTCTGTGCGAGGGCTTTCTCTAGTTGCGGCGAGCGGGGGCCAGTCTTCATCGCGGTGCGCGGGCCTCTCACTGTCGTGGCCTCTCTTGTTGCGGAGCACAGGCTCCAGACACGCAGGCTCAGTAGTTGTGGCTTACGGGCCCAGTTGCTCCGTGGCATGTGGGATCTTCCCAGACCAGGGCTTGAACCTGTGTCCCCTGCATTGGCAGGCAGATTCTCAACCACTGCGCCACCAGGGAAGCCCCATTAAAACATTTGACTGCTGATTGTACACTAGGTGTTGGGGAAGCAGTGGTGAGCAAGACGGACATGATTCCTGCCTTCTCAGATGGGTATGCTGTAGCGTGGAGGGCACAGAGGGCTCTTGGAACGTGGAGCAGGGCACCTGGCTCAGCTCGAGGGGTTGGGGAGGCTTCCCAGTGGAGGAAGTGTCTAAGAGACCCAAAGGATGATTAGGATTCAACCAGGAAGAGTCACTGGGGGAAGTGAAGGCAGACTATTCCAGACTTGGAGACTAGTGTGCCTGAAAGTGTGCAGTTCAAGAGTGTAGGGGGTTGGCATCTTCTAGGAACTGAGAGTCAGGATGATGGGACGTGGAGCTAATACAGGGATGAGGGAGGAGCCTGGAAAGGTGGGTATGGGGTAGACGCCTGGTAAGGGAAGCCTTCATAGGAGATTGGGTTTTATACCGCGGGCTTTGGGGAGGCATTGCAATGTTTTAAGCAGGAGAGTGACGCTGTACAGGATTCCAGGGGCCTCACTGTGGCTGCAGGGTGGAGAATGGAGGGGCAGATTGGAGTGTGGGGTGCAGGGAGGCTGGGGGAACGTGTAGAAATGCTAGCAAGAAGGCAGTGGCTTCACGTGGGATTGAAGGCAAGGGGACAGGTTCAAGCGAACCTAGCGGGTGCAATTGGCAAGCTCTGGCCTTGGGTTGGACGAGGAGAGGAAAGGGAGTGAAAGGTAGTAGTAGTCAAGGTACTCAGGTTTCAGGCTTGAGAACTGGGTGGGGAGCCCAGGAGGAGCAGCAGGTTCACAGGCGGCAGAGGCTGGGTCTGTTCCAGACAAACTGAGTTTGAGGACCCTGTGGGATGCCCCAGTGGAGCTTTCCACCAGGCAGTCGGATGCAAGGGTTCAAGGTGGAGAAGTGGAGCCTGCCTTCACGGCTGGGTGACATCACCCGAGGGCCAAAGGGGTGACGTCACCTCGCCAAAGGACTGGTATCCAACTGATGTAAAGATTTCCTTCAAGTCAGTAAGAAAAAGACAACAACCTAGGAGAAAACTGAGCGAAAACCATGAAAAGGTGCCCTTAAACATAAAAATGTCTAACTTCACTGGTTAGACATTGAGAAACGCCAGTTTATATCGTAATGAAATACCATTTCACAGCCTTCAAATTGAGAAAAATTTGAAAGTCTGACAACACTGAGAGGATGCGAGCAACAGGCGCTCGTACATGCTGCTGGGGGGAGAGTAAATCTGGATGAGCACTTTCGGAAAAACGTGACATGATCTAGTAGAGCTGGCAGAGTGCAGACTGTAGAGCCCCAGTGATTCCCTTTTAGCAGAAACTGCAGAGAAACCCTCCCACACGGGTACCAGAATGTTACAGCACACTAGCCAGAAATTGGGAAAACACCAGTGACTGTCAGTAGAGAGGGATGGGTGAGTGGAGCGCTGTACAGCAAGGAAGATGCATGAATTTGAGCTCAGTGTGTCACCGTAATCTCACAGTCGCGGTGGGATGCATACAGCTTGCTACCATTCATATTAAGTTTAACAGCACGCAAGACCATGGTATATATTGTTTTTTTCTCTGTCTGAATGTATTCCTAAAGAAATACATGAGAGTGATAAATTCAGGATGGTGTTTACCTCTGAGGGAGGGTTTCAGTGGGAAGAGGTTTTAACTGTTTGGTAAAATATTTTGTTTCTTAAGCTACGTGGAGGACTCACAGGGTTTGTTTGGCTTTGTTTTAATACTTCTTTGCTTGTTTGAACTGTTCAATAATTTTTTTTAGAGGATCAAATGGCGCCTCGTAGGCACTCGGTAGATATTTGTATCATTGGTTGGTTCTTTGTTTCTGGGTTGGGAATTTACTTGTTTCTTCCTCTCTAAGTGTTGAAAAAGCAAAAGGGTTACTCTGCATGGCTTTTGGTGGCCCAAGTCTGATGTTAAAGTCTGAGCTAAACCATGAACTTTGAGATCAAGATCCTGTTCTTCATATTTACCCCGTCTGCCTTCTCCTACCTGGTTAAACGCCCACAGAGCATCTCGCTCTGCCATAAAACTGCTAGATTTCCGAGTGGGCCTCCTTTTCCTGCCAGTGACCCAGGCATCCCCACATTTCTGTCCAGGCTCCCGTCCTTCGAATGGTGGAAGGCGACACCATCTATGATTACTGCTGGTATTCTCTGATGTCTTCAGCCCGACCAGACACCTCCTAGTAAGTGATGTCTTTCACCTCCCCTCCCCGCTCCCCCCATTTCAAGGGGACCCTCCACTGAGAGAGTCGGGGGCTGCCAGGGGTCTCGGGAGGAGGAAAGCTTGCTGTGCCCTTCAGATGTGAGCTGAGAGGGCCGGTCAGTTGGCTTCCTCCCCTTCCTTTGACAGCACTGGGGCCTCAGTGTCCGTGTCTCTCTCAGCGTGGCCAGCAGCAGCCGGGAGAACCCGATTCACATCTGGGATGCCTTCACTGGAGAGCTCCGGGCTTCCTTTCGCTCCTACAACCACCTGGTAGGGACCTCCCCGCCCAGCCCCAGGGCTCGTCCTGGCCCAGCTCTCCTTCCTTGAGAACGGCTGAGGCTCTTTGCTAGGCCTATTTCCAGCCCTTTCCCGCCCCCAGGACGAGCTGACGGCAGCCCACTCGCTCTGCTTCTCCCCGGATGGCTCCCAGCTCTTCTGTGGCTTCAACCGGACCGTGCGTATCTTCTCCACGTCCCGGCCTGGCCGTGACTGTGAGGTCCGAGCCACGTTTGGTAAGCAGTCTGCGCCTCTGAGGGAGGAGGAGAGAAAAGGGCCCAGCCACATGCAGAGGGGCCTTGTGTGAGCCAGGGGGTCACGTGCAGGGGTGAGGCGGGGGTCACATCATCCTCAGTACAGACCTGTGGGGCAGGTTGGGCCCAGTGGGCAGGGAAGAAAACAGTCTCAGGGAGGGGACGAAACTTTACCTCTGGGTAAAGAGCTGGTTCACTCCTGAGCCCACTGCCCTGTACATTTTGATCTCCAAAATCTTGGTATCTCCAGGAAACTGGAGGTAAAGCTGATTCCCTTTTCCTATAAGCCTTCAACTTTCCAGCCCTTCAAGGAAAAAAAGGTTTGAGAGGGAAGAAGTGGGGCTTGGGCCTTTAGGTCCTTTGCAGGGGATAGAAGGATCTAGGGAGCATCAGAGGTCTTCATCTTGCTTAAAACGAACGGGGTGGGGGAGGCACTGAGTCCAGCACATGGGCTCTGGGACGGGAGACAGAGGTGCACCTCTGATTAGCGTGGTTAATGCCAGGTGCTCTTGCCCTCTCCCCGACTTTGTTCCTTCCCTTTCTAGCAAAAAAGCAGGGCCAGAGCGGCATCATCTCCTGCATAGCCTTCAGTCCAACCCAGCCCCTCTATGCCTGCGGCTCCTACGGGCGCTCCCTGGGTCTGTACACCTGGGATGATGGCTCCCCTCTTGCCTTGCTGGGAGGGCACCAAGGGGGTATCACCCACCTCTGTTTCCACCCCGATGGGAATCGCTTCTTTTCAGGAGCCCGTAAGGTAGGGATCATGTTCTGAGATCCCAAAGCAGGGGGGTAAAAGGCAGGAGTGGGGATGTAGTTTGTGCTGTGTTGGGAGATGGGCATGGGAAAAAAAAATCAACCCAGCTAAAGGAGTGCTTATAAAGCTGGAGGGCAGCAGGCATGTGTTGGGAGTGGGGGAGTGGAGGGTGGAAACGATTCCAGGCTCCTGTTCTTTGTCCTTAGGATGCCGAGCTTCTGTGCTGGGATCTCCGGCAGCCTGGGCATCCACTGTGGTCCCTGAGTCGTGAAGTGACCACCAATCAGCGCATCTACTTTGATCTGGACCCGTGAGTGACTGTGGGTCCTTCCTGCCCAGGGTCTTGATGCCCCCAGGGATGCCAGAGCCCACCTGTAGGGTCCCAGCCCCTGACCGTGAAGGGTTCCTGCCCCAGGTGATGACCATGCCAGCAAGCCTTCCCTCTCTTCCCCAGGAGTGGGCACTTCCTGGTGAGCGGCAGCACTAGCGGGGCTGTCTCCGTGTGGGACACCGGTGGGGCTGGGCATGAGGGGAGGCCGGAGCCAGTGCTGAGCTTCCTGCCCCAGAAGGACTGCACCAATGGAGTGAGGTCATAAGTTAATTCTACAGATTTGGGGGCTTGGGTTGGGGAGAAAGGTAAAGCCCTGAGGGAGCAAGCATCCTAGCTTGCTCATGGTGTGACTGGCACCACCCATCTCTCCCTACAGCCTGCACCCTAGTCTGCCTCTGCTGGCCACTGGCTCCGGTCAGCGTGTGTTTCCAGAGCCCACGGAGAGTGGGGACGAGGGGGAGGAGGAAGTGGACCTTCCCCTGCTCTCCATGCGCCACGTCCACCTTGAATGTCAGCTTCAGCTCTGGTGGTGTGGGGGTGCCCCGGATACCGGTGTCCCTGATGCTCACCAGGACGAGAAGGGACAGGGAGGGACAGAGGGAGGTGGGTGTGAGTTTATATAAAAAGGTTTTATATGATATTAGAGTCTTTGTGTCTGTTTGGGGAGGCAGATGATGGAGATGGGGCCGGGAGGGGTACCAGTGAGCTCCCTGGTCCAGCAGCAGTGGGGACTGGCATATTGTTCCTGAAACCAGGGTTGAGAGGTGGGACTAGGCGGGAACCAATGGGGCTGCTGAGCTTGGTGTGAAGTCAAGTAAGTGGGGGGTGGGGCTTCATGCCACTGACTGGCTGGTTGCTAGGCAACTTGGTAAACTGAAGGGGGGAACCTGTTTGAAATCTCACTCCCAAGGTGGGGGCAGCAGGGGTCAGGGTGAGTGTGGCTGAGCGGGAGTGGCAGGAGCTGTGTGTCAGACTGTTGCGTGTGACTGTGTGAGACTGTGCAGATGGTGACAGACGACACCCGCTCACTCCTGCTCAACACTATTTACCATCCTCCAGCAGCAGAGGGACCATTAGTCAGCTCTGGGGGAAGGGGAGCAGGAGGACTGCCTCCCCTCCCCTGGACCCCCCCCAGGAGGCAGGTGACTGAGTAGCCAGAGTCAAGGGCACACATGAAAGAGTAAAGGTGCCGAAAAACACAGATGTCACATTCTGTATTCCCGTTAGATGCAGGACAAGGGCGAGAGTCATTCAGTAGCTGTCGCTGGTCTGGTTTCTTCATTTATCTGCTCTGTCTTTTTGGGGGGTATGTTATTTCAAGCAGTGGCTCCCCCCTCCCCCCACCTTGCCACACACTGAGAAGGGGGTCTCTGAAGAGATACTGTCAGCAGAGGATTTGATTCTGGACCTCACAGCCTAAGGGAAGGGACTGGAGGCCTGTGACGACTAGAGAGGGGAGAGGAATGTCACCTCTGCCCAGAGGTGCTGAAAGCCAGGGTTCTTACACCCAAAAAGGCAAATCCTCCTCCCTTCCCCCAGGATAATTGGAAACAGCCCTTCCGGCTGCATGCGGGTTTTGGGTTGTAGGTTCTCCCTATCTCCCGGCCCCATTTCTCCCCACAACCATCTAAGAAGGGCCCAAGTTTACCCCCGAATCTCTTGCCTTTCGTCAACCTCCAGATAGTAGAGGGTCTAGGAAGGAGGCTGTGACAAAAGAGACCCCAGGAGTGGGAGTCCAGCAGCCTGGGTCTGGTTTCGGCTTTATCCCAGATTCCTCGTGTGACCTTGGGCAAGTCACGGGGCCTCTCTGAGCCTCAGTTTCTTCATCACTGCCACGGGGGTCCTTAAGCTCTGCCCCTCCCATTTCACACAGGTAGTCGAGAAGGTCAACTCAGCCCACTCTGTAAAGTGCGGAGCCTTCAAGGTTATTATTATTCTCTCCATACCTCCCCGGAGCAGCGGTGTTGTTTTGGGATGGGGGAGGAGGGGGCTGCGGGAGCGAAAGGGGCTGGGTTCCTCGGGGTGGAGAGGGCGAGAGCCTTTCTGGATTTGAGGGAGCGGAAGATTCCAACCGCTCGGGCGATCCGAGGGCAGGAAGGGAGGTGGGCAGAAACTAAGCCAGAGCCGGAGAGTTGCAGAGACAAAGGGGGCGTGAGACACCGCGCGGGGGAGTGAGGCGGGGCGGCGGGGTGAGGGCTGGGAGGTGCGCGAGGTGAGGGAGGTGTGGGGGGCGTGGGCTGCATGATCGCCCGCTCCGACTCGGGCTCCAGCTCCGGTTTTTCCCTCCGCCATCCTCTCCCCCTCCCCGCCTCTCCTTTAACTCCCCCCTCCTGGGCTCAGGACTGGTTGGTTTCCTCCCTTAGCCCGCTGCCCTCAATCCCGGCGAGGCTGGGGCTCCGGCTCGGCGCCCCCTTCCCCGCTCCCTCGCCCGGCGCCCCATGCCGCCCCCGCCCGGTCCCCGGCTCCCCCAGTCCCCCACTTAGGCCCGCTCATAAATACCGGGGTGCCGGCGCGTGGGCCGGGGGCGCAGGGCGCCTGCAGACGGCCCCTGGAAGGGCTTCTGCGGGCGGAGCGCTCCGGAGAGGGGACCCGGGCGGAGCAGGAAGCGGGTCCGCGTGGGAGCGGGGGGCATCAGCCACCCGGGTGGCCGGGGCAGAATAGCCCGGGCGCCCAAGACAGTCACCCCAGGGGGTGAGCGACTTTGGGGGAGTTGGTGCCCCGCCCCCCAGGCCTTGGCGGGGTCATGGGGGCCCCCCATTCTGGGCCGGGGGGCGTGCGAGTCGGGGTCCTGCTGCTGCTCGGTTTTTTGGGGCTGGTGTCTGGGCTCAGCCTGGAGCCCGTCTACTGGAATTCGGCGAATAAGAGGTGAGTGGCCCGGGGGTGGGGATACCCCACACCCTGTGGGCAGGGAGTCTGGAAGCCTTGGGGACTTTGGGGGCTGGGTTCTCGGAGCTGGGAGGAGGCGGAGGGAGGGTGCTGGTGATCGGATGTGAGCTGATGGGCAACCAGACAGAGGTGGTCTTGGGAGCCAGACTCGCGGGTCGCGCACAGAGCTGGATGCGGGTGGTGACAACCATGTGTCAGGAGTTTGAAAGACCCCCAAGGGGCAAGGATTTGAAAGATCATGGGTAGCCGGGAGGGCAGTGGAGTGGTTATTTGGGTTTGTGGGAGACCTGTGTGGTGTCGGGGGCTGGGCTTAGAGGGAGCCTGGTTAATGTCAGCTCTCAGGAGAGCAGCTGAGTAGGTGCTGCTGAGGCGCTGAGAGGAAGGGCAGGGTGCCTCCCTCTCCAGAAGGGACTCAGTGGTGGAAATGGGAGGGAAGGGCTCTCAGTTTGGGGGCTCTGGGGACAACTCCCCCAAGGCTTTTTGACCCTTCTTCCCGCATCCGTCTCCTAACTCTTGCCCACAGCCAGAGGGTCTGTGAGTCCTTGATGGAACAATTTCCCAACCAGAAGATTTTCCTGCCTTCCTGGCTTGGAGATTTCTTTCTGGAAGAAGCCTGGAGCCCCCTAAAGCCCCCACTTTCCCTCTTGCATCTGGAGTCCTGAGGACTCCGTTGCCGCCTCCCCCATCTTTGCTGCAAACTCTTCCATCAGACCCTCTGTTCTGAGGCATGCTTGCTTTGCTCTGAAAAAAGGCCAGGGGTCAGATGAAACTTCAAGCCACACAGAGTAGCACAGAACCCTTGGGAGGTCATTTGGGTCCCTTGCCTCCAAGCAGATCCTACTCCCCGTTAGCAAAAGAGTTTTGTGTTTTGAAAACTTCCTAATTGCCTGGGGAGGCTGTGTGAGGCCATGCAAAGAGGGTGTGCTTTGGAGCTCATCAAATCCTAGGTCTTAATCCTAGGTCTGCTGCTTTCTGCTGTGTGGCCTTGGGCAAGTCACTTAACCTTTCTGAGTTTGTATCCTCAATCCTTACAGGTTTTATGAAGATTAGAGGTAAGGTATTTGAACATATTATATGCTCATTAAAGGAAAACTAGGGTAATTATTCTTCCTCTCTTTACTTCGCAGCTTCCCTCACATTTCCTGTCCTGGCCTCCCTCCCATATCTCTTGGGGTCTAATCTCAAATGTCTTTTCCCCTCTCAGTCTCCTACCCACCAACTCCCAGATGCAGTTGGAGTATCAGGAGCAGTGTGAGGATGTAAGTTAGGCTTATCCTGATAGAGCTGAGAAAATGGAGTTAGGGTGTTCTGGGAGCTCTTTGGGATGTTGGGGCAGGGAGGGAGGGGGTTATTTGGGAGTCTGGGAAGATACCAAGCAGCAGTCCCCTGTGACCAAGTTCTGAGACCCTGTCTGCAGTTGTTGGCAAGTAGTGGCTGTGCTGGGCCAGTGGCTGCCGGGGCTGAGGGAGATGCGGACTTGTGTCAGCTGTGGGTCGAAAAGTCAACTCTTTCAATTCCAAAGCAATAGGGCACTTTCCCTAAGAAGTGTGGGACCTGGGGGAAGTGGGGTACTGAGCAGGGAAATGTCTGGGCCAGCTGCTCCGATTAGCCCCATTTAGGGCCATTGCCAGACCAGGCATTTGTGTCCTGTTACATTGCCTGGCTACTTGGAACTCTGGTCTGGATCACCCTCCACACCCCCTCCCCCACCCTGCCCCCTTTGCCCTGAAATCACTGAAATTCAGTGGTGGCCTGTGGAAGGGGAGGCTCTGCCCCCATGGTTGACTGCCATGGAATAGTGAAATCACCCGGGAGGGGTGGGCTGTGTGGTTCCAGAGAGGCCAGCTCCTTGGTAACTGGCATCCTGTTGCCATGGCAACAGGACTGGTGATGGAGCGAGAGATGGCAGTGTGCATGTGGTGAGGGCGGGCTGAAGAGTGCATTTGGGCACACCAAGGGGCAGGAGACCTCTGAGCCTGGCTTCCTGCTGCTTCCGTGAGCTTCCAGAGACCTTAGTGCCTGCTCTGTCAGAACAGACTCTCCACTCAGACAAAGGCTGTCTTGCAGGGATGTGGGGTGAGGGAGGCAAAGCTCTGGGGACCAGACCTCTGACACCTCTCATCCTCATCCACCTTGCCCTCCTCCCCATAGGTTCCAGGCAGAGGGTGGTTACGTGCTCTACCCTCAGATCGGGGACCGGCTAGACCTGCTCTGCCCCCGGGCCCGGCCTCCTGGCCCCCACTCCTCTCCTAATTACGAGTTCTACAAGCTGTATCTGGTAGGGGGTGCCCAGGGCCGGCGCTGTGAGGCACCCCCTGCCCCAAACCTCCTTCTCACTTGTGACCGGCCAGATCTGGATCTCCGCTTCACCATCAAGTTCCAGGAGTATAGCCCTAACCTCTGGGGCCACGAGTTCCGCTCACACCACGATTACTACATAATTGGTACTGCTGGGCAGCGGGCAGGGTCGAGTTGGGAGGTGCTCCTGGGATCGAGGGCAGATGAGGGAGGGGACCACTGGAGCCACCTCGGGTGGTGTTGGGACCAGGCATGGAGACAGAATAGGGGTAGACTCTGGAACGCCAACTTCTCCCTCTGGTTCTTCTCTCCCAGCCACATCGGATGGAACCCGGGAAGGCCTGGAGAGCTTGCAGGGAGGTGTGTGCCTCACTAGAGGCATGAAGGTGCTTCTTCGAGTGGGACAAAGTGAGTGGGGCTGGGGCACACCTCCTAGGGGCCGAGGGGCAGTACCATCATGGTCAGGGGGCTGCTGTCTCAGCCCCTCTCTTGGCCCTTCCCCATCTCCAGGTCCCCGAGGAGGGGCTGCCCCCCGAAAGCCTGTGTCTGAAATGCCCATGGAAAAAGACCAAGGGGTGGCCCACAGCCTGGAGCCTGGGAAGGAGAGCACAGCAGGTAGGAGCCAGGGGTCCAGCCTCCTGTCTTCCCTAGCCTCCTCTGCTCTCGGACCCCAGCTGCCCTAGCTTCACCCTCTCCCTCCCTCCCTCCTCAGTTTTGGGGGCAGTGATACAGGAAAGAGGAGAAGAGAGGATGGGAGGGTGGGAGGGGAATGGAAGCCAAATGAGGAAAAGACTCAATTAGAACTAATTAGCCAAGTCAGTGCTTCAATCAGTGCTGTCAGAGAAGGGGGGAGGACTACTTGGCATGGAGCTGAAGGGCTGGACACACCTGGATTCCGAGTGGGGCTTGGAGGGGAGGGGAAGTAGGGTCCCCAAAGGGCCTGGGCACTGCTGGGGAAACCCATGGGGACCCACAAGGATGGGTGTCCAGATGCCCGGGTGGCTCCTTCAGCCCCACCCCCTCTTTCCTCCTTCACCCCTTCCCTGCCAGGTGACCCCACCAGCAATGCAACCTCCCGGGGTGCTGAAGGCCCCCTGCCCCCTCCCAGCATGCCCGCAGTGGCCGGGGCAGCAGGGGGGCTGGCGCTGCTCTTGCTGGGCGTGGCAGGGGCTGGGGGTGCCATGTGTTGGCGGAGACGGCGGGCCAAGCCTTCGGAGAGTCGCCACCCTGGTCCTGGCTCCTTCGGGAGGGGAGGGTCTCTGGGCCTGGGGGGTGGAGGCGGGATGGGACCTAGGGAGGCTGAGCCTGGGGAGCTAGGGATAGCTCTGCGGGGCGGTGGGGCTGCAGACCCCCCCTTCTGTCCCCACTATGAGAAGGTGAGTGGTGACTATGGGCATCCTGTGTACATCGTGCAGGATGGGCCCCCCCAGAGCCCTCCAAACATCTACTACAAGGTATGAGGGCTCCTCCGACCTGGCTCTCCTGGATCCAGCCCTTTGTGGGGTGCTCCTCCAGTTTAACTCATGGTTTTGAGGGACACCTCTAGCATCTCCTTGGCCCCCTTTGCCCCCCCAGCTCCTTTGCTCCTCCTGGCTCTCGCCTCTTCTCCACTTTTAGGGTCCCCTAAGACATCCACCCAACGACCGCCTGCCCTCTGGTTGGCTGTGTGTGCCCCTCTCTGTCTCTGTGTTCCTGGGTCCTATTCCCCTGGGGAGGGGGCGAAGATTCAGCCTCTTGGTCTAACCATGACCCAGGGATCCTTGTCCCCCCTCACCGAGAGCTAAGGGTGGGAACAGTCTGTCTTTTGGTTGGCACCTCTTTCTGCCTCTCACTGTTTTTCTCTTCTTTTCTCCTCTCTCTCTTATTTTCTGTCTCTCTCTTCTGTCTCTAGGTCTGTTCCTCTTCCCTAGCATCCTCCTCCCTGTATCTCCTTTTATTTACCCTCTTGGCTTCTTATCCTGTACCTCTCCCATCTCCCAGGGTGGGGGCGTCAAAGCATTTCTCCCCTCAGCTCCCTCTTCTGACTTCTCTTGCCAACCACTCCCCTCAGTCTGCCAAAAATGGGGGCCTTATGGGGAAGGCTCTGGCACTCCACCCCAGCTCAGGGCATGGGTAGCAGGGCCTCCTCCTCTGCCCTGCCCCAGGCCTCTACATACTTACTCCAGCCATTTGGGGTGGTTGGGTCATGACAGCTACCATGAGAAGTGTCCCGTTTTGTCCAGTGGCCAATAGCAAGCTATGAACCAGTCAGGACACATGTGGACTTGGTCTGATGCTGAATGGGCCACTTGGAACAGGAAGTGACTTGCTCCAGACAAGAAGTGACCAGGCCTGGACAGAAGTGGCCTGGGAAGTGGAAGCAGTGCAGCAGGAACTGGAAGTGCCTTCATCCAGGACAGGAAGTAGCACTTCTGAAATAGGAAGTGGTCTGGCTGGAACCGGAAGTGGCTTAGTCTGGGGGGTGGGGGGAGGTGGATGGTTCTTACTCTGTGGAGAAGGGCGGGCAGGAAGAACTTCCCATTTCAGGAGGAAGCTGGAGCTTACTCTAAGAAGATCGGGTGGACTGAGGTTCTTCCTAGTATTCAGTGTCATGTGCCAGGATCTCCCTTCCCTTGTTCTCTGTGCTGCTTTTAGGACAGCTAAGGTGGCTGCCATCTGCCATGGCAGGCTCAATTTGTCTTGTTCTTCCCTTTCCGTATCCCAGTATAATCTCTGTTACTCAATAGGATGACCCCAAGAACCCACGTGTTGTCCCCAGTAACCTGGATGGTTGTCTTGTTCATCACATTCTCCATTTCCTACTCCCTTCAAACTCAACACAGCTCCCTTCTTAGTGACCAAAATGGTGGCCTACTGACTGGTCTAGCTGACAGTGGTCCTTAGCAACAGCCACTCTTTCCATAGTGACCAGCTGATACCTCTTCCTGCCCACTAGTGCACAATTGGGTGTTGCCTCAGTTTCCTCCCAGCTCATTTCCTTTAGGTCAGAGCTGCCTTTGGGCACCACGTCGGCCACCTCAGTCACCAGCCAAGATGGTTGCTTTGTCCACCAGAGGTCAAGCTATCTCTCTGGTGCCGTAGTTCCCAGCTCCTTCCTGATTTTTCTAACCGCTCCTTCCAGGGAACAGGAAGTTGATATTGCCATGGGGGAGGTGGCGGGGTATGGCCGTCACCTCAATAGTTTTACTGTAAAAGGGAAATTTGAACAACAAAAACCAAAAAAAATAAAAAACTTCAAAAGTTGATGAGAAGGCTGGAGAATGACTGGACATGAATTGGGGCAGAGAACTGGTGATTAGAACGGCTTTCCAGCTGAGGGTTGAATTGCATGAAACCAAGGGGTAGGGAGGGGGTTGGGTTGGATGGGTGAGGTGGACAGGGCCTGGCTGGTGGAGGGGGGTGTGGTCATGGGCTGGGTGAGGAGGCTGAGGAAAGCAGCCCCTGCCAGGGGAGGGAGAGAGGAACCCAGGTGGCAGTGGGTTGCCAATACATCCAAATGGGGCTGTCTGTGAATATACGTTCACACATGGGGGAAAGCCCAAGTGTCTATTGCTAAACCAAGTACCAGATTCAAGGCAAGTCTCAGTCGGAAACAAAGTGGAAAAAACATGCTCACGTGTTCAATCTATTCCCTCCCACCCCTGCCCAAGGCACTCCTGTGCCCAGAAGACTCAGGGACCCAGGCATCAAGCTGCCTATCCCCTGGCTCCCTGTGTACCCATAACCCAGGCTCTTCTCCCCACAAAACCCAGAAGCCCAGTCCCCTAGACTCAGCCCCATTCTCCAACCACAAAAGCAGCCGTGAGGAGCATCGCTGCAGCCAGTCGGTGGGGGTCACAACCTCTGACCTGCCCGCCCCTCCCCTGACTTTAGGTCCCCTCCCGCTGTCTCCCATCTGCCTGGAGGTCAAGGGGTCCTCCTGCCCCTCCCCCTGTCTGAGCAAGATGCCTGGGTCCCGAGAGGTGCAGGCACTGTAGGAGGGGAGTTGGAAACTGGGAGGCCAGGTGCTGGGCTGTCTGGAATTTACTCCTGCCTTCTAAGCCCACACTGGAGCTGCCCGAGGTGGGGAGGCTGGAGGGGGTGTGGAAGGGCAGGTTCCTGCCCCTTAGTGGGGGTTGGTTGTCATGGCAACATCCCCTTCTTCACACAATGGGAAGCCCCCCTCAGCCTCCCGCGTGGATGGAGCCGACAGCCCCATCGCTGGCTATCAGCCTCAGGGACTTGGCAACCGTCACTATGGCAACCCAGAGCCCAGCAACAGGGCCCAGTGAGAGAGGGAGGGGTCCACAACTGGGGCAGGGCTGTGTGTGCGAGGGGGCAAGGGAGCCAAGGAAGACTCCCCTACACGTATATCCAGAGGCACAGGTGGAGAGAAGAGAGGGAAGAGAAGTGGGGATAAATAGTCTCCGTGACAGACAAACATCTCACCAAAGCAACCGAGACATCATTACATGCTGAGACACAGGAAGACACCTGGGGACAGATGCACAGCTGGGGAGAGGAACAGCACATTCTGCACATTACCCTGGGACACACCCCTTCAGAGAACTGGCATCTATAGACTCTCCTCTCCCCAGACATTAACAACGCAAGACCTAGAGCCTTCCACATGTGTAGTGATCTTTTGAGCTATTTGAAAGCTCAGGTGACTTCCACACAGAAAAACACATGCCATCCTATTTGCTTTCTAGGCACAAACACACAAACACACTCCTAGGGTAACAAGTACAACAAAGCAAGAAGAGGTACAGGAAGACATTCATTTATTCATTCACTCATTCACTCAGCATCATATTAAATGTCTACTTTGTTCCAGGTACTATTTCAGGCACTGGTAGTATGAGGTGAATAAGGCAAAGCCCCTGCTTTCATGAAGTCCATATTTTGGTGGGGAACAACATAATATTTCTGGTAGTGATAAGTGATATAAAAAAACAGAGTGAAGAAGATGGAGAGTATCAGGAAGATGCTTTAAGTTAGGAGGTCAGGAGGGTCCCTCTGAAGAGGTGACATTTGTTCAGGACCTTGAATAATGAGGAGTATGGAAGGCAGGCACTATGGGGAAGGGCAGAGCAGAAAGAGGGAACAGCAAGTGCAAAGCATAGAGGTGAAATCTCGACAGGCTTGGGAATAGTGAGAAAGACATCATGACCACATACATGTTCTAGGTGTGTCCTGTCTTTCCCCAGCCTCAGCGTGTAGGGTAGCATGTGACCAAGGAAGAATCCACATTTAGGAAGTTGATCTAACTTCATCTTCCATTTTTTCCCCTTTGTTTGTTTGTTTCTTTCTTTCTTTTTTTGACCTAAAACCATGCTTTTTTACTTCATTATAATCAATACAAAGAAATCAGCACACAAAATACATTTCCAGACAAGCAAACACACCAGTTTTTTTTTTTTTTTTGCGGTACGCGGGCCTCCCACCGTTGCGGCCTCTCCCGTTGCGGAGCACAGGCTCCGGACGCTCAGGCTCAGCGGCCATGGCTCACAGGCCTATCCACTCCGCGGCATGTGGGATCTTCCCAGACCGGGGCACGAACCCGTGTCCCCTGCATCGGCAGGCGGACTCACAACCACTGCGCCACCAGGGAAGCCCAAACACACCAGTTTTATAGAAAAAGATATAAACGTTTACTTTAAGGTCTGGGGCGGGAGGGGGTCCCCTTTGTTTTTTGTGTGGATGTGAGCTGTGTTTTCCTCAACTAAATGTTATGCTCTGGGAGGGCAGGGATAATGCTCTGAGATTTTGGGGCTGTGGTACAGCTGCTGGTACAGAGTCTAGAGCAGAGTGGGAGTAAAGGATCTGAGAGAGTTGGGGACCACAGAACGTAAAGCCCCCACGCAGCACAGGATGGAGGCTGTCCTGGGGGCTGTGCTGCAGACAGAAGCTCACACTTTTCCATCCTTCCAAACAGAAGCAGGATGTAAATTAGGTTGAGGTATGTATGTTTGTGTCTGTGGTCTATGTTGAGGGTTTTAAGAAAAGGAGAACAGAGCAAAGGGTTGCAGTGCGAATTTCTGATGGGGAATGGTTGACATCACAGCTGGAAATGTAGTTAGAATGAAAAACAGAGCTTCCTAAGTGGAGTCACAAACATGGGGCATCCCCTTCCCTACAGAGAGTTTCAAGATCTGTAGGCAGGCTGGGAGAAATGTGGCAGGCCGGTTTGGAGGCAGGGGGCTAGCTGGGATGGGCTCAGAGAGTTGGGTGGGGGTAGGGAAAAGGATACAGAATAAATGGGAGTGAAAACTCAGCACAGGAGAGATGTTTGAAAGGCAGCAGCGAAGGTGGAGTCCTGTAGGGAGTTCTGAGGGGATCAGGTCCTAGGGTCCCCTGATTCCCAGAAGGAATCGAAGCATTCCACGGTCTGACTCTCCCACTTCCCTCAGTTGCCATCAGAAACTCGGGCATCAGCTCCCCCCAATCCAAGTGCCTAGTGGTGGTGGTGGGGAGATTGAGCAGCCTCAGGGGGCGGCAGCTGGTGAGTGGGGAGGAATCTGTGTGCTCAGCAAACAGCAGCCTCAGTGCCCAGTGGCTGCTTCCTCCCTCATCAATCAGCCCAGCCAAATGTCCTTGCATTCCCACCACCCCAAGGGGACTGGGGCTGGGCCAGGGTCCCCAGGGGAGTGAGATGGGACGGGTTGGGGGAGGGGGGTTGGTGCTTGGCTCCCCATCTCTTGGCCTCTGTTCTCTCCTCTCCTGGAAGCTCTCGGCTGTTCGAGTCATGGAACGGACTCCCTCCTGGTGCTACCATCGTGAGGGCATCAGCTACAAATCACCTGTGGGGGTCTGCTGGTGGTGGTGGGGGGTGCAGGGGGGAAGAGGGATGAGTCAGGGCTGAAGAGGAATCTACTCTGGTTCTCACGGGACTGGCCCCGGGCACATTCAGCAGGGAGGCTGCTGGCACAGGGGCTCTGCGCCCCCGGCTGGCCTCTCCATCCCTGACGGATGCTCTGGACAGCAGGCTGAGACCTGGACCACAGAAATGTCCTCCCTCTTCTCACCTTTTCCTAGCCCCCAGCCCTAATTCCCCACTTCCCACCACGATCCAGAGGGCCAGCCCCCAGCTCACCCTAAATCTGCTGCTCCCCCTTGGGGACAGGGGCCTCCAGACCTTAGCCTCTGGCTCACTCTCCCCCCTCCTCAGCCCTTGCTCCCCTCAGGGACCCAGGCGTCCTGCCCACTCCCTTCACCATAACAACCATTCTTTTGGAGTTGCTTAAGACTTTAATATCATTTCATTAAGTCAGCTAGTTCAGAGAAGGTTGGGGGCACAAAGAGACTGGGGTGGGCAAAAAAGAGCCAAGGTAGGGGGGAAGCAAGGGAAGAGCTCCCTCTCTCCGTGGAGATGGCTCTAAGAAATCAAATATTGACAGTGAGAGAACAGAACTTATTAAAGCTGGGACAGGGGTGTGTGGGGGGAGCTGTGGGAATGGCCGGATGCCTGGGTTCTGAGAGTAATGAAGGTTCTGGGGGGAGGGAGTGCCTGAGGCTGGGAGGATGCAGTGAGATGAAGGGTTCTGTCGCACAACCCTTCTGCCCATTTCCTTTGCGAGGTACTGAGTCTTGCTACCCCGGCTGTTTCTCAGCTGTCCCCTAGAGCCCCTGGGGACAAGACCCCCGTCACAGCTGTGGTTGCCCCCCCTTTCATCCCTTCTCCCTACCTCCACCTCTGTTGATGAGCTTCAGTGGCGTTTAATCGGATTGAGCAGTAATTAGCAAAGCGAGATGTTTGATTACCTATTTAGCATAATGTAGGGGGCTGGGATCCCTAGGCACAGCCAAGGCCGGTGGGGGTGGGGGGTGGTTCAGAAAAGAAATGGGGTCTACACAACATTCCTTTCCCTGAGGGAGCCATGAGCCCCGCCTATAAGTCTCCCCATCCTATGCCTCCCCTCAAATCTTCACTCCTCTGGGACTTTCTCCCTGGGGGATCTGACCAATCATGTCACCTCTCTGCCACCCACTGCCTAACTGGTTAGAGGATCACCCACTTAGCCCTGCTTGCTGTGCAGCTGATTTTGGGGTGTGGCAGGACCCCTCTCTCCTTCAATCCTTGCCCTCAGCAACAGGAACGTGGGCTGGGCAGGAGCCCAGAAACCACCTTTAAGGATAATGGGGGGGGGGGTGTGCCAAGGGCAGGGGTTGTCAATTCTTGAAATTAAAATGGGGTAGGTAGGATGGTGAGGTCAGAGCTGGGCTCAGGTGTGGATTAATCCACAGGCCCTTCAGGAGTACCAGGGACTGCCAGTCCTTGCCCTGCCAGACTGGCATAATGAGACCCGTCAGGTGTGAACATCAACCAGGAAAAGGGGGAACTGAGGTGCCAGCTTCTCTCCTCCAGCAAAGAAAATGTCATCAATTTAGCTCCTCATGGAAATGTAATCAGTGGGCTCGCTGCGGGCTTTGTCTTAATTAGGCACTATTGATGGAAGCAGGGAGGGTGCCTTCCCATCCCCCTGACTCGCTTCCTCCCTGCATCTCCCAGGCCTCCCTAAATCTTCCACCAGCCCCAGGTACGGCTCAGTCTTCCAGGCGCCTCTTCTGCACCCCGGCCCGCAGCGCCCCCTAGCACCGGCTGCGGTCTGCCCCTCCTCTCACACCCCTCTCCTGTCGCTTCCCCACGACTCTGTCTTTGTTCTTATGGAGAGCCGAGCCCCTCCCCGGCCCGGTCACCTTCCCCAGAGAGTCCCCGCCTCCTGTCCCCCCCAAAACGAGCGACGCTTTCCAAAGCCAATCCTCAGATTCCAAAAATTCCAGTTCCGGACTTCCCTCCTTCCCCCACCCCGCGCTGCCCGGCGATCCTAGACCCCAGTCCGAATTAAGAAGGGGGAACGAGCGGGAGGGCAGGGGTGCTCCAGCCCCGGTTTTTTCCCCGGACTCAGCTGCAGCCACGGCTGTCTCGAAATCCTGGAGCGCCTTCTAGAGCGCGCGTGAGCCTCGCAGACGGGACCTCGGGCGCCATCTGCTGGACTCGCTCGGAATGGAGCTCACAGACCCGCGCGCTGGGTCGGGCGCTTGGGTTCCCCCAGCCTTTTCAGTGTCCTCCGGGAGGCCACTCATTGTTTCTAGCCCCGGTCCTTACCGCCCGTCCTCAGACCAGGCCTCCCGTCCCCCTCCAGCCCCCCTCCAGCCCCGCTCCAGCCCGGCAGGTTTAGCGGCTTCCCCTTGCCCCCCAGCCCTCTTGCCCCCCAGCCCTCTTGCCCCGGCTCCCCGCCGGGGTGACGCGAGCGCAGCCAAGCCGGGAGCGGCTGATCAGGGCGTCTCTGCGTCTGCGCCGAGGAGGCTGGCTCGGCGCGCTCGGGCCCCCGCCCCCGCCCCGCCGCTGCCTGGGGTTGCCAAGGCGACGCGTGCAGGCGCCGGCCCGAGAGGGCCACGCGGGGCAACTTCTCAGCTGGAGTGCCCGGTCGGTCGGCGTAGGGAGGAGAGGGTCGGCGTCGTGAGGTGTGTGTTGGCGGGGGAGGGCACCAGGGAGGAGGGGAGGAATGCCGGGGAGAGTGGGAAGCTACGGGGAGAAGGGGCAGTGGTGAGGGGTACGAGGGAGAGTTGCGGGGGCGAGGGAAAAAGGGGCCGTTGCGGGGGAGGGCAGAGGAAGGGGCAGCTGAGAGGAAGGAGCGGCGACGGTTGTGACAGTTGTGTGAGGAAGCTCCTGTGAGGGGAAATTTGCCCACTGGTAGCCACTGGTGGTTGGAGGAGAGGAGCGGCCCCCTACGGTATTTCCTGAGAAATAGAATGAGTCCCAGGCTAGTAGAAGACCCCTCCTGGGGCCTCGGTGTGGGACCATGGGGCGAACCCCATTGGGAGGTGGCTCCCAGCCTTGCCACCGGAATGTTCCTGAGGCTCCAGCCGGAGGCAGGGAAGCACAACCTGACGCTTCTCTGGAGACCGACGGGAGAAGCCGCGCTGTGGTACCTGACTTTATTGATGTGTTGGCCTAATAGAACGGTGTTCCTCGGAGCAAAGTACAAATCCTTCAAGTGTGAAACTCATAGCGCATGATCAATGCCTGTGGCAGCCTGTGGGGATGAGGAAGAAAAGCCACAGGTGGTTGTCAGGCTAGAGCTGAGTGAAGAGGGACTGCCCAGCGAATCAGACATTGCCCTGGGCGCCCACCAGAGATGCCCCGCTTCCCGCCCTCCTGCTTTTCTGAGAGAGACACTACTGGGCCTTCCTCATCGCCCCATTTCTCCCTCCCCCAGACACAATTCCAAGTTCACTGTTGGATGACTTTTGTCCTTCCTCTTCCAGTCTGTTCTCAGGACATCTGGGATCGAATGTTCTTGGTCTTCATTAATCGGTTAGCACAGACTCACTCAGCCAACTGTGCGAAGACACCTTTTCAGTACACACACAACAGGGTTTCTGCCCCTCAGGATTGAAAAGCTGAAGAGACAGGTTGCAAATACTGTTTCTTCCTTGTTTAAGGAGGTCACAGATTTTAGTGTGGGTAGGAGGGGCATTTTTCTTTCTCCCCCACTTCCAGTGGGTAACTTGGGAGAAAAGGAGGTACATAGGAAAATCATCTTGGTTGCTCAGTGACTTGACACAGTGACAGAGAGTGTGGAACCTGGGGACAGTCTTCCCTTCCCTGGGCCCTCTCTCACTCACCCATGGCCCTGAGACCTAGAGTGCTTGAGAGTGTGTGCAACCACACCTCAGCGTGGTAGATCTTTTCCTGATTATCTTATTTTCTCATACCTCTGGGCAGAGATAGGGGTTCCTAAATCCTTATTAGTGGGTGTCTGCTGTGCCCTCATTTTCCCCCCCACCCCGGCCGCGCCTTGGGGCTTGTGGGATCTTAGTTCCTGGACCAGGAACGGAACTCATATGCCCCCTGCAGTGGAAGCGTGAGTCCTAACCACTGGGCTGCCACGGAATTCCCTGTGCCCTCATGTTTAGCTTCCATTCGTTCCTAATGCCTTGAGGGACTGATTTTGATTTTTAACCCAGTGCCCTGAAGAAAGTGGGATATTCCAGGGAAGAGACTGAGGTTTGGGGGTGGATCTGGTGGTGGTCCCCCAGCTTCCGTGTGTCTGCAGGTTTTGCCAACACAATGTCCAGCAAAGCTGACAAGAAGCAGAAAATGAGTAGCCGGGGAAGCACCCGCTGGCGAGTCGCTCAGTCTGCTCTGGCCGCACAGGCTGTGGAGACCACCCTGCCGGCCAGCAGTGAGTCCCAGGCAGAGCCCGAGTCTCTCAAGGAGGAGCCTGGTGGGTACCTGCTGGGGAGAGGCTTGGAGGCAGAATGTGTGTATTGAAGGAGGGTCTTGGGGCCGGGGAGCAGGTTCTGTTGCTTCTGGGTAGGAAGCAAGGGGTTCAGCGGGATCTCAGGCCTGCTGCTAGGTCCCTTGTTTTGTGTTTTCTTCCTGGCCAGCCTTATACTTGTTCTTTCTGTCTTAAAATTTCCCCCCAGTGCACCAAGAGCTAACCAGCCAATCCTCTATCCTAGCCTCTTCTTCCTTATTTCACGTGTTCCTGGTTGCTCCTACCCCACTGAAGAGGGTTTGATCTCTTCCTTTTTCCCATTTTCACCCTGGGTGGCAAAACAAATAATGTTTTCCTTCCATTAAGCCCATCACCATGGAGACTCAGCCTGCTTTGCCATCCTTTGAATCCTAAGCCTGACTGAATCTTTCTCCCATCTGTTTAAGGCTCTTGTATCTCTGCCCTCATTTCGTCAGGGCCTTGGTAGACTAAGGAGGTTCAGGTTCAGGGCCACAGGAAAAGAAGCCTGATGTCTAGATTGAGGAAGAAAAGAGTTTAAAGAGGCTGCCTCTTGTGGCTTTGATCTGAGGGATTCCTTCCTGTTGGGTGAGCTGGAGCCAATAGGCTTGGAAGGTTTTTGGTAGCTGTTGCTGTCACTAGGCTGTCCCTTAGAGCACTGGCCAGTGTAGCTATGACTGCTAGCTAAGGATAGTCCTCCCCTTTTACCTGGGGCTTCTTTACACTGCTAGCAGCCTGTCCAGATGGAGAGAAATAGAATCCCCTTTTAATATTAAAAGTTGAGAGATTAAGCGTGGGCATGGGAGAAAGGTCCAGGGTATACAGGGCCTTGCCCTGGGATCTAGGCATTGGAACCATGCAAATTTTTTCTTCTGAGTTCTCTTAAGAGCAGTTTAAAGTGGGACTGGCTCCTAGAAGCTGGGTACCAGGAGCAAGGGGAGGGAGGAGGGAAGGCAGTGAAGTTCAACTTGGAGACTCCTCTGGGGTGGGAAGGGAATGTCAGGGTGTCATGTGATGTTGCTTATATGTGGAATCTAAAAAAAGGGTACAGATGAACTCATCTGCAGAGCAGAAATAGAGTTACAGACGTAGAGGGCAGACTTGTGGTTGCCAGGGGGTAAGCGGGGGAGGGATAAATTGGAAGATGGTGACTGACATATGCACACTACTATATGTAAAGTGGATAAGTAATAAGGACCTATTGTACAGCACAGGGAACTCTACTCAATACTCTGTGGTGGCCTATATGGGAAAAGAATCCAGAAAAGAGTGGATGTGGATATATATATGGGTGATTCACTTTGCTCTGCACCTGAAGCTGACACAACATTGTGAATCAACTATACTCCAATAAAAATTATTTTAAAAAAAGGAACTTCTAAATGAGAGCATTGACCCCCAAACACCAAGGATCTCTGAGTCCTTTTAGCTCTAAGCCTTTTTATTGTTTGATGTGGAGCTTTCTAGCTGACACTTGATAGAGGTTCAGAGAAGAATCGGGCCTCCAAGGCGGCCCTGAAATGAGCCTTAATCCCTGTCCTCAGGACTTCCCTGGTGGTCCAGCGGCTAAGACTCCGTGCTCCTAATGCAGGGAGCCTGGGTTCCATCCCTGGTCAGGGAACTAGATCCCACATGCATGCCACAACTAAAGATCCCGTGTGCCACAATGAAAGATCCTGTGCAGCCAAATAAATAAGTAAATATTAAAAAAAAAATCCCTGTACTCTTTGGAGTTGGGGAGGGATTGAGGCCTGTCCCACAGGAGACAGAGGGGGCCTACTATGGTCTGAATGTTTGTGTCCCCCCCAAATTCATATGTTGAAATTCTCATGCCCAATATGATGGTGTTAGTAGGAGGGGCCTTTGGGAGGTTGCTTAAATCATGAGGGTGGAGCTGTCATGAGCGGGATTAGTGCCTTATAAGGAGCAACTCCAGAGAGATTCCTTGCCCCCTTCTGCTGGACACAAAGAGAGGTCTGCACCCCAGAAGAGGGCCCTCACCCAACCCTGCTGGCACCCTCATCTAGGACTTCCAGCCTCCAGAACTGTGAGGAATAAATGTCTGCTGTTTAGAAGCCACCCAGTCCATGGTGTTTTGTTATAGTAGTCCAAATGGGCTAAGACCAGGCCTAAAACACTTCTTGGTGAAGGATGTTGGGTTAAAGGGCAAACACCCTTTTGAGGTCTTTATTGATATCCTTTGCTCCCTTAAGTGCTCCTCCGTTCCCACTAAGAAAAGAAGTACAGGTTCACAATCCCATATCTGTAATTTTAAAAAGCCCTAAGAACTGAAAGGTTTTTTTCCCCAAAATTTGGCATCCAAACTTATTTGGTGGTGAGACATAACCTAAACTGACATGAAGGTATTTATAGTCTATTTAAACCACTTAGTATAAATTTTCATATGTTTTACTGCAGAAATACTGACATTAAAAGTTTGTGGAGTGCTGTTCTAGAGGCCCCAAGATGTGGTGGGGGTCTCATATACCATACGGTATTACAAGTCTACATTCTGAAATATACTTGATCCCAAGGGTTTTGGATAAGGGATTGTGACCTGTATTTCAGGCAAATCAGAAAAAATACAGAGAATGAGATAATGAACACCCATGTACCCGTCACCCAATGTGAGAATAAATCATGATGGCAACAAGTGAATCCCTTTGTCCCCCTGCTACCGCGCCCCGCCCCCCCCCCCCAAGCCCTTCTCTCCTTCTCCAGAGGTCACTACTATCCTGAGTTGGAGTTTGTCATTCTCAAGCCTGTTTCTTAAATTTTTACTGCATGTATCCATGACCATCACATACTAGTATCGTATTGCATGGTTTAGACTTTATATAAATTGTATTACAATAGAGGACAAAACCAGTTTACTCTTGAGATTGTCTCAGTCTCCCTCCCCCGCCTCGTTCCTGTCTGAAACCTTGGATGCCCTTGGCTTTCTCGAAGGGCGTTGGGTTTCTTGTTTACCCATCCCACTCACCACTGAGCTCCTAGAATCAGCTGTTCCATCTTTCTCATGATTTCCTTCCTCGGCTTGTATGCCTCACTCCCCTCTTAGGTTTTCTTTCTGGAAGTTGGAGTGTCCTGTTCCCAAGGACTTTTGCTTGCACCTCATTTGTTCCTTCCTCCTTTCAGCCCACGGGAGATGGGAGGCCCACCAGTTTTACCCCAGTCTCCTGTGTGAGCAACAGATCAGGAAGGAGAGGGACACCCCCCTGGGTTTTATGGAGTCCAGAGTGGGGATGGTGGTTTGCTTGGAGAGGGGCTGATTTCTGTGGGCCCCAACCTCTCCATGTGGGAACAGGATGGGGGAAGAATGGCAGGCCAGAAGGTGAATGCCTAGAATGACCTTAATACTGACTGCCTTCATTCCCCTGCCTCCTTCTGTGCCAACTCCAGCCCCAGTAAGCTTTTTAAAAGAACATTTAAAAAATATATATATTTATTTATTTATATTTGGCTGCACTGGGTCTTAGTTGTGGCACGTGGGATCTTCGCTGTGGCATGTTTAGTTGCAGAGAACTGGAAGCAGGGACTCGAACAGACATTTGTATGCCTGTGTTCACAGCAGTGCTATTCACAACAGCCAAAAGGCGGAAACAGCCAAGCGTCCATCAACGATGAATGGATAAACAAATTGCAGTGGAATATTATGCAGCCATAAAAAAGAATGAAGGTCTGCTACGATACAACAACGTGGATGAGCCTTGAAAATATGCCAAGTGAAAGAAGCCAGTCACAAAAGACCGCATATTGTATGATTCCACTAATATAAAATGTCCAGAATAGGCAAATTCATAGACTCAGAAAGTAGATTCATAGACTCAGAAAGGTTACCAGGATCTGGGAGGAAAGGGGAATAGGGAGTGCCTGCTAATAGGCTAGGCCCTGGTGCAACTTAAAAGTAAAGATATAGGGGCCATGGGGTGCCAATTTCTCAAGGTACTTCAAGTACCTTGAAGTGGAATTGCTCGATCATATGGTGACTCTGTGTTTAACTTCTTTTATTTGTTGTTGTTTTTTGGCTGTGCTGTTGGCACGTGGGATCTTAGTTCCCCATCCAGGGATCGAACCCGTGCACCCTGCAGTGGAAGCTCAGAGACTTAACCACTGGACCGCCAGGGAAGTCTCTGTGTTTAACTTTTAATGGAATGCCTTCATTTTTGAATTTTCATTCTTCCCAGAGCCAATATTGGAGGAACCTGAAATACAGAAAGAAGAATTACAGGAGTGTGAGGTAGACGTGGTAAGTTTGGCTTTTCTCTGATTCAAATGTTCCTCTCCAACAACTGGTGAATCAAAGGATCAGTTGCAGAATGGTGCACGAGGAATTCTCTTCAGTCTCTCACTACCTTCTCCTTACTTTCTACTGGTAGCCTGCTCACTGCAAATCCAGTACACCGAGTAAAGGACAGAGTTATCCGTGTCCCCTACCCCTCCCAAAGAAGAGGGCTTTCAGTGAGGAACAGGGCTCTTAGAAGGCCCTTCCTCATCTCTCCACCTTGGGTCAGATTGCAACAAGCTATATCTGTTGAATGCGTGAACATCTGAACAAGTTGAACAAGCTGGGCGGACACTGTCCTAATTGGATAGTAATTTCTAAGACATCCTCTTTCTTCCTGTCCTTCAGTTCCCTCCTTTGGCTGAAGAGTTTACAGAAGCCATTTGAAATACTTTCAAAATTTGACACTCAGTAACCTCTACACCTTTATTTCCAAGCTGCATCAGAGCCTAGGCACACCCTCAGTTACCTGGGTTAGAAGAACAGAATGGTGACCTTGAACTTTTTTAAAAAGGGAGAGAAAAGTGACAACTACTCATTAAAGAAAAAAATTGGAAGGGACAGAAAAGTAAAACAAAGAAAGGGAAAATAAAAGTCATAGTATTACTGCCTGAGCACATCCAACGTTACTAATTTGGTATATGTCCTTTCTTTCTGTGTAGATTTGCAAGTTTTTTTGTTTTTTAACAATCCTAACTGTACCACACATTATAATTTTTTATTAGGCTTTCTCACAAAACATTTTTTTATTCTTCATGTTATTATATACTTAAAAAAATACATCAGGCTGCCTTTATTTTTTTAATCACAAATATGTAAATCACAAGATACCTCTTTTTTTGATATGTAGTATTTTCATTACTGTTACATACTTTTTGTAAGCATCTTTTTTTTTTTTTTTTTTTTTTTTTTTGGCTGCGCAGCTTATGGGATCTTAGTCCCTGACCAGGGATTGAATCCGTGCCCCCTGCAATGGAAGCGTGGAGTGTTAACCACTGGACCACCAGGGTGCCTGTAAGCACCATTTTTAATGTTCATATGGTGCTCCGTAAGATATATGTATCACAGTTAAATCCTTACTCTTGGACATTTGCCATTTATGATTTTTTTGCTCTCATAATAATACAGTGATGAATATTATAAATAAAACTAACACATTTTGAAATACTTAATATTTCCTTAAGTTAGGTTCCTGTATATGGAGTTCCTGAATCAAAGAGTAAAGAACATTTCTAACACCTTTAATACATAATGCCAAATTGTTTTTCAAACAAGTTGCATTTTTTTGCCCTCACACTAGCAACAAACCCTTTCCAGGCCTGGGTGTTAGCAGTTTAGCAAAGTTTTTTTTTTTTTCTGGCTCCACTCCGCAGCTTGTGGGATCTTAATTCCCCGAGCAGGGATTGAACCTGCGCCCTCGGCAGTGAAAACGTGGAGTCCTAACCACTGGACCACCAGGGAATTCCCTAGCAAGGATTTTTTTTTTTTTTTACATCTTTATTGGAGTATAATTGCTTTACAATTGTGTGTTAGTTTCTGCTTTATAACAAAGTGAATCAGCTATACATATACGTATATCCCCATATCTCTTCCCTCTTGCGTCTCCCTCCCTCCCACCCTCCCTATCCCACCCCTCTAGGTGGTCACAAAGCACTGAGCTGATCTCACTGTGCTATGCCGCTGCTTCCCACTAGCTATCGGTTTTACATTTGGTAGTGTATATGTGTCCATGCCACTCTCTCACTTTGTCCCAGCTTTAATGGAATATTACTCAACCATAAAAAGAAATGAAATTGAGTTATTTGTAGTGAGGTGGATGGACCTAGAGTCTGTCATTACAGAGTGAAGTAAGTCAGAAAGAGAAAAACAAATACCATATGCTAACACATACATATGGAATCCTAATTGTTTAACTTAGGCTAATATCCTACATGTTCCCTTGATTTAGTTTTACTGTGAGGTTGAGGGTTGCTTGATAAGACATTTTTACAAACACAGGCATAAATGAAATATCTTGGGAAGATAATATCCCTCAGTCTTCCTTCATGATCCATTCTATTTTTACTGGTAGCGGGAAGAGAATTTTATTGTCTTGTTTCTTCGAAAGCTTGAAACCTGTCTTTCAGTCCGTTCTCAGCTTTCCCTTCCCCGTTCTGAGACTGTCTGACTTCTCTCATCCCCCACGTCCTCATACGTGACAGTGGATGGGAGAAGTGACCCATCCTAACAGCTGTCCCTGCTCTGGCCCTCCGCTCTCCTTCTGCAGAAGCCCCTTTTCCTGTCCCGAGCTGCGCTGACAGGACTGGCAGCTGCCACTTGGACAGAGGAGCACGATACCATTCTGGAACACTTTGTCCAGGACCCTTCGGAGCCCATCCTCACCATCTTCATCGACCCCTGTTTGGGGCTGAAGCTAGGTCTGGGGATGCCTGTGCAGGTGCGTACTCCACGGTCCAGACCTCAGAGTGTTCTCCCAGGGAGCTGAGAGTTCTGAGGATCTCTGTCATCTGTGAGTCTTATCTCCTGTGTACAAGGTCTGTTGAGCCTCACAGTGTGTCAGACACCCTGCTTGGCAGCGGGATACAGAGAGGAATGTGGCAAGGTTTTGCTTTTTTTTTTTTTTTGCAGTACGTAGGCCTCTCACTGCTGTGGCCTCTCCCATTGTGGAGCACAGGCTCCGGACGCGCAGGCTCATCGGCCATGGCTCATGGGCCCAGCCGCTCTGCAGCACGTGGGATCCTCCTGGACCGGGGCACGAACCCGTGTCCCCTGCATCGGCAGGTGGACTGTCAACCACTGCGCCACCAGGGAAGCCCCAGGGTTTTGCTTTTGATGATCTCATGGTCTAGTGGGGAAGACAGACATATAAAAAATATTTACAGTATATTATGATGCCTGGGCAAAGCTTTATAAGAGCTTTTTTGGAAGCAGCTAATGTAGCCAGTGGAATGCTGGCAAGGCTTGGTGATGGAGGTGATATTTGAGTTGAGGATGAAGGGTAAGTAGGTTTTCATCGAGGCTGAGTAAGAGCATCCAGGTAAAGAACACTTTATGTGCAAAGAAAGAGGAGTTGTGGGAAATGATACTGGAAAGATGGGTTGGGGTCAGCTTGTGACGGGCCTTGTATGTTATGCTAAAGAATTTGGCTTTATCCCAGAGGGAACTATTGAAGGCTTTCATGGGTTAGATAGATAACTATTCCAACAATGGGGAGGATACATTAGTGAAAGGTAAACCATGAGTAGGGAAACAGTTAAAAGACAGAAGTATAGTAAAATGTTGGCGGTAGAATATGGGTGGTGGGTGTACAGGTCATTATTGTAAAATTCTTATAGTGTTTCTGTATGTTGGAAATTTTTAGAAATAAAATTTTGGAAAAGAAAAAGGGCTATTGCTTTGCTTTTATTGGCAGCACATATACAAAAATTGAAATGATAATGAAGATTAGCATGGCCCTGCTCAGCAGCACAATTTGTGAAGCTTCCACATTAAACAAAACCCAAAACAGGCCATGGCTTTTTCCTGTGTATTGGCAATAATCGGCTATAAAGCATCATGAAAAAAATATTTCATTCACAAAAGGAACAAAAATTTTCAAAAAATAATTTAGGATTTATAAGAAAGAAAACAACTTTGTTGCAGGCCAAGAAAGAAGATTTAAATAAATGATGAGCCCTACTTTGTTATAAAGCAGAAACTAATACACCATTGTAAAGCAATTATACTTCAATAAAGATGTTAAAAAAAATGATGAGCCCTATCCTGTTTCTGAGTGGGAATCTTAATATTATAAAGATCATTCCATCCAAAAAAATGTACTGTTTTAATGCAGCTCCAATCAAAGTGCCACAGACCCTAGATCCCTAGTATAAAGAATTTTTTAAAAGTATATCTAGGGGACTTCCCTGGTGGCGCAGTGGTTGAGAGTCCGCCTGCCGATGCAGGGGACACGGGTTCGCGCCCCGGTCCGGGAAGATCCCACATGCCGCAGAGTGGCTGGGCCCCTGAGCCATGGCCCCTGAGCCTGTGTGTCCGGAGCCTGTGCTCCGCAACGGGAGAGGCCACAACAGTGAGAGGCCCGCGTACCGAAAAAAAAAAAAAAAAAAAAAAAAAAAAGTATATCTAGGAAAATGAAATGAAAATAGCAAAAAAGAAAAAAAGATGAAGAAAAGTAATGTAGGAGATCTGTGAATATGAAAATCTTTTATTAAATTACAGTAATTAAAATAGATTGGGGCACGAATATGTATTATATAAGCAACAGTAAAGAAACAGAGAGTGTCCAGAAACATATATGTAAGCATTTTCTACAAAAATTGCATTTAAAATCTGTGGGGAAAGATGGATTATTCGATGAATAGAATTGGGAAACATGGAAAACAAAGGTTTTCTATTAAAAAAATCTAGTGGGGCAAGGGGGAAATAGGGAAATGTTGGTCAAAGGGTACAAATTTTTTGTCACTACAGCAAAGGCAATAAAAGCAAAAATAAACAAGTGGGACTACATCTAACTAAAAAGCTTCTGCACAACAAAGGAAATCATCGACAAA
Source organism: Hyperoodon ampullatus (assembly GCF_949752795.1). Lineage (NCBI taxonomy): Eukaryota > Metazoa > Chordata > Mammalia > Artiodactyla > Ziphiidae > Hyperoodon > Hyperoodon ampullatus. The sequence continues at coordinate 38,906,224 of NC_136932.1, read as the reverse complement.
ATCAAAAGTCAACCTATGATTGGGAGGAAATATTGGCAAATCATATATCTGATAAGAGATGAATACATATCTAAAATAAATATATGGGGCTTCCCTGGCGGCGCAGTGGTTGAGAGTCCGCCTGCCGATGCGGGGGACACGGGTTCGTGCCCCAGTCCGGGAGGATCCCACATGCCGCGGAGTGGCTGGGCCTGTGAACCATGGCCACTGAGCCTGCGCGTCCGGAGCCTGTGCTCCTCAACAGGAGAGGCCACAACAGTGAGAGGCCCGCATACTGCAAAAAATAAAAAAATAAACAAACAAACAAATAAATAAAATATATATAAAGAACCGATACAATTTAATAGCAAGAAAACAAAACAATGTGATTAAAAACTGTGCAGAATTGAAAAGACATTTTTCCAGCGAAGACATACAAATGGCCAACAGGTACGTGAAAAGGTGCTCAATATCACTAATCAGAGAAATGCAAATCAAAACCACAGTGAGGTATCACCTCATACCTGTTAGAATGGCCATCATGAGAAAGACAAGAGATGACAAATATTGATGAGGATGTGGAGAAAAGGGAACCCTTGTGTACTGGGAATGTAAATTGGTGTAGTCACTATGGAAAACAGTATAGAGGTTCCTCAAAAAAATAAAAATAGAGCTACCATGTGATCTAGCAATTCCACTTCTGGGTGTATATTCAAAGGAAATGAAATCACGATCTCGAAGAAATATCCACACCCCACATTCATTATAGTTTATTTATAATAGCCAAGGTATGGAAACAGCCTAAGTGTCCATCATTGGATGAGTGGATAAAGAAAATGTGGAATACACACACACAGAGGAATATTATTCAGCAATGAGAGAGAAAAAAACCTTGCCATTTGCAAAAACATGGGTGGCCGTGGAGGGTATTATGCTAAGTGAAATAAGTCAGACGGAGAAAGACAATTACTGTATGATCTCACTTATATGTGGAATCGAGAAAAAAAGAAAAAAAACTAACTCATAGAAACAGAGAACAGGACAGATTGAGAAACAGAGATTCAGATGGAGGGAGACAGAGGACAGATTGGCGGCTGCCAGAGTTGGGGATGGGGGAGTAGGGAAAATGGATGAAGTTGGTCAAAAGGTACAAACTTCCAATTATGAGATAAATAAGTTCTGGGGATTAATGTACATACAGCATGGTGACTCTAGTTAACAAAACTGTATTGTATATTTGCAAGTTGCTAAGGGAACAGATCTTAAAAGTTCTGACAAGAAAAAAAAATTATAATTATGTAAGGTGATAGGTGTTAACTTATTGTAATCATTTTGCAATTCATATACATATCAAATCATTACACTGTATACCTTAAACCAATACAATGTTATAGGTCGATTATATCTCAATAAAACTGGGGGAAAATTGTACAAAATTTCAGTTATGCAAGATTAATGAGTTCTGGAGATTTAATATACAGCATGGTAACTATGGTTAATAATACTATAATGTATAATTTGCTAAAGGGTAGTTCTTAAGTGTTCTCACTACAAAAAGAAAAAAGAAAAAGAAAATGGTAGCCATATGGGATAATGGATATGTTAATTAGCTTGATTGCAGTGATCATTTCACAGTGTATATGTATGTCAAAACAGCAAGGTGGGGGCTTCCCTGGTGGCGCAGTGGTTGAGAGTCCGCCTGCCAATGCAGGGGACACGGGTTCGTGCCCCGGTCCAGGAAGATCCCACATGCCGCGGAGTGGCTGGACCCGTGAGCCGTGGCTGCTGAGCCTGCGCGTCTGGAGCCTGTGCTCCGCAACGGGAGAGGCCACAACAGTGAGAGGCCCGCGTACCGCAAAAAAAATAAAAAATAAAAAATAAAAAAACAGCAAGGTGTACACCTTAAATATATACAATGTTTATTTGTCAATTATGCCTCGACAAAGCTGAAAAAAATCTATTTAGCATGCCAAAAAATATTCTAAATAGATCATGGATTTAATTGTATTCTCCTGGTGCAAGATTGAAATTGAAAAACTTCCTTAAGAAATTATTACTCTTGAATACTTGATAAAATAGTAAAAAGTAAAACGAGAAAACAACAACAACAAACACCCAAGAGTAAACAAACAAGGAAAGAAGCAAAATCTAATCTAATAAACTTTAAAAGTGGGGACCAATGAAAGGTCTATGAACTAACTTATAGAAACCGTCCTCCCTGTGGGAATGGTGGACGCCCCCCAGTGAGATGGAGCGAACCTTGGTTTTTTACAAAATCTGAAAAGAAAGAGCCCATGTATTTTAACAAAGATTTTACACTGTTTTAAATTAGCCGTAACCATCTGCCCATCCCCTCATGCAGTTATCTTAGGCTAGATAAAAGTGAATGAAGCATAAAATACCCAACCCTTTCACTTTAACTTCGAGGGGGAAATGAAACTGGGCTCTCACAGTGGGACATCAGGAAATCACCCACAGTACTTTAAAGCAAAAAGAAGGAATTCAGAGAGCTGCGCAAGCATGAGGCAAGTGAAATTGCGTGGCAACTGCAAGCATACCACATCAAGGGAGAAAAAGAACAGAACAAAACATGCAAAAGAGGAAAACATAACTGAACAGAAGGCAATTCCTCACAACAGCATCATGTTACAGTACGACTTAATAAGAACACGAATTTAATTTTTTAATAAGCTGAGACGAAATGATGAAACGTGAGAATGAAATAAAAGGGAGACTGCAGATTTTTGAAATAAGGAAAGCAGCATGTTTACATGTTAAAATTAGTAGGTTAGAAACAGCAAGGAACTGAATAGCTACCACTGAAAATCTGAACGGATGTAGAAGAGAGGCTTGAGATAATTACAGTGTATGCAGAAGAAAAAACCAATGACAATACAAGTAGAGAGAAGTTAATAGATGTGAAAGACAGACACAGGTGATCTAACATAGGGTACCAACTAATGAAACAGAATATAAATTTAAAAATAAAATACAGAGGGACTTCCCTGGTGGTGCAGTGGATAAGACTGAGCTCCCATTGCAGGGGGCCCGGGTTCAATCCCTGGTCAGGGAACTAGATCCCACACGCATGCTGCAACTAAGAGTTCACATGCCATATCTAAGGAGCCCGCCTGCCACAACTAAGACCCGGTGCAAAAAAAAAAAAAAAACAGAGAATTTCCCTGAACTGCAGAAGGAACAGAATGTGGGAATTGAAAGGACATACTTTATTCCACAAAAAATTTGTTACACAGTGTTTAATGTCAGTACACGTCTTAGTTAGGTTACTTAAATTCGGGGAAATTAATTCTTTGGGAACATCACCTATGTGGTATTCCTGCCAAGAATATTTAACCTGCATCTAATAGTGAGGAAACAATCCAATAAATCAAAATTAAGGGACATTTTGGAAAACAACTGGCCTGGACTATTAGAAATATCACTGTCATGGTAGAAAGAAAAAGACTGGGAAACTATGTGGAATTAAAGGGGACACAACAATGTGTGATCTGTATTGGATCCTGGATGGGAAGAAACCAGCTGTAAATGACATTATTTGGACCACTGTGGAAAATCAAATATAAACTGTGTATTATACAAAAGTATTAAATGAAGTTAAATTTTTAGAGTGTGATAATTACAGTGTTGAGAATGTTGGAGAATATCCTCCCCTTTAGGAGCCATATGCTGAAGTATGTAAGGGTGTAGTTTTATAACGTCTGCTGCTAACTCTGAAATGGCTCAGCAGAGAGAGGAGAGAAAATGAGAGAGAGTGCAATCATGCACAAGTACAGCAAAATGTTAACAATTGGTGGATCTAGATGAAGGGCATGTTATTGTTCATTGTGCCTTTCTTGCAACTTTTCTATGGGTTGGATTTTTTTCAAAATAAAAATTGGGGAAAAAATTATTTAGGCCTCTAGTCAAAAACCCAAATTATCTATCAAGGGGAACCATTAGGCTGATCTCAGACTTCTCTGAACACCCAGAAGTTACACCTACGAGTTCTCCAGGAACCATAGTGTAACCCAAGGGTATAATTCCCAGCCTAGATGGTCAAGTATAGAGGCAACAAATAGGCAGTCATTTTTAGTCTTGAAAGAACCCTACTTTGAAAAGCAAAAATGATGTCATCAATGGAAATCCAGTTCATCAAAGAATGAACCAAAAAAAAAAGAATGAACCAAATAGAAAACTCAGGAATAGAGACTCTGTGAATATTCAATTCATTTAAATAAAGAACTAATACTAAATAACCATGGGAATTATGGTTATGTTATTGAATGTGAATGTTATCAACCTGGACAATGTAAAAGTAATAGTATAACAAAAATTGGGAAGTGGTGAGAGAATGCAAGAGAGTAAGAGGATGCCAATGTTCTTGTCGTTCAAAGCAGCGAGTCAATTGAACTTAAAATTGGAAGGCAGTGCGAAAACTAACCTCTTTTTATTCATTTATTTATTTATTTTTTGGCTGCATTGGGTCTTCGTTGCTGCACGTGAGCTTTCTCTAGTTGCAGCGAGCAGGGGCTACTCTTTGTTGCGGTGTGTGGGCTCCTCATTGAGGTGGCTTCTCTTGTTGTGGAGCACGGGCTGTAGGCATGTGGGCTTCAGTAGTTGTGGCACATGGGTTCAGTAGTTGTGGCTCCTGGGCTGTAGAGCGCAGGCTCAGTAGTTGTGGCGCACGGGCTTAGTTGCTCCGCGACATGTGGGATCTTCACGGACCAGGGCTCGAACCCATGTCCCCTGAATTGACAGGTGGATTCTTAACCACTGCACCACCAGGGAAGTCCTAATCTCTTAATATTTTTCATAAGCTTTCTTATAACCTTAGAAAGGGGTCTTTTAGGAAGAAATCTCTCTTAGAGATAAGGAAACATTTATTTGAAACTCAACCGTTTACTATATTCACATCAATATGTTTTTATTCTATTAAATCCAAGTAAAATTAAATTTAATACTTTTAATTACAAATAATATGATCCTGGGGCTTCCTTGGTGGTGCAGTGGTTAAGAATCCACCTGCCGGGCTTCCCTGGTGGCGCAGTGGTTGAGGGTCCGCCTGCCGATGCAGGGGACGCGGGTTCGTGCCCCGGTCTGGGAGGATCCCACATGCCGCGGAGCGGCTGGGCCCGTGAGCCATGGCTGCTGGGCCTGCATGTCCGGAGCCTGTGCTCCGCAACGGGAGAGGCCACAGCAGTGAGAAGCCCACGTAATGCAAAAAAAAAAAAAAAAAAAAAAAAAAAAAAAAAAAAAAAAGAATCCACCTGCCAATGCGGGAGACACATGTTCGAGCCCTGGTCCAGGAAGATCCCACATGCCACGGAGCAACTAAGCCCATGCTCACAACTACTGAGCCTGCGCTCTAGGGCCCACAAGCCACAACTACTGAGCCTGCGTGCCACAACTACTGAAGCCCGCGTGCCTAGAGCCCGTGCCCCAAAACAAGAGAAGCCCCCGCTCGCCGCAACTAGAGAAAGCCCGTGCGCAGCAACGAAGATCCAACGCAGCCAAAAGTAAATAAATAAATAAATTATATGTTAAAAAATAGCATGATCCTATTTTGAAATAACTATTTTAATTTATTTTTCTGTATATATATATATATATATATATATATATATATGTGTGTGTGTGTATCTACAGAGAGATGTCTGGAATAGTATTTTCTCTAATGATCATAATTAATGTCTGGGTGGTGGAATTTTAGATGACATTTAAACTTTTATCTTTGTACTTTTCTGCATTGTTTCAGTTATTTATAATTAACATATCATTTTTAACAAAAATAATAATTGTTAAGCTTTTTTTAAAAAAATCAAATACAAGGACTTCCCTGGCAGTCCAGTGGTTAAGACTCCGTGCGTCCAATGCAGGGGGCGCAGGTTCGATCCCTGATCAGGGAACTAAGATCCCACATGCCGCATGGCATGGCCAAAAAAAAACCAAAACCAAAAAAAAATGCCAAAATTTAATTCTGGGTAGTGGGAAGTTGAATGATTATGAATTTCTTCTTTGCATTTTATTTTCAGTTTTTAAAGTTAAATCAAGTATAAAGAGTAGCTACAAAAGTACTAAAGAAAAAAAGACAGGTGAATCTGATCTTAGAGTGGGAATGACTTTTCTAAGCATGTAGAAGTCAGAAACTTTAAGAAGTTTTAACAACAGGAAAGTTATACATTTCTGAATGTAAACAACAACAAAAACTCAGAATAAACACAACTGAAGGATAAGTGAAAAATTGGGGGAAAATATATGCAAGTGAAATGGAAAACCCTACACAGTTGTCTCTTACTTTTGGTCCTTCTTCTTTCTGGTTTTCCTATATCCTTTTCTTTCCATTTATCCATCCATCCTTCCATCCATCCATCATTTATGGAGCATCTAATATGTCCCTGTCACTGTGCTAGGTCTGGAACCAAGTTGGACAAAATACACAGTCCCTACCCTCAAGACATGCTCTCTCCATTTCCTCCCCACATCTCTGTATACAGACTCTGTTATGTCCCTGACAAGAACAGGAAGCACCTCATGTTGCTTATATTTGGAGAAGGATTGGATACACTGAGGGAATGCGATGAAGAACTCAGCCAGGCTTTCATGATTGGAGCCTCAGATTCCCTTGGGTATCATGGCTGGGCCTGAACCCTGAACTCTGATCTACTGTCTTTCACACAGACCCAGAACCAGATTGTCTACTTCATTCGCCAAGCACCAGTTCCCATCACTCCAGAGAACTTTGAGGCAACTGTGCATTTTGGGACAGTGCGGGGTTCCTACATCCCAGCCCTGCTTCGGCTGCTCAACGGCGTCTTTGCCCCTCAGATCTTTAGAAACACAACCTGGCCCGAGAGCATTCGAAATCATTTTGCTTCTCACCTGCACAGGTTCTTGGCCTGCCTGACAGGTGAGTGGAAAGACAGGAACGCCTGCTCTCTCCCCAGTCCCCACCAACAGTAGAGAGAGTGAGGCAGGGGGGAGATTGATCCTGAGTACCCGCGTTGCTTGGCACAGAGTAGGTGCTTGGAATGTGTTTGTTGAATGAGTGGAACAGGTTACAGAGTTTGCCTTCTAATCCAGGTAGAGTTTCCTGCTGTAGAACAGTTGGCCAGACCCGCTCAGAGTTGGAAATTTCCAAGAGTACATGTAGGGTAAGGGGAGATGGCGGGGGCAGCAGGGGGAGTACATGTGTCATAGAAGAGAGTGTTGAGGGCATGGTATAGATCTTTGACCATATTTTATGACAATCTCTTATTATGTCTCAGTGAGGTATCTCTGCCTTCTGTCATTTTCCCGCTTGATATCAAAAAAGCATGAGTCATAGTTTCTCCTGCCTGCTCTCCTGAAATGTGTAGACTTCCTGGGCCCCAGATCATCAACCATGGTTGGAACTGGGGTGGCATACACCCATCACCCTCTGTGAACTCTCATGGTCCTTGCCTTTTCTTAGATACTCGGTACAAGCTGGAGGGGCACACTGTTCTCTACATCCCTACAGAGGCCATGAACGTGAAGCCTGAGGCGGTGGTTAAAGACAAAGAGCTGGTACAGCGACTGGAGAGTGAGTGGCTGGCACTGCCCATGTGTCGGGGCTCCTCGGGGAGAGGTGGGGGGCAGCCAGAGGCTTGGACAGGAGTTGGGATAGGAGGGCTCTGTAGGGGAAACAGGGAAGGACACAACTGGGGAGTCCTGCAAAGAAATGCAAGAGGTTTTGTCCTCTCCCCGGCAGCCTCCATGATCCACTGGACACGGCAGATAAAGGAAGTGCTCAGTGCCCAGGAAACTGTGGAGACAGGAGAAAATTTAGGTCCTTTGGAGGAGATTGAGTTCTGGCGCAACCGATGCATGGACCTGTCTGGCATCAGCAAACAGCTGGTGAAGCCGGGAGTGAAACACATCAAGTCCATCCTGCGTCTTGCCAAGTCATCCTACCTGGCGCCCTTTATGAAGCTGGCCCAGCAGATACAGGTCTGTGAGTGGATCAAAGGATGGAGGCTTGCCAGAAAGTAGACAGCAGTTGGGACACTGTAAGGTGCTAAGAAGAGAGAGTCAACATAGTCATCAAAGGCAAAGATAGATGCACCCAGTGCTTGGACTTGGACTTGTGGGAGAGTATAAAAGTGGTAGAACACAAGGTCCCAAGGAGCTTATAGTTTAGTTAGGGAGACTTCTGGTTACTCAACAAGTGTCCTACATTGAGTGCCCTCTCTGAGCCCAACCCGTACAGTCCAGCTGAGAAATAAGACTTACACAAAAGAGATGGCTAGATGGCCTGGGGTCAAAGACAAACCCACACGGTTCAGCCGAGAGAGCTGCAAGAGAAACACTTAAAAAAAATTAAATTTGGTATAATATGACAAGCTGATAATCTTAGTGTTGGGACACACAGAGATCAAAGTGGTCTGTAGAATACAGAGAGAGAGGCCCTGTCTTCCTAGGTGGAATCTGAAGCTGGTATTGAGGGAACTGAGCTACCGTTAGGTGGAAAAGTCTAAAACCCTCGTTGAGAACAGGGCAGTGAAGGGGCCTGGGTGACAACCACTGGGCTGAATGAGAGTGATATCCAGTCAGTTGATCAACACCTATTGAGCGTCTCCTTTGTGCAGAGTTAGAGTTCAAGGGGAAAAACTAGAGAAATAGACGCAAAACCCGAGCTTGGGGAATTCCCAGTCTAGTGGGAGAGATGGGACTCACACATGAGAAAAGACATAAAAATATTTTTGTAGAAGCTAGTAAGTGAATAAAAGTATGTATGTACAAGCTCTGGTCCTGAAGGGTGGCAGAGACCTGAGGTGATTGGCACCAGATAGGGTTAATTGGGAATGCTGCCCGGGAGAGGCACGTCGGGATGGGGTTTGAGGAGGATCAAAAGCGCTCGCTTTGAACCGGTTCTTTCCCGGGGGTAAGTTTTCTCCTGGTTTCTCTTCACTGCCAGGATGGATCTCGTCAAGCGCAGTCAAACCTGACTTTTTTGTCGATCCTGAAGGAACCTTACCAGGAGCTGGCTTTCATGAGGCCTAAGGACATCTCTAGTAAACTCCCGAGGCTCATCAGTCTCATCCGCATCATCTGGGTCAACTCTCCCCACTACAACACTCGGGAGAGACTGACCTCCCTCTTCCGGAAGGTGTGTGTCTACAGAGGGAGGGACAGAGGGTTATAAGGGGGTGGCCCTATTAGTAGGACACACATTTCTGGAGAAGGCGGAATTCACCAGCAGACATATGCGGTGAAAAGGTAGTGAGGAATGCACTTCAGGTCGGACGGAGACCACAGGTTTTTGCCTGCATCGTCAACTTTAGTGATGCTTGGAGTTGGGGCCTGGACTGGACATTTTGCTTCCAGATGGACGTAGCCCAGGCGGGAAGAGGGGCTTTACAAAGAGGCGTAGACGGAGTGCAGGGAGGGAGGGGGGCACGAAGGACAGACTCCCAGGCTGAGTTGTACGGGAGGGGAAGACCCACTCTTTCTCGTTTCCAAAGATGGAACTCGCAGTGGGCGAGAGGCAGATTTAGGAAGGAACACCGACTTTTTTTTTTTTTTTTTTTTTTTTTTGTGGTACGCGGGCATCTCACTGTTGTGGCCTCTCCCATTGCGGAGCACAGGCTCCGGGCGCGCAGGCTCAGCGGCCACGGCTCACGGGCCTAGCCACTCCACGGCATGTGGGATCTTCCCGGACCGGGGCACGAACCCGTGTCCCCTGCATCAGCAGGCAGACTCTCAACCACTGCGCCACCAGGGAAGCCCAAGAACACCGACTTTAGAGGATCAGGAGCTGGCACATTTCCTGGAGGGCAGTGGAGCCAAAGAGTGGGGCAGGGGCGCTGAGCCGATCACTGGCTAGAAATGCAGCCGCAGACCTGGGCTGAGACAGGCAGTGGAGGTGGAACGCAGAGGTGCTGCCATGCCAGCAGTGGAGGACCAGGGGCGAGAGCGGTATCAGGAGCCAGATCCAGAAGTAGGAGGCTGAGACCTGAGGTGCGGTCTTGGGGACTCCGAGAGAGGGTGGGGTGCAACTAAGGCTGTGAACTGAGGCTGTTGGGACCCCATCTGCAGATGAGCAATGAGATCATCCGCCTGTGCTGCAATGCCATCTCCCTGGACCGGATCTTTGAGGGATACGTCATTTCTAGCAAGGAGGACCTACAAGGCTGCATCTCCTGTTGTCATGCCTGGAGAGACCACTACCTACAGGCTGTGCAGATGCATACTCAGTACGACGGGCCTCCCCTACTATCCTGTGTGTTACCCACCTTGTCGTTCCTATAGCGGGTAGATTCTGAGTCCTTTTGCTTGCCCTTGAAGCCTATGGATTATATTTTTCTAGAGTTTTTACATGGGTCTGAGTTTTCTCTGTGGATGCAGATATTCTAGCTCCCAGCCGTAGGTCCTCCTAACTCTAATAACCTTCTCCCTGATCCCAGGAATCCCTCCTGGTCTTTTCCTCCTTTCTTGGCCCTGAAGTCTAAAATTCCATTGTGTGTAAACCTTCTCTTAGAACTGAGATGTTTTTGTTTCCTCTTTGGCTCTCCTCACCTTGAGTTTCTTCTCTTGGGGTTCAGGAAAACTGTTTCTTGGGGTCTCAGTTTCTAAGGCTCCCCCTGAACTAGGACTCATGTTTCTAGCCTGGCCTGGGCAGGTTGATTAATGCCTTGTGTTCCCACTTCTGACTGGTCAATCTTTCTTCCGACAGGTTCTCCCGCTGGGGCTGGGTCCTAGACCAGACCAGCATATTTGCCCAGGTCGATGCCTTTGTGCAACGCTGCAAGGACCTTATCGAGGTGGGAAGACTGTCAGGGAAGGAGACTCAAAGCCAACAGCAGACGCTCCAGGAGTTGGGGGAGCTGGGGCTGAGGCTACACATAGAACTTGCTGCTTTGGTTCTTTTCACGTGACTGTGTGCCTGACCACCATCCCGTGCTTTGAGACTTCTGCCTGTTATCACTGCCTTAGTATCTCATATTTCATTCTGCAGCTAAAATTCACCCCGGTAGCCCCTTGCATCTGGTTGGTCCTCCTTAGTTTTTAGCCATTTAAAGCTAAACCAAAGAGCTCAGGACAGAGAGGTTCAGAAAGGAGGGCAGGAAGCCTCACGCTGACTTCTTTGCAGGTATGTGACTGTCAGTTCCATTTTGCCCGCTGGGAAGATGGCAAGCAAGGTCCCCTTCCCTGCTTCTCTGGCGCCCAGGGGCCCCAGATAACACGGGACTTGCTGGAGATTGAGGACATCTTCCACAAAAACCTGCACGTGCTGCGAGCTGTTCGCAGGAGCATCCTGGATGTCAAGAACACCTCTTGGCACGAAGACTACAATAGGTGAGAGCATCACAGGCAGGCCCCCAGGGTCGAGCAGGGAAGGGAGGTCGGGGAGGTGAGAGCAGAGTGTACTGGGGAAGCGTGGAGGCCACAGGTCAGGGATGGGGAGGGCAGGGGGACTGCAAGGAAGGAGGTGGCGGCTCAGACTCAGGGTCCAGAGTCAGCCTTTCTGGGCTTGGATCCCGGTTCTGCCACAAACTAGTTACGTACATTGTTCTACCAGCTGGGACCTCTGTTTCCTCACCTATAAAATACGGTTAGTGATAAAGCCTACCTCACTGCACTGTTTTGAGGGATAAATGGATTAATGCGTGTATAGCACTCAGTGCCTGGCACCTAGGAAGCCCTCAGTACAGAACGCATAGAAGTCTTACTCAGGGGATGTCCTTCGGGGCAGGCGAGGGCACCCACCCTTCAACATGCCTCTAACGGTGCAGGTTCCGGGCTGGAGTCAAGGACCTGGAGGTGATGACTCAGAACTTGATCACCTCCGCCTTCGAGTTGGTCCGCAACGTGGAGCATGGGGTGCAACTGCTGGACACCTTCCACAGGCTTGCAGCCCGAGAGGTGCGGCTGCCCGCTTGCTTCCTCCACCCCTGGTTCTCTTCTGCCTTCCTTCAGTTCCTCCTGGTCCTTCCAGACGCCATCCAACCTCCATTCATGCTCTCTCCCATGTCCTGAATGGCCAGTGCCTCTTTTCTTCCACTGTTCCCCCAGTGTCCGGATGCCTTGGGAGCAGGACTTCCACGGCAGGGGTGTAGCTTTCCTCCAGGGTGGAGCTGCAGGGAACCCGCATCCCTGGGTGTGTTGTCAACTTCCTCTTCTTCATCAGACTATCAAGCGAACATATGACAAGAAGGTGGTGGATCTCTACATGCTGTTCAATAGCGAACTGGCCCTCGTGAACCATGAGCTGAGCAAGAAGTGGCCATACCTGGAGCCCTACATGGCCCAGCATTCGGGGCAGGCGCACCGGGTGCGGATCCTACGGCATCGCATCGACAGGGTCATGAACGTAAGCCTGGCCTTTTCCAGGACTTGTTCTCAGTGCGGCAATGGTAGAGTTTGCAGGCTGAGCCCAGTGCTGGGGCGGGAGTGGGGTTGGGGGCAGGGGCGGGGGGTTGCCTCCAGAGAGTCTCCCTGGAGAGGTTTCCCGACAGAGACTGAGTCTGTCCAGGGGGTGGCAGACGTAGTGATCTGTCCTGAGGAAGGGCTCATGCTAGTTTTCGACCTTGTGCCTCTTAAATTCCTCACCTCCTGTGATGGACTTCCTTTTCCCAACTTTTTTCCTCGAGCTGAATCTCTGTGCTTCTCTTTCTTCATTTGGACTCCCTCTCTCGTTGTGCCGTGGCCTCTTCCTCTCACCTTTCCTTTGGGCTCCACCTTCCCTCCGAGTCTTCCACATATTGTCGAGTGTCTGTGTGTGTGTCGGGGGGCGGGGATGGGGGTCTCAGGGAGAGGGTGACTCGGAGGAATGTGGCAGGTGACTCCAGCCATGCCTGGTTCTTCCCCCGCAGTGTCTTTCCAATGCTCATTTCCTGCCCCACACCGGGACGGGAGAGGAGAGCGTACACACCTATCAGCAGATGGTTCAGGCCATTGACGAACTGGTTCGAAAAACCTTCCAAGACTGGACATCAACGCTGGACAAGGACTGCATTCGGCGGCTGGATACGCCGTTGCTACGAACCAGCCAGGAGAAGGCGGGCATGCTGGACGTGAACTTCGACAAGTACGACACCCTCCGTGACGCCCTCCCACTCTGCTTGTCCTGTCTTTAGCGCCCTTCCCTTCCCCAACCCTCCCCAGAGTTGAACTCCTATCTCTTGGTTTCTCTCTCCATTCTTCTAAATCTCTCTTATCCCGTAATATGTTTACTACCACTTCTTAATTTTAATTTCACATTTTATCTTCAAAAAAACTGATTGAAAACAGAAAAACCCCAGTAACCTACTCAACCAGTGATGTAGGCGCTCTGCCACTAGGTGGCCGCGATGGCTCAGCGAAACCTTCCAAACTGTGAGCCACCAAGGGGCCTCTCCTGAGAACTGATGGGCTGTCAGATCATGTCCTCTCCTACAGCTTTAGAATCATGACATTTTCATATCACCATTGTTTTAAATTTAATTAATCCATTTATTAATTATTCAAAAATATATAGCCAGTGCCTTCCACATGCTAAGCGCCGAGATGGGCGCAGGGAATGTGTCCAGTGGCGAAGTCCCTGCCCTCTGTGGCTCTGTAAGTGAACAGTTCTACCCTGGAGCCATACCGCCTTCCCATATAAGATGCAGAAGAGAGAAATAAAGAAGGAGCTATGTAAGGCAGCTGACTACAGAGATGAAAAACCTTTTTATTTATTTATTTTGTTTATTTTTGGCTGCATCGGGTCTTAGTTGCGGCACACAGGATCTTCGTTGAGGCATGCAGGATCTTTTGTTGCGGCGCGTGGGCTTCTCTCTAGTTGTGGTGTGTGGGTTTTTCTCTTCTCTAGTTGTGGCATGCAGGCTCCAGGGCGCATGGGCTCTGTAGTTTGCAGCACGCAGGCTCTCTAGTTGAGGCGCGTGAGCTCAGTAGTTGTGGTGCGTGGGCTTATTTGCCCCGCGGCATGTGGGATCTTAGTTCCCTGACCAGGGATCGAATCCACGTCCCCTGCACTGTAAGGTGGATTCTTTACCACTGGACCACCAGGGAAGTCCCGAGATGACAAACCTTCTGATGACAGCATTTTCCTAATCGGAAGGAAATAACTTTCTCCTTGATTGGTTTGGGCTCCCTCTGGTCATCAGTGAGGCCCTATAGAAAGGTTACTTCCCACGCTTCTAGGCTGTTGCTACTAGATTTGGCTTTAACTCATGGAATGTCCTTATCTGTTGGGGCAAATGTCTATAGAAGGGGCTTTGCCAGAGAGGGCCCACGTGGAGATGGAGTCTGGGACAGAGGCACTGAGTGTGTCGTCCCGGGAGCCAAAGGCAGAGTAACCATGGGGGAGATGACACATGATGTCTGAGGAAGGAATCAAAAGAACTGAGATGGAGAGACAATGCTGAGTGTCAGGTCAGAGAAATGAGGGTAAGGCAGTAGTGAGAAGCCACACGGATCAGGAAACAGGTGACAAGCAGAGTGTGAAGACGAGGGTAAGAGGTTTAAGATAAGCCTTTGACCAGGGAGGGGTGTCGAGATCTGCTTTGATAGGGTTCATGGTTTTTTGAGGTATGGCCAAGCAGGATCCCCAAAAAATGGCCTCATGAATCAACAATAAAGTTTTGAAGAGATGGGAGTCTAGGCCAGGGTTACCCCGGCTGTGACATTTGCAACCACATAATGAGGTTGAATCTGCAAGACACATTGTCCCATAAAGCTGGGTACCCACGAAGGCACTGAGTTTGGAGAGGCACCCAGACATGCTTGGAATCACATGAATATGAGCACACACAGCCCACCAATTGCCCTTTTCCCATGAATTAAACGATTGTATTCAAATAACAGAATTTTATTAAACATCAGTGATCGCTATTTACATTTTAAGTATAAGAAAAAACAAGAGTTGAGAGAGAGGTAAAGAGGGGCCATAGGTCAGCACTGGTTGGTGGCTACTTCTTTCTAATCCTCAGGGCCAGCCTGTGAGAGTGAATAAAGCATAAGCGTCAGTGCCAGGCCGACTAGAGTTCGAAGCCTGGAGCAGGTCTGTTCTGCTGTGTGACCTCAGGCAAGCACTGCATTCCTCTGAGCCTGAGTTTCTTTATCTACTTAAAAAACGCTTTTCTGATATGGTCATGAGGCGAGATGACATGTAAAAGTCCTTGCAAAAAATAAACAATCAAGAAACATTGTTTTCCCTTTAAAAAGATGGCCTCATAGAACTTGGTGTGAACACAGTATTTTCAAAACAAATTTTGCAAGGTGATATAATAGTTTTAATTTTTAAAACATTTTCACCTTTTAGAAGGGGTAATAAATGCACGTTCTAAAATTCAAAAGTCAGGGCTGAGAATGAAAAATCTCCCTCCACTGCTGTTCCCTAGTGACTCTGTTTCTCTCTAAAGAAAGAGTCAAAGGGCTTCCCTGGTGGCGCAGTGGTTAAGAATCCACCTGCCAATGCAGGGGACACGGGTTCGAGCCCTGGTCCAGGAAGATCACACATGCCACAGAACAACTAAGCGTGTGCGCCACAACTACTGAGCCTGCGCTCTAGAGCCCGTGAGCCACAACTACTGAGCCTGCGAGCCACAACTACTGAGCCCGTGCGCCACAACTACAGAAGCCCGCACGCCTAGAGCCCATGCTCTGCAACAAGAGAAGCCACTGCAATAAGAAGCCCGTGCACCACAACGAAGCGTAACCCCCGCTAGCTGCAGCTAGAGAAAAGCCCGTGCGTGGCAATGAATACCCAAGGCAGCCAAAAATTTTTAAAAATATGAAATAAATTTTTTTTAATATATTAAAAAAAAAAGAAGAGTCAAGGTTACCAGTTTCTTGTATAACATCCCAGGGATAAGAGTGTACGTCTATCTAAGTATACTTTTTTTTTTTTTTTTTTTGCGGTACACGGGCCTCTCACTGTTGTGGCCTCTCCCGTTGCGGAGCACAGGCTCCGGACGCGCACGCTCAGCGGTCATGGCTCACGGGCCCAGCCTCTCCACGGCATGTGGGATCTTCCCAGACCGGGGCACGAACCCATGTCCCCTGCATCAGCAGGCGGACTCTCAACCACTGCGCCACCAGGGAAGCCCTAAGTATACTTTTTAACATGAATAGTAGCATACCGTCCTCACTATTCTATACTTTCAAAGTGTTCTCAAAATCATTTATTTAATCTTTCCATTATAAAATTCTTCATCCTTTTAGAAGATTTGCAGAACGCAGAAAAGTAGAAGGAAGAAAAAAATTCCCCCAAAGATAACCACTGTTAAAGATTTGGTATATTTTTTATCACTCCACCCCACCCATTTCATATGGTTGCTTTTTTTTAATTTTTAAAATCTTTTTTAATTTTTAAATTAAAAATTTTAAACTACAAAAGTAGTGCATGCTCAGTGTGAAAGAAAATAAAAGAGATTGATGTAGAAGTATATAAAGGAAAAACTGAAAATCCAGCACACAGCCCCACTCCCTAGAGGTAACCATGATTACCATGTAATCAAAAATACACACTGCACACATAAAACAGGATCCCATTATAAACAGTATTTTTGCAACTTGCTTTTTTTTTTAAGGTTAACAATATGTGTGGGAGATTTTCCATTCTGTATGTACAGAACTACATAATTATTTTCCACGGCTTATAGCATCCCATGATTTTGCTGTAATGTAATTTAATCCATCAACCCACTACTGATGGACTTAGAAGTTGTACCGTTTCCATAAGGTTCTTGAATATTCTGTGCTGGGCGCTTTCAGCTTGGCTTCCTGCATCTTGTTCCCTTCCCCCCACAGTGGTATGTCCACCTGATGTTTGAGCTTAGTGCCCACGTAGCAAGGATAAACTTAGGAGACAACTTTTCTGTCTGCCGTGATCATCTCTTGTCGAGGGACACATTGGATATTTATCTCAAACACCATTGCATAATCTTTACAGTAGAGCTTAACAAGACAACTTTGGGCCAAATATTTATGGCCTGGGTTTAGCCAAAACCCAAATAATGGCTAAAACACTTCTCCCAGAGAGAAGAGTTACCCCCATCCTTTGGCAGTTGTTGTCTAGAGAGATCTGTTTTAAGCTGCTTTACATTTTTGTGGCTTTATGATAAACTACCTCAATCCAGTAAATAATGTATGGGGGAAAAAAAAAGCCATGATCACGGGGAAGGATTTTGAAAAGTTTGGGCTCATTAAACCAGTAAAGACATCCAAGACAGTTTCAGCTTTTCCAAAACGTATGAAGGCTCCAAGGAGGGGCAGATAACTTTATCAGGTTTACTTTCTTGTGTTCATGGTCTAGATAAGATCTTGAAATAAGCATGCTCTTCAAATGTCCTGATGTCCTCAGAATTACCTGACTCTCCCTTCATTCCGGGAGCCTTCCAGTCCCTAATGGCACCTATTTTATCTCACAAGGGGTTTTGTTATCCCACCTTATATCCCAAATATTTGAACTCTGAAGTCCAAATTGGCTTTTACCAGGTTTTACAGCCAGACCAGCCTTACAGATAGTACTTAACACAAACATATTCCAGATGTCGTCTGTACCCTGGCTGAAAAGAGCTGTGTTATTGCTGTGTATGTAGCAGACTCCTCTGTGTAGTGGGACTTCTGCAGAGCAGGACAGGGGACATTGGCGTCTGTCCGTGTTTTGTGTATGGGACTTCCTCTTCCTCCTTTTCTCCTGCTCTGACAGCACTTTCTCCATCCTGTCAGTTCATTCTGGACTGTCAGCACCAAACCCAGCCAGCTTCCCTGTCCTACCTCTACTGCCTGACCACTTGTCTGAGGACAAATCAGAAAATATTTTACAAAAATTATTCCCCAGGCTGATTTTTTTTTTTTTTTTTTTTCGGTACGCGGGCCTCTCACTGTTGTGGCCCCTCCCGTTGCGGAGCACAGGCTCCGGACACGCAGGCCCAGCGGCCATGGCTCCCGGGCCCAGCCGCCTCGCCGCATGTGGGATCCCCCCGGACCGGGGCACGAACCCGTGTCCCCCGCATCAGCAGGCAGACTCCCAACCACTGCGCCACCAGGGAAGCCCTATCTCTCTTTTGATTTAAAAATTTTCTGCTCTCATTTTTTAACTTCTAAGAGCCCTCTTGGTGTCCCTTTTCTAGCATCTTGTTTCTGTTTCACGGATGCTCTTTTGTCTCTTATCTCTCTCTGAGGATGTTCGAGGTGGTTTTGTTTGTTTTTCTTTTGAGGGTGGGCTGTCTTCTTTCTGCACAACCGCTGTCCCCTCTCCTTCCCTTCTGGTTGCTTTTTTCTGTTTGTTCTGACTCCCACCTTTTGTGCTAGGAAAGACAGAGACCAGTGTTCTGTAACCCTTGGTTGTCTGTCCATATTTAAGGGACAGGGGCTGGAAAGCTGACTGGCAGCTCTGCTGAGCAGGAAAAGGGGGGCTTCTCAACTGGGAGCCTCACTGCAGGCTTGTCCGTGTGCGCTGTTTCCTGGCGACTCCAGAGGTCATCATCTGTGGGACTTTTCTATTTAGGCTGGTCCGAGGTCACAGAGAACCATCTTTCAAACTTTGCTCCGGAGGGTATATAGCTCCAGCCGCCAGAGTGCTGGTTTCTGGGCAGGAAAGGGAGGCGGGGATCTTAACATTCAGTGTGTTCACGGTGACTCACCACCCCTGCTCCCAGTGTATTACTCTCTCCTTCAACTGGGCCCGGGGTTCCCCAGTCCAAAGACCCTCTGTTTGTCTCTGCACTGCCTCCTGAGACAAGAAGCCTTCAGTCTTAGGCTGGGGTGAGGGAGGGCAACTTGCTTAACTACGTAGAGTAGGAGAGGGAACATGGGTAGAGCTGCTTCCTAAACTTTCAACTGCTGGTTCCTGTTATAGTCCCACCTCAACCCCTTTCCTGAGATACTTGGAGCCACCCGTCCCCAGGCCTCTAAAGAGGCTTCCCCGCTGTCTCCAGCGCCAGCTGGGCTCTCCTCTTCTCCTTATCCATCTGCTTTTCCACTTTCAGATGTTTTCGGTTGTTGTCTTCTTGTATTTGTGGGCTTATGCCTTAGACAAGCGAAACCCCCCTTTACTGTTATTTTGGTTATTTGGGGAGGGGAGCAAAAGTCAACGTGTCCAGTCCGCCTTCTTTACTCGGAGGTTCTGCTTCATTGCTTACCTTTAAGGGTCTCCATGCGCCCCAGCCCTGTACCTCTTGGTCGGGTGTTGGTTCCGGGTTACGCCCTTGGGCGGCCCCGCAGCTGCCCTGCCCCTCTTCCTCCCCAAGGTCCCTGTTGATCCTCTTTGTGGAGGCCGACTACTGGGAGCGGCTGCTTTTCGAGACGCCCCATTACGTGGTGAATGTGGCTGGGCACGCCGAGGACCTGCGCATTCTTCGAGAAAACCTGCTGCTCCTTGCCCGGGACTACAACAGGTGGGGCCCTCGCTGCAGCCCTCCTGAATGCCACTTCATGCTCCCTCTTTATCTTATGCGCCCCATGATGTTGTCCATTTCCTACAGTGTGCGTCCTTCACATTTTGTCCATCTCAAAAAAAAAAAAAAAAAAGGTTCCCGTGCTCTCTCGTACGGCCCTACGATTATTCCTGTCCCTTTCAGTGTTGTCTTCTAGCTTTAGAGTAGAGAGCAAAAAAACACCACGTCCCCTCCCACCCCACTGGGCACTTGGACCATATATACGGTCGGCCTGGGTGACTTCTCTAGGAAGCAAGTTGATGGCGTTAGGCTTATGGGCCCAGAACAACATAAGATTCGTTGAACCAAGCAAGGCCATGCTGGCCCTCCTCTTAATACCCTTTGTACTCATCTCTGGAGTGAGGCTTAGCTCGGGGTTGGGTACCTTTCTCAGCCCAGTTCAAGTCCGAGGGGATGGGACCGGCAGTCTTGTTTGGGTGTCTAGAACTGCGCGGTCCAATGTGGCAGCCGCTAGGTGCATGTGGCTATTTCTATTCAAGTTAATTAATCGAAATGAAATAAAATTTAAGGTTCAGTGACTCATTTGCACAGGCCACATTTCAAGGGCCCCACAGCCACACGTGGCTTGTGGCTACCGTACCAGGCAGCATGAATGGTAGACCATTTCTGTCATCGCAGAAAGTTTTATTGGAAAGCTCTAGCCTAGAATCATGAACTTTCAGAGTTCTCCACCAAGTGTCCTGGTGTGGAGGAGAGGTCGTCAGAGCTGATAGCTCCCTATCAGCTACCAGTCTCCTCTTATGCGCAGGATTATTGCCATGCTGTCCCCAGATGAGCAGGCCCTGTTCAAAGAACGTATCCGGTTCCTGGATAAGAAGATCCACCCTGGACTCAAGAAACTGCACTGGGCCTTGAAGGGGGCCAGTGCCATCTTCATCACAGAGTGCCGTGTACACGCCAGCAAGGTGGGCTGTGGTCATTAGACCCTAAAGGTCTGCAAGGCAGACTGAAAGGCTGGCATGTGGGTAATTAATACCTGAGTCATGGGTAGTGGTGGAGAGACCAGGGAGTCGTGTGAAAGAGATGAAGTGTGCTTAGGGAAGTTTTTTTTTCTTAATGTCAGCAACGCTAGCTAGAGGACAGTGGGAGGATAGAATTAGGCCCAGAGGGTCTATCCCCAAGCTGAAACTCCCCCATGGCTGGGGTCTGACTCCAGGTGCAGACGATTGTGAATGAGTTCAAGGCGTCCACCCTGACCATTGGCTGGCGAGCCCAAGTGATGTCAGAGACACTGCTGGTACGCATTAGTGGCAAACGGGTGTACAGGGACCTGGAATTTGAGGAGGACCAAAGAGAGCATCGGGCAGCGGTGCAGCAGAAATTGATGAGCCTGCACCACGATGTGGTGGCCATCATGACCAACTCCTATGAAGTCTTCAAAAACGATGGCCCCGAGGTAGGGGGTCCTGTGGCCAGGGCTTTGTGGGTGGGCAGGTCCTCAGCTCCCCCAGTCCCAACAGACCCTTCTCTTGGTCTTTCCCCTCCCCCCAACCCCCACGTGCTTCTCAAACATCCTGCTCTAGTCTTGGCTTCAATCAACCTTCGGCCTTTCAAACCTCCTTCCTTCAGGACTCGGAGTCCCGTCTTTCTATTGAACGAGCTCGTTCCCCTCCCTGTTGGCTGGTTCTCATTTCCCAGGACCTGCCTTGTCTCCCCTGAGGGGTTCTCTTCCCCCTGCTCTTCCCACCAGATTCAGCAGCAGTGGCTGCTGTACACGATTCGGCTGGACCGCATGATGGAGGATGCCCTGCGCCTGAATGTGAAGTGGTCACTGTTGGAACTGTCCAAGGCCATCAGTGGGGATGGAAAGACCACCCCCAACCCACTCTTCCAAGTCCTTGTCATTTTGAAGAATGACATGCAGGAAGGTGTGGCACAGGTGGGAACCACTTTGCCCCCAACACCCCAAAACCATCACACGTTATTTGCCAGTTTCCATCAATCCTTAAACTTGGCTCTAGGCCCTGACTTTCTCCTACAGCCTCCAGGCCTGGTTCTGCGGTGTCCAGCCTTCCCAGTCCTGAGCTTGTGTCCTCCCGGGCCTGTGCTAAGCCCTCTCCACTGTGCTCCCACAGGTCGAGTTCTCACCCACTCTGCAGACCTTGGCAAGTGTGGTCAGTGACATTGGCAACCACCTCTTCTCCACCATCTCTGTCTTCTGCCACCTCCCTGAAATTCTCATCAAGTGCAAGTTTCTTCGTGAGCCCATCTACACAATCGTGGGTGAGTGGGCAGTGGGAGGGCACCAGGTGCAGGGGTAGCAAAAGCTTAGGGCCTGGCAGAGCCAGGAGGAGAGACCAGGGCTGTTTCCAGATGTACTGGGCCAGTCATCTCCATGACTGGTGGAAAACCCAGGTCAAAGGGCTGGATTGGGGAAGGGAGAAGGGCCACAGAGTGGGGTCAAAACTAGGTGACTGGGGCTTCCCTGGCGGCGCAGTGGTTGAGAGTCTGCCTGCCGATGCAGGGGACCTGGGTTCGTGCCCCGGTCCGGGAAGATCCCACGTGCCACGGAGCGTCTGGGTCCGTGAGCCATGGCCGCTGAGCCTGCGCGTCCGGAGCCTGTGCTCCGCAATGGGAGAGGTCACAGCAGTGAGAGGCCCGCGTACCACAAAAACAAAAACAAACAAACAAACAAACAAAAAAAACTAGGTGACTGATGCTCAAGGGGTTTGGGGTTTGGGGTTGGGAGACCAGGAAGGACTTGTTTGGGACTGGGGCTGGGCTATAAGAGCCCTAGACACCAACAGGTGAGACATCTGAATCCTACAGAGGAGAGTCATTCTTTTACTTTCGGCCTCCTCCTTCATTTTCTAATGCTCGTGTTTGAGCTGTATTTCTTTGGGAAGGTGCTGTTGGAGGGGAGGTTCTGGGGCAGTGGCCAGGGGCTGGGCTGCAGCTTGGGCTGGGGTGGAAGTTAGTGAGAAGCATTTTGCTGGGTCTTGAAGAGCGGGACAAGGACATCAAGAAGATCCAGGCCCAGATCAGCAGCAGCATGACCAACAACGCAGCCCTGCTACAGAACTACCTCAAGACCTGGGACATGTACCGGGAGATCTGGGAGATCAACAAGGACTCTTTCATTCGTCGATACCAGCGCCTCAACCCGCCGGTCTCTTCTTTTGACGCCGACATTGCTCGGTAAGGAGCAAAGGTGGCTGTGAGGGTCTGTCTTGAAGAGGCGGAGCAGTGCAGGAGGAGGTCTGACCTGGAGGCTGGGGGAGGGGCAGGAAACTAGAGGACGAGCACCGGACCTAGGGCACTGGACCTTTGTTTCTCAAGGGGATAGCGATCCGATAAGAGCTGGGCAAGATTTAGGGAAAAAGCTGCTTTGGTGCGGAGTACCTCAGGGTCCTGCTGGGAAAGGAGAGATGCTAGGGATCTGAAAGGTGAGAGACGTGAACACTTTCATTTTAAGAACGCAGATGGGAGTTAAATGGAAGAGGATTCTTAAATTCTGATATGAACTCCCGTCTCTTTGTCCTCTAGTCATTCATTCATTCATTCATTCATTTGTTCAAAAACCACCATTGTTATGACGGGTTGTGAGGAATTAAAAACAAAGAAATGAACAAGTTTTTTCCTCCCAAGGGCTCTAGCGCAGTAGGGAAGATAAGAATATTGCTGAAACAGCAGTGGCTGTGGCATCTTGAGGACAGTTGAAATCCCAGCTCCACCACTTACTAGTCATGTCATCTTAGGTCGGTTATTCACAGTCTCTGGGCCTCAGTTTCCTGTGAAATAGGTGTTATACTACCGACCTCATAAGGTTGTGAGGCTGTTAAGTATATGTAGAAGCACTGTGTGAACTCTGAAGCGCTAATGTGCTGATGTGCTCAGTGTTCTTATACAAGCTTCCATGTGATCAGCGCTGTGAGTCAGGTATGCAAGATGCGGGGCAGTTCGATGAAAGGAGAGAGAATTTTCAGCCGGGGGCATCGGGGGAAGGAGGACGTGGATGAAGGGAGTGACTCTGGGGCTTTTCAGGATGGGTAGGACATCAGCAGGCAGAGATGGGCAGCGGGAGGGCATTCCAGGCAGAGACAACAGCACGAAGATGGGACCACGTGAGCATGTTCGCCAAATCGTGAGTATCCAGAAAGGAAGTCAGCAGAGGGGTATATGTACAGCAGCCAACTTAATCCTCTCCCCAGCCTCGCAGGGTGGGTTCTGGTACCATCACCAGGTTACAGATGAGAAGACTGAGGTTCAGAGCAGTTAAATAACCCGCCTGGCGGCACAGAACTAGTGAGCAGCTCAGTGTGAACTCCACCCGGATCTCTGAGCCTCTAAAGCCTTGAATGCAAACCGAGGAGTCTGAAAGCAGCGGTTGGGAAAATGACACAATCACAGCCGTCTGCTGGGGGACGGGTTGAAGCGGGAGACACCTGGGAGCAGAAGAATGCTTGAGCGCTGCTGGCTGGGAGGAAAATATCACCCAGGTAGGGCATCTGGCACGTCTGCCAAGAAAAAGACGTCCTAGCGGGGACGTGGGCCTTTTCAGCTACACAGAGGTGGCTAATAACGTGCAGAAGGAGGAGACGGTCCTCAACATCCAGTTTGTGCTGCTGGACTGCTCGCACCTCCAGTTCTCGCTGGTGCAGCACTGCAGTGAGTGGCAGAACAAGTTCACGGCCCTGCTCAAGGAGATGGCGGCCAGGCGCCTCCTGGAGCTGCACACCTACCTGCAGGAGAACGCGGAGAAGTACGGCGGGCGGACGTGGGCTCGGGCCGCGCAGGGGGGAGGGTAGGCCCTGCCTTCGCGCCCCCCCGCCCACGCTCCCTTCGCCCACGCTGCAGAATCAGCCACCCTCCCCAGACGCTGGAGGAACTGGGGGTCAGTTTGCACCTCATGGAGACCCTGCAGCACGACATGCCCAACTTGGAGACCCAGATCCCTCCCATACACGAGCAATTCACCATCCTCGAGAAGTATGAGGTGCCAGTTCAGGACAGCGTGAGTTCCTAAGGCGCACGGCCCACCCACCCAAGCCCGGCCCATTCCAGCCCCAGGTTGCCGGGGACGCTGACGCCCCACGTCGGAGACCCTCGGCTGTCAGGAGGGAGAGCAGAGAAGTGAGCGGGGGAAGAAGGCCCAAGGCCTCAAAGCCTCTGAGAGCCAAAGCTAACTCGAATGATCTTTCGGGTCACCCTGAGGATCTCTTTCAGGCCCAGCAACTGCTTGTTTTCTTTGAGCCTCATTGCATGTGGAACTTGGGCACACATGCTGGTCCAGAGGATCGGAAAAGAGTTCTTCGAAGTGTTGGTGGGACGGGCAGAGCTCCTGCTCATGGGTCACCTCCACTCTGTGATGTCCCCAGGTGCTGGAGATGCTGGACAGTCTCAGCGGGCAGTGGGTCGCCTTCCAGCAAGCTGTGCTGGACAGTGAACAAATGCTGAAGAGGCACAAGGAGAAGTTCAAGACAGGCCTCATTCACTCAGCTGACGATTTCAAGAAGAAAGCACACAATCTTCTGGAAGAATTTGAATTCAAAGGTACCCTTCTCGCAACCTCTCCCATGGCTTTCCCTTTGTCTTGACCCAGTCTTTCAAAGCCTAGGTCCTGGGGGAGGTGCAGACAAGGCTGAGCATGGGAAAGAGCCTGGCGCGTCTGTTGGTGACACTCCTGTTGTCGCTGAGCCTTGGCTGGAAGGCAGCAGCCCAGCTCATAGCCTCTCCAGTTTTCTTACACTGACTTTTCATGTCCCACCCATTTCTGACTCTCGAGCCACAGTTAGTAGTTTCAATGCATTCTTTCAATGCGTTCCCTCTTGTTTTCCTTCTCTTGTGGGAGGAGAGAAGTGAGATTTACCCACAAAGAGGTAGGCAAGCCACGGTGGCCTTTCAGGGGACCTTGGCCTTGAGTGGGAATCTGAACTTCACCTTGGACTCCCCACAGGCCCCTTCACCAGCAATGTGGGGCACCAGGCGGCCCTGGAGCAGATAGCCCACGTACGGGCCATGCTGAACGCCATGCGGGAGGAAGAAAACAATCTCCGTGACAACCTGGGCATCTTCAAGATCGAGCAGCCAGCCTCCAAGGACCTGCAGAACCTGGAGAAGGTGGTGTGCCGAGCAAGGCCCTCGTGGTGACCAAGGGTAGGGGGCAGGAGGCAGGAGAGTGGGTCCCAACCTGCCTGGGAAAACAACCGGGGCCAGGAAGATGGGTACACGAGGAGCTTTTTTTTAAAAATGGGGGGAAAACTCAGGTAACAAAGGACCCATTTTAAAGTGAACGGTTCAGTGGCGTTTAGCACATTGTTGTGTAACCATTACCTCTAATTCTAAAACATTTTCATTACCCCCAAGAGAAACCCTATACCCATTAGCAGTAACCCCCCATTCCCTCTCCCCCCAGCCCCTGTCGACCACTAATCTATTTTCTACTTACAGTTGACCCTTGAACAACAATGGGTTTGAATTGAGCAGGTCCGCTTATACGCGGATGTTTTTCAATAGTAAATACTACAATACTACACAATCTGTGGTTGAATCCATGGATGGGGAACCATGGATATGGATGAACTGTGGATGTGGAGGGCAGACTATAAGTTATACACAGGTTCCCTTGACTGCGTAGAGTGTTGGTGTCCCTAACCCCTCTGGTTTTTAATGGTCAACTGAACATGGGTTTTGCCTATTCTGGACATTCTGTGTAAAGGAAAGCATGCAATATGTGACTTTTTGTGTCTGGCTTCTTTCATTTAGTGTAGTATTTTCAAGGATCATCCATGTTGTAGCATGTGTCAGTACCTCATTTCTTTCTATGGGTGAATAATATTTCATTGTATGGATTTTGTTTATCCATTAACCTGTCAATGGACATTTGGGTTGTTTCCACTTTTTAGCTACTGTTAAGTGGTGCTGCTGTGACTATGCGCGTACTTGTATTTGTTTGAGTTCCCGATCCCAATTCTTGTGGGTATGTACGTAGGAGTGGAATTGCTGGATCATATGGTAACTCTATGTTTAAGGTTTTGAGGAACCTCCAAGCTGTTTTCCACAGCAGCTGCAGCATTTTACTCTCCCACTAGCAGTGTACGAGGGTCCCTACTTCTCCACATCCTTGCCAGCATGCCCCCCTTTACTTTTGGTTCTAGCCATCCTAGTGGGTATGAAGTATCTCACTGTGGTTTTGACTTGCATGTCCCTACTGACTAATGACGTTGAGGATCTTTTTCTTTTTTTAATATTATTTATTTACTTATTTATTTTGGCCACATTGGGTCTTCATTGCTGCACGCGGGCTTTCTCTAGTTATGACAGGCAGGGACTACTCTTCGTTGCGGTGTGAGGGCTTCTCATTGCGGTGGCTTCTCTTGTTGCGAGCACAGTCTCTAGGTGCACGGGCTTCAGTAGTTGCAGCACGTGGGCTCAGTAGTTGCGGCACACGGGCTTAGTTGCTCCGCGGCATGTGGAATCTTCCCGGACCAGGACTCGAACCCGTGTCCCCTGCACTGGTAGACGGATTCCTAAACACTGCGCCACCAGGGAAGTCCGAGGATCTTTTCATGTGCTTGTTCCCTGAGGCGCTCTTTTTTTTGTTTTGTTTTGTTTTGTGTTGAGGTACGTGGGCCTCTCACTGTTGTAGCCTCTCCCGTTGCGGAGCACAGGCTCCAGAAGCACAGGCTCAGCAGCCATGGCTCACAGGCCCTAGCCGCTCCGTGGCAATGTGGGATCTTCCCAGACCGAAGCACGAACCCGTGTCCCCTGCATCGGCAGGCGGACTCTCAACCACTGCCCTGAGGCGCTCTTAAGGCAAGAGAGTGGAGGGAAAAAAAATGTGAACTGAGGAGGCAGCTGTATGTTGCCAGGAGGGAAAAACTTCTCAGAATGAGAGGAGGAGAGGCCCTGCGTGTTTGCCAGGGAGGAGGAGGGCGAGAGTCACATCACTCAATGCACCTGTCTGCTCTTGGCCACGAAGGAGTTGGACGTGCTGCAGCAAGTCTGGGAGATCACCCGAGACTGGGAGGAAAACTGGAACCAGTGGAAGACCGGCCGGTTCCTAACCCTGCAGACGGAGGCCATGGAGACCATGGCCCACGGGCTGTTTCGCCGCCTCACCAGACTGGCCAAAGAGTACAAGGTGCGTGGGGAGAGGGTGGGGGGCCGCAGGCAGGCCGCCTGAGGAAGGGGCCATGTGGGAAAGATGATCACGTCTTCTGACACCTCTCGCTTTTGCTCAGGACCGAAACTGGGAGATTATTGAAACCACTCGCTCAAAAATAGAGCAGTTCAAGAGGACCATGCCTCTCATCTCGGACCTGCGAAACCCCGCCCTTCGAGAGCGGTGAGGCTGCCCCTCGGCTCCTGAGGGTCACCCCCTGGCCTGGCCGTCACCTGGTTCTCCCGGTTGTCCCCTCCATGGCGTTCCTAGCTCTCTCTGCCCCTCTGTTCACCAACACACGCCTTGAAGAAGGCTTCCCAAGAGCCCACCGCCGTCCTCTGTCTGTCACGTCGTCCGGTTCTCCAGCCTTCTAGGCTCTTTCCCTTCCGTCTGCCCTCGATGTATGTCGTCTGTCAGAGCTAAGCTTTACGACTTCTGTCCTACAGACACTTGCATGTTGTAGCCCAAAGCCTAACTTTTGTCCTTTAGGAGTTTTGCTTTTGTGCCTTGTTTAAGAGGACCCCGTCTACCCCAGAGTTGTAGACACACTCTCTCCATACTTTCTTCTCATACTTTATAATTTTGCTTTTCAAGTTTACCTCTTTTAGTGCATCTGGAATTTATCACATGATAGAAGAGGGCTTTGAAACCATTGAGGCTAGAATAAACTATTTTATAAATGGTGTTTTAATAATTATCTATCTATTCATTTAGGAGTAAGTAATTTTACTTCTTTGGTATTGCCTCCAGCATAATGTTTTTGGCAATGCTTCACTAATAAGTACTATGCAGTTAAGTATCACCTAACCGCTTTTTTTGCTTAAGTTATTTACCCTCTCTAAGCCTCAGTTTCTGCATGTGTAAATGGAATAACATGTATAGAGTGGTCCTCACTTATAGAGTGGCCATGAAAATGAAATGGTTCACGTAAAGCAGCTGGCCCAGGACATCATCTATAGTGAACCTGCACCCATCCGTCCTAACTCCCTCTCCAGAGAGTCAGCACCTCAATCTCTGTATTCCCCACAGTGCCTCAGGTTGTATTTTAGAGGCTATTTAGTAAATATCTGTTGAATCGTGAATTAATAAATACACGGAATCATAATATCCCAATGGGAGAAAGCCATTGGGGAGTGATGCTGATACTTTCCAGTAGGCTCTGGTGTTCCAGCGTCCTGATCTGACCTTTTGTCCCTGGCTGCAGGCACTGGGATCAGGTCAGGGATGAGGTCCAACGGGAGTTTGATCAGGAATCTGAAAGCTTCACCTTGGAGCAGATTGTGGAGCTT
Source organism: Hyperoodon ampullatus (assembly GCF_949752795.1). Taxonomy (NCBI): domain Eukaryota; kingdom Metazoa; phylum Chordata; class Mammalia; order Artiodactyla; family Ziphiidae; genus Hyperoodon; species Hyperoodon ampullatus. Next base: position 38,877,449 of record NC_136932.1, on the reverse strand, counting down.
GGGATGGATCAGCATGTGGAGAAAATTGGGGAGATCTCTGCCTCAGCAACCAGAGCGCTGGCTCTAGAGTTGGTACGACAGAGTCCTTTCCCATGGTCCCTCATTTCCTAAGCTTCCTGAAACAAAGGCTTCCAGCTTTTCATCATCTGATGGCCTCTCCCCGTTCCTAATACCCTTGGGGACTTAATACCTGATTGATCTGTTCCCCAATTTCTTTCCGCAGGCATTACAAAACATTGCCAAGACCTGGGATGTGATTCAGCTAGACATAGTCCCCTACAAGGATAAGGGCCATCACCGACTCAGGTAGACAGGGCTGTGTGACCTGGGCTGCAGAGTGGGGACCGAGGCTTGGCAGATGGGGCTGGACTATGATTTTGATACCTTCCACCGCAGAGGTACAGAAGAAGTATTTCAGGCGCTGGAAGATAACCAAGTGGCTCTGTCTACCATGAAGGCATCTCCTTTCCTCAAGGCCTTTGAGAAGGATGTAGACCACTGGGAACGCTGCCTCTCCCTCATTTTGGAAGTTGTTGAGACGGTGCTCACAGTGCAGCGTCAGTGGATGTACCTAGAGGTCAGGATTCACTGCCTGAGCTCTCCCTACCTGCTGTTTTTTTGTTTGCTTTTTTTTCGGTACGCGGGCCTCTCACTGTTGTGGCCTCTCCCGTTGCGGAGCACAGGCTCCGGATGCGCAGGCCCAGCGGCCATGGCTCACAGGCCCAGCCGCTCCACGGCATGTGGGATCCTCCCGGACTGGGGCACAAACCCGTGTCCCCTGCATCGGCAGGCGGACTCTCAACCACCGCGCAACCAGGGAAGCCCCTACCTGCTGTTTTGACTCCGTTATTTGTATAGGACCTAGATAGTTGCCCTGTTATCGGCCCCGTTTTCCCACCTCTAAAGCCATTCTTCACCTGGGACCTAGGCATCTGACTCTTGGTTATTACCTCTCATCTTCAGCCCCCTCCTTGAAAAGCCTGTGTTCTTTTTCCATTTTTCTTCTCGGACCCACATACCTGGCCTCCCAATCCCAAGTTTCCTTCTAGAACTTGAGCATCTTGCCCTTTGGTTCTGATGCTCTTTATCTTCTCCTCAACTGTCATTCCTGGTCTGAGAGCAGGGAGCAGAGTGTGGAGAGTGTGTGAGAAACAGCCTCTCATGCCAGTTGTTTGGCCCTTCAGAATATCTTCCTAGGAGAGGACATCCGCAAGCAGCTGCCCAACGAATCAGGCTTATTTGACCAAGTCAACGGCAACTGGAAAGACATCATGGACCGGATGAACAAGGACCCCAGTGCTCTCCGGAGCACCCATTATCCAGGTCTGAGCCCTGACGTAACCTCAGCTGGTGCTATATGTATGTGAAGTCATGGCCACATTCTTCATTTACTGAAAGATTGACCATTGCACCTGGCTGTGCTACCATCACCACCACCTCTTCTAAGTATTAAATAGTAGTTCCGTAAATTAAACTCAACACATATTTGAGCAGAGTACAATATAGTGGTTAAGAGGATGGGATATGGAATCAGACAGACCTGAGTTCAAAATCTGACTCATGCCTTACCGATTGTGTGCTCTCAGGCAGCTTGCTTCCTCTGTACTGCAGTTTCCTCACCTGTAGTGTGTGTGGGGTTAATGATAGCTATTTCTCAGGGTCTTTGTAAGGATAATAGAGGAGTATGTAGCACTCAGTACAGTGTCTGGCATAAAGTTAGTGCTCAATTATTAGTACTGTGCCTCAAGAAACACTGATCGAGGAATCACTCTTCTTCTCTAGCTGGTTCATTCGATGAGATGATGCAGGTAAATGAGATAATGCAAATAAAGCACTTGTCACATTAAATGGCACAGAGAAAACCTTTGGTTACTATGAGCTATTGTTATTACCTTGACTTTAATTGGTTTATCAGATTAGCTAGTCTTTAATGTAGACATTTTGGTAGGCATGGGGATTGGGTAAGGGGATGGGGAAGAGATGTACACATAGTGACGTCTGGTTGATTGTGCTCGATTGGGGTAAAGAATGAGGAAGTCATGTTTGGCGATGGGTACCTACAGTGCATGTCCTGAGAAGAGTTTTGGCATGGGGTACGGAAGACCTCTTTGTTTTGCCAAGGGCCAATCTAACAATTCTTCATTTTCCCAAGAACCTTAAGTATACACATCAAAAAAATTATTATTCAATTACTCTGGTAAAATATAAGTATTAGGATGTGCAAAATTGAATGACAACATGAATTTTTTAGAAATAATATTTGAGATAATTGACATAATTACATTTTAGAACAATTTATAAGCAGAGCCATCTCTTCGCTGAACACACAGAACAAAGCTGTGTTGTCCACTGCTACTGGGTCTCCCTGTGGTCTCCAGGGGCTACTCAGGTGGTCGCTCAAAGGTTCTAACAGCCTGTAGGCTTTGTACTTGAAGGCCTGAGGGTCACCTCAGAGTTCAGACTCTGTGACATCCATGCTTTCTTCAGAAAGCTAGAAACTTGGAAGACCAGGAGATAAGCTAATCAAAATCTAATGCTGGGAGAAAACTAACATTATCAAGAACCTACAAATGTGAACACATTTTATTTTATATCTCGAATTCTTCTTTGAGGTGGATCTTATTACCATTTTACAAAGAGGTAAAAGATCCCTGAGGTTAATTGACATGCTAATTAAGTGAAAGAGCCGCAGTTTGGATGGCCATCGTCTGCCTCCCAATCTAGTGCTCTTTTTTTTGAATTTTTTAAATTTTTTTATTAGTTTCTGCTTTATAACAAAGTGAATCAGTCATACATATACATCTGTTCCCACATCCCTTCCCTCATGCATCTCCCTCCCTCCCACCCTCCCCATCCCACCCCTCCAGGCGGTCACAAAGCACCGAGCTGATCTCCCTGTGCTCTGCGGCTGCTTCCCACTATCTATCTACCTTACGTTTGGTAGTGTATATATGTCCATGCCTCTCTTTCGTTTTGTCACAGCTTACCCTTCCCCCTCCCCATATCCTCAAGTCCATTCTCAAGTAGGTAGTGCTCTTTTTGTTTGTTTGTTTGTTTGGCCACGCTGCACAGCTTGTGGGATCTTAGTTCCCCAACCAGGGATCGGAACCGCGCCCCCTGCAGTGGAAGCTCGTAGTCCCAACCGCTGGACCGCCAGGGAATTCTCTCTAGTGCTCTTTTTGCTCTGTCATGAGGGACACTGGCAACCCCAGTGACTGCAAACCCCTTTCATTGTGTGCGTGTGATATGTATTTAAATCTAATGTTTTTTTTTTCAATTTATTTATTTTTGGCTGCATTGGGTCTTCATTGCTGCACACGAGCTTTCTCTAGTTGTGGTGAACAGGGGCTACTCTTTGTTGCAGTATGTGGGCTTCTCATTGCGGTGGCTTCTCTTTCTGTGGAGCACCGGCTCTAGGGGGCGCAGGCTTCAGTAGCTGTGGCACATGGGCTCAGTAGTTGTGGCTCACGGGCTCTAGAGTGCAGGCTCAGCAGTTGTGGCGCACGGGCTTAGCTGCTCCACGGCATGTGGGGTCTTCCTGGACCAGGGCTCAAACCCTTGTGCCCTGCATTGGCAGGCGGATTCCTAACCGCTGCACCAGCAGGGAAGTCCCAAATCTAATGTTTTAACTTGTTGAATTGTTTATGTGCAGAACAAGCTCTAATTTTCAGAAGCTCTTGGGATGATCGGCAGAGCCCCACTTCTTTGGTGGGAAAGGACTGATGGGAGATGTAGTTATATTAATGGAATTGTATAATTAATACGTAATGTATAATGCGTACAATAGTGTATAATGAATACTTAATAATGAATTAATGAAGAGGATGGGAAAAGAGTGACTGGGGACACTGCATCTGCTTCCAAAAACCATATGGCAGTCTTTGCCCCAACACTCAAGAGCTGGCAAAGTGGTGGGCTTCCCTGGTGGCACAGTGGTTGAGAGTCCGCCTGCTGATGCAGGGGACATGGGTTCGTGCCCCGGTCTGGGAGGGTCCCACATGCCGCAGAGCGGCTGGACCCTTGAGCCATGGCTGCTGGGCCTGCACGTCCAGAGCCTGTGCTCCGCAGTGGGAGAGGCCACAACAGTGAGAGGCCCGCGTACCGCAAAAAAAATAATAAATAAATAAGAGCTGGCAAAGTGGATATAGTTGGAGGCTCCAGATCTACTCAGGGCAATGGTAAAAGGGCCACCAAATATCATTCACTGTTCTCTTCTCCAGGCCTCCTGGACACATTGATAGAAATGAACACAATCCTGGAAGACATCCAGAAGTCTCTGGATATATATTTAGAGACCAAGCGCCATATTTTCCCCCGCTTCTACTTCTTGTCCAATGATGACCTCCTGGAGATTCTGGGCCAGTCCCGCAACCCAGAGGCTGTGCAGCCACACCTCAAAAAATGCTTTGACAACATCAAATTGCTGAGAATGCAGAAGGTCAGTAGAGGTGGCCATGATGCGAAGGAGGACAGGGGAGGGATGGTGACGTCAAGGTGTTCAAGGCCTCGGAGGGGACCGTGCCCTCCCAGCAGGAGGGGGATATAATGATTCTGGGTATCTGGGACAGAACTTTCTAGAATTGGTAATATAGAGGGGAGGGGGGAGGAGCAGACATTACCCTCCAAGGGCTCAAGAGCTTCCTGTTTCTGCAGGTCGGGGGACCCAGCAGCAAATGGGAAGCGGTGGGAATGTTCTCGGGCGACGGCGAGTATGTCGACTTCCTCCACTCGGTACTTCTGGAAGGGCCTGTGGAGGTGAGCTGCAACGAGGGCCTAAGAAGCAAGCTGACTCTTCTAAGTTTGCTTGGCTCTGTGAGGAGAGGGCATCTCTGTGAGGGGATATTTGTCACTTTTTGCCCTCCCACCTGGCATTCCTAAAACTCTTAACCTCTACCCTGCACCTGAAAGTCGCACAGTCTGTCCCCTAGCCTCCATTTCCCTCAGGGACGCAGGCCGGCCGCTTCCCAGCTCCTGCTCTTCTCTTGGGCCCCAAAGCCCCAGAGTCCTGTTTCCAAAGCACCTTCACTCTGGGGACTCCTGATTCTGGCCCTGAGGGTGAGCCACCCTGTTCTCACCTCCCCCCAGTCCTGGCTTGGCGATGTGGAGCGGACCATGAGGGTGACCCTCCGGGACCTTCTCCGGAACTGCCGCCTGGCCCTCAAGAAGTTTCTTAACAAGAGGGACAAGTGGGTGAAGGAGTGGGCTGGCCAGGTGAGCTGGGGTCAATGGAAATGAGGGAACAAGGAGGACTGAGCCGAAAGGAAGCAGCCAATGTAAAGACAGGATCTTCTTCTTTTTTTCTTTTAAATATTTATTTATTTATTTGTTTGGCTGCATTGGGTCTTAGTTGCTGCATGTGGGATCTAGTTTCCTGACCAGGGACCGAACCCAGGCCCCCTGCATTGGGAGCGCAGAGCCTTAGCCACTGGACCACCAGGGAAGTCCCTAAGGACAGAATCTTGAGTCGCACAAAAGGCAGGTTTCCTGCTCCCTGTTCTGGGCTGTGGCCCCGGAAGCCTGCACCGCGGACCCTTAGCTCCTGACTTGGGCACGTGCCCATCCTTCAGAGCAGTTTAGGCGTAGTGAGAGGAGTAGCAGCTGGTCCCAGAAGAAGCTGGGTTTTGGGAGCCGGGCTGTGTGTGTGGCCAGGGACAGGGTTTTGGAATAGAGCCTCTACATGTGCCCCAGGTGGTGATCACTGCCAGTCAGATCCAGTGGACGGCTGATGTCACCAAGTGCCTGCTGACAGCTAAGGAGCGGGGAGACAAGAAAATCCTCAAGGTCATGAAGAAGAAGCAGGTGGGGAGCCCTGCCAGGACGGGAGAGGCCTGGAGTTAGAGCTGGAGGAAGGGGGCAATACATTGGGTCAGAATTAGCGATGAGCTGGCGGGAAAGGGTCCGAACGAGGGTGCGTTATGGGAGGCGTCCAGCAAGAAGAGGTTGGGTGGGTCAGAAGTACGTCTCCCTGTGCTGATGTTGGGGGCCAGGAGCTGCAGTGGGGGTGGGGTCAGCATTGCAGATGGATGCGGAATGATGCTGGGACGAGGCGTGATTAGGGTTTGGTGGCATTGCTCGGGCCACCTTCTTCTCTGGCACCTCGTTCCGCAGGTGTCAATACTGAATAAGTACTCGGAAGCCATCAGGGGGAACCTGACCAAGATCATGCGCCTTAAAATTGTGGCTCTGGTGACGATAGAAGTCCACAGCCGGGACGTGTTGGAGAAGCTTTATAAGAGTGGCCTCATGGATGTCAGCTCCTTCGACTGGCTCAGCCAACTGCGCTTCTACTGGGAGAAGGTGCCGAAGGGCCAGCTTCCCACTCCCGTACCCTAAACCCGATCCTAATGCTTTAACTAAATTCATGTTCTCTAAATACAGTAGTATCCCAACCCAACCCTTAGTCTATCACAGCACCCTAATCCAGCTCGTAACTCTCTCTCGAATCTGCTAAGTAAGGAGTGGCAAGTGGCACTTTTCCAGGGAGTGCCCACTCTGGGTGTCACTTGATCAGGACTCAGAAAGACTCCAAGCAGCTGCTGCAATAGTTTGGGCTGGACACGTGCAGCGTGACCCCCAGTTTCCATCTTGGCCGTAAGCCCATCCCTCCTTCTAACTCTAAACGGAGCCCCCAGTCTTCTCCCTGCAACCCCCCTGCCGCTTCCAGTCCTCCTGTCAGCCATCGCTGCAACTCTCTGTCTTCCTCCAAGCCCGCCCCTCTCTTACTCTGCCCTGTTTCCCTAGGATCTCAACGACTGTGTGATCCGCCAGACCAACACACAGTTCCAGTATGGTTATGAGTACTTGGGTAACTCTGGCCGGCTTGTCATCACCCCGCTGACAGACAGGTCTGCCGTGGGGAGGCAAACAAGGGGCTTGGGGTAGGGGCAGCAAATGCCGAGCTAAGGCTTCCAGGAGTCCGGCTTGAGTCCTGTCCTCCATCCCCAGGTGTTACATGACACTGACCACGGCCCTGCACCTGCATCGAGGTGGATCCCCCAAAGGTCCCACAGGCACAGGGAAGACCGAGACCGTCAAGGACCTGGGCAAGGCTCTCGGCATATATGTCATCGTGGTCAACTGCTCTGAGGGCCTGGACTATAAGTCCATGGGCCGGATGTACTCAGGCCTGGCCCAGGTTAGCATCCTGCCAGCCTGGCCAGGAGGCCCCTTCAATATCTTTTAGTTCCAGAAAATCAGCTGAAACCCAGATCTGTTTCAGTGATTTGTAGCTGACGACACTGCATTGCCTCAGTTAGGTCTTACAACTGGGGAAGTCCCTGCGCCTCCCTGAGCTTCACTTTGCTTATTTGAAAAATCACAAGATTATGTAAGGATTCAATAACTCATGCACACTGGAGTCGCTCAACACCCACAAGTTCCCTACCCTGGTCACTTTCCCACCCACACCTCTCAGGCATTCCCCTAGATCCTTCCTGTCTGATGGAAAGTTCTGGCCAGAAACCACAACAGTGCTACGGGGCCCGCTCCACCACACACACACACACACACACACACACACACACACACACACACACACACACACACTCATTTTAGAGGCTGCTGCTCCTATCCAAACATTTCAGGAAGAATATGTTAGTCACAATTTTTAGTTTCTCCCAGTCTGGGGGTACCCTTCTTGCTCCCAGCGACTCCCCCCCACCCACAGATGGGCGCCTGGGGCTGCTTTGATGAGTTTAACCGCATCAACGTGGAAGTGCTATCCGTGGTGGCCCAGCAGATCCTGTCCATCCTCTCAGCCCTGGCTGCCGGCCTCACCCGCTTCTATTTTGAAGGCTTTGAAATAAATCTGGTGTGGTCCTGTGGGATCTTCATCACCATGAACCCTGGTAAGGACCTGGGAGTGGATGGGGCTCCTGGGGGGAGAACTGAGGGTTCAGGGCAAATAACTGTGCATCCCCCCACCCCCTGCCAGTGTTTTTAGCCAAGTGAAATGTGGCTAAAGACCATAAAGTGTGAGAAAAGGATAAACGTACACATTTCTGGGAGAAGGGGTGGCAATCTTACTGTTCTCCCTAAAGGGATTAATAACAGCTTGCGGGCATATATGTAGCCCTAGTCTTTTAAAGTGCTTAGCCATCTTCTTTTGTTGGACTAGCTCCCAGAGTTCTGGTCTGTCTGCCATCCCTTTCGCCGAATGGGAGAATCTCCCCCAAAGTGCAGGGCCTAGGGTCTCTCATTACTGTTGCCTGGGAACAGCTCTGGGGGAAGGAACTAGGAGAAAACAGGAAAGGGTTTCGGTACTGAAAGAATCAGATAAACAGGTGCGATTTCTATTAGCACTAACATGAGTTAATACATGGAACTTGGAGAGATGGGAACTTGACAGCTCTGTGATTTGAGTTTGAATCAGGGCCATGCAGAAGGTTAAGGAAAGGACCAGGGTAGGAAAGAAGAGCAAAGTGGTGTGGGAAGAGCCAGGGCTGAGATGAGAAAGGAAGAGGTCTCAGAGTTGGAGCTGGGGAGAGAGTTAGGGATGGAGCTGGGGATGGGGAAAATGGGACTGATTGGGAAGTAGGTCTTTGGGAAGCAGTATGGATTCTGAATAAATGGCACTGTTTTCCAGGCTATGCTGGTCGCACAGAGCTTCCTGATAATCTTAAATCCATGTTCCGTCCAGTTGCCATGGTGGTGCCCGATTCTACCCTCATTGCAGAAATCATTCTCTTTGGGGAAGGATTTGGCAACTGCAAGGTATTCTGATAATCTCGTCTCCAATACTTTATTTCCCTTCCGTGATTATTCTCTGGACCGAAGAACCCCCTGGAGGCCTCCTAATCAGTTTATCCTACAAGGAACTTACATGGCTGTCAGTAGGATATGGAGGGAGGTCTCCCCTCTAAGGCGTCACTAGTCCTTGATGGCACGATTCACAGGATCTTCTCATTAGGATGGTCCATAGAGCACTTCCCAGCTGCTCCAAGTCCCGGGACCTAGCTTCTTGGATCTGTAACTGTCCCTAGATGAAGCAGAGGGATTGGTGGGGAGATGGATTGTTTCCTCCTCTATTTTGTTCTCCAGATTCTGGCCAAGAAGGTGTACACACTTTACTCGCTGGCCGTGCAGCAGCTCTCCAGACAGGACCATTATGACTTTGGCCTACGTGCCCTCACCTCCCTCCTGCACTGTGCTGGCAAGAAGCGCCGCCTGCAGCCGGATCTGTCTGATGAAGAGGTAGATTGAGGACACGACCGTTGGACCTTAACGTCCATTGTCACTGGTCCTATGCGCCTTCACCGAAGTTTTTGAGATCCTTACTTTCTCTAGCTTAGGTTTCCCACCCTCCTGCCCCTCCCCTCAGGTGTTGCCTGCGTTCCACCTGTCCTATCGCTAAAGACTAGCTCGGATGTATCCACTGCTCTTAGCTCCTGCCTCTCAGCCAGTTGGAGAGGAAGGGCCTAATGAGTACCTCGGCCCTGGCTCCGCGAGCCTGAGTCTGTCTTTTCCCATTCAGGTTCTGCTGCTTTCGATGAGAGACATGAACATCTCCAAGCTAACTTCAGTGGACGTGCCACTCTTCAATGCCATCGTGCAAGATCTATTCCCCAGCATCGAGCTGCCGGTCATTGACTACGGCCAGGTATTTGTTCCTCAAGACTCTCCCTGACCTCATGTGTGAATGTGGGTCTGGAAACAGGACACCTGGCCTCCAGGCCTTGTTCTGCCCTTCATTAGCTGTCCATTCACTGGCTGTGACTTTGAGCAACACAGTTGGCCTCTCTTTGGGCTTCCTTATCTATAAAACCATACAGGCCTATTCAAACATTCTACTTTCTCACCTCAACTCCCTACTCCCTGACTCACCAGCTCAAGTACTTCTACTCATCAGTTCCTTGACTTCACTGAGACTGCTGATCCCCTGGCCTTTCTACTTTCTACCTGTCTCTACCTCTCTTCTCATTCAGGGAGTTTTGAGGAGGGACTGCTAGGAGCTCTTTGATATATGAGAGGAGTGGGATGGAAGAGGCCAGGGAGGAAGAGGCCAGGGAAGGAGCATTTTAGAAAGTGTAGGAATTTTCTTCTCTGGCAGTATGGTAGTTTAGAGACCCTGAATGATTCTTTCAGTTGAAACCACTAAAATGCTGGATAAAAATATAAAAATACATCTTTTAAAATGTATTGCTAAACTGGCAAGAAAGAAAGAAAGAATCCTGGGATGGGGAGGGGGAGTAAAAGCAGGGAGGCAAGTGAATGAGAAAGCTGGGTTTCTCTCAACTGAGAGAGAAGAGAGCCTGAGAACGCAGTCTCTCGAGTTGAGGCACGCGAGCTCAGTAGTTCTGGCATGTGGGCTTAGTTGCCCCATGGCATGTGGGATTTTAGTTCCCTGACCAGGGATCGAACCCACGTCCCCTGCATTGTAAGGTGGACTCTGCACCACTGGACCACCAGGGAAGTCCCCAGACTTATTTAAGAAGAGGAAATCGATACCTGATGAGAATAAAAGTTTTGAGAGATTTAGTCAACTGGCAGAGTTTGGAGTTGAGTTAAAGGTCAGTATATTAAAAACTAAGCAAACAAAAAACCAGAGCAACTATTAGCCCCTAGGGAAAACCAAAAAGTTGTGCAGGAAAGGAAAAATAATCATGTATTGAATAGTATACATTGTTATACTAATATTTAATACTGTTTACAAGAGACACATGTAAAACGTAAAGACAAAGGGTGGAGAGTCAAAGACTAGAAAAATACATCAGGTAGACACTAATCAAAAGGAAGCTGGGGTAGCAATATCAGACAACATACATCTTAAGGCAAAATGAATTACCAGAAATAGAGTCGCTTCATAATAATAAAAAGTTCAATTCACCAGGAAGATACAACAATTCTAAATTTGCATGCATCTAATAATATGGCCTCAAAATAAATAGAACAAAATTTTTCAGAATTTCAAAGAGAAATAGACAAATCTACAATCGTAGTGGCACTCTTCACATCTCTCAGTAACTGATAGGCCAAGCAGACTAAAAATCAGTTTTGTTAAAGAAGATTTGAACAACACAATCAATCTTGAGTTAATCAAGACATTGACAGCAATTGCATTCAATAACTGAAGAATAACCATTTTTTTCAAGCATACATAGAATATTTAGGTTACTTGACCATGTAAAGGTCATAAATCTGCCTCAAAAATTTCAAAGGAATTTATTCAGAACACATTTTCTGATCACAATGTTAACTCTACTGATATCAGACAAAGTAGACTTTATGGCAAGAAGAATATTAAAGATAAAGGGGCACATTTCATAATGATAAAAGGGCCAATGCTCAGAAAGATATGGCATTCTAAATTTGTATGCACTTAATAATAGAGCTAGAAAATGCATAAAACAAAATCGACAGAACTAAAAGTAGAAACAGATAAATCCACAACCCTAGTGGGAAATCTTGACATGCTTCTCTCAGAAATTGATAAAATAAGCGGATAAAAAAATCCATAAAGGGAGTTCCCTGGCAGTCCAGTGGTTAGGACTCAGTGCTTTCACTGCCGTGGCCCGGGTTCAATCCTGGTTCAGAAACTAAGATCCTACAAGTTGTGTGGTGTGGCCAAAAAAAAGAAAAAATATCCATAAAGATACGGATTTGAGGGACTTCCCTGGTGGTCCAGTGGTTAAGAATCTGCCTTCCAATGCAGGGGACATGGGTTTGATCCCTGGTCAGGGAACTAAGATCCCACATGCCACTAAGCCCGCGAGCCACGACTACTGAGCCCACGTGCCACAACTAGAGAGAAGCCCGAGCACTGCAACAAAGAGCCTGTGCCCCACAGGGAAAGTTCCCGCATGCCACAACTAAGACCCGACATGGCCAAAAATAAAATGAATAAGTAAATAAATATTTTTTAAAAGATACGGATTTGAATGCTTTTAACAGATTTGACCTGACACATGTAGAACATTATATGCATATAATTGCAGACACATATTCTTCTCAAGTACGCATGGAGCGTTTACCAAAATTGACTGTGCACTGGATTATTAAGTAGTGGTCTCATAAACTTCAAATGATTGAAAATTATACAGAGGATGATCTCTGACCACAATAGAATTAAACTAGAAATTGGTAACAAAATATAATTATCCCAAATGTATGGAAATTAGGCAATACAATTCTAAATAACTCATGGGTCAAAGAAGAAATTACAGGATTTTTTTTCTTTTTTTTTTGCGGTACGCGGGCCTCTCACTGTTGTGGCCTCTCCCGTTGCGGAGCACAGGCTCCGGACGCGCAGGCTCAGCGGCCATGGCTCATGGGCCCAGCCACTCCGCGGCATGTGGGATCCTCCTGGACCAGGGCACAAACCCGTGTCCCCTGCATCGGCAGGCGGACTCTCAACCACTGCGTCACCAGGGAAGCCCCTACAGGATATTTTAAACTGAGTAAATAGAAAATGTAACATTTTAAACTTTTGGCATGATGCTAAACACGCACACACACACAAATACACCCAAACATGCTAATACAACTAATTCTCAGACAGTGGAGGGAAGTAGTAGGGGTGAGGCCTCTTAGTGGTGTTTGAGAGATACAAGTAAAATCTTGCATTTGTTTGAACTTTCTTGGTTGCATTGGCTGTGTATTTAAAAATGTCACACTCTTCTGGGACCCACATGGGTCATGGTTCTATAAGCATTTCTTTATTTTTCATTTTTGTTTTGAAAATTTTTAATGGAGTATAGTTGATTTACAATGTTGTGTTAGTTTCAGGTGTACAGCAAAGTGACTTAGTTTTTCTTTTCTTTTTTTTTTTTTTTTTGGTTCGCGGGCCTCTCACTGTTGTGGCCTCTCCAGTTGCGGAGCACAGGCTCCAGACGCGCAGGCTCAGCGGCCGTGGCTCACAGGCCTAGCCACTCCGCGGCATGCGGGATCTTCCCAGACCAGGGCATGAACCCATGTCCCCTGCATTGGCAAGCGGACTCTCAACCACTGTGCCACAAGGGAAGCCCTAAAGTGACTTAGTTTTATATATATATATATTTTTCACATTCTTTTCTATTATAGGTTATTATAAGATATTATATATAGTTCCCTGTGCTATATAGTAGGCCCTTGTTTATTTTATATATAATAATTTGTATCTGTTAATCTCAAACTCCTAATTTATCCACGCCTTTCCCCCTTTGGTAACCATGAGTTTGTTTTCAATGTCTATGAGTCTATTTCTGTTTTGTAAATTAGTTCATTTGCATCATTTTTTTAGATTCCACATGTAAGTAATACCATGTGATATTTGTCTTTGTCTGACTTACTTAAGATGATAATCTCTAGATTCATCCATGTTGCTGCAAATGGTATTATTTCATTCTTTTTTATGGCTGAGTAATATTTCATTGTATAAATATACCACATCTTCTTTATCCATTCATCTGTTGACGAGCATTTAGGTTGCTTCCATGTCTTGGCTATTGTAAATAGTGCTGCTATGAACATTGGGGTGCATGTATCTTTTTGAATTTGAGTTTTCGTCTTTTTAACTTAGGTGATGATTTGTTTAATGTCCGGCTCCCCCACCAGACTGTGGGCTCTGCGATATGATGAACACTAATTTGTTCTCAGCACCCAGCACACTGCTTGGCACATACTTTAGAGGCTTAATAAATATTTGTTGAATGATATTAGAAAAGATGTGTAGAGCTGCGTGTCAGACATTGTGTTTTACATTGACTATCTTATCTAATACAACAGCCCTACGTGGGAAGTACCATCATTACTCCCATTTAACAGAGTAGGAAACTGAGGCTCAAAGAAGTTAACTTGCTCAGGTTCACATAGCTGAAAGCTGGGGACCCAGGCTGACTGACTCCAGAGCCCAATCTCTTAACTCTGCAATTGGCCAGCCTCCCAAGGAACAAACAACTGCCAGGGTGCAAAGGGCCCTGGTGCAATTTTTAATGGTTTGCACATTATCCTTCTGGGTATCCATGAGCTTTTGAAAGTCCTTTACAAGCTGCACCCTTTTTCTTCTGCTTCCTGTATTTTCCCTTCTCTCAGCTGCGGGAGACCATTGAGCAGGAGATTCGGGATAGGGGCCTGCAGACCATCCCATTCACGCTCACCAAGGTTATCCAGCTGTATGAAACCAAGCACTCCCGCCACTCCACCATGATCGTGGGCTGCACAGGCAGCGGCAAGACTGCCTTGTGGAGAATTCTTCAGTCCTCCTTGTCCTCCCTGTGCCGCGCCGGAGAGCCCAACTTCAACATTGTCAGAGTACGGACCTGGGACAGTGGGGCCACTGGAGGAGACTTGAGTAGCAGGAAGACAGTGGGGCTGGGGGCAGGGGTGCGTAGGTGTCTGGGAGGGGGTGGTGCAGACCAGGAGGGCGGTCTGGGAGGGATGAGAGAGACAGGGGCCAAATACAAATACCTGGAAATAAAGGGACATCTTGGGATTTGTGTCAGCCGGCAGTTTAAAACCCCTTTCCTGTGTCATTTTTAGGAGTTCCCTTTGAACCCTAAGGCACTGTCCCTAGGAGAGCTGTATGGGGAATATGACCTCAACACTAATGAATGGACAGATGGCGTCCTGTCCAGTGTCATGCGGACGGCTTGTGCAGGTACCCAAAGGATCTTGGGGCAGGGAGAGCAGATGCCTAAATCTCCTGCGGGGGTGGGCAGTCTGGGGATAGAAAGCTCATTTGGGGGGAAAAAATGCTTGGGGAATGTGGAGATCACCAGGAAGCAACAGCTTGAGTCTCCAGGGAGATGAGTGTGGAGGGAGGGCTGGGTAACAAAGCTCTGGTTTCCTTATCATCTACCTCCGACCAAGACGAGAAGCCGGATGAGAAGTGGATCCTTTTCGATGGCCCTGTGGACACACTGTGGATTGAGAGCATGAACTCTGTCATGGACGATAACAAAGTGCTGACCCTTATCAACGGAGAGCGCATCGCGATGCCTGAGCAGGTTCGGGAGTGGAAACTGGAGGGCCTGGGGCAGGGCTAAGGGGAAGAGCAGGGGCATCCAACAAGAAGGGGACGTTCTATAGGGACGCCCAGGAGGAGGATGCCTGGATTCAGGGCAACCTGTGACTAAAGAAGAAATGCCTGTCTTACCACAGACGCTGAGGACAACTGCATAGAAAAAACGGTGTACTAGGACGCACTGTGTGGACTGAGGCAGCCTCATTGCCACTGACATATGAGGGATGACCTTCCGTTGTGCGCCCAGAGTTACAATTCGTGGGCTTTTGTAAAGCCCACCCTTTCCCACCCGCTCAAACAATGTGAGCGAGAGAGTGATTTTTCATAAGGATGACCTTGAATAAACCCTGATTTCTTTTAACGAACAAATCATTTGTAAAGCTTAGGTCTTTATTCATCCCGCCACACGTGGTACTCAGTAGAGACACCTTGGGGCATCAGATTTCTGGGTGTTTTTATTACTGAGGGAAAAGCAAGGTTCTGACCAAGTATATCCATAGGTGTCTCTCCTGTTCGAAGTGGAAAACTTGACAATGGCCTCCCCCGCCACCGTGTCTCGCTGCGGGATGGTGTACACTGACTACGCTGACCTGGGCTGGAAGCCCTATGTTCAGTCATGGCTGGAGAAGAGGCCAAAGGTATGAAGGGAATGGAGGAGAGGAAAGGAACCAGTGGGGCCTGGTGGGGGACACAAGAATAATTCAGAGCCCCTGCTTATTCAACTCCAGGTAGAGGCAGAGCCTCTTCAGCGCATGTTCGAAAAGTTCATCAACAAGATGCTGACCTTTAAGAAGAACAACTGCCACGAGCTGGTGCCCCTCCCGGAATACAGCAGCATCATCTCCCTCTGCAAGCTGTACTCAGCCCTGGCCACACCGGAGAACGGGGTGAGGGGGGACCAGGGCAGGAAGGGCTCTCGACCTCCCGGGACAACTTCAGGGAAACGGTGTGTCTGAGACACAATTGGAACATGAGGCTTGAGTGGAGCAGAGACTCCAAGGGGAGGCCTCACCAACCGTGGAGGCAGTGAGCAGTGTGTGTGTGTGTGTGTGCATGCGTGTGTGCGTTTGCATGCGCGTGTGTGTGCTCACGCGCTCGCATGTGCATGCACACTGGGAGGCCAAACTAAGGACTCTAAATCAGATATAGTACACAAGGGGTCTCACTGTAATTTCCTGCCCATATTTGGGAGCTGAGGATAGTTCATTTGGTTCCTCATTTCTCCATCCTTTCAAAAATTAAATATTAAGTCTTGGAATCTGTGAGGCCTTGGGATACTGTTTCTTTTTTGTTTGTTTTTTAAGGTTTTTTTTTTTTTGGGATATGAACCATTTTTAAAGTCTTTACTGAATTTGTTACAATATTGCTTCTGTTTTATGTTTTGTTTTTTTGGCTGCAAGGCATGTGGGATCTTAGCTCCCCAACCAGGGATTGAACCCACACCCCCTGCATTGGAAGGTGAAGTCTTAACCACTGGACCGCCAGGGAAGACCCTGGGATACTGTTTCTGCTGGGAGGAGCTCCCCACCTAATCTGATGAGGGGTTTTAGAAATTTTCAGATGAACTGATATTTAAGAAAATTTTTGTTTGGTGTAGAATTATGGAGTAAGGACCAAAATTGAGTATTTTTCTGTTGAGATTAAATCACTGCCTAGAAATGGTTCATATTGTTTTTAAGGACATTGCCAGGTCACTCAACTATTAATATAAAGTTCTATAACAATTAAGATCTATAACAATATGTGTCATTCCTGGTACGGTTAATATAAATTAAAACTATGTAGGTGAAGTTGCAAAATGACATGGGGGAAAGGACAGTAATATAGTGTCAATGGCACCCAGCTGCTGAGGAGGACTGGGTAGGGGGAAGAACGCTGATGAACAAAACAAAGAGAGGAGGGCAGTCTAGCTAGGTAAAGGGAATGGCTTTTGCAAAAACACAGAGACACAAGAGTCAGTCCCCGCTGGGCAGGGTGGGTGATGGGTGGATGGTGTTGGCAGTGTTACAACCCCTCTTCACTGCAGCAGAGACCCTGAGAAGAGGATGGTGAGATGTGTGTTGAGCTGGAAGGACAGACTAAAGATTGTGGATTCAATATGGTAGACAATGGAGTCTCAACACAGTTTCCCGCTGTGTCGCTGTAACTTAGTAGGTTTATTTAAATGTTTTGATTTAGGTTTATCTACAGCCATATGGTTTTCCGAACAGAACCAGGAAGGGAGGGAAACTCTAAGCCTTTGTGATGAGCTGCCAAAATTAGACGCCTCCACCTCTTATAGATTTACGGTATTTCCGTTTCTCCTTTTCCACCCAGGTGAACCCAGCTGATGGTGAGAACTTTGTCTCCATGGTAGAGCTGACATTTATGTTCAGCATGATCTGGTCTGTGTGTGCCTCCGTGGATGAGGAGGGCCGCAAGAAGATCGACAGTTACCTCCGAGAGATTGAGGGCACTTTCCCCAACAAGGTCAGGGCCCTCAAACCCAGCTGCCCTATTTTTCTGCATCCCTGATCCTTAGGCTCTTCTTGAGCCTCAGCCTGCCACCCAGCTCTCTTTCTTCTGCCGAGTGGTCTGTGAGCGCTTTTTCTGGGCAGGGAAAAGCTAAAGGAAGGCTCCCTGCACACGTTCCCTCCTCAGGACACAGTGTACGAGTATTTTGTGGACCCCAAGATGCGGAGTTGGACATCATTTGAGGAGAAGCTCCCTAAGAGTTGGCGCTACCCTCCAAAGTGAGAGCCGGGCCTGGGGGGTGGGTCAGGCTTGGGGCTGCGGTGGGGGGAGATGTGGTGAGAGAGCAGAAGAGGGGTGCAAAAGTGAGCTGTAGGAAGAGAGGGTGGATCCCAAGGTAGAGATGACTTTCCAGTGCAGGAAGCGGGATCTAGAGGAAATGGGACAGGGTCCTTCAGGAGAATGCCTGATCCTCAGACCCCGCAGGAGGCAGGCTTGGTGATTAGAGAGTGGTGATGCCGGAGGAAGATAAACACTGGCGGGCAGAAGGAAGCGGGAGTTAGAAAGGAGCGGGCCACGATCTTGAGACACAGTCCCTTTCCCCACCAGCTTCCCCTTCTACAAGATCATGGTGCCCACCGTTGACACTGTCCGCTACAACTACCTGGTGAGCACCTTGGTGGCCAACCATAACCCTGTCCTGCTGGTGGGTCCCGTGGGGACTGGAAAGACGTCCATCGCTCAGAGTGTCCTGCAGTCCTTGCCCTCCAGCCAGTGGTCAGTGCTCACTGTCAACATGTCTGCGCAGGTGTGTGCAGGACCCAGGGCCAGGCCGCCAGCTCCCTGCTCTTTCCCTGCCTCTGCTCCCCCTTGGGATCCAAGTGCCTGGTCGACACTCCTCTCTAACCCCGTATTTCTCCTGGGGGACCCAAGCATTCATTCTGTGCCTTTTTCACCAGACCACATCCAATAATGTGCAGAGCATCATTGAGAGCAGGGTGGAGAAGCGAACCAAGGGTGTCTATGTGCCATTTGGAGGCAAAAGCATGATCACCTTCATGGATGACCTAAATATGCCAGCTAAGGACACGTTTGGGTCCCAGCCCCCCCTGGAGCTGATTCGCCTCTGGATTGACTATGGCTTCTGGTATGATCGAACGAAGCAGACCATCAAGTACATTCGAGTAAGCATCCCGAGAATTGGTTCTTCAGGCCTCCGTTCCCGCCCATGATGGGTTCAGTCCCCGCTCCTCTGGGACCCCAGGATAGAATCCTGTAAGCCTCTGTTCCTCCCCACACAGGAGTGTCCTGCCTTTCTCAGGACCCAGACATCTGGCTCCTAGGTTATCAATTCCTGTTAGTAACCCTCCTCACTGACTGTCCTGTGCTTCGTGACCAAGGGAGCCTGTCCTCCAACTTCCACTCCTTTCCCAGGCCTCTTATACCTCTCTCCCATGGCAACGCTGATGCCAACCAGAGCTGCCCATAACCCCATCTCCAGGCCTCTCCACCTCCCACTGTTTCAGTAACCACCTCCACTCCCCACCCAGAATCCAGGCGTCTCCCTTCAGTCCTGGCTTTTCTCCCATGGGATTCTGAAAGTCTTGTTTCTTTTTCCCGAATCAATGGGCAGCCATTCCAGCCTGATATCTGGGGCACTCATATGTCTGGCCCTCGGGGTCCAAAACTCACCTAATAATATATTCATACATTTCTGAGAAAAAACAAGCACATACATACACAGATACATGTATATATATATATATATATATATATATATATATATATATATATATATTTATTTATTTATTTAAAATAGAAAAGAAGAGAAAGTCTAGAAGACGTAATCAAATGTTGTTTTTTTAACTTACCTCTATTTTCCAATTTGGGAACATGGATTATAACGATGAAATAAGAACAGATACATTACTTTAGTAATTCTGTAAAAAGGTCCCAAATCCCTTCCTTCCCCTCACCTTTCCCTGCCCCACTACTCCGTGTTTCTTCCTGCTCTTTCTGTCCCTGTCTTCCCTCTTCCCGTTTGTCCCTCCATCTCCTCTCTTCCTCATGGCTCCTCTCACATCCTCCCTATTTCCATGCTCCCTCTCTTCCTGTCCTCTCACCTGTCTCCACCAACCCCCCCACACACACCCCATCTGGTCTTTGCTCTCTAGGACATGTTCTTGATGGCTGCCATGGGCCCTTCCGGGGGTGGACGGACCGTCATCTCCCCAAGGCTGCAGAGTCGCTTCAACATCATCAACATGACCTTCCCTACGGTGAGGGCATCCTGAGGGCTGGGGGAGGGGACCGTAGAAGGCAAAGCCATCTGTGGCTCAGAGAACGACGGGGCAGATAACAGAGGGGCCCAAGGACCCCCAGGGCTGAGTTGCATTCAGGGAGCTATGATACATGGAGGGGAGACTGCTCTCTGCAGGAGCCTTGCTTCTGCTGAGCTAGGAGAGCTGCAGGGTGAAAGTGTAGCCTGGCTCTGGCATGTGAAGCCTAACAGTCCCAGTGGGCAGAGAGTGGGGACCAAACAGGCAAGGAAGGTAGAGCCTCCAAAGCAGAGAGCTGGGAGCGGCCCAGGGCTAGGGTGAGGCGAGGGAGGCACTCAGGGGCACCCAAAGCCCTCAGAAATCAAGATAAATAATATTTTCATGCAACATTAAAAAAAATTAATGCCCAAAATTCACAATGAACAAGACACCAAAATTTTAAATAAGTACAAGAACAGTATAGTACCATGCTGAGCCTCATGAGAGCCTGGGGCAAAAGGAAAAACCAGCAATACGGATCCCGTCTTTATTTAAAATGTTTGTATTTGTTCATCGTGGACAGGATGCATTAATCTTGATTTTTAAATATTACACTAAAACATTATTTCTCTTGATTTCTGAGGGTTTTTTGTGCCCCCCTTAAATTCTGCCGCCAAGACAAGTGCTTTTCTCCCCTGACCCTAGTCCCCCCCTTGGCTGAAAGGTCACGAGCCTGCAATGTTGAGTCTGAGAGCCTGTTTCTAGGAGCCCCAGATCATCCGGATGTTCGGCACCATGATCAATCAGAAGCTCCAGGACTTTGAGGAAGAGGTGAAGCCCCTTGGGAATGTGGTGACCAAGGCCACCTTGGATGTGTACAACACTGTGGTACAGCGCTTCCTGCCCACGCCTGCCAAGATCCACTACCTCTTCAACCTTCGAGACATCTCCAAGGTGAAACTCTCAGACCTTTTGCCCCTTTGGCCCAGCGCAGCCTCCTCGGAGGCGTTCTCCTCTCCTCAAAGTAAGCCTTGGAGCTCAGTAGCATCCCACACACCCCAAACCACCCCCATCCGGGAATGCTGCTTTCTCTAAAACTTCTGGAGGCACTCTCTTCCCTCCCTCCATCCCACTAGCCACGCCCCTGCCCTAGGTGTTCCAGGGCATGCTGAGAGCCAGCAAGGACGTTCACGATACCAAGTCCAGCATCACACGACTCTGGATCCATGAATGTTTCAGGTGAGGTAGCTGTGCCTGCCAGAACCAGGCCTTCCCAAGGCCAAGCCTCCACCCCCCACCCGCCTGTCCCTTCCCCAAGACCACGCTCCTCTTCATTCCCAGATCTCACCCCAGCTCCCTCCCTACAGAGTCTTCTCTGACCGACTGGTTGACACGGCAGACATGGAAGCCTTCGTGGGCATCATAAGCGACAAACTCGGCTCCTTCTTTGACCTCACATTTCATAGCCTTTGTCCCAACAAACGTTCTCCCATCTTTGGTGAGCTGGGAGCTGTGGCCCCTCTAGGCTGGAGACTCTTAGGAGATGGGTTAGAAAGGGAGGCGGGGCACCAAGTCCCATGGATGTGTAAGGCCCTTTGGGGAAGCCTGGGGAGGACCAGACCTTTGAGATCTGCCCCCCTCTTCCCATGACCCAGGGGACTTCCTGCGGGAACCCAAGGTGTATGAAGACCTGACGGATCTGACGGTCCTGAGGACAGCCATGGAGACGGCGCTAAATGAGTACAACCTGTCACCCGCCGTCGTGCCAATGCAGCTGGTGCTCTTCCGAGAGGCCATTGAACACAGTGAGCACCTCCTGCTCCCATCCCTTCTCCAGCATCCCAGTTATGGGATATTCCAAGGAAATGGGGATCTCTTCCCAGGTTGCTCCCAAATCAAGTCTCAGAAGTTGCCTTCCTCCCTAACCCCAGATGTGCTTGTGGCCATGGGTGGGGCTTTCCTTGATGATGGTGTTTAACAGAGGTGGTGGAGGTTGAGAGTTGAATTGCTACCAGTGCTTCAGTCACCAACCTCTTGCCACGCTGCCTGGTTCCTCTACTGCAGTTTTAGTCGTCCCAGTCCCCAGCCTAGGGCCTGGAGGTCCCCTGAGGTTGTTCAACCAACTCATTACCCTCACCCCCTACCCCCTACCCTCCAGTCACACGGATTGTGCGGGTCATTGGACAGCCTCGGGGCAACATGCTCTTGGTGGGCATTGGGGGCAGCGGACGCCAGAGTCTGGCCCGCTTGGCCTCATCCATCTGCGGGTACATCACCTTCCAGATTGAGGTCACCAAACATTATCGAAAGCAGGAATTCCGAGACGGTAACGCTGGGTTTCTGAGATGGGAGAGGGTTTGGGGCTGGGAGTGAAAGATCAGATACCTGAACTTCCTGTGATGACAAGTGAGAGGAGGGATGGAAGCCAGGTAGGGAGCCGCGCCAGGCCCGGGTGGGGTACAGGACGGTGTCACGTATGTGTTGCCAGCTGGGGGAGGGCTCCTGAATCTCAGAAGGGGAAGGAGGGACAGGATGGTGAATCTGAAGAGTCTTTCTGTCTGCTCTGGCCCAGATATCAAGCGTCTGTATCGCCAGGCTGGGGTAGAGCTCAAGGCCACGTCCTTCCTTTTTGTGGACACCCAGGTTGCTGACGCATCGTTCCTAGAGGACATTAACACCATCCTCAGCTCAGGCGAGGTCCCCAATCTCTATAAGGTGGATGAATTTGAAGAGGTGCGAGCCTTCCACACCCACTACCAGTTGGTTCTTCGGCCTTCCTAACTAACCCCTTCTCACCTGATCCCAGAGGATGCTGCTGTAGCACCCCCTCCCTCCAGCCCCCCATTAGATGGTGCTTCCTCTTCTGCCATCCTCCCTCACAGGACGCTAGCGGGCTGAGCTGCTTTAAAACCCACTCCCTGTCAGCCCAGCCCCACCTGCTGCTCCCTCCTCCCTCCCGCCCTGGGTTCTGCCCTTGAAACCTCAGCCCTCTGACTGTGGCTTCCACGCAGATCCAGACGCTCATCATAGAGCAGGCCCGCGCCGAGCAGGTCCCCGAGTCCTCAGACAGCCTCTTCGCCTACCTCACCGAGCGTGTGCGGAACAACCTGCACATCGTCCTCTGCCTCAGCCCCGTGGGCGACCCCTTCAGGTGACTCTTGTTACAGCCTTCTTCTCCCTCGAGGCCCCCACTCATCGCGGGGTCCTCCTCCCCGGTTCTGGCCTCTGTGCCTTCTGCCAGCGAGACTCAGGAATAGCGCTGGCCTCTCCAGCCGTGTACAGCCCGTCTCCTGGCCGTAGCCTGTGTTTCTTTCAGCAAGTTCCTGCTGCTTACATGGGAGCCTTTTGGTGTATCAGATTTCTTTATTTTTCGGAAGATGGAGGTGGTTTTTTTGTTTTGTTTTTAAATTGTGGTTAAAAACACACGTAAAATTTAATCATTTTAGCCATATTTTTTTCAGGTTTGTGGCTTGTCTCTTCACTTTCTTTAAGTTTTTTGGCTTTTTTTGTTTTTGCTAAAGAGAAGTTCTTAAATTAAAAAAAATGTTTATTTATTTATCTTGGCTGCTAGGTCTTAGTTGTGGCACACAGGATCTTTAGTTGCGGCATGCAGCCTTCTTAGTTGTGGCATGCGAGCAGGATCTAGTTCCCTGACCAGGGATTGAACCTGGGCCCCCTGCATTGGGAGCACAGAGTCTTAACCACTGCACCACCAGGGAAGTCTCTAACCGTTTTTAAGTATACAGCTCAGCAGTGTTAAGTATATTCACACTGTTGTGCAACAGATTTCTGGAACATTCTCATTGTGCAAAACTGTAACTCTATACCCACTGGACAACTGCCCATTTCCCCCACCACCCCCAGGCCCTGGCAACCACCCTTCTACTTTCTGTTTCTGTGAGTGACCACTCTAGGTACCACGTAGAGGTGGAATCATAGAGTATTTGTCTTTTTGTGACTGGCTTATTTCACTTAGCATAACGTCCTCAAGGTTCATCCATGTTGTAGCAGGTGTCAGAATCTCCTTCCTCTTTAGGGCTGAATAATATTCCATCGTGTGTATACACCACATTTGATCCGTTCTTGGTATGACTAGATTTTCAAGGGCATTGGAAAATAGGACAACAGAGAACTTGTGCAGAGAGGCAGTTTGGGTTACCATTTTGTTTATCTTTTGATCTTTTTGCTTTATGGCGTATTTACCATGTACCAGGCTCTGTGCTAAGCGTTTTACACGTGTCACCCCATTGAATCCCCTAACAACTCTAGTTAGTATGTTTTGTTATTCCCATTTTAGAGCTAAGGAAAATGACGTTCAAAAGATTACATCACTTGCCCCAAGATCCACACCTAGTTGGTGTAGAATCGGGTCTTTCTGACCGCAGAACCTGTTTCTAAATCCTGTACTGAATCAGCTCTGAGGGGAGCAAAACCTGGACAAGGAGATACAGGGGCATGGGGGTGGGGCTTTTAGGTTCCTGGGGAGTGGGTGGAGCTGTGACGAAGCCCCTCCCTGGAGGCTGAGTCTGCAATTGGGCTTAACTGTCTCTCGAAACCTGCGCCAGGAACTGGATCCGCCAGTACCCAGCCTTGGTGAACTGCACAACCATCAACTGGTTCTCAGAGTGGCCCCGCGAGGCCCTGCTGGAGGTGGCTGAGAAGTATCTGGTGGGAGCAGACCTGGGGACCCAGGAGAACGTGAGGCCCTCCTCCCCACCTTTCCTCACCCCCCTGCGCCTCCCACCCATTTCTGTTCTCTGTCTGCCTTTACTCTTGCTCTGTCTCACATCCTCTATGAATTGGCCTCAGATCCATAGGAAGGTGGCCCAGATCTTCGTCACCATGCACTGGTCAGTGGCTCAGTATTCCCAGAAGATGCTGCTGGAACTTCGAAGACACAACTACGTCACACCCACCAACTACCTGGAACTTGTATCTGGATACAAAAAGTATGATGAAGAGTAGGGGGCACAGAGGGCCAGGGAGCTTGGTGTCTTTCGAGGGTGCTTGGTGAAATGAAATCAGGGAAAATATCCAGGAGCTGGCCAAGGGGACCCGCTCAAGGACTGGGATGTTGATGTGGAATGGCAGAGATGCCAGAGACCTTGATTCTGTCCAGGAAGTTAAACAGAGAGATGGGGTTTCCAGGGGCCATGGCCATCTCAGGGGCCCTCTGGCTGTGACCACTTTATACACCTCTCTGTCCTTATCTTCTAGAATGATGTCTCTCTTCCCAACCACAATACAACTGTGACATTATATTATGGGTATATATGACAATGTAGGTCCTCTTCTCTCTGCCTTTAACATCTTCTAGACTTTCCACCATTCCCAAGAATTGTATATTCATTCATTAAGTTGTACTGACTGAGTTTTTATGTGTACAACACAATAATTTGCTTTGAAGGATATAAGAGTAAGGTAAAAAAAACTCATTTATTGGATTTAGTATTTCAAAGGTGAAGAAAAAGCCATTTGTAATAATAATGATAGCCAACATTAATTCATTCATTTAAAATATATTTTTGAGCACCTACTCTGTGCCAGGCACTAGTTTAGATGCTTGTAATAGATATGCCAGTTAACAAAATAAAGTCCTTGCCTTCCCTGGGTACACAGGCTAACATCCTGGTTAGGATTTCCCA
Source organism: Hyperoodon ampullatus (assembly GCF_949752795.1). Lineage (NCBI taxonomy): Eukaryota > Metazoa > Chordata > Mammalia > Artiodactyla > Ziphiidae > Hyperoodon > Hyperoodon ampullatus. The sequence goes on along the minus strand of NC_136932.1, from coordinate 38,852,157 downwards.
GTCACTGTGTTAAGCTCTTTACATGCATATTCTTACTTAATCCAGAAAACAATCTTGCATAGACATTTTTCTTCGGCCGTACAATGTTAAAACTCATTTTTGAGTGAGTTGCCAACATTTAAAACTTGGGGAGCCTTAGAAAACTCCAGATTTCCAGTCTGTCTTGAAGCATCAGAAATTGTGGCAATACTGAGCCCACATTCATTCTCAAATGGAAAAAAACAGGTTGGAGCCCAGAGATGGCCACCCCCTTGAGAGAAGTTTGTGTTTTCTGGTTCACTGCAGCCCCCCTGTCTGCTGCACAGCGGGGAAGAGTCTCAAGTAGGGAAGTGGTGTGATAAAAACAGTAGCAGGCAAGCTGATTCTGACAGCGTTGTGTAGAATAAATCAGAGGCAGGAGAGTCTGGAAGCAGGAAGACCGGTTGGGAGGCTGTTGGCAATGATCCAGGCAGGAAATGATAAAAATCTGACTAGGATGGTGTTGGTGGCAACGGGCAGGAAGACAGGGACCAGAGCCGCTCTGGGAAGGAAAAGACTAAATGGGCCTCTCCTTTCTGGGCGCCCTGGCTCCTGAGGCACCGATCCTACTCTGTCCCCTAGCTTGCTGGCAGAGAAGCGGCAGGAGCTGCTGGACCAAGCCAATAAGCTGCGGACAGGGTTGTTTAAGATCGATGAAACTAGGGAAAAGGTGGAAGTGATGTCTTTGGAGCTGGAGGATGCCAAGAAAAAGGTGGCTGAGTTCCAGAAACAGTGCGAGGAGTACCTGGTCATCATCGTGCAGCAGAAGCGGGAAGCGGATGAGCAGCAGAAGGTGCCCCCGCCCACTTCCCCTGCCCACCGTGCCCCCTACTCCCCGCGCCCACCGGGCAGGGGCTTCCCAGTCTCCACTGGTTACAGGGCAGGGAATGGGAGTTGCACTCCTCATGTTTTCTTTAGCTTTCTCTTCCTCTTACCACCAACACCGTCACTGCCACTTTTGCTCAAGGTGAAGTCAAAACCCTCGTTTTCTTTTCATCTGTAGGCTGTCACAGCCAATAGTGAGAAGATTGCAATTGAGGAAGTCAAGTGCCAGGCACTGGCTGACAATGCCCAGAAGGATCTAGAAGAGGCATTGCCAGCCCTGGAAGAGGCCATGCGGGTATCGGGGTGGGAGGGCTCGGGAAGCGGGTGGGGCCGGCCTTCTTTGTTCTCAAAGTCCCTGGGGAAGTAGGGAAGAAGAGGGGAACTTCAGCTGGGTCCTATCTCCATAAAGGAAGCCGTCTTGCCACCTGAGTTGACTCTTGTTCCCAAGTTAATCCCTTTTCCCAGGCCCTGGAGTCTCTGAACAAGAAGGATATAGGAGAGATCAAGTCTTATGGACGGCCCCCTGCCCAAGTGGAGATGGTGTTGCAGGCAGTTATGATTCTCCGAGGCAACGAGCCCACCTGGGCAGAGGCCAAGAAGCAGCTAGGTAAGCCAGGGATCCCGAAGGTAATTAACGTGAGTCCACCCAGCGTTCCCTAATCATCTGCTGGGTGTCAGGCACTCAGAGAGACAGAGATGAAGGATGCATTGTACCAACCCTCAAAGCACAGAGCCTAGTAAGGAAGAGAAGGCATAAATGTCAGTCAGGTTTCTTTGGTTGTAAGTAACAGAAAATGACTCATCTTAATTTAAGCAAAAAAATTTTTTTTTCATAAAGCTATAGGAATTATAGGAATATATCACAGAATCCAAGGACAGGAATGTCTTCGCTGGCCCATCCTCCAAAAACACAAAAATCAGAAAAGGGATAACAAGAGTCTTTCTGTTTTATTCTTGTGATAGTTTTCCTGCTCTGAGTTCTGGTGGTAGAATGTAGCCTGTAAGCTGTAGTTTGGTGGGCCCTGCCCTAGAAGAAAGTGCAGAGTATATAGAAAGAGTGGTGTGGGGGGCAGTCGGGCTGAGAGTGTTGAAGGTAAGTGATGGGAGTTGAGGCTGCAGAGGTTGTGGAGGCCCTGGGAGCTTCGAGGGTCTAGGGAAGGGAGCAAGGTCAGCGGAAGGAGCTCGGGATGAGGGCAGATACGCTGGCCTTGGGAACTGAGCCCAGGAAGCATGTGGCCTGGATGGGGGGGGTTGGGCCCTCTGGCTGAGGCCCCCTACCTTCATCCCACAGGGGAACAGAACTTCATCAAGTCACTGATCAACTTTGATAAGGACAATATCTCAGATAAGGTCCTGAAGAAGATCGGGGCCTACTGCGCCCAGCCGGACTTCCAGCCTGACATCATTGGCCATGTGTCGCTGGCTGCCAAGTCCCTCTGCATGTGGGTTCGCGCCATGGAGGTAAGCGGTGGCCAGTGGGGAGGGGAGCAGTGAGGCCGGCCCAGGAGGAGGCAGGATGGAAGACCCAAGTGGGAAGGAAGGATCACGGGCAGGTGAGTGGGTGGCGGGTAAGAGGGTGCCTGCTGTCTCCCCGCAGCTGTACGGGCGGCTGTACCGGGTGGTGGAGCCCAAGCGGATCCGCATGAACACTGCGTTGGCCCAGCTTCAGGAGAAGCAAGAGGCCCTGGCTGAGGCCCAGGAGAAGCTGCGTGAGGTGAGCCTCACACCCGCGTTTTCCGTTTTCCGAGGTGGTCCCTCCCCCAGATTTCCGAGGGATGCTTCCTGACTGTTTCTTTTTCCCTGTCAAATTCTACTCCCCTCTCCCTTACAGTCCTGTCTGCCTCCCCGCCTGTGCCTTGTTTAGACAGTCTGCCTCTGGCTCAGAAAGCTAAGCTGACTGAGAGGGTTACAAACGCACAGGGGCACTGTCCCCAAGGAGCCCTTCCCAAGACTGACCGGGGAGCCGGCAATGTCTGCCATCCTTCGTTGGGGGCCCTTTGGAGAGGGACCCTGAGACAGTGGCCGATGAAATCTGTGCAGCAAATGTGTCTTTGCCAGGGGGATGGGACAAAGGTGTCACACTGCTGCTTGGACCTGGAGGAATGTGAGGGCTTTGGAGCCTGGGGAGGGGATGGGGTCGTCTGGAGGTAGAGAGGGGTATTTCCTGTGAGTGGGCTAGACAATCCGGAAGGTGATTTCCTATAAGATATATGCACAAGTAACTCCCTAACCAGGCAGAATATGTTATTATCAAGAGTTCAAAATTCTTCCAGTCTATCATTTAATTTTCTATCATTGATTTTATAGGTAATATAAATACATCCACATGGTTTGAAATTTAAAAAGTACAAAAGCATATCCAGTAAGAATTCTCTCTCCCGCCTTCTACTCTCTAGCCACCAGCTCCGCTCCCTTGAAAGCAACCCGTATTACAAACTATTGTTTCAGCAAAATTTCTTTTCTTTTTTTTTTACATTACTTACACACACTGTTCTGCACCTTCCTATATTACTGACTTATATATTGAAGATTGTTCTATATCAGTGTATAAAGAGTTCCTGCTTTCTTTTTACCGCTGCATGTTATGCCAGTAGATAGCTAGACCATCATTTTTCTTTTTTTAAATGGCCGTGCCACGCAGCTTGCAGGATCTTAGTTCCCTGACCCAGGTTTGAACCTGTGCCCCCTGCAGTGGAAGTGCGGAGTCTTAACCACTGGACCACCAAGGAAGTCTTTTTTTTTTTTTTTTTTTTTTTTTTGTAGACCATCATTTATTTAACCATTTTCCTTTTGGAAAGACAGATTCATTGCTTCCAAGTTTTTCATCTTCACTTACCCTCTAACTTGGTTGATGCTATCTTTTTTTTTTAAATAAATTTATTTATTTATTTTTGGCTGCGTTGGGTCTTCGTTGCTGTGTGTGGGCTTTCTCTAGTTGCGGAGAGCGGGGGCTACTCTTCATTGGGGTGCGCAGGCTACTCTTCATTGGGGTGCGTGGGCTTCTCATTGCGGTGGCTTCTCTTGTTGTGGAGCACAGGCTCTAGGCACGCGGGCTTCAGTAGTTGTGGCTCATGGGCTCTAGAGTGCAGGCTCAGTAGTTGTGGCACACGGGCTTATTTGCTCCGCGGCATGTGGGATCTTCCCAGACCAGGGCTCGAACCCTTGTCCCCTGCATTGGCAGGCGGATTCTTAACCACTGCGCCACCAGGGAAGCCCACTGCAATACTCTTAATTAAGGCCACCCTTGCAGACTACATATTTCCTCTGCCCAAGTCCAGTTTCCTAGAAGTTGCCCTCCTTCAAACATCCTGCCTCTATAGAAATAGCCACTCACCCATGGAAAAAGCTGCAGCCATCTGCCAAGGTCAGAATATCACAGGGTTGGCTTAAAGACTTTCACTCAGAGGCTTCCCTGGTGGTGCAGTGGTTAAGAATCTGCCTGCCAATGCAGGGGACAAGGGTTTGAGCCCTGGTCCGGGAAGATCCCACATGCCGCGGAGCAACTAAGCCCATGTGCCACAACTACTGATCCTGCGCTCTACAGCCCGTGAGCCACAACTGCTGAGCCCACATGCTGCAAGTACGGAAACCTCTGTGCCCTAGAGCCCGTGCTCCGCAGCAAGAGAAGCCACCGCAATGAGAAGCCCGTGCACCGCAACAAAGAGTAGCCCCGCTCGCTGCAACTAGAGAAAGCCTGTGTGCAGCAACGAAGACCCAAGGCAGCCAAAAATAATAAATAAATAAATAAAAATTTTAAAAAAAAGACTTTCACTCAGGCCATAGAGGTTAAAAGCCAACCACACAAGTGTAGAAACCCACTGGGCTTAATGCCAGCCTCTGCAGGTCACCTAGGTCGAAACACCTGTCCACACCCTGCTGTCTGCCCAGGAAACCCCCAGCCCCTCCAAAAACCTTGTGGTGTGTTTTCTGGTCTGCGAATATGTATACTCTTGAACAGATCTGAGAACTAGCAGCCTTCTTCTATACCCAAGTTCTAAACAAATTGAGAAATAATACAAAAGGCATTTGGCCAAAATATCACCTTTAAAGGCTAACTTGGAGGATGTGGCTGATGTCTGTGAACTAGCAGCCCCCCTAGTAGGGACCCCATCTTCAGACAGACTTACCTGGTCTTGGGCATTGCTGGGGGGCCAGAGTGGGACTTGTGCTCACCCCTAAAAGGAAAGGGCCTGAGCTCAGTCGAGCATTCCCTGTTTATTCTTCCCAATTTTACCAGTCTGATCAGTCACCACCTCCTCTGGAGAAGGGGTGAGAAAAAGTCCTGGAGGAAGTCTTCCAACACACAAGGGAATGACCAAAACAAAAAACCGTAACAAGACACGACCCCAGAGGAAAAAATAAACCCAGAGAAAATTCAGGTTACAGAGAAAACTTGAAAAAGCAGACCTAGTCTAACTGGTATCATCAGACAGAGTGATTAAGGAAGAAATGACATCCACAGAACAAAAATAGGATGATGAAAGTCCAAACAGAGAAAAAGAAAGAATTCTGGGAAATTTTAAAATGATCAAAGCATGACATTGGGTGGAAGGGTAGGAGGACAGCGTCATGGACTATAATATAAAACCCCAAACCAGAAACAGACAACGTGAGAGAGAGAGCGAAGAGACACGATCCAACCCGTAAGAATTTCTGAAAGAGAACACACATAATCAGGGACAATACAAGAAGTATTTAACAACCAGCTCAGCACACAGTGACCTGTCAGAATGTGTCTCAGCCACGAGCTCACAGCCAGCCACCTGGTTCACACTGGGCACCAACCCAGGTCACAATGACATCGACACTGTTTATTGGCATTTGGCCTTTATAATCAATCTAGAGACAGAGCACAGAAGACTGAGGGTGGCCTCTGAATGGGAATGTTGTCAACCTCGACGATATAAAAATAGGACGTACAGCCTAAAAAGTTGGGAAGTGGACACAGGTCCACTAGGGGCTGGGGGAAAGACAGGGCAATGCTTTTGCAGTAGATAAAATAGAACGCAGTTTTAACATGTTTGGACTTCCCCGGAGGTCCAGTGGTTAGGACTCTGCGCTTCCACTGCCGGGGGCACAGGTTAGATCCCTGGTCCGGGAATTAAGAGTCCACATGCTTGGAGGAGCTGTAGAAAACAAAGAAACAAAAAACGTGTTATTTAACATTATAAAGGTAGCCAGTAGGAAAGAGAAAACTATTAGGAGTAGAGAGAAAGGGTTGGTGGTATGGAGGTATAAGGGAATCAGATCTTCATCTATCACAGCATAGAGTCCATAGAAATAGTCTAACGTTGATAAACCAGGAAACAGCTGTATAGAATATACTTGTAGTATCCGTAGAGGATGCACTGGAAGGATATTCAAGAAACAGGTCACATTGGCTACCTTGAGAAGGAAGCTGGGTAGCTAGAGAACAGGGCTGGGAGGAAGATTTTTCATGCTCTTATTTATGCCTCTTGAATTTTTAAGTTACTTATTCACAAAGTAAACAATTAAAATAGAAAAGAAATAGCAGCGTCAAGATGTGCTTATGCAAGTACATGGAGGAGATTCATTGCAGCATCATTATAATAGAAAATGTTGGGAAGACACAAACGTCCATCAGCAGGAGACTTGTTATATAAATTATGGTTCCACCACACGCAAAATTATTTGCAGCTGTTAAAAAGAATGAGGCAGCTTGACAAGAACTGATTTGGAGACAAGTAAAATATAGTGAAGTACAGGGACTTCCCTGGTGGCACAGTGGTTAAGTATCTGCCTGCCAATGCAGGAAACACGAGTTTGAGCCCTGGTCTGGGAAGACCCCCCATGCCGCAGAGCAACTAGGCCCGCGAGCCACAACTACTGAGCCAGCGAGCCACAACTACCAAAGCCCGCGTGCCTAGAGCCTGTGCTCCGCAGTAAGAGAAGCCACCGCAATGAGAAGCCCGCACACCGCAACGAAGACCCAACGCAGCCAAAAATAAACAAATAAATAAATTTATATAGAAAAAATAGTAAAGTACAAAACAGTGCTATTGAACGTTACTGTTTATCTTTTTGAAAAAAATTCATCCATTCAAGAAATATTTATTGTGTGCTGGGCACTACCCTAGGTCTAAGGATTCAGTGGTGAACATGATGCTGCCCTCACGGTGCTTACATTTTCTTTACTATTGATGGACTCTGTCTGGAAACCTACACTAGAAACTGGTGATAGGGCTTCCATGGTGGCGCAGTGGTTAAGAACCCGCCTGCCAATGCAGGGGACACAGGTTCGATCCCTGGTCCGGGAATATCCCACATGCCGCGTGCTAAACCTGCACGCCTAGAGCCCGTGCTCTGCAACAAGAGAAGCCACCGCAATGAGAAGCCCGCGCACCGCAAAGAAGAGTAGCCCCCGGTCACCGCAACTAGAGAAAGCCCACGTGCAGCAACGAAGACCCAGCGCAGCCACAAATAAATTAAAAAAAGAAAAGAAAAGAAACTGGCAACAGTGGTTCTCTCTCAGGCTGGGGCTGGGGGCTGGGGGCTGGAGTAGGAGGAAGATGGACCCTTCACTCTATACGTTTTCGTTCCTTCAGAATGTTGATTCATGTGAAACATATTCACTACTCAAAATGCTACCTCAATAAAAATGTTAAAAAAAAAGAAAACATCATACAATATAAAAACTGTATTACAAAAAAAAAAAACTGTATTACACAGCAAAAGAAATTATTCTAAAATCCTGTTTCTTGAAAAATAAAATAAAATTTCAGTAGTGTAAAAAAAAGACATAAATGGGAAAAGTTATTTTCAAAAAAAGATAAAGATGATGTTAGGTGTGATAATGATGCTATGATTATGTCCTTTTAAAAAAAAGAGATGCCTTATGAGGTATTTAAGGTTGAAATGTCATGAGTTTGCAACTTAAGATACTTTGGCAAAAAACAAGTTGATGGAATAAATATAGCAAAATGTTAACAGCTGTTAAATCTAGGTGATGGGTATATAGGTATTGCTTATATTAGTCTTTTTTCTAGGTTTGAAATGTATCATAATAATTTTAATTTAAAAAAGATTAAAACTGCAAAAATTGTAAAACTGTGTGTATGTATATATATGTGTATAGTAGCGGCATAAGTGTAATAGTCAGAGATATGGAAGTAATTACCAGAAGAAATAAAAAGAGGAATGGTTAAAAAATAATTTGCTACTGAAGGATGGGACTGAGTAGGAAAAGTGGGCTAGAGGACTGTTGCTTTTCATTATAATCCCTTTTATTATATTATTTAGGTTTTTAATCTTGTGCATATATTTCCTACATGAAAAATAAAAACAGTGAAGACAACACCACGCGCAAAATAAATAATGAAATATAGATCCGTCATGTGGGCTGGCTGCCTCCCCAGAGACCAGTCTCCATGGGAAGCCAAATTATAATCAGAGTGTTGCTGATGAGCATGGCCTCAGCGCAGGGAGGTGGTCGCGTGAACCTGATGACAGGGGTCACGCGGTAGAGCCTGCCAGATAACCCAACATGCGTGTGCAAGGGGACCTACATTTCCCTGTAGGTCCCCAGCCTCCAAGTGGCCCAGCTGATCACTGAGTGACACCTTCTTTCTTTAGATGCTAATGCCTTCCAACAGATTCCTACCAAGGCTTGACCTATAGGCCGTCCTGTCACTCAAGGGTGACATTTTGAATCTCCACTTTGCCTTAAAAAATATTCCTTGGAGAGCTACCTTTCCCATTCCCAAGTTCTGGGAGGTCAACCTCGATAGCTGAGCCCAGGTCCTGCTTGCTTACTACACAGTAGGCGTTGTGCTACAACCCACATTTATCCTTACAGCCATCACTCAGTAAAGTGGGGCAATGATCTGAGCACTGCTGCAGACTGCCTCTCCCAGTGGGGATGCAGCAGGAAAGAGAACTAACGTTTATCGTGTGCACACTGTGTGGCAGGCACTTAGTGTAAGGCCAGCCCCCCGTTCCTCTTCATGAAGAGAACAGGTGACACGGTGTGTTCACAGACACGATTACTGTTTGCCAGTCAGGGACACAGAGCGGGTCCTGGAAAAGACTCAGTTCTTTTTTTTTTTCCTTCCAGTTTTATTGAGATATAATTGACATACAGCACTGTATAAGTTTAAGGTGTGCAGCACATTGATTTAACTTACATACATCATGAAATAATGATCACAATAAGTTTAGTGAACATCATCATTTCATATAGAGGCAAAAGAAAAGAAAAAGAAAAACTTTTTCCTTGTGATGAGAACTCAGGATTTGCTCTCTTAACAACTTTCCTATACAACATACAGTAGTGTAATTATATTAATCATGTTCATTACATCCCTAATACTTATTTAGTTTATAACGGGAAGTGTGTACCTTTTGACTGCCTCATCCAATTCCCCTCCCCCACCCCCTATCTTTGCCTTTGGTAATCACAAATCTGATTTCTTTTTTATGTTTGTTTGTTTGAAGTATAATTGACCTACAACACTATGTTAGTTGCAGGTGCACAACATGGCGATTCGATATTTCTAAACATTACAAAACAATCACCACACAGTCAGTTCTTGACTTCGGATTTGAGTGATAAGGAGTTCCCTGGCAGTCCAGTGGGTAGGACTCTGTGCTTTCACTGCTAAGGGCACGGGTTCAGTCCCTGGTCCGGGAACTAAGATACCACAAGCCACACGGCACGGCCAAAAAGAAAAAAAAAAAAAAGATTTGAGTGATATATTCCAACCTCAGCAGAGCCCCCAGGGTGGCAATGAGTCGAGGTGAGGGAGGCTTCTCTAAGAGGTAAGGCTCTTCCCAGGTCCCATCTTCGGTGGGACCTCGGACCTGGGCCTTTTTCCTGAATGGACTCCCTCTTCATCCCTCCAACAGCTCCTGGGTTCATTCTAAATCCTTCTTCTTCTCTCAGGGTCTCACCTTAGGTGTGGCCTCTGGCACGGAGTGGCCGTTATTTCTGTGCTATCTGGTCCTCTCTTGTCAACACATCCTGTGTGCTTTATCACTATGCTACGAGAGGTGTGTCTCCTACTCAGCATTGAGTCCTTTACCAAGTAGTTTCCAGGCTCAAGGAAAGGGTGGTGGAGGGATGGGAAAGAAAATGCAACTTACCACACATATTTGATCTTGTTTTTCTCCTCACAACAACCCTGCAGGGCAGATGTTGATTGTTCTTATTTTGCACGTGAGGAAACAGGCTCAAAGAGATCATTTTCCCTGAGGTTCATTTTCCCACAACCCGGCAGACTGGTGATCCAAAGCCAGGACAATCTGGCCTCAAGCCCCATGTTTGATCCCTGTACTCTGATCCCTCCCAGGTGGCTGAGAAACTGGAGATGCTGAAGAAACAGTACGATGAGAAGCTGGCACAGAAGGAGGAGCTTCGCAAGAAGTCTGAGGAGATGGCGGTGAAGCTGGAACGAGCCGGGATGCTGGTGTCTGGGTTGGCTGGCGAGAAGGCCCGATGGGAGGAGACGGTGAAGGTGAGATCATTGCACCACCTGGCTGTCCTTCCCTGCCCACCAGTGCCAAGAGCTCCCGTCCCGTTTAGGTTGAGAGACAGGTGGGGGAAATGGGGATACTTCGGTGTAGGGACATCCAAGAATGGGGCATGGGAGTTCTTCCCCTCCACCTCCTCACATTTGGTGAGAATAGTAGAAGGAGAGACTTTTTGTACCATGAGGGATCTGCTTCTGTGTTTAGGTAGGGCTGGAAAGCACACACGAGGACCCTTGACATAGCCCACTGGCCTGATTGAAACTGACCTGGGGCATCTAGTCTCTACCCTCGGTGAGCTCCTGGCTTCACAAGAGGCTTAGACCTTATCATAAGAAATAAACATTGCTGTTAAAGATGGGGAACTCAAGGGAGTTCCCTGGTGGCCAAGTGGTTAGGGTCCGGCACTATCACTGCCATGGCCTGGCTTCGATCCCTGGCTGGGGAACTGAGATTCCTGTAAGCCGCACAGCGTGGCCCTAATATGAAGAAAAGGGAAAAAAAGATGGGGAACTCAAAAGTTGTGAGAGTAGGTTAGAGTTCTCAGGGTGCAAGGGTCTAGGAGAGGCAAAGACTCTCTCTGATCTGGATAGTGTCCAGAGGAGAGTGCCTTCAGAGCAGTCCAGGTGTCTCCAGGCTGGGGGCCCAGGCCTGACACCTTACACCTCCCCTGCTGTCCTCCAGGGCCTGGAGGGGGATCTGGGCTACCTGGTGGGAGACTGTCTCCTGGCAGCTGCCTTCCTGTCCTACATGGGACCCTTCCTGACCAACTACCGGGATGAGATCGTCAACCAAATCTGGATCAGGAAGGTGAGACAGGGCTTAGGCGTGATGAGTGAGCTTGTGGGCTCTGAGATTGTGGCCTTTGGGAGTAACAGAGATGTTGGGAAGGGGCAGGGGTGCTGGGCTCAGATCTTCAGGCTGAAGCTTGGGGCTCTTCTCACCCAGATCTCGGAGCTGCAAGTTCCTTGCTCACCCCACTTCACCTTTGATAAATTCCTGTCCAATCCTACCAAAGTTCGGGACTGGAACATCCAAGGGTTGCCCTCGGATGTCTTCTCCACCGAGAATGGCATCATTGTCACCCGTGGCAACAGGTAAGGATGCTGCTGGGAGCACGAGGCTGAGTAAGGGCAGAGCCTGTCTTCTGACTCACGCTTCCTCCTTCAGGTGGGCACTGATGATTGATCCTCAGGCCCAGGCCCTGAAATGGATCAAGAACATGGAAGGAAGTCAGGTATAAGGCTGGGGGACTGATTTGTCCCCTTAGATTCTCTTCCCAAGCCTGACTCTTCCTGAGGTCCTTCCCTCAGGCCATTACCACGCCCCCCACTTGTATCCTGCAGCATTTCTTGCATCTTTTTCCTTGCTCTCTAGGGCCTACAGATCATCGATCTGCAGATGAGCGATTACCTTCAAGTCCTAGAAAAGGCCATCCAGTTTGGACACCCAGTACTGCTCCAGAACGTGCAGGAATATCTGGACCCCACACTCAACCCTGTGCTCAACAAATCTGTAGCTCGAACTGGTGAGGGCCCAGGCTTATTGTGGGGTTGGTCTGGAGGACAAATCCTAGAGCCCAGCCGAGTCGGACACAGGGGAAGAAAGGGCTGGGTCTTTGGCTCTGTCCTCTACTTACCTGTCCCTGTATTCAGACAGCCCTGGGCTGGGGACATTAGGGCAGGCGGAGTCACTGCTACTGGATTCCAGTTGGGGAACAACGGGTCAGCCCACACCTGGTCACGTGGCGTCCTTGCCCTTGACCCTCCTGTGGGTGCAGGTGGTCAGCTGCTGATGCGCATCGGAGATAAGGAGGTGGAATACAATACCAGTTTCCGATTCTACATCACCACCAAGCTCTCCAACCCCCACTACAGCCCAGAGACCTCAGCCAAGACCACCATTGTCAACTTTGCTGTCAAAGAACAGGTGGGTGGGGGCTGATGCCTAGACTGAGCGAGGGTGAACCCGGAAGGGCTGTAGAGTCCAGCAGGATTGCGAAAAGGCTAAGATTGTGTCGGGCAGCTGCGGATGCGGGGCGTGAGAGAGGTAAAGGGATCAAACGGGTAAAGGTCACTGCAGTGGGATTCTCACCACGAGTCCTGGTGATGCCAGGGCCTGGAGGCTCAGCTGCTGGGCGTCGTGGTCCGGAAGGAGCGGCCGGAGCTGGAGGAGCAGAAGGACTCACTGGTCGTCAAAATCGCCGCTGGCAAGAGGCAGCTCGAGGAGCTGGAGGACGAGATCCTTCGGTGAGGCCTTGCCTCCCCCCACCCGCGGCCCGCTGGTCTGCTCGCAGGCCGGACTACAGCCCCAGGGGGCTGATGGGGGGGTCTCCCCACCCCCTCACCCCAGCCCAGTACCCCTAAAGCCTCTCCGTCCACGTGCCTCTTGGCTTCCCTCCAGGCTGCTGAACGAGGCCACAGGCTCCCTGCTGGACGACGTGCAGCTGGTGAACACGCTGCGGACCTCCAAGATAACCGCCACGGAGGTGACAGAGCAGCTGGAGACCAGCGAAACCACGGAGATGAACATCGACCTGGCCCGCGAGGTGAGCCCCTGCGCCCTCCGGCCCAACCCCCTCCTTGCCCGAGCCCCCGCCCCTCCGGCCCTGACTCCGCCCCCTCCGCAGGCTTACCGCCCGTGCGCCCAGCGGGCCTCGGTGCTGTTCTTCGTGCTCAACGACATGGGCCGCATCGACCCCATGTACCAGTTCTCGCTGGACGCCTATATCAGCCTCTTTATCCTCAGCATCGACAAGAGCCATCGCAGCAACAAGCTGCAGGACCGCATCGACTACCTGAACGAGTACCACACCTACGCCGTCTACAGGTCTGCGCGCCTGCCCGCGTGCCGCACGAGCTCCGTGGGAGGCCCAGTGGCTCTACGCCGACCCCTCTTGCTACTTGTGCCTTCGTGCTGCCCCATGCCACCGCTCCTGTCCCCCTGCCCCTCTCTCCATACACTTCCCCTGGGTGGCGTCCGCGGTAGGGGTCTAACCATCATCCACGGGCTGACTAGTCCCTGTTCCAGTGTATCTTCTCTTCAGGTCTCCCTTGAGCATTAGCCTTGTGTGTAGAACTGTCTCCTATACCAGCACTTCTCAAGCGGTTCATGTGCCCACGACGCACTGGGAATCGTGTTAAAATGCAGACTCAGATTCAGTAGGTCTGGGCTGGGGCCTGGGAGCTTGCATTTCTAACAAGCTCCAGGTGAAGCTGCGGCTTTTGGTCTGTGGCTCGCCCTTTGAGTAGCGAGGTTCCTGACCCCTCTTCCTGGACTTCCCACAGACCCTTCAAGTTCAGCTTGTTTCACATCAAACTCGTTATCTTCCCTCTTTCTTCGGGGCCACACCCCTGAGTGGCACCAACACCCGCCTCCCAGGCACCCAAGCCAGAAGCCAGGAGATGTTCCTGACCCTTTGCTGTTCCTCACCCCTCAGATCAGTCACCAGGTTTTGCTCATGATTCTTTCTGCAAACTGTTCCCCCACCCCACCCGAGTCTCCCCAGTGCCATGACTGCACTTCAGTGGAGGCCGCCGTGATCTTTCTTTCTGAATTCCCCAACGGGCTCCCAACAGGTCCTTCTGCCTCCAAGTCTATCCCTCTCTAATCTGCCCTCCTGCAGGCGCCAGCGTGAGCCTTTTAAACACAGAAATCTGGCCATGCCACTCCCGGCTTACACTCTTTGGTGGTGGTTTTGTGTCCAATGGCCACAAAGTTCTCCGTGCCTTGGCCACCACCTGCCTCCCAGCCTCACCTTTCCCCTTCTTACGGCTGGATGCCTGAGCACCGCTGACTGCCCTGCACCCCATGGTTTTCCCGCCCCCACTGCCTGCTTCGCTTGTGCTCTGAGCTCTCCCTGGCGTCCTCCCCTCTCCTCTCTGCCGCATCACTCGGTAACTCGGTAACTCGGCTGTACCTCCAGGCAGCTCCGCTCCAGGCAGGGCGGGGGCTGCCACCCTTGTATAGGACTCATCACATCCTATGGTAGCCAATGGCCTCTCGCCTGTCCTCCCCACTCTACCTGACTTCCTCCAGCACAGAGACCGTGCTTGTTCATCTTTGTGTCTTCAGGACCTGGCAGAGTACCTGGCACATAGCAGGGGTCCAGTCATTGTTGAGGAAACTCTGGGAGAACCACGTCCTCTCTCTAGTGCCCCGAATGCTTGGCTGTTTACAGGAGGTTTGGACTCGAAGCTGAGTAAGGCCCTCCTTCTGTGTAGGGCTCTGTGATGGTCTGGTCCTCTCTGAGGAAGCATTCATGCTGAGTACCCTACCTCCCGCACCCCCATCCCCTGTCCCCTCCCAGGTACACCTGCCGCACCCTTTTCGAGCGCCACAAGCTGCTGTTCAGTTTTCATATGTGTGCCAAAATCCTGGAGACTTCCGGCAAACTCAACATGGATGAATACAACTTCTTTCTGCGCGGGGGCGTGGTGAGTGGAGTGCAGGGCACATCCGAGGGTGGGGCGGACAAGGCTGGGAATGGACTCCAGACCCAGAGGGTAAGGCCCGAGGCTCCAGCGAGTGCGCATGCGCAGAGGAACGCTGGCAGGAGCAGGCGCCTGACAAACTCCTGGGGGGGCCTGGGGGGTGACTTGCCTTGTGCCTCCTTGCCCGAGTTACAGGCGGGGCTTTGGGCCCCTTACCTGCGACCAGCTGGTTGGTATGAGCTGGCCACTCTTTCACTGCCTCTCAGGCCACTCCTTCCCCAGCCTAATTTCGTGGCCACCATTACCCTTTCTCCCTTGTCAACACCCTCAGCCCCTTTGCACACCGCCCCCCCTCACCCCCGGCACGGTGTGGCATTTGCTCGCTGAAGCTACCGCTCTGGTAAGATCCAACTCTCCTTCCCCCTCTGTCCCAGTGTGCCCCATGCAGCTGAGCTTGGCTGGAGAAAAACATGCCCACACCGACTGGACTCACTTTAAATCCATGACCGTACACCTCAGGTGGGCCCTTAAAGCTGCCAACCATACCACGGTTCCCTGAGCCGTCAGCACACCCTCCTTGGACAACAGTTTCGTTCCTTTTGCCACCTTCACTTCACCTCTCATCTGGATTTTAGCAAGAGCCTCTGCCACCCCTAGTCTCTCAACACAGCGACCAGAGAGATTCTTTGAAAATGGATGCCCCATCACTGATGTCATCCCCCGCTGCTCAGCTCCACACTGTCCACTCCAGCTGCACGGGCCTCCTCTTGTCGCAGGCATATCCCACCCCAGGGCCTTTGCACTCGCTGTTCCTTCTGCCAGAAAATTGTTCCCCCTCCCCTCCTTCAAGTCTTGATTTAAATCTCACCTCACTGAGATTTCCTTGACTCTCTTATTTGGTATTTCATACTACCCCCCAGCAGTTCCAATCTGCCTTATCCTCCTCAACCTATTCTCTTTTTCCATGGCACTGCCACCTTTATTGTACTAGATAATTTACTTGTGATGTTTTTGGTTCAGTATCCACTGTCTCATGTTGGAAAATAAGCTCCTCAAGGGCAGAGGTGTTTGTCTGTTTTGTTCAGTGGTGTGTCCCAGGTGCTTAAAACACATAGTTGGTGAACAACAAATATTTATTAAAAAGGGTAAATGAGTGAGTGAACAGTTAGTTTGTGCTTCTCTCAAGGGTGAGGCTGCAATTGAAATCATTCGGGTAGGAGGCATTATTGCCAGGCAACCACCAGAGGGCGCCCGCTTCCTAACTTCGGACTGTGGCATCTCCGCACAGCGTCTCAGAGACCTAGCCCCCACCCCCACCCCCGCCACCCCACTTATTTCCCCAATAAAGGTGGATTCCGATCCACCTCAGATTCCTGTATTTATTTCTTCATTTTGTTTTATGAAACACTCATCATGGCTTTTCCACCTTGAAAAAAGAGATAATGCTTTTGGGGTGCTCCCGGTCAATTGTTTGCTCCTCTCTCGCCACCCTCCCCACCAGGTCCTGGATCGCGAGGGCCAAATGGATAACCCCTGTACCAGCTGGCTCGCAGACGTCTACTGGGATAACATCACAGAGCTGGACAAGCTGACCAACTTCCACGGGCTCATGAACTCCTTTGAACAGTATCCTCGTGACTGGCACCTGTGGTACACCAGTGCCACCCCGGAGAAGGCTATGTTGCCAGGTGCCTGGGCGCCAGGCTTCCCTCTCCTGCCTCTATCCTGCCCTCGTTCAGCCGCGTGCCCGCTCTTCCCTCTCTAATTCCTCCCCTCTCTCTCCCAAGTTCCCTCAGCGCACCTGCCTCCTGACCCAGCGTTCCTGCAGGTGCCCCTTTGTTTACATGCCCCGCTCTTCCCGACTCACTCTCCCCGCGATTACTCACCCTCCCCGCGATTACTCACCCCCAGGTGAGTGGGAGAACGCCTGCAATGAAATGCAACGGATGCTGATCGTTCGCTCCCTGCGCCAGGACCGCGTGGCGTTCTGCGTAACCTCCTTTATCGTCTCCAACCTTGGCTCCCGCTTCACTGAGCCGCCTGTGCTAAACATGAAGTTGGTCAGTGGCTTGGTTTCCTTCCCGCCTCCCTCTTCCTGTCCCAGTCGGCCGCCCGCATTTCCTCAGTCTCTGTCCCACTGCCTCACCCGGCCTTCTGCCTGAGCCCACGCCCTGTGCTGCCGGCAGGTGTTGGAAGACTCAGCCCCGCGGACCCCACTCATATTTATCCTGTCCCCCGGCGTGGACCCCACCAGTGCCCTGCTCCAGCTGGCAGAGCACACAGGCATGGCCCAGCGCTTCCATGCCCTGTCTCTGGGCCAGGGCCAGGCCCCCATCGCGGCTCGGCTCCTCCGAGAGGGTGTGGTTCAGGGTCAGTGTCCACCCTGTTCTTCTGCCCCCATCTGTGTCCCTGGCCCGACTGCCCACCGCCTCCCACCTCCTTCGCCCTGCTGTAACTGCAGCTCCCACTTCTCCAGAAGGCTCCAGGGGTGGCACCTGAGCATTTGGACCCCATCTCTCCCAGCCACCACACACACAATCAGGTGGAAAGTGGGGGGACAGGTGGGGCATAGGGAATGGTTCCCACTGCATCCAGCATCTCCTTGCAGGACATTGGGTGTTCCTGGCCAACTGCCACTTGTCGCTGTCGTGGATGCCTACCCTGGACAAACTGGTGGAACAGCTGCAGGTGGAGGATCCACACCCTTCCTTCCGCCTCTGGCTCAGCTCCAGCCCCCACCCAGACTTCCCTATCTCGATCTTGCAGGCCAGCATCAAGATGACCACAGAGCCGCCAAAGGTATGGGCAACTGACAGCCAGCACTGACCGTGCCATCTGGCCTACCTTTCCTCTTCCAGGCCTCAGGGAGAGGGTTTAACCTTAACAACAACGCGGCTTTTTTTGATTCTACTGTCCTCTAAAAAATTCCACCTCCTTTCCCTCTTCTGTGTGCCAAACTCTTAGAACATAATAGTAATAGCTAACATCTCTTGAGTGTTATTATGTGCCAGGCATTGTTCTAAATGCTGTACATTTATTAATCCATTTAACACACACACACCTATCAGGTAAGTACTATCACCCCCACTTTACAGATAGGAAACAGAAGCAAAGAAAGTGTATATAACTAGCGCTTGGACCCTTCAGACCCTTCCTCCTCCTGACATTTCCTTACATTCTTACCCTGATGTCACTTCCCGGCCTTTCTCCTTCCTTCCCTCCAACTCTATTGAACATTTTATCTCCAATATTACAAGGTCACCATTGAATGCAATCAGTGAATTGCAGATTTAAAATCTGATCATGTTGCTGCATCCAACCCACTTACCTCCTACTTAAAACTATTTTAGTCACTTTTCATTGCTTTTTTTTTTTTTTTTTTGCGTTACATGGGCCTCTCACTGTTGTGGCCTCTCCCGTTGCGGAGCACAGGCTCCGGACGCGCAGGCTCAACGGCCATGGCTCACGGGCCCAGCCGCTCCACGGTATGTGGGATCTTCCCAGACCGGGGCACGAACCTGTGTCCCCTGCATCGGCAGGCGGACTCTCAACCACTGTGCCACCAGGGAAGCCCCTTCATTGCTTTTAATCAAGATCAAAACCCTATTCACATGGCCTGTGTGCCCCAGTGGGTGCCTCTCCAGCTTTGTCGGTCGCCGCTCTCCCCTTCACTCTCTTTGCTCTACCTACACCGTTGATTTTTAAATTACTTTGTTCTTCTTCCTTGATAGACCCTGTATTCTCCTGCTTGGGGCTTTTGCGTGTGCTGCCCTCCCTGCTTTCCTCCCCGTCCCCTCCTTTGCCCCTTCAGGTCTCAGCCCCACCAGCACTTTCTCAGGAAGACTCTGACCTCCATGTCTAGGTAACACTCCTAAAACCTTCACCACTCCCTCTGGTCTTCCCACTGTGGGGAATTTTACACGTATTAGTGTGATTCTGGTTGATGCCTGACTTCTTCTCTAGACTGTAAGCTCCAAGAAGAGGGCAGAGGCCATGTCTTTTTTTCCCCTTCACCGTTTTGCTCATCCTGTGACTAACACAGGGACGCGCATGTAGTAGGTGCTCAATAAATGAGGACCGTTTGAATGCACAGGTGTGTGGATGTCTTTCATCATTAAATCCTTTTTGACCACCTGGAGGCAGCTGGCATAGTTGACTCTCCCTCTCCCTTGTTTCCCTGACACACACTCCTGGTCCCCCCTCTGTTTCTTGCCACATTATTTATTCCTTCTGTGTTTCTTTCTCCTCCTGTCCTGTCCTCATTCTACATTTCCTCCTTTCACAAGTTGATGGAGAAATTGTCCTCTTCCTGATTTCAACCCCAATCCCCATCTCTGGCTCCAGTATCAAACTCACTGCAGGGCCTGAATTCCATCTGGTTACGAGGCATTTCTTTTCGGCACACCAGCACCATAAATCCCATGCTCTCAAAACAAGTCATCCTCCGCGTAGATCATCTCCTCATCCCATTTTTGTTAATGGTGCCACTAACTTTTTAAAAATATATGTTTAGGGCTTCCCTGGTGGCGCAGTGGTTGGGAGTCCACCTACCGATGCAGGGGACGTGGGTTCGTGCCCTGGTCCGGGAAGATCCCACATGCCGCGGAGCGGCTGGGCCTGTGAGCCATGGCCGCTGAGCCTGCGCGTCCGGAGCCTGTGCTCCTCAATGGGAGGGGCCACAGCAGTGAGAGGCCCGCGTAACGCAAAAAATAAAATAAAATAAAGTATATGTTTAAGTTGATTTTTATTCTTTTCTGCCAACAAAAGTATTCTGTACTCCCATTTAAAAATGTCAAACAGTCCAGAAATGTGTTGCCAAAGAAACAGAACCTTTTTTTTTTTTTAGTTCATTTTTTAAGAGCCTTTCTTATTGCCTTCTAAGAGAGGTGTGTGCCCTGGTAGCCCGTGGGCCCTCTGTTGGCTGAGCCCCACCCTCTGTGATGGGTAGAGATGTGTTGGCCCTGAGGTAGGTGCTGTTTAGGTCGGCATGATAAGCAGTGAGCATGGAGGCAATGATGAATTGGAGCAAAACCCAGGAGGAGAGAGGAATCAGAGAGGATGGCTCCGCCGTGGTTGGGTCACCAAAGGAGAGGGCCTTGTTCTAGCTCAGCCCAGGACAGCCTTCTGTGAAATGCTGCTTGCTGGTGATGCAGAACCTTCCTGCGATCCACCAAACCTTCAGAGAAAGTAGGACGTTCAGGGTATAGTTGGTGCAACCAGATTTCTTTCGGAAGCTGACAAAGAGGCCAATATTTTAAAAATATTTTATTTGGAAATAATTTTAAACTTACAGAAAAGTTGTAAGAATAATAGTACAAAGAACCCTCACATGTATGTTACCCAAATTCATCTGTTGTTAACATTTTGTCCCACTTGCCTTATCATTTGATCTCTTTCTGTTTTTCGCTCTCTCCTCACTCACACTTCTTCTGAAACATTTGAGAATTCATTGCATGTATCCTGGTCCTTTACTGCTACATACTTCAGTGTATATCAGTGTAAGGGGCTCAGTCCTAAGAATAAGAATGTTTTCTTATATAATTGCAAGCACAGTTGCCAACTTCAGTCAATTGATACACTCTTTTAATCTAAATGTATTATATATTCCAATTTTGTTAAATGTCCCAATCATGTCATATATATACAGATGGGTTTCTGGGCCCTTTATTCTGTTCACTGGTCAACTTGTTTATCCTGGGGTCAATGTATACTGTCTTAATTACTATATAGCCCTATAATAATTCTTGATAGCTGGGAAGGCAAGTCCCCTCACCAATGTCCTTCTCCAGGCTATTCCTGACCTTTTATTCTCCAACATGAATTTTGGAACTATCTTGTCAAGTTTTCACCAGAAAAATTCTATTGATCAATTTGGGGGAAATCATCATCTTTAGGATATTGAGCCTCCCAATCCATGAGTATAGTAGGTCTCTCCATTTATTCTTTTTTTTTTTTTGGCTGTGTTGGGTCTTTGTTGCTGCTCACGGGCTTTCTCTAGTTGCGGCGAGCGGGGGCTACTCTTCCTTGTGTTGCACGGGCTTCTCATTGCAGTGGCTTCTCTTGTTGCGGAGCACAGGCTTTACGTGCGCAAGCTTCAGCAGTTGCAGCATGCGGGCTTCAGTAGTTCTGGCGCGCCGGCTTAGTTGCTCCGCAGCATGTGGGATCTTCCCGGACCGGGGACTGAACCCGTGTCCCCTGCATTGGCAGGTGGATTCTAAACCACTGCACCACCAGGGAAGTCCCTATTCTTTATTTCAGTGAAGTTTTGTACGTTTCTCTATAAAGATGTGTAAAGGGAATTCCCCAGTGGTCCAGTGGTTAGGACTCGGTGGTTTCATGGTATTTTACATAATTTGATGATGTTATAAATGGTATTTTTTAAATTATATTTTCTTTTTGTTATTGGTCTATCCAATGTTCTTACTTCTGTTTTCTCCCTGCTCCATTCTGTCCATCATATATGAGTCTTCTTAAAATACTCTTTCAGTGTATCACTGTCCTACTTAAGACAGAAATGGCTCCAGGATACCTGGTGAATCAGGTCCAAATGGCTCAAACTGCCCTTCTTATTGCACTCCATCTGCTCATGGCCATTCTTTCCCCACCTGAGCACTTGCACTTGATTTCAGTTAGACTTCTCTTCTCACTTTATCTCCCCTTTGTGCCTTTATTTCTTCAATTCTTCCCATCTCTGGGAAACTAAGGCCCTCCTCTCAGCCTCGTCACATCCTTCCCATTTGTAAGACTTAGGCCAAATCCCAACCTGTTCATGAAGCCTGATAAATCCAATCACACAGAACGTTCCTCCTTGATGAGACACTATCACCTGACCCTTTGCCCATAGTTGTGTACATTTTTGTTCATCAGTAGTGCACGTTAATGTTCCTGTTCATATTTTCTGGCACTCCCAAATTGCGTTGGCCTACCCACCACTGAGAACATTGTGGTTGAGGGGATCAAAAGGCGGGGGGGCGGAGACAAGAAGACAGGGCTGCCACCAGTCTGCACAGTGCCTGTGTGTGAATTAGAGAAAGGCACGCAGCCCCGTGAATGAGTGCACATCCTGGCATGCAGCTCAAGGGCTGGATTTCAGCCTCCACTCATCCCTTCAGCCAGTGCCCTTGTGCAGTGTGCAACCTCCACAGCTGTACACAACGGTGCTAGGGGCAGGGCCAAGCAAGATGCATGTCATCCCACCTCTGTACTTCATTGTCTCCAGGGCCTAAAGGCCAACATGACCCGTCTTTACCAACTGATGACAGAACCACAGTTTGCCCGCTGCTCTAAACCCTCCAAGTATAAGAAGCTGCTGTTTTCACTGTGCTTCTTCCACTCTGTGTTACTTGAACGCAGAAAGTTCCTGCAACTTGGCTGGAACATCATCTGTGGCTTCAATGACTCCGACTTTGAGGTTTGTGCTAACCAGGGTCCCTCATCCCAGTCCTGTCTCCTTACACTTCCTGCCCCATGGCTGCCCGGCAGGAATAGCCACTGACAGGAAGCCTGTGTTAAAGCGCCCCTGGAAGTGTTCCTGCCATAACTGTGTGTGGGGCTGGGGGCTCGGGCTGGGACCACACACAGGTGTCAGAGAACTTGCTGAGCCTCTACCTGGACGAGTACGAGGAGACGCCCTGGGATGCGCTCAAGTACCTCATCGCTGGTGTCAACTATGGCGGACACGTCACGGATGACTGGGACCGGCGCCTGCTCACCACCTACATCAACGACTACTTCTGTGAGCAGGCTCTATCAAGCCCCTCCTACAGGTGAGGGGGGGTGCTGAATGGGGTGGGGGCAGCTGGCAGCACTGGGGGTAGGGGAAGTGTGTGAGGAGACAATGTGAGATGGGAGAAGCAGGCTTTGTGGGGTTGTGGGGCGGGGGGTGGAGCAAGAGCAGGGAGCTGGATGAATGGGGTCTTAGCCTGGCATGGGAGCCCCCCGAGTCCCCACGACACAGTGATAATTATGCGGTGGCTCCCCAGGTTGTCAGAATTGGAGACCTATTTCATCCCCAAGGATGGGAGCCTGGCCTCATACAAGGAGTACATTAGCATGTTGCCTGGCATGGACCCCCCTGAGACCTTTGGCCAGCACCCTAATGCAGATGTGGCCTCCCAGATCACTGAGGCACACACTCTTTTTGAGACTCTGCTTTCCCTGCAACCCCAGATTACACCCACCAGGGCCGGAGACCAGAGCCGGGAAGAGAAGGTAAGGACAGACAGACACCTGGGGGAGGGAAAGCAATGAGGAAGAGGGGCCTGCACTCAGAGCTCAGAGCTCCTGCCTCGGCAGGTCCTTGAGTTGGCTGCTGATGTGAAACAGAAGATCCCTGAAATGATCGACTGTGAAGGGACCCGAAAACTGCTGGCTATGGACCCCTCCCCACTTAATGTGGTGCTTCTTCAGGAGATTCAGAGATACAACAAGCTTTTGGAGACCATCCTGTAAGATGGAGGGCGGTTCTGTGGAACGTGGTGAGGGAGCACGAGGAAAGGCCTTCACTCCCTGTGTATGATGGCTCTCCCAGGCCCACCCCATCCCTAACCCTCCACCTTACCCTGTTCAGGTTCTCACTGACAGACCTAGAAAAAGGCATCCAGGGCCTCATCATCATGTCTACAAGCCTGGAAGAGGTTTTCAGTTGCATCTTTGATGCCCATGTCCCTCCGCTCTGGGGAAAGGCAAGATTACATTACTGTTGATCCTAATCCAACAATGAACTCTCCTTTCACCCCTGGGCCAGCGACCTCCTGGTTTTAAGGAAGCATATAGCAAAAAGCAGTGAGCCTGGGCTTTGGGGCCAGACACATTCAAGGTTGAAATCTGACTCTGCTCTTTACTGACTGACTTTGAAAAGTTATTTAGTTAGAAACTTACTCAGGGTAAGTTCCTAGCCTCTCCAAGGATGTTTCAAGGATTCCCTGTACTGTGCACAATGCTAGAAGGTGCTTCATTAATGGTAACTTGTTAATATTACTGGTGCTATTGTTAATAGTTGTCATTTTATGCTTCTCTCCTGGGAGTTGGCTTTTGGAGAGCTGTGCCGAACTATGGTTGGGGAACAGGGGCTGACAGCATATATTATTCTTATAGCTGCTCCAAGTGTTGAAACAAGGATTTGAATGCATGACTAAGTGAATGAATAAACACACACTGCCTTCTCCTCCTCCAGGCATATCCCTCACAAAAGCCATTGGCTTCATGGACCCGGGACTTGGCCATGCGTGTGGAACAGTTTGAGCTGTGGGCCAGCCGCGCACGGCCTCCTGTGATCTTCTGGCTGTCTGGCTTTACCTTTCCCACCGGTTTCCTCACTGCTGTCCTGCAGTCTTCAGCTCGCCAAAACAATGTGAGCGATGTGGAAAGTGTGATGGGGACGGTTGCTGGGGCTATGTATCTGCTCTCCTCTTTGGGAGTCCTCCCTTCTTCTCACCTTCAATCCCCAGATTTCAGTGGACAGCCTCTCTTGGGAGTTTATTGTTTCCACTGTGGACGACAGCAACCTAGTGTATCCACCCAAGGTGGGAGCCAGATGTGCTTGGGGTTCCGAGCAGAGGGGGTTCTGGTGGAGGAGGAGGAGGGTGCTGGGAGCAAAGGTGGGAAACAGTTGGTTGGGAGGGGAGGAGAGGTGGCAGGACAGGGGTGCTGGCAACTGAGGGTCTAGATTTCCCCCCAACCTGCCCCCATGTCTCCCCAGGATGGTGTCTGGGTTCGGGGCCTATACCTGGAGGGTGCTGGCTGGGACCGGAAGAACTCCTGCTTGGTGGAGGCAGAGCCCATGCAGCTTGTCTGCCTCATGCCCACGATCCACTTCCGGCCTACAGAGAGCCGCAAGAAGAGTGCCAAGGGTGGGACAGGGCCCTCAAGCTTGCCTGCTCCATCCCTAGTTTGGATCCTAACCCAGTCTCTGCTCCACCCCTCCCCCACACTTGCTCCTGCCCTGCTCTGCCAGAGGCTCCAGGGTCTGACTCTTTCTCTTCTCCTTCCCCGAAGGCATGTACTCCTGTCCCTGCTATTACTATCCCAACCGGGCAGGCAGCTCAGACCGCGCATCGTTTGTCATTGGCATCGACCTCCGCTCTGGGACCATGACATCTGATCACTGGATCAAGAGGGGCACTGCTCTACTCATGAGCCTGGATAACTGAGAGGACCTCCCCTTCTTCACCGCTTGAGGGAGGGTCGAGGACTCTAAAAGCCAAGACTGATAATGCACCTCGGACAGACGCTGGACCTCACTCTGGCCTTGACCTTGGTTGAATTTGTCGTCTGAGGGGGCCCTGGTAATATCCGGTTGTGCTAGCCATAAAGGTGGGAGAATTGTATTGGAGCTCAGTGCATTAAAACACCCACAACCACAAGCCTTAAGTCTCTCAATGGGATGCTGGGGGTTTGGGAAAGGAGGAAGCCCAGGTCTTACGGAGGATGAGAGCTCCTAAGAGTAGCTACTGGACCAGGAAAGGAGCAAGGGAAGTGGGAGGTCTTGAGAGGGAGGGGAGGCGTGGCCTTGAACGAATGGGCAGGGCCGTGGGGCCTAAAGAAGATGTGGCTAAATCTCTGGGCAGGACTTGAGCGAGTGGGGCGGGGCTTACTTTGGAAGGGCGCGTGATCCAAACGGAATAGGGGTTTGTCAGGCAGGGATCGGTGCTGGACCCCCGTACCTTGCACCCTGAACCCTGTACCCCGCATTCAGCATCCTATTCGGTACCTGTGCTGAGGCGAGCGGGACCAGCAGAAAGCGGGGCGGAGCCTGAGAGAGGGACTTAGGCGCGGGGAGGGGCGGGACCATGAGAAGGGGGCGGGGCGGGGCGCGGGGAGGGTAGGGGGGCGGTGTTTGTGTTGGAAAATCCAACTGCGCCACGGGGCGGAGCGGCCCCCCCAGCCCCGGCCTGGGAGAGGGGGGGCCGCTCGACCCCCTGGGTGACCTTGGGGAACCTGAACACCTGGGACACCCCAGAACCAGGTAACGGGGAGCCGCGAAGGCGTCTGGAAAGGGAAACCATCTCCGCGCAGTGGGGCGGGACGCCTGAGTCGCAGGAAGGGTAGAGCTGGGGATGGACGTTCGGGTCTCTGGAAAGGAAGGCAGTGGGAAGAAGACTGGGCGTAGGACATCTGTGTCCCCTAGAAAAGAGCAGGGCGGGGGTGAGGGAAGAGCTGGGCGGCAGATGTCCTGGGTTCCGGATGTCGACAGGGGCCTGAAAGGACTCCCTGTTCCTCTTGGGCTGGGATTCCCCTTCCCGACCCTAGGGCGGGGGCGGGGCGCGGCGGTCCCTAACTGAAGGGCAGGACCAAAGATCAGGGTTTGCAGTTAGGTCAGTGCGACGGCCTCTTGAGGGCGGGTGTAGTCAGGGATGTGTCTCAGGTCCCGGGCCGCGCCAAGTCTCCCTCTGGCTCTTCCCACGGGTGAGGTATGTAGCCTCAGCTCTGACCCTCACACTGGGAGCCCCGACAGCTTCCCAGCGGTAGCCTTCGCCCCCATCCCCTCCACCGCACGTCACCTCCCTGCACTCGGCCTCACCCCAATAGTCTCTTCATCCCCGGTCCTGCCCCCACTCTGACACCTCCCGTTCCTAGCTTCTCGCCCGTCTCGGGCCCTTCTCCGCTGAACCTTCGCGACGTAGCCGCGAGATGGCGAGAGCGAGACGCACAGCGCGACTCAGGGGCCTCGGGTGGGGGATGTGGCCGTGAAAGCAGCCGAAGCCCCCCGCCCCGGCCAGAGGGAAAGGTGGGCTGAGGTGCTTGTTTGACTTCCTGTCATCTCGGTCCCCCTCACAGGAAATTGTGGTCGGGAGGGCAAAGGGCATGGGCGGGGGAGGGGGTAGGGACTCCGCCTCCCGGAGCTGGGGTAAATAGTGGGGAGGGGGCACGCGGGCAGGTTGCTAAGCAACGCAGATTCGCTTCCTGTCTGCCGCGGCTTGTGGCTGATTTAGGATGGGAATTGGCAGAGTGGGGGGCTGGGAGACTGCGGCGAAGGTCGAGGGCAGGTCGCCTGGTTCTCGAGACAGGGAGATCCCTAGGAGGATGCAGGGGAGCAGCGAGCGAGCTGCGCTGCCACAGAAACGGACTCGGCGTTGGTCGGGAGGGAGGCGGGACCCAGGCGCGGCGCTGAGCTCTGCTCCCCTTCCCTCCCGGGGGTTGCTTGCCCTGTTGCCAGAGTAACTGGAGAGCTAGACTCAGGAGCCGGATTCCCTAACTCTCGCGTCCGCCCAATCCGCTCCAGCGGCTGCCTCTGACATCAGGGCCTTGACAGCCAATGTGGAGGAGGCATCGTAGAGCGACAGGAAGAGGGAAAGGGGAGGGGAAGAGGTGGAGGCTGGGAGGGGGTAGCTGCCCGGGACCCGCACGTGCACTCCCACACGCTCGCGCCCACTCCCCCTCCCCGCGCCGCACGAGCCCGAGTAACCCCCACCCCCCGCGCCTGCGCGGCGAGTCAGTGCTTGCCGCTTTCCCCAGTTACCCCCATCTAGAGACTCTGTTCGCAAACTAGTACTGGGCTGCACTCACTCCTCAGCCCCGGGGGGACCCAGACGTCTGGGTCCGCTAGCCTTTCTCTGGGTCTCAAGCAGTTACTGCCCAGCCTGGCGTGGGAGGAGCCAGCTACCTGTTCCCCACCAACCCCCAGCTGGCGCCCCACTCTCCCAGGTGGGCTGGGCGGAGCTGTGGTTTCCGGCCCCATATGCTCCGCCGCTGCCTTCCCGGGCTCTGGCTAAGGTTGCCTCTCCAAGACGAACGGAACGGGTATCAGCACCCCTTCCCGAGGCTTCACTCGCTCGGGCTCAGCTGCTGTTGGTGGCTGGGGAGGGCGCTGCGGGGAAGCCCCGGACGGGCCAGGTGACTCTTCCCGGACCATCACAACCCGTCTTCGCGTGAATTCCTCCCCTTTGATGGGCACCAAAATCCTTCTCATCCCTAACGTTTCTTCTCCCCCTCGCCCTGGTGCTCTTTGCGCCTCCCTCGGCTCCTTTCGGGCTGCCTCTCCCGGTCTTCACTCGTCCTTCTCGGCTTCTCCCAGTTATATAACTCTTCCTCTTGCCGTGTCCTGATTTCAACTCCACAGACTCCGCCCTGGAACAGCGCGGGGAGGGGCAGGAGAATTGGGACCCAGACAGATTCCGGCTGGCGGCCGGCTGGGGCACGGGGGATCCCGCTGATGGGAGACGGAGCCCCGCGGGACCTGGTGCTCCCGCCCCCGACCCGAGATCTCGCCCAGGAGAGAGAAGGCACAGTATCTCTGAGAGGCGTGTCGGGACTCCGTCAGAAATGTGGGTTGGGAGGTCAGGGCTGGAGGCGGAGAGGAGGAGCCGAGAGGCCTGAGTCCAAGGGATTGGAGCCGCGTTGGGAGCAGAAGATAAGGGCGGGACGCCTGGGTTCCTTCCTTCCTCTCCTTTTTGGGTTCCCAGAATTCTTAAGGCTATTTCCCAGGAAGCTTAGCCTGAGGCTCCTCTCCGCCCCTCGGGGTCAAAGGTCTGTGTTAAAGGTGGCCTGGGATGATGTCACCAGTGCACGTGCCCTTTCCATTCCGGCCCCCTCCCCCCACCACACCCCCCGCCCCGAGTCCAGTTGCAACCCCGTGCCATCTTTTTTCCCTCTCCCTTCCTTTGGCCTTAGCGGCCTGCAGGTGGGAAACCCTGGCCTGGAGTCTTGTGAGGGGGAGGGGCACGGGTGTGGTGTGGTGGACTTTACCCCTTTGCTGGGCGAAGCGAAGCCTGGGTCACTTTTCCCTAGACTGGCACGGAAGAGCTTTTCCTGCAAGCCCCCCGTCCCTCCTGGAAAGAGTCTCCCCAGCAGTCTTTTTACTTTCCCACCTGCTGCATTGCCAAGTGTCTCATTGCCCCCGCCCCCGCCCCCGTATTGAGTTGAAGTGGGAGTGGTTGCCAGATAGCTACCTCCCAGGAGAAGAGCTGTGTGGTATACTGTGTGGATACCAGCTCAGCCCTGACCTTAATCAATGGCACCCCACCCCCAGCCCCAACAGTGAGGAAAAGGGTCAAGAAACTGTATTAGACTGAAAAGTCAGGGCCTTTATTCTGTCTAGGTGGGTGGATCTCTGTCTCTTGAAGGAAGGGGACTCAGTTGATAGCTATGGCTGCCCTTCTCTATTAAGTCCTGGGATTGGTTATGGTATTGGAAAAGATTGGTTTCTCTTTTCGTGTACCTTAGGGCTTGGGCTGTCAGATCAGACCTGGATTCCATTCCCAGCTCTGCCACTTAGTGGCTGTAGAGACTTGGAAAGGTCACAACCTCCCCGTGCCTCATATTCTTAATCTGGAAAATTGAAATATTAATACCTACCTTCTAGGCAGTTGATAGGGAAAAAAATGAGATAATTTATGCAAAGCACTTAGCACAGTGCCTGGCACAGAATGAACACTGAATGAATGCTTGTTATGAAATGCTTATTATTATTAAATGCTGGTTTTTTTTTATTATGGTTGGCAGGCCTGCTTCAAACTGGCCAAGACCTTAGGAGTTCTCCAGGGAGGAGTGGAGAGTTTGTGCTAATTTGGTAGGGGGTCGGGGGGGGCCGGGGGAGGGGGCTGGGGATTAGCTTCCACTGCATTGTGCACTTTATTTGATGAGGGCTTTAGTCAGATTTGTATTGCTTTCTTTGCGATTATTTTTTCCCCTTTCTCGCAGAAGAAACAGCTAAGACTGTTCCTCTGGCTGTGAAAATAAAAGAATTGTATTGTGGTTCTTGATTTTTGAGCAAGACCCCAGTCCCCTCCCATGCTCTTTGGAGCCTTTCAGTTTTACAGAGGGACTCCACAGTTTCCTTTGCGGGGACAGGGCTGGCTGAGGGGTGTGTAAAAGGTTCGGGTGGGTGGGTAGAGAGACTAGTGCTGGGGGCTGGGGGGGGCGGGTAGTTAAAGGAAGAGACCGGAAGGGAGGAGGAGGGAGCCTGCTGGTGGGGAGGGAGGGAGGGAGGAGGAGGAGGAGGAGGAGGAGGAGGTGGTGGTGGTGGTGGAGGAGGAGGAGGAGGAGGAGGTGGAGGAGGAGGGGGGGGGGAGGGAGGGGGTTGGGGAGAGCCTGCTACAGTTCTTTGTTTGACTCCGGGACTCAGGGACGGGGAGGAGGAGGGAGGGAGGCAGAGGCTGCAAGCGCCGGGGCAGGCCCAGGAGGCAGAGGAGGGACCGTCTCCCCCGCCCCCCCAGCCCCCACTCCCCCCCCCCCGCTGCTCCCCCCCCTCCCTACCCGGACTCCGGGGGCACCGCCGGGGGACAGACACCCAGCAGGTAACCCCGGCCTGGCTCACCCTCCCTTCTCGGGTTTTCCTCCACACCCTCCCAGATGACCCCTTTCCCCGGTTCCGTCTCCCCGTTTCCCCCGGCCTTGCCTCTTTGCCCCCGGCCCTCCTTGTTCCATCTCCCCACTTGGGCTAGTCGCCCGCTGGCCGCGCCGCTGTCTCGTGCAGCCCAACTCCCTTCCCCTCGACCGACAGCCGGTGCGCCCCAGGTCTGCCCGCGGCACCTTTCGGGGCTCTGTCTCGCTGCTTCTCCAGGCTTTGCTTTCCTTCCGACCTGTCCCCTGGGGCTCTGAGGAAGGAGGGAGTCCCTGTCCTTTTCTCGTTTCCCCAGTTCCCCGCCCCCCAACTCTGGCCCCTTTCTCCTTCTAGCAGTCTCTAGGGGTGGGGAGAGAACCGGAATTTGGGGGGCCCTCTGGAGGGGCAAGGGGCTATGTGTCGCGGGCGAAAGGGTCTGTGAGTGTGTTTGGGGTGGGGGCGGGGACGGTTAGAGACCCGGCTGCCTCTCTGTTGTCCCTTTAAATGGCCCTCACATTTCTGGGGACTCGTGGGGGGGAGGTGGCAAGCCTCTGCCTGGGGGGCAGGGCCCTCTGTTCGTCCACACAATCAGGGGTGGTAATGATTTAAAGGGACAGCCTCGGTGTGGCCGCTGCCACCCTGTGCCAGCGGGAGGGGGGAGCCGGCAGGCCTTGTCTGGGGAGGCTTGGCTGGCGAGCAGGGCATTTGAGGCTGAATCTGTTTCGGGGCCTGCCAGGTCTGGGACAGTGCTGCGGATGGGACCTGCACGGAGGGGTGACAGCTTGCCTGGGGGGCACTCAACCTGGATCTTCTCCAGGGCCCCACCTTTGGGTTCATGGACTCCTTGGCCAAGAATGCTTGAGTCTAAACTGCGGAGTCTGTCGGCCACCAGGTGGGGGCCACCGGCAGGTCTGCAGGTCAGCAGCCTGTCCTGGGCACACTGGAGCTGGCCCTTCAGCTTCCCCTTTTGTTGTTTGGCTCTGTGCACAAGAAAGCCCCAGCCCCTCCCCCAGCTCCCCCTTCCCGTCCACATGCCCCCCCCACCACCACACACACCCACCCCAGCTGTTGGACAGATGAATTACAGCCTCCGGCTTGGGGCCAGGGCTGGTGAGGGATTAAAGCTCTGGGGCTGGCCCTTTAAATGGCTGTTGGCCCCTCCCCCACTCTGCTGTCCAGACACCCCATACACACCCCGCTGACCCCCTTGGCTGACCCCCTTGGCTGCCCCTCACTCCTCCTCTTGGTCTGTCCTAAGGCCCCTCCCCAGCATCCCCTTCTTCCCCAACACAACCACAAATACAAATGCTACAAACACACACACACACACACTCACTCTCTCTCTCTCTCTTTCTTTCTCTCTCTCCCCCCCCCCCCCCCTCTCTTACTCACTCACTCTCTGGTCTCACATTCTGAGTGTCCCTGTCCTGGAGGGTTCCAGCCTCAAGCTCCCTTCTCCAGCAGAAGGACCTTGCCTGCCTGGCCTCCCTAGCCTGCAGCTGACCACTACCCTGGCCAGGTGAGGGGCCTTGCATGGGTCAGAAATAGCACCTCCCCTGGGGGCAGTGTCATCAGCAGCTGAGGCAGCTTGCAGCACATTGCATCATGGAGGCTGGGGGCTGGAGGCCTAAGCCTCTGGGGCAGGGGGAAGGATGGGGGCTGGAAGGACAGGGAATGGAGAGGCTAGACTGGGAGCCCAAGTGTCTGGGTGCTTAAGGGCAGAGAACTGTGACTAAGAGGGCAGAAAACATAGGTCCCTGAGGAGTGAGTTTGAGGTGAGGCAGACTTAGGTCTGACCCCTGGATGGACACCAGATTCTTGGCCCTGGACCTAGACACCTAACTTCTTGTCTCTGAAAATTAGGAGGGGAGGGAGTGGGCCTCTATCACCTAATTGGGCCACATAGAGGAAGGAGGTGATGGGGAAACAGGATATGGCCTTGATGGGTAGATGGAGGGGAGGCTTGCAGCAGAGGCCACTTCCAGACCCAGGCCCGGAGTCACAGTCCTTGCTGAGGAGAAAGGCTCCTCCCTGCTGGGCCCGTTCATCTAGTCTGGCCACCTGTGCTGCTCACCAAGACCTGCCAGCACCAGCCTGGTGGAAGGAGAGGGGGCAGAGTCCAGAAGGTGGGGTTGTCTGGTGCCTTGATAAGGTTAGGGAGGAGGCAGAACTGAAGGAAGAGTTTCTGTGAGCCTGAGGCCGGGACTGAAGCTGACCTGGGTGCAGATGTCAGAGGCAGTTAGGGCTACTCTGGGGCCAAGGACTCTCAGCAGGAGGGTCCAGTCAGAAGAGGGATCATGGGTTGGGTGTCCACTGTGGACTTAACGCAGATGCTGTAGCATGCTCCCCTCACTCCCTGGTCCAGGCTGCTTCCTAAAGGGGAAGGCTGGAGGACCACTCTTGGGTTGGCTTTTTCTGGTTGCCATGGAAACATATTCTCTCATCCCATCTGACCACCAGAGCCAGGTTTCTCCTCAATAAGGGGACAGGGGGCATAGGAAAATTCTCCAGCTTGGGAGATCCCACCTCTAACTGGCTTTTTTCTTTTAGGTTCCCCCAGGCACCATGCCAGCCCCGTAGTACCACCCACCCCACCCACTGTGGTCTGCTGCACCCTACTGCTGGGGCACTGGTTCCAATGAGACAGGGCACACCAAACTCCCATCTGGTAAGTCCTGCCCCTGAGCAATGCAGCGCCTCCCCGCAACAGTCCAGCTCTGCACCATATGCAAGAAGGATTGATATGATCTAGATCATGCCCACTCCTCAGAATGGTCCAGTCCAACTCTGAGCATCCCCCCCACCATGAGGTGATTGAGTGGTTCAGTCTTCCTCATTTACGGAGCTCCCCTCTGTTGCCTATGAATGGTTCATCCCTGTACTTCACCAGCCTCTCAACTACCACCAAAAAATCACCCCCCCTTCCCCCTCCCCCCCAGTGCTACAACTCAGTTACTTACTGAATTGAATTAACCTGGGGTTTGCAGGCCAGAAAGTAGAGATAAGATACCTGGAGGGATTTTATTTTTATTTTTTGGAATGAGGAGGTCTTTGCCCCTATAATAGTTGTTGAACAGCCTGGCTTATGGAGGGTGATTGGGAACTGATTTGGAGAGATAGTGGAGGCCATTGTCACAAAAACCTGCCGTTGCCATGGCAGTCTTGGCATTCCCACCCTTCCTTCCAGATCCCTTCGGTTCCTTTCTCTCCCTGCTGCACCACAGCATTTGCCCCATACATCCTAAATCTTACTCCTCTTGTGCTTCCCTCTCTCCTTCTGCCACTTCTCTGCCTAAGGCCCTGCTCCATCCCATCCCCCATTCTTCTGTAGGAGAAAAGATGGTACCTAAGCCAGAGACTTAAGTTCTCTGAGTGTGTGTTGCTCTTCTCTACTTCTCACTAAGTTTTGAGTGGGACTGTTTTCTTCTATGTATCTCTCACTATTTGGCGAGATGGTTTGCACTTTGGGGTGCCTCAGTGGAATTGCGTTGAATGAATGTGTTAACTGAATGAGCTTCAGGGCCAAGAAACCAATGGCTTCTGAGAAATGCTGCACAGCCTCCTACCTACACCTTCTCTAAAGACATGAGACATTTGGGATGGTACTGTGGGGTAGAGCTGAGGGGCAGGCTGACCTAGGAAATTGTCCTGTGAGGATAAAACCAACAGAGAATAGTACAGAGGCATTATAGAAGAGTGGTAAGAATAAGGCTCTGGAAAGAAGCCTAGCTCTTACTCTCTCGTGGAATGACCTTGACAGAGTTATATAACCTCTCTGAGCCTCAATTTCCTCATCTGTAAAATGGGGTAGTACTATGTCAGGTTCTGGAGAGGGGTTTTTTAAAATGTATATAAAGTGCTTAACACAGTACCTGGCATGTAATAAGTATTCAGTAAATGCTAGCAATTACCATCACAATGGGAGCCACAGGGAGCTGTGAGGATAAGTGAGGATGTTGAGGAATAGGACAGAACTTAAATGAAGGCACCCAGACCTCCAAATGCTTGACTCAAACAGAAGGATCACTGATCCAGTAAGACATCAGGATTCAGGGGAGTGGGGCGAGGAGTCTGCCGGGTCAGCCTGCACCAGTGTTTCCCTGACTCTGTTCAGGAACATGAAGGCAAACACAGAAGGGCATGTGCAGAGAGACACACGTGATCACGGCAAGTGATGCAGAGGCAGTCCCAGACAAAAGACCGAGACAGGAGCCAGGCAGACACACAGACAGAGACAGCCCCTCGGAGTCGTGTAGACAGGCATAATGACAGGAACGCGTCAGACACAGGCACTGAAGGAGACAAGATGAGCAGATATGCAGGTGCACACGGAGACAGACACCGGGACTCACACACAGCCGACCTTGTCAGACAGACTGGTGAACACAGCGGTCCAGTCAGAGGCAGACACAAGGCTCGCAGTGACACATAGCGGGCCAGGGCCGGCACTGTCACTTCTCGGTGGGGGGCGGGGAGGGGCCAGCAGCGGGGGAAAGCTGGGGAAGGGAATCCCGAGCGGGCGGCCTGCCCGGGGTGGCTGAGTCAGAGCGGAGCCCCAGCCGGCGGCCCTCCCCTACGCCTCCCCCTCCCCCAGGTAAGAAGCGAGCTGTAACCCCTCGCTTCCACCAGGCAGAACAGGGCCTGACAGGGAGCGGGACGCGGCGGGGTTCCCGGGCCGGCCCCACCTCCTCGCGCGTGCCGCGTGCCTGCTAACTCCCTGCTCGGTAATACCCTAACTGCGGGGTCTTGTCTTTGGCCGGCACGTGAATCTGCGTGCTCACGTCTGGACCCTCATCCCGCGCGGCGGGAGCGGTGTGCGGAGGGGCTCCTCCGGCCTGGAGCCCAGAGAGAGTTAAGTGGGTGTGTTTGATAGAGTGGGTCCCTCTCGGGGCGCTAGGGGGAGGGGGCCGGTTAAAGTCCCCGAGTCCAGAGCCCGGATGGAGGGGGCGGAGCTGGGCTTAGCCGGGAGTGCCCGGATGGAGAGGGCGTGGCCTCGGCAGGAGAAGAATTAACTCTTTCTGAACGGCTGACTCCCAGTACTGTGGGTCCGACTGGAGAGGCTGGAATGCCTGCCCCAGAAGTATGCCGTCCTCTTTGGCCGTGTGCGTCTACCTCTCATCTGTCTTTGAGGAGTCTCTGGGTGTCTGTCTTTGTGCCTGCCGGTGATTGTCCCCTCCCCTGGGTTAGTACGGACGCCGGGAGTCGGGGAGGGCTATTCCTGCCCCAAAGCGAGAGTGGAGGTGAGAGTGGACCGCGAGCCGGCTGCTGGCGCCTGGGGAACAGGTGTGACCGCGGCGTCGGGGCTGCCCGGCGCGGGGAGGGGCCGTCATGGGGGAAGACGAGAGGGGAAATTCCGCGGGACCGGTGGGGAGCGGTGTGTGGGCTGAGTTGTGTCTGCCTCTGACTGTGTGTGTCTGTGTGTGTTCAGGGAGGCGGGGGCTGAGTCAGTGGGAATAGAGGAAGGTTTTCTGGGTGACTCACGCTCCCCCACCCCAAGCCTGAATCAGACCCCGAGGGAGGGCTTTGTACAGGAGGCGGATGGGAAGTCAGGCGCCTGGGTCCCTGGTGGGGACAAGGATCCGAGGTGGTTGGCGAGAGTGAGTGTGTGTTTAGTGTACAGGAAGTTTTTGTTCTCAAGTGAGGGCTGCTGTATTCCGAGTACCGGCGTAGGGGTTTGTGGATAGAGGTGGAAAGGGGCTGGAGGACGGGACTCGCTGTTTGAGGGAAAGCTGAGTCAGTTCCCCGTGGGAAAGGGGAAGTGGTAGAGGGGAAGTGTCATCATCGCAGAAGGGGAAGCTGCATTTCCTGGTAACTGGCAGCGCCCTCGGCACCACTTCCCAATCGGGGATCTGTTCCTCTGATGTCTGGACCCCGGGTTCCCCGTTTTCCCATGTCTGGTCCATGGGTCCGGGGACTTAGGTGGGGGCAGCCGGTCAGGGCTATGCTTGACCACTTAAGTTAAGCGCTGTACTTGGCCCAGGGCTTGGTAACTGACATAAAGGCTGTATGGTGAGGAGAGAGAGTTCTGACCGAAACTCCGCGTGAACCGCAGAGAGGGTCCACAGAGCCCAAGCGCCTACTAGGGCTCGCCGGGGAGTGGCACGCCGGGACCTGTAGGGTCCAAGCGCTTGCGTGCAAACAGACGACCTTGCCCTGCAGATCGAGGACTGTTTTCACCACAAACCCGAATGCCCTTGTGGGCTGGGTGGAAATTTCCCCACAGCTCAGACTTCTCTCGGCGAAGGCGAACTTTCCAGCCGCCCCCAGCCCCTCGTCGCGCGTTCTCCCCCGGCTTCCTGCCCGGCGCTAGCTCCAGCTGGAGCGCTGGCCCCGCCCCCGCCGCTTTGTACTCTACACTCGCCTCTCGCAGCTCTTTGTACTCTAGACTCTCAATGGACCGATCCCGGGAGCGGAGCCGGCTTCCTACCTGCGGGGACGCGGGGTAGGCGAGCAGGACGCGCGGGGACCGAGATCCTGGGCTCAGAGAGGCGAGAAGGAAGAACTGGGGCTAAAGGGAAGGTGCCCAGGAAGGGGAGCGCTGCTCCCGTCGTGGGTCGAGCCAGCACCGACGGGAAGGGGTTGGGGGGGGTGAAGGAGGAAGTGAAACGGGTTCTGGGTTCTTTAAGGGAGTGGGCGGTGAGAGTGGGACAAGGGTGATGTCACCGCCGGGCGGGCCCCGCCCCGCCCCGCCCTCCTCCTTCCTCCCTCCTCCTTCCTCCCTCCTTCCTCCCTCCCGAAGGACCCCCCCCCGTACTCTTACACACGCCGCTTCCGCTGCGCAAGTAGCCACGTCACGGGCAACCCCCGAAATCCCCCCTCCCTTGGGGGGCGGGGGCCACGTGGGCCGTGGGGAACCGCGTGGCCCCGGCGGGGAAGGGCATAGAGGATACGGGAGCCACGCGAGAGGGGCCACTCGGG
This sequence comes from Hyperoodon ampullatus, assembly GCF_949752795.1. Lineage (NCBI taxonomy): Eukaryota > Metazoa > Chordata > Mammalia > Artiodactyla > Ziphiidae > Hyperoodon > Hyperoodon ampullatus. The sequence continues at coordinate 38,815,215 of NC_136932.1, read as the reverse complement.
ACCGCTGTGCGCGACTTCTCAGAAGTTGGGGGATTAGAGGACGGTTTTGGTTTTGGGGGTCGGTTGGTATTGAAGGCCTACAGAGCCAGGGGAAGTGGAGGAGCTGAAGGAACTGGGTATGAAGCTGGGGGCTTGACCATGGTTTGGGATGGGGGTCAGGCGTGGAGGGTGGAGCGCTCAGATCGCGGCGCGGGCAGGTTTGGGTGCCGTAGAAGTCGCCGTGAGTGGCCAGCCCTAAACAGTTCCTATGGGGTGGGGAGGTCAGGCACTGGGCGAGGTGAAGTGAGAAGGGGGAGCGCCGCCTGTGTCGGCGTTGTGCATCCGTCTGCTGTCCATCGGTGTTAGGCGGCGGGGCAGGGGGCGTTTCGGACGGTCTAGCACGGACCACCGGTGGCTCTGTGGGCGCGTGGGACTTGCGGGTAGCTCCATGTCCCAGGCCGGCCCGACCGTGCGACCCGCCGCCTTCACCCGCACGGGTCTCAGGCTCCGCTTGCCTCGACCGGCCTAGTGTCAGCTAGGAGATGGAGACCCTAGGTGGGAGCCGCGGGGTCACGTCGGGGTCACCCCGGGCAGAGCCTGTCTGACCGGCTCCGCCGCCCCTCCTCCCCCGGCAGCGGCCGGGCTAACCTCGCTCCTATTGGTCCCGGCCAGGCTGTTACTGAGGCGGAGACACGGGTGATGATTGGTTTTCTGGGGAGAGAGGAAGTCCTGTGATTGGTCAGGTCTCCGGAGCTCGCCGACGCCGGGAGAGAAAGCTCCCACGGAGGCCGGGTAAGCGGCCGCAGCGCTGCAGCTCGGCCCGCGGGGCTCCCGGCTGGAAGCCTAGCAGCGCAGCCACCCCATCGCACCGACTGGCCCTCCCGCTGCCCCCACTCCCCTACGGCTCCTTAGGCCGGGTGGGCCGCTCCTCAGGGATAGCCAGCCCTGCGCAGATCACAGACCTGTGGGCGCCACAGCCGGGCCAGCCCAGCCCAGCCCAGCCCAGCCCAGCCTAGCCTAGCCTGCGGCCCCGACTGTGTGCTGGCCCGCTCACCTCACTCCTTTCCCCCTCCTCTCCGTAGAATTGGCTGTGAAAGGCCCTGAGCGACCATCTGGGGGCAGTGGGCACTCCTGTCAGAGCGGCTGGAGCCGGACCATCGCCCCAAGGAGCTGGGGCAGGGGGCCGTGCCCGATCTCTGGGGCCACTGCTGACCTGGTAAGGGAAGACGGGGGCCGGGTCGGCTGTGTGTACCCTGACAGCTCAGTCTCTGTCCCCAGTAGGATCATAATCTCTTCTCCTTGACTCAGGCTGGATGCATCGGGCAGTGGACCCTGCAGGGGCCCGCGCTGCACGGGAAGCCTTTGCCCTTGGGGGCTTGAGCTGTGCTGGGGCCTGGAGCTCCTGCCCGCCCCATCCCCCTCCTCGGAGCGCATGGCTGCCTGGAGGCAGGTGAGAACTTGGTCTGTCTCTCTGCCTCCAGGCAATCCTCTTCCCATCTCTGCTCCTCAGTCTCTGTGTCATTCTCATTTCTGCCATCCCGTGGGCCTCAGTGCAGTCCTCAGCTGCTTTCTCTTGTTTCTTCAGTCCCCTCCTTCCTAGGTAGGGACAAGACTTCCATCTTGCTGTACATTAACAGAGCCCTCCTCTCTCCAGGTGCTCTGCCAGCATCGGGCAGCCCCCACTCCCTGCTCCCCTACCTCCTTCACACGGCAGTAGCTCTGGCCACCCCAACAAACTGTATTATGCTCCAGGGTGAGTGAGGATTGAAAGGTGCTGGCGATGGGAGGTAAGGCTGGGGCCTTGAAAGAGTTCGCCAAGCCTTGCCACCTCCCCACCCCTTCTGCTCTGTAGGACACCCACCCCAAGACCCCTCCATGGGAAGCTGGAATCCCTGCATGGCTGTGTGCAGGCATTGCTCCGGGAGCCGGCCCAGCCAGGGCTGTGGGAGCAGCTTGGGCAGCTGTACGAGTCAGAGCACGACAATGAGGAGGCTATACGCTGCTACCACAGCGCCCTTCGATATGGAGGAAGCTTGGCTGAGCTGGGGCCCCGCGTCGGCCGACTACAGCAGGTGGGATGAGGCGGGACACGGGGCTAGGATTGTGCGTTCTGACTCAGTGCCCTCGTCTTACGTCTGCCTCTGCCTTGTGCTCTGCACTCTTCCCCCACCTCCTCAGGCCCAGCTCTGGAACTTTCATGCTGGCTCCTGCCAGCACCGACCCAAGGTCCTGCCTCCCCTGGAGCAAGTGTGGAACTTGTTGCACCTTGAGGTGAGGCTGGGACTGGGTGGGCTAGGGAGGAGGGCTGGGCCAGGTCAGCACCGGTACCATTCTCTCTCCTCTTTCCGTCCTCAGCACAAACGGAACTATGGGGCCAAGCGGGGGGGTCCCCCGGTGAAGCGAGCCGCCGAACCCCCGGTGGTGCAGCCTATGCCTCCTGCAGCACTCTCAGGCCCCTCGGGGGAGGAGGGGCTCAGCCCTGGAGGCAAACGCAGGAGAGGCTGCAACTCTGAGCAGGTATGGTGGTATGTGGGTGGGCCAGCAGCGAGTGGGCAGGCTGGGGCGAGGAGTGGGACTCTCACACTCTGTTTTCTTTCAGACTGGCCTTCCCCCAGGGCTGCCGCTGCCTCCGCCACCATTACCCCCAGCCCCACCCCCGCCTGGCCTAGCCACCAGCCCTCCATTCCAGCTGACCAAGCCAGGGCTGTGGAGTACCCCACATGGAGATGCATGGGGCCCCAAGCGCAAGGGTTCAGCACCCCCAGAGCGCCAGGTGAGCACCTCTCTGTGGTCCCCTCACCTCTTACCTCTTACCTCCAAGTCCCTGTGTCCTCCGTTCCTCACGCAGTGTCTTCATTTCTCGCCCACAGGAGCAGCGGCACTCGCTGCCTCACCCATATCCATACCCAGCTCCGGCCTACCCTGTGCACCCCCCCGGCCACCGGCTGGTCCCGGCTGCACCCCCAGGCCCAGGCCCCCGCCCCCCAGGAGCAGAGAGCCATGGCTGCCCGCCTGCCACCCGTCCCCCCGGAAGTGACCTTAGAGAGAGCAGAGTTCAGAGGTCGCGGATGGACTCCAGCGTTTCACCAGCAGCAACCACCGCCTGCGTGCCTTACGCCCCTTCCCGGCCCCCCGGCCCCCCCGGCACCACCACCAGCAGCAGTAGCAGCAGCAGCAACCCTGGTCTCCGGGGCGTGGAGCCGAGCCCAGGCATTGTGAGTGACAACTGCAGGTGGCGGGCCGAGCGGGGTGGGGTGGGGGGGGTTTGAGTGGAGCCGGTCTGGGGTGGCTGGAGCAGCCCTCTGACCACCGCCGTCCTACACTTGCAGCCCGGCGCTGACCATTTCCAAACTCCCGCGCTGGAGGTCTCCTCTCACCAAGGCCGCCTTGGGCCCTCGGCACACAGTAGTCGGAAACCATTCCTGGGGGCTCCCGCTGCCACTCCCCACCTGTCCCTGCCACCCGGCCCCTCCTCACCTCCTCCCCCACCTTGTCCCCGCCTCTTACGCCCTCCACCACCCCCTGCCTGGCTGAAGGGCCCAGCCTGCCGAGCAGCCCGTGAGGATGGAGAGATCTTAGACGAGCTCTTCTTCGGGGCTGAGGGACGCCCCCGCCCTCCCCCTCCCCCCCTCCCCCACCGCGAGGGCTTCTTGGGGCCTCCGGCCCCCCGCTTTTCTGTGGGCACTCAGGATTCGCACACCCCTCCCGCTCCCCCAACCACCAGCAGCAGCAACAGTGGCAGCCACAGCAGCAGCCCTACTGGGCCTGTGTCCTTCCCCACACCTTCCTATCTGGCCAGAAGTATGGACCCCCTTCCCCGGCCCCCCAGCCCAACACTGAGCCCCCAGGACCCACCTCTTGCACCCCTGACTCTTACCCTGCCTCCAGCCCCTCCCTCCTCTTGCCACCAGAATACCTCAGGAAGCTTCAGGCGCCCGGAGAGCCCTCGGCCCAGGGTCTCCTTCCCAAAGACCCCCGAGGGGGGGCCGGGGCCATCCCCAGGCCCCCTGAATAAAGCCCCCCAGCCTGTGCCGCCCAGGGTTGGGGAGCTGCCTGCCCGAGGCCCTCGACTCTTTGATTTCCCCCCTACCCCACTGGAGGACCAGTTTGAGGAGCCAGCTGAATTCAAGATCCTACCTGATGGGCTGGCCAACATCATGAAGATGCTGGATGAATCCATTCGCAAGGAGGAGGAGCAGCAACAACACGAGGCAGGTGTGGTCCCCCCGCCTCCTCTGAAGGAGCCCTTTACATCTCTGCAGCCTCCATTCCCCACTGACACAGCCCCAGCCACCACTGCTGCCACCGCCACCGCCGCCACCACCCCGGCCACCCAGGAAGAGGAGAAGAAGCTACCACCAGCCCTGCCACCACCGCCTCCTCTAGCCAAGTTCCCGCCACCACCCCAGCCACCGCCAACCGCGCGAGCCCCACCAGCCAGCCCGGCCAACCTGCTCAAGTCCTTGGCCTCCGTGCTGGAAGGACAAAAGTACTGTTACCGGGGGACTGGAGCAGCTGTTCCCACCCGGCCTGGGCCCTTGCCCACCACTCAGTATTCCCCCGGTTCCTCTTCAGGTGCTACCGCCCCACCGCCCACCTCCGCGGCCCCGAGCGCCCAGGGCTCCCCACAGCCCTCCGCTTCCTCGTCATCTCAGTTCTCTACCTCAGGCGGGCCCTGGGCCCGGGAGCGCAGGGCGGGCGAAGAGCCAGCCCCGGGCCCCATGACCCCCGCCCCCCCGCCCCACCCCCTGCCGCTGCCCCCTGCTCGCTCTGAGTCTGAGGTGCTAGAAGAGATAAGTCGGGCCTGTGAGACCCTTGTGGAGAGGGTGGGCCGGAGCGCCGCAGACCCGGCCGACCCAGTGGACACGGCAGATCGAGCGGACAGCGGGACTGAGCGACTGCAGCCCCCAGCTCAGGCCAAGGAGGAGAGTGGTGGGGTGGTGGCCGTGGCACGACCAGGGAGCAGCAAGCGGCGGCAGAAGGAGCACCAGAAGGAGCACCGGCGGCACAGGCGGGCCTGTAAGGACAGTGTGGGTCGGCGGCCCCGGGAGGGCAGGGCCAAGGCCAAGGCCAAGGCCCCCAAAGAAAAGAGCCGCCGAGTGCTGGGGAACCTGGACCTGCAGAGCGAGGAGATCCAGGGTCGTGAGAAGGCCCGGCCGGATCTGGGCGGGGCCTCCAAGGCCAAGCCGCCGGTAGCTCCGGGCCCTCCGCCAGCTCCTGCACCCTCTGTCCAGCCCACACCCCCGGCAGCCCCTGTCCCTGGGAAGAAGGCTCGGGAGGAAGCTCCAGGGCCACCGGGTGTCAGCCGGGCTGACATGCTGAAGCTGCGCTCACTTAGTGAAGGGCCCCCCAAGGAGCTGAAGATCCGGCTCATCAAAGTAGAAAGTGGTGACAAGGAGACCTTCATTGCCTCGGAGGTGGAAGAGCGGAGGCTGCGGATGGCAGACCTCACCATCAGCCACTGCGCTGCCGACGTCGTGAGGGCCAGCAAGTGAGTTCGGGGGGCTGTCGCCGCTGAGGCTGCTGGCCTGGCCCGGCGGGAAGCTCCCTTCCCCCAGCACTCTGATATTCCTATTCTCATCTCACTGTCTTTCTACAGGAATGCCAAGGTGAAAGGGAAGTTTCGAGAGTCCTACCTTTCCCCTGCCCAGTCTGTGAAACCGAAGATCAACTCGGAGGAGAAGCTGCCCCGGGAAAAACTGAACCCGCCCACACCCAGCATCTATGTATGAGTGCCCTGCGTGCTCAGAACCGCCCCTGCCTGAGGGTTCTAGGACAGTGTTGGGACTGTTGGGGGGCCCTGAGCCTGGGACGGGCCTCTGACCTCAGCCCTGTCTCCTGGTTGTTCCGCAGCTGGAGAGTAAACGGGATGCCTTCTCGCCAGTGCTGCTGCAGTTCTGTACAGACCCTCGAAATCCCATCACCGTGATCCGGGGCCTGGCAGGCTCCCTGCGGCTCAGTGAGTGTGGAGGCAGAAAGGCTTGGGGAGGGCTGGGAGGATCTGGAGCTTTGGGGCCCTCGGAGAGCCCCCGCTCTGGAAGACCCAGGGCCACAGCTGTAGTGAGCTCTCCTCAGTCACGTGTAAGCCATATTTGAAGAGTGCTCTGAGTGATGGGTCAGCTGACCTCAGGCTTTCCTCCCCCCATCTGTCTGTCCCCAGCAGTAGGCAGGTGAGAAGGGGATGTATCTCGGGATCTGGTTACAGTCACTTCTGGTTTTCTTGGTGATTAAGAATGAGAAGAATACAGGTTGTGTAAAATCCAAGGAGACCCATGGTTTGGGGCTTTCTCTTTTTCAGCCTTTTATTGTGCACAATTTCAAACACCTTCCAAAGTAAAAGGAAACCATACTGAGTTATAAAAATTAATCTTGTTTCCTGTAAAAATTAATCTTGTTTCCTCTGTTTCCTTGTAGCCTTCTCTTACGCACATATCCTTCCTTTCCTCCAATGTTACTGAAGCACGGTCTAGGCTTTTACTTGATGAAATCTTTCATTGGATCCAATGATAACTTAAACTGTTAGTCATTGAGCACCTACTGTGTGCCAGGTGCTTTGCACATGTGGCCTCATGGACACCTGAGGACTCTGGTGGAGGGGCTGGGACTCAGAGCAGCAGTGGGAGAGAGCGGGGGTTGGTTATGATCCAGGTAAAGGCCAGGCCCTGGGAGGGCCAACCCTCCCCGCTTCATGAGGGGCTGGGGTTCTCGCCTGTTCTTCCTGGGCTGAGCTCTGAGAAGCCTGTGTCCACTGTGTCAGAGTCTTGGGGAGCAAGAAGGGAGAGGGTGAGTTGGGGCCTCGCTCCCCGTCCTCTGCCCCTGCCCCAACACTCTGCTCGGCCCTCCCTTGCAGACTTAGGCCTCTTCTCTACCAAGACGCTGGTGGAGGCGAGTGGTGAGCACACGGTGGAGGTGCGCACCCAGGTGCAGCAGCCCTCAGATGAGAACTGGGACCTGACAGGCACGCGACAGATCTGGCCCTGCGAGAGCTCCCGTTCCCACACCACCATTGCCAAGTACGCGCAGTACCAGGCCTCATCCTTCCAAGAGTCCCTGCAGGTGAGAGGCGCGCACAGGCAGAGGCGGGGGTGCGGAATCAGGGGACTTGGGGCTCCGGCTGCGGTGGGAGGGCTCCTGGAAGGCCGCTGACCCAGGCCTGCCTAACCCCTGTGACCAAGCAGGAGGAGAAGGAGAGTGAGGACGAGGAGTCCGAGGAGCCGGACAGCACCACGGGAACCCCTCCTAGGTAGGGACGCTTTGCCTCTGCCCTTCAGGACTCCTTCCTTTCCCTGCGCTTCCCCACCAACCTGTGCTCTTTGCCCCCGCAGCAGCGCACCGGATCCGAAGAACCATCACATCATCAAGTTTGGCACCAACATCGACCTGTCCGATGCCAAGCGGTCAGTGGGGCTGAGGCCAGCAAGCTGGGGCGGGAGTGCTGATGGGTCAGCAGAGTCGGGGTAGCTGCTCACTTCCGTTGCCTCCTTCGCCACGGCAGGTGGAAGCCCCAGCTGCAGGAGCTGCTGAAGCTGCCCGCCTTCATGCGGGTAACCTCCACGGGCAACATGCTGAGCCACGTGGGCCACACCATCCTGGGCATGAACACAGTGCAGCTGTACATGAAGGTCCCAGGCAGCCGAACGCCAGGTGCGCTCTTCACGGGGCTGCGGAGTGCGACGCGCGCGCGAGGAGCGCGGGGGGCGGGGCTGCCGCCAGCGCTCCTCCGTCAACCAATGAGTGCCCAAGGGCGGGCTTGTCGCGCAGCGTAGGCCCGGCTCCGACCAACCGTGCAGTTCCCTGTTGCCCCCTTCAGGCCATCAAGAGAACAACAACTTCTGCTCGGTCAACATCAACATTGGCCCAGGAGACTGCGAGTGGTTCGCGGTGCACGAGCACTACTGGGAGACCATCAGCGCTTTCTGCGACCGGTGCGCGCCGCCCTCCGCCCACCTCCTCGGGTAGATAGACCCCCCACGCCCCGTCCCTGGATTCCCAGATTTCCATCTGACCCTGTGGCTACCCTCCAGGCATGGCGTGGACTACCTGACGGGTTCCTGGTGGCCAATCCTGGATGACCTCTATGCTTCCAACATCCCTGTGTACCGCTTCGTGCAGCGCCCCGGAGACCTTGTGTGGATTAATGCGGGGACCGTGCACTGGGTGCAGGCCACCGGCTGGTGCAACAACATCGCCTGGAACGTGGGGCCCCTCACCGGTGAGGGGGCGGGGCCGGTGGTGGGGTGAGCCACTCAGCGGTGAGGGGCTGGGGCCCCTGGGGAGTGAGCCCCGTGGGGGGAGGGCGGGTTTGGAGGGCGCCAGGCCAGCCGTGAGGGAAGGGGCGGGGCCCAAGTGTCTCGGGCTGTTGGGGAGTCCTGTCGTGACCCTCTCTGGCCCGCAGCCTATCAGTACCAGCTGGCCCTGGAACGATACGAGTGGAACGAGGTGAAGAACGTCAAATCCATCGTGCCCATGATTCACGTGTCCTGGAACGTGGCTCGCACGGTCAAAATCAGCGACCCCGACTTGTTCAAGATGATCAAGTGAGGGAGGGCCCTGTTTGGGAGGGAGCTCATCTCCATCCGACGTGGCCCGCCTTGTTCTTCCTGGTTCCAACCCCTCCTCCCCCGCCTCTCCGCCTTTTACCGCGTGCCCTGCAAGGGCTGCTGTGCTGGGCGGCTGACAAGGCCCCTGCCCTGAGAAGGTTTGTTTTCCAGTGGTCCAAGTAGACAAAAACCACATGAAACCTCCGCTGTGACGGGGATGTGTCGGGGGCTGTGACCCGGGCCCGCAGCGGGGAGGCCCCGCCCCGCCTCACCACCTCGCCCCGCCCGCAGGTTCTGCCTCCTGCAGTCCATGAAGCACTGCCAGGTGCAGCGGGAGAGCCTGGTGCGGGCCGGGAAGAAAATCGCCTATCAGGGCCGGGTCAAGGACGAGCCCGCCTACTACTGCAACGAGTGCGACGTGAGTGCGCCCTCTCCCTCTAGCGCTTCCTCGGAGGGAGGCGCTCGCCTCCGGCCTGCCTCCCTCCCTCCCTCCTCCCTCCCTCCCTCCTCCCTCCCTCCCCCCCTCCCCTTGACCGCCGCCTCCTCCCCGCCGCAGGTGGAGGTGTTCAACATCCTGTTCGTGACGAGTGAGAACGGCAGCCGCAACACGTACCTGGTGCACTGCGAGGCCTGTGCGCGGCGCCGCAGCGCAGGCCTGCAGGGCGTGGTAGTGCTGGAGCAGTACCGCACGGAGGAGCTGGCGCAGGCCTACGACGCCTTCACGCTGGTGAGGGCCCGGCGGGGCGGGGACCCGAGGGGGCGCCGGGGCGGGCCGGGGGTGGGCGACCGCGCATCCTGAGCCCCGCCCGCTCTCTCCCGCAGGCCCCGGCCAGCACGTCGCGATGAGGCCGGACGCCCCGCCCGCCTGCCCGCCCGCAGGGCGCCGCGGGGCCACCAGCACACGCCTGGGCTGGACCTAGGTCCCGCCTCTGGCCGGGAAGGGGGTCGGGCCCAGCCCTTCCACCCCATTGGCAGCTCCCCTCACCTAATTTATTAAGAAAAAGAATTTTTTAAAAAACAAATATGAGGAAAAAAGGAAAAAAAATGGGAGACGGGGAAGGGGGCTGGTAGCCCCTCGCCCACCAGCGCCTCCCCTCACCGACTTTGGCCTTTCTAGCAACAGACACAAGGACCAGGCTCCGGCGGCGGCGGGGGTCACATACGGGTTCCCTCACGCCTGCCAGCCGCCCGCCCGGCGCAGATGCACGCGGCTCGTGTATGTACATAGACGTTACGGCAGCCGAGGTTTTTAATGAGATTCTTTGTATGGGCTTTACCCCTCCCCCAGAACCTCCTTTTTTACTTCCAGTGCTAGCTGTGACCCCTGTACATGTCTCTTGTTTATTCACTTGGTTATGATTTGTATTTTCTGGGTTTTTTGTTTGTTTTTGTTTTTTGGTTTTTAATTTATAACAGTCCCACTCACCTCTATTTATTCATTTTTGGGAAAACCCGACCTCCCGCACCCCCAAGCCATCCCGCCCGCCCCTCCAGGGACCGCCCGCCGCCGGGCCCTCCCTGCGCCCCAGTGTGTGTCCGGGCCCGGCCCGTCCGTCTCCGCCCGTCCGCCCGCCCGCGGCTCCAGCCGGGTTCTCATGGTGCTCAAACCCGCTCCCCTCCCCTACGTCCTGCACTTTCTCGGACCAGTCCCCCACTCCCGACCCGACCCCAACCCCGCCTGAGGGTGAGCGACTCCTGTACTGTAGGGGAAGAAGTGGGAACTGAAATGGTATTTTGTAAAAAAATAATAATAATAAATAAATAAATAAAAATTTTAAAGTTTTAAAGAAAGAATTATGAGGAAAAGGAGCCCCGTCCTTCCCAGCCCCGGCCAATTTTAAAAACACGGACCTTCCCCTTACAACCCACCCCCCTTTTCTTTTTAAGCGTGAAACAGCCCAGGGCCAGGGCCTCACTGGGGCAGGGACACCCCGGGATGAGTTTCTCTGGGGCTTTATTTTCGTTTTGTCGTTTGTTTTTTATCTCCTCCACGCTGGGGCTGCGGAGGGGTGGGGGGTTTACAGTCCTGCCCCCTCGCACTGCACTGTCTTTCTGCCCCAGGGGCAGAGGGGTCTTCCCAACCCTACCCTTATTTTCGGTGATTTTTTGTGTGAGAATATTAATATTAAAAATAAAATCAGAAAAAAAATCTCTTTTCGATAAGTGCTGGTGGTAAGCAGGGAGAACACTGGGAAGAGGGCGGCGAGACCGTGATTGATGGGGAGGGGAGCCCCTCCCCGGAGGCGCCTGTGGAATGTCCAGAGCTCGGTCGCTCCTCGTTATGGGGGGGTGCCTAATCCTGGAGCCACATTCCAGGATAAGGGGGGGTGGGTGGGGAGAGGCTGGGCCGGGGGAGGGGCAGGAAAGAGGGCTATAAGGGCCGTGGCCCAGGCGGGAGGGAGCCAGGCGGGCCATGGCGGATGTCCCCGGGGCGCAGCGACCGGTTCCCGGCGGCGGCCCTGAGCCCCGGGACCCCCTGGACTGCTGGGCCTGCGCTGTGCTGGTCACCGCCCAGAATCTGCTGGTGGCTGCCTTCAATCTTCTCCTGCTGGCGCTGGTGCTGGGGACCATCCTGCTGCCCGCTGTCACCATGCTAGGCTTTGGCTTCCTCTGCCACTCCCAGGTGAGTGTGCGCCCCGCGGTGTGCGTGTGGGTGTCTGGTGACGGTGGCGGTGGGGTCTGTGGGCCACAGCCTCTCCCGGCCTGGGCTGTTTGGCTTGGGCCTCATGCCTCTTCTCCTCCCACAGTTCTTGCGCTCCCAGGCACCCCCTTGCACCGCGCACCTGCGGGACCCGGGCTTCACAGCCCTGCTGGTCACCGGATTCCTGCTCCTCGTGCCGCTGCTCGTGCTTGCCCTGGCCAGCTACCGCCGCCTCTGCCTCCGCCTCCGCCTGGCCGATTGCCTCGTGCCTTACAGCCGAGCCCTCTATCGGCGCCGGCGCACCCCGCAACCGCGGCAAAACCGGTCCTCGCCAGGGCCCCAGGCCGTTCCAACATCAGGAAAGGTCTGGGTCTGAGGACCCTCGAGTCAAAAACAACCCCGAGGAGTGCCCTCTCTCCCGGTCGGCCCAAGGACTTGAAGCCCGGGGGTCTCCCGACCTACCCTGTCCCCGCTCCTGCCTAAGCCGGGTCCCAGCATCCTCTTGAGGAACAGAACGGCAGCATCTGTGGACCCAATTCTGGTGAAAATTCGCCACACCCCGGAAAACCCACTTTCCTCTCTCAACCCACATCTGAATCCTAAACATCTGGGCTGGACCCTACATCCCCCACCCCCCTGTGAATAGGACTACTGAACCTCGGTGGTGCGCTGGTGCCCTCCTTTTCCGGTGCTGCTCCTAGTATTTACGGGCTGTGGGGTGGGGTGGGGTGGGCGAGGTTGGAGGGGAAGGAGTCATCACACGTCAATAAAGAGTTAATGAACTGAACGCGATCCTGGGATCCTGTGAACAGAAGGGCGGCACAAATACTATCAATCACTTCTGCAACGTGCCCAGGAGCAGGAAACAACAAGCGGGTGGGGGGTGGGGGGTGGGGGTGGGGCGTGGCTCTACTGCGCAGACCGGAGCATCCTTCAGCCTCCTGGGAAGGAGGCCTTCCTTCCCTTATCGCATTAAGCCGTTCTTCCTGGCCAGACCCCAGAGCTCTGTCCCTGTCACCTCCTTATCAATAGAATGGAGGGAGCCCGGCCTCTGTAGCCTGCCCTGCTCCCCTTGGGGACCTGAGCCTGTTCTCTGACCCCAGCTTAGAGGAACTCGATGTTGCCAGGCCGGAGAGAGAAACAATGGGCCTTCCGGAGCAGGATGACACCCCCTCCCGCCACAATTCTGGAGCAGCTGCGTGGGAGGGAAGATGGAGGGGCCCATCCTGGGGCCCGTGGATCCGAAGTTCAGCCTGTCCCCCATCCCCACCCCGAACCTGAGGGAACCTTTGGCAGTCCTGGACGTCCAGGTTGTGGAAGGAGGGTTGAGAGTGCTCCCGACCTCGGAGAAACCTATTCCTCTACGGATGAGGTGTGTAATTCCTGTCCCAGAAACCCAGCTACACACAGACACAAGTCACGTCGGTTATAGATTTAATGAAGTCCGAAAGGCATGCGCGATCGTGTTCAGAGATAGGGAGGCCCCGCCAGGCTCTCTCTCTGCACCTCAATAGAAACGATGTGGTGTCCAGGTACCATGGCCAGGCCCAGCACACGGGGTTCCCCGGCAGAGAAGGAATCTGGAAAAAAGAGTCAGAGCATCAGAGAGGCAGGCCAGCGTCGGCCCCGCCCCTTCTGTGCCACGACTTCTAGTCCCAGAAGATAAGGGGTGCAGCCAGGCACTTAGGGGGAAATGCTTTGCGTGAGGCTCCGCCGCATTCCCAGGCGGGTGTGCATTCCCCGGGCACTGACCCGACGGCTTGAGGAACTCCTGCGCCGAGCCCAGGATAACATTGCAGTCGCGGTCGGTGCAGAGGAAGCAACCGACCAGTGTCCGTCCATCTGTCATGCGAATGCGCATAGTCTTGTTGAGCAGCGCCTCCAGCTGCTGCCTAGCGCGCGTAGCCGGTGAGTCCTCGCGCTCCCCATCTGAGTCCTGAGCGGGGCGGGACAGGCGCTCAGACCGCGCCGCCCCGGCTGCTGCCCGCCCGCGGAACCACAGCTCCCGACAGCCCGCGGGGCGCTCACACGGAGCCCAGAGGCTGCCGGGAGCTGCAGTTCCCCCTCCGTCCCCCCATCTTGCTCCCCGACGGCCCCTCAACCCCAGAACCCGAGCTAACCCCTGCGCTGGAGCTGCTTTGACGCCGGCTGCAACAGCCATTCTCCTCTCGCAGCAGCATGGTTGGTCCAGCTGCGGCCATTTGTTCCCGGGCCTCCTCCAGGCCCTTCAACTTCCTAAGAACCTTTGGTGCCCGGTGGTCTGAGATCTCGCGAGCGCTCCCGACCTGTTTTCTTTCGCGAGATCACCGCTCCTCCTCCTCTTCGTCTCCGGCAACTGCAGAAGTCTCGCGAGCTTCTATTTCGGCGCTGCGGCTCACTGAGGCCTATTACGCTGGATGTACCAAGATATCGCGAGAAATTTTCAACTCTAGTTTCTTACACATCCTTTAAGGACCCTGGAATTTAGCGAGAATACCTTTTTTCATAATCACACTCCTCCCCTCCCTTGTTTTTCTGCCTCGCGAGATAGTATGTCCTAAATACTCCCTGTAGCCTAGGCCACTGTGAATAAAAACGGAGTGTGTTCTCTTTCCCGCGGAACTCCTGAGGACAAAACTCAAATTACTTGAATGCCTGAATCGGACTACGTTTCCCGTGAGCACGCGCAGCCCACGCTCCTCCTCGCCCATACAGCGTTTGATCTCAGTAGACGGTGGCCGGAAAAGGACAATGGTTTCCATGTCAGCGGATAAACGCGCTCGCCTTAGCTCCCGGACCAGAGGGAGGATGCAGCAGAGAGTGCGTGCTGAAAAGCGAGGAAGCAACTAAAGGAGTCGGTGACCTATAGAGCAAGAGCCATGTCACGCCGGGGCCTAGTGGCCGGGCCAGACTTTGAGTATTTTCAGCGTCGCTATTTCACGCCGGCCGAGGTGGCCCAACATAACCAGCCGGAAGACCTCTGGGTGTCTTACCTGGGAAACGTGTACGACCTAACGCCGTTGGCACAGGAGTACAAGGGTAAGCGCCACACTTTGGGCCAGCGTCGAGGGTGTGTTTGGGGGGTGCTTGGTTCTTGGATGGCTAGCACTGACAGCAGCTGCTCCTTCCCAGGAGACCTGCTGCTGAAACCCATCGTGGAAGTTGCGGGCCAGGACATCAGTCACTGGTTTGATCCAGACACCAGAGACGTGAGTTCTGCTGGAACCTGGGGTTGGGGGGAGGGGCACTGGAGAGCGGGATGAAGAGGAAAAGCAGAGGCTAAACAGAGCCCGAGATAGTGACTGCTCTGACCCTCCTCCCCCAAACCCTGCTTAAAAGATCCGCAAGCACATAGATCCGCTGACCGGTTCCCTGAGATACCGCACCCCGTGGGGCCGCTTTCTGCACGTGCCGCCTCAGCTGCCCCGTTCGGACTGGGCCAATGATTTCGGGAAGCCTTGGTGGCAGGGGTCGCGTTACGAGGTGGGGCGGCTGTCCGCCAAGACCCGGAATATCCGCATCATTAACACGCTCACGTCGCAAGAGCACACTCTGGAGGTGAGAACTGGTACCTGGGGGCAGGTTAGAGGGAACCGAGAATCCCAGCAAATCTCCAAGCAGATCTGTAGGCCAGCAGCTCTCCACAACCAGTGGGAGCTGTATTTTCTTTCCTTTTAGGGGTAACTGAGGAAAGAAGACCACCTACGTCCTCAGGGTTGGGAATTAAAGGTGTGGCTGGGCCACAGGGTACAAGAGACTTTTTCTTAAACCCAGGGTGACAGTTTGTGCACCTTAGTGATGGCTGTCCTCGGAAGCTCTTACATGCTGTGTTTTTGTACAGCAATTGCAACTGGGCTCTCTTATTAGTCTACTCTATTGTGGGGATGAGGTGAGGGGGCAGTGACTTTAGGGCCATTTGTTTATTACAAGTGGCTGCCATAAAGGCAGGTAGGATTTGGGGGCCATTTGTTGCATGCTGGAGCTCCAACTTTATTTCTGGGACTGTGGAGTGCCTTAAGCTGCTCTCTGCCAAGGGAGGCACTCTCATCCCAGCTTTGGGTTCCTGGCCTTTGCTTGGGTGTGTGTGTGTGTGTGTGTGTGTGTGTGTGTGTGTGTGTGTGTGTGTGTGTGTTTGCTCGTTCAACCCACAATTCTGGGTGGGGTGCTTTCGTGTTCTCCAGGTGGGGGCCCTGGAATCAATGTGGGAAATCCTACACCGCTATCTCCTCTATAACGCACATGCTGCCAGCTACACATGGAAATATGAAGGGAAGAACCTGAATATGGATTATACCCTGGAAGAGAATGGTATCCGGGATGAGGAGGAAGAATTTGATTATCTCAATATGGACAGTACACTCTACACA
Source organism: Hyperoodon ampullatus (assembly GCF_949752795.1). Lineage (NCBI taxonomy): Eukaryota > Metazoa > Chordata > Mammalia > Artiodactyla > Ziphiidae > Hyperoodon > Hyperoodon ampullatus. The sequence goes on along the minus strand of NC_136932.1, from coordinate 38,799,709 downwards.
CCTGCAGTACTGCTGTACTTCAGTGATGACCTCACAGAGCTATAGAAAGGGAGATGTAAAGCTCATGTAGGCTCAAGACATATTTTGAGTTTAGCTGTTTCTGTGACCTGTAGGAAAAGAGGTGGGGATGGGGCAGGGAGGGCGGTACCTGGACCTAGACCTCCATTCCACTCTGGGAGCTGGCCTGGGGTTCCCATGCCCTACTGAAGTGTAAAGGTCCTATTCCTCGGGTTAGTTACAATTTACTCTGAGAAAGTTAGGAAGAACGCTAGAAGTGAATTAATTTTTAGGAATGATACAAGAAAATAAAGTATCTTAGATCATGGAGATGTAGAAGAGGATAGTCAGATAGAGCTCAGGCAGAACTTTTCAATAGTAAGAGAAAGAGAAGTCCTACACAGGGATGAGGGATGGAAGAACTTTTCTGCCAATGATGGAAATGGGATGGCTGTAGGAAGATGGGATTTACAAAGACAGGAATAGGAAATGTCTATCACTGGCCATATAAAACTGGCTAATCTCTCTTCTGAATAGTATTTGGCAGCTGAAACCCAAGAGGAACAAAGGAAGTGAACGGTCACCAGGTAATTCAGGCTAGATATTATGCTGTGTGCTTTATACACCTCATTTAATACAACTATCCATAAGACAGATACCATTACCACTACTTACAGATAAATCTTCTGAAGCTTAGTAAGATTTAATAGCACAAAAGGCACACTACTTAGTAACCAGATTGCAAACCCAGGTCTTCCCAATTCCAAAGTCTATGTTCTTCTCAATGTCCAGGCTCACTGCACAATGGGAACCTGTAGGCCTATTGTGTAGTCAGCCGTGGTGTTGTGCTTTTTTGTTTTGTTTTTTTTTAGTTATTGCCTTTGGAAGGGACTTAGCATAGTTCTGCAGTGGTAGAGAGGACACAGGGAAGGCCAAGTGTCAGCTGAGTAATAGCTATTGAGGCTACTTCATGGTTAATCCTGTAGCAAAACTTTCCTCTGACTTTTCTGAGGCAAAGAGGTGGGTATATACTGATTCCAGGAAAATTAGAGTGGGAAGGAGCTTTTGGATTGGGACACTTTAGTAGGGGGAGCAAAAAGTAGGCAACAGCATGTATATTCATGATGGGCCTGTGCCTCTGAGGGAAAGATGAGGAAGACAGGGTCGACTTTGCCAGATGGTGACTCTACAAGAAGGGGCTTGACAGAGGTGATGTAAAGAGAGGAGCTAATTAAGTCAGAAAACTCCTGGTGTTCAAAAGAGAACAACCATGGAGGGCAGTGGCCAGATTTGGCCCCCTATGACCTAAGGAGGGAAGGGGAATGAGAATCACAGGTGAATTTCTTGACAGTAGCAGGCAAAAAAAAGAAGCAGGGAGATGTTAGTGCATCTTCGTGGAAGGTGGCCCCCTATAAGACACTGGGTAGGCTGCAGAGGAGTGTGCCGAGGGGCTATGAACGGCATGGACAGAGGTGAAGACATCTGTATCCACCTGCAGTTGTTTCATGTGTATCTTGTTTGCTCAGTTAAACCCTAAACTATTTGAGAACCAAAGCTATGCTGTTGCTGTAACCCCAGCCTCAGGGCCTGTGCCTATGGGATCTGCCCAAACTCTTCCCTCTTCCAGGGTTTCCTACTTTAGTACCTCTCGCCAGAAACACATCCCTTTCCTCACACAGCCAGTCACTCTCCAAGTAGATTCTATCTCCTAAACATCTCTGGAATCCATCTTCTTTTCTCGAAGCTGTTATCATCACCTCTGGTCTGGACTGCTGGGATAACTTCCTAACCAGTCCTCCCATTTCCTCTTCTGTCCTCCACACACAGCAGAGTGAGCTCTGAAAAACAAACCTAAACATCTAACTTTCCTCCTTCAGATTCTTCAGTGGCTTCCAGTTGCTTTTGGAATCAAGTGCTAAATCCAAAGACCTTGCATATATCAGCCTCTACCTTGCATCACCCCTCTTTGTTCACTGGCTTTCTGTTCACTAAAGGTTTTCTTGCCTCAGAGCCGGCACACAGGCTGTTCTCTCTGCTTACAACACTCTTCCATTTCCCACCTTGCTAATCCTATGTGTTTCTTCCTCACAGAGACTTTTCTGATTTCTCGATGCAGGTCAGGACTTTCTGTTAAATTTCAGAGCGCTTATTACAATAGTAATGTTAAAATTATGGATGTAATCGGCTGGCTGGCTGCTAGCTTGTAAGCTCATGAGGGCAGAGATCGTGTCCATCTTGTTCACTGCTGTATTGCCAGTGTTGGGCACACAGTTGCTGCTCAATAAATTTTTTTTTTTTTTTTTTTCGGTACGCGGGCCTCTCACTGTTGTGGCCTCTCCCGTTGCGGAGCACAGGCTCCGGACGCGCAGGCCCAGCGGCCATGGCTCACGGGCCCAGCCGCTCCGCGGCATGTGGGATCCTCCCGGACCAGGGCACGAACCCGTGTCCCCTGCATCGGCAGGCGGACTCTCAACCACTGCGCCACCAGGGAAGCCCGCTGCTCAATAAATTTTGACTGAATGATCTCAAATGTTAAGTGAATTCCTCTGCCTCTAATAACTAGTGGATGGGATGTTGTGTCCTGGGGAGGGGCAAGGTGGGACCAAGAAATAGGATGTCTGGATCCTCTGCTGTCATCTCTATCCACGGGTTTCTCTTTCCTTGTTCGCCATAGATCCAAAACCAAAAATTACTCCATAAAGGTTCTTCCTCTCACCAGATTTTTGGGGCAATCGACCTGTCTTTTCTCTACATGGCCACCAGGTGGCTGTAGTCTCCTACAGAGTGAAGGGAAAGGGGCCCGGATGAGGGAAAACACTTCCAAGTTGTAAACAGGTTAGGATTAAAGGTAGCCTGTGGAAACGTACAGGTGAGAGGGAAGGATCAGAAAAAAAGGGAAAACAACATGGGCACTATTCTATTAGCATTAGGTTTATTCCTATTTTTAATTTTTTCCATAAGCACATGCCAGGAAAGGAGTGTAGTTTGAGAAATAAAACTCACGGGATAGGACAAGTAAGGGGTCTGATTACGGATGTGGGTATGTACAGGGTGAGGCACAGAACTATGGAAGGAATAAAGATCACAAGTTTTTAAGATAATAGAGTATGTTCATTTATTCTTAGAGGGTTTTGTTTTATTTTATTTTATTTTATTTTTTTTATTTTTTTTTTTTGTGGTACGCGGGCCTCTCACTGCTGTGGCCTCTCCCGTCGCGGAGCACAGGCCCCGGACGCGCAAGGCCCAGCGGCCATGGCTCACGGACCCAGCCACCCCGCGGCATGTGGGATCCTCCCAGACCGGGACACGAACCCGTGTCCCCTGCATCGGCAGGCGGACTCCCAACCACTGCGCCACCAGGGAAGCCCGAGGGTTTTGTTTTGATAAAGCTTTCTACTAGGAACTACCTTGGTTCTCTAAATATCCAAGACTGGACATTTGCATGAGGAGTATGTAAATAATGCCTCGTCCTAAAACCTAGGAAGTAAGCAGAATATGACTGTAGGTCCTTTGGTAATGATCTCTTCCATTTTGTAGGGAGGTCGGGTGGTGGGTGGTATATTGAAAGGAACGTTGCCTGTCCTCAGTAAATCATAGCAGCTTCAAAGAACTCAATTTGCACATACTTCCTACAAGGCTCAGTCACTATATGCACATATCATTGGGGGTCATAAAAAGGTGTATGTTCTTTGCAGAAAGCTTGCTCACTGAATGGGCTAAAGCATACACACATGAAAAGGTAAATGAAAATAGTACATGGTAAAGGACCAAATTATGGTACAGAAAAAGTTTCCACCTTCATGGCAAATCACAATTGGGTTCTTAACCTGGGCCTCCAGAAATGACTTCTAAATATCGCGTGTGTGTGTGTGTGTGTGTGTGTGTGTGTGTGTGCAGATGTGTATTATCTTGGAGAAGGGTGCTGTAATTTCCATCAGTCTCAAAATGGCCCAACCCCCTCTGCCCCTGAAATAGTACACACACAAGCACAATAATAAAGCCCCTCAAAAGTAAAATATCAAAGGTGACAGTATGATGTGGTTCCTGGACTCCTGGCACCTGCCTCAGTGGTCTACTTCAACCTGATACACCTGTGTTCCCATGGCAGCAATTCCTAAAACTTTAAGCCTTGGGGCTACATTTACAACTAGTCTGAAACATTTTACTGCCCCAAATTCTGATCTGGACATACCCTGGCGCTGAGTGAGGGGATCTATCGTTTGGACTTGGGACCGTAACACCGATTCATGACATCAGGATAAGGTTAATGTACCCAGTCCCCACAGCTGAGTTTAGATAAACTACATAGATGTGTTGCTAATGGGAGAACAGCCACTTTATGATGGAGCAGCAAGAGTGCACGGAGGCTCAGCTGTAGGGAAAGCAGACAATCTGAAACCTGAATGATCTTGGAAGTCAAAGATTAAGCATTCAAAATACAAACAGATATGCAGTCCATATCTATTTCCCAGGGAAACACTCTCACACACAAAAGCTGGTGAATGAATAAGTGAACTGAGGCCATTAAAATGGGATCAGGGGTCGAGAAGGTTGAGACGAGGAACAATATGGATGAGACGCTGCTACAATTAAGTCCCTTTCTTACTGGGAGCAGCCCAGCTCCCGCCCTTTGGGAGCTTAATGTTTAGTGGGAACTTGGGCATCCAGTTTCAATCATCTGACTTAATCATCTCTGTATCCCCAACAGCCATATAATGTCTGGCATAGAGTGGCAATAAATACATGTTTGTTTCAGGAATGAATGGTAAATGTAACCCCCACTACTTGAAATATGTGAACTCAGGAGTCAAATATATTCAGACACTGTGGTGTCCCTTGCTACTTGCCCACTCTCACTATTTGAAGAGAGCAGAAGAGATCTGGATAGTGAGTGACATTTGTGCTGATAAATTCTTCCAGTCCTCCTAGAGAAACTAAGGAGGAGGAAATATTTCCTTGCCCTTAATGAACAGCCTATAGGAGTAGATATTACTCTGCCACAATGTATCAGGTGAGAATGTATTTGGCTGCAAGTAACAGAAGGCTGAGCTGGGGCTTAACTAAAAAGGGTTAAATTTTCTTACATAATGAGAGAGTCTGTGGTGTAGTGACTCCACTAGATAGTTCATCAACATCACAGGTTGCTCCTGTTTTTGTCTTCATGATTATCTCCTTTTTGGTTGCTCTCCTTCCTGTCTGTATTGTGGGCAGGAAGGAGGAAGAGGGGAAGGATGAAAGGGCAGTGCCTAAATCAAAGCAAAAAATTTTCCCAGACATTCTTAGCAGAACTTTGACTACGTCTCATTGATAGGACATGTATTACACAATGACCCTTAGCTGCAAGGGAGTCTGGGACAGTATTTTGTATTGACATCCACAACAAAAGCAGGGACCACTACTGTGGAATGAGAAGGGATACTGGGTAGGAACTAGTGATGTCTTCCACAAGAAGTATGAAAGTGCTATTCATCCATTCATTAACAAAAAAAGTTATTAATAAGCACTTTGTGCCAGGTACTGTTCCAGGTACTGGGGATACAGCAGTGAATGAGACAGGCAAGGCTCCTGCATTACTGGGACTCATACTCTGGTGGGATAAAAAAACATGTAGACAAGATCATTTCAGATAGTGCTAAAAGCTATATATTATGTGTGTGTATATACACATATACATATATGAACACAATATACACACACACACACACACACACAAATACCAAAAGTACTATAAAGACAAAGAAACAGAATTACAAGAGACAGTGATGGCTGAATGATCAGAGACTTGCCTGAGATAATCACAAAGACTGATCTGTATTACCTGTAGATCTGCATTTACCTGCATTAATCACTTAATCATCATAACAAACTTAAATAGTGTTTTTACTTACACTGAAGAAAGAAGGAGACTGAAGCACAGAGAGGTTAAGTAACTTGCCAAAGGTCATACTAAGCAGCAAAGGTGGGCTTTGAAACAAGACAGTCATAGGCCACCCACTTACCCACTGAGTGGCATCACCTCCCTGCATGGCAAACATAGGCTGCTGTTCTAGTCACCTACTGCTGCTTAAGGAGCCTCAAGCACCTTTTATAACCTCACCTCAAATCCAAGGGGAAGGAACTAGACCTCACTTTTCAGTGGGAAGAGTGTCAAAGTCACACTGTAATAAGAGCATGCTGGATGTGAGTTGTTACTGTGGCCATTTCTGGAAAATACAATTGACCACAGATGCACTGGAGGCAAAAGGAGGGATATCCAATCAGTCTCGGGTAGGAGTGGAGTGCTGAGTCTTTCTTGAAAACCAAAGTTGGAATCCTGGCCCCACCATCCATTTATTCAATTCATTAACCTAATACTGAGCATCTGCTGTGTATCAGGCACAATTCTGGACTCTGTGAATACACTAAATAAGAAGACATAATTTCTGCCCTCAAGGAGCTTACAGGTTAGTGGGAGATTCAGAGAAGTTTGTGAGCCTCTTTTCACCTTGCTTCTACTTATATAAAAGCAGCCAAGGGAAGTTTTGTTTGCTTTTTTGTTTTTTTGTTTTTAATTGGAGTATAGTTGATTTACAATGTTGTGTTAGTTTCAGGTGTACAGCAAAGTGGATCAGTTATACATAGACATGTATCCACTCTTTTTTAGATTCTTTTCCCATATAGGTCATGACAGAGTACTGAGTAGAGCTCCCTGTGCTCTACAGTAGGTCCTTAAGGGGAAGCTTTTAAAGTTCCCCTGTTTAAAGTCTTCAAAGGCTTCCAACTCCTCTTAAGAGGACATAGGACACCCTTACTGTTGTCCACAAGGCCCTGCATGATTTGCCTCTTCCAGGCTCTTCTTTTTTTATTTTTAATTTATTTTATTGAAGTATAGTTGATTGACAACGTTGTGTTAATTTCTACTATACAGTAAGTGATTCAGTTATATGTGTGTGTATATATGTATATATATACACACACACACACACACATACACATATACACACACATTCTTTTTCATCTTTTTTTCCATTATCGTTTATTACAGGATACTGAATATAGTTCCCTGTGCTATACAGTAGGACCTTGTTTTCTGTCCATTCCATTTATAATAATTTGCATCTGCTAATCCCAAACACCCAATCCATCCTTTCCCCCGTGCCCAAGCCCCTTCTTTATCCCCCTGTTGGCCTTTCAGTTTCTGACACTCCCCCAAGCTCCTTTCTGCCAAGGCCTTCTCACATGCTGTTCCTCTGCATGGGACACTCCACCCTCCACTCATCACCTGGCCAACTCCTGCCCCTTAAAGGCTTTGCTTAAATGTCACTTTCTCAGAGAAGTGCCTTGGGAATATCTAAACCCAGTCTGGGGAGATGAGGGAAGGCTTTCTGGAGAACATCATCTCAAGCTGAGACCAGAAGGACGAGGAGGAGGTAGCCAAGCGAAGAAGTGAGAGCGGGAAGGAGGAAGAGTAAACAGCATGAAGAGCGCAGTTTGGCAGTGAGAGTATGTGGAGAGCTCAGACGCAGAAGGAAGTGCAGGACGGTAAAGCCAAGAGGAGACGGGAGGCCTGAAGAGGCTGGGCAGTGGGAGACATGGAGGCCAGACCAGGTCCTGCGAGACTTTGTAAATCAGGTTAAGGTGTTTTTTTTTTTAATTAAGATATAGTTCACATACTATAAAATTCACCCTTTTAAAGTGTACAATTCAAGGTTAAGGGTTTTATGAGGAGAATGTCACGATCAGAATTGCATTTTTGAAAGGTGACTTGACTACAATGTCAAGAGAGAATGGATCGGAGGGGAGAAAAAGAGAGGAGAGAGTGGAGACAGGGAGACTGATGCTATTGCAGCAGTCCAGGAACGAGATGAAGGTGGCCGGAATGAGGTTAGTTAGTGGCAGTGGAGATCAGAGAAGATGAACTGAAGCTAAGAGAGAATCACACAACTCAGTAATTTACTGGGAGGGGGTCTGGGGCAGAGGGAGAAGTCGAGGACGACACCCAAGTTTCTGGCCTGGGCGGAGGGTGATGAATCCACTGACAGAGGAGGGAAATGCTTGGAAGAAGAGTTTCATGGGGAAGGAAGATGATGTGTTTCTAGTTAGCTATCTGAAGTAACTCCAGGACATGCAAATACAGATGTCCAGACCTTACCAGATGTGTGGTACGAGATCCTGAATAGAGCTCTCGGCTAGAGTTAAAGATTTGGGAATTACCCGCAGTGAGTAACTGTCAACCAAAGTCAAGGATGAGATCACCTCCAGAATAAAGTGTGATCTACATGCGAGGCCTGGGAGGAACAATACCTACGGGAGGGGAGGAGAAGGAGACTCAGAAGTACAAGCCCAAGTGGTGAGAGAGACCCTGGAAAATGGTGCCAGGGAAGCCAAAGAGAGAGTATTTGAGAGGAGGGAATGATAAACAGTGTGAAATGTCACAGAGTCAAGTAAGGTGAGGACTTGAGCATCCACAGATTTAGTGGACAGCAAAACAGTGGTGCGTTAAGAGAAGTCAGACAGTAGATGGATGAGGTATGAATGAGGTCTTCACAGAAGAAATCCAGCTGCAGAGGGAGGAGTTTCCTGGCTTTGTAACTATGCACAGAATACTTTTCTTCTTTTAGGTTCCATTTCTTCAATCACAAAATATGAACAATAGACGTAAGGATTCACCAAGGACAACAGGCATAAACCAGGACATGGTCACTTAAAGAGAAGCTACCTTACACTGTTGTTGAGAGGATTAAATATAAGGTATGGGGCAATGCCCAGCAGTACTAAAGGCCCTTGGGACAGGCACTCGAAATTTTTAGTTTTCTTCCCTCTCCTTGTGCTAGCCATTCTTTATTTAGTAATGAATGCTTCCCTTGGGATTTCCTGAGAGTCCACACTATTCAGCATCCAGGGAACATCTGTCATGATTAGGAAATTAGTAGACCGTATCTGTGACTAACATTTGGTTTCTAACCTAACAACAGTGTTTGTGCCTCTACTGGGAGAACTGAGTATAGTAAAATGTGGTTTGTTTCATATCATACCAGAGTTGAGCTTATTTAAATAAAGCAGGGGAAAGCAAGGAAATGGGGCAACTATTGGGAACAAGAATAACTAAAGTCAGCCCTTTGCTCCTTCAGTTTAAGGTGTTATGAAATAACCCAGGTTGTCAATCCTCTCACCTTACAAGCATCTTAAGTGAATCTCTCTGAAGTGAGAAATGGCTAACAGTAAACGTGACTGTTTAGAACACTAGCTACCAACTATCAAGTGCCTTATAGCCAGTGCTTTATGTAAGTTAGCTCGAAATCTTCACTACAACCACGTGAGGTAGGCATTAATATCCCTGTTTGACAGATAAGGGAGCTGAGACTTGAGGGATAAGTTGCTTGCCCAGGGTTACTGTTAGTAAAGTGGCAGAACTTGGATTCCAGGTGCTGCCTGAATCCAGAGCTCAAACTCTTCCTCTGATGGAGGCAGTGAATAACTTCATTACTTGGCTCTGGAATACATTTTAGAAGTTATATAGTTTGGGAATATAGCATCTTTTTTAAAAAAGTAGTCAATTTTAATTTACTAATCATATCCAATTTAGTCTGAAATTAACTCTCCCTATCCAGAGAGCTAGGTGGGGAAAGGGCCCACGAGCAAGCAAAGGGGCAGGAGGATGACAGCTTGGGGTTTGCCAGGAAAGGGGTCAGGGCAGTTCTCCTGAAATATCCGGGGCTTAACAGTAGGTGGAAAGCAAAGCATTCTGGCTGGCCAGTCAGTGAAAACCTATTAAGAAATTGTTAAAAGGCAATGTCAAAGGGGAAAAAAAATGTTTGGTTTTTGTCATTTTGTATAGGACTGTTATATTGTTTCCATCATAGTGGTCAATCAAAGCAGGTCTAAAAGAAACTGGGAGGGAGTTCCCTGGTGGTCCAGTGGTTGGGACTCTGTGCTTTCACTGCCGAGGGCACAGGTTCGATCCCCGGTTGAGGAACTAAGATCCTGCATGCCTCGCAGCCTGGCCAAAAACTGGAAAAAGACAAATATAACAATTTGGGGCTAAATCTTCCTTTTCTTCTTCTTCTTTTTTTTTTTTTTTGGTCATGCTGACCAGACCCTAACCCTGCATCGGGAGTGCAGAGTCTTAACCACTGGACTGCCAGGGAAATCCCTTCCTTTTCTTCTTAAGGTATCCCCTTTACTCAATGAATAGCAAAGGAAAGTATTTAGCTAAAAGGCAGCAACAGAAGTATGAGCAGATGTGAGATCACAGACTCACACAGATCACAAAGACTATTTCAAGAAGGGGGTGTTCAAGTTAAGAACTCAGAAATTTCCTCTTAATTCAGTAACCAGGTTGTTGGTCATCTTGTGAAAGCAGTTTCTGTAGAGAGGCTGGGCAGAGGGTTGGAAAATGAGTAGGCAAGAAAAGCAGACTGAGTGTAAACAATTCTTTCAAGAAGCGTGGCTGTGATGGGCACAGTGAGGTAGGGTGGCAGCTTGGGGTCCAGAGTGTCTCTTTTAAAGCTGGGGAGATTTGAGTACATTTAAATGTGCTTGTGAAGCAGCAAGTAGGGTGGGAGATAAAGGAGAGTTAGGGGATCACTGTTAACCATTACACCCTGAGAAGGTGGCAAGGCTGGGAGCCAGAGCCCAAGTGTAGGCATCAGCTTCGGACAGGATAGGAGGGAGGAAAGGACAAATACGAATACAGTTAAATATGTAGTCTTAGTGTCAGTATTTCAAGGGAGTTCTCATCTGGTGATCTGTCTCCTAGAGGGAGATGATAAGATGTTCTACTGAAGCATAAGATGGAGGAGGTTTGAGGAATCTGAGGAAGGTTTGAAAAAGTCACCATGGAGAACTGAAAGGAAGCTGACTAGGAAAAAGGATTTCTGAGCAGGGACACTAATCTGGAGTGGTCATGGTGTTCTGACACCACGTGGTCACGCAAAGTGCTCCTGAGTGTAAACAGACAGCCGAAGTGATCCAAGGTTGGGGGTTTGCAAGAGGTAAATAAAGAGGGTGCTGAGACGCGGGCAGCACAGTGGCTGAAATGACAGACCATGGAATCTAAGTTGGACAGGGAAGGAGGGGAGAACATGGTAGAGCTGATTAGGAGAAAATGGAAGAATTAAGGGATTACAGGGTCTCATGGGTCCAAGAATAGTGAATCAATGAGACAGCTGGAAGGATAGAAAGCTGTAGCCAAAGTAGGAGGCTTGAATTCAATATTTCAGAAGAGGTAAGAATTTACTATTTCCTAGAGGTGGGAGAGAGAAGTGGAAATGGTGAGAAAGGTCTCTGGTTACAGCGTCGAGGGCAGGACTGAGCCAAGCGTCAGTCTTCAATGAATGAGGGGAATGATCGGGAGGAAAGCAGATGACAGCCAGGGAGAGAAGTGGAGGGGTAAACAGCCGGACTGCTGGAGCCTTAAAGAAATAGGGCCTTTTCACACAAGATGGGAAACAACCTTGCAGAAAAAGAATTAGATTCCTTCAGATATGAGGTCTGTACCTGTGTTTTCCATATTACTGTGTTTTAAACTTTTTGGGACTACCAAACTTGATGAACAAACGTTAGATACTATCTCCTGTTCTCTCTCTCTCCATATATTTTTAAGATTATTTTTTTAAACTTGAAAAGATTTTTAAATTTTCATTATAGAATATGTGTTACTTACAGAAAATTCCAGGTAGAGAAGCATAAAGATGCAAAACAAAGATCACTCTTGTTCCTATCACTCAGCAGAAACCAGTATTAACATTTTATCCACTTCCTTCTAGTATTTTCTTACATGGTTGTGATTATACTACATATATGGCTTTATATTGTTTTATGCAATTAACATTAGATCATAAGCATTTGCTCATGTCATTCTGTCAGTGTGGCCAAAGGTCAACAATCAGTAAATCCAGGTGAAGAGTATATAGGTGTTCACTGTACTTCTTCAACTTTTCTGTAGGCTTGAAGTTTTTCAAAATTAAGAAGTTACTTACAGGTGGGGGGAGGGATAAATTAGGAATTTCGGATTAACAGATACACACTACTATATACAAAAAAGATAAACAGCAAGGACCTACTGTATAACATAGGGAACTATATTCAGTATCTTGTAATAACCTATAATGGAAAAGAATCTGAAAAGAATATATATATAAGTATATAACTGAATCACTTTGCTGTACACCTGAAACACTGTAAATCAACTGTACTTAAATTAAAAAGAAAAACAAGTTACAGGTGGGAAGGGAACTAATCAGAAAGAAAAAACAAGTGAATGATAACACAAGATTCAGGATACTGGTAGGGCAGGGGGCAGGAGAGGAATGTGAAATATGGAAGACCATTACGAGGCTTCAAAGATGTTACTAATGTTATATTTATTAAACCGATATTGAATACATGTGTTCATTTTAATATTCTTTGTGGCTGATGTATGTTATACATACTCTTTTGGACCTGTGAAGTAGTTCTCAATAATAGATATAATTTTTTAAATTAAAAACCTCCTTTCTGGGCTTCCCTGGTGGCGCAGGGGTTAAGAATCTGCTTGCCAATGCAGGGTACACGGGTTCGAGCCCTGCTCCAGGAAGATCCCACGTGCCGTGGAGCAACTAAGCCCGTGTGCCACAACTACTGAGCCTGCGTGCCCTAGAGCCCATGCTCTGCAACAAGAGAAGCCACTGCAATGAGAAGCCCACGCGCTGCAACAAAGAGTACCCCCGCTCGCCGCAACTAGCCTGTGCACAGTAACGAAGACCCAACGCAGCCAGAGATAAAATAAATTTATAAAAACAAACAAAACAAAAAAAACCTCCTTTCTATCATGAACTTACCACTCCAGCTGTATGAGGTCGACATACTACTTGGTGAACAGTTTCTTACTCAACCTAAACTGCCCTTCTTCCTCCTCTCTGCTATATAGGTCTTAGTTATGTTTTGGGGCCTACTTCAAGTACAACTACATATGAAAGTCCTTCAGTCCCCCTCCCCTCCTCTCCCTAAGAGCTCTCTTCTCTGAACTCTCAGATTTTTACAGCCCACAGCAATCATCACTACCACATATCCTTAATTAACTTTTTTGTGTGTTTATTTCCGATCTCAAATGTCTCTCCTCCCTCCACCTAACTAATCCCTTGGTCACTAAAACATTTTCAAGTTGCTTTAAAAGATGCACAATGAAAAACAATGAAAAAATATGTTTCGCTTCCTGGTGGTAATGACTACAGTTTCTTGTTTATTCTTCCAGGAATATTCTATGGAAATTCACATTTTTTTTTCCCTTTCATCAATGGTACCATATTATACATGCTCTTCTATAACTTTCCTTTTTTCCCTTCATATTTTAATTAGTTTTTAAACTAGAACCTCACTAATGTCCTCTAAAGTCTAACTACATTACACACATTGATTATACTTTGCTTCCATACTTTTCTCCTCAAAGAACGAGAAATTAGTGAGGAATGATTTCTTTAGAGAAATCACACTACTTTTTGTCCCATTTGGCTTCATTTGTTAGTGTAATCATGAGGCTACATAAATTTGTTTACACAAGTAAATACTGTAAAAATTCAAAATTATCAATAAAGCTAAATATCCCCCTTGACTATTATTTCCCAAAAGTAACCACTGTGACCAATTTGGTATGTATATGTCCAGAATTTTTAAAAGAAATTTATATACATATAAATGTATCTGTAGAAACACATAATATTGTTTTTAGTTTCTCTGAACATAAATGATATCATAATGTATATACTGTTTTGCAGCATGCCTTTTTCCATTCAACAATATAGTAAAGAATCTTACTATGTAGATGTAACTCATTTTTCTTGACTGCTGTATAGTTTATTTAGTTATTCATTACTGTTGGAAATTTAGAGTGTTTCCAGTTTTTTGCTATTACAAACAACGTTGTAATGAATATCTTTGTATGTGTCACCTCATGCACAAGTGTGATGACTATTTCTCTAGGGTAGATGATAAGAGGTGAAACTCTGTTAACAGAAGACATGTAAGTTTAATAATGTACTAGATAAATTAAGTTGACCATTGCCAGTTCTGTAGTATAGCTGTTATAAATAAGTTATACATGTGACCATCAATTTTACATATTAGTTCCTTTAAAACCCTAGGACATCCATTGACTTATAAGTCATTTAGTATATAGAACAAAGATCAGCAGACTAGAAATTGGAAGATACGGGTTCAAATTCCGGTTCTGTACCTAACAACTAACTTGATCTTAGGCAATCCTTTCAACATCTGGGCCCCAGTTTCTGTACCTACAAAATTAGATTAAAGTGATGTTTCCTAAAATATGGTACCTATACCACTGGTAGCATGCAAGATGCTTTTATTTTTATTGACTTTTAATAATTATTTGTATTTTAAAATAAATTAGGAAAATTATAATTACCTTATCAAATCAAGGATTTATGGATAGTATTTCTTAGTTATATAAAATTTACTTTTTAAAGGACATTTGTTTAAGTTAAAGAAAAGTGAATTGAAAAAGGAAAATAGTATGCATATAATAGTATAGGTGGCATGTAAATATGGCAAGTCATGACTATGATATATGAAGGACTGAGGTTTCTTGCTTCACGAAATCTAGAAGAGGTTAGATTAAAGCAGTAGATCCCAGACTTTTAGATTACAGTGACCAGTAAAACATTAAAAAAAGTCAGTGATCAACATGGAGTTCCTGACTTTTTATTGCGCCAATTAATGACATTAAGAACAAAACCAAAAAAAAAAAAAAAGAACAAAACCAAACCTATATACCCATCACCATTATTTAACAGAAAGATATTGGAAATATTATTTTGTAACTATAAAACAAGTACCTGTATGTTGGAAAATTTTCAAGTTGTACAGAAGTATAAAAACTCATTTTCTTTCTCCTTCTCTCTCCCTATAAAATCTATCATGGACATCCTCCTAACACAGATCTACCTAATTTTTAGAACATTTTAAATAAACACAATATACTGTTAAATACATTAGCATATATATATAGCATATTTGTTTCATATAAATATAGCATATTACACATTTATTTTATATAAAAATATATGAGAAATATATAATCTCAGAACAAAGGACAGAGCTCCCCAGGAAAGGACAGGTGGCAACCTTACTTAGCCACCTAAACACTCGTTTAGATGACCTTCTATCTCTAAAATTCCATGATTAAGCCTAGAAAACCCTCAGCATTTACATGCCTTTCATTATTACCACTAACTTCTATATTTCAAAAGATAACTAGGAATCTCTTTAACGTCTCCTTCGGTAGAAAATCACAGACTGCAAAGTGCTTTTACAGTCCTTTGATCTTCTTGTTGCATGAGTTCATGCCTGTGCTCTATCAATCATTCTCATTGGTTCCCTACATCAGGGTTTTAACCTGGGTTCCATAGGTTTCAGGATAACATATGTGGTATTTTGTGTAGATACTGTTTTTCTGGGGGAAGGGGTTTATAACTTTCTATGATCCAAAAAAAAGGTTAGAAACTATAGCTTTGGATGTTTCTAGCTTGTGCTTTAAATAAATAATCTTATTATTGGTTTGGGAGTCCCTTACAATTTTTTTCTTGTTCTTTTTTTTTGCAGCAGCAGCAAGTGTTGGCATCTAATTTCTGGTTTGCATTTGACAGCTGTATTCCTGAGTTCCTGTTCTCACTTCCTTAATGGTCTTCTCATTAAAAACAAAAAAATTCTCTCCTACCAATTAGTTATACGGTATTTTAATTTTTTAATTTATTTTTATTTTT
Source organism: Hyperoodon ampullatus (assembly GCF_949752795.1). NCBI lineage: Eukaryota > Metazoa > Chordata > Mammalia > Artiodactyla > Ziphiidae > Hyperoodon > Hyperoodon ampullatus. The sequence goes on along the minus strand of NC_136932.1, from coordinate 38,783,972 downwards.
CGAAGTACAGAAAGATAGAAAAAAGCAGAGTGGTGCCCACTTTGGAACTGACAGGCAGGGACACAAGCAGCTAGAGAGCAAGACACACAGGCACATATAAAAGGCCTCAGGACAGACAGAATAGACAGCTAAAAGAAATAGAGAGGAACCTGGAAACACAGAAGGAGAGACACAAGAACTGAGCACACAGAGAAGAAGCATGGCAAAAAAACCCAGACAAGCTGGCAAGGAGAGAAAGGAGAATTATTGACAGAGAGACAGAGAGGCAGGCAAGATCACCAAGAGGGACTCAGACAGACAGACAAACAGAAAGGGGGAGAGAGAGAGAGAACGAAAGCAGAGAAAGAAAACAATAAACAAAGAAAGAAGACAAAGTGATAATAGCATTTTATACTACACAGTGCTTTATAATTTATAAAGTGCTATCACATACATTATTGCAGGCAGACAGGGAGAATCCAGCAGACAGATGGGGTGATGGAGGGATACAGGCCAATCAGACAGAAGAAAGGGAAGGTGGCCAATCGGAAAGAGAGGCTAGAATGGAGCCCAAGACAGACAGCTAAGAGGAAAGACAGAACCAAGAAAAGAGAAGTGAGAGAGGAAGAGAGGGAAAAAGAGGAGAGAGACAGGGATAGAGGCTGAAACAGTTAAATTCAGGAATACAGGCAGTGAAAAAGCAAAAATGAAAGAACAGTGCATTGTGTGTAAAAGTTTTATCATCATCTTTCTGAAGAGACTTGGATAGAGGCTGTTGTCTGTGCTTCCCCCAAGGAGTTATAACATCTCTAAGGTGGCATGTGAGAAGAGCCAGAAGGAAGGATGAAAAAGGGAGAAAGTTTTAGTAAGAAGCAGAGTTTTTTAGACTAGGAGCAAGACAAACTTCTTGGACAGGCCTAGGTCAACAGCCTAAGAGTACTGCTGAACCTAAAAGGATCTAGATTCATATTCCTTTAAAGAATTCATATAGAATGGAAAAAGCAGAGTGGGCCCCTATCTACTCCATGTGCATGTAAGCTCAGCTTACAAACCATCTGTACTTATTAATTGTTAATTGTTCCTATATTTACAAGGTATTTTTCAGTACTACCAGTGCTTTCATGGCTTTTCTCAATTAATACATAGTTCAGCAATGGCGTGTGGTCATCAGGACAACTCAAGACGCAGAGCAGAACAGGATATTAGGACAGAGCAAGCCCTTCCTAAGCACACTTCAGGTCCTGGTAGTAAAAGCGTGTAACTAGCAAGCAGTCAATCAAAAAGACCAGTACCATAAAATAGAATCAAAAAAACAAGAAGCAAGAAATGGCAAGCCCAGTGAAATAGGAAGGAGTACTGACAGACTGACAGAGGAAGAAGCATCCAGCAAAACGGGGAGAGAATTTGGAAGGAGTGCAGCAAAAAGCAATTAGACATATATGTGTAGACTCTTCTCTCGAACAAGATCCAAGAAATGTGTAGTGACTCCCTCAGAGGAGAGGAAGTGGGGGGTAGGAGGGAGGCTTACTCTCATACAGGATACTTTTAGTTCTTTAAAAATTTTGTACCATGTGTATGCACTATCTATGTAAAAGCTGATAAAAAAGGGAGGAGACAAAAAGCAAGCTGAGATGTGGACAGCAAGAGCCAGCCAGACAGACAGATAGCAAAAAAGCAGAAAGACAAGGAGAGACTGGGAAAATGGCAAAAAGATTGAGGCAGGCAGACTGTGTGAGGGGCCAGAAAGATAAAAAGAAAAAGAAAGAACTGAAACAGAGGCAAGCAGTGAGAGAAGGCAGGGTAGGGTATATGGCAAGAAGGCAGGTAAGACTTTGGGGCAAGGCGGTCACTGACAGGTCTGTGGTAGCGAGACTATCACCATTGATGGGATGCTGGCACAGGGGAAGCCAAGGGAGAAAATGCTGATAAGCAGACACACTAAAAAGATACAAGCATTAAACAGTGGGACAGCAGCAAGCAAGTAGAGTAGACAGGTAAGAAGACATACATAAAGGGAGGCCAGGAAAAAGCATGAACTAAATAGACATAAAGAAGAGAAGGAACAAGTAGAAGGCAAGATAAGAGGCAAACCAAGACAGGGAACCATGGTAGGGCCTGGAAGGTAGACAAACCAAGAGACGGAGACTAAAAAAGTGATAGAGACAGGCAGGCGGGGAGACAGATGGCTAGAGAGAGAGTGGTGGGCAAACAGCCAGAGAAGCAGACAGACAACCAGAGAGAGAAAGAGGCTGCCAGCCAGTCAGGGAGGAGCAGACAGGCAGGCAGGCAGGCAGACACCATAACAGGAGCAAGCAGGTAGAGGGGCAGGCGGAAACAAGGACAGAAGAAGAAAAATCAAGGGATCAGTAGGGAGAGAAAAGAGAACAGGAGATGCAGGCAGGCAGAGGGGGATATGGACAAGAGGGAGAATCAGGCAAATTAACAGATCCATACGCAAAGCGCACTCGAGAGAATGATGAATGTTTGTACAGGGATGCACACAGCCACCTTTCGCCCCCCACACCTGCAGCTCATGGCACATGTGGCAGGCAGGCAGGCAGGCAGAGGCGCTCAGCACAGAGGGAGAGGGCGCACCATGATGCGCAGGGCTGCCCACATGCACGTGAGGACACTCTTCCCAGACACACACAGAGAGGCCAGAAAGAGGGGGAGTCAGGCACACATGAAGAAGAGGCACACGCAGTCAGAGCCCGGAAGACAGAAGTAAACAGAAAGAAGACAGAGATGGAAAGTCACTTAGAGGTGACAGAGCCTGAGAGTCAAGGGATGAGAAAGGACAGTCTCGGTAAAGAATAAAGACACACATACACAGAAGCCCATGTACAGCAAGAGGGGGATACCCAGATGGACTAGTACACAGGGACCGAGAAAGAGGACATAACAAAATCAAATGGAAGAGGAATAGGAGTTACACTCAGTACAGGAATGATATGGGAGCAGAAACAAGAGAACTCCAAAGTCCGGGTTAAGAAAAAGATGGAAATCAATGCTCAATAAAGAGCATTAGCTGGGGTTGGGGGGTGGCACATCAATAAAGAATATTTAAACCTTGTAAGCAAAAATATGCCCTGTCACTATTACTTTCTGGTTGCTGCCTACCTACCTCTCCTTCTTAAGGTACTCCCAAACCCTGCAGGGGCTGCTGGGTGGCTGGCAGCTATACTCAAGAGACAGAGAAATAACCCAGGAGAGAAATGATTCCACAGGCATGGGATGGGAAGCAAGGAAAAGGTCAAAGTGAGATCAAAAGAATGGGAGGAAACTGTAGTAAGAAAAGGGTGACAAGAACGAAATAGGGTTGAACTGAGCTATTTGCCCTTCTTCCTTTGCTAGCATTGCTCAACTGGCAAGTTTTATTTTATGACTTCTCTGACCAAATCTCTGGATGAGAACGCTACTTTTGGACTCCTTTCCAACCTTCCATCTGATTCCTGATACCACTTTAAAGATGAACATTGGGGTACAGTGGGAAACCATGGGTCAGAAAGTCAGATGAAAATGTGAGTGTAACCCCCTACCTCTTTCTTTTTCTCAGTCCCAGTTACTTTTCTTTTTCATGGTACCTCAGTTTCTTCCACTCTATCAGTGTTGGAGATCATGGAGGAAGGGAAATATACTGAAAGAGGAGAAAAGAGAAAATAATTTCACAATCTTCAGACTTAACTCTTTCCCCTTTATTCTAAAAATCTGTTCTATTTACCCCCTAAATTAATTTCCCACATCAGATGAATTTTATGTTCAAGTAATTGGGGGAGGGGAAGGCGAGGTAAAGGAGAAAAGAGTGAGGATAAAATTTACAATCATACATCACTGAGAAGGCTGGGCAAAGGGGAGAATCAAACATGGACTCCTTTGAAAAAAACTCAATCATCGTATCTATTCATATCTCTCCCCCAAAAGTCACTAGGATTTCTATCACTTTTTTAAAGAAAGAAAAAAAAAATCCAGTACCCCTTCTCACTTAAAAGATACATACACAATTAAATGCGTTTTGACTTCAATGAGGTATGTAGAAACAGAGTTATATATAAACATATATTTCATCTTTTTTCTTTTCAATGCCTGAAGGGGAAAAAAAAAAACCTTCACATCAAACCACTCCCTTCTGAAGTATTCAGAAAAAAAAAAAAAAAAAAAAGCTTTTCTTTAAGAGAAGGGAGGTGGGGAGGAAGAGACTAGTAAAGAAAAAAAATTTTTTTAATCTAGTTGGACTAGTATCTAACTAGTTAACCTTTAACAATTTATGCTGATGTCAGACTGAGCATGAGTACTGATTAATGCCCCCCCTCAAATATTTTTTTATAAGGGGGGAGTTAGTCACAGCAGCCATTTTTGTTTTATGCAGAAATCCTTCATGCCCCCCCCAACGCGCACACACGCTCACTCACACACACACACACACTCAGTACACAAGGAAAATATCTCTATTAATCTGTGCACTAATCAGTTATGAAAAAGGGAGAAATTTGTGGGTTTCTGAGGAGAGGCTAGGAGATGGGGGTGTAACAGGGAGGAGAATGGGGGGGTGGAAAATGAAATATTAAGCCAGCCATTTTGTTTTAAAAGGGGATTTTTCCCCCCTCTCCCTTTCTTCACGGAGGGGGTGGCGGTGCTGCAGGGGGGGTTGTTTTAAAAATAATTTCCAGGCGGCCATCTTAGTGCCTCAGCTCTGAGAAATATTTCTGAGCGCCCCCCTCAGAATTTAAATATATTTAAAGCAACGGAGAGGGGGGTAGAGAGAAGTCGAAAACTTTTATATATATATATATTTTTTAATCCCCTTCTCTTGTTCTCTCGGGAGGAAGGAGAGAAGAAAAAAAAAGTCCTCAATTCTCCCCAAGAAAATTTTTGGGGGTGGTTTGGCCCCCCTCGTCAGACGGCGGCCCCGAGGGGGGGGTTTCGGAGGGGGGTGGCCCGGGGGTTTTGGGGGCTGGGGGAGGCGGTGAGGAGGAGGAGGACGCCGCCGCCGAGGAGGAGGAGGAGGAGGAGGAGGAGGAGGAGGAGGAGGTGGTGGTGGTAGCGGTGGGGGAGGCGGGCGGGCGGTGGGTGGGGGGGTGGTGGGGGGGCCAGAGCCACAGGATGGCTTCCCCTCTGAGGGACGAGGAGGAGGAGGAGGAGGAGATGGTGGTGTCGGAGGAGGAAGAAGAGGAGGAAGAAGAGGGCGACGAGGAGGAGGAGGAGGTGGAGGCGGCCGACGAGGACTACGAGGAGGACGACGACGAGGGAGTACTCGGGCGCGGGCCGGGCCACGACCGGGGCCGCGACCGCCACAGCCCCCCCGGCTGCCACCTCTTCCCGCCACCGCCGCCGCCGCCGCTGCCCCCGCCGCCGCCGCCGCCGCCGCCGCCCCCGCCGCCAGGTAAGCGGCCGCTGACTCCCCCCCCCCCGCCGCCCCCTCCCGCCCCAGACCGAGCCGGAGCCGCGGGCGCGCGAGGCCCGGGCGGGGGCGAGGCACCCACCGCGCGGCCGAGCCGAGGCGAATCCGGGGCGCGGGGCGCCGTCTCGGGCCCGTCGCCCCGCGGCGGTCCGGGCGGTCCGGGCGGGCGGCGGCGGCGGCCGCCGGGCCAGGCCTCCTCCCCTCCCCCGCCGCACCCCTCCCCCGCCGCCGCCGCCGCCGCCGCTGCAGCCGCCCGGGTTGGAGAGCGCTGGGCGCGAGCTGCATGCGCGGACCGGGCCACTCGGTCGCGGCTTTCGGGGGAGGAGGAGGAGGAGATTTTTTTTTTTTACCCTCGGCGGGGAGGGGGTAGGCAGGAAACGGCCGAGGCGAAGCCAGGGCCCCCTCCCTGGCCGCGCGAGGGACCGCGGAGACCCTGGCGGCCGGACGGCGGCGTGGGGGAGGGGCGCGTGGGGGAGGGGCGGCCGAGCGGGCGCCCCTGGGGCTTCGGCCCCGGTGGGGTTGGACCGAGGCGAAGTGGGGTTTGCCTGTGAGGAGCGGACCGCGGCCCTCACCCCCCGCCAGGAGTTGGGAAGGCCGGGGGGAGCGGGTGGCCATCGGACCCCCGCCACCTGCGGGGACTTCGGTGCCCGCCAACTCTGGAGAGTGCGGTGGCACGTGGGGGAGGGGTCGGGTGAATGTTTGCGGGCGGCTGACGACTAGGGGCAGGTGGTGGCCACACTCCACGCGGACCACTTCCTGGAATGAGACTGGTTCCTGCCCCCTCTCTCCGGCTCGTACTACGGAGAGCAGTCATTGAAAATTGGGGACAGAGAGGAGAGTGTCTGGAAGACCAGATGCCCCCAACCCCACCCCCTTTATCTCTCCTCTGCTCTGGGCTCTTTTGTGTCAAGTGCGCCCCCCCACCACCATGACCCCGTCAGTCTGGGGTGGCCGAGCTGCCCAGCTGTGACTCTCACGTGGCTGCCATTCACTGTCACTCACTCTCCCAATGAAACCACCCACACCCTGACCACGTTGGGGGGCGTGAACTGCCCACCCAGCTGTTCTGCAGCTTGACCGTCACTCAGCACCCCTCCCCGGGGATGACAAGTCACCCGCACTGTCTGGGCAGTTCCGTCCGCGGTGGAGGGGCCTGACCGCTGCCTCGCGTGGGGGGCCCAGCAGTGGTCCCACTCCGGCCACCCTCCAGAGTGTTCAGCTAGTGTTTTTCAGAATAGACTCTAAGTGAGCATCTTTCGGGTGTTCACACCCCCAGGCCTCTTGGTGCGGTGCAGCACAAATGTACCAAACTTCAAAACGTCTAACATCATACTCTTTGTAAAGCTGTCATATTGATCTGTGTGGCTTCAGTGGCAAATGTTCCTGTCTAGTTGAGACAGCCTTTGAGGGACTGTGGGGTGCTTTCTTGGGCCGGGGGAGGGGGGGGGTATGTGTATCTGATGGAAACAGGATAAAGTCCAGCTCCCCTCCCATCAGGCTGGTCCAAAAACCGGAAAAGTTTTTTAAAAGTTATCCCAGAGAGCCCACTGATTTTGCAGAAGGGAAAAGGAATAAAGAATTGTGGGTAGGGGATTGCCTGGAAGACAGCAGAGGTGCTAAAAAGAGAGGAAGAAAGGATGTCAGGTTAAGTTAGGGCATTAGCAGCTTTCGCCTATGTGTATTCCGAACTTGGAATGTGGTATTTGGGGGTTTTTGATCCCGGATTTGGGTCTGTGAAGGGGAGGGCATGAAAGAATCTGAGGTCGAGATGGGTCTTTGTGTCAATACTCCCTCCCCCTTTCCCTTTGCTTTCTAAGCATCGTCAAATGTTTTTTAAATGGTATATTTGAAATGAAAACCCACCTACTCTCTCTCCCTGGGCAATTTTATCTCCCTTTCAGCCCTCCAAGTCAAACGAGTGACCCAGATACACCCTCTCAGATGACTTTCTGAGGTAAAACTTTAGGAAAATATTTTTAGTCTGCCCATTATTTCTGTCTACCTAAGTGTGGGCAAAATAACCCTCCTCTGAGGCAATATGTTCAGGCTGCCCTCCCTCGTCCTCCTCTACAAGATGAGTTTATACGTGTTAGAGGTTTCTATTGTTTTTCATTCTGACGGCTTTGATTCTCACCATTTTGTTTTACATTCTTACCCAAGACCAATTTTATCCCTTCCCCCCCTCTCCAGTCTCCGTACATTGTTAAACGTTTAAAATAATAGCACTCGTGCCGATGGGGGAAGGGAGCAGGAAGCCAAAAACTCATTTCTTCTCCCTCCCCCTTCTGGCAAGTCTAGAGAAATAATATAACATAATATATAGATGTGATTCCTTGGGGGTGGGGGTGGGGAATGGTTGTGGGTGGTGCGGAAAATTCTGGTAGTTTCTTTGCAAAAGGTCTGAAAATACAAACCCACCCCCTGCATGCAATACGCATGTGCAGCAGACCTATTATGGTGGTTCGTTGTGGGGGAGGGAGGGGAATTTGAGAAAAAATAAATATATGTGTGAGAGATTGATGGTGAGATTAGAAGAAGAGAGGGGCGGGCGGGAGGCGAGGCTCCTCCTGCGTCCTCCGGCTCGCCAGGCTCCGCCCACCCTCCTCGCCTCCCTCCTCCCTCGCCGTCTTCCCGAGATCTGAGCCGGGATGTGGGAGAGTCTGGGCTCCAGGCCAGCATTGAGTGGCTGGTGAGACAGAGGTTGGGACTTAGATTTGCTTTCTTGCCCTCCCTTTCCTTTCCTCGCCGTCTACTTTGCCTCTCCGCACCACCGCCGTCTTCCCAAGTTCGGGAACCTCCCGCTGGGGTGGGGAGTGGAGTTAACTGGCTGCGAGGTCCCAGGGCTTGTGTCCCACCCCCCCAGCTGGTGGAGACCGAGGCCATTTCCCTGGTCCTTAGCCAGTTGGCCTGCCCTTGCCTCTGCCCTGGCGGCCTCCGTTTCCATGTTCATATTAGCCGCGGTCCCTGGGGTGAGGGAGCGCGGGCTGCTGGGGCATGGCGTCTTACTGACTTCCTATCAGGGTCCCCACTCTGTTTCCACACCTGGGGCTGCCTACAGGCACCTTCCCCGCTCCCACAATCCCCCCCTAGAGTGTCTTCCTGCACAGGAGGGCACAGGATGCTGGAGCTGTGAGAAGTAGCAATGAAGGAAGGAGGTGCCCAGATTCTGAGGCAGTGGAAACCAAGGCCTCCGGTGTTAATTGTGGCTAATTTTCCCTTGGCTGTTGTGGGAAGAAGGATTCTGTGTCCTAGAGCAAGGGGCTGGGCCAGGCCCAGACTTTCCCCTCCTGCACAGCTGCCTCTGCCTGAGCAAGACAGGTCTGGCGGGTTAATCTAGTGCTTGCTGGGGGAGGGAGTCCAAACAGGGCCTCATGTCTGTGTGGCATTGGTGTCTTCCTCCTCACAGAGTTACTTTCTGTCCCCTAAGCCTCCACAGTCCGGAGTTACTTTCTGTCCCCTAAGCCTCCACAGTCCGACAGGGGTCATGGAGAATGGGGAGAGGGGACATCTGGGAAGAACCTGCCCCGTTCTCTCTGACAGAGACATCTGGAGAGAAAGCCAGGGACCTAGCCCTGCTGAAAGCAGGTACAGGCTGTCCTCTGGGTTTGTGCTCATGAGTATGTGATGCTTGTGCATTTGAGAATGCATATGCGGGGTGTGTCTGTGCCCGTGTCTTTGTGTGGGTCTCCCATACTGCTTATATATGAATGGGTTAGGATGTCTGGGACTAAATTTGGAGACAAGGAGTGAGACCAGGGGACAAAGGGCAGGGTCCCTGAGTTCTCAAAGGGAACAGGGAGGAGTGTATAGATTTGCAGGCACATTTCCAGTCTCCTTGGGAGGAGGAGGAATGTTTAGGTAATTGTGGAGACCTTCTTCGATGGGGTTAGGGTGTGACAAAGGAGCTGGACACTATGATCCTGGGGGCAAGAAGTGAACATGCCTGACTGAGGATTTCTTTTCCTCCAGGGCTGTGCTGGGGTGACAAGAGGCTTGGTGATTATCTGAGGAAATATAAATAGAGGCCTCCCTCCTCACAAAAAGGATGTCAGGGCCCCAGGGTGTTGGTGTGAGAACCCAGGTGTCCACCTTTGGCTCTGCCTTCTCAGCATCTGGCTTAGGGAGCTGCCAGCTTGTGTCTCCCCACTCCAAGTGCTGGGGTCAGGCCAGGCCAGCAGCTGGGCATGGCTTCCCCAGTTCCTGGGCAGGATGCCAGCTGGCTAAGTGAGGGGGAAGGCAGGAGGAGCCCTGGCGGCGACTAAAAGGACCTGCCACAGTCAGAGCCCATGGCCTAGAGCCTGGTCCCTTGTTAGTAGGAGGGGAGAGACGGGAGTGGTTTGGCTGCTCTTCCATTCTGACCCCTGACCTCCCATTCAGAAGCCGAGCATCCCAGAGTACTCGAAACACTCTCTGTTTGCATCCAGCGGAGGGAGGCAAGGTTTGGAAGAGTTAAAGCTGGAGTTCCTAGAGAGCAGCGGGAACTGAGGAGGTGAGGAAGGGAAGGGGCTGCAGGGACTGGGAGCCTAGAGGCTTAGGTTTTCTGGTGCTCTCTGCTCCAAAGATAAGGATGACATTCGGCTGCTGCCTTCAGCACTGGGTGTGAAGAAGAGAAAAAGAGGACCCAAGAAGCAGAAGGAGAACAAGCCAGGAAAACCCCGAAAACGCAAGAAGCTTGTAAGTGTTCAGGACTCCTATCTCTACAGCTAGGCTTGGAGACCCATCCCTAGAGACCTACGTTTTCTCTGGTCTTGATTACTGTGGGGGATCCTGAAGTCAGGGAGGCCTGATCCCCTCTACCTGCCCCCACCCCCGCTTGCCAGCCTGTATCTCCCAGGTCTGGGACCCTAACCTCAATCACCCCAGCCTAGTGAAGAGCCCAGTTGTCGACTTGACTCGCCCTGCAGCACAGAGAAGCAGTTGAAAGCACAGGCTCTGGAGGTAGACTGCGTGAATTTAGAGCCTAGCAGTCATCTGTCTTCTTGGACAATTTATTTAGGTCTCTGTGCCTCAGTTTCCTCATCTACCAAAAAGTGGATAAAGATAGACGAGTTACTATCACAGGATTGTTGTGAAGATCAAAAGAGATGATAAATGTTATGTGCTAAGAACAGTTCCTGGCACAAGGAAGGCCTGAAGAAATAGTGTTTTTATTTCTTTCCCTTAGGACAGCGAGGAGGAATTTGGCTCCGAGCGAGATGAGTACCGGGAGAAGTCAGAGAGTGGAGGCAGTGAATATGGAACTGGACCAGGTCGGAAACGGAGACGGAAGCACAGAGAAAAAAAGGAGAAGAAGACGAAGCGGCGGAAAAAAGGGGAGGGAGATGGAGGGCAAAAGGTGAGTAGAATTAGGGAGTGAGGGGAGAAATCAGTATTAATGACAGGCATGAGGAGTGGGGGAGGGAGAGCCCTGGGCGAGCAGGGTGCTAAGTGGAGAGGCTGTGGTTTGTGAGGAGTGGGATTGGGCTGGGAGTGGAGCAGGAAGCAGAAAGCCCAGGGAACCTGGTGGGTGGGTAGAGAGGCATGTGGGGGGCCCAGGACTGGACACCTGTGTCACTGAAGCCTGGTCTCTCACAGCAGGTGGAGCAGAAGTCGTCGGCAACTCTGCTTCTGACCTGGGGCCTGGAGGACGTGGAACATGTGTTCTCGGAGGAGGATTACCACACACTCACCAACTACAAAGCCTTTAGCCAGTTCATGAGGTGCAGTAGGACCGAGGAACCCTCTCGAGCAGACACTTTTAATTTGGGGGAGGCTCTGGACCCTTCTGGAATCTGATGAAAGCTGAGAAACTGCCCTCCAGAGAAATTCACTACACATAAAACTCCACATGTCATCTTAGGGAATTCCTGGACTCCTAGGATCCAAGGACTCCAGTCAGGAACCCTTCACTGGGGGGTCACAGTACCACTGCTAGGTTAGAAAGCTCTGTGGTGACAGACTGTCAGGAGGACTGATGGCCCTCCTTGGTCTAACAGTTCCAGTTTGCCCTGCCTGACTTCTCTCTAGACTGGAGCGGGGAGGTGGTATCCGTGTTGCCCAGTTTCCTTTGCTCGGTTATCAAGTCCTCTGTCCCTTAGTTAGACACCAGTAATCACGGAGGATGCATTGCTGACAGTGGGACCTGAGCTTCAGTGGCTCCCGCAGTAGAGTACAGAACAGTAGAGATGCCTTTTGTGGGGCAGGCACTTTAGCAGAGCCGTTCAACGCTCTGGAGGCAGCCTGCTGAGGTTCAGGTCCCGGTGTCACGCTGGGCAGCTCACTTCTTTGATCTTCAGTTTCTGCATCTGTAAAATAGGCACATAATACGTACCTCATGGGATGATGGATGGAAAGCTCAGCACACTCAGTGCCTGGCCCCTAGTGGTGTTCAGTCCCTGGTAGCTGTCCTTGGTCCCGTTGTCTCACCGCTTCACTACTAAAGACAGTGCTTCTGTCAGCACGGGGGTCACCCACGTCCTCACAAGAGCTTAACACCCCACCGCAGAGCAGGACATCAGACTCCACCCGATGGGACCCTTCATCAGGGCCCATGGAACTCTTTAGAAAAGCACAGAGAATCATAGCAACTCCTAGTAGTATTGTGAGGACGAAATAAGATATTATGTGTGTGGAAGTGTTTTAGGAACTGTAAAGTAGTTGTCCAAAGAAGAGCTTTCTTATTAATCTCATGTTTTTTTATCCTTTTTAATCTGCATTTAAATTTTATTTTGCCTTTTTTTTCTTCTTCATACTTTTTTCTTGTTTCTTAAACGTTTTTTTCCTTCTTAAACTTTTTATTTCTTTATTTCAAAATTGATGTTATTCTTCATAGGACATATTTTCACCACCTAGGAATCCTAGCTGGTACATAGACTTAATTGGTGAGGGGAAATAACAGTGTTCCCAGACCATCTGTGAAGGGTCCGAGTGTCTTGCTTCTATATTTTCAGGCCCCTGATTGCTAAGAAGAACCCTAAGATCCCAATGTCCAAGATGATGACCATCCTTGGGGCCAAGTGGAGAGAGTTCAGCGCCAACAACCCCTTCAAGGGGTCGGCAGCTGCTGTGGCGGCAGCGGCGGCAGCAGCGGCTGCAGCTGTAGCCGAGCAGGTGTCAGCTGCTGTCTCATCGGCCACCCCCATAGCACCTTCCGGACCCCCCGCCCTTCCACCACCCCCTGCTGCTGATATCCAGCCCCCACCCATCCGAAGAGCCAAAACCAAAGAGGGCAAAGGTAAGAAACCCTCTAGTTGGAACAACTGTCACCCCACCCTCTAAACTGCATGTTCTCAAATTATAGTCCAGAACGCTTGTCTTCTGAGCCCTGATCGTTGTAGACGAAATGCTGTCCAGGAAGGGGTCTCAGTGAGACCATAGCCCACAGAGAGGTCCAGAAACCCTATGGCCTCCGTTGTTCCTGGCTGTTATGATCTTGGCTTTTTCTCTGTCACCCCACTCCTCACTCAGGTCCAGGCCACAAGAGGCGGAGTAAGAGTCCCCGAGTGCCTGATGGACGCAAGAAGCTTCGGGGAAAGAAGATGGCACCACTCAAAATCAAACTAGGGCTGCTGGGTAGCAAGAGGAAGAAGGGAGGCTCGGTGAGTGGCCCCTCCCTGTCCAGTATACTTCTTGGATGTGGTCAGGGGCTGGGGGTCCAGACACAAGGGTCCATGAGGGCAGCTGGAGCGGGAGCCCAAGGCCTGGGGAGGGGAGTGGAATCCATTTGGCCTCTCTGACAGCCACGGGGGCTATGGGCAGTATGTTTTCCAGAGTGACGAGGGCCCTGAACCAGAGGCTGAGGAGTCAGACCTGGACAGTGGCAGTGTCCACAGTGCCTCAGGCCGCCCTGATGGTCCTGTCCGCACCAAGAAACTAAAGAGAGGCCGGCCAGGAAGGAAGAAGAAGAAGGGTAAGCGGTGTCAGCTGTGTGCGGTCCTGTCACTCAGCCTTCCTTTCATTCCTTCGTTGTCTTTCTTATTTGTAGTTTTGACCTCTTTATTGAACCCTTTTCTCTTTCTCTCCCCTCCCGCATTCTGCTCTCCTTCTCTCTCTCTGTTCCCTTTGCCTCCACTGGGGTGTATGACAGTCCTGGGCTGTCCTGCAGTGGCCGGGGAGGAGGAGGTTGATGGCTACGAGACGGATCACCAGGATTACTGTGAGGTGTGCCAGCAGGGTGGGGAAATTATTCTGTGTGACACCTGCCCTCGTGCCTACCACCTCGTCTGCCTTGATCCTGAGCTTGACCGGGCTCCTGAGGGCAAATGGAGCTGCCCCCACTGTGTGAGTACTGGTGCCACCTCTTATGGCCCTCAGGGACCCACCCATCTCTTTCCTCCTTGCTTTCTCTTGTCCTCTCCCTACCTCCAGATGCCTGGGCTTCTCAGTAACAGATGTTTAAGTGTCCAAGATCCTAGTTTGATCCTCTCCCCCATCCCTTTGCCCCCAAAATTAGCATTTTGGGGAACTGAGGTGTCCTGTTCCTTTGTTCCCAGCTGTCTTCTCTGCACTTCTAGGATCTAGCTGTCCTGCTTTGGCTCTGTCTTCTGTCTCACTCCTTATCCTCTTTCTTGTGTCTGTGTCTGTCCTTGGCCTCCCAGGAGAAGGAGGGGGTACAGTGGGAGGCCAAGGAGGAGGAGGAAGACTATGAAGAGGAGGGGGAAGAGGAGGGGGAGAAGGAGGAAGAGGACGACCACATGGAGTACTGCCGTGTGTGCAAGGATGGCGGGGAGCTCCTGTGCTGTGACGCCTGCATCTCCTCCTACCACATTCACTGTCTGAACCCCCCGCTGCCTGACATCCCCAACGGCGAGTGGCTGTGTCCCCGATGCACAGTGAGTGTGCCCATCTCTCAGGGTTTATTGTCAGCCCCGACTCCTTCTCCATCTCCGGGGCCCAAAGGTCCAGCTCTTTCTTTCTCTCCTCTCCCCCACACCTAGCCTTTGATCCCCCTGTGGGACCCCCATCCTCCTACTCTAATGATGGGCTCTTCCTGCCTCTTTCTTTCCTCTTTGTGTGCGTCCGTCCTGAAGTGTCCCGTGCTGAAAGGCCGTGTGCAGAAGATCCTGCACTGGCGGTGGGGGGAGCCCCCCGTGGCAGTGCCAGCCCCCCAGCAGGCAGACGGGAATCCGGATGCCCCACCTGCACGTCCTCTTCAAGGCAGATCGGAGAGAGAGTTCTTTGTCAAGTGGGTAGGACTGTCCTACTGGCACTGCTCCTGGGCCAAGGAGCTTCAGGTACAAGGGCCTCTCCTTCCCTGCCTCCTGGGACCCCATTCACTGCCATTCTCTCTCTTGGCCCGCTGTTCTCTGGTCTTCCGTCCCCTCTGCTTTCCCTCACATTAGGCCTCTGGCCGCCCACACCCTACCAGCTCCCTTAGTTTCCACACTTGGTTCTCTTGGACTCCAGTTCTCTTTCCCTCAGTCTCCGTTACATTCCTCCCCTTAGGTATAACGTAGGTTTTCCTTAGCCTGCCTTAACTCCATCTCTTTCTTTATCTGTCTTAACCCTGTTACACTGATAGCCCCAATCTTAACAACCCCGTTCCCTTCCTCCTTTTGCTCATTACCTCCCCACCCAGGTCCTGTCTCTGACTCTGTTCCCTGGCATGTTATTCGTTCTCCTGCTTTGGCTTTAACTCACTATGTCCCTCATCCCACCTCTTTCGTTGCTTGCTTTCCCATGCCATTCCCCCTGCCGGCCTCTGCCGTCTCCTTTTGTCCTCTCGGGATGTTGGGACTATCTGTTCCCCCCTCCTCTGTGCCCCATCAGCTGGAAATTTTCCACTTGGTAATGTACCGAAACTACCAACGGAAGAATGACATGGACGAGCCCCCACCCCTCGACTACGGCTCTGGTGAGGATGATGGGAAGAGCGACAAACGCAAGGTGAAGGACCCGCACTATGCCGAGATGGAGGAGAAGTACTATCGTTTCGGCATCAAGCCGGAGTGGATGACCGTCCACCGGATCATCAACCACAGGTGAGTCCTTGGTCCTTGGTCCGTGCGAAGGCCTACCTGGGTTTTGCCACTGTTCTTGTTGCGCTGTGGCTCCATGTTAGTATTTGTTGATTAACCAGATAATTGATCTAACTGGATAATTCCCACTGCAGCCCCAGCCCTTCTGGCTTTGTTTCCTCTGTGGAGATGGGAGGAACCAGCTGGAAAGTCCAGCCCAGCACTGACTGCTTTGTCCTTGCTGCCTCTAACTTCTAACAGCTTAAGAAATGACACACGAGTCTGGGGATCTGGTTGTGAAAAAAGCAAAACATGAAACACATGGTTCATACAGACCAGTGTTTCTAGTACTTTTTCTTCACAGTACTTATTACTAACTAATGTTACATTGTCTTTTTATTTTTCTATTTCATCACTGCCTCCCTCAATAGAATGTGAGCTCCACAGGAATAGGTCATTTGTCTGCTTAGTTCTGCTCAGTCACCCGTGCCTGGGAGAGTGCCTGGCATGTAGTGGATGCTTAGTAAATACTGATTGGATGAACAAACGATGTTGAAGCCAGGGATGTTTTGTGATCGTTGATTTTTAGGAAGCCGTCCTGAAAAAGTTAGGGTAGTACTTCAGCCATTCCAAACTGCCTTTCAGAGGGCCACCATTGAGGATTAGGTGACAAATTCTCCATGTTTGCTGATAATTGTGTTTATTATGACTTTTTCTACTTGTGACACATATTACTTTTCTCCTCCTGCTCCTTCTCCTGGCTTCTCTCCCCACAGTGTGGATAAGAAGGGAAATTACCACTATCTAGTGAAATGGAGGGACTTGCCTTATGACCAGTCCACGTGGGAGGAAGATGAAATGAACATCCCTGAATATGAAGACCATAAACAAAGCTACTGGAGACACCGGTGAGGGAGCCAGGTCGTGGGTTAGAGGGAGTCTGAGGACAGAGGCATGAAAGCTAAACCTCCAGCATTAAATGAGATGCAGTAGCGACAGACCCAATCTAGAATTTAGGGCAGTGGGAGCCTGGGCTGGGTTGTTTGCGGTGGGGTCGGGAAAGAGGCGGTGTGAGGAACAGAAAGAAGATCTAGCCTGAGTAATGGAGATGAGGATGCTGAGGAGTGGGGAGGGTTGGCTTTAGAGCTGAAATCCAAGGGGTGAGGGTAAAGAACCTGGGAGAAAGGAAATGTGAGAAAATCTCGGTTATGGAAAGTGGGAGCTAGGTCTGGAGTGGGTTCAGAAGGACAGGGGGCGGGTCCAAGGACCAGGTCTCACTCAGACCCACTGTTTTCCCAGAGAACTAATTATGGGGGAGGACCCCGCCCAGCCCCGCAAGTATAAGAAGAAGAAGAAGGAGCTGCAGGGTGATGGGCCTCCCAGCTCTCCTACTAATGATGTAAGCCCTCTCACTCGGCCCGCCTCCCATTTCTGGAGCCATGGTGATTGAAGATTTCCTGGGGGCTTCTGACAGAACTTCCCAGAGTTTCAACAACTTCTTTGAACAGTAGCTCTTCCTTCAGTGTCCAGCTTTGCCCCAAGAGTGCTAGGAATTTTGGCACGGGAGTGAGAGCTGCTAGAGGCAGCAGCACACAGGGCTCTTCTACCAGTTTCCTTCCCCACAGTGCTTCTGGGTATTGTTTTAAGGAATGAGGGGGAGGCACTGCAGACTCAAGCTTTCATAAGCTCAGGCCATAGGAGAGGGACTTGTAACCCCGTTTGATATCAGTGCCGGGGAGAGGGGAGGAGGAGGCCAAGACCGGAGGAGCAGCTGATGGTTCCCCTGAGCCTTCTGACTCCTTGATTCTACAGCCCACAGTGAAATACGAGACTCAGCCACGGTTCATCACGGCCACTGGAGGCACGCTGCACATGTATCAGCTGGAGGGGTTGAACTGGCTACGCTTCTCGTGGGCCCAGGGCACTGACACCATTCTGGCTGACGAGATGGGACTGGGCAAGACCATACAAACCATCGTCTTCCTCTACTCACTGTATAAGGAGGTGCTAGACTCTCGGGCCCTGAGGGGGACATCCGTGCTGAGGCCTAGCCTGGACTGGGGAAGGTGGGAGTGGAGGGTGAGGGCAGAGAACTGGGGGGAGGGGTGCGGCAGGCAGCAGACTGGGGTGTATAACCGTGAGCCTAGACTAATGGTCCCCCACCCTCAACTCCCAGGGCCACACAAAGGGTCCCTTCCTGGTGAGCGCCCCGCTCTCCACCATCATTAACTGGGAGCGGGAGTTCCAGATGTGGGCACCCAAGTTCTATGTGGTGACATACACGGGTGACAAGGACAGCCGAGCCATCATTCGTGAGAATGAGTTTTCCTTTGAAGACAATGCCATCAAAGGTGGCAAGAAAGCTTTTAAGATGAAGGTAAGCCCCTCTATCTCATGTCCTCTAAAGTCCTCAGATCTGTCGTTTCGTTGCCCCAACCGGGACTTCAGTTCCTTTATTCCCCATTCAGCTTTCTCCCTCCTTTCCTCCACCTTCCCTCACGCCTCTGCACTCCAGTCCTGGAGATGTAGTGGGTACTCCCAGGGGTGTACGTGGATCTGTTCATCCTGGATAGGTGGTGGAAGTTTGGGGGCCACATTCAGAAGTCCCTGCATGGAGTCAAAGCTGGAGGACAGGACAACGGGCTCCCTTTGGGAGTCTCAGTTAGGACTGGGTGTCTGCGTGGAGAATGGGGGTGGAGGCCTAGATGCTCCGGTGTGGGGTGGCAGCCAAATGGACAATGGTTGTGTTGGCAGAGGGAGGCGCAGGTGAAGTTCCATGTTCTCCTGACATCATACGAGCTGATCACCATTGATCAGGCAGCTCTTGGCTCCATCCGCTGGGCCTGTCTCGTGGTGGATGAGGCCCATCGGCTCAAGAACAACCAGTCCAAGGTGAGTGAGATACCCAGGCCTCAGAAACTTGAGGCTGTGGACTCCTACTTGCCCTAGTCCTAAAAAATAAAGTTTCAGGGACTTTCTGCAATCAGGGAGGCAGGAAGCCTGGGAATAAGTCTGGGGAGAAGTCCAGGTTGGAAGAGGGAGAGGACTAGGGATGTGAGGGCCTCTGATCCTGAAGGAAATAGGAGCTAGAGGCAGGGAAAGGTGGTACTGTGGGCCAGCCACTTGCCACTGATGGGCCCTTTCCTCTGCCTTTCCTTGCCCCATTTTCTAGTTTTTCAGGGTCCTCAATGGCTACAAGATAGATCATAAGTTGCTGCTGACAGGGACTCCGCTGCAGAATAACCTGGAGGAGCTCTTCCATCTGCTGAACTTCCTCACCCCAGAGAGGTTTAAGTAAGTGGCTCAGTAGGGTGGTCTGCAGAGAGGAGAGGTGGAGGGACTGAGAAGATGAGTGGGAGGAGGATTCACCTGGAGTGAAGAACAGAGCCTGAGGTCAGGGGCAAAGAACCTGACGCCTATTCGTTTCCTTTTCTCCTTCTGGCTACTAGCAATCTGGAAGGCTTCCTGGAGGAGTTTGCCGACATATCCAAAGAAGACCAGATTAAGAAACTTCATGACTTGCTGGGGCCACATATGCTGAGGAGGCTCAAGGCTGATGTCTTTAAGAATATGCCGGCCAAGACAGAGCTCATCGTCCGCGTGGAGCTGAGCCCCATGCAGAAGTGAGATGCAAGGCGGGTTACCTGGACCAGGGTTGAGGATTTGGTGGCAGCTTTCCAAGAGTTGGTGGCCAAATGCAACATCATAATTGCTTCCTTTATTGTGTCTCTTCTATGCCCCTGCCCTGGGCTTTAGGAAATACTACAAGTATATCCTGACCCGAAATTTTGAGGCCTTGAATTCACGAGGAGGTGGGAACCAAGTGTCATTGCTTAACATCATGATGGATCTTAAGAAGTGCTGCAACCATCCATATCTCTTTCCTGTGGCTGCTATGGTAGATACGGGAGCTGGGGGACTGTGAAATGCCTGGCTCTTTGGCAACATGGGCAGTTGAGCACAGGGCTGGAGTTGGGCTGGGAGGCCAGAGGCTAGATTTCTGAGAAGAGTAGGAATTGTAAAAGTGTGGAGCCTGGATTGGGGCCTCCAGCTTTCTAGGCACAGTCAGAATACGGGGGTGTGTTCACTGAGCCTCTCCTCCTTCTTTCCTGCCTTCTTTTCAGGAGTCCCCCAAACTTCCCAGTGGGGCATATGAGGGTGGGGCACTTATTAAGGCGTCTGGGAAGCTCATGCTGCTGCAGAAGATGCTGCGGAAGCTGAAGGAGCAAGGACACAGAGTGCTCATCTTCTCGCAGGTGACCCATCCCTGTAGCTCTTTCTCACCATCGGATAATCGCTTACCTCGTTCCTGTGGTTGCCACGGGATGCGAGGTTAGGCAATTACACCCCTAAGAGTTTCTGGTATAGCTAAGTTCATCTTGGTCTCTGATCCCTGTTCTTAATTAAGGCTGTTGGAAGTTGTAGTCCAGTTTCTGTATGCCAAAAGGGGCGAAAGGGAAGGGTGAGCCATCTGCCTCCTAAAGGTCATCTCCGGGACTGGTACAGTTTCTTAACATTATTGGGGAAGGGAGGCGAGCACAGACCTTTTGGAAATCTGATGAAAGCTGTGGGTCTGTTCTCCAGAAAACTGCACATACCACTAGACAATTTTGTACAGATTTTCAGGGGATTCACAGATTTCCCTGAAACTTTGTCATGGGTGTCAGAGGAGAACCTCTTCCTTAGGAGAAATGGTCTTAAGTCAAGAGAGAGAGAATGACAAGAATGTCCCAGGAGGAGCTGGGGGTGGAGGAAACAGCTCTGGGGGGTATATGACAGGGCAGGGGTACAAGTGTAAGGCCTGGGGTTGAGAGAGAATAAAGAGGTAGTCAGAACAGACAGGGCGCATCCCACTGCCTCGTCGCTCTAGACTCCTGCCTTTTCTCTTGCTCTAGATGACCAAAATGTTAGACTTGCTAGAGGACTTCTTAGACTACGAAGGCTACAAGTATGAGCGCATTGACGGCGGCATCACTGGTGCCCTGAGGCAGGAGGCCATCGATCGCTTCAATGGTGAGGGGGACCTTGGTCCCTGCTGGGTGTGGGAGGCCCGAGAAACCTGTGCCTAGGTCCCTGGGATGGGAGGGTGCTGGCCTGGGAGGATATTAGCCACCTGGGCTTTTGAGTTGAGAGCATCGTTTGTAGTCAGGGAACATCTAGGAGCAGGTGGACAGACCTGCTGGGTACAAGAAAGGCCTGATTTCCTGATTCTTGCCTCCTAGCTCCTGGGGCCCAACAATTCTGCTTCCTCCTGTCCACCCGGGCTGGAGGCCTGGGCATCAATCTGGCAACTGCCGACACTGTCATCATCTTTGATTCAGACTGGAACCCCCATAATGATATCCAGGTGAGAACACGCCTCCTGGAGCCCCTTTGAGCAAGGAGATGTGTCTGTCTGTTCTGGGGTCAGAAAAACCTCTTGGTGGGTAGAAGACCCTTCCTTGTCAGCCTCTTTTCCAGAGCATGTAGGGCGTGTCTCCGCTGCCACTCCCCTGGCCCATCCCCACTTTCCGGCCCCTGCAGGCCTTCAGCCGTGCTCATCGGATCGGCCAGGCCAACAAAGTGATGATTTACCGGTTTGTGACTCGCGCATCAGTGGAAGAGCGAATCACACAGGTGGCCAAGAGAAAGATGATGCTGACGCATCTGGTGGTGCGGCCTGGGCTGGGCTCCAAGGCGGGCTCCATGTCCAAGCAGGAGCTGGATGACATCCTCAAATTTGGCACCGAGGAGCTATTTAAGGATGAAAATGAGGGTGAGAGCCTTTTCTGCAGCTCCCTGTAAGCAGGTCTTTGCTGTCTGTGAGCACTTCTCTTCTGAAACCCCCTGAAGAAGATCTCTTCTCTGCATCCTTGGAGGAAGGTTGGCTTCTTTCCTCACCTGTAAGGTTGAAAACAACAACAAATGTCTGTGTAGACGTCCAGGGAAAGGGCCTTCTCCTCCAGAGCTCCCGTGAAAAGGAAGCAGAGGGGAGGGCTTTCCTCTGATCTCTCTCAAGTTCTGCCTGAGGTTCTGGTTAGAGCTCAGAGTCCCCTCTCGTTCCCCAACTCCACCAGGGGAGAACAAGGAGGAGGACAGCAGTGTGATTCACTATGACAACGAGGCTATCGCTCGACTCTTGGACCGGAACCAGGATGCAACTGAGGACACGGATGTGCAGAACATGAATGAGTATCTCAGCTCCTTCAAGGTGGCCCAGTACGTGGTGAGGGAAGAGGACAAGGTGAGAGGCTGGGGCCAGACACGGTCCATCCCGGGCCATCTCTGAGGGGTGGTGTCGATGTCCTTGACCAGACCTTGAGGTTGGAGGATCCCCCTTCGCTCTTGTTTTTTATCTGATCTCTTATCCTAGTGCCCATTAAAGAGCGGTAGTGGACCTCAAACGACTTCTTGGTCTAAAGGATGAGACTGGAATTTGGAGAAAACTTAGGCAGAGAAAGTGGTGATAAACTCGGGAGGGAACCTTCTGAGTCAGAGTGTGAGGGACACAGAGGGCACTAGAGGAGAGGTTTGGAAAAGAGGGAAATAACGAGGAGGAGAAGCATATTGCAGGTAAGAGGTAAGGAAAACTTACACAGAGGACTTACACACAGTGACGAGGTCTAGGGCTGGGTGGAGGCAGGCGCGTAGGGATTTTGTCATGGTGGAAGGACTGGAAGGGGAGGCCTTCAGCGTTCGTCCTGCTGCCCTTCAGATTGAGGAAATTGAGCGAGAGATCATCAAGCAGGAGGAGAATGTGGATCCTGACTACTGGGAGAAGCTGCTGAGACACCACTACGAGCAGCAGCAGGAAGACCTGGCCCGCAACCTCGGCAAAGGCAAGAGGGTCCGCAAGCAGGTTAACTACAACGATGCTGCTCAGGAGGACCAAGGTGAGGACCGCCCCTGAGGGAGGGACCGAGAAGGGGACAGTGCTGAGAAGGAGCTTGGAGCTGGGGGCATTTAGAGGAAAAGAGAGGCTTCGAAGTCAGGGCCTTCCCTGCCAAGTAGAAAGAGATTAGGAAGGGACACTGGGAGTACCCGGAGGCCAGGTGGATTTGCAGGTGATCTCAGCTATGTAGCAGTTGCAGAGGGCTCCGATGGACACCCAGGGGTCCCTGTTTAGAGTGGGGTATGCAGGAGTCAGGAGGTAGGTGGGTGAGTGGACATGGTGTGTGGTCCTGAGTCAGACTGCAGGCAGTCATCCGGCGTCCCTAGGAGGGCCGAGGCCAGAGTGAAGGTGCAGAAGTCTCCGAGGGGAGGCGTCCAGACAGAAGGGCCCCAGCCTGGGCTTATCCAGGGAGCCATCGCTGACCACTGAGCCCTTCCCCTCGCAGATAACCAGTCAGAATACTCAGTGGGATCAGAGGAGGAGGATGAAGACTTTGATGAGCGTCCTGAAGGTGGCATCTGTTTTCTTGTCTTTCTACGCACCTCTTCCCATTTCACTTCCCATTGTCTATTAAGCCCACTATTTTTATACAAAATGCTCATTTGTAGAGAAAGTAAAGATTGCAGGTAAGCAAAAAGGAAGAAATATCTATAATCTCGCCACTGTTAAAATTGGGAGTATATAACCATGCAGGCTTAGATACCTAGATGAAAAATCAAGAAAGGGAACATCCTCTTACATTCCCGCCAGTAATCTTGCTTGCATCGTATGGGTGCTACTGATTTTTTAGTATGACTCGATTCTTTTGGACCTATTGGGGTAGTAGTTCTGAATGCGCTGGGAAGAAAATTAGAAGCGCCTCAGAGCTGACACAGGCCTTTCCTGTGTTCTGTATCTTGTGAGAATGGAGGGCTAGGAAAGAGTGGCGGGGGGAGGAGGCAGCAGCTCTACTAACCGGGGTCACCATCTCCCCACCCAGGGCGTCGACAGTCCAAGAGGCAGCTCCGGAACGAAAAGGATAAGCCACTGCCTCCACTGCTGGCTCGAGTCGGGGGCAACATTGAGGTGAGAGCTGGCCTAGGTCCCTGAGGAGAGAATGAAGGAAATTGAAGCTGAGTCACTGAGGGTAGAACAGACCAAGAAATGAGATCCTGGACATTCACTGCCCACTCCCTCCTTGCCCCCCATCATCAGGTGTTGGGATTCAACACCCGTCAGCGGAAGGCCTTCCTCAACGCTGTGATGCGCTGGGGCATGCCCCCACAGGACGCCTTCACCACCCAGTGGCTGGTGCGGGACCTCAGGGGCAAGACTGAGAAAGAGTTCAAGTGAGTGGGGGTGATACAGGGCTGAGTTGGATGGAGGGGTAAAAACTTGGGGCGTTACTGCCTTCCTCTTGGCCGCCATATGATGTGACCTTACTCAACTGATCACCGTACTCCCTGCCAGACAGTGTTTCCTGTGGCTCAGTTTCCTGGGGGGTGGGCTCAGCCTGCCCCACCTCCCCTCAGATGAGCCTAGAGCAGGGAGGCCGGGCTTCCTCCCCAATGGGAGAGGCAGTTGAGACAGGAGCCTCGCCTGGGCTGTCCTTGCCTCACATTTATTTGACCACGATAACCTGGCAGGGGAGCTGGTGGGAAGGATGAAGAGCTGACTGATGGGGCCTAGGAATGAAGTAACCAAGGCCAAGGGGACTGTGGAAATGCAAGGGGAGGGGCAGATGTGGGCGTTAGGACTTGGAGGACAGGTGATGGTGAGATTGAGAGGCCCAGGGGAGGACCCCTGGAGGCACCCGGGAGTTTCAGGTTCAGTAATCCATGTGCCCCCTTTACTCCCCTGCCCCCCGCTAAGGCTCTCCTAACGCACCTCCCACCCCCGTGCTCCTTAGGGCCTATGTGTCTCTGTTCATGCGCCATCTCTGTGAGCCCGGGGCAGACGGCTCTGAAACCTTTGCTGACGGGGTCCCTCGGGAGGGACTGAGTCGCCAGCAAGTGTTGACCCGCATTGGAGTCATGTCTCTCGTCAAGAAGAAGGTATCCGTCTTCCCCTCAGCCAAAGAGGCTGGCTGCCTAGACCCTGTGCTCCTCCGCCTCTCGTCCCTGAGTTCCGGACTCACGCTGGTGCGAGATAGGGAGAAGCGCTGGAGCTTGCTATGTGTCCAGTCGCTGGAGCTGATCCCTGTCCCTACGACTCCCCCGCACCCTTCAGGTTCAGGAGTTTGAGCACATCAATGGGCGCTGGTCTATGCCGGAGCTGATGCCCGACCCCAGTGCTGACTCCAAGCGCTCCTCCAGAGCCTCCTCTCCTACCAAAACGTCTCCCACCACTCCTGAGGCTTCTGCTGCAAACAGTCCTTGCACCTCAAAACCTGGTAATCAGCTCAGGATGGCGGGAGAGACAGATGGGGCCAGTGTCCGTTCGACGCCGAGGGACTGGCGTTGGGGTGGGGAGTTTCTGCCTGCCTCACTCCGCCTTACCCTTGCAGCTACTCCAGCTCCCAGTGAGAAAGGAGATGGCATAAGGACACCTCTGGAGAAGGATGAAGCAGAAAACCAGGAGGAGAAGCCGGAGAAGAATAGCAAAATTGGGGAGAAGATGGAAACAGAGGTGTGTGGCTACCTGGCTTTCTTTGAGGGGAGGGAGTGGCAGAGTCGTGGAGGCAGGTGCCTAGGAGCCGCCACTTCGTCCTGACTCCGTTTTCCTCTTTCAGGCTGATACCCCCAGCCCAGCCCCATCACTTGGGGAGCGGCTGGAGCCAAGGAAGATTCCTCTAGAGGATGAGGTGCCAGGGGTACCTGGAGAGATGGAGCCTGAACCTGGGTACCGTGGGGACAGAGAGAAGTCAGGTGGGTGCATGGCCTTAGGGGTGATGGGGGGCTTAGAATTTGGGGGTTCCCTCTTCTGGGGTCAGGGGCTGAGGGTGACATGCTGCATTCCTGTCCCCTACCCCCTCCCACAGCCACGGAGTCGACGCCAGGAGAGAGGGGAGAGGAGAAGCCGATGGATGGACAGGAACACAGGGAGAGGCCGGAGGGGGAGACGGGGGATTTGGGCAAGAGAGGTAATGGGTGGAAGGACCGGCCACCTGGGTCCCTGAGGGAATCAGGGGAGGGGAGGTGGGGTCTTGGGAACCAAATGCCTGGGTCCCGGGTGGGTAGCTGTTCCAGGGGCCAGTACCTGGGAGGAGACTCTCCTGAGGTGTGAGCTCTGCCCCGTCTGCTGTAGCAGAAGACGTAAAAGGGGACCGGGAGCTTCGACCTGGGCCTCCTCGAGACGAGCCGCGGTCCAACGGGCGACGTGAGGAGAAGGCAGAGAAGCCGCGGTTCATGTTCAATATTGCAGACGGTGGCTTCACAGGTGGGGGGGGCCCTCACTGCCCTCTGCTCCTCACTGGGGTTAGCTCATCCTCATGGGGTTTCTCTTTGGGCCTGAGGCCTCCTTCCACCTTTAATTCCAAGTAACTGCCAATGAAATGGCGCATGCTGTCTCTGACCCTTGCCCTGGTCCTCCTTAAGTGTACTTCTAACTCCAGAGCTGCCTTAATCCCACCTGTACTCTTAATCCTAACTTGAACCTTGTTTGTAACTAGTTTTATTTCCTAACCCTTCACCTAACCTTGCCCTGTTCCTCCTAAAAAGCCCTTAGTCCTGTCCCACTGTTCGGTTCCTCCCTCTGTACCAGCCTGTTGGGCTTCACAAACTCCTGATGCCTCGTCTGTCTTCTGCCCTCTTTTCAGAGCTCCACACGCTGTGGCAGAATGAGGAACGGGCAGCTATTTCCTCGGGGAAACTCAATGAGATCTGGCACCGAAGACATGACTATTGGCTTCTGGCTGGGATTGTCCTGTATCCTTGGATACAAATGCAAGAAAAAAAATGTTCTCTCAACCTGGAGAGAGGGGAACTACAGAGAACATGAGTCCATACTTAGGGAAGGGGGCCTAGTGCCGCACTTTGGGGCGGCCAGGCCAAAAGGAAGGCGTGTTCACAGTCCAGCCTAGCCCTGTTAAATTCCTTGATGATCCACTTCCTTCGCTGGCAGCCATGGCTACGCACGGTGGCAGGACATCCAGAATGATGCTCAGTTTGCCATTATCAACGAGCCATTTAAAACTGAAGCCAATAAGGGGAACTTTCTGGAGATGAAAAATAAGTTCCTGGCCCGGAGATTCAAGGTGAGGATGAGGGAGGAAAGGAACCGTGTTGAAGAGGGGCTTGGGTCAGAAGTGGGACCAGATCTGGTTGCAGTGTAGGCAAGGTTCACACCTTGAGGGTTGAGGCGATGCTTGAGGCAAAGACCAGAGGGTCACCTTGTGTTTGGCACTGTGGTCTGGATCGGGGTCGCAGTCAGTGTTGGTGTGGAGCTGGGGGTCTGGGCCGCTGGTGAGGGCGGTGTGGGTCTCCAGCCCCGAGCTGCGTGCTTGCTGCTGGCAGCTCCCGCACTCGCCCCCTCCCCACGCCCTTAGCTCCTGGAGCAGGCGCTGGTGATTGAGGAGCAGCTGCGGCGGGCGGCCTACCTGAACCTATCACAGGAGCCGGCGCACCCCGCCATGGCCCTCCACGCCCGCTTCGCCGAGGCCGAGTGCCTGGCCGAGAGCCACCAGCACCTCTCCAAGGAGTCGTTGGCGGGGAACAAGCCGGCCAACGCCGTGCTGCACAAGGGTAAGGGCCGCGGCGGCCCCGCGCGGGGGAGGGCCCACAACGCTGCGTAAGTCTTCACCCCGCACCCCTCAAAATCCTCCCACCCCTCTGACCCCCTTACCCTCTGAACCACCCCCCTCTGACCTCTGACCCCACCCCGACCCACCTGGTACCCCCTTGGTTTTTAGCCTCTAGGATTTCGTGCAGCCAACCCTCATCCGTGCCCAGTAGCATTCACATCAGTGCCTAAGGGAGGGACCTTCCCCCCCGCCCCAATCTCCGTGAGACTGTGCCACGTCCCCTCCACAGGGCGGAACTTATTCGCTGACCCACACACCTGCCATATTGCTAATAGCACTCTCTCTGGGGCTGTGGCCTGTGTATAGTCCACAAAAGTCCTTACCCCCGGTCCCACAAATCACATTCCTCACGTCTCATTCACCCCATGAAGCAGAAACCACCACCGTCCCACCCTCTGACCCTACCCCATGAAACTTCCCTTTGACCTTCAACCCTTCCTCCCAAACCCTCTTACCTTGACAATAATAGATTAAGTTCTAAAGCCCTCTAACCATCTAATCCTGTCTGATGTAGTGACTGATTCCTGGCCCCTTTGACTCCTGTTCTAATTCCTTGAATCTGTAATGCTGACCCTCTAACCTCCCTCCCCCCCTTACATATTAAAACTTTGATTCCTTACGTCTTTGACACCACTTACCACCTCCCACGCCTCCTGACTATTTCCTCCCCATCATCCCCAACCCCAAAACCTCACTCTTTCAGTATGGGATGTTCTGACAACTCCCCGCCCCCATGTCTTCCGATGTCCTCCCTCCCCTATCTCCCTTTTCTCCATATTCCCTTTTCCTTTCTTCTTTCTCTCCATCTGTCCTCTGTGGTGATCTGGTCTCTCTGCCTCTTTACCTGACACTTTTTCTTTGTCCCCGAGTTGCTCTTTTTTTCTACTTCTGTCATTTCCTTGGTCTCTGATTCTTCGACATCTGTGCCCTCCTCTCTCTCTCTTTCTCTGACTGTATCTGTCCATCTGACTCCTCGTCTCTTTTCCTGGCTCCATCTCTCCCTTTCCCTGTCTTTCTCTTGCCCTTCTTTCTCCGTGGCCCGGGCCCCAGTTCTGAACCAGCTGGAGGAGTTGCTGAGCGACATGAAGGCGGACGTGACCCGCCTGCCAGCCACGCTGTCCCGAATACCCCCCATCGCAGCCCGCCTTCAGATGTCCGAGCGCAGCATCCTCAGCCGGCTGGCCAGCAAGGGCACGGAGCCTCACCCCACACCGGTAACCCTCTTTCCCCCGACTCCGGTTTTCCCTGTTGGTACTCCTCCTGCACACAAATGAACACCTCCTTCAGAACCCCGTGCAGTGTGGAACAACGACCTGCTCCAGCACGCTCATCAGCCTTGAGTCTCCCTGCCTGTATGATACCCCTCAGTAGTTCTGGAGTTTGGCCCATGATGTCTCCCCGAAGCTTCTTCCCTCTCAGACTGTGGACCCTCTAATGTGGGCTCGCTCTCTCTTCCAGGCCTTCCCCCCGGGTCCGTACGCTACACCTCCGGGGTACGGGGCGGCCTTCAGCGCCGCACCCGTAGGGGCCCTGGCCGCCGCAGGCGCCAATTACAGCCAGATGCCTGCAGGGTCCTTCATCACAGGTCAGCTGGTGACTTCCTGCCTCCTGCTTCTTGCATTCTTCCTTTTCCAAGCTTCATCCCTGCTCAGCTACCCTTTTACTTGTCCAGCCCATCTCATTTCCTTGGAAGTATCCAGTGTTTTATGGAATAGAGTGGTTCTGGACTTTGTTTTTCCCATCCCTTTCTCAACTTCTCTTCCATTCCCATCGTCAAAAACCTCATCTAGGGTTTTAGTGGTTCTGTGGCTTGGTACCTCCTACCTGAGCCTCCTCCAGCTGTTTACTTCAGAGAAAGAGAATATGAAATTGGAAGGGGGTTCCGGTGAAAGTTGGAACGTGTGTTCCATCATGCGTACAGTGGGGAATCTCGGAGAGAGAGATTTTTTTCCCATCCCTACCTTAGAAAATTGGATGTGGCATGAGGTGACCTAGAAGTAAGAACATACTGTCGTCAGGAAGCAGTCGACAATGGGAAGTGAAGGAGGGATTGACCCTTCCTTACCCCCTTCCCAAACAGCCGCCACCAACGGCCCTCCAGTGCTGGTGAAGAAGGAGAAGGAAATGGTGGGGGCATTGGTGTCAGACGGGCTGGATCGGAAGGAGCCCCGAGCCGGGGAGGTGATCTGTATAGACGACTGACCGGATCCCAGGCCTGCCCTTCACCCAGGCCCCGTCCCCGAGGCCGACCCCCAGCTCAGGCTCTGGGGCCTGCTGCCAGTCCTCCGCCTTCCCCACCCCATGGGCCCCCACTGGGCTAGGAGCCCCTTTGCCCCTCTCTACAGCTCTCTTCAAGAAGGGCCCTTTGCCCTTCTCCACCCCGTGCACCTTTCCCACCGTGCTTTGAAGACTGTGCTGGTGAGAAGAGGTCTGGGTGGGAGGTGGTCAGCAGGGTCTTCCAGGTACCTGTACCCCCCACTGCCCAGCACACACAGCTTCCCAGTGAGCGGCTGTGGGGGGGAAAGAGGTGGAGCCGCCCCAGATCTTATTCCTGCAGCATAAGCTCCATCTCTTGCAGAAGTGGGGGGTTAGCCTTGCCCGGCCTTTAGGGACTTTGGTGGGGAAAAGAGCTTTCAAGAGAGGAGGGTGACTTTAGAGAGGGGTGACAGTGAGCCCTGGGAGGGTGGAAGGGAAGAGGAGGGGCGGCTGCATGTTTCCTTCCCCTACCTCCCCCCAAATGGAGGGCGGAGCAGTTAACAAGGGAGGGAGTCCATTGCTGTTCAGCCTCAGAATAAAGGCGCCGTTCACTGGCTCAGTTACCTCCTGCGTACCGGCATCTTGTGTTGGGAATCTTCCCCCCTCCCTAGGGACCAAGGACCACCCCTACAAAGAGTAATATTTGGGTGATACTCCCTTAAGCCAAAGAGGAGCTCCCCAATCTGTCCTAGGGACCCAGGTAACCTAGAAAGGGTGGCGGAGAACACAATGGGCCAGATGTGGGGGGAGCCCCCAGTTCTGGGGCTCAGGTTCTTGGAGGACTTCTACCCTCCCTCCTGAAGACCTGGATATGGACTAAACTTGAGTGGGTCAGGCAGGGGGCCTAGTCAGGGGACTACCTTGCCTTTGGGACCAGAGCAAAATAGTGGAGGGCAGGCTGGGGAGACATGGGCACATCCTCCTCCCCAGGAGGGGCTGGGGAGAGTGGCAGTTTGCATGGCGAACCCCCCACTTGCTCTTCGCTCCCCTTCACTTTCTTGCTGCTCCTTTCCCGGTCTCTTCACACCCACTCCTGGTCTGTCCCAGTCCCCTCTTCTGTATCAGGTTTATTGGTTGTACATATAAATTATACTTTCCTTTCTGTGTGCTCTGTTATTTTTGAGTGGGGGAGTTCTTTGGTTTCGGGGAGGGATGAGGAAAGAAAGGGTGTTGCTTCCTGCCATTTCCTATTACCCATTTCTCTCTTTTTTTAAATCTTGTGACTTTTCCTTTTTCTCATTTTTATTTGTTGGATCATCAGCTACAACTCCAAGGCTCTTTTTCCAACCCTCACCCCAGTGTGATGAGCTCAGCGGAGATGGAGGGTGACAGCAGGACACCTCCACAGGCCTCAGGTTGAGATCAGAGAGATAGCAGGACTTACTGGACAGACGTTTAGTGGGAGGGGTGCCTGATAAGTTTCAGAACTGCCTTCCACTCATCCTTTTGATCATCCTTTCCACCTTCAGCTTGT
The DNA here is from genome assembly GCF_949752795.1 of Hyperoodon ampullatus. Taxonomy (NCBI): domain Eukaryota; kingdom Metazoa; phylum Chordata; class Mammalia; order Artiodactyla; family Ziphiidae; genus Hyperoodon; species Hyperoodon ampullatus. The sequence continues at coordinate 38,753,339 of NC_136932.1, read as the reverse complement.
TTAGTTCTGCCAAGAGTCAGTAGAGGTCACTACAGCTTCATAGGTTCAGTTCCCAGTTGCAGAAGCACACTTTTTTATTTTAAAGGATTGGGGGGGGGGGGGGGCGGGCGGTCAGACCTGCATAGCTTGCCAAAGATTTGAACTGCTAGACACTACAGCTTGACATGTATTCACTACCAGAGCTTCTCAGAGGCTGAGAGACCAGACAATTTTTGAGGCTATTATATTACAAAATGTAATTCCAACAAGCATTTATTGAGTACATGTTAAAAACACTGCTGTTGCCCTTGCAGATACAACAGTCACAAGTTAGTCACTGCTGTCGTGGAGCTTACACTGTAGTGCAGGACACCAACAAAACACATATCAGAAAATAAAAGTAGTGAAAAACTAAAACAAGGCATCGTATTACAGAGAGCGAGGGAGGGGGCTACACCAGATTGAAAGCTGAGAAAGACCTCCCCGAAGAGGGGATATTTAAGCTGAGACCTACGACTTAAGGAAAGGAAAAAGGTAAAAACATAGTTAGGAAAATTGACGTTTATTCTTAATAAGTTCCCCTTTTTAACTCAGGGGAAAATGCAACATAGTCTAGGACCTGGACCAGTGCTTCTTAAATTTTTATTTAAATGGATCACCTGGGATTCTTGTTAAAATGCAGAGTCTAATTCAGTAAGTCAGAGTGAAATCCTGAGATTTTTGCACTTGCAACAAGCTCCCAGTCATGCCGATGTTGCTGGTCCTTGACTGTAACTCTACGATCACAAGATACGAACAGGACTTTTAAATTGAACCCCTGCCCTGAAATAGGTGATGTCTAAATAGGGGACACAAGTTTAAAATTGTATGATGAGCATATTTTTTCAGTAGTGACTGTTTCCTTGTGCTGTAAAAATAACATAATATCAAAAGTTTACAATTCACTGCCGTCGCCAAATGGCTCTCCTATCCTTGATAGGCCCTAATGAGGTGACTCGCATAAATGGCTTTTGGACGTTGTCATACCTGCCCTAACAGGTTGAAGGGAGATTCTGAAATGAATTGAGGCTCCTAATCTCATAGGTGGGGATGCGTCTTGACAATTTTAGGAACACAGTACTGGGAATGGGGAAACTAGTAGGCATACCAGCGGAGGGAGTAGGGTGGGTACGGTTTATTTTTCTCAGTTCTCTTAGGTGCTAGAGAAGTGAGATTAATAGGACATGGAAATCAGCCTCTTCTCTCCTGTTCCGTCTTTTTTAAACGTTCACATCATTGACACAGAATTGCTAAAATGGGACCTGTTGCTCCCACACATCAGAGCTGCCCTGGACAAAAGCCAAAGTCACAGCTAGGGAAATAGTCTGTCTTCTTCCCACGGGAACGTAGACTTTGTTTCTAACCCCCCTGGGTCATTCCATCCAGAATATGCAAGGCTGGCACAGTCAGTAGATGGGGGCGATTTGTCTAGGAGCCTCCCCAGCGCAGCATCAACACCTCCCAGGGCGTTCCCTCCTGCCTTTGGCTCACCTCCCAAAACCGTGACAATCCGGGATATGACGGGGTGGGCTTGGTACCAGTTCCCTGTAGTACAGCGCCCCCCCCCCCCCGAGAATGCAGCTCCCACCTTTCTTCTGCCGTAGCTTCAGGGTTCCGCGGTTACGGCGTGCAGCGGGTCATGTGGGCCGAGTCCTTGATCTCTGGACAGTACAGCACTGGGGGAAAGAAGGAGGGTTAGTGGCAGCGGAAGGGTGCCGCCGAACCGGCGTTCCGGGGCGCTCTCCCTCCACTGCCTACCCGGGCGGCCCCTCACCGTTGCTAGGCAGCGGGCGCCGCCACCTGCGCGCGGGTGCCAGCACCCGGGCCCAGGGCCGCAGGAGCTCACGCCATCCCGCGCTCCTAGGCCCCGCCCCCTTCTCTCCTTTTCCTAGTCATCGGCCTTTCGGTCGTCATCGGCCTTTCGGTCCACATCGCCGCTTTCCCGAACCGGACCACCCGCCCCATTAGATTCGTGCGCGGCCCGCGCTGTTGCCTCCAAGCGCGACCACAAGTCCGGGTCGACCGCGACTTCCGTGACCCTGCCGCGCGGGAGCGGGGTGGGCGTGCGACAGAAGGGGCACGTGACGACGTGGCGCAGACGCGCGCGGCCGCCCCGCCGCCGTCGCCACGCGCAGCCAACTCGCTCAGACAGGCGGTGCAGAGCGTGTGGCCGCAGCGGGCGCGCGCGCCGTCCCGGGGAGACGGCGGGGCTCGCGGTCCCCGAGGTTGAAGGGCCGGTAGATGTTGCAGTCCAGCTCTCCCCGCTCCGGAAGAGACGGCACCCTCACCAGGAGCTGCATCGTGCCCGCCGCGGACTCGAGGGCGTCGCTAACGGAGCGGGCCTGTTCTGGGGCCTGCGCCGAGGCCTGTTGCCCCTTTTAATAGTGAGACCCCCGCCCCTCTTGAGGCGTCAAGCGGCGGTCAGGCCGCTCCCCGCGGCAGCACGCGTGGGGGCGGTGGAGGTGCGAGGCCCCGAATGCCAGCCATGGCGAAGCGGGGGAAGCGGGCCAGGCGGTGCGAGGGCTGGGGAGGGGAAGTCGCGGTACGCCCCCCCACACACACACTCCCTCCATGCCTTCCTTTATCCCCCAAGCAGAGCCAGCGTTCCTTAATTCTAGTGTGTGCAAATCCCCAGTACCCTCCCTGGGCCCGGGCCCTCAGCCACTGGCACAGGGTTTCTCACACTCTTTCACAACCCACCCAAACGTACTTCGAAAGCCAGTGACACCGCCCATTCTGCCCAATCTTTAGTGGGCTCCTGGGCATTTGAGCAGATGCCCTCAGTTTTCCTTGTTGTATACGACCTTCTTGTGTTCTTGTAAGGCTGGCTTCCCAAATTTTATTCTCAAACTGCTCCACTCTCAGCTGACATCTCAGCCTAAGGAGGGCCCTAGATTCCAGGACCACGGCCTGAGGAATGCTGGGAACCCTTCCTGAGTAGCCAGGCCTGGACACCCACACACCATAATGGCTCCAGCAAAGCAGCCCAGCCTGAGCTCTGACTGAGGGGTGTGACTTCTGCTACAGGTAAACAGGACATAGTACTCACAGCCCACATTCCCTCACGGTGCCACACCCATCCCCCAGCCGCAGCCTCACCCTCCTCTCCTGGACCTGCTGTCCAGATTCTGTTGTGGAGGTTCATAGCACGGACTCTAGAGCCCGCTTACCCGTTGTGACACTTTGAGCAAATTACTTAACTTCTCTGGGACTTGGTTTCCTTATCTGTAGCATGTGGATGATAATAGGATTGAATCAGCTTATATACTGATTCTAAGGTGCTTAGAATGATACTTGGCACACAGTAAACACACCATATATTAGCTGTTGTTAGTATCCTGTGCCCCAGCCTATGTTGTGTTTACTTTAACTTCTCGGCACCCAACGTTTCCAACACCCATTTCTTTTCTTTTTTTTTTTTAAAGCTCCATTTTTATTATCAATGCTTTATTTGTTTTAGTTAATTTATTTTTTTGGCTGCATTGGGTCTTCATTGTAGTGCGTGGGATTCTCATTGCGGTGGCTCCTCTTTGTTGTGGAGCATGGGCTCTAGGCGCACGGGCTTCAGTAGATGTGGCACGTGGGCTCAGTAGTTGTGGCTCACAGGCTCAGTAGTTGTGGTGCAAGGGCTTAGTTGCTCCGCGGCATGTAGGATCCTCCTAGGCCGGGACCTGAACCTGTGTTGCCTGCATTGGCAGGTGGATTCTTAACCAATGAGCCACCAGGGAAGTCCCTCAACACCCATTTCTTTTGGTCAACATAAGATGGGCTTCTCCACACCCATGGCATTCACTGGCTGTAACAGGCAGTGTAAAGCTGGTTTTTAAAACCAGATTCTTTAAAGCCTAGCGAGTAATCTTTTGTGAGGAGGTATATCATTATTTTTAATTATTTTATATCTTTTCAGAACTTCTAAGTTTTACTGTCTTTATGATCACTTGGGGGAAGCTATCTACTTATACCAATGATGCTGTCATAATTCAGATTTTTTTTGGAACTTCTCTTTGTAATGGTGCTTAGAGATCTCCTCACATCTTTTAATATCTTCAGTTGGTATTTAAATCTTAATCTTTCAGGCTTCCCTGGTGGCGCAGTGGTTGAGAGTTTGCCTGCCGATGCAGGGGACACGGGTTCGTGCCCCGGTCCGGGAGGATCCTACATGCCGTGGAGCAGCTGGGCCCGTGAGCCATGGCCGCTGAGCCTGCGCGTCCGGGGCTTGTGCTCCGCAGCGGGAGAGGCCACAACAGTGAGAGGCCCGTGTACCGCAAAAAAAAAAAAAAAACCCACAAGGATAAGAGTGAGCATCAGATGGAGGAGCAACAAAGCTATGAAGCCAGGCCTCTGGGTTCTAAGGAAGAAAGCTGTGGCCTGGAGGATCAGGTGCCTGGGTCCTCGATGAGGGCAGTGACTAGGAGCATGATGCCTGGGTCACTAAGGTAAAGGAGCAGTGGAAAGGTAGTACTGGACCTTTCTAACGGCAGGGTGCTAGAGGCCCAGATATGTGAGACTGAGATCCTAACCTCTCAGCCCCCAGCAATTTCAGACGCGGTAAGTGATGATCAAGCTGAGATTTTATTTACAGTTCCCTGGGAAGTCTTACACAAGAGGGGCCATCATTATTGCTTTAAGATTATTGCCAGGAGGAAGACTATAGTCCTCCACTCCCAGGTAGGAGTCCTGCTCAAGGCTCAAAAGTTTATCCCCAGACCTTTTTATGTCAGCCCCATTTCTCTGCCGTGACCTAAAGGCTGTCACCTTTTCCTGCGAAGTGCGGCCCAACCGTACTTTCCAAGGGCTTCCCTGGCCACTTGTGCCAGGACAGGCTATACATCGGCTGTCAATTTTCCCTCATCAGTGCTTTGTCACTGCACTCCCCACCCTACCCCTCTCTTTGTGGTTTTAAGCCCTCCTCCACCTCCTGGCTGAGGCAGGGTCCTAGTTTCCCAAAGATTATCAGTTACTTCCTGCCAGGACCAGCCTGGCTTCCTTTGTAACGAATGTAAGAGCCCCATCTCCTTTGTCCCAGATGACATCAAAACTCACTTCATATTGAGTTGTTACCCCTTGATGACATTTCAAGGGCACTTTTGAGGTACTCTGCATGGGTCTTGTATCTGCCTTTTTTTTCCCCCTGGGCCTCGGCGATTAGGGGGAGAGAGAAGGGAGCGAGGCCAAGTGGCAGAGAGGGGACAGACCAGTAGCTCATGCCCAGGATTAGCAGGGAGGCCTAGGAGAACGCAATAGGGGGCGGAGGACTACTTTCCCTCTCAAGCCCCACTGCGGGAGGATATGGCTTTGTTCATGCTTTCGCTACTGTAGCCGGAACTCGTTAGTGGGCGGGGCCTCCCTGGCTCCGGCCGCTGCGTGGAGGGATCCGGGGCGGGGGCGGGGGAAGCGGTTCTGGGGGGTGCATCGGTTCCGGTTTGGGTCCCTGCGCCCCCGACGGACTATTTCTTGAGATGCGGTTTGTGGCCCAGGAGCCCTTCTATCTCCATCACCGTCTGCGGGGTCAGCTGACTCAGCACCTGGAGTTGAATGGGGTGGTGGAGAGGGCAGTGCATGCAGGGTTGCTGAACAAGGGAATGAGGTTCGAAAACCCGGGGAGCCGCACAGCGAAGCCAAGTGGCAGGGAAAGAGTCGCAGCTGTGCCCCTGCCTCACCGTCTCGCCCTGGGACCTCTCATTTGCCAAGCGAGGACATTGTAGTGGGTGACCTCACAGGCCCATTCTGGGCTGGACAGCAAGGCCTTGCTTGACTGCTGGGGCAGGGGACAGAGATGGGCTCTGGCTCTGACACTCCCCCCACTGCCCCCCACACCCCTCCCCCCTCACCTGCAGGGCGCCCAGGTGTTCAATCAGCTGCTCTGCACTGGACACCCCCAGCAAGACCGAGCTGACACCCTCACTGCGGAGACACCACGCTGGGCCAGAGAAGGAAATAAAAAAGAACTGGTGGGAAACAGTGAGCACACAGACTTCAGAGGTGCCTCCGAGGAAGAGGGTCCTCCCCAGAGACAAATCAGTCTGTGCTTTGGGAGCGTCTCAGGAGACAAGGCCTCTGCAGTGTCCAGGGCTGGCAGTGTCTCACCAATAGCAAGCTGCGCCACGGTGCAGCCCAGCTGGTGAGCGATGGGGAGAAGGTCCATGACTTTGGCTTGTTGCTTCTTGCCATCCTCACTCTGCACTTTGTCTTTGTGCCACTGGTAGCCCTGGAGGCCAAGGAGAATCAGCAAAAGACGACTCCTCAGATAGTCCACTCCTGCCGTCCTGAGCCCCCAGATCTCACCTTGATGTTGACCCTGCAGGTATCTGGGACTCGCCCATCATACTTGCTAGTGATGAGGCCACAGGCCAGAGGGGACCAGGTGACTGAGCCAACACCTAAGAGGAAGAGGATTGGATGGGGGAAAGGGATCTAGGTGATGGTGAGGCCGAGGGAAAGGTAGGGATGAGGGGACTTCGAACCAATCTTGTGGTAGAGCTCTGGCAGCTGCATCTCCACCTTCTCTCTCTGAAACAGATGGTGCTCCGCTTGTTCACACACTGGAGGAATCAGGTTGAACTGTCTGGCCATGGAGTAGGCCTCCTGGGTTGGGGTGGGGAAAAGATGGGGGTCAGAGCACTCCTTCCATTTTCTTCCACTCCCCCCTCCTCCAGTAGAGTGGGGTTTGGAGTGGCCATGTGAAAAGTGGGAACAAGTTGTAGGACGGCGAGGTGGGTGGCACACTCACCATGATTTCTGCAGCCCCCCATCGGGATGTCCCCCAGTATAGGGCCAGGCCCTGGTTGATGACATAGGTCATGGCTCGCACAATCTCTAGGCACATAGGAGAGGGAGAGCCTCACTGTCAGACCCTTGGCATCCTGGGTTCCAGATCTGCAGACCTCTGCCTACCCCACCAAGGCCCCACTCATCCCTGTGGAGTCAGAGAGGTTGGTATCTGCTCTTCACCTCCCTCCCTGTCCAAGTCCTGGGGTGTGAGCCACTACTGTGGAGCTTGGGAGGCCTCCTGAGCAGGGGCTGGCTTCTGCTGAGGGTTTGAGAAGTGCTCAGTTTTGAAGGGCTGTCAGGGTTGGGGTGCTGCTTTTACCCTCCATGGGACTGTTGGGGTCTGAGCGATTGGCGAAGATGATGTCCACATATCCCAGCTGGAGGCGTTCCAGGGATCCTCGCAAGCCTGGGGTAAGCATGGGGCGAGGAAGGTAAGCTCTTCAGCTTCAGTTTCCTAAGAATTTAGACCTTATCCTTTTGCCATGGCCACCTAAATCCCAGCTTCCCTATTCAAAGCCTCAGACTCAGAGCTTCAGAGAATGTTCCCAACTCCTCTGGCTTCCATACCCAGCCACCTCCGGTCCCCAGCCCCTAACTCTTACCCTCAATGATGTGTTTGCGGCTCAAGCCTCGCTCAGTTTCTGCCCTGTAGGAAAAGGTAAGTCAGAGATGAGGTGTGTCAAAGATAAGGGACCAGGGCTGGCCTGGAATCATGAGGAACTGGGATTTCAGGGGTCCTCACAGGCAGAATGCAGACCTGGGGTAGCAGGTGCAGGGACTGCTGTCCCCACCCCCATCCCATGCACCTTCACACAGTCTCTGCAGACCTCCCCAATTATAGTGAGGCAGCCACTTACTGTCCTCCCCCAAAAATCTTGGTGGTGATGACATAGCTTGATCTCCTGGAAAAAGGAGAAATGGTAGAACGAGCAAGAAAAGGATTTTTGGATGATCATGTCCCCAGCAACCTCCTGGCCCTCCCCACCCACCCAACATATCTTACCTCCAACCTTTGCTCTTGAGGATGTTGCCTAGGGTTCTTTCAGCCCTGGAAGGAAGACAATGCAGAAGCACTGACCCCTCCAAAGTGGATCAGTTTCTTTCCCTCCTCCCCACCTTTCCCTTCAACTAATTTCCTCTCCTGTAAAATGGAGCATAAACGAGGAGCCCATTGGGCTGTCAGCCCCATCCTAGACTAAGTAAGAGGGGCTCCCAATCTAGGGTTAGAGTTGTATCGTTTTCATTCATTCATTCAACAAATGTCAGTTGTGCATCACTGTGTACCAAGCTCTGTTCTGGGTGCTGAAGGGATGGAATAGGATGAGAGAAGAGGGACCAACTATAGTGGAGCCAGGGAGGACACTGCCTCGTCTGGTTCCAACCATTTGTATTGCCCTCCCCCTTCTTTTAGTCTCTGCAAAGTTCCACCCATCCTCCAAAATTTAGCTTGGTTCTCCAAAATTTACCTTGGATTCTGCCTCATTTTATGGAAAATGTTCTCTGATTGCTGTAGTCTATGGTCAGTCCTTGTCAGCTTCCATAGCTCTTACTGGCTACACAGTTTTTTGACATTTAATCATGAGTTAATGTGTGACAAGTCTTAAGTTATGGTGGGCTCTTACTGAAGTGTTACTGTTATTTAATCTTTCGTATCTCCTTGTCTTTTGGTTGGTTTGTTTAACCACTTAGACTGTGAGCTTTTTGAGGGCACATTGATGTCATCCTTCAATCAGATACCTGCTCTGTGACAGGCTCTGCATAGGTACTTAGGTGGGAAAGAGCAAGACAAGTTCTGTGGAGGGAGGAGCCTCCCACTTGAGCAGTGAATGTGGCCTTGTAAACGAGTAACTGATGAACTCTGTGTCAGAGGGTAGTGTAAAGTGCTTGGGAGCTGAGGGGGATAGTGACCAACTTTGGGGAGTTGGGCAAAGGCTTCTTGGAAGAGCTGACATCTGGGACAAGTCTTAAAGATAAGCAGAAGAGTTTGCCAGAAGAAGAGGCAGGAGTAGTCATCCTAGGTTTTTACTATTTCCAGCGTGAAGCCACGTGTGCTGTGGTATAGTATGTTTGAAATTTAGCTTTGTCATCCTCACATAGTTGCACATAAATGATGTTCAGGAAATATTTGTTTATTTCATTTTGACTGCACAGTATGCCCCATTGCCCTCAAAGCTGGAGAGAGACAGATGTTGGGACTACAGTTCCCATAATGCTTCGGGGCCCCATTGGCTGAAAGGTTGGAACTTAGTGATGCGGAATTCCCAGGGTTCTTTAGGAGGAAAACCAAAGAGCCCTGATATTCTCTCAGCCTTCCAAGTGTAACTTAGTCTTTCACCCCAGTCCTTACTTTCCCGCTGCATACACTTCGGTGGTGTCAAACAGGTTTACGCCATGCTCATAGGCTACTGTCAGCACATCCTCTGCTGTCTAGGATGGTGAGAGAAAAAGTTGAAGATCGGCAACCAGCCTCTCAGTTACCTTCCTTATGGCATTCTAGCCCATCAGACCTCAACCTTGGTTTCCACATTCACTCCCCTTTCCCCATCCTCCAACCTCAGGTCCACCGTTCCCCATGCTTGTTGTCCAAACCCCTATGCAAGTCCATTTCCCCCCCCTCTTTGGTTCTCTCATACCCCCTCACCCTGCTTCTAGGTCCCATCACTTATACCTCATCTGAGATCTGAGAACCAAATGTGACCCAGGTACCTGCAAGAGAGAAGCCAGGCAAGTGAGACCTGTGGGGGAAAGCCATGAAAGAACGCCCCTTCCCTTAATTCCTCTTCTTTCTAACTCACCTAGGCCAAGGCAGGATACCCGAAGACCAGACTTTCCTAGGTTCCTGCAGGACACAGAGGCAGAAGGAAGGGGTAGAGCCTCCATTAGGGACATAGATTACCAGCCTCCAGTTCCTCTCCTTCCAGACTGAGATGCCCTCAGGGTGTCTCAGTCCAAAGAAACTAGACTCAGTGAGCCCACTGAATTGGGCAGTGCTATGGCCATAGCACAAGTGAACAAATAATGACTGTTCCTCTGGACCCACTGTCCAGTGCCTCTGTTCCCTCCTATCACATTGAAGATGCGCTGCCTGCTTAGCGTTTCTGCTGGCGGGTCTTGTGTTTATTTGAGTCATCTCTGGGATGTGTAGAGTCGGGGGTGGGGGTTGACTGGGAGGAATGCGACCGGCTAATTGTGATGAGTTTGTGAAAACAGATCATCAGAGAGTGCTGTGCTAAAGGGCAGACACTGGGGTGGAAGGGGTAAACCAAGTCAAGTTCAGGCACTCAGGCAGGCAAGGATCCTTGGATAGGCTAGGCAGGCGGGCCTCCAACAAAAGCAGGTAGGACACCTGGGTGGAGAGTATGAGAGGAAAGACCAGTTCTCCCTCTTCCCCTCTCTACTCCCTCTGCTCCTGTTGGCTTGTGAACTCTGTCTTCAAACCAGAGAGCCCCTCCTCCCAAGGACCCCCCCACCCAGGCAGTCTGCTCAGCTTCCCAACCAGGGCCACCACATGGAGGGGATCAAATTCCTCAAGTGACAAAGCGGGTCAGATCAGTGACCTCTGCTCACTCTCAAGCAGGAGCCCCTCCCCTCCCCCCTACTGGTAGTCCCGAGAGCCCGGCGGTTCTCTGAGATAAAGTCGGTTACATTTCCGTCCACCTTTCCCACATGGCCCCTGTCCTTCAGCAGGGGGTTGAGAGATGTGGTCCATCCTTCCAAGGGCCCCACTTCCCACCAAGAAGGGTTGCAGGAGACCTTGGGGCATGTGGGGGCAGTATCTGGGTCAGGCACACTGAGCAGGCCAGAGTGAGAAGCCGTTTCCTTCCCCCATCTTCCCAGGACACGACCCAAGGACACTTCATCCCGGGGGGTGGGGGTGGGGGGTGTGCAGCCTGGAGATCCGTGCATCCCTTGCCTTCCTGAGGGTAAGGAGGGAAGCTTAGGAGCATCCCCTGGGTCTGACAGGCCTGGTCAACCTTGGTAAACTTGATTTTCTACTAGTCGGGGGTATGGACGGAGAGCAAGAGAGGGCCCATGTAAGGGAGTGCCAGTGATGGGAAGAGGAGATGGAGTGAGCCGGGACCTTCTTAGCGAAGTTGGAGGGGGTTCTGGAAGCATCCCAGGAAGCCTCAGGGGTCAGGAAAGGGGAGCAGATGTGGCGGGCTGCCCGGCCACCCCCATACCTGTATTTCATGCCAGTGCCTCGGCCGGTGCTCTCTCGGAGGACCCCAGCGGGCGCTGGGGGTCGGGGAACCACTGCGGCCCGGGCCTTGGGGCCCGACCCTCCTCCCCCCGGAGGATTCCCATGCCCCCCGCCGACCGGCCCGCCATTACCGCCCCCGGGACCCGGCCGGGGTCCACACAGACGGTCCTCACTGCTCCGGCTGCGAAGATTCTGCTCGGTACATGCGATAGACACCTGCATGCCGGCTGGCCAAGGCGGGGCAGGGGGCTCCGAGGGGGCGGGAGGAGGAGGGAACCGGGAAGCCCGAGGGGAGACACCCGGGGGTGTAGTGGCGCGAGCCCTAGAAGAGCGGGAAGGCTGAGGAGGTTGCGGCGGGAGCAGCCAGGCAGGATCCGGCTCGCGGGGGCGGGCTGCTGGAGGTCGCGGGGTTTGCGGCGGAGAGGAGAAACGCGGGGGGCGCCACGAGTGGAGCGAGTAGGATTCGGGGGTACTGGCGCGGGGAGGAGAGGGGGAAATGGACGAGGGTAAAGGTCGAGGGCTATCCTCGGAGGGTAGGAACTTAGGGACGGGGGGGGGGGGTGCGGAAGAGAGATGCCACCTCAGCCCGAACCGCAGCGGGACCCGATAGACTCCCAGCCGCGTCGGCTGCGGGCCCAGCTTATCAACATGCAGGCACCGCCCCCTCATCTGCATAAAGACGCCCGCCTCCCAGCCAAAACCTGCCGCACATCTGCATAAGCCCCACCTTCTGGAGCTCCGCAGCTTGGGTGTTCTGTGGGCTCACAGGAACCGGAGAGCAGAACCGGGAGGGTGGTTCTACTCTCTGCACCCCGAGGCCAGTCGGCCTTCCCCCAACTCAGTGGTTTTCAATCGGGGAGCTATTTTCTCCCCTAGGGGACATTTGGCAAGATCTGGAGACATTGTTGACTGTCACGGTCTGGGTGCGCGCGCGCGCGCGCGCGTGTGAGAGAAAGAAAAAGACATGGAGATGTGCTACAGCATCTAGTGAGTGGCGGCCAGAACAAAGTAGACGGCAGCACCCCCCCCCCCCCCACACACACACACCAAGATATTATCCAGCCCCAAACGTCAATAGTGCCGCTGTTGAGAAACCCGTGGACAAAGCCTCTGCTGGCTCAGGGGATGTGAACACCCTGGTTCACGCCTTCATGAGAGGGGCAGGCCCCGATCGACCACTGAAACTAACACACTAAGGTCGCAGAGGGTGATAAAAAGTTTATTCTGTACTTCTCCCAGCGTCAGGTAGGGGATAAAACTGGAGAGAGGGCCTGGTTTGGAGGTGTAGAGACTCCAGTAGGCTTCCTTCCTGTGATGGGAAGGGCACCATGGAGGGCTTTTTAGGCTGTTCCCCTGGGAGGGCTGCCGAGGGGCTTGACGGGGATGGAGGAGCTGGGGCCGTGCGGCTGCCAGTAGGGGCCCTCAGGTGAAACAAAGGGCCCCAGACAGACAGGGATTCTTCTGAGGGGTGAGGTAGAGTGCTTCCTTCAGCCAGCCCGGGCGGAGAAGAAGGGCAGAGAGCGGACATAGGAGTCCAGTCGGGAGCGGAAGAGCTCACTTTGCACAGTTTGGCCCAGTGGGCACAGGGGATTCTTCACCACCAGCTCCACGTACAGCTGTGGAGGGGGAGGGTGTTAGAGCCAGGCTTTGAACACTTCTTGTTTTCAACCCCAAACCTACTATAACCTCAAGGGTGTGTGAATGCACAGCGATCAAGGGCTGGAAGGCAAACCCTCCTTGGGGAGAAACTGGTGGTGGGAGTGTATAAGGACCTAAAGGGTCCCAAGAAGTCTGACTGCAATAGAGATACAATACAGTAGGATTAGGGCAGGGAAGCTGAAGGAGGCTTGGGGCTCTAAGTGGCCACGGCTGTTGAAGCTTTGGCGGAAGGGTCCGAGGGGCTGGCACTGACCGCACTGTAGATGTGGTGCAACACATCTCGGATGGGTCCCACGCCCAAATCAGTGTTCATGACAACCTTGATCCCAGTGGGCGTCTCGTAGTAATGGAGTTTGTAACGGCTAGTTTGGAAGGCCAGGAAGCCGTCCTTCCTGCAGAGATGAGGAGGATGTTAAGGAATAGAAACGAAATCTCTCCCAAAGAGATTCTTCTGATCTCCTCTAGATTGACTCCCTCTTCTCTAAACATGTCGTTTGTAGGAGCCTGGTTGACTAAAGACACCTCCCATCTTCACCCCTCAATTTAGCCCCGTTGCCCAACCTCTCTTATCTTCAGATCTTCCCCACCGCCGCTCCTGCCAGCTCCTGCACTCTTGCCCCGGACTCAGCCTCTCCCTCTTGTCTCCTTACCCTCTCTGGGGGCCAAAGCCCCTTCCACTCCAGAAAGTTTTCCCCACCCCCAAATTTCCTCCCTCCCTCAACAACCCCTCTGACTACGCGTACATGTCTAGCGGGGACATCTTGCTGACAAACGAGCGGATAGAGAAGAGCATCCCGTACATCAGCTTGTACTCCTGGAGGGAGAGGGGCAGAGTTAGCTCTCGGTTTTTAAAGGAGCCAGGGTTGGGGTGGGAAGGAACCAGGGTTTGGAGAGAAGAAGCTGGACTGGGACAATGTGCATTTGTAGATGTGAGGTCACCCGGGTTGCGCGGGACCCTCTCGTCACCTCCTCCTTGGGGATCCCCGCTTGCTTCTTGCGGTGCCACTCGCTGTAATGCAGACACACTCCATTCCGGTCAAACAGGTACAGGTTGTGGACAGTCATCTGCAGGGCAGAGAATGTGAGCCTCACTCCGGGACCGCCCACACCCCGTAGGCTCCGGTTCTCGGCCCGGGATCCCTCCAACCAGACGGGGACCCCCCGCCCCCGAACTCACCGGAACTTCTCCGAGTGCCCGTCACTCGATACTTCCGGTTTCTGCGGAGCCCCGCCCCACCGGGTCCTACACGCTCTAGCGGCGGAGCAATAACCCCACCCCTATACCTCTCTCAGCCAATCCGTGGCCGTCGGATACGCGCACGCGCGTCCAGGCTCTGCGGCTCTAGAAGCTGTGAGAGCGGCTGAAAACAAGGTGTCCTGGGCTGGTGACGTCATCGAGGCGAGCGAGGCGGGGCTGCGGACTGTGGGCGGGAGGCTGCCAACGGTTTTGATTGTAGGGAAGGGCGCGAGAAGGGGGTGTCTTGGTGTTGCGGAACTGGGGCTTAGGGGAGGGGGCAGTCCCTTGTCCCCACCTTGGCCGACTGCGTGGCCGAGGACTGGAGGTGTGGAGAGTAGTTGGAACGGGGTGGTCGGGGTAGGGTATCTCAGGCTAGGCTTGAGCGTGGCGTACTTTTTAGGGACGTCTGAGGGCGTGACTGTTCACCAAGTTTCTTTGTGGATAGTAGGGAGGGAGGGATTCTAGGGACCTTGCTATGGCTTTCTTGACAGGAGGGATCGGAGGGGATATACTAGAGAGTTGACCCTGGGTAGAACGAGTGCCGTGGGAGGAGAGGGGAGGTGGGGAGCATGAGGTGCCTGCCCCTCTGAGACCACAGCCAGTTGAGGGGCAAATAAGGCAGCTGGACGGAAATTAGGCCTCTATTGGATTTGGGTCCGTTTCAGTTTGCACGTTCTGGGTGTGAAAACTTAAGAGCTCAGTTGACCAGTGATAGCCTGTGCCGGAAGTTGATCTGCAGCTTTCAGTGCTCCAGAGGAACTGCAGCAGGTCTTCCGTCCCCACCCTCTCCTTGCTGCACCCTCCTTTTCCACTGTTACCAGGAGCTGTGGAAAGAAATCCTTTTGCCCTCTCGAACCGTTGGAAACCTTTCCTCTAACCAGAAAGTCTCCATACCCTCATTCAACAAGAATCCTTCACTTGGAGTCTTCCTCCTTTCTCCCAAATCTTCCTTCTCGGGGTGCTTTCCGCCTGGGCTCTCCTAAAGCAGAACCAGGAGTTCCCAGCTCTGCTGTCTCCAGTTGTCTCTTCCCTGTACTCATGGCAACATCAGCTACCAGCCCCAGTTCACCTCTCCGGGCCAAGGATCTCCTGAGTGATTCATCAGAAGCCCCTGGGCTGGACCAAGCATCCTCTGAGGTGACCTCCCAGCTGTATACTTCTTTGCACCTCAGTCGTCAGGCAGAGAGCACAGCCCGAGCCCAGCTGTTTTTGCCCGCCACCTTCCCACCTCCTCATGAGGTGTTAGATGGCTTGGCCCAAGAACTGAGTCACAGCTTGTCGGTTGGATTGGAGAACAACTTGAAGAGGAAGGTGAGGGAGGTGTGTCTTGGAAACCTCTAGGGTCTTGGGATCGGGGGTGGTAAAAAAAAATAGCTTTACTGAGACTTGAACTCCTATTGTTGGATTCCAAATTCCTTTTAACTACACAGTCAGTCATGCTTGTTCCTGGGAACAAATGTTTATGAGGGAGAGAGTGGCCTGGGCCACCATAATTTGGAAAGTTGTGAAACTACTAGCTCTTTTTTTTTTTCCTTCAGAGACACCTGTGGGATAGGTTGCTGTGCTTTAACTGGGATGTGGGTGCTGGGAGTGAGGATAACGTTTCTTCATCCCAAGAGGGAACTAGGGACTTAAGGAAAATATGCTGAGATCCTTCCAGCTCAAAACTATTTTGATCATATGGTTCAAAATTTGGAATGTAAATCATTAAAACATAGTTTAATCAATAATACATGTTATAGATAGTGTCAGAGAGAGCAGGTATCATAACCAATCTGCAGACTGGTTAGGCCGCCCAGAGTTTGAAAAACTGATAGCCATGGACTACAGAGTCTTTAGACAGGATATTTGCTCTCTAGTTGGCAAGAATCCTCACCACTCTTGTCCTAAGTTGCCCAATTAATTCATTTACATTTCCTGTCTGGCTTCGGTAGACATTCGAGTTTCTTACTAGGTCAGTCCTATTTTTCTTGTTTTCCCAGGTGTGAGAGTAAAAAATCTTGGGCCTTAGGGGCTACTGGATGCCATCTACCCTGGCAGTAGGCAGATTATGGATTATTGCATCTGATTTCCATGTTACTTTTTCTAGGATGGTTCCAAGCATATCTTTGAGATGGAAAGTGTTCGGGGTCAACTCCAGAGCATGCTCCAAACCTCACGAGATACGGCCTATCGTGAGCGAACCCCTTCCCTATAAAGGAGAACCTAGATTTAAGGGGTGGGAAAAAGTGGAGAAAGGAAGCAGGGTGTGTGGGGGGTGGCGACCTAGACCTCGGAGATAAGAGTTTTTGGAGGAAAGGTTCCCGTTCTTTGGGAGAGGGCAGGAGGAGCGGGTGAAGTAGAAAGGAAGGACCTCTTCTTCAAGTCCCTGTTCCTGTCCTTACCTGACCCTGGCTATGGGCCTCTCTGGCTGGCCCACAGAGGATCCCGCTACTTCAGGTGCCGGCTCAGAGAGACGGGAAGAGGACTCCTTTGACAGTGACAGCACGGCCACCTTACTTAAGTGAGTTTTCCTTGGGATTCTCCTAGCTGACTTCCTTTCTTTCTTGGAAAACCAAATGTTCTAGTGCTTAGTTCTCCCTTTACTGCTTTTGTATCTCTTAAGGACCTAAGATGCTTGTCACTTAGCTTTCAGTTTTCATCCTTTCTCTCCTTTCTTCTATCCCCTTTCCTCCTTTGGGAACATGGGCATCTGCTGCTTAGTACCTGGCTCTCTCCCAACTTCTAGTCCTTCTTCCTCCAGAAGAGCTAGTTTGTTTCTGCTGAGACTTGTACTGCAGGGAGTGTGGAATAGAGGAAGGAGCACTATAGAGTGAATCATAGAACCCGCGTGCTATCTATGGCTCTATCACTTATCTACCTAGCTTTATAACTTTGGGCAAGTCTCCTGCCCTGAGTTTCAGTTTCCTCATTTGTAAAATGTCACAGTTGGACTAGTGGATCTCAAAAGCTTTCCCAACCCTAATATTCTCTACCTGATTTGCTCAGCACCCGGCCCCTGCACGACTTATCTCCATCTAGCTCAGCCCAAGCCCTGGAGGAGTTGTTTCCCCGCTACACCAGCCTTCGGTCAGGGCCCCCACTCAATCCCCCGGATTTTCAGGGGCTGAGAGATGCACTGGATTCAGAGCATACCCGTCGCAAGGTGAGATATAAAGGCTTCCTTTTGACAGCAGCAAAGATTAGAAAAGGGGCTGAAGGTTAAGGGCCTGCAGGCTGGGACTTTGCTCAAATGGCTCTGCTGGAAGGCAGGCCTTCTTTGACCATCCTAGCTAGAAAGGCACACCTCCCCTCCAGGTATTATCCCCTCAGATCATTGTGTTATTTCCTTCATGTAGTTTATCAAAGTCTGATATATTTTGTTTGTTTTCCCCCTCTAAAACCTAAACTCCATGCAGGTCACACCTTATCTTGTTCAGCACTTTCTTCCTAAAGTCTAGAATATACTGAACACATAGAAATACCCTGTGCATGTTTGGTGAATGAACAAGAAACTTGGTTGTCTTGTGCAAAGCTACCAGTGATATAATGAGCTTTGTTTCTGTGAGCCTAAGCCTATCTGAAGGGGGCAGAGAGAGGGACAAGGCAGAGGAAGGGCCAGAATTACTGGTTGTGTTGTCATTTTGGGGACCTTCTCTTCCTCCATTTTAAACTGCCTGGCCATGAATGAAAGGCTTTCCCCTTTATCCTTGCCATGTTGAATTGTTGTGTCCAATATGCTTCTTAGGGCAGGAGTAACTTCTCACTCTTTGCAGCATGGGCTGCTGCACCCCTGCCAAAAGGTTCATGGAAAATTTCCCCAGAAGATCTGGAAAAGGGAAGAGGCTGGAAACTAAGCCCCTGCTTCCTGAGGTGGTAGAGGAAGGTGTTGGAGGTCTTAGGCTCCAGAATTCCTGACTCTCCTTCCCCAAACCTGTTCTGTTCTTGGGACCCAGGCTCCCTGTCTCCAGCCCATTTCCCCTGTAGAGGAGCTGGAAAGTTTGGAGCTTTGGTCAAACTAAGGATGGCAACATCCAGACTCCTCATCCTTCTTCCCAGCATTGTGAGCACCATATTCAGAGCCTGCAGACCCGCGTGCTAGAGCTTCAGCAACAGTTAGCTGTGGCCGTGACTGCCGACCGCAAGAAAGATATCATGATTGAACAACTGGACAAGGTGCCGGGGTAGCAGAATGCGGGTGGGTCTCTCCATGGGGGGCACCAAGGAATAGTGAATAGGGGGAGGCCAACCAACATTTCTTTGTTCATGTTAGGAGCTGGGGTAAGTGGTGGGTTAACTGACCACGGGGAGAAGGTGGCTGTTGACCCTGCTCCTGTGGGCAGAAAGAGGGCAAAAAAATTATTTGAAATTCTGTCTGACTTTCCTGAGACCCTGGCCCGCGTGGTGGAGGGCTGGAACCGGCATGAAGCTGAGCGGACAGAGGTGCTTCGGGGACTCCAGGAGGAGCGCCAGGCAGCTGAACTCACTAGAAGCAAGCAGCAGGAGGTGTGCAACCCGGGTCATAGGGCTTTAGAACGTAGGTCACTGACGGCTGGATGGGAGAGGGTAGAAACAGCTCTGGAGTCAGGGTTCCTGACAGATTGACCTCAATCTTGCCTTCCTGACAGATTGACCTCAGTCTTGCCATAGCTGGCCTGACAGTTCTCCTCACTTCCTCTCCCTTCAGTGTTTCTGCTGTCAAACCTGCATGGTTGATGTCTTCTCAGGTTTCCTCACGCCATGTGGTCTTCTCTCTGGCCCCCAAGTCATTTAGTTAACTCTCGCTTTTAGAGTTTACGTTGTTAATGATTTTCGAAGTACAGGGATTCCCCTCAGTTCCTCC
The DNA here is from genome assembly GCF_949752795.1 of Hyperoodon ampullatus. Lineage (NCBI taxonomy): Eukaryota > Metazoa > Chordata > Mammalia > Artiodactyla > Ziphiidae > Hyperoodon > Hyperoodon ampullatus. Next base: position 38,734,631 of record NC_136932.1, on the reverse strand, counting down.
GTCCTGTGTTCCTCTCTCCTTGAAAGACAGTAACCCGCCTGGAACAAAGCCTTTCTGAGGCCATGGAGGCCCTGAATCGTGAGCAGGAAGGTGCCAGACTGCAGCAACGGGAAAGAGAGACACTGGTGAGAATGCTTCCTGGGTTAATTCCAGTAGAGGCTGTTAATTACTTCTAGAGGGATACGGGCTTTTGATGGATTGTGGGAGTTCATAATTTGAGTTGCACCAGGGCAAAGTGTGTTCTTTAAAACACAAGTTCTGGGGGCTTCCCTGGCGGTCTAATGGTTGAGACTCTATGCTTCCACTGCAGGGGGCATGGGTTCAATCCTTCGTCAGGGAACTAAGATCCCACATGCCTTGGTGGCATGGCCAAATAAATAAATAAATACATACATAAAAGAAGATTTAAAAAAAAATAGTTCTGCTAGATACTCTACAGAAAGTAAGCTCTGCCACCAAGTAAGTTTGAGAGACTCAGCAAATTGTATCCTCATTAAAATCATTTGGATAATTATTTTTAAACACAGATTTCTGACCCTTTCCCAGAGGTTTTGATATATTGGGGGTTGGGGAGCCTAAATATTTTCAGAAATTTCCTAGGTGATTTCGTTCAACCAGGTTTGAGAACCCTGGTCTCTGGCAGACCAGAAAAGGTATGGGATGAGACTTACTCAAGTTTCTAATTGCTGAAATGATAAGATTACCTATATGAATTAGTAGCCAGGTTTAGAATTTCTTACATGCATGACACATGCTTGCTACATGCATGCTGGTACTTATATTCCTAACAGGCTACATCCAAGAGCGCTGATGGTGGCTGCTGGTTGGCTAGTACATGATTGTAGGCTGGATTTTCTAGTCTTCGTGGAATTTCTTTTGATGACGATGGTGATAGCTATTGTATATTGAGTACTTACTACATGCCAGACACTGTGCTAAATTCTTTTTTTTTTTTTTTTTTTTTTTTTTTGCGGTACGCGGGCCTCTCACTGCTGTGGCCTCTCCCGTTGCGGAGCACAGGCTCCGGATGCGCAGGCTCAGTGGCCACGGCTCACGGGCCAAGCCGCTCCGCGGCAAGTGGGATCCTCCGGGACCGGGGTACAAACCCGTGTCCCCTGCATTGGCAGGTGGACTCTCAACCACTGCGCCACCAGGGAAGCCCTGTGCTAAATTCTTTACATACGCTTTTAACTTTAATCCTCACAAGGTAGACTGTAATATGCCCACTTTACAGATAAGGATGTGTGCCTCAGAACACAAAGTAAATGCAAAGCTGGGATTCAAACTGAGATTTGAACCCAAATCTACCTAACTCTGGAACAGAAGCTCTTATTTACCATGTAATCTTGTGGGCTTGTTAACTATTGTATTTTAACGGATATAATTCTCAGCGGGCACATTGTATGGGAGTAAGGGGGCAGATTGCTGGTCTCTTAAGGGCATGCTAAGGATCTTGGTTTTCTCCTGGGGCTATAGGAAGAGGAAAGGCAAGCTCTGACCCTGAGCTTGGAGCTGGAACAGCAGCGGTGCCGGGCCCTGCAGGGAGAACGGGATGAGGCTCGGGCTGGGCAACTCAGTGAACATCAACAGCTGGAGACACTTCAGGTGGCCCTAGAAGAAGAACGGCAGACCTGGGCCCAGCAGGAGCATCAGCTTAAGGAATGCTACCAGGCACTGCAGGAGGAGAGCCAGGCTCAGTTGGAAAGGGAGAAGGTAAAAGTGGCACTTGGGGAATGGGGGAACAGATGAAGGACAAAATAATTGAATGAGACGGATGTCAGAAAACGCGATGTAGTGGACTGGGATGGAGAGTGAAGAACTCTATGTGGGAGAGAAGATTGAGAGTGTAGGGCCTGCAGGAAGGGCTGGGGGCATCAAATACCTGGAAGGTCGAAGAGTGAGATTCAACAGAGATGAGGAAATAGGTCACATATGAGGAGAGAGGAAGCTTGGTTTTTAGGGTACGGGAGGATGAATTGGGAAATAGAGGTAACTGGGAGACAGGCAATGATGAGGTACAAACTTAAGTTTGATTTCTCTTTCTTATGGAAACACCCAGAGGATGAGGTACAAACTTAAGTTTGATTTCTCTTTCTTATGGAAACACCCAGAGGGAGGCCCAGGCAGCCCGGGAGGCCCAGCAGCAGCTGGCATTGGTGCAGTCTGAGGTGCGGCGGTTGGAAGGAGAGCTGGACACAGCTCGGAGAGAGAGAGACGCCTTGCAGCTGGAGATGAGCCTGGTGCAGGTCAGGAGGCAGAGTTTCTTGAGGAGAGTTCCTGGTGAGAAGACGTAGGTCTGAGGCAGAGTGACTTTCAGGAGTCAGGCAAACACTCCCATTTCTAACTAGAATTTTAACCTTTATGGGCCTCTGTTTTTATGCATAAAATATGTGCTAAGGGCACATTAATGAGTTTCTGAGAGACTTTTTTCCTTATTATAGTGGTTGACTTAAGGAGACACCCAGTTTCTGGGTTAGTGAGGCCAGTGTTTGAGAGAACACACTTTTACTTTTCACCTGGCCCATTGAGTTGCAGGGCTGACCACATGGAAACTAACTTATCATGGAGGGCCAAGGGTGAAGACGTTAGTAAAAACTTCAGTAGCAACTTATACGCTGCTGTACCCCCTGAACTGATGCTAGCTGTGCATGTCTATGTGGGCATTCAGTAAACCTATCGAATGGTCCTTCTATGTAAGCTCTGTGCTGGGATAGTCCTAACACAATAGCCCCGGCCAACAAGGAGCTCACCAGATAGATGGGGAGTTTGTCTAGCACACACATTTTTGAAGGAGTATGATAAATAAGAATTTAGAGTAAGGAGAACTACTCTTTACTCAGACGTCATCTTCCTAGTGAGTTCTTCCCCAACCACACTGAGTAAAATCTGCAACCTCTGACAATCCCTGTTCCCTTCCCTGTTTAATTTTTCTCCTACTATACTACATAATATACCTTTTTATTTATTTTACTTAGTATTTAATTTCTTTAAATTGAAGTATAGTTGACTTACAGTATTATATTAGTTTCAGGTGTACAACACAGTGATTTGATATCTTTATATATGTTACAAAGTGATTACCATGATAAGTCTAGTTACCATTTATCACCATTCAAAGTTATTACAATATCATTGAATAGTCCCTATGCTGTGCATTATATCCCTGTGACTTATTTATTTTATAGCTGGAGGTTGGTACCTCTCAGTCCCCTTCACCGATTTCACCCATTTCCCCACTCCACCTCCCCCATAGTGTATCTTGTTTATTTTCTGTAAGGTGCATGAGGGCAGTGATTTTTGTCTATTTACTGTTAAGTCCCAGAGTAGCGCCTGGCTTTAGTGTTGTTCATGTCCTCCATTTCGTTATTGTTCCATCGATTATTGAAAGTGGGGTATTGAAGTCTCCAGCTGTGGTTGTAGAACTGTCTGTTTTCTCCCTTCAATTCTGTCATTTTTTTCTTCATATATTTTGGGGCTCTATTAGGTACACATATATTTATAACTGCTATATCTTCTTAATATTACCTTTTTGCTTAAAATCTATTTTGTCTGATATTAATATAGCCCCCACCCTGTCTTTTGTTTACTATTTGCATGGACTATCTTTTTTCATCCTTTTACTTTCAACCTTTTTGTGTCTTTGTAAAGTGAGTCTCTTGTGGACAATGTATAGGTGCGTGATTTTTTTTTTAATCCATTATGTCAATTCCTGCCTATTAATTGGAACATTTAATCCGTTTACATTTAAAGTAATTACTGATAAGGAAGGACTTCTGCCATTTAGCTGTTTGGTTTTTTATGTCTTAAATGTTTTTTGTTCCTCAGTTCCTCCATTACTGCCTTTTTTTTTTTTTGATAGTTTGTTGATATTTTTGTAGTATACTGTTATCTTTTCCTCTTTCCTTTTCTGTATATTTTTAAAGTTATTTTCTGAATGGTTACCTTGGGATTACAATTAACATCTTAAAGTGATAGTAACCTAGTTTGGATAATACCTACTTTAGTTTCAGTAGTGTATACTCTGTTCCTATATGTCTCTGTCCCTCCCCCTTCATACTGTTATTACAGATTTGTACTTATTGTTTTATGCCTCTGCCTTTTAAATCATATTGGAAAAAAGGAGTTACAAACCAAAAGTACAATAATATAGGTTTATATTTGCCTATGTAGCAACCTTTATCAGTTGCTTCATATGGCTTTATTTCTTCATATGGCTTCAAGTTACTGTCTAATTTCATTTCATTTCAGCCTGAAGGACTCCCTTTAGAATTTCTTGTAGGGCAGGTCCACTAGTAATGATCACCCTTAGCTTTTATCCATCAGGGAATGTTTTAATTTCTCCTTCATTGTTGAAGGATTTTCCTCACATTCCCCCCGCCCTCCCCATATAGAATTCTTAGTTGACAGTCGTTTTTCTTTAAAACATGTTGGGACTTCCCTGGTGGCGCAGTGGTTAAGAATCCGCCTGCCAATGCAGAGGACACGGGTCCGAGCCCAGGTTCGGGAAGATCCCATGTGCTGCGGAGCAACTAAGCCCGTGCGCCATAACTACTGAGCCTGGGCTCTAGAGCCTGTGAGCCACAACTACTTAGCCAGTATGCCCCAGCTACTGAAGCCCATGCGTCTAGAGCCCCGTGCTCTGCGACAAGAGAAGCCACCACAATGAGAAGCCCGTGCACAGCAACGAAGAGTAACCCCCACTCGCCGCAACTAGAGAAAGCCCGTGCACAGCAACGAAGACCCAACGCAGCCAAAAATAAATTAAATAAATAAAATTTTAAAAAACAAAAAACAAAAACAAAAAAATATGTCATTCCACTACCTTCTGGCCTCCATGATTTCTTAGGAGAAATCAGCTATTAATCTTACTGAGGCTCCCTGGTAAGTGACAAATTGCTTCTCTCTTGTTGCTTTCAAGATTCCCTCTTTGGCTTTTGATAGAGTGACAATAATGTGTCAGTGTGGATCTCTTTGAGTTTATCTTGCTTAGAGATTGTTGAGTTTCTGGGATGTGTAGATTTATGAATTTTATCAAATTTGGGAAGTTTTTGGCCATTATTTCTTCAGATATTTTTTCTCTCTTTCTCTTGACTTCCCTAATGCATATGTTTGATGATGTCCCACAGGTCCCCCAGATTTTATTCATTTTTCTTCATTTTTTTTTTCTTTCTGCTCATCTGACGGGATAATTTCAGTTGCTTGTCTTCAAGTTCATTGATCATTTCTTCTGCCTGCTGACATCTGCCATTGAGCCCCTGTAGTGATTTTTTAAAAATAGATTTTAGGGCTTCCCTGGTGGTGCAGTGGTTGGGAGTCTGCCTGCCAATGCAGGGGACACGGGTTTGCACCCTGGTCTGGGAAGATTCCACATGCCATGGAGCAACTGGGCCTGTGAGCCACAATTACTGAGCCTGCGCATCTGGAGCCTGTGCTCCGCAACAAGAGAGGCCGTGACAGTGAGACGCCTGCGCACCGCGATGAAGAGTGGCCCCCGCTTGCCACAACTAGAGAAAGCCCTCGCACAGAAACGAAGACCCAACACAGCCATAAATTAATTACTTAATTAATTTTTTTTAAAGTTAAAAAAAATAGATTTTATTTTTTAGAGCAGTTTCAGGTTCACAGCAAAATTGAGTGGAAGGTACAGAGATTTCCCATATACTTCCTAACTGCAGCCCCCCGCAGCTTCCCCTAATAGTAGCATCTCCCACCAGAGTAGTACGTTTGTTACAGTTGACACATCATTATCACCTAGAGTCCATAGTTTACATTAAGGTTCGCTTTTGCTCTTGTACATTATATGAGTTTGGACAAATTTATAATGACGTGTATCCACCTTTATAGTATCATACTTAGTTTCACTGTTCATCGCTTCCTCCCTTTAACCCCTGGAAACCACTGATCTTTTTACTTTCTCCATAGTTTTGCCTTTTCCGGAATGTAATATAGTTGGAATCATATAGTATGTAGCCTTTTCAGATTGGCTTCTTTCACTTAGTGATACGATTTTTTTCCATGTCTTTTCATGGCTTGATAGCTCACTTCTTTTTAGTGGTAAATAATATTCCATTGTCAGTTTATCTTTTCACCTACACATCTTTGCTGCTTGTAAGTGTTGGCAGTTTTGTTGGGTTTTTTAAAAATATTTATTTATTTATTTATTTGGCTGTGCCAGGTTTTAGTTGCGGCACATGGGATCTTTGTTGCCACCTGCGGGATCTTTAGTTGCAGCATGTGGGATCTTTTAGTTGTGGCATGCCAACTCTGAATTGCGGCATGTGGGGTCTGGTTCCCTGCAGGGATCGAACCAGGGCCGCCTGCATTGGGAGTACAGAGTCTTAGCCGCCTGACCACCAGGGAAGTCCCAGTGTTGGCAGTTATGAGTAAAACTTCTGTAAACATTCATGTGCAGGTTTTCTGTGTGAACTCCTTTGGGTAAATACCAAGGAGTGTGGTTGCTGGGTCATATGGTAAGGGCGCGTTTAGTTTTGTAAGAAACCACTATAGTGTCTTCCAAAGTGAGTGTACCATTTTGCATTCCCATCAGCAATGAATGAGCGTTTCTGTTGTTCCACATCCTCACCAACATTTGGCATGTCAGTGTTCTGGATTTTGGCTATTCTAGTAGATGTATAGTGTTATCTAGTGAATTTTTCATATCATGAGTTGTACTTTTCAGCTCCAGAATTTCTATTTGGTTCCTGTTTATAATTTCAATCTCTTTAAATCTCTGTGTTCACACCCCCTATTTGTTCATACTTTGTTCTGATTTCCTTTAGTTTATTGTCTAAATAGATCATTGAGCATATTTAAGACTGTTGATTTTACGTCTTTGACTAGTAATCCTAATGTCTGGGCTTCCACAGGAAGAGTTCCTGTTATATTCTCTTTTTCCTTTGAATGAGTCATATTTTCATGTTTTTTTGGTATGTTTTATAATCTTTTGTTGAGAGCTGTATATTTGGAGTATTATAATGTAGTAACTCTGGAAATCATATTTTCTCCCTCCTCAGGGATTTCTTTTGACAGCTGCAGCCGTCTGTTTGTATAGTGACTTTTCCAAATGGTTTTTGCAAACGGTATTTCTTTTTTTTTTTTTTTTTTTTTGCGGTACGTGGGCCTCTCACTGTTGTGGCCTCTCCCGCTGCGGAGCACAGGCTCCGGACGCGCAGGCTCAGCTGCCATGGCTCACGGGCCCAGCCGCTCCGCGGCATGTGGGATCTTCCCGGTCCGGGGCACGAACCCGTGTCCCCTGCATCGGCAGGCGGACTCTCAACCACTGCGCCACCAGGGAAGCCCTGCAAACGGTATTTCTTGTGTGTGGTAATTGACATTTCTGTTCCATTATCTCTGTGATTAGCCTGTGATCTAACAGATTTTCTTAAAAGTCTGGACTCCCTCCTGCCAAAAAAAGTGTACATGTCTCTTTATGTACTTATTTGTTTGTTTATTTATTTTTAAGATTTCTTTTTTTTTTTATAATCTACTGTGCTTGCTCGCCTGGCTAGGCTCCCATTTTTCCTTTACTTTGACCTAGTAATTCCATACTGTTTCATTACCTCTTTGATACTTTTTAGGAAGAGATATACATGTATATACATATATTTAAAAAATATCTTATTCAACTTGTTTGTTTTTGTTCAGCACAACAGTTACTCTGAATAACAATCTGCCAGTACTAGAAACATGATCTACTCCCTCTCTTAATATACTTTGAAATAGTTTGTAAGGTTGGATTTAATATGTATTTCTTGAATACTTGGTATTTGACTTGATTTTGCCTCTTGAATGTTTCTAGAAATATTTAGGGGGACTTCCCTGGAGGTCCAGTGGTTAAGACTTCGCCTTCCAATGCAGGGAGTGTGGGTTCAATCCCTGGTCAGGGAACTAAGATCCCACATGCCTCATGGCCCAAAACATAAAACAGAAGCAACATTGTAACAAATTCAATAAAGACTTTAAAAATGGTCCACATTAAAAAAAAAAAAGAAAAGCAATCCTTTAAAAACAAAAAAGAAAGAAATATTTAGGCTTTCTATTTCTTCTTGAATTATTTTTGGTGTTCTCTTACCTATATATATCTATTCACTCTAAATTTTCTAATCTATTGACTTAAAGTTGTTCATAATTTTATCTTAATGTCCCTGGCATCTTTTCTACTTTTTCATTCCAGATATTGTTCATTTGTGTCATTTCTGTCATCATCTCTTTTTACAACCATCTTACTCATGATTTAATTAAATATATTTTCAGAAAATTAACTTTTGGCTTTGTTGATTTTTTTTTCTATTTTATTAATGTCTGTACTTTATTTCATTTCTTATATTTTATTTGATTTTATTCTGTTGTTCTTTTTAAAATCTTCTTAAGATGAATGCTTGCTTCTTCTAAGTTCCTCCATAAGTATCAACTTAAGTGCCTCCTACAACTTGTCCCATGTGATATTTGCCTTATTGTTTGGTTCTGAATAATATTCATTTAAAAAAAATATTTCTTTATTTGGTTGTGCCAGGTCTTAGTTGTGGCAGCAGGCGGGCTCCTTAGTTGCGGCATGCATGTGGAATCTAGTTCCCTGAGCAGGGATCCAACCCAGGCCCCCTGCACTGGGAGCGAGGAGTCTTAACCACCGCGCCACCAGGGAAGTCCCCTGAATAATATTCTTTTTTATATGATTACTTTTTGATCTCCTGGGTTATTTCCAAACATATAGGGTTTTCTAATTATATTTTTATTATTGATTTATAGCTTAAATATTTGTGATTAGAGAGCATGGTCTTTTAAAAAATTACTTATTTATGTACGTTCCACCCAACTTTTTGTGTTGAAATATTTCTATCTTAAATGTTGCTTGAATAGTAAGTATAATGAATACACTTAGATTCATCAGTTGACATTTTGCTACATTTGTCTGTTGTCTGTCTGCACCTCTCTCTCTCTCTCTGCCCCTTCCCACCCCCCTTCCTCTCTTTTCTTGTCCCCACCCCCATCATTGGAGAGTTTCTTGTGGATATCATGAGAGAATATACTCTTTTTATTATTTAAATTCTTTGAAAATTGTTGAGACTTATCCCTCAATATATGGTCAAGTTTTCTAAATATTTCATGTGTGCTTAAAAACATGTATTTTATAGTTGTTTGGTGAAGTTTTATATGTCTGTTTGTATATGTGTCTAGTTTGTTAACTATGCTGTTTAAGTCATTATATCCCTTTTTATTTTTTTTCTATTAAAAATCTCACTGAGTGTGGATTTGTCTATTTCTCCTATAGTCTGTAAATTTTGCTTTATACATTTTGAGGCTCTGTTATGATTAGATACATATAAGTTTTTAAATTGCTATATCTTTCCTGGTAAATTGAGTGTTTTATCCTTATGAGATGACTCTATCTCTTACAAGGCTTTTTGCCTTAGAGTCTAATCTTGCCTAATATTAATAGATCTATATTGGTCTTTAAAAAAACTAAGAGTTTCCCTGAGAAATATTTTTCTAACCTTTTTACTTTCAACCTTTATATATTTGCCTTTTGGCTGGAGCATTAAATTCATTTAATTTAATTAGTTTATTCATAGCTGAATCCATGTCTTAACTTTATATCTTATTTTGTCTTGCTTATTCAGTATTTATTTTCCTCTCCTTTCTTGTCATCTTTTAGATTCATTATTTTTTCCTCATTTCATGTTTGTTTGTTTGTTTTGTCAGCTAGTTTTAAAGTCAAACTCAGTTTCTGTCTAAATTCTCAAAGTTAACTTATCAGAGGTAAATATCAAAGACAGAGAAAGGAGTCGTCAATTCTACATGGATGGGTCAAGTAGTCTCCCCAGAGAACTCTAAAAAATATTTTTAAGATGTAAAAGTTATCTGTAATACAAGTTCAAATATTACAGAAGTAAACGGTTGCCTTCCCTTCCCACATCACTTTGTGTCCTTTTAGAACCTTTTCATATGGGTTTCTGGGCTGGTGCTTTAAAAAAATGTATATGCATTCGCTGCAACTTGTTGTTTTTACCTCATAATATATCTTAGACATCTTTCCGTGTCAATACATATAGATGTATGTTATTTTTAAGAATTAAATTAAGATGTATAGATGTTATTTTTAAGAATTATATAATATTGCTATAAATGGATGAATCATAGTTTATTTAAGCATTTTCCTTTTGATGAGAAATTTACACTGATGTCAGTTTTTTTCACTATTAAAAATAGTGCTGCAGGGAATTCCCTGGTGGTCCAGTGGTTAGGACTCCATGCTTCCACTGCATGGGGCATGGGTTCGATCCCTGGTTGGGGAACTAAGATCCCGCAAGCCACAAGTTGCGGCCAAAAAAAAAAATTAGTGCTGCAGTGAACATCATTGTACATAAATCTTTGGCACCCCTTCTGTAGGATAGATTCTTTAAAGTGGAATTGCTGGCTCAGATGGAGTATATATTAAGTTTTTTCATTAAAAAAATTTAGGGTAGTGATTATTTTATAATGTATAAAAATATTGAATCACTATGTTGTACACATGAAACTGAAAAAAAAATTTAGGTAACAAGGCATCTAGAGTAGTCAAAATCATGGAAACAGAAACAGTGGTGATGTTGGGGGCTGGGGAGGGAGAAATGGGGAGTTCAGTGAGTATAGAGTTTCAGGTTGTTTTTTTTTAAATTTTATTTATTTGTTTATTTTTTGGCTGTGTTAGGTCGTTGTTGCTACACGCAGGCTTTCTCTAGCGGGTCCTACTCTTTGTTGCAGTGCATGGGCTTCTCATTGTGGTGGCTTCTCTTGTCGCGGAGCATGGACTCTAGGTGTGTGGGCTTCAGTAGTTGTGTCTCGCACGCTCTAGAGTGCAGGCTCAGTAGTTATGGTGCACAGGCTTAGTTGCTCCGCAGCATGGGGGATCTTCCCAGACCAGGGCTCGAACTCATGTTCCCTGCATTGGCAGGTGGATTCTTAACCACTGAACCACCAGGGAAGCCCCAGAGTTGCAGTTTTACAAGATGAAAAGTCTCTACAGATCTGTACAACAACATGAATATACTTAATACTACCTAACTGTACACTTAAAAATGGTTAAGGGCTTCCCTGGTGGCGCAGTGGTTGAGAGTCCACCTGCCGATGCAGGGGACACCGGTTCGCGCCCCGGTCCGGGAGGATCCCACATGCCGCGGAGTGGCTGGGCCCTTGGGCCCTGGCCGCTGAGCCTGCACGTCTGGAGCCTGTGCTCCGCGGTGGGAGAGGCCACAGTGGTGAGAGGCCCGCGTACCGCAAAAAAAAAAAAAAAAAAAAGGTTAGGAAGGTAAGTTTGTATTATGCGTTTCTTACCACAATTTTTTTAAATTAAAAAAAAGAATTTAGGTAACTGTAAGGAGTTTGGTATGATTGGAACCTATTTGGGAGAGCTGAGATAGATGAGTGGGACCATAAAGGGCCCTATAAGCCAGTTTCAGCAGCCAGAACTTTATTCCTTAGACAGTAGGGACATTTGAAGGATTTCAAACAAGGAAACAAATTGAGCGTCTTTGTGCTTTAGAATATTCACTCAGGCACAAAGTAGAGGATCCACTAGGGCCGGAATGAGAGAGGGTGGAGGGTAGAATAGAGGCAGGGAGATCAGTTAGACTTGAAGTAATATTGAATTAATGTAGTAGTGAGCAGAAGGGTAAATTAGAGAGCTGTTAGTATTGAACAGAATGAAATGACATGTGGGAGGGGCAAAGATGTGGGAGGGGCAAAGATGTGGGAGGAGTCAAGAATAACTCCGGGTTTCAAATAGGTTGGGTGTTTCAGTGGAGAGTGGTGCCATTAACTAAGGCAAGAAATATAATAGGAAAAGGTTTGAGGGTAGAAAAACAAATGAGCTCAATTTTGGATGTGTTCTATTTGAGGCATATACAGTAGGTTTCTGGGTATATGGGCTTAAAGCTTAGAAGAAAGGTCCAGGCTAAAGAGAGAGATTTAGAAAGTGTTTTTTTTGGGTTTTTTTGTTTTTTTTTTTTTTTTGCGGTACGTGGGCTTCTCACTGCCGCGGCCTCTCCTGTTGTGGAACACAGGCTCCGGACGCGCAGGCTCAGCAGCCATGGCTCACGGGCCCAGCCGCTCCGCGGCATGTGGGATCCTCCTAGACTGGGGCACGAACCCGTGTCCCCTGCATCGGCAGGCGGACCCTCAACCACTGCGCCACCAGGGAAGCCCCTAGAAAGTGTTTTAAGGTATAAACGGTAGCAAAAAACATGGCCTAAATGCTAGACATTTGCTCTACACAGGTAAAAGCATCAGTGACCCAGAATGGTAGCATGTGGTCAAAAAGAAAACTGAAGACAGAACTCAAGGAAGCATTGTGCCTTGATGGGCAGTTGGAGGAGGAGCAGTTAGCTGAGACTGAAGAGCAGTCGGATAGAATGAGATCGCGTGGCTGGTGGTATCACAGGAGTGAAGGGGAAAATGGTTTTAGAAGGAAAAACTGATGTAGGCGGCAGGTGTTGCAGTGAGATCACGTAAGATAAAGACTGAGAAATAACCACTGCGGGATTTAGAAATTAAGTTCTTTGCCATGAAGGACTATGAGTGGAAGTCAGATTTCAGTGAGTTGAAGAAGGATTATGAGGTGAGAAAATAGAGACAGTGATTCTGCTTTAGGAGGAGGGAACACGGACATTTTTTGAATGCTCCCTGGGTTTCAGGTGGTACACCAGGAATATTGCATGTGTTACCTCAGGCATGTGTAACACATTTGATTGTTCTACCTAACTTTTGTCTAAAAAAATATTTTTATTATCCAAAGTCATTTTTACTTTTGTGTACATATAAGGTGTGCGCACCTCATGGTTTAATAAGGAAAGGAAACCTCTTTCACTCCTTGTGGCAAAATTCTTGTTTCTTTATCTCTTAGGCATATGAGGTAACGTTGGTACGTGGACTTTTTTGCCTACCTTATATCCTCCATCCTCTTCTAAGCCCAGATAGAAGCGAGCTGACAATGACCCTGCCTTCCCTTACTCCCAGGCCCGGTGTGAAAGCCAGCGGATCCAGATGGAGTCGGAGCTGGCCGTGCAGCTGGAGCAGCGGGTGACAGAGAGGCTGGCGCAGGCTCAGGAGAGCAGCCTGCGTCAAGCAGCCTCGCTGAGGGAGCATCACAGGTACGTGGAGCTCACCGGCTGCTGCCTCTCCCCAGCCGCAGCAGGTGGTGTCGGGGCCCCGTCCAGACCCTCTCAGATCCCTTTACCATCTTCCAACGCACTGGCTGCTGTCAGTCGGTGGGAGAGCTGCCTTCAGGTTCACAGGGAGAGCCAGCCGTGCTTGAGGATTTTCCATCTTCACCCCATAGGAAGTAGCACTTAACCAATAACTGATGGCCACAGGAGTGTACATTTCCAGCTCCCTTGCCCCTGATGGGCACAGTGGTGAGCTTCAACCTGCAACATTTCCAGAGCCGCCCTGGGGGATTGAGCCTTCTCCCCACCTCAGCCCTAGTCCCCTACCAGTTTTTTTCTAGAAATGCTTCTTAAATGAACCACTTTCCCATAAATCCTCATCCCAGGCTCTGCTTCTGGGAAACCCATCCTAAGATACCAGCTGTCCTCTTGCCTGAACGCGCCTGTGCCACGGCTGGGCAGGCTGGCTCACTCTCACGTGCACGCGTTCTGGCTTTTTCTTACTTGATTAGTTCTTCTGTCTCAGGATTCAGTCCTCTTTTCTCACCTGTGTCCTCCCAGGAAGCAGCTGCAGGAGCTAAATGGACAGCACCAGCAGGAGTTGTCCACTCAGTTGGCTCAGTTCAAGGTGGAAATGGCAGAACGGGAGGAGAGGCAGCAGCAGGTGGCCCAGGACTATGAGCTCAGGTGCCGGCCCCTGGTCTCCCTGTTAGGCCGCAGTCCCAGAGGGAGTGGTGAAGGGCCGCTTCCTCTGTAGCCCTGGCCTCTCCCGCACGGGCCCCAGCGCCTTTCACAATTTCACGTGTTCCATATTCCCTTCTGGCTCTTCCTATTCTCCGAGTCCCTGCTTTTGTAAAGGGCCGACATTGCCTCTCGCGTCTTGCCTTCAGACTGGCCCGGGAGCAGGCGCGAGCGCGGGAGCTGCAGAGTGGGAGGCAGCGGCTGCAGGAGCAGCAGGCGGAGCTGCTGGAGCGGCTGCAGGCCATGCTGCAGGCCCACTGGGAGGAGGCGAGCCACCTGCTCAGCACCGCCGCCCTGCCGCCCAGTCCCCCGGTACGCTGCGCAGAATCGTGTTTTGACCCTTTCTTTGGAAATCTAGCTCCCTCCCAAGGGCGGTCCATAGTTCACCCCTATGTTGGCATCTCCTACTTCCTTCTTTTAATTATTAAATGTTTATTATTAGCTAAAATCTTTTTTGGAATAGATGATGACATGCACATGGTAAAAAAAAATAATAATAATAATCCAGGGGCTTCCCTGGTGGCGCAGTGGTTGAGAATCTGCCTGCCAATGCAGGCGGCATGGTTTCGAGCCCTGGTCCGGGAAGATCCCACATGCCGCGGAGCAACTAGGCCCGTGAGCCACAACTACTGAGCCTGCGCGTCTGGAGCCTGTGCTCCGGAACAAGAGAGGCCACGATAGTGAGAGGCCCGCGCACCGCGATGAAGAGTGGCCCCCGCTTGCCGCAACTAGAGAAAGCCCTCGCACAGAAACAAAGACCCAACACAGCAAAAATAAATAAGTAAATTCATAATTAGATGGTTAAAAAAAAAAATCCAAACTGTTCAAAAAGGTACACAGTGAAAAGTAATCTCCATCCCATCCCTGCACCTCAGTCTCCCGGTTCCTCCCCCCAGGAGCAGCGGCTGTTACTGGTGCCTCGAGTGCCGCCCCCAAACAGTAGCCTTCTTAACCAAGTGCTTATTGGTGGACATTAAAGTTGTTTCCTATATTTTGCTTCTACAAACAGTGCTGCAAAAAATATCATTAATATATGTCTTTGTGCAAGTATATCTATAAAATTTCTAGGAATGGAATTGTAAGTTCAAAAATAAGCATTTTAAAATTTGATAGAAATTTGCTAAATGTTCCCCAGCCTCCTTTTAAGGACGTTCTACTAATCTGTAATCTTATTAAAGTGTCTGGGCCATGTCTCATCTCTTTAAATGCACCCTCTCTTGTGCCCAGGTTCCTCCTGCCGGCCCCTCCAGCCCTGGGCCACAGGAACCGGAGATGGGGGAGAGGAGGGTCTGGACTGTGCCCCCTGTGGCCGTGGCCCTAAAGCCCGTATTGCAGCAGAGCCGGGAAGCACAGGAAGAGCCCCCTGGGATGCTGCCACCTGTTCTCTGCAGCCCCTCCTCAGATCTTAGCCTCCTGCTGGGCCCCACTTTCCAGGGCCAGCATTCCTTCCAGCCCCTGGAGCCAAAGCCGGATCTCACTTCATCCTCAGGTGACTGGGGACAGAAGTCCCTGGGGTTCTCCTCACCCACACGGATCGGCTCCCTCTTAACCTAGCTTCTTTTCTGTCCGGGACTTGAGCATTTCGTTTCCCAGATGACTTAGTGACCGTAAATTGCAAGGAGCAGAAATCCACTCAAGTTTGTTCAAATAAAGGGAGTGAGGCTTATGGAAATGTGATGTATCTGTGCTTAATGAGAACTGGGGTTGGTTCAGGGGTGCTGCCAGGAACTGGGCAGCTGTTCCTCGTCTCTTGGGCCCTGCGTGGGCTCTGGACTCTGCCTCCCCGGCATCTGCTCCTTCCTCTTGGCCGACCAGCCCTCTCTCTCCCTCAGGTTCTTGCTCTCCCAAGTTTGGTTTGCACGTGAGTTTGAGCAGCCATGACACTGACTCCAGAAAGACTCTAGACAACCTTACAGAGACATTGGTGCCTCTGTTTCTTAGGTCCAGTTTAAAGGCGATCTGATGAGTTGGTAACCATCCCTTGGATCGGCTGACCTTGAGTGGTGGCCACGCCTGGTTCAGTCAGCTGTGACTTGTGGGGATGAGGGTGCTCTGTGTGGTGTAAATGTGACAACCCAGGTAGAATTAAGAATGAGGGCATGTTCTGGTGAAGAAGCCGGAACATGTCTATTGATCTTAAACCATTCTGTGCTGCCGTGGTATTTATTTATTCAGCAGCCGAGTACCATAGCTTTCCCCTTCTGTCTACCCTTCCGTCTTAGAATTCAGCTGTGCCGGCTCTCAGTTGCCTTCAGTTCTTCCCTCTCCAGCTGTTTTCCACTGTGACCAGCTTCTGGCTGTGCTGCCCCTGTTATATTTAATAGACCCCTTCCTTCCAGGCCTGTGGTGAGCTGATTTGTGGAGAACCCCCTCCCCTACAGCACACGCCCCTGTTTCATTTCACAGCTGAGGCCTTCTCTGCAGCTGGGACCTTCCATCCCGATCACAGGGCAGAGCGGCCATTCCCTGAGGAAGATCCTGGGTCCAACGGGGATGGCTTCCTGAAGCAAGGGCTGCCACCCCCTTCCCAGCTGCAGGGCCTCAAGCACTTTTTGCACCAGGTAAGAGGGCCCACCCGTCCCACCTTGTTTTCTCCTCTCCTTCCTCAGTTTCTCTTTCTACCCTGGGAGACTAGGATTCGGACTTCATCCACCTTTTAGAACTAAGACTTTGTCCCAGCTTCTGCCTCTCCCAGTTGCAGTAGTTCCTTCTGGAACTTAGGTGACCAGCCCCAGCTCTTACTTCCCCAGTTGCTGCTTCCATCAGACACTGAGGTCTCTTTCTTCAGCAGTCCTCAGGGAACCTTACTGTCTTGTCCCCCCAGCTGCTGGAGACAGTGCCCCAGAGCAACGAGAACCCATCCAACAACCTGCTGCCCCCTAAGTCTGGTGAGCACCACCTCTGAAGAAGGTTGGGGCCAGGCCTGGAAGAGGTGGGAGATCCGGTTACCAGGCATGGGTCTTTAGGAGCTGGCAAAAGTGACGAAGCCCCACGAAGGCTAAGGTGGCAGGATTCCTTGGATTTTGCCCCATTTCCTGATTTGAATCTCTTTCCTTTGCTAGGTCCTCTGACTGCCCCATCTTGGGAGGAAGCCCCTCAGGCGCCACGCCTCCCACCCCCGGTCCATAAAACTAAAGTCCCCTTAGCCATGGCATCCAGTCTTTTCCGGGTCCATGAGCTTCCCTCAGCCCATTCACAGAGCGGCGGTCCCAGCGGTGGCTCCTCAGAGAGAGGTAAGCAGGTCATGGTTTACCGGCAGATAAAAAAGGTAGGTCTTGGGTGTGGAGCTGGTACCTGGAACTGAAGGCCTGTCTGGACTCCGAGAGCTGGGATAGGGTTGGGGGAGGGCCTAGGATGACGACCATTACTGATGTGTCTCTCAGGTGGAGATGGACTCGCACCCTCGAGGCAGCTGGTGGAGGTGTCTCAGCTGTTACGACTGTACCAAGCTCGGGGCTGGGGGGCACTGCCTGCCGAGGATCTGCTGCTTTACCTGAAGAGGCTGGAACACAGCAGGTACCAGCCTGGGAGGGAAGGGCGGAGGGACTAGGTGGATGGAATCTGGATTGTGGGCAGGAAGAGTGGAGTGTGCACATTGTCCTTTGAGTAGCAGCTTCCGTCCTTTTCTGGGGAAGAAGTGAGGGTGAGATGTAGATCGGAGTCTCCCCCAGCTCTCACTCCTCCGCACCTGTCTTTTGTCTCTACTTTTCTGTTTGTCTGTTTTTTTTTTTTTTTTCACTTCTTAAAAAAAAAAATCTCTTCTCCATGTTTTTCTACCTTAGTTTTTTCCTCTTTACCCTGCAGCTCAGAACTGAGAATCCTAGGATTGTGACTATCTAGTATAACTCAGTATTTGATTCCACCAATGTTTCCTCCTGTTTGATCCCTGGTCTGTCTTGTTTGTTCTTATTCTTAAGAGACAGAACTGGGGAGTAGCTCTTCCACCCCGTGTGGGGAGAGTCGGGGGAACAGCTGCCCATCCTCATCCCTTGATTTGTGTGGCAGGACTGACAGCCGAGGGGATAATGCCCCCAGAAGGAACACAGACTCCCGCTTGGGTGACATGCCCCGGAAAGAGGTGAGGGAAGGTCGGGCGGGGGCGAGCGGCTGGGGGCTCTCACTGGCTCGTCCCTCGCCCTCTGCACACCCGCCAGCTGGCTCTGTCCTCTGTCACCCGACCCCTCCGATCCCGGGTCCCGTTTTCTGTAGCATGGCCCTTCCCCTTTGCTGACTGATGCTGGCCCTCCCCACCCACGATGCCATTGCTCAGTGGCGGGGGGGCAGTTGAGGGGATGCGACACTGACTTTTTTGTCTCTTTTCCCTCCACTCTCAGATCCCCTCCCAGGCTCTGCCTCGCCGCCTCGCTACCGCCCCTAAGACTGAAAGACCTCCAGCTCGGAAGAAGAGTGGGCACCCTGCCCCTGGTAGCGTGAGGAGTCGGGGAGGGATCTGGAGATAAGTCCCTGGCCTTTCTCTTCTTTGGTCTCTCATTTTTATTATTATTATTTTAATAAATCTCGGTAGTCTGTTTTAGAGTCTCTGACTCATAGGAATTTGGAAAATGGAGGATTTATAGGAAACCACTTTGTGGAGAAGCCTCATTGTTCTATTTGAGTATGTTTTTTGTATGTTTCTATTTTATATTCTGTGGAAAAAGACACGAGTGCTTTGAAAGAAAACGGTCTGTGGCTAGGTTTCAGAAGCATTAGTGAGCTAAAGCTCCGTGTTGCAAGAGTAAAACCCACAGAGTGATTAGCTCTGGTCGGTAGTGGAATTATGGATGATTCTTATTTTCTTCTTTATACATTTCTGTATTTTCCAGCTGTTCTAAAACAAGTATGTATTACTTAATAATCAGAAAAACACTTTCAGTAAAAGAATAATTTATTGTCTAAAGAGTTTCAGTAAAAATTTGATTTTTGGGGAGACGGTTTTGTGTTTAAGGAGCAGATAATTCTTTCAGATGGCGCTAGTAGGTTTCTGATGGACAGATTCTGCTCCAGCCAGGCCACATGTTATAGCTGTAATCGTCACTCTTATGGCTTTGAAACGTGTATAAAACACTAGAGTGCTGGCAAGGAAAAAAAGCCATGATTGTGAAAACTTTCATCCTAATACTCACCAAAATGAACAAAGAGAAACAATATTGGAGAAGAAAATGACAATAGTGTGAAAGTGTGAAAGACCCCAACTTCGTAGTACAAACGCAGAAAAACCCGTAGTACACTTTAGATTAAACTGAAGGATGGTACCTTGGGACCCACACACAGCTTTCCAGCTCTGGAGCACAGTGCGGGGCAGGGATGATGGTAGATGTGATTCTTAGGGCCTGGTCCTAGGTGGGTGTTTGAGGGACAGTTTACTAGATTCTGTGAGGAGGGTGGGGTCCTTCTATGTGCCCTGAATTATTTGGTTAGCTCCAGAATAGACTTGACAGGATATAGATTCACATGGTGTTTCATATTAAGAAATGTTTAGATCTTATAGTCAGCCCTCCACACCCACAGGTTCTGCATCTGTGCACTCAGCCACCTGTGGATCAAAAATATTCGAGAAAAAAAATTCCAGACAGTTTCAAAAAGCAAAACTTGAATTTACTGCACACCAGCAACTAATATTTACATAGCATTTACATTGTTTTTATAACTAGATACATAGTATTTACATTGTATGAGGTATTATAAGTAATCTAGAGATGATTTAAAGTGTACAGGAGGATGGGGACTTCCCTTGGTGGTCCAGTGGCTAAAACTCCACGCTCCAATGCAGGGGGCCCGGGGTTTGATCCCTGGTTGGGCAATTAGACCCCACATGCTGCAAATAAGAGTTCGCAAGCTGCAACTAAAGATCCCGCCTGCCACAACTAAAGATCCCGCCTGCCACAACAAGGACTGAAGATCCCGTGTGCCGCAACTAAGACCCAGCACAGCCAAGTAAATAAATAAATAATAGATATTTTAAAAATAAAGTGTACAGAAGGATATGCATAGATTATATGCAAACACTTTGTTGTTTTTTATATAGGACTTGAGCATCTATGGATGTTGATATCTGCAGGGGTCCTGGAACCAACCTCCTACCCCGGATATCAAGGGAGCACTGTATTTCCTTCCACCTAGAAGTCACTTTCTAGCTCCTGGGGGAGGGAAAAGGAGGAGAAGATTAAAAAAAAGCTATGAGCAGCAGGTGTGCAGGCTCTCCTGTCTGGCTCTGGGGACAGCTTGTCATCAGTCCTGCTCAGGACTCCTGGCAAAGAAACAGGAGTTGCACCAGCTCAGGGGACTTTTCAAGGCCAACCTCTTTACCCACCTATGGAAATGTTTGCTCTTCTGTTTTTCATCTCAAGTGCCTAGAATTATTTGACCAAACTCTGTGATTGATGGCATACTACCGTCTTTGGGAGGAAACGGTTTTATACAATTTTTAAAAACTGGTAAAATGAACACCCAGTCTTACCTCATTATCTTCTGGATTCCAACCTGCCACCCTCAGTCAACATGCCCTACGTTTTTCTTGACATGAAAGACGGTGTGGAGAATATTTCCCAGCTCTCCAGAACAAAATCAGAAAAGGGCACAGTTGCTGACTTAACTATTTTGTGAGCTAGTTACAGTAAGATAACTTTAATTTTTTAAAAAAGGTACCCACATTAAAAGTCTGTTTCTTCACCGAAAAGCAGCAAGGAGGCTGGGGACAGGAGAAAACCCAGTCAAGCAGCCCCCACTTTCTTCCTCCATAATCATCTTGGGAATGTTCTGAGAGGGGAAGAAACAAAAATGAAAGATTTGGGGAGCTCCATAAAAGCCCACATGCAGAGAAGGTGGGTACAGCCTTAAGCCCCCGCCTCACTTGGTGCAGACAGGGTGTGCTGTGGAATCTTGTCTCCTGAGAACTCCTGCAGCTGCTGCAGGTAGGGCTGCGGGTGGTTCTAGTGGTGGAATATGGGAGGGTGAAGGCTAAGCTGCCGTAACAGAGAACCCAGTGGCTTCTGTACAAGATTTACTTCCCTGGTGGTGGTCCAGAGCCGTGGGCTGGTCCTGCTCCACATGGCCACCTAGGTCTCAGATGCCTTCCATCTTGCTCTGCTGTCCCTAGATCACTGTTGTTATGTGTGCAGTTGAAGCAAGATCATTGCCATGTAGGACTCTCAGCTGGCAAGAAGGGGAAAGAGCCAAGTGCAATGTCTTAAGACCCATGCTTGGAAATGCCACACATCAATTTTGCTCATATATCGTTGGTAAGACCTTGGTCACATGGCCACATCTGACTGCAAGAAAGACTTGGAAAGGTAGCCTAGCTGGCTGCCATGTATACATAGATTACTCCGTTACTGTGTAAGGACTAAGAAAGAAGGGGAGAATGGATTTTGGTGGACAACTTGCAGTCTACAGAGAGTGGGACCTCATTTAGAGAAACTGAAAAGTAATTGCTGGGACAACCCAGGGTCATCAGTATTGACTGTGCAGATAATGAACAAAAACACGCTGGACATATGTAAAGTAGTCCGAGCTGCACAACTGGTCTAAATAGCCCCTACAAAACAGAATCAATGGAGGAAAAAGGAGAGAACTTAAATTCTAACCATTATTCTTTTTGAGAAAAAAAATATACTATGGAAAAAAAGTCAGAGAACAAGAGATTTGGGTTAAGAAAAAAAAAATAAACACAAATAAGCAGAAGAGAATCTACTGGGAACCATTTACATTAATTAGAAGAAAAACAAGGAAATCTCCAAGCTTACAAAAAAGAGAAAAAATTTTAAGTTATGAGACAAAAGATTTAAAAAGCAAATAATAGATCCAGGAGACCAAATATCTAGAAGGAGAAAATATAGTAATGGAGAAGTAGTGATAGGTAATAGAAAGTTCTGATTCCAAAAGTGTGGTCGGCTAGATGATTCTCCTTAGAAGGGCTCCTTCTAAAATACAACTAGATCCCTTTATGACAAACACTTTTTAACACATTTCTGGGTTTGCTAGAAAGTAAGGGAAATTGACCTTGTATTTCTAACAATAAGCTACATCTAGATAACTGACTGACCTTGCTGCTAAAATACCTAAAAGAAAATATTAGATTAAAAAATGTTTTTTGGGCCTCCCTGGTGGCGCAGTGGTTGAGAGTCCGCCTGCCGATGCAGGGGATACGGGTTCGTGCCCCGGTCTGGGAGGATCCCATATGCCGCGGAGCGGCTGGGCCCGTGAGCCATGGCTGCTGAGCCTGCGCATCCGGAGCCTGTGCTCCGCAACGGGAGAGGCCACAACAGTGAGAGGCCCGCATACCACAAAAAAAAAAAAAAAAAAAAAAAAAAAAAAAAATGTTTTTTAATAGGGATATATTTGGCATACAACATCGTGTAAGTTTAAGGTGTACAACAGGTTGGTTTGATACATGTATGATTGCCATTATAGTGTGACCCTCTATGGGGTCACATAATTATAACTTCTAGTGTTGGGATCAATTAAGCTCTAACCTTTTAGCAAGTTTAATGTTTATAATACAGTTTTGTTTTATATAATCACTATACTGTGTAGTAGTCTCCAAGACTTATTTATCTACTAGTTGCAAGCTTTATCTTAACATCTCTCCCATTCCTCCACCCCTGGCCCCCTTGGTAACCACCATTTTACTTTGCTTTTCCGATTTCCAATACCATACAGTATTTGTCTTTCTCTGTCTGACTTATCTCACTTAGCATTTCCTCAACGTCCATCCAGCTTGTTGCAAATGGCAGAATTTCCTTTCTTCTCATGGCTGAATTCCATTGTGTGTGTGTGTGTGTGTGTGTGTGTATACACACCCCACATCTTTTCTCATTCATCTGTTGGTGGGCACTTAGGTTGTTTACATATCTTGGCTATTGTGGGTAGTGCTGCAGTAAACATGGGAGTGCATATGTCTCATCAATAACCTATTTTCATTTCCTTTGGGTATATACCCAGAAGTGAGACTACCGGATCAATAGATAAAATATATATATATATATATATATATATATATATATATATATTTATATTTAAATTTAAATTTATTTTATTGAAGTATAGTTGATTTACAATGTTGTGTTAATTTCTGTTGTAGAGCAAAGTGATTCAGTTATATATACATTCTTTTTCATATTCTTTTCCATTAGGGTTTATCACAGGATATTGAATATAGTTCCCTGTGCTATGCAGTAGGACCTTGTTGTTTATCCATTCTATATGTAATAGTTTGCATCGGCTAATCCCCAACTCCCAATCCATCCCTTCCCCACCACGTGCCTTGGCTGCCACAGTCTGTTCTCTGTGTGAATCTGTTTTGTAGATAAGTTCATTTCTGTCATATTTTAGATTCCACATATAAGTGATATCATGTGGTATTTGTCTTTCTCTTTCTGACTTCACTTAATATGATAATCTCTAGGTCCATCCATGTTGCTGCACATGGTGTTATTTCATTCTTCTTTTATGGCTGAGTAGTATTCCACAGTATATATGTACCACATCTTCTTTATCTGTTTATCTGTCGATGGACATTTAGCTTGTTTCCATGTCTTGACTGTTGTGAATAGTGCTGCTGTGCACATAGGGGTGTGTGATATTTTGAATTATAGTTTTGTCTGGATATATGCCCAGGAGTGGGATTGCTGGATCATATGGGAACACTATTTTTAGTTTTTTGAGGAACCTCCATACTATTTTCCATAGTGGCTGCACCAATTTACATTCTCACCAACAGTGTACAGGGTTCCCATTTCTCCACACCCTCTCCAGCACTTGTTATTTGTAGACCTTTTAATCATGACCATTCTGAACGGTGTGAGGTGGTACCTCATTGTAGTAATTAGCGATGTTGAGCATCTTTTCATGTGCCTGTTGGCCATCTGTATGTCTTCTTCAAAGAAATGTCTATTCAGGTCTTCTGCCCATTTTTCAATTGGGTTTTTGTTGTTGTTATTGAGTTGTATGAGCTGTTGGTATATTTTGGAAATTAAGCCCTTGTCAGTCACATTATTTGCAAATATTTTCTCCCCATCCGTAAGTTGTCTTTTGGTTTTGTTTATGATCTCCTTTGCTCTGCAAAAGCTTGTAAGTTTGATTAGGTCCCATTTGTTTATTTTTGCTTTTATTTCTATTGCCTTGAGAGACTGACCTAAGAAAACATTGGTACGATTTATGTCAGAGAATGTTTTGCCTATGTTCTAAGAGTTTTATGGTGTCATGTCTTATATTTACGTCTTTAAGCCATTTTGAGTTTATTTCTGTGTATGGTGTGAAGGTGTGTTCTAACTTCATTGATTTATATGCAGCTGTCCAACTTTCCCAACACCACTGGCTGAAAAGGCTGGTTTTTCCCCATTGTATATTCTTGCCTCCTTTGTCAAAGATTAATTGACCGAAGGTGTGTGGGGATAAAATATATTTTTTAAAAATCTTAAATGCATTGATAAACTGGCAAGGAAGAAAGGAATAATCAATCTGAAATTGAAGGCAGGAACACAGAGTTTAAGTGGGGCACTTAAATTTCTTTTCAGTCCAAGTGTATTTGTAGAACTGGATCCAACAGTGTGGTGTGTGGGGGGGGGGTTGTAGGTGTGTAAATCAGGTTTATACTAGGAATATGAGTGTAGCTTAACAATAGAAAGTCTGTAGATGTAATTATTTACCACGTTAACAGCACTAACAGGTTAAAGGGAAAATCCATACAATCATGTCAGTTGCAGAAAAAGCATTTGATAAACTCAGCAACCATTTAGGATTATAAAAACAAACACATTCAAAAACCATTTCTCCACACCCTCTCCAGCATTTGTTATTTGTAGACTTTTTAATCTACAGGAAACTTCTTTAACCTGGTAAAGGATATCTACCAAAAACTCACAACAAACAGCATTGTTAATGGGGAATGTTGGAATCATTAAAGTCAGGAAAAAGACAAGGATGTTCTCTCCATTCCTGCCTCTATTAATATTGTAGTGAGATTCTAGCTTGTGCAGTATAACATAAGAATTGGAAAAGATAGTACTAATGTTCATAGATTATACAATTGTCTTCATAGATAAATGAAAAGAACCTGAACACTTAAAATAGAAGTAATGAATTTAGCAATATGCAAAAATCAATTACATTTTAATATATCAGCAACAACCAGAAAAAGTAATTTAAAAACCATAAGTTACCTAAGAACAATCCAGAAAGTTATAAAATTTGATTTAAAGACATTAATGAAGAGATGCATAAATGGAGGGGTAGTTCATATTCATGGATGAGAAGATTCACTATCATATAGATGTGCTTTCTCTCCAAATTGAACTATAGATTTAAAGCATGTCCAACTAAAATCCAAAAGAGATTTTATGTCATGGAACTTGAAAAGAAACATGAATATTAAGCTTAAAAGATGCAGCCTTTGAAACAAATCTGCAAAACAATCGTCCATCAACAGTGGAAGATTCCTATAATGAAATGCCACACGGCAGCACAAATGGGTGAACTAAACTATGGATGAATTTTACACATGTAAGGTTGAGTGGGAAAAGCAGATTGCCAAAGAAAATACACAGCACACTGTTTATGTAAAGTTTGAAAACAAGCACAGGGCAATCCAGTCCAGCGTGGGGTGTTGGAGCCCTAGCGGGGCAAGGAGGGGGCCCTCATAGGGAGCGGCCGGGCTCCCTATGGAGGTGAGGAGCGAGTCCATTTGGCAGGTGTCAGAGCATCTGTGTGAGGGAGGTGGCGGGGAATTGTTACACATAGGGGATTGATCAAATACATAAATGTATCACGCATAAAGGGAGCCAGGCTTCTTACTGTTGGAGAAAGGATTTACAAACATGGAAAGGGAGAAAACTAGAATGAATTCTGTGGCACAGGATTAGAATTGAATGCATCAGTGTAGATTTGTAGCCTTCAATATATATAGATAGATAGAGAAGTACATACATTTGTAAACTGGTGTGTGTATGTACATTCACATAATCCCCCAAAACACCCATACATTAGATTCCTAGAACAGCTCTAACAAATTACCACAAGCTGGGTGGCTTAAAATGACAGAAATTTATTCTCTCACGTTCTGGAGGCTAATGAGCAGAGCCATGCTCGCCGAAAGCTCTAGGGAGGATCCTTCCTTGCCTCTTCCTAGATTCCACCTGTGGTCGGCAGCGATCCTTGACATTCCTTGGCTGTAGAGGCATCACTCCAATCTCTGCTTCCGTCATCACATGGTGTCTCTTTGTGTGTCTGTCCCCCTGTGTCTTCACATAGCCTCCTTATAAGGGTGCCAATCATTGGATTTACCATACCTTAATCCAGCATGATTCATTTTGACTTGATTACATCTGCAAAGACTCTATTTCCAAATAAGGTGACATTCAGAGGTAACCAGGGGTTAGGACTTTAACACATATTTTGGCGGGGGGGGGGGACACAGTTCAACCCAAAATAACCTCATTAACCACGACCACACCTGGCATCCAGCTCTTGCCTTCTAAATACCATTTTCTACTAAAAAGGAACCAGGGCTCCTTGGAGAAATGGCTGATTCCAGGTCTTGATCAGGGAAAGTGCAAGGTAAGCCTGGAAAATGTTGTGAGAAAAAGTAAGGCTGTGCCCTAAGAATTATGGGGACATGGCAACAGAACACAGAAGCTGGCTTGAGGGTCTCACCTGGCTCTAGAGTTTGAGCATTGATAAATAATGATAGTAAAGGATTATAATCCATTGAATAAAATGAGAAATCATGGGTCCACACAGATATAAGTAAACTAATAAATCAAAAGTTTGATGAGGTACAGGATATTTACACAGTTTCAAAGTACATCCCCAAAATACTTAATAATTACAATGGGGAAAAGGGTAAATTTACAGTGGAGAACTCTGGCTGAACCACCTTCGTTAAGTGATTAAAGTGAACACCACAGTAATGGGTCAAATCTAAATCTTGTGCAGCCTGAGAGGATGCCAGGAGAATAGAGCATTTGTGAGATTCCTGCTGAAGATCACAGCCTGAATTTAACCACAAAGAAATGTCAAACAAACCCAAACCGAGGGACACCCTTCAAAAATCATCGACCTGTAATTTTCAAAATCATCAAGGTCATGAAAATTAAGAAAAGACAGAGGAAACATTCTGGACCAAAGCAGCTGCCACAGACGTGAAAGCCAAACGCTGCATGTGATTCTGAACTAGACCATTTCATCATCGAGAACTTCTTTAGGACAACTGGTGAAACTTGAAAAAAAATCTGAGGATTAGATGGCAGTGACGGATCAACGTTAGCTTCCTGATTTTGATATTTGTCTTGTGGTTATGTAGGAGAATCTTCTCGTGTGCACGAAACAAGACTCCAGAGCATTTGGAGGTGATGAGGCTTCCTGTTGGCAACTTGCTCTCACATGATTTGGGGGAAAGAAAGTTATTTGTATAGTACTTGCAACTTTTCTGTAAAGTTTGAAATTTTTTTTTAAAAAACCAACAAATTTTAAAAATACCATTTATGTAGCATCATATACTTAGCGAGAAATCTAACAAAACATAGTCAAAACTTCTATAAAGGAAAAACTAACAGAGGCAAAAATAAACCTTACACTATTTAAGAATACTTACATCATAAGGTAAGGCTAAAAAAAAAAAATCAAAGAACAATGTACACCACATTCAGGATAGTGGAAACCCCTGGGGTTGGGGAGAAGATGATGTCACAGAGAGGACACACAGGGGCTTCAGGGTGTAAGTGATATCCCATTTTTTTTTCAAACAAAGGTGTTATTATGCTTTATAATTCATACACACATAGTACATATATTCTTGTATATCAGATATTTCATAGTAAGGAAGAAAATACATGATGTTATTGCATTTGTAATAGAAAAATAAACTGTGTATGTATATATAACCATATATGTAAAACTATGTGTGCATCCATATTTATAAAATGTATAGAAAAAGGACTAGAAAGACCCACTAACAAAAACAAAACGCCTTACAAATTTATGTTGAGCACATGTCAAATTTTAATTTATTTTTTAATTATTCTTACTTGTGGAGGTCTATTTCTTGTTTTTTTCTTAATTAATTAATTAATTTTTGGCTGTGTTGGGTCTTCATTGCTGTGTGTTGACTTTCTCTAGTTGTGGCGAGTGGGGGCTACTCTTCGTTGCGGTGCGTGGGCTTCTCATTGCCCTGGCTTCTCTTGTTGAGGAGCATGGGCTCTAGGCACAGGGGCTTCAGTAGTTGTGGCTAAGTTGTGGATCCTTAACCACTGCGCCACCAGGGAGGTCCTACAGGTCAAATTTTATTAAGTTGCTGACAAGAGAAAACAGGAAGGAAAAAAGTATGCCAGCTCGGTGGAAAGTTGCCGCTGTGGGATGATAGGAAATACACCAATGGCTGGGGCTGGGGACCTTTTGCCATTCAAGAGAGGGCAGGCTTTGGAATGAAGAAAGATTAAGACAGTTGAAAAGCACCTGTAATGCTCTCTAATTCCTG
This sequence comes from Hyperoodon ampullatus, assembly GCF_949752795.1. Taxonomy (NCBI): domain Eukaryota; kingdom Metazoa; phylum Chordata; class Mammalia; order Artiodactyla; family Ziphiidae; genus Hyperoodon; species Hyperoodon ampullatus. The sequence continues at coordinate 38,706,281 of NC_136932.1, read as the reverse complement.
TTCTCTATAAATCTTCAAATGATCTCACTAGTAGCATCTTCATGTGTATGGTTCTTTTTATTTTGATACAAAGAAAACGTTACATTTAAAATGTAAGTGTTTGGGGACTTCCCTGGTGGTCCGGCAGTTAAGATTCCACGCTCCCAATGCAGGGGGCCCGGGTTTGATCCCTGATCAGGGAACTAGATCCCACATGCTGCAACTAAAAGATCCTGCAATTAAGACCTGGCACAGCCAAATAAATAAATAAATAAATAAATAAAAATAATAAAATGTAAATGTTTGAAATATACCACAATTTTTGTAATTCTTTTTGGCATTTCTTTTTTTTGCTATATCAGGAGCCTCAGGAAAAAAAAAACAAAGGAATTGGCCCGGGCCTCCCTTGTCTTCCGAGCAGCTCTCACTGGATCTTGGTACCACTTCTTACTGTTTGAAAATTATTTTTTTAGCATATACATGGATTTTTCTTTTAAAATTCTAATGTAACAGTCATATCTAACTGTCAAGGGCTGGTGAACAAAACGTCTCACTGTATCTGTGCTGAGATGATTTAGGGCTGGCTCTGGGCTCTAAAGCCAGGATTTTGAACCACATGGTTTGGCTTCAGCACTGGTGGTTGTAGTTGTGCCTCATCAGAGCAGGAAGTGGTGCTGCTGATGTTGATAATCATTCATCACCCCTGCCTTTTCGGTTGACTGAGGACGAACAACCACGACCACGAATTGAATGTCTGTGGGCAGCATGATATTAAGGCATCTTTTGCACTGGGGGGGGCTTTGGTGAGGGTAAATATGGGACATGAATATTTATTAGAGCTCTCCAGAGAAAAAAGACAGGGTGTGTGTGTGTGTGTGGTGAGATTGAGAGAGAAAGAGGCTTATTTTAAGGAATTGGCTCACATGATTGCAGAGGCTTGGCTAGTCCCAAGTCTGCAGGGTAGGACCGCAGGCTGGAGACTCGGGGCAAAGCAGATGCTGGCAGAATTCCTTCTTGCTTGGAGAGATCAGCCTTTCTATTCAGGCCTTGAGCTGATTGGATGAGCCCACCCACATTATAGAGAGCAATCTGCTTTATTCAAAGTGCGCCGATTTAAATGTTAATTTCATCTTAAAAACACCTTCACAGTGACATCTAGAATAATGTTTGACCAAATAGCTGGGTTCCATGGCCATAAAATTAGCCATCACATAGATTCTGGACCAAAAGATGCTTTTCATTCTTGATCAGCTGATCATAGAAAATCTCCCATAAGCCATATTGGGTGGCACAGCATGACAGATTCAGGTTCAGTCCTAGCTATAAGTCATCCTTGACTTTTTAATGTGTATCTTTTATATAGATTATTTATAATTTATACACTGATACCCCAAAACTGCCTTATTAGCCTGGATTTGGCTTTTGTGCATCAGCAAATGGGCCAACATATCAAGGTGTCTCATGGGATTGAACCTGGGCCCTCGGCAGTGAAAGTGCAGAGTCCTAACCACTGGACTGCCAGGGAATTCCTTGGTGGTGTTAATTTGTATATAGGTACATTTGAATAATGTATCCAATTATTAAATTTATTTTTTAAAAGAGTAGAAAACAGAAAAGCCCACCTGCCATTTTTATCAGGAAAACAATCGAGACAAATATGGAAAATATTACGTGGGTCCAGAGGAGCAAACCTTTAGCTGTAATGGGCTTCCATTGGGCTTAAGCTTAAGACTGTGTGTTTATCACTTATTCTCAGGATTCAGCTGCTTGTTTTTATGTCTCTTGCTCCCACTAGATCCTAATCAGCTTGAGAACAGGGCATGTGTTGCTTAGCTTTATAGTCCAGGACTTAAGCACACGACCTGGCAAAGAATATTTGCTCAATTGATGTTTGTTGACTGGAGTTTTTAAAACTTGATTTTCTCTTCTAAAGCTTGCTCATGGTAGCAGGTTTAGAAAACAAACACAATTATAAATAAGAAAATAGAAATCACCTGAAATTCTATCACCCAGAGACTCACATTTTCATCCACTTTTCAAAGCACATCCCAGAGACCTCTTTGGAGCTTCTGGTTCTTTATGGAAACTCCGTGTCCTCTGGGGTCCGGGAATCCAGTCCGCTGCTCCTGTGTCCCCCAAAGCTGGGCACCCCACCCCACCATTTCTGCTCTGGGGTCTTCCTCCACCTTGGGGTCCACCCCAAGCACTCCACCTTATCTGGGATTTCTGATTCTGTCCCTCAACCTCATGGTTCAGCCTCGGGTTGGGGGCAGGGGGGCAGTGCATTCAGCACACACTCACCCCCTCCATTTCTCCCCTCAGTCTTTTCCTGTCTCAGGAATGAAGAGTCCAGCTCCATCCCATTTAACCACCATCCTTCTCATTCCCCCACAGGGCCTACCTAAACTTTGGAAGTTTAAAAGCCAGGAAAATACTTTGTTTTTCTTGTGTTCAAGTAGTGCCACCCTTTTGCTGAGGCAGTGAAGGCAGAGCACCTGGAAGAGTAAATGAGAAAAGGTTTAATAAGAAAAATGGGGAAAAGGTGGATCGTATTTCAAATTATTATTATTATTTCTATGCAATTATTTTGTATGTTTTTATTTAATTATATCTAAATTATTTCCATGCAAGTAAAGGGATCCAAATTATACCACAGTGGCATAAAAATGATTTTGAGCTGAAGACATTTGAGAATCAACAGATGCAGAAAGAGGCTTTGTCTGAACCCTCCCTTATCTGACTAAAGCAGAAACTTCTGGGATTGAAACTACCATATATCCCCTCTCCAGGCAGTTTCATGGCCTTGAAGAAAACCTACTTCACTTACATAAACAAACATTATCACAAACAATCTTATCTCCCATAAAAGCCCATTTGTCTTTCCTGAAGAAACCCTTTTGTTCTTCCCATAGAAACTTTTCTCCCCACTTCCTCTCCCCTCTTAGGTTAGGTATATAAACTCCTATCTTTATTTACCGAGCCAAGTTACTTTCTTTGTGAGCTCCTGCCTGCATATGTGAATAAATTTGTCTTTTCTAATCCATCTTTCATCAGTTTAATTTGCAGGCCCCCATCATAAAACTTAAGAGGGTGGAGGAAAAGTTTTTTCTCCCCTACACAAGCAATAATTTTAGCATCTTAAAGTTTTAGGTAGAATTTAGGGACTCCAACTCCTACAGAGGAGTTGTAGTCTTAGCCAACCTACTGCAGTAGAGCAGCTTCTATCAAACCTCCCAATGATTTTCACAGCATAATCTGTTTGCTTGAAGCCGAGGAACAAGTCGCAAAGGAGGCCTGAGGTTTCTGGCAGTGCTGAGGTCCGCTCTCCCCAGGTCTCAATTCAAACTCTAGAGAACACTAGTGAGAAACGTTTGCACACATACTCTGTATTTCTAGGGCCAATGCCAATGCAATATTTTGTCTGCTTTTCCTGTTTTTTCCTTTGCTTATTTACTTTTGTTTTCTACATAGTTGGACTCACACTTGTGCAAACTTTTGCATCTTCCTAACATATTATTTATTAGTTAAATATTTGTTTATATTGTGAATATGAACATTTTTAAGGCCATAAGCATTCTCAAACATCTTAAAATTTGATGGCTACAGAAGATTACATCACATGGATGTGTATTGATACCATAATTATCTGTAATCAATTCCCTAGGTTTGGACAGTAAGGTTTTCTCTAAAGGTTCTGATATATTATTGTTGTATTGAACATCTCTGTACAGAAATCTTTGTGCTAGGATCCCAGATTATTTCTTTAGGGTGATTTCCTAGAAGTAGAATTGAAGTAGGCTAAAGATCATACACGGTGTTTACTTTTCTTTTTATTGAGGTGTAACTTACATAAAGTGCATACATTACAAGCTTGATGGAATCATACATATGCGAACACCCAAGTAGCCTCTGTGCAGACCACAACAGAACATTTCCATTTCCATCACCCAGAAAGCCCCCTTGGGCCCCCTCCCAATCAATGCTCACCTGCTCCCCAGCAATAGCCACTATTACTGTCACCGATGAGTATTTTTGCCTGTTCTTGGACTTCATATGAGCAGAATCCTCAATACGTGCTCTCTGTGTCTGACTTCTTTGTCTCAACGTCATGTCTATGAGATTCAACCATATTGTTGTACATATCAGTAATTTTTTTTTTTTTTGCAGTATAGTATTTTGTTGTTTGAATATACCAAATTTACCTGTTCTCCTTTAGTAGACATTTAGGTTGTTTCCAGTTTGGGGATATTATAAATAAAGCTGTGGTGAACATGCTGGTACTTTTTTGGTGGACAAGTACACTTATTTCTGTTGGGTACATAACTAGGAATGGAACTGCTGGTGCATCTGTTTAGTAGACAGTTGTCAAATAGTTTTCCAAAGTGGTTGAACCAGTTTATACACTTAATAGTCATGTATGAGAGTCCCAGTTACTCTCTATCCTTACCAACATTTGATATTGTCAATCTTTTTCATTTTAGCCATTCTAGTGGATGTGTACTGCTGTCTCACCATGGTTTTAATTTGAAAATGCACGTTTTCATTATTAAAGTAATACATTTGTATATATAGAAAATTTCAAAAGTACAAGAAAGAAATAACTAAAAATCATTTCTATCTTACCATCCTCTTCTCCCCCCACACCCTGCCCCCGACAACTTTATTGGATTTGGGGTGTGTACATGCAATTTTAAGGTTGTACTGATTTACATTCCCACCAGCAATGCATGAAGATTACCCCCTTTTTTTCTGAACTGGGATTATTTTTAAATTGTCAACTTGTTATTTTGGTGTCTCATTGTGGTTTTATTTAGCATTTCTTTTTTTCCTAGTGAGGTTGGAGTTTAAAAAAATTATTGCTATTAATTTTATCTTTTATGTATATTGTTTCATTTCCTTTGATGAAACAGATTTTTGATCATCACATCTAACAAGAGTAACATCAAAAAAGAAGTTGATACGGTAATCTCATGAATTAACAGATATGCAAAAATTCTAGATAAAATTGTAGCAGTCAGAATATAATATAACTTTAAAAGGAACATATACTTTAACCATTTCTGGGTTTTTTCCCACTAAAGCTCCAGTCAGCATAACCAATAATATTATTGGAAAAATTGGAAAAATTCATATAATTATTTCCATAAATGTCAAAAGGGAATTCTTTATTGGAACTCTTCCTAAAAGCAATAAAGAGTTGCCTTTTTAACATGACAAAAAGGCTCTATTGAAAACCAAAAATCAAAATTACACTTAATGGAGAAACATGAATTATTCCTCTTTGAAACAGGAACAGACAAGGATACATTATCAGCACTATTTAACTTAGCTCTAAAAATTCTGACAAAGCTATTTGAGAAGAGAAAGAAAGATATACATAAGGAAAGGGAAGAAAATAAAACTATCATGTTTCATAAATGAGATGAAAATCTCAAAATCTCTAGTAATCTCAAAATTACTAGAGATAGCAAATGAAAGCATCAAAAAAACAAGATATAACACAAGTTAATTTAGGAGAATTTTCATCTTTACAATAGTACATCTCTCACATTTGTCATTGCTTTCCATTTATCCATCTGTTTATTCTTTAGTAAAACTTTATAATTTTATTCCAAAGGTCCAGCATATTTCTTACTAAAATTTTCACAGACATTTAAAAGTTTTTATTGCTATCTTGAATGGAATCTTTTTTTGTCATTGCATTTACTTTCTTATTCTTAAATATTTTAATAAGGTATTTGTCATATGTGCTGATGACAACATTTGTTTTCTGTCACTTACAAGCATCAGTTATTCTCAGTCACCAATGATACAGGTGTGTCACATGAATCTAGTGATAAAGTGTCATTTAAGAAGGTATAAAAGGGACTTCCCTGTGGTCCCATGGCTAAGACTCTGTGCTCCCAATGCAGGGGCCCCAGGTTTGATCCCTGGTCAGGGAACTAAATCCCACATGCTATAACTAAGACCCAGTGCAGCAAAAAAAAAAAAGAAAAAAAGGTGTAGAAGTTTATTTTCCTGGCTTTCGTGTTAAGCTGCTCCCATTTTTCTATTGTTGTTTTTCTCTCATTTTCTTCTGTGATATCTTGAATGAGGTAAATGCCTGGGAGGCATATTAAGGAATTTAAAATTATGATTTGGTTACAGAATTTTTACTCACCATGACCTCCGATTTCAGGCAGTTGACAGGCAACTAATCTAAGGGTAGCACATTGTTCTGGTCATATATTGCTATGTCATAAACCATCCCGAAACTTAGTGACTTAAACAAAAATGTACTACTGTTGCTCATCGTGCTGTGAGTTGACCAACTTACCTGAGCGGTTCTTGCCTGGGATTTGCAGTCAAGCGGTGGCAAATCTAGAGCCTCAACTAGTCTGGACCCCCAAGATGGAGCACTTACATGGCTGGCAATTGATGCCGGCTGTTGGCTGGGAGCTCGGCAGGACTTGGACTTCTCCTGATGGCTGGGACCTGAGACATGCCAAGAGTGAGCAGGTCCAAGAGGCCTACACAGAAGCCGCAAGGTGTCTTATGACCTAGTCTTATAAGTCCCAGAGCATCACTTCTGCCACACTGAATCGGTCAAGTAAGTTGGAAAGACCAGCCCTGGTTAGAGGGGAAGAGAGCTGGCTCCACCCCTTGGCGTGAAGTGCAGTTTGCAGGTGTAGGAGGGGAACGAACTGAGGGCTCCCCTATTCTGAGGTTATCTACTGCACTGGTACACGTTGTGAAAACATTTGAGACAGACTAGGCTGGTGAGGAGTAGTTTTTTATTTCCACTTTAGAGTGTTGTCTAGTTCAGCGCTTCTCAAACTTCAGTGTGAATACACACTGTCCATGGGTCTTGTTCAAATGCGGATTCTGATTCCGAGGGTCCGCGAGGGGCCTGAGATTCTGCATTTCTAACACGTGCCCAGGTGGTGCCCTCTCTGCTGGTCTGCAGACCACACGTTGAGTAAAGAGCAGCTACTTGAGCAGCAGCAAGACCATTTACAGCGGACAGTTTTGTGTGATTCCATGTAGTCTAGGGAGCTTTTAGTCCCTGATAGATTGGTGCCCGGCAAAGCCCATTTTCAAATCGGTTCCTCCAAGTTCCCAGAAAAACAATTGATTTGTGTGTATTTATCTTGGTTCTGACCTCCTTTTTAATATTTTCTTGCATCCAACCAGCTTTTCAAGTGATTCTCTTGGATTTTCTAGGTAGGGAGTTTTATCATTGCTTCTTGCATTCAGTATTACAACGTTTATCTACTTTTCTGGCCTTTTTTAAAAAAATATATTTACTTATTTGTTTATTTGGCTGCTTAGGGTCTTCGTTGCGATGTGGAACCAGCAGGTATGGAGGACCAACTTTACCACGTTTTGTTTATCTACTCATCAGCAATGGGCACTTGGGTTGTTTCCACTTTTGGGCTATTATGAATAATACTGCTATGAATATTCATGTATAAGTTTTTGTGTGGACATATGTTTTCATTTCTCTTGGGTATATACCGAGGATTGAAATTGCTGGGTCATGCAGTAACTCAGTGTTTAACCTTTTGAGGAATTGTCAGGCTGTCACCAAAGCAGCTGCACCGTTTTACATTCACCCCAGTAGTACATGAGATTTCCAATTTCTAAACAGCCATCCCAACATTTGTTATTTACCTTTTTGATTATAGCCATTCTAGTGGGTGTAGAGCAATATCTCATTGTGATATTTTGTGGGGAGGGTACAGCGCGGCTTGTGGGACCTTAGTTCCCTGACCAGGGATCCAACCTTGGCCCTCGGCAGTCCTAACCACTGGACCGGCAGGGAATTCCCCTCATTGTGATTTTTGACTTTCATCTCCCTGATGGCCAATAATGTTGAACATCTTTTCATGCACTTATTGGCCTTTTGTGTATCTTCTTTAGAGAAATACCTACTTAGATCCTTTACCCATTTAAAAAAAAGTTTTTTTTTTTTTTGGTTGTCCTGGGTCTTAGTTGTGGCATGTGAACTCTTAGTTGCGGCATGCATGTGGGCTCTAGTTCCCTGACTAGGGATCAAACCCCGGCCCCCTGCATTGGGAGTGTGGAGTCTTAACCACTGCACCACCAGGGAAGTCCCGGGTTATTTGTCTTTGTATTATTGAGTCATATCATGAAAAGTTAAAAAAGAACAAATTGCTAATTTCCGGAACCACCTAGAAGCTGACTTCTTTCTTACTCATTTCCAAACCTGCTTTTGAACCAGACTTTCTTCCTCAGAACTGTATTTTAGCATTCATGTGAAGAGGATGCAAGCAAGTTTAAAAACAGAAATTTCCCCTGCTCTCAGCTGGCGAAGACGGGGGACGACGGCAAAGACAGGCAACATTCCACAGGATCATTTGAAGAAATGGTACTTAAAGGGTGTCAGTTGGTTCTTGACTTTTAAAACAAAAACTGTGGAAGTCTTATAGCCTCAGCTCAGAGAGCCCCAGGCAGAGACAGGAACTAGATGAATGGCAGGGAGAGTTGATCTTTGACTCAATTAGGCTGAATCAATCTTGTCATTGAGTTCCCAGGGAAATTCAATTACAGGTCAAGTGTAGGAAGCCCAGTAATTGTGGCTTAAGCAGCAGAAATGACAGGTGATCAATAGCAGCCTGGGGATGAGTTTGACTTCAAAGCCCCTGAATCTCTAGTAGGAAGAAAAGGCAGGAGAGTTGGAGAGAGGAAGACGTTCCCGGAGATGAAGAACCAACCACTGAGAGGTTTGCCCCGAGACACTGGACGTTGCACTGCCATGCATGCCTGCCCACCCAGGTACTGACCTGACTGGGAAGACTCTCCCCGCAGAGGGGCTCATGGGTGGGACCATCAGGCCAGGTTAGGAGCCTCCAGCACCAGTGTCTGCAGCTGAGTGCAGCTGCATGTGGCCAGAAACTGTCCTCCCCGGGTTCGACATTAGAGGCTGGGGCCTGCAAGAAGTGGGCTCTTTGGGGAGAGCAAAAGTCAGGATGTGGGGCAAGCAACACTCCCAGGGAAAAGAGCATCTCTCTAGAAATCCCCTTTCCCTGCTAAGAGAAGTATAAAAGATTCATAGAAGCAACTGCTCTCTCTAGTGGTGACACAGATATTGCAAGAGGGGCTTTGCAACGGAGTCAAATTCCAGAAGCTATAAATATTGATAAATTCCACCACCTTACACACACACACACACACACACACACACGCACACTTTGTGTGGAAAAAAAAATCAGAAATATACTGCACTATAGTTTTGCAAGATATTACCATTAGGGGAAGCTTGGTAAAGGGTACCCAAGATGGCTCTGTATTATTTTTTACTACTGCATGTATACTTACCTCAAAATAAAAAGTATAATTAAAAAATTACAGGGACTTCCCTGACGGTCCAGTGGGTAAGACTCTGCGGTCCCAATGCAGGGGGCCTGGGTCTGATCCTTGGTCGGGGAACTAGATCCCGCATGCGTGCTGCAACCAAGAGTCTGCATGCCGCAACTAAGACCCGGTGCAGCCTAAATAAATAAATTTTTTTAAAAAAATTACAAGTAAAGTCAAAAGATATACAACAAGCTGGGGTAAACAGTGGCAACTCATATTATGGACCAAAGGCTAACTCTGATATACAAAGAGCTTCTAGAAATTGAGAAGAAAAAAACCACCAATCCAACAGAAAAAATGAAAACCAACCAGCCAACCAAAAAAAAAAATGAGCAAGGACATTAAGAGATAGTTCACAAAAAAGAGATATACTAAGTCTTCAAATACATGAAAAGAAGCTCCAACTTCCTCAGAAGAGAAATTCAGACGAAAACTATAGGGAGACACCATTTTTTTCTACCTAATAGGTTGGCAAAAATCCCCAGATCCAAAAGGCGGGCAACACAGGCTGTTGGTAAAGCTTTAGGGAAACAGTACTGTTTGTATTTGCTCTTTGACCAGCAATGCCATGTCTGGGATATATATATAAGGTGTGTGCATTAGATACAGATCCATGCACAAAAATGAAATGATACTAGCACAGGATACTCACTGAGACGCTCTCATAGCAAAAGACTGGAAGCAATCAAAATGCCCCATAATGGGCGACTGGTTGAATACATTATAGTCCAGCTACCTATATATAATATAAACCGTAAGAGAGAAGGAGGAAGATCTCTCTACTTACACGGACAATTCCTGGTTTATTGCTAAGTGAAGAAAGAAATGTTCAGTCTTAAGTGTATGCTGCCTCTTAGGGAAGGAGGTGGAATCAGAACACATATTTGTAAAAATGGTGTCTCTAGGGGATGGAGGGAGGGGAAAGGTGAAGGAGACGGGTGGAAGCGAGGCTTCTCGGTGATGCCTTTTTGTATAGTTGTGGCTTTTAATTCTGTAAATATATTACCCATTAACAACAACAACAAAATTCCCAAGACTTAGATGTTGAGCAGAGCAGGGTAGGATGGAACTCATCATCCATTCCTTGGAATGACAGACGTGCGCAGGAGCTCAGGGGTCCGTGGTTGGATGTTAGGGAAGGACACAACCTTAAAAATCATCTAGTTCTGGGTTTCCCTGGCGGCGCAGTGGTTGAGAGTCCGCCTGCCGATGCAGGGGATGCGGGTTCGTGCCCCGGTCCGGGCTGGGCCCGTGAGCCATGGCCGCTGAACCTGCGCGTCCGGAGCCTGTGCTCCACAACGGGAGTGGCCACAACAGTGAGAGGCCCGTGAACCGCAAAAAAAAAAAAAAAAAAAAAAAACACATCTAGTTCTGTATTTTAATTTTTTTACACAAATGAGGCAGAGACTAAGGCCCAGAGTGGAGAATTCACTTGCCTAAGGATTCATGGTAAATAGTGTGAAAATATGCTCTAGAGCCCAGATACCTCCACTCCTGAGGAAGGTAACTCTGCAGCAATAAGTCCTCTCACTGAAGAAGAAGCAGCACAGATCCGGGGAGGAAAATGAGTCATTTTCCGTGATTACAGCCTTCCAGAAGCCCCACACTCTCTAGACAATTTGTCACCCCATAGCCCCCTGGGCTACAGGGTCTGCATGGGGTTCAGCTCCAGCATCTTCATCATTTAAGGACTGGCAGGGCTGGAGGGCAGCTGTTGCTGAGCGGCCATGTGCCAGAGGTGACAGACACAGGCCTGATTCCTCCAGCACTGCCAGGCTAGGGGGCCTATGGAGCTGGATCAGACAATTTACCAACTCACAGGGGAACCGAGACCATGCCTCAAGAAAAGAGGGGAAGGAATCGAACTTTCCAGGCAGCCAGGGCTTACATTTTAAATAATTTCAACCACTTTTTCAATGGAAATATTTCTAAACCCTTTCCTTAAAAAGCAGAGCCCCCTGACCATCATTTAACTTTCCCAATGACTCAAGGCCACAAGTTTAGATGAATTACCCTGCTTGTGACACAGCGTGGTGCCCAGGGACTCCCACAGTATGGCGGTGAGGTCTCTGCCCCTTATGCTGATACACAGTGCTACCTTCTGAGATCTCGCTTTTTACAGCCTATCTTTTCTTTCAGCTGCCATCCACCTGGACCAAAAGTGCCCAAGTCTCTGGTGGGCCCTCCCACCTTTCCCTACCGTGGCCCCTCCTAATAATCACCGAGGATTTGGAGAGTGAGAAACCCCCTCCTCTGTGCAAAATCTGTTCTTCTTTCAGGGTCTGTCTGAGCCCTAGCCTCCATAAATCCTCCCCATTCCCCTGATCAGGATTCACTGCTCCCTTGATCTGTTGCCATCACTGCTTGCTCTGGCAAATGTAAGCTCCGTTCAGTCTCCCTTCCTCTCTCCTACTCTCTACCCGCTACTGCTCCTTGCCTCCTGGGTGGGGACCCCCAGACTTCCACTGCTCCCCTCTCTCCCAAACCTTTATGCTGGGGTCTCTATAATCCTGCCCAAGGTAAACAAGCTTCTCCACATAGATTTTTTAAATTAATTCTGTATTTACCAAGTAAATACATATACATAATACCTAAGAGTGAAAGGACTGGATTTATGGTAGGTATATATTTAAATCTTAAAGAAACTGACACACTGTTTTCCAAAGTGGTTGGACCATTTTATTTTCCTGCAAGCAATGAATCGTGAGTTCCCGTTGCTCCACATCCTCTCCAATACTTGATTTTGTCAGACTTTTACATTTTAGCCATTCTAATGGGTGTACTGGTATCCCAGGGCAGTTTTAATTAGCATCACCCTGATAACTAATGATGTTAAACATCTTTTCTGTGCGCCTGTTGGCCATTCATTTCTTCTTTTATAAAGTGTCTGTTCATGTTTTTTGCCCATTATTTATTTGGGTGGTTTGTCTTTTTACTGAGTTGTAAGTGTTCTTGACATATTCTGAATACAAGTTTTTTGTCAAATACTCTATGTATTCAAAATATTTTCTCCCTGTCTCTGGCTTGTCTTTTCATTTTCTTAATGGTGTTTTTGAATGATGCAAGTTATTTATTTATTATTTATTTATTTATTTATTTGTGGTACGCGGGCCTCTCACTGTTGTGGCCTCTCCCGTTGCGGAGCACAGGCTCCGGACGCACAGGCTCAGCGGCCATGGCTCACGGGCCTAGCCGCTCCGCGGCATGTGGGATCCTCCTGGACCAGGGCACGAACCTGTGTCCCCTGCATCGGCAGGTGGACTCTCAACCACTGCGCCACCAGGGAAGCCCCAATTTTTTTATTTTGATAAAGTACATGTTAGTAGTTGTTTTATGGTTCATGTGTTTTTTGTTGTTGTTCTATTTGAGAAAATTTGCCTACTTGTGTAATGAAGACACAGTCTAACAATGTGATTTATGATGGGGCTTTTTGGTGGAGGTAGTGATATCAGTTCTGTGTCTGGAGGGACTGGAGGCTAAATGTATCAGCCTGATCTCCAGAAGGGCTGAAGACTAAAGGTCAGCAATCTGGGCAATGCGACTGAGTACCAGTAAAAACTCTGGGCACCAAGGCTTGGGTGAGTGTCTCTGGTTGGCAATACTCTATGTGTGCTGTTATATATCATGGCTGGAAGGAGCTGGCACTGTCCATCACTCTGTAGGGAGAGAACAATGGAATCTCCACATTTGGATCCTTCTAGTCTCTGCCCTATGCGTCTCTTCCCTTGGCTGATTTTAATCTGTAGCCTTTCTCTGTAATAACCTGTAGCCACGAGTACAGTTGCTTTCAGTGAGTTCTGTGGGTCCTTCTAGTGAATTATTGAGACTGAGGGTAGTTTGGGGAATCCCCCAAACTTGCAATCAATGTCAGTCTCGAGGGTAGTCCTGTGTGTGGACTGAAGGGAACAGTGGCCTAAACTCAGTGGCATCAGAAATGGGATTCTCTAGAATGACCCTGACTCACTGAAGCATGTGGTTTGGAAAGAGGAAGGTTGAAAGGGTGGGGGTTGGTAAACTTTGGGTTCCTGCATGACTACCTAGTCACCCATGGCATGACGCTGCAGCTACACTGTGATAAGTTACTGGGGCAAAAGTTACTGATGGAATCTAGAAATGACGGATTTAACTCCTGAGTAGTTGGTTCACTGAATGCATAAGGAAATGCAAAGGAACAAGAAACGATCTCTTGGTTATTGTTTTCCATGATAGCTAAAATGAAAGCAAGGGAGAGTGTTGGGGTCGCTTCTACTGGGCCAGGATTGAACTCCAGCCAGGCTGAGTTATAGCTGCTAGCCTTGGGGCCATGACCAATGGTTAAAATTATGCTGAAACAACAGATAGCAAAGATAGACTGATTTGTAGGAGAATGAGGAAAGATAAAGAGGGGAGTTTAAAGGACTCATCCCAGCAAGGTGGAAATCTTTAAATGGTAATTAAGAAATGAGATGAAGAGCTTCCCTGGTGGCACAGTGGTTTAAAATCCGCCTGCCTGTGCAGGGGACACAGGTTCGAGCCCTGGTCTGGGAAGATCCCACATGCTGCGGAGCAACTAAGCCCGTTCGCCACAACTCCTAAGCCTGCGCTCTAGAGCCCACAAGTCACAACTACTGAGCCCATGTGCCACAGCTGCTGAAGCCCACGTGCCTAGAGCCCGTGCTCCGCAACGAGAGAAACCACGGCAATAAGAAGCCCACGTACCTCAACAAAGAGTAGCCCCTCCTCACTGCAACTAGACAAAGCCCACACGCAGCAACGAAGACCCAACACAGCCAAAAATAAATAAATAAATACATAATTTTATTTAAAAAAAAAAGAAATGGGATGAATAAAGTGGACATTGGGGAGGTCAAAAGAAAGATCTTTTAAAAAATTGAAGTAGGGCTTCCCTGGTGGTGCAGTGGTTGAGAGTCCGCCTGCCGATGCAGGGGACACGGGTTCGCGCCCCGGTCCGGGAAGATCCCACATGCTGCGGAGTGGCTGGGCCCGTGAGCCATGGCCGCTGAGCCTGCAGGTCCGGAGCCTGCACGTCCAGAGCCTGTGCTCCGCAACGGGAGAGGCCACAACAGTGAGAGGCCCGCGTACCGCAAAAAAAAAAAAAAAAAAAAAAATTGAAGTATAGTTGATGTACAACATTATGTAAATTTACAGGTGTATAATATAGTGATTCACAATTTTTAAAGGTTATACTCCATTTATAGTTATTATAAAATATTGGTTATATTCCCTGTGTTGTACAATATATCCTTGTAGCTTATTTTATACCTAATAGTTTGTACCTCTTAATCTTCTACCCTATATTGCCCCTCCCCCCCTTCCCTCTCCCCACTGGTAATCACTAGCTTGTTCTCTGTATCTGTGAGTCTGCTTATTTTCTGTTATATTCACTAGTTTGTTGTATTTTTCAGATTTCACACATAAGTGATATCATACAGTATTTGTTTTTCTCTGTCTGACTCATTTCACTTAGCATAATGCCTTCCAAGTCCATCCACATTGCTACAAATGGCAAAATTTCATTCTTTTTTTTTTTTTTTTTGTGGTACGCGGGCCTCTCACTGTTGTGGCCTCTCCCGTTGTGGAGCACAGGCTCAGCGGCCATGGCTCACAGGCCTAGCTGCTCCGCGGCATGTGGGATCTTCCCAGACTGGGGCACGAACCCGTGTTTCCTGCATCGGCAGGCGGACTCTCAACCACTGCGCCACCAGGGAAGCCCTGGATTAGGATTTTTAAAAATTGTATTTGGAGAGTTCTTTATATGATCTGGATACAAGTAATTATCAGATATGTAATTTGTATCAGGTGGCCTAGGAGGTGGCAAAATTTCATTCTTTTTTATGGCTGAGTAGTATTCCTCTGTGTGTGTGTGTGTGTGTGTGTGTGTGTGTGTGTGTGTCTGTGTGTGTATCCATTCATCTGTTGATGAAAATACAAAGGTCTTAATTCTTTTGGAATCTGGGTGGACCAATGGGAGCCCCTGCTGGTCCACCAACATTGAGGGGTCCTAAATAGATCTGCTTTACTCACCACAGTTTGGAGGAATTTAAAAAGCCAGAAGAAAGATGACAATGAGAAACCTTACTTCAGATGCCTGAGACCCTCACAGTCTAATAAGGACTTCTGGAAAAGCCTGAGTCCCTCTGCCCCACCCCTGGCTGGGGACTCACAGCCACGTGCATGGGGAAAATGGTCAGCAGCTAGAGAAGAGACTTTTCTGGGACTCCTTGACATCAAGGCCCCATACACTGTGGTTCCAAAACCTGTTGGTGAGTCATAACGGGGGCTACAGTTAGATTGGGAGGATATGGCAACGTAACAGTTGATGGAATTAAGGTGAAAATTTGGATAAAAATTGTAAGGTTTGAACAGACTTTATGTGAAGTGGTTTTGTCCCCTTTCCCTGAATGTGTTTGGGGGATGGATATTGCATCTTCCCTTATCTAGCATTGTAAAACAGAAGGCATGAAATTCTGCCCTTCTGCCAATATGACTGGCCATGCTAAACGAGAACCAGTAAATTTGCCTGAGTCCACACAGGTTGTTAATTTGAAACAGTGTGGAATACCTGGTGGACAGAAGGAGATTACCACTTTAATTAATGCCCCATTAGAAGCTACAGTCCTGGTACGGACAGTTGTCTGTACAACAGCCTTGTGTACAGTGAAGACTTGGGCTATAGCAAAATACCACCCAACAATGACCACTGGGATTTGGGACCAGAAAATTTCCATTTGAGAGACAATTGCTAGCTTGCTATTGGACATTAATTGAAACTGTGCCTATGACTAAAGGATATAAAATAATCTCAAACCTGAAATACCCACAATGTCTTGAGTAATGTTAAAGAAACACTCCAGGGGGGAGGGCAGAGCCCAGAAGAGTTTCATAACAAAATGGAAATGGTTTATACGGGAACATGCTACCAGGGGGATGCAAGGAGATACTCACCAGCAGGTAGTCTCTTTCCCCCCAGGGCCAACTACGGAAGTACCCCAAGAGCTGCTGGATCCTATAGCCACTTGGGCCATGTGGGCAGCCCCTTGCGCAGCTCTCTATTGGCCAGCAAAGAGCTTCCAAGATGACAAGTGGCTGTTTCAAGATGAACAGATATCATCCTGTTTGGAAGACCACCACGCTGACTGAAGTAAGTAAAATCGATCCAGCTCAGTAGGCTGAACTGTGTGATGTTTGACCCTGTGTTAGAGTTTTTACCAACTCGTGAGTGATGTTTAATGGCCTGGCCATTGGGTCATGCAGAAGGGCAATTGCCTGCTCATCACAACGTCTGTCCAAGGAGTCTCTCTCCTCTTGTCTGCAGCTGATCCTGCAAGGTATGCTCTGTACCCCTCGTGCCGCACCTCCGCATTACCTCATTCCATCTCCCTGTGGCTTCACCGTGCTTTCTGAGGGCTGCCCAGCATTCACCCAGCTGCTAGTAGCAGAGCCTGATTTTGTCTGTAGACCCCTCTGCCCTCACCCTCCGTCCATGTCATCTGGGTTAGGCTGACTCCACCCTCAGCCCCAGGTGACCCAAGCCTCGTCAGTCCACCACATTGCCAGGTGAGATGGGCTCAGGAGTGGACACTCAACCAAAGTCAGGCCAATCTGAATCAAGAGACTCAGTTCTCAGACTTTTGTTGAAGCCATTAGGTAAGTGAGGTCATTGTTTGTTGGAATTAAGCCTGGGAGAATGGGAGGCCAGAATTGCTGCAGCCACTTTGCCACTAGGAGAGGAGGGCCTTTTGGACAATAAAGCCAATCACAGAGGCCAGAGAGCAAAGCCTGAGGCCTGGTGTTGTTTACGCCTGAATCCAGCTATACCTGAAGTTAAGCCCTATCCCTCAAGTTTTCAGTTACAAGAAGCCATTAAAGCTTTCTGGCTTAGTCTGTTTGGCCTCCGAGCCCTCACAGAATCCATCAGGAGAATCATATTTTAAAGTGACACATGAGGGACTTCCCTGGTGGTCCAGTGGTAAAGAATCCACCTTACAACGTAGGGGATGCGGGTTCGATCCCTGGTAAGGAACTAAGATCCCACATGCCTCGGTGCAGCTGAGCTGTGTGCCACAACTCCTGAGCTCTCACACCTCAGCTAGAGCCCAAGTGCCACAGACTACAGAGCCCACGCTCCCTGCAGCCTGTGCGCCACTAGAGAAGAGAAACTTCTCAACTGGAGAAGAGGAAAAAACCTGCACGCCACAACTAGAGAGAAGCACGCACACCACAGTGAAAGATCCCACATGCCTCAACGAAGATCCCGCCTACTGAGACCCGACGCAGCCAAAAATAATAAATAAATCTTTTAAAAAATAAATAAAGTGGGCTTCCCTGGTGGCGCAGTGGTTGGGAGTCCGCCTGCCGATGCAGGGGACACGGGTTCGTGCCCCAGTCCGGGAGGATCCCGCGTGCCGCGGACCGGCTGGGCCCGTGAGCCATGGCCACTGAGCCTGCGCGTCCAGAGCCTGTGCTCCGCAGCGGGAGAGGCCGCAACAGTGAGAGGCCCGCATACCACAAAATAAATAAATAAATAAATAAATAAATAAATAAAAATAATAAATAAAGTGACACATGAAAGACACAAAGAAACATTTCTCTTTAAAAAAAAAATCTTCAGCGATAGCCTACAGCTCCCCCTAGTGGATAACATTGTTTTTCAGCGTCTGGATAATATGCCACCAGGTTTCCCAAAAGTCTGTATATATCTAAGTGAATTTAGAACATCTTTCCTAGTTCAAAAAATATAAAATTGCTGCTATTGATAATCCTGATCACAGCACTTCCCCATAATACTTTGTAGTTCAGAACTATAATCCTGAACCAAACATGTCCCAAAATCATACAGTGAATTTAGAATGTGCTAGACCATTAGGAATCGTATTTTATAACTATTGAAAAAAGAGAAAAATAAGAAGACAGGATAAAAGTAGCAGAAAACTATAATGCGATAGAATTTTAATATCCAGACAAGGATAACTTCATCGGCTTCTGATTTCAAGGACTGTCTCACACCCCACCTCTCTTTTCGCTCCATATCCCATGGAAATGATCAAAGAGAGAAACATTACAAGAAAAAATAAAAAATCTGTTCCAGCAAACAAAAAACTGGAGAGAATGCCATCAACCAAACTGAAGATTTGAGGGGTTTGAGGTCCGCCGCTGAGGCGCGCAGTGGCTGGTCCAGTCCCTGCAGGGAAATGTGCCCTTTGCCTCTTCTCCACTCACACAGCATCCAGCCAACAGCCCTCCGCTGTGCTAAGGTGGTCCTGCGGAGGAGAGAGGGTCCCACGGGGGAAGCACAAGATGATTTGTGCAAATACCCTGGGAGCCTCTATCCCTGCCCACTTCCACCCAAGCGTTAAGTGTGAACAGCCAACAGAGAACCACCGCGTGAGTAAGAACCATCAGCATCCTGATAAAGGCAGGACAATCTGGAAAATAACGGTCCCCAGTAGAACAGAGGAAATACAAAAGTACTTAAAATATTCAAATTAATGTCCTCAAAATTATGTATTACAGAATATCACATTCATTAAAAAAAAAACCTGGTACACGAAATGTGGTATAAACATACAGTGGGATATTATTCAGCCATAAGAAGGAATGAAATTTCAGTATATGGTATAACATGGGTGGGCCCTGAAAACATTATGCTAGCCAAAATAAGCCAGATACAGAAGGACAGATACTGTACGATTCTACCCATATGAGGTACTAGAATAGGCAAATATACAGAGACAGAAAGTAGAATGGAGTTTACCAAGGGATAGAGGAAGGGGAGGGGGGAACTTAGTGTTTAATGGGTACAGAATTTTTGTTGGCGATCATGAAAAAATTTTGAGTATAGATAGTGGTGACTATCTCCTCGGGTTCCTTAACTCACGGCATCTTCAAAGTCAGCAGCTAGTGTCTTGCTTCAGTCCACCATTGCCTTCTTCTGTCTCAAATTTCCCTCTGCCTCCCTCTTATAAGGACATTTGTGATGGGATTTAGGGCCCACTCAGATAATCCAGAATAATCTCCCCATCACAAGATCCTTACCTTCATATACATTCAAACAGAAGAACACTATTTAAGGAAATGAGGTAAGTCTATATGGAAAAACATGAGAAAATGAGGTAAATCTATATCTAAGAACATGAGAAAATGCCCAAGGTATATTATAAAGAGAAAAATAGATATTAACAAGCAGCAACAAGTTAGAAGATATAAAAGACCCTACAAAAGCAATTAAAAGACAAAATACCTTCTAATAAACTTAGCAAAAACCATATCATACCTACATTAAAGAGAAGTTTAAAACACCCCAGGATGCAAAAGTACACTTGAACAAATCAACATATATGTCATATTCTTGCATAGAGAGTTTCAGCATCATAAAATATGAATGTTCCATAAATTAATTTATAAATATAACACGGTAACAATGAAAGTACTAATTCTTTGGGGAAAAAACTTAGACGAAGTGATTATAAAGACTATATAAAAAATAAATGCATAAGAATAGCCAGGAAAATTCTGGAAAAGAAGAGCAATGAGACGGGGGTGGAAGTAGCTCTCTTCGTTATTTAAAAATATTATAATATTTCAGTAATGAAAACAGTATGGTGCTGGTTCATATTAGACAGAGTGACCAATGGAAGAGAAGAGAAAGCCCAGAAATAGATGCAAATACATTCAGGAATGTTCTTTATGATTAATATGGGGGAAAGCTGAATTATTCAGTGAATAATAATAAGGCAATGAGAGCCAGCCAGAAGGGAAGTTGGATCCATTACTGATGCCCAACATCAGGATAAATTCCAAATGGGTCATCAAAGGTGAAACTATAAGTCCTTAAAGAAAACACTGGAGAATTCATTTATAACCTTGGCAAGGCAAAGACTTTTAAGACAATGACTTCGTATCCAAACAGCATTAACAAAAAAACACACTTAAAAAGGTGCTTGGCAAAAACACACCCAGGTTATAAGCAACCACTAAACATATAAACTGGGAAAAATATTTCTTTTTGCAAATTGTGTCACAAATGTGTAATTAACCCAACATTTAAAGAGCTCTAAAAAATTATGAGAAAAAGACCAATAACACAATAGAAAAGTGAACAAAGGATATAAACTATCAATTCACAGAAAGTGATATTCAAATGGCTTACAAACATGAAAATAAATTCAGCCTCACTCATACGAGAAATGCCAATTTAAACCACACTGAGATATTTTTATGCTTTTTTTTCAAATAGCAGATTGAAAAATTTTTTTAATGTACTCTGTATTCAGGCTGTGGGCAAAAAGACACTCTAGTTATTGCTAGTAAATTGCTATAATCCCTGTAGGGGACAATTTGGCAACACCTATCCAATTCATAGTGCGTAGACCCTTGGATTTTGCAATTTACCCTACCAGTGTGCTTGCACACACAGCAGAATGAGGTCTGGACAGGGTTATTTTTTGGAGCAGTGCTAGTAATAGCAAGATTAACTGGTCAGCCAAGTTACAGTATCTTCATTCAAGGGAATATTATGCAGCTATAATCAGCTCTCTATGAAACAAAAAATGGTAAGTCCTCCAAGATCTATCATTAAAATAAAATATCAAGGTACAGAACAGTGATATCTTTTATGAAAATAAGGGAACTATACGAAAATATGTTTTTATTTGCTTGTGTATGCAGAAGGGCCTCCAGAGGATACACAAGAATCTAACAATGGTTGCCTCTTTGGGGCAGTAAGATTCCAGGAGACAAGGGTGAGAGGGAGACTTTCATTGTACTCTTTTTTATTTATTTTATGTTTTAATTTTTAAATTTTATTTATTATTATTTTTTTGGCCATGCCTTGTGCCCCGTGGGATCCTATTTCCTGGACCAAGAACCAAACCCGGGCCCTCCCCAGTGAAAGCACGGAGTCCCAACCACTGGACCGCCAGGGAATTCCTTATTTTATTTTTAAAACAGGTAAGTGTATTATCTTTTATCAAAAATATAAAATATTTTTAAGGAGTGAAGCAGATTGTAAACCAGTACATAGAATGATTTGTCTTCTCATATATGCATTTTTAAAAGCTATTAACATCGGTTATCATTGTGAGACTTTCATTTTTTACTTACACATTTTTGTATGCTTTCACTTGTACAAGAAACATGTATTATCAGAAATAACAAAAGTGGGGATTTTAAATTTATTTTCTAATTGAATAGGGAAAAATGATATATTTGTACGTTCCCTCCTCTCTATTCTTTAACTGTTACAACTGCAGTTGAATGGAATCCTGGCTTTCACCTTCTATTTTTTTAGATTCAGTGTTCTTTTCAAACTCAACTGGAATTACTTTTTAAGACTTAGACTCCCCCAGGCTTCTCTGAGATTCAGGCCAGATTAGTTTCAAAAGTCCTTTTGCCTCATTTAAATTTAAGGAATTTTTTTTTTTTTTTTTTTTTTTTTTTTTTTTGGTCTGCTGCTGCAGTGACTCCACAAACAGAGGCTTCTAATTCCTTCTGTCAGCCCCAAATTTAATGACTTTATGGGAGGCGGGGGAAGGACTAAAAATCCCAGAAGAAAGACATTTTACCTTGCCCTCTAACGAAGGAGAACGAAGACCTGCCAGAGGGCCACTCCACCTGTAGCTGCGGTTATTTATAGAGTTGGATTTAAATGTAATTCTGCCCTCTGGTAACTCCAGCAGAACAGCTACTTTAAGAGCTGGCCCCACCCCTTTGTGTAAGAGGATATTTTGCTTCAGTACTTTACAGATTGAATACAAATTTAGCTGGCAACAGACGAGAAACATAAACAAGCTCTGGTATGGGTCTGGAAGGGAGGGTGAAGTCTGGCTGTGTGATCCTGGCATGAGGACCAGCACGGATTTAAAATATTCTGTCCCCCTCCCCAAACATAAATTGGTGCAGACTCTGTGGAAAACAGTGTGGCAATTCCAAAAAAAAAAAAAAATTAAACATAAAATTATCACCTGATCCAGCAATTCCACTTCTAGATATATACCCAAAAGAATTGAAAGCAGGGACTGGAACGGGAATTTGTACACCCATGTTCATAGCAGCATTATTTACAATGCTAGGGAATTAGATGCCGCTGGCAGCAATGCAGGCGATGAAGATCCCTGTGCCGCAACGAAGACCCCACGCAGCCAAACAAATAAATACATATTTCCAAAAAAAAAAGACATGCAAATATCCTGCTCCTCATCAAAATTTCTTCCTAGCTTTAGCATCCACTGATGATTCTTTCCTGATCCAATCTTTGTCATGAGAGTTGGAAAGTGATTCATTTAAAGTTTAAAATTGTGTTTTTATGTATGTTTTTAACCTGGAATTGGTTTTGTATAGTGTGAGATAGGGATCGAATTCTATCTCCTCCCTCCCCCTCCTGTATGGCTAACTAATCAGCTCCATTTGTGGAAAAGCTCATTCTTACCCCACTGATAAGAAATGTCCACTCCTTCATACATCAAATTTCCATTTTTGCTGGGTTTGTTTCAGTAGTCTCTCTTCTGTCCAATTGGTTTATTTGTTTATCCCTGCACCGATACTACAGTGTTTTAATTATTATAGTTTTGTAATAAATTTTGATATATAGTAAGGCAAGTATCCCATTATATTCTTCTTTAAAATTGTCTTCTCCATTTTTGTCTTCCTGGCAATTATATTCATTGTCACAGATAATTTCCACAACAATCTTGAGAGAGATTAAGAAACTTTCCCAAGGTCACAAGGCCAATAAGGAGGAATTTGAACCCAGGCCTGCCCAAGGTCAGAGTTCTTTCCATTTCTTCCTAGGGTTCTGCCTACCCAAAGCCAAAGGGATGCTTACCTAGGCATGGAGAAGTGGAGGTCAGAGAATCAAGTGTGGGCAGGTGAGAGAAGGCAGGTATCAGACTGGGTTTGGGTTTGGTCTCTGGGTGTAGACTTTGCCAGCCAAGGGACTTGGTTCTGACTTGGCTGGCAGAACTGGAAACAAGATTGGAGGAAATGGGACCCCAGGACTGATCACCCACAGGTGTCCATGGGCTCGTCTTGCTGCTTCCCAGGCTGAGCAGGGTAATGTGGCAGCAGCCTGAAAGGGGGACCTGCGGCTGCTTTTATGCTGGGGGTTATGGTGGGGGGCTTGGGACGCAGGGAGGGGAAAGAATCTGGCTGGCTGCCTGGAAGCTAGGACAGAGCCCACCCCAGGGAGCCCCATCCTCCACCAGCCCCTCCCTGCCTGCTTAAGAGACCCTAATCAGCTTGGGGAGATTAAGGGCTCTGGCCCGATCTTCCCACACCCCCGCCCTGGGCCATGGCAAAGGACACCCGTGGGAGAGCGTCAGAAGGATCGGCCCTGTGACCCCGAGACCCGGCCCTGGGCCCAAGCCCCGGACTTTCCGGTGAGTGGCAGAGCCCCCTCCACACGGACTCCAGGTCCCTTCTGCCGGAAGGAGACCATGGAAGGGAATGGGAGTGTCCCCACTGACCCCCGACAGCTCTAAGAGGGGGAGAGGGGCAGACAAGGGGGACCGGGAAGCAGAGCAAAGCCGGGGGAAAGGGGGTGTTTCCAGGCTATGCCCCTGACCCCATATAGTCGTCCAAGCCCGCGGAGGGGGGTGTGGAAGCAGAGACAAGCCGTGGGTTAATTGGGCTTTGAGAACCTGGGGGTTGCGGAGAGCCCTGGGGGTCGCGTCCTCTCATGCTGCTCTGTTTATGCTCCCAGAAGCCGGCAATGACCGCCCGCGCCCTCCTCGCGGGTGGGCTTCGGGACCCCGGGCTCTGCGTACCCACGCGGGAGGCTCCGCCTCCGCCCGGCCTTCCCCAGACGCCGTCCAGGCCCCGGCCTCGGCTGCGCCCCCTGCTGCTGCTGCCGCCGCTGCTGCTGCTGCCGCTGCTGCTCCTGCCGCGCCCCGCCCTCTCCGCTGTGTTCACAGTTGGGGTGCTGGGCCCCTGGGCCTGCGACCCCATCTTCGCCCGTGCCCGCCCGGACCTGGCCGCCCGCCTGGCCACCGCCCGCCTGAACCACGAAGCTGCCCTGGAGGACGGCCCCCGCTTCGAGGTCGCGCTGCTGCCCGAGCCGTGCCGGACGCCGGGCTCGCTGGGGGCGGTGTCCTCCGCGCTCACCCGCGTCTCGGGCCTCGTGGGGCCGGTGAACCCCGCAGCCTGCCGGCCGGCGGAGCTATTAGCTCAAGAGGCGGGGATCGCCCTGGTGCCCTGGGGCTGCCCCGGAATACGGGCGGCGGGCACCACGGCTCCCGCGGTGACGCCCGCGGCGGATGCGCTCTACGCCCTCCTGCGCGCGTTCCGCTGGGCGCACGTGGCCCTGGTCACCGCCCCCCAGGACCTGTGGGTGGAGGCGGGACGCGCACTTTCCACGGCGCTCAGGGCCCGGGGTCTGCCCGTTGCCCTGGTGACCTCTATGGAGCCCTCGGACCTGTCTGGAGCCCGAGAGGCCCTGAGGAGGGTCCAAGATGGGCCCAGAGTCAGAGGTAGGCTCCCCTACAGGATGCGGGGGGGTCAGCCGTCCAGCGAGCAAAGGACAGAGCACCGAGCGGAGCCCCTGTGTCCGCAGCAGTGATCATGGTGATGCACTCGGTCCTGCTGGGTGGTGAGGAGCAGCGCTGCCTACTGGAGGCTGCAGAGGAGCTGGGCTTGGCTGATGGTTCCCTGGTCTTCCTGCCCTTCGACACGCTGCACTACGCCTTGTCTCCAGGCCCCGACGCCTTGGCCGTGCTCGCCAACAGCTCACAGCTTCGCAAGGCCCACGATGCGGTGCTCACCCTCACGCGTCACTGTCCCCCGGGAGGCAGCGTGCTGGACAGTCTGCGCTGGGCCCAAGAGCATCAGGAGCTGCCCCCTGACCTCAATCTGCAGCAGGTAGAGGGACCAGGGAGGAGGGAAGAGGGGAAGAGAGCCAGGGAAGAGAGCAGAGAATAGCCAAAAAGGGGAGATGGAGGCTGCAGGCAATGGGAAGAGAAGTGGATAGAGTCGATGGAATGAGAGGAGGATGCGGTCAACAGGAGGGAGTAGGAGGCCAGTAGGGAGAGAATAACCAGCAGCTCTGCATGTCCTGGGTGATGTGGAGGCTCTGGCCCTGCTTGGAGCATCTTTGTGTATTGGAATTGCTTCCAGAGAGTTGGCAATGAGACCTCTCAAGATCAGCTCCAAGGAGCAAACGCTAACAAACTCTGCACTGCAGGATCTTTTGCAGTCTACTTTAAAGTAAACCCACTTCCAACATGGCCATGACATACAGTCTGTATTAAACAACCAGTGTTCTTAAGAGAGCAGGAAGGAGGGAGAATACAGATCCAGCCCAGTTCGGAGGTGTTTCCTCTGGGGCTTCACCTAGTGGTCTTAACTTTTTGAGAGCCTTACATCTTGTGAGAAGCAGAAAGGTCCCTAGGTGGAGCAAGGGCTTCTATAACCATCTAGATTCACAGCTTATTCCCAACAATCAGCTAATATCCAGGATTCCCTGAGAACAGTGGTGAGATGGGATGGAGGGCAGGTGGAGCAATAGAGGTGGGGGAAATGGTGGGGAAAACCCTCTTCAGTTCTCAGTAAGTAGCATAGCCTTTCACCTAGCTGCCCAAGTGAGACCTCTGGGAGTCACCCTTGATTCCTCTAACCCTGCCCTCAACATCCAGACACCAAGTTCTGTCACTTACGCTTCCCAAAGGTCATTTGAATCCATCTACTTTCTCCATCCTCACTGTCACACCCCTGGTTCAGGCCACAGCACTCTGGTCCAAATCCCCAAATAAAATCTCCCAAGTGGTCTCTGCTTCAACACTTACCTACCCCAGGCCTTTCTCCACCCAGCAATCAGAGTGAACTTCAGAAATCTGACACATCTGACTGTGTCACACCCCCATCCAAAGTCTCCCAGTGGCTTCTCTTGCCCTGGATAGATACAGGTCTCTTCACTTGGTTTATCAGGTCTCATGTCTTCCTCTCTCTTCCTTCTTTCTTGAACTTCAGCCAGGCTGAGCTACTTTGGGTTCCCCAGATGTGACCTTCTCTTTTGCTTCTGTGCTACTGGGTGTACTGTTCCCTCTCTCCTGTCCCTACACCCCCCCAGATATTTCGGATTCGTCCCCTGAGGGATGGTCACTTCTGGAAGCCTCTTCCTCCTCCCCGAGCCTGGGCTGGGCATTTTTCCTGTCTCCTCAGCTCCCTCAGTTACCCCTCCCCTCACTCATTACACTGCCTTAACATCCCTGTCTGTCTCCCCCAACTAGAGGAAAGATTCCTCGAGATAGGGACTGTCTTGTACCCTGATATATCCCTAGTGCTCCACACAGTGCCTGGCACTGTGAGAGATGGGAAGTGGGAATAATAGAGAAGCTCCGTGAGGTCGGGTGGTTGCCTTGGGGAAAAGAAAAGAACTAAAAATAGAAAATAGAAGCCAACAAAAGATGAGAAAGAAGGCTTTCGATCAATGGTAGGTAATGATTTTAAAAATATATGCAGGGCAACCCAAAGGAGAGGGAAGAGAGGAGATGTAGGTATTGGAGTTAGAAGTAACAAATGATAAGAAGAGCATAAGAATACTGAAAAGAGGAAAGGGCAGTGGCAAAAAGGGGTGGGATAGCCAACTGGGGAGAGAGGAAGAGAGAGCCAATGAGGAGAGGAAGAGCGAGTCAATGGGGAGGGATATGGAGCCACTAACTAGGAGGTGCGAACAGTCAAAACACATAGGGCTTGAAGGACTCGAAGGGCCCAGTGAAAGGATAAGCAGAGACAGTAAGTCCCTGTCTGTTTATGGGCCGTGACCCCGAAACCTGAACCCCCTACCCTTCCTCCCCAGGTATCCCCTCTCTTCGGAACCATCTATGACTCGGTCTTCTTGTTGGCTGGGGGCGTGGCACGAGCGCGGGCGGCCACAGGTGGCGGCTGGGTGTCCGGAGCAGCCGTGGCCCGCCACGTCCGGGATGCCCAGGTCCCCGGCTTCTGTGGGGCACTGGGAGGAGCCGAGGAGCCCTCCTTTGTGCTGCTGGACACGGATGCAGCCGGGGACCGGCTGTTTGCCACATACGTGCTGAACCCCACCCGGGGCTTCTTCCGCTCCGCCGGAACCCCGGTGCATTTTCCTAGAGGGGGACGGGGGCCTGGGCCCGACCCCTCGTGTTGGTTCGACCCAGACGTCATCTGCAACGGAGGTGAGGGCGAACATCCCAGCCCACACTGGGACAGTGACCATGAACCCTCCACAAAGTGGTGAAAGAGAGTGAGCTCTCATCCTGTAACTCCTGTTGGAGGCCCTTCCAGGTCCTCCTCAGAGACCCCTGGCTTGTGCAGGACCCCTGTCTTGCCGAGCCCCTGGAGTCCTCTTGGAACCTTTCTAGCATTCCCAGACCACCACCCCCGCCCCACCCTTTGCAGGACCCATGACCTTTCCCTAGATCCCGTTATGGGCTCCCATCCCCCTTTTCTGGAGCCTCCAAGATTTGACGTGACCGCATTCCTCCCTAGAGAGCAGCGGTCCCCAACCTTTTTGGCACCGGGGACCTGTTTCGTGGACGACAGTCTTTCCACTGACTGGGGCGGGGCGGGGGGGTGTTCAGGCGGTGATGCCAGCGATGGGGAGCAGCAGATGAAGCTTCGCTCACTCACGCCGCTCACCTCCTGCTGTGCAGCCGGGTTCCTAACAGGCTGCGCGGACAAGTAGCAGTCCGTGGCCCGGGGGTTGGGGACCTCTGCTAGAGAGGATGCCTCCCCTCTGCTACAGTCCTCAGCATCTCTCCTCTCACTGCCCCTCCAGGAGTGGAGCCCGGCGTCGTCTTTATCGGCTTCCTCCTGGTGGTTTTGATGGGGCTGACAGGGGCCTTCCTGGCCCATTATTTTAGGTGAGTAGGGTAAGTAGGAGAGGAGCTTGGCTCTCCACCTGCCAGAAATGCAACTATGCAGCAGGCTGGGCCCACTGAAGAGTAGAAGGAGGGAGGATGTTTTTTGGAGACAGGGAGAAGGAAGGAGTCCTGGAGGGCTGGCAGAGTCCCGGGGGGGGGCGTCTGGTTTGGGGATGACTGCCCTCCCCTGAGCCAGCACTTTCCTCCACTGGCTTCCTCTCATGGACCTTGGTCCCCTTTGCGAAGATGACCTCCTTTCTCTACCAGGCACCGGCTACTTCACATCCAAATGGTCTCCGGCCCCAACAAGATCATCCTGACTCTGGATGACGTCACCTTCCTCCCCCCGCAAAGGGGCAGCTCTCGGAAGGTGGGGGAGGAGGGGAGCCAGGACCCAGCTGTCCTCCCCTATATGTTCGGTCCCCTGCCTGGGCCAGCCCTCACCCCAGCCCCCACCTGGGAAGGCCTGGTTTGTGCCTTCGCTCCGTCCCAGGTCTGAGTGCTGGGATCAACGCCCTCAAGTGTGCAATGAGGATAACAGCCCCTGTCCTGACTGCTTTCCTTGGATAGGGTGAAGCTCCAACAGAAAATGAATATGTTTGTTTTGTAAGCTCTGAAGTGTCGTGTAGTTGGGAAGTAATGTCATTATCACCTTCCCGAACTAAGATTTCTTCCCTTCCCCTCTTTAATCCCCAGAACTCAGCCTGACCTCAACCCAGGACTCTGACCCCATAGTATATTTTGACCCCATGCATTGACCTCTACCCTCCAGGTGGCCCAGGGGAGTCGATGGAGTCTGGCCACCCGCAGCTTGTCAGACGTTCGCAGCATCCACAGCCAGATCCCGGATTACACCAATGTTGGCCTCTATGAGGTGAGCCTGACCCCCAGGCAGGCCGAGCTCCGTTCCTGGAGTCACGTCGTATCTTGCAGAGTCCAGGAAATGGGGATAGGAGCCCAGAATGGGAACTAGGGAGAGTTCATGGATTCCTCCTCAAAGGGGAGCATCTGGGAATCCTTCCTGCTGGGGGATTTTCCATTAGCCATTATCCGGGTGAGGGCTCTTCAAAGGCTAATCACAGTGGCCTAAAGACTAGAGGCCTGACAGTGGGGAGTTTGATGGGACCAGTATGTAGCCTGAAGAGGCCACTGAGGTCATCCTCCACCCTGTTGGGAGCCCCTGGTTCTCCCCCTCAGTGCTCGAAGCCTTTGGGTTACTGAAGGGCACAGGCCTCCCTGGAAAGACTGAGACAGAGGCTCATCTGGGAAGTGATCTCATGGTCACAAAGAGGACTTTTCCAGGATTGGATTGTTCAGGAAGGGGCTTCCAGACTGAGCTAATCTCTGACTCAAGCCAGACCCATGTCTTGGCCCCGCCCAGCACTTCTAACCCAATCAGATCACACTCTGGAGCAGCAAGACTTAGAGGGAAAAAGAAAGTCACAAAGGGGCATTAGGACATTAACCACGGGGTCAGCAGATCTGAATGTGGTGGGATGGGTGGGAGATAATGAGAACACATTCAGAGAGCACTGAGAGAGAGCTCCACTCATGAAGAGGGAGTGGTGATTTAGAGCTCTTGGGTGTCATGTCGTGGAGAGAATGCAGAGACTCCTAGTATGTCACCTAGAGGCCATTGCAGCCATTTCCCAGTAGAACACTATTGTCGTTTGGGGCAGGACCCTATGCCTTGAAGAATGTTTAGTGCCACTTGTCTCTGACTCTGTCCACTGATCACAGCCCCCAGTTTTTGTGACAATTAAAAATGTCTCCACATTTATTTCCAAATCTTCTTTAGGGGTCAGTACCAAACCCCCAGAATTCCCTCCTAGTCCAAATCCTTTATCAACAGACAAGGCCAACTATGTAATTTGCAAGGTCTAGGGCAAAATAAAAATGAAGTGCCCTTTGTTCATTCAGGGTGACAGCAGCAGATCACTGAACCAAGCTCAGGCCCTTCTGAGCACAGGGCCCTGGGTGACTGCGTGGGTCGCACGCCCATGAACTGGCCCTGCCGACAGCTGAGGACAGTGAGGCCCAGAGCCTGCAGGGGAGCTGTCTATTCTTCACAGTTAGTCTGTAATAACGCGTGATCTACCCAGACTCCTGATGCCCACCACAGTGCTCTCTTATGGCAGCGGGTGGTGATGAGGGCTGTGATTTCAACGACACTTGTGGTGGTGATGGCTCACTTAATAGGGCTGTTGGTGAGCGCATCTGGCGTGGTGAGGACAGCCTCTGCGTCTCTCTCCCACGGGCGAGCTCTCACGCAGCTGGCTGTGAAGTGGGCTGGCAGACATTATACCCCTTGCTCCTGAAGCTCTTTGCCACATGTAAGATGGGTTCTGGGGCAGGGAGCCAAGGGAAACATGGGGGCTCTCTAGGGCTCCTCACATCATGGGGTTTTGAGAAACCGAGTTCCCTGCTCCTGTCTCTGCTGCAGGGAGACTGGGTTTGGCTGAAGAAATTCCCGGGGGAACAGCACATAGCTATCCGCCCAGCGACCAAGATGGCCTTCTCCAAGGTGAGAGTGGGCCTGGGATGGGGTGTGAGGTGGCCATCGTTTCCTCCCTCCTTGCCTTCTCTTTGCAGCTGAGTCCAAGTAGGCCCCATTGTGGCAGGGATGAAGGGCTCTCAGTGAAGTGTCCCCTCCTCTCTAAAGCAGGTTTCTTATCATGCTCTCTTATAACACTAGTGCTTTCCTTTGAGGTGTTGATCACAATTTATAATTGTCTGTTCACCTGTGTGTGCTTGCTTATTTCTTATCTGCCTCCCTCCCTGAACTGTAAGCTGAGTGAGGGCTTTCCCCCTTCCCCCTCCATCGCATTAATATTTCCAGCACCCAGCACAGTGTCTGGAACATTAGAGACACCCAGTGAATGTTGAGTGAATGCTAGAAAATAAATGGGTTTCCAGTTCTGTCAGGCTGCTTGCACAGAATGGCCTAGTTGGTGCAAACTGAGTGACGTGGAAAGTTGGCAAGGAGGCTATAAACTGGCTTATTCTGGTCATTCCAACCTTAGTGTCCCCCTTACCCCTAACACCATACAGCCTTGGCCTGGCCTCCTTCCCGGATGCCTCCACAGAAGCTCTTGGCACAGCTGCAGAATGACTTAAGTCACCAAGTGGACTACCAGTAGCCAACGGACTAAATCACCATTTAACAACAGGCATTTAAGATGAAAAGAAGCCCCTTGTTGGACCAAAGAAAAACTAGAAAGGGCACCAGTCACCCACTAGCCCTCATTTTCCCAGCCAGACTGTGAGGGCCTCTGTCCCACCGAGTGGGTGTGGCCTTGTTGCTGGCTCCTCTGGGACACAGCTCAACTAGTTAGTCCTTCTTCCTTAATGTGGCAGGGGGCGGGGCGGGGGGTGCCTCTATCTGGCACAATGATGTAATAAGCAAAGCAGCCCTGGGCTGAGTCACCAGCATAAGCCACTTCTGGTGATTTTTGAAAGCACTGCAGTGTCTGCCTGATTCTCCCCGCAAGGGACGGTTATATCAGAAGTTGGGGGTGGGGGGCGGTGAGTACCAGGAGCTTTTCCTTCATGAGGTGTTTTCCCTTAAGACCCAGGAAGTTCAAAGTCTTATGGTTAATAAATCAGAAACTGCCTGGGTCCTGATTTACCAGCGCAAAATTGTCTTTTCATTCATAACTTTAAGTTACACCCCGTTCAGTGTCTGCACGGTGGCCTTTGACTGTGTTGTCTTTCCCAGAGAGAGAAGGTATCTGTAGAGGAAGCCCCTACATGCCCTACAGACCTTTCCACTCACCATTTTTACCCCATCCTCTAATCAAAAACAGACCTGAAGAACAGCCTCCTCCCCACCTCGCTCCCAGAACAGCAAATGCCTGTTAATTCCCGCCCCCTCCCCCAGATCCGGGAGCTCCGGCATGAGAACGTGGCCCTCTACCTGGGGCTCTTCCTGGCGGGGGGAGCTGGCGGCGCCGCGGCCCCCGGGGAAGGGATGCTGGCTGTGGTCTCAGAGCACTGTGCCCGTGGCTCCCTCCAAGACCTCCTCGCTCAGAGAGACATAAAGCTGGACTGGATGTTCAAGTCCTCCCTCCTACTGGACCTCATTAAGGTGTGCGTGTCGGGGTGGGACCGCGTGGGCTGCGGCGGGGAGGAGCCGGCGGGGGAACCGCGTGGGCTGAGGCTGCCCCTGACGCCACTTCTTCCAGGGAATAAGGTATCTGCACCATCGAGGCGTGGCCCACGGGCGGCTGAAGTCACGGAACTGCGTCGTGGACGGGAGGTTCGTGCTTAAAGTCACCGACCACGGTCATGGGCGACTGCTGGAAGCGCAGAGGGTGTTACCGGAGCCTCCCAGCGCGGAGGGTAGGATTCCCCGGCTGCCTCCCGGGCGGCCGAGCAGCCCCCGCATCCCCTTTGTTTCAAGGGCCTCTCCTTTCCTCCTTCCCTCGCACTCTCTCCATCCCACACCCACCGGACGGGGCTCCTGCCGCGGAGGAGGTCTTGTGACCTCTGAGATGAGGCGGGTCTGGCTCCGTGACTGGGGAGGCGGGGAGTCGTTAGGGGGCGGGACTTGTGCCTGAGGGGCGGAGCTCCTGCCCTTGCAGGGGGGTCTGCTTCTAGTGGGGCTTTGCCTAAGGGCGGGACTTGTGCCCAAGGGACCTAGTCTGCTCTCGGCACCGCTTTGTCTGAAGGGCGGGTCCTATTTGTGAGGGCCCGGCTTTCTGAGACCTGCTCTGGGTTTCTGGTGGTTTCTCCTGGGGATCACTGCGGGCAGCAGGGCCAGACTGAAGCTGGGGAGTTGAGCGGGTGCGAGCCTGGGCTTTCTGGTGAGGGTGGGGGTGTCTGTCCCTAGCGCCTCTATGGCCCTCCGCGTGCCCACGCCCCCTTCCCCGACCCCAGACCAGCTATGGACAGCCCCGGAGCTGCTTCGGGACCCGGCCCTGGAGCGCCGGGGAACGCTGGCCGGCGACGTCTTCAGTCTGGGCATCATCATGCAAGAGGTCGTGTGCCGCAGCGCCCCTTACGCCATGCTGGAGCTGACTCCCGAGGGTACGGCCGCCCTCGCCTGGCCTTTGGACTAGAAAGACACCCTGCTGTTAGGCAGAGACCCAGCCTCGCTCGGTCCTGAGACTTACTTATGTGGGACTCCCTAGAGCTGAGTTCTGAAGGGTCAGGGCAGTGGAGAGCCAAGCATCAGGATGGGAGGGGGCGGCCTTTCAGCACCCAGACGTCAGTGGTGTCCTCTGTCCCGGCCCTGGACCCAGCCTGCTGCCCCAACGGTGGTAGCAAGCTCCTCTCTAGTTCTTAGGGGCCCCAGGGAGGCAGCACGATAGGGGGAAGGGGGAAACAGAGCAGATGGATCTGGTTCAGATCTATACCATGTATAGGATACAGCATGCTACGTGATCACTCTAACCCTCACTTGTCTTATGTGCAATAAATGTCAGTCTTTTTGCCTGGCCCCTCTTACTGCCACCTGGCCCCCAGGGTTCAGGGTCCTGTTGCTCCCAGCAACACCTCCCACACTACACTTCCCCACCTACTGAAGCTTCCC
Source organism: Hyperoodon ampullatus (assembly GCF_949752795.1). Lineage (NCBI taxonomy): Eukaryota > Metazoa > Chordata > Mammalia > Artiodactyla > Ziphiidae > Hyperoodon > Hyperoodon ampullatus. The sequence goes on along the minus strand of NC_136932.1, from coordinate 38,672,582 downwards.
CTTCCAGACCCCTCCTCTTGAGCTTCAACAATCAGGCCAGAGTCAGAGGTGGCTTCTGTTCTGGCACACCCCCCCTTTTGTTCCCTTCATGCCTCCAGAAGTGGTGAAGAGGGTACAGAGCCCCCCTCCGCTGTGTCGGCCCTCGGTGTCCATGGACCAGGCGCCCACGGAGTGCATCCAGCTGATGAAACAGTGCTGGGCAGAGCAGCCGGAACTTCGGCCCTCCATCGACCGCACCTTCGACCTGGTCAGGGGCTGGGCTGGGCAAGGACTGGGCTGGCCGTTTGCCAGCAACTTGGGGTAGGGGAGGGGAGGCTGCAGGAAGGCAAGCTGGCAGGATCTCTGACCTTCCAGGCTACTTCCTAGGGGGTAGTCTGAGGATTAAGGGTTTGGTGGGGACAGAATTAGAATGGGGGCTGTGGAGGCCTTTGGAGTGGGAGATGGAGCTCTGGGTGGGAGAAATATTTAATTCAATTCAAATAACATTTACTGAGTATGTGTTTGGCCTAGTGAGGGAGAAAGACCCTTGGCCTGGGAGTCCAAAGACTGGGCTGGTTCCAGCGCCTTGTCAGTTGCTAACAGAACAGGTGACCTCTTAATAACGTGTGAAAACACAGTGCCCAGCACGGGGCAGCACGGGCTTGATGAGTATAGATGAAGGGGGGCGGGGGCAGAGGATCAGGCATAATACAGCCCCATGAGAGGGGCATGGCAGGCCAGGTCCTCAGCAGCCCCACCAGCTTCCTCCTCCTACTAGTTCAAGAGCATCAACAAGGGCCGGAAGATGAACATCATCGACTCGATGCTGCGGATGCTGGAACAGTACTCCAGTAACCTGGAGGACCTGATCCGGGAGCGCACGGAGGAGCTGGAGCTGGAAAAGCAGAAAACAGACCGGCTGCTCACACAGATGCTGCCTCCGTGGGTGCCTATGGGGAGAGGTGGGTGGGGAGGACAGCTGGAATCCAGCCAGACTGGTGGGGCCTCCAGGTGAGCTCACCACCTGCCGTCCCCAGGTCTGTGGCTGAGGCGCTGAAGATGGGGACACCTGTGGAGCCCGAGTATTTCGAGGAGGTGACACTGTACTTCAGTGACATTGTGGGTTTCACCACCATCTCAGCCATGAGTGAGCCCATCGAAGTCGTGGACCTGCTCAATGACCTCTACACGCTCTTTGATGCCATCATCGGCTCCCATGATGTCTACAAGGTGGGGTGTATAGGGGGCAAGCCCTCCTACAGCTTCTCCGGCCCCCGCTCCCCTGCCCAAGGTCACCAGCACGATCCTCTTTCCCAGCCCTCCTGTCCCTTTTCTCCTCTGCCAGTCCCCAGCTCAGTCCCCCAGCTGGAAGGCTCCCCAGGATCTCTGCACTCACCCCAGTTTAGGCCTCCCGACAAGGGACATTGGCATTGGCGGGGTGCTCAGTACTGAATTCTCTCCTCAGGTGGAGACAATCGGGGACGCTTATATGGTGGCCTCAGGGCTGCCCCAACGGAACGGGCAGCGGCACGCAGCAGAGATCGCCAACATGGCTCTGGACATCCTCAGTGCCGTGGGCACCTTCCGCATGCGGCACATGCCCGAGGTGCCCGTGCGCATCCGCATCGGCCTGCACTCGGGTAACTCCGCGCCTTCCCGGGCTCTCCAGCCCGTCTCCCTCGTTAGGGCGGGCTCCAGATTTCCTAGATAGGAGGCAAACTCGTGGAGTGGGTGGGGGTGGGGACTTGTCTTGAAGCCACCTTTTCACAGCAGGCACCGCATTGTAATTGGGAGGGTACGCTTGAGAGGGTTTCTTTGGGAAGCCAGTGGAGATTATGGGGGTGCTAAAGGTCCCCCGAGCCCTAGGTGCCACCCAGCCGCCAGCAGGCCAGCTTCAGCGCGGGCCAGCCAGCCCGCCGACGCCGCGCGTCTCCACAGGCCCGTGCGTGGCGGGCGTGGTGGGCCTCACCATGCCGCGGTACTGCCTGTTTGGGGACACGGTCAACACCGCCTCGCGCATGGAGTCCACCGGGCTGCGTGAGTGTGACGGGGCGGGAGGGGCGGGGAGGGGGAGTGGGAGGGGTGTCCTGATCTCACGGTGTCCCCTGCCGTCCCAGCTTACCGCATCCACGTGAACAGGAGCACCGTGCAGATTCTCTCCGCCCTAGACGAGGGCTTCCAGACCGAGCTGCGGGGTCGCACGGAGCTGAAGGTGAGGCCGGGCTGGAAGACGCAACTCGCCACGCCCGGTTCCACTAAGACCTCGAGATCCACCGGCCCTCACCTCAGCCCGTCTGAGTCCTCCCCTCCCCGTGTCTCCCCAGGGCAAGGGCGCCGAGGAAACGTACTGGCTGGTGGGCAGACGCGGCTTCGACAAGCCCATCCCCAAACCGCCTGACCTGCAACCGGGGTGAGGATCCGGCCTTCGCGCGGCGCCATGACCGAGTTGGTCCCTCCATGCCCTCCCTCCGCTCCTGCCCTGCACCGGACCCCGCCCAAGTGGGGTGACCTGGGCCTCGCCCTCCATGAGGCCGCCCCTCCCTTCGCCACAGGGCCAGCAACCACGGCATCAGCTTGCAGGATATCCCGCCTGAGCGGCGCCGGAAGCTGGAGAAGGCGAGGCCGGGCCAGTTTTCTGGAAAGTGAGGCTGGGCCTGGGACAAGGTACTGCCCCCTTGGCTCCCACACCCCACAGACCCCGGGGGCTACATACATGCTTCCTGGAGGACGGGCACCTCTTCCCCAGCCTGAGGACCTAGCCCTGCCTGCCTGCGGAACGTCCCACTCAAGCCAGGTGTCCCCGTCCTTCTCTGACTTGGTGAGCCCAGGCTGGTTCCTGAACCCAGGGATTTCCCAGCCACAGGGATCCTGGTTCGGTAGGTCTGGAGTGGGCCAGGAATCCAGACTCGGGAATGACTCTCCCCTACTGAGGTGAACCCCCATGACCCCTTTCCATGATTTCCCTCTGAAACACTCCTCTTTCCCTCAGGATTATTCCGGAAGGTCTTTTTCCTGAAAGTTGCTGCTGTAGGTGACCAAAAGTCTGGCTAATACCAGTGGCTTCCATCCAGCTCCGCCTCAAAGGATTCTGAGCCTTTGCAAGAGCTGGTTGCAAACCAGCTGTGTGACCCTGGGAAAGTCTCATGCACTCTCTGGGCTTGGTTTCCCCTCCGTGGTAAAATGAAGAGTGGCCTACCTAGGTGGTTTCCATACCCTCCGGCCCTGACAGCTGGCCTTCAGAACGGTTGGCCTTCGGGTACAGGGCACCGGGCACGTGGCCTCCTGCCCCAGTGACCCTGAGCCCATCAGAAAGGCCCCAGGAAGGAGGATCTGGGATTGGATGTCCCAACCCCAGAGGAGGTGGAGACCGCCTGTTCCACCAGAGCAGGGGTGTCGTGTGGCCTGAGGATTTGAGGGCTTCTGTTTAGCCTCAAGCATCCTTCCCTTCTCCATCCCCCGCCAGTCAGAAACTGGCTCCTTCTCCTGTGGCATAACCACATACTTTGCCCAAGTGCAGAGAAAAGCTTGTTTCAAAGCTTTGGGAAAAGGAAGGTAAACAAACCCCACGAAACCTCTCCTAACCAGAACACCCAGGAATAGCAGTATTCTCTGCTTAACCGGGCGCCACTGAGCAGGCAGTTGAACAGAAAATCCTCCCAGCTTAGTTGTTTGTGACAAGTATCAGCCCCTCCCATTCCAGTAAGTCCCCAGGTAAAGCTTCTTTTGTGGAACTCTGATGTCCCAGAGCCTGAGCCTTGGCATATTGGACTCTGGGAGGCCTTCACCATTGCTGCAGAACCTGGCAGAAGTTAGCAGCAGCTGTAGCCACCCATTCTGTCACTAGGTAGTGAGCCTCCAGTCCCTGGAGATGTGCAAGCAGAACTGGAGACCTCTTTGAGCAGGGAGAGAACAGTCAGAGGGACTTCCTGGGCGGAAGGATGAACTAAACCCTCACCACACAGTGTGGTAGGTAGGCCAGCAGCAGCAACGTCACCTGGGAGCTTGTTAGCAATGCAGAATCTCAGGCCCAGGCGTATTGAAACAGAATCTACATCCTAACAAAGTTCCTTCAGAGTATTTATATGGACATTAAAGTTTCTGAATCATAGAACTAAAGGATCCTAGGATCTCTAAAATCTCAGAACTGCTAAGATGTTATAAAAACCAGCCTAGAAACTAGCCCTGAGACTTGTTTTGTTTGATCAATGAGGTGATTTTGGTTTTGTTTTGAGCTAACATTTAGAAATCAAGAGATACCACATTGTAAAAATGGCTGCCAAATTTCCCTCTTTTCTGAAATCAAAAGCCCCACACAGGGGCAATTGCTGACTTCCTGCTGGAGCTCAAGAGCAGCCATCCCCTCGTCCCGTCTCTCCAGGGTTTCGCTTTTCTGTTCTCACCGTGCCCACCACTCCACGTGGACTCCAAGACACCAAGATTTTCTGAACATCTCTTATGTACCTGTCCAGAGCCTGTAGACGTTAGACCTCAGGACTCTGGAGTAGCTGATGTTAGGATTACAGGCACTGCTGGAGATTGCTTTGCCTGACTCGTAAAATCCACAAGTTCAATGGTCTTCCCCTCCTTCCTAAAGGTAGAGAAAGAACAGACAAGAAACCTAAAATCCAGCACTTGTAGGTTCTGGTTACTTAAGGCGGTGCTGCTATAGTGAGTAATACAGTATAATTTAAAAAACATTTTTAACCGAGTTCAGAGATGACGAATTAAAGATTTTTTTTAAAACCCTGATGCACACACACAAAATATTTTTTAAATTATGTACATTCTTAAACATCTCTCTTCAGATTTTCTCTGTACTTAGGCCCCAGGAATCAAGGGCAGGCTCTGCACTGCTGGTGTCGGAGCCGACCTGTGGATGTAGCTCTTACTCCCCTGCCTCTTCCCTCCCTCCCTCCCCACCCCTTACCTCTCCTTCCCTCCCTGCCTGTGAGGGGACTAGGGTAGTTACTGGCCTGTGATTCAGGGGAGCTTTGGGAAAGAATTGGCCTGGGATTAGGTGCAGGAGGATTAGTGTGGACAGGCTGGGGCAAGGCACCCCCAGAGGGGGAGGAGTATGACCTGGGGCCCAAACCCAGTTTGGGGCAGAGTTGGGGCGGGCGGGGCCGAGCTGGTCCCTTCCCACCCTCAACTCAGCCTTGTTCCTGGGACTCAGTCTCAAAGGCGAGTGACGGGGTGGCGGGGGGAGGAGCTGGTAAAGGAGAGGCCTGTCCTCCTCCCCAGCCAGGAGAACGCAGGACCACCCGCCCCAGAGCTCAGAGAGCTGGTGGGAGAAGAGGAGGGAAACAGTTAAGCCCCAGTCTCCTCTCTCGGCCGGGCAGTTTCTCCTTGCCTTTCTCCTCCATTTCCATGGAACCTTTTCTCCTGGGCCCAGTCAGTCTCCTAGAGCCCAGCTGCCCTCAGACCCAAGTCCCCTCCACCTGGTCACCCCTCTTGTTCCAGGGACCCGGGCAATTCCCAGCCCAGAGAGCACCCGGCTTGGCCACTAGGCACCCCTCACCCTCAGATGTGTTTACACTACCTCTGCCAGCTGGCCTGTGCCAGGAGCCCACACTCGAGTGGCCTTGCCTTTGGGATGGCTCTGTCGCCAGGAGCAGCGCTGGCCAAAGCAGGGACCTCCCGCAGCTCTGCTGCTGCTTCCATCCCAAAGCCTGGACGGGACGCCACATCCTGACCCAGGGCTCACCTGGCGCCTTTGTGCCGTTTGTTTGAGCCTCTACCCTTCACTAGGCTTAACCAGTTCCTGCTAGTGGAGTACGATGGGATAGCAAGTTGTTTTCTTTGCTTAAGCCAGATTGAATTGGGTAGTCTGTTCTTTGCAGTCAAAAGTGTCTCAGAAGGATTGTGGAAAGCAGTGGGGGTTGGACTGGTTTAAGAGGAAAGAAAAGGAGAAAAACACTGAATTTGGAGGGAGGAGGGAGTGAAGGATGAATGACAAGAGATGATGTCTCTCTCTAAGCCTCAACTCCACCGAGAGTCAGCCCGGGCCCTTCCCTGCGGTATGACTGTTCCTGAAATTCCATTTACGGGGAACCTAACCCAGGCAGAGGTTAGGACCTTGTGAGAGAAAAGGCACACAGCCTGGTAGCCTTGTCGGGACTCTCGTGCTGACTCAGCATTTAGAAGGTGGAGGAATCTTTCAGGTCCTGCCCCAGAGGAGACGATGCAAAGGAGAGTGAAGTGAGGTCTCTAAGATCAGCTCATCGAGATTAGGGTGGGACAGGCAGCTTGCCCTCCTCCCAGAGGGGGAAGGGAGCAGAGAAATTGGGGAGAAGGACAACTGCGATGTCTGGGAAACCCAGGTTCCCACAGAGAGGAGCTTGTTTGTCACAGTCTAGAGACTCGCCCATCCAAACTAAAGCCATTTTGTCACCTCCACCAGGGACATTGAACTTTACCACCCACCCCTGAGTCTGGGTCTCTGGCCCTGGACCCAGAGAAGGGCATGCCACCCTGGCACTTACCCATTCTGTCACAGGGAACATCGATCCCATCACCTAAAAAGCACATCCCCATATACGACCCCTAATCCTCACACAACCCATTTTACACACATGGAAACTGAGGCTCCCAGTGGTGAAAAGCCTTGTCAATCACGGCAGTCCCAGCAAATCTTGGGATCAGGAAGCACACCCAGGAGTTCAGGCTCTGGGCCTCGGGGTGCCTCTCAGCGATGCTCTGGAGATGTTTCTCTCACAGGCAGTCCTCCTTTGTGACCCCTTGATTCTTTTCTGCAAGAACATGACTTAAACTCCAAGCCAATGTCTGTGTAATCAGATTCTTAAAGACTTTTGACTTGGTGAGATATGAACGTGAACCCATTTTACATTTCTCCAACCAGTACCTTCAAAAGTCCAGTCCAGTTGAAAACTCCCATTTCCTAATCTGCTCTGAAAGTCTGTTCCTCACCACGGTCCAGGCCCTGGTGGGGAGGGGGGTGGTGTAGCGGGGGAGGAGGGAAGGAGCAGTCATGCTCCTTCCCTCTTCCCCCAACTCTGGCTTCTCCATCAGGAGAGGAGGGACATAGGGGCATAATTTGATCCTGGGACCCCCACCCCCTCATTCTTTTTTTTTCCCCCTCTCATTCTTCAAAGGAGGAATACAGCGGAAGCTTAACTGGTTGCCGGATCAGGAAAATTCCCCTGGTCTCGCTTTGGCTCAGCAGCTGCTGGTGCTGGCTGGGGATGCCGTCCTCTCTCTACCTGTGCAGAGGTGATTTCACTGCAAAGCTGATAAAGGTGAAACTTCACAATCTCTCACCTGCACAAGTCCCTTCCACGTCTCACTACCCAATTTTGTATTCTTTTTCTTAAAGAAGGCCTTCAAAGTTGGATAAGCTTGGGAATTCCCTGGTGGTCCAGTGGTTAGGACTCTGTGCTTTCACTGCCGGGGGCCCAGGTTCGATCCCTGGTCGGGAAACTAAGATCCCGCGAGCCGCGCAGCCCGGCCAAAAACAAACAAAAAGGTTGGATGAGCTGAGGGTCCCCACAACATTTGGATCCATCCTGGGTATAGTCCCCTGGGGGTTGTGGATCAGCTTCCCCAGCCTTTTTCATCACTGAAGGCAGAAAGCAGCAGCTGGGACTTCTCTGGCGGTCCAGTGGTTAAGACTTCGTCTTCTAATGCAGGGAGTGCGGGTTCGATCCCTGGTCGGGGAGCTAAGATCCCACATGCCTTGGCCAAAAAACCGAAACATAAAACAGAAGCAATGCTGTAACAAATTCAATAAAGACAAGGCTACCCTGGTGGCGCAGTGGTTAAGAATCTGCCTGCCAGTGCAGGGGACATGGGTTTGAGCCCTGGTCCGGGAAGATCCCACATGCCGCGGAGCAACTAAGCCTGTGCGCCACAACTACTGAGCCTGCAAGCCACGACCACTGAAGCCCACACGCCTAGAGCCCGTGCTCCGCAACAAGAGAAGCCACCGCAATGAGAAGCCGGTGCACCTCAACGAAGAGTAGCCCCCTCTCACCACAACTAGAGAAAGCCTGCGCGCAGCAACGAAGACCCAACACAGCCAAAAATAAATAAATAAATACATTTTTTAAAAAAAACAGTTTTAGTGTAGTTTATCATGAAGTAATGGATAACCAGAACAAGCTCTCCATTTCAGAAGACCTCTAAACCTTGGCTGAGAGTTTTGAAAGACTCAGGTCAGCAATCCACTGACAGATGGTTTCTGAGAGGGACTTCTCCCAGAAAAGGTAGAATAAACACATTCTTTTTTTCCTATTTCTTCCCACATCTGAAATTCCTTTGGGGATCCACCCATCTCCACCCTTAATCCATATAGTTTGTATGGGGCTAATTCCAGCCCCAGCTTCAGAGTCTGTGACCAAGGCCAGTTCAGTGAGGGTCAGTCCCAGAACATTTGCAGTAAGAGGGTGACATCGTCTTTGTGCTAGGTTTGCTAAGCTGGAAGGATAGAAGCCCAGAGCTGCTGGTCATCATTTCTGCCACCACTTGGGAAGAGTCTGCCTGAGAATGAGCTAACACAGTTCAACACAGAAGAAATCAGAAATGAAATATTGAGGAAGCACAATTCCTGACACATGTTCTGGGCACCTGGATCCATCCAGGCCTGAAGCCATTACTCCTGAATTTTCCAGTTACACAAACCAATATGTTCCCATATTTTATCAAGCTTGTTTGAGTTTAGATTATCCTGTTTGTTCATCTCTGCCTATTAAAATTGTATCAGTGTTTCATCACTAGTTTAAAACTCACCTCCTACGAGAAGTTTTCCTTGAATTATTTAGGGGATGTTTATTGTTTGGGGTTTTCCATTGCCCAGAAAAGACCTCCCCACATACTTCCAAAAATTCCTCACAGCCCTCACAGCTCATCAGCATCACCAACGTGGCTACGATGGACACAGCCACCATGATATCTTTTTCTTTTTTTTTTTTGCGGTACGCGGGCCTCTCACTGCTGTGGCCTCTCCCGTTGCGGAGCACAGGCTCCGGACGCGCAGGCTCAGTGGCCATGGCTCACAGGCCCAGCCTCTCCGCGGCATGTGGGATCTTCCCGGACCGGGGCACGAACCCATGTCCCCTGCATCGGCAGGTGGACTCTCAACCACTGCACCACCAGGGAAGCCCCACCCTGATATCTCATGCGACCCCTTCCTCCTGCTGAACAGGGGTAATTGGACCATAGGTGGATCTCTGTCCCAAACTGGGTCAGTGAGAACCCTTTGCCTGGGGAACTTGGAATCTTAACCTAGACACTCAAAACATATTTATCTGAAACGGAGCAGGGACGCATGGTCCTTGCCCCCTGTGTCCTCTGTCTGCCTTTTGTCTGCGGAAAAACTTTAGCCAAAGAATAAGTTTAATCACAGAAGTGAGAAAATGCAGAAACAAAGGAAACCAGTCAAAGGAGACCAAATAATAATAGTTTAGTCATTAAACATCGTCAAGGACCTTTAGTTCCTCCTCAAGGGCTGTAGATAATATTCTGAGCCATAGCCTGCGAGCTGTCTTGTAGATACTGAAACCCCACCAGGTGGAAGAAGTTAACTACATGATGACCAGACTGTAGCCATGACATAAGCTGCCACAATTCCGAGAACTGGCCTCAAGGAAATGGAAACAAACCAACCCTGGAACTGAAGATTAACTGTTCCTAAAACAATCAAGATGACGCTGGTCAGACCACCGATGACCAATTTCAAGATGAACATCAGAGCTGACCGTGCAGTTTCTGCATGCAGCCCCCTCCGTCCGCCTGTAAAAGCTCTTGCCCATTGATTGTCAGTGGGGGGAGTCAGCCTTTGGACAGGCGTCTGGCCTCCCCCACAGTTGCCAGCATCCAAAATAAAGCAAACTTTCTTTTCCACCAAGCTTGCCTCTTTATTGGGTTTTGAGCAGTGAGCAGCCGGACCCCACTTTCAGTTTCCCTCTTAGACAGAGAGTATATAAACATGAACTGTGTGGCATCTATCTCTGTCATGTGGATTGGAAAACAGAAAGAACTGGTCAAGGGAGAGAGAGAAAAAAGAGACAAAACAGACATGCAGAGAAGAGAGATGGAAAGAGAATTTCCTGAGTTCCTACAAAGCTCCAGCTCCTGCCTCCAGGCTGTCCCTGAGGCCCAGCTATATCCCCACTCTTGTGTCCTTATATTAAATTCTCCTTCTAAGACAAGTTCTCTCTTGCGGGTGTCTGTTACTTACAAATGAAAGAGTCCTAATTAACCCCATCTCCCCAGTCTCTAGACTAGTTCAGTCCTGTCTCCCTTCTATTCTGGATCCACTTTGCCCTGAGCCATACCTTACCTTCCGGATGACGCTAGACTTCATCATAAATTCCAACTTTAGTCAGTTGGCTGTGACTCTCTGGAGTGCTATGATGACAAAGATTCTGAGGCTACACCTGGGCTCAAGAAGAAAAATACATGGATTGATTGGCAATGTCTGCCATGGGCACGAGATGGGAAGGGGCTGAATGCTCACCATGTCTGTTCTCTGACCTTGTCACGCATCTTTCCCCTCACATACAACACCCAGCTTAGTGCCTTACCCCAAGTACGTTCAGAGGATATTTGTTGAATGGGTACGTGACAAGAATGATCGTCTATGAGACACATTCAGTGGGATGAGTAACAGGAAGTGGGAGAGGATGAATTGGAAGGAAGAAAGAGAGGCAACTCATGCTGTCAGTTTTGGAATCAAATACGCAGGTGTGGTGGCAGGTGGGATTTACAGAGCACTTTCCTCACCTCCGTCTGCCTAAGTCTTGCTCATCCTACAAAACTCAGTGTGAACACTGAGTTTTCAGTGTTCTTATCTGAAGGAAGTTTTTTCTGACATGGCCTACTCCCATGTCTGAGATAGACCTCTGTACCAAAGAGGATTCTTCTGATTGAAAGAGTCCAATTTTCTTTCAAAGGAAAATTGTAGTTTATGTAACCAAAAGACCATGAGTATCAGGCATGGCTGGATCCAGGTATTCACATGAGGGGTCTATAAATTACTCAGCTATATTTTCCACTGGGTTGCCTTCATTCTCAGGTGGGCTTTCCCAAAATGGTTACAGAAATAGCCAGCAGCAGCTTCAAGGCTTACTTATATCCTACCATGCAACTCCTAGGAAATGAAAGTGATTTTTTAAAAAAAGACAATTCCAGGGCTTCCCTGGTGGCACAGTGGTTGAGAGTCCGCCTGCCAATGCGGGGACACGGGTTAGTGCCCCGGTCCGGGAAGATCCCACATGCCGTGGAGCGGCTGAGCCCATGAGCCATTGCCGCTGGGCCTGCGCATCCGGAGCCTGTGCTCTGAAAGGGGAGGCCACAACAGTGAGAGGCCCGCGTACCCACCCCCCAAAAAAATAGAACTACCATATGATCCAGCAATCCCACTACTGGGCATATACCCAGAGAAAACCATAATTCAAAAGGACACATGCACCCCCATGTTCACTGCAGCACTATTTACAATAGCCAGGTCACAGAAGCAACCTAAATCCCCATCAACAGACAAATGGATAAAGAAGATGTGGTACATGTAAACAATGGAATATTACTCAGCCATAAAATGGAATGAAACTGGGTCATTTGTAGAGACGTGGATGGACCTAGAGACTGTCATACAGAGTGAAGTAAGTCAGAAAGAGAAAAACAAATATCATATATTAACGCATATATGTGGAATCTAGAAAAATGGTACAGATGAACCGGTTTGCAAGGCAGAAATAGAGACACAGATGTAGAGAACAAATTGTATGGACACCAAGGGGGAAAAGCCGGGGTGGGGGGTTGGTGGTGGGATGAACTGAGAGATTGGGATTGACATATATACACTAATATGTATAAAATAGGTAACTAATAAGAACCTGCTGTATAAAAAAATAAATTAAAAAAAAACTAGATTGAACACAAACATTGGGTTTTGCCCCCTCCCCAAACTCCATTAAAAGTGGCTGTAAAGGGATTTTTTTGTTTTCCTTAATGGTGTTGTGGGGAATTCCCTGGTGCCAGTGGCTAGGACTCCGCACTTTCACTGCCAAGGGCGCCAGTTGATCTGCAAGCCATGTGGTGCAGCCAAAAAAAAAAAGGTGTTCCCACGTTGACTCTGAGCTGATCTGTGACTTGCTTTGACCAACAGAATGTGTCTGAATTCCAGGCCTTAAGAGGTCTGGAAATTACGGCTTTGGGCTTCTTGGGATGCAGGCACCATGTAGTGAAGCTCAGGCAGGATTACTGAATGATGGGAGACCACGTGGAGAGAGAGATGCCGGGCCAGGCCCCAGCCATTGACACAGGAGTGACTGAGCCCATTTGGATACTCCATCATTAGCCTATCTCCCAAGTGAATGTAGCTGTGTGAGGGACTCCAGCCCAAGCTGCAAAATCATCAGAAAGTAAATCATTTTTTGTGTTTTTGACTGAGAGCACTGCATAGTTAACAAAAGTAGGTCACGTCGTGGTGCAAGATTGTGAAGTTACAGAACACCTGGAGCAAAGAGAAGATCCAGAAAGCTTCTGGAGGGAATAGCAGGTCCTAGGAAAAGAACCAGGAACCCAAATGACTTTAGGTTTCTTTACAGCAACATTGTTTCCCGTGAGACAGTCCTCTCAAAGTTCCGAACAAAAATTATTTCCACATTATCATTCAAGTGTGTAGATAGATTTTAGACATTTCCAGACATGCAGGGTCTTAAAAACTGCTCCTCCCTCCCATGTACCCTTTCTGAAGTAGCTATTGAAGGGCGTGCTCCATGGAAAGGAATCCCAAGGACTGTGGGGAAGCAAGAGCCCAGGATGACAGCTAAGGAGCAGGCTAGAGGGCCAACAGTGCAGACTGGAGATAACCTGGGAGTATTTGATGTGCCCCAGCATACTGAGAGGGATCTAGATGAATGGTGAAATTAATAAAGGTGTAGAGAACACTGGACAAATAATAACAAATATAGAGCTATTATCATGAACAGCAGCAAAAGGTTTTGTAGGAAAGGAAAACAATAATTACAGTACACTCTAAAGCTCCCCTATGAATAGATGTACATAATCAAAATCATGTAAAGACTAAGTACTGGTTTGCCTAGTCCTAGTGAAACGCTATTGGAAGGATAGGAGATGAGGAAAGTTTGTGTCTTAGGAACAAGCCTAGGAAAGAGAATGCCATCTTGTCCTCCAGAGTGGGGAGCCAATGTCTGCCTAAAACTGAAAAATCAACATAAACAATACATGCATGCTATGTTGAGATGTGGCAGTAAATACCAAGATTATTAACTAAAGAGATGAAAGTTTTTGTCTGTGATGAGAGGAAGATAGCAGGAGAGGTGAAGGGAACCACTATTGTTGGTGAGAAATTTATAGACCTGTCTGTCTCTCTTTTTTTTTTAATTGAATCGCAGTTGATTTACTATGTTGTGTTAATTTCTGCTGTACAGCAAAGAGATTCAGATACATATATATATATATATATATATACACTTTTAAAATATTATTTTCCATTATGGTCCATCATAGGATAGTGAATACAGTTCTCTGTGCTATACAGTAGGACCTTTTTGTTGATCCAGTCTATGTATAATAGCTTACATCTGCTAACCCCAACCTCCCACTCCATCCCTCTCCCAATCCCCTCCCCCTTGGCAACCACAAGTCTGTTCTCTATTAGACCTGTCTCTTTAAATCATGCGCATCTACATCTTGGACCAAAATTTTTAGAATTTAAAAGAAAGAAAAAGGAGACAGGAAAGAAGGAAGAGAGGAAAGAAAAAGGGAGGGAGGGAGGAAAAAGAAAGAGAGGCAGGAGGCAAATCATTCAGGGGTTCAAAGCAGGGGAGCATGAGATCTGATTGACATTTTTAAACATTGAGTAATTTCCTTCCCCAGTCAGGGCTCTGATTTCTTCATCTATATCTTGAAGGGTTAGATGACAGCTCCCAGAAGACCCTGCCAGCTCAGATCATCTTGAGCTGTCAGCCAGAATGTAAACAAATATTTAAATGCTCAAGGGCAGCGGTTCTGAAGAAGAATCGCCCTATGTGCCTATTTAAAATGTATATTTCCCAAGTTGAATATCTGGAGATCCTGCCTCCCTGGTGCAAGGGTCTGGGGAATTGGCCTCTTTAACACATATGTGAATGGTTAACTGCCTCATTCTGAGCAGCCCTGCTTTACGAAGGATCCTGGAAAGTTCAGGTTCACAGGTTTAACTAACATTCCATCACAAATCAATTCTCCTTTCAGCCCTGATTATATCAGGGAGAAAGTACCAATTTGGTGTTGATGTGGCTTTAGAACCTCTGCAATTGTGGTTATTCTGTCGTTGTGGGTCACCTACCAGGGGTGTTGGTCTTGACTGTACCACATCTCCACCCTCCTTCCCATCTCATTGTGGTTCCTTCTTTATCTCTTTAGTCGTGGGAAGTCTTTTCTGCTAGTCTTCAGGTCATTCTCATGGATGGTTGCTCTGTAAATAGTTGTAATTTTGGTGAACCGGTGGAAGTGAGCTCAGCGTCTTCCTGCTCCACCATCTGTGGGTTTACTGTTTAATAGGCACAGAGTTTCAGTTTGGGATGACGTAAATGTTCTGGAGATGAACTTTTTCTGGAGGTGGTGATGGTTGTACACCGAAGTGAATGTACCAATATTTGACTGTACTGTGAATGTACCATCTGAACTGTGCACTTGAAAATTCTCAAAATGGTACATTTTATGTTATGTGGGGTTTTTTTTGTTTTGTTTTTTGCAGTACGCGGGCCTCTCACCGTAGTGGCCTCTCCTGTTGCGGAGCACAGGCTCCAGACGCGCAGGCTCAGCGGCTATGGCTCACAGGCCCAGCCACTCTGCGGCATGTGGGATCTTCCCGGACCAGGGCACGAACCCATGTCCCCCGCACCAGCAGGCGGACTCTCAACCACTGCGCCACCAGGGAAGCCCTGGGGCCTTTTTCTTGCGCTACGCCCTGGGCTCCCCAGGCTGGCCACGCCTCCCCAATGCTGCCCACTGCCCTGCCCCACAGGTGTCCTTCCAGCAGATCTGTAAGGATGTGCACCTGGTGAAGCATCAGGGGCAGCAGCTTTTTATTGAGTCCCGGGCCCGCCCTCTGCCCCGGCCCTGCGTCCCTGGTGAGTAGGTGAGGGTGTGGGTGAGGAGTGAGGCCTGGGGCGGGGCGGGTCCCATGACCCTCAGCCCCACCCAGAGGAGCTCTTCTCTCCTCGGCCCAGCTACAGGCACATTCAAGGCCAAGGCCCTTCCCTGCCAATCCGCAGACCCAGAGTTGGAGGTGGCACCTGCTCCGATCCAGGCCCCACTAGCCTTGGCTCCTGAGGAGGCTGAGTGGAAAGAAGCCTCCAGTTGCTCCTACCAGCAGATCAACTGCCTGGACAGCTTGGGCCCCGGCCCCGCCCCACCCAGGAGCTGCCCTCATGTCCTCTGGTGCTTCCTCAGGTACCTGGAGAGCTGCAACCTCCCCAGCATGACCAAGCGCAAATGTACCTCCTGCATCGGCAGGCGGACTCTCAACCACTGTGCCACCAGGGAAGCCCCCATGTTATGTGTATTTTACCACAGTTTATGAAATGGATGATCTATAAAATCCAAACTTTTTACCCAGAAACAATGGGTAAAATTGGGTATATTTTTATACAAACAATGGGTATATTTTCTATAGCCACATGATCTCCTCTCTCTGAGGATCCAAATTACGATTTCTTTGAAGTCTTCTGTTCCCTGAATTATCTGCCCCTTTAGTTTTGTATTTGTCCTTGTCTTTTAGAAGGAAGCCTTCCTTGAAGGTCGGGTCATCCTTGGCCATTCATTCGTTTTTAAGAATGAGGCAAGAAAAACTGATTGGAAACTGTGTGAACAGGACTTATCAACTGGTGAGCTTAATTGGCAGAGCCATTTCATTGGGGAACCCCACATGACACTTGGGCTGGTCCGTTCCTCTAGAGAGACACCTTCCAGTCTTACCAGAGGGTGAGGGTCGAGGCGGGGCGGGGGGGTGGGTACTTGACTGCCAACATACTTGGGGCCATCCAGGGAATGGGGCCAGAGCCTCCACCATCACCTCATCCCCCAATTTTTAAAAAAAATAAATTTATTTATTTATTTTTGGCTGCACTGGGTCTCCGTTGCTGTGCACAGGCTTTCGCTCATTGCGGCGAGCAGCGGCTACTCTTCATTGCGATGGCTTCTCTTGTTGTGGAGCACAGGCTCTAGGCATTCGGGCTTCAGTAGTTGTGGTTCACGGGCTCTAAAGCGCAGGCTCAGTAGCTGTGGTGCACGGGCTTAGTTGCTCAGTAGCTGTGGTGCACAGGCTTCTCATTGCGGTGGCTTCTCTTGTTGTGGAACACGGGCTCTAGGCACGCGGGCTTCAGTAGTTGTGGCTCATGGGCTCTAGAGCACAGGCTCAGTAGCTGTGGCTCATGGGCTTAGTTGCTCCGTGTCATGTGGGATCTTCCCGGACCAGGGCTCAAACCTGTGTCCCCTGCATTGGCAGGCGGATTCTTAACCACTGTGCCACCAGGGAAGTCCCCACACTTGAGTTTTAACCTGCAAAAGGGCAAAGACTGGGCCTTGCCTGGGGCCATACTCACAGCACCCAACATAATACCTGGCACAGAGCAGGTTCTCAAAATTATTCATGAATCAAATAAAATAATGAAGGCAGACCAAGAAGACTTGTAGAAAGTGGGGAGTTGGTCCTGCATAGGCTTTAAAAGGCTAAGGAGGCAAAGAAACTAAGAGGGGGACAAATGAACCCATGAACTCCACTGGATCCCAACTCCCTCCTGCCCCACCCATCACTGAAATGTTCTGTTTCCCAAACCTCAGGACGCCCAGTCCCTCACGTCCCAGAGCACCCCAACCCCCATCTGCATCCCTCCCTTCCTGCCTCAGCCACGCCCTCTCTGCCCCGAGCCAGTGCTTGCTTTTGGGGGTGGTGATGGGCCCCGTGGGAACTCAGAGTTGCCTCCACAAGGCCTGGCCAGGGTGGGGCGGTGCCTGTCCCTGGGGGTGAGCGTCTGGGCTGTGCAGTTGCGTCGGATGAGCAGGAGAGAGCCAGACTCCAGCTGTCACCATGGCTGAGTTCAGGGTGAGGGTATCCACTGGGGAGGCCTTCGGGGCTGGCACGTGGGACAAAATGTCTGTCATCATCGTGGGGACCGAAGGAGAGACCCTGCCACTGCCCCTGGACCATTTCGGCAAAGAGTTCACCGCGGGCGCTGTGAGTGTGGGGTGGGGGTGGGGGGCGGCGGAGGAAGGGGCAGGAGAGACGGTGCTCTAGGATACTAAACACGCCCCCCAGGAGGAGGACTTCGAGGTGACGTGCCCCCAGGACGTGGGCCGGGTGCTGCTGCTGCGCGTGCACAAGACTCCCCCCGCGCTCCTCCGTCCCTTCTGGCCCCTGGCCTCGGACGCCTGGTTCTGCCGCTGGTTCCAGCTCACGCCACCCCAGGGCGACCCCCTCCGCTTCCCCTGCTACCAGTGGCTGGAGGACCAGGGGAGCCTGGTGCTGCGGGAGGGGACAGGTGAGGGGGACACAGGAGGGAGGAGGGGGCTGGTGTGTTGGGGGGAAGGGCAAGGGGTGTAGAGAGGTGAGCCGGTGTGGCCGAGGGGGAGGGACAGGGGAGGGGAGCTGGGGAGTTTGGGGGATGGAGGGGTGGCAGTCTGGTGTGGGAGAAACTACTTATGGAGGCAGGGGATCTGGTAAGGGGTGGCTGGAGTGGAGGGGAGAGCGGCTGGGGCCGGAGGTCAGGGGGCTTTCTCTGCCCTTCCCACCTCCGCTGCTCCCACAGCGAAGATCTCCTGGGAGGACCACCACCCCACCCTCCAGCAGCAGCGACAGGAGGAGCTGCAAGCCAGGCGGGAGACGTACAGGTGAGGAGGGGGCTACCGAGGTGGGGGGCGGGTTGCCGAGTGGATGAGGGTCAGCCTCGTTCTGCTGGTGTTGACGCAGCCTGAAGTCCCTGCCTGGTCCTCTGTCCTTTCCAATCACAGCATCTCCAGGAACTCGTTAGAAATACAGTTTCTCAGACCCACCTCATAGCTACCGAATCAGATATTGAGGGTGAGGGGTGTTGGTGTTTTTAACTGAAGTCTAGTTGATTTACAATGTTGTGTCCATTTCAGGTGTACAGCAGCGTGATTTGGGTTTTTTGTTTATTTGCAAATTATATTCCACTATACGTTATTACAAGATACTGGTGTCAGCTTAATAAAAATGCACAACATGACAGTTGTGGGTTAAGTTTTATTTGGGGCAAAATGAGGGCTACAGCCCAGGAGACGGCATCTCAGAGATCTCTGAGAAACTGCTCCACAGAGGTAGTGGGGAAAGTCAGTACGTATGTGATTTTGATGAAGGCGGAGCACTTGCAATCGAGCACATATTTTCTTTGGCAGAAGGTTTCTGCTAGTCATGAAGAGCAGTCGTCACCATGAAGGATTTTAGTGCTTTTCTGGATATGAGAAGATACAAGATTTGGGCGCATAAAATCATATCTGTCTGAAAACCTGTTCTGCCCGTTTTTTCCCAGAGCACAGAATGCCTCATTTTTGCCCTCCACCCTGAACTCCTTTGGGAGTTGAAAGTCAGCAACTGCAGCAACACATGATTTAGTCCTTGTAGAGGAGGATGGCAAGTGCCAAATTGTAGTTGACACTGGATATATAATTCCCTGTGCGATAACAGTAAATCCTTGTTGCTAGCAATATTGGGGTTTTTTTTGTTTGTTTGTTTGTTTTGGCTGCGCCTGACCGGGGATCAAACCCAAGCCACCAGGGAAGTTCCGCTAGCAATATTGTTTTAACAAGCCTTCCAGATGACTCATGCCCACTAAAGTTTGAAACCCACTGCTTTTATTTTATTTATTTATTTATTTTTTTTGCGGTACGCGGGCCTCTCCCTGTTGTGGCCTCTTCCGTTGCGGAGCACAGGCTCCGGACACACAGGATCAGCTGCCATGGCTCATGCTGCCCAGCCACTCTGCGGAGAGGGCACGAACCCGTGTCCCCTGCATCAGCAGGTGGACTCTCAACCGCTGCGCCACCAGGGAGGCCCCCGAAACCCACTGCTTTTAAATGCCTCACTCTTGCTGGAGTCTTTCTGGGTCGCTGGCGAGGTCTCCTAAGGCAGAAAGCCAGGGACCACACTCGGAAGCAAATGTTCAAAAGGTCATGGTCTGGCCAACTGGGCTGCTGTCTGAAGCGCGGGCTGCAGGCTTGCGCGTTAGGTCTCTGGGGGCGCAGCAGCTGCAGGCTTGTTTGGCTCCTGGTGATTCCACGTGTGTTGTGAATTACATCCCGGAGATAATCTGCCAACAGCAGCCCCAGGTGAGGGAACAGATGGAGGGAGCTGTGTCTGTGGAGTGGCCTTTCTTCCTTTCTTGGCAAAACAAGGACGCAGGAGTCAGGAGACACAAGGCCAGCCTAGGCCCTGCCGAAAGGAGCTGTGAAATCTTAAGCAAATTAGTTAACATTTTTGATCCTTATTTTCTTCTGCAAAAGGAACTAAGAATACCAGGCTGATTTGTGTCATTAGGAAGAACCAATGATCAATACTCAGAGTGAGGTCTCACATCCACAGGGTCGGCATCACCTGGGAGCTTGTTAGAAATGTAGGGTCTTGGGCCACGCACCCCAAACCTACTTGATGAGAATCTGCATTCTACCAAGATCCCTGGGGGAACTAAGTTTTTGTGCATTAAAGTTTGAGAAGCAGGGTTTGGCCACCACCTGGTGGCAGTGTACTTTAACTGCAAATTGTTCTCTGAAGTTGCCTCTCCAGACCCAAAGGCAATGACAGAATGAACCAAAGAATGAATGAGGGAGGGAATGAGAGGACGACTGGCTGGGGGTCCTCAGCTTTGCAGGGACATGATTTTACCATTTCACCTAAAGGTCTTCAGACTGTGTTGCTTGCTGGATAAAGGGATTTAGAGATGCTAAATCTCTTTAGGCCAGGCCAGAGTACATTTCTGGGCTCCCCCAAGCTTTGGAGGCTGAAGTGTCTCTCCATGGGATGCCTGCCAAAGGCAACTGACGCCTTCCTGTGTTCCCACCTTCAGGACAACCTCCCCTCTGTGATGCATCTGTGTTAGTCAGGAATTTTGTGGTTGCAAGAACAGTAACAGACTCCAGCTAGCAGACAGAAAAAATGGGAATGCATCAACAGGTCACAGAAGTGAGGGCTGGAAGCGTAGCCAGATCTTACAGGCCAGAAGCCAGGGTAACTCTCCCCCGTCTCTGGAGCCCCCTAGATGCTTCTCTCTCTGGCTTCACTTTCCTCTCTCCCTGCAGAACAGCTTTCTTTGGTTCCCAGTCCACACAGTGGAAAAGGGCCTTTTTTTAATATAGCAACTCCTTTATTTTTAATTATTTTTTAAAATTTATTTATTTATTTGGTTGCACCCGGTCTTAGTTGCGGCAGGCAGTCTTCTTAGTTGCGGCAGGTAAACTCTTAGCTGCGGCACACACATGGGATCTAGTTCCCTGACCAGGGATGGAACCTGGGCCCCTTGCATTGGAAGCACAGACTCTTCACCACTTCGCCACCAGGGAAGTCTCCCAGTCCTGGTGTTTACATGCTATAACCCAGATATCCAGAGAGAGATGACCTCTGGTCCAGCCCCAATCTCCAATTCCCTGGGAAGGATTCTGATTGGCCTTGCTCTGGCCAGGTGTCCAACCCTGGACCAATCAACTGACCAGGGGAGAACATGGCTGTGGGAACATGGCAGCTCTCCCTGCGGCCTTGAGGGTGGAGGGGAAGGGCAGACCTGAGAAGACCCCTGCTTGTGGAAGGGGGCTGGCCCTGACCAGGGCCTCCAAGGGCTCTGCCACTCCCTCTCCCTAGTCAGTGGTTTCCCTGAGGCTTCTTGCTGACTGCCTTCCTGCTCCTCCCTCCAGCTGGAAGACTTACATCCCAGGCTGGCCTCACTGCTTCAATGAGGAGACCGTAAAAAACCTGGACCTGAACATCAAATACTCTCTGGCAAAGAACATCACCTTCTACCTGCGAGGCAGCTCAATGTGAGGATGCCCACCCTCTCCTGCCCCTGGGCCTCAGATGTACTGGTACCCCTGCCTTCTGCCCTCCCCCACTCAGCTCCCCCACCATAAGGGATGTGGGTCACACGGCCCCGCCCAGGGCACGGCCTCTGCTCACCACCTATTCCAACAAGGTGAGGATGACCTCAGGGGCAGTGACTACCTCGGCCCCGGAGGCTGGCTCAGGACCCCAGGAGGGATAAGCTTAGCCAACGTGGGCGGGTCTCCCAGGGCCTCTTGCCTCCCTCTCCCCACCCTTCACATCTTCTGGCAGGTTGGCAGATCTGAAACTCAAAGGGCTGCTGGACCGAAAGGGGCTCTGGAAGAGTCTGGAGGAGATGAGAAGTGTGTTCAACTTCCGGAAGACCCCAGCCGTGGGTAAGGAGCTCCAGCCGGGGCTCCAGACCTCTTCCCGGGGGTATCAGCTCTCCTGGCTGCCAGGAATCTCAGAAAACCAAGCGCCAGTTCACTGTGTGACCCTGGGCAGGCCCCTGACTCTCACTAGACCTTACTTTCTCCTCAGACACAGAAAAGGATGTGTAGTGGGGGCATCTCTGACCTTCTAATGCCTTGTATCCATCAGACACTTGTTGGGCTACTACACATGAGACACTTGCTTAGGGGCTGTGGACACAGTCCTTGTCCCCACAGGGCTCCCAGTTGAGCAGACAAGTGGACATTGACATTAGGCTCAAAGGCAAATAATGAGTTTCACTTATGAAACCTGTGCATCAGCTCCAGTGAGAGTGTGTAAAAGGGGGACCTGGCCTAGTCCAGCTAGGGAACTCTCTACAGAGGTGACTTTTTTTTTTTTTTTTTTTTTTTTTTTTTTTTTTTTTTGTGGTATGCGGGCCTCTCACTGTTGTGGCCTCTCCCGTTGCGGAGCACAGGCTCCGGATGCGCAGGCTCAGCAGCCATGGCTCACGGGCCCAGCCGCTCCGCGGCATATGGGATCCTCCCAGACCGGGGCACGAACCCGTATCCCCTGCATCGGCAGGCGGACTCTCAACCACTGCGCCACCAGGGAGGCCCCAGAGGTGACTTTTATGCTGAGACCTCAAAGTTGGGCAGGTGTCAACAGCTCCAGGCACGGTGTGTGAGGGCAGAGAGTGCTTCAGATTCGGGGTGGGGGCGGTCCGGTGCATGTAAAGGCCCTGAAGATGGAAGGAGTGGAGACCTTTGAGGGGAAAGATGCTGCTGTGGCCAAAGGGGATTGAGCCAGGGCAGGAAGACAGGAGGCGAAGCAGGAGAGGTGCATGGGCCCTGGGCCGTGCAGGACTGTGGAGGCCGTGGCAGGAGCTCGGGCCTTTCCTAAGTGCAGTGGGAGCTTCAACCAGCTGCCAGCTGGGGAGTACTGTGGCCAGATGTGCCGTGGGGAATGGGCTGTTAGGGGACAGGCGTGGAAGCAGGAGGACCAGTTAGGAGGCTCTGGCTGTGGTCAGTAGAGGATGGAATCCTCAGCGAGGCAGTGACAGCAGAGGTGGAGTGGGCGTGTGGACCAAGAGCTACTGAGGATGGAGAATCAGTGGGACCTGATGGGCGGAGGACAGGGGGAGCTGCTGAGAGGACTCCGGGCTCTGCCACCTGCAATCCAGTGGATGAAGGTGCCATTCCTGGTCTGCCAGGCAATGTGGTGGGGACTGGGCTAGAGCAGGCCTCCGACATTATGTGTTTGAGTCATGGGGTTGGAGATGGCAAGTAGATGGTGGGACTGGTGGGCTGGGGACTGAGATTTGCTGTTTGGTGAACTGAAGCCAAGGGGTCAGAGGAGGTCATCCTGAGAAGTACTGCATGAGAAGAGAGGGGAGCACAGGATGGATGCAGGAGAAACTCCACAATGGCGCTCAGGGGGAGACCCCTGGGCGCTGGGGTGACTGGTCCCATCTCCCCTGCCCCCCTGCAGAGTACGTGTTTGAGCACTGGCAGGAGGATGCCTTCTTCGCCTACCAGTTCCTGAATGGCCTCAACCCAGTCCTGATCCGCCGCTGTCGCCACCTCCCAAAGAACTTCCCTGTCACTGATGCCATGGTGGCCCCAGTGTTGGGCCCCGGGACGAGTCTGCAGGCTGAGCTGGAGGTGAGGGGCACAGGAGTCCTGGCTCTGCGCACCCCCATCTCAGTGCTTTGGGCCCATCCCCTACTGGAGAGGAACAACACTCACATTTGTTAAGGACCTACTGTGTGCTACGTGCCAAGAACACCCTCTCCCGTGCACAGTCTCCTGGCCCTGAATCCTCTCCCCACCCCCATACTCCCCACCTTCTGCCTTTAGAAAGCCAGATGGTAGCCCTGGCTCCCCTTCTCTCTCCCACAGAAAGGGTCCTTGTTCCTGGTGGATCACGGCATCCTCTCTGGCATCCGCACCAATGTCATTAATGGGAGGCCTCAGTTCTCCACGGCCCCGATGACCCTGCTATACCAGCGCCCAGGGTGTGGGCCCCTGCTGCCCCTCGCCATCCAGGTCAGCAGCTGGGCAGGCGACAGGGCAGGGGCAGGGAGAGGTCTGA
The DNA here is from genome assembly GCF_949752795.1 of Hyperoodon ampullatus. Taxonomy (NCBI): domain Eukaryota; kingdom Metazoa; phylum Chordata; class Mammalia; order Artiodactyla; family Ziphiidae; genus Hyperoodon; species Hyperoodon ampullatus. The sequence continues at coordinate 38,649,070 of NC_136932.1, read as the reverse complement.
CTAAATGGTTGGCAGACACTCAAAGCTGCCTCTCCCCACTGGCCTCTCCTATAGCTCAGCCAGACCCCTGGGCCCGACAGCCCCATCTTCCTGCCCAGCGACGACAAGTGGGACTGGCTGCTGGCCAAGACGTGGGTGCGCAATGCCGAGTTCTCCATCCACGAGGCCCTCACACACCTGTTACAGGTACACCTGGTGACCGAGGTCTTCACCCTGGCTACGCTGCGCCAGCTGCCTCACTGCCACCCACTCTTCAAGGTCAGTGGCCCAGCAAGATGACCCAGACTGTGCCCCAAGCCTGCAGGTCCCTGCACCTTGGCCTGCCCTTCGGGGTTCTATGCCGCCTGTCCCCACGTGGCCTTGTCCTTCCAGGCTGAGATGCTGAGCCCCCATTCTGCCTCAGCAGCATCTCCCTGCACAATTCCCCTGAGAGGCTGCTTTGCAGCAGGCCCTGAGCTGGGGTGAGGTGATGGGGACAGGCACAAGGGAGAGGACCGCATGTGAGATCAGGCTATGCCCCAGAGAGATTCTCTTCTTAGGGGAGCTCAAGACAACAGCCATCACAGAAGCCCAGCTCCTAGGAAAGGAGAGACCTGGGGCTGACAGATGCCAAAGCGTGAACATGGCTTTGACCAACAGGTTTTTTGCAGATAGCTGCAGGGTGGGGAGCCCTGGGAGGGAGACCCGTGTCTCTAAGGTGGGTTCTGCTAAGCCTTCAGATGGCCCAGATTCATTTCCTCCAGGGACCTGGAGCATCTCCTCTGTGAAGATGAGGGGTCCACAGCTGCTCACATTTTCTGATTCTTCCTTAGACAGTCTCCTGGACCCTGGATGCAGGCCCGACTCTGTCCTCTTCAATCCAGGCTGATTCTTTCCGACAATCTACAGCTCCCAGGGCCTGGCACTCAGACGTGGTCTCTAGGGGACCATTTCACATTGCCAGGCCCGCAGGCCCTGGTTATCATGGTGCTTTGCCTGCCTGGGGTTAGGAAATCACATGAGGCCAGAGCTGGATAGTGCTATCCAGATCAGCCCTCTCATCTGCCCAGTGATCTGGTGCCCAGAGAGAGGAAGGCACATGCTCAAGGTCACAGAACAGGATGCTGGTGGACCTTAGCCCCCATCACTGGGCCTGGAGCCCTGATCCCTATCCCAGGCTGCCCCCCTTGTCCCTGTCATCTCTTTCCATGCGTGATTGACAGGACTGGGTTCCTCTATGGGGGGAGGTCTGGGACCACAGAGACCCAGGCTTCGCCCAGCTCTGCCTTCTCTGGCCCTTACAGCTTCTGATCCCGCACACACGGTACACCCTGCACATCAACACGCTGGCCCGTGAGCTACTTATTGCCCCCGGAAAGGTGGTGGACAAGGTAAAGACTGCTTTAGGGAGGGTGGGGATGGGATATTCCTTCCGTGTAAAGAATCTGGGGACTTGGGCTTCCCTGGTGGCACAGTGGTTGAGAGTCCGCCCGCCGTTGCAGGGGACACGGGTTCATGCCCCGGTCCGGTAGGATCCCACATGCCGCGGAATGGCTGGGCCCGTGAGCCATGGCCGCTGAGCCTGCGCGTCCGGAGCCTGTGCTCTGCAACGGGAGAGGCCACAACAGTGAGAGGCCCGTGTACCGCCAAAAAAAAAAAAAAAAAGAATCTGGGGTCTTGGGGTGGGAGTGGCCCTGTCTCCCCAACCACTGTTACCTCCTGCTTCTGGGGCAAGGGTTGTGGTACCCAGGAGTCCCATTTCCCAGTCCACAGGCCTTGGCATTGAAGGTTTCTCTGAGCTGATACAGAGGTACATGGAACAGCTGAACTATTCCGTCCTGTGTCTGCCTGAGGATATCCGGGCCCGAGGGGTTGAAGACATCCCGGACTACTACTACCGGGATGATGGGATGCAGGTCTGGGGTGCAGTGGAATGGTGAGGGGGCCAGCCCCAGAGAGCTGGGGCCTTGGGGGACAGAAAGGAAGACTGGGAAGGAGAAGGAAGGCCCAGGGAGTCGTCCACCAGGAGGAGGGCCGGACATTAATAGCACTGGGACCAGGTGGGGGCGCTCCTCAGAGAGGGTCGGGGTTCACAGCTGGGATGGAACCCCGTGCACCTTGCAGCTTTGTCTCCGAAATGATCGGCATCTACTACCTGAGTGATGAGTCTGTCCGCGATGACAGTGAACTCCAGGCCTGGGTGTGGGAGATCTTCTCCGAGGGCTTCCTAGGCCGGGAGAGCTCAGGTAGGGGGACCTCCGTTCTTAGGTCCTACCCTCGGGCCTCTGCGGCATTGTCCTCAGGACCCTGGTAGCCCCGTTCCCAGCCCAGCTCTCCCTGCAGGTGTACCCTCCTCCCTGGGGACACGGGAAGCCCTGATACAGTACATCACCATGGTGATATTCACCTGCTCGGCCAAGCATTCCGCTGTCGGTACAGGGCAGGTGAGAAGGGTCAATGCCAGGGTGGCAGGACAGAGGGGGCCGGGCTCCTAGCCTCACTCCGCCCTCTCGGCCTTCAGTTTGACTTCAGTGCCTGGATGCCCAACCTGCCACCTACCATGCAGCTGCCACCGCCCACCTCTAAAGGCCAGGCAAGCCCGGAGGGGTTCATAGCCACCCTCCCACCAGTCAATGCCACATGTGATGTCATCATTGCCCTCTGGGTGCTGAGCAAGGAGCCTGGAGACAGAGTGAGTGTGGGGCTGGGAACCAGACCAGGCCAGCCCTGGGGTAAGGGAGGCGACACTGTTTACCCTCCCAGACCCACACCCCACTGTGCCATCAGACCCCGGTGAGTCTTCCCAGGGGGACACAAGGGCATTGGACATCTCACAAGGAGGGTCAAATGGCCAAATGAGATGATGCAGAGTCACCCTTAGCTGCAAGGGCAACGTGTGATATGTTGCAGTGAGGCCGCCCCCTTTAAAACTCTGACTTGAGCTTTCATCCCCGAGAGCTGCCTGCAGTACTCATCACTGTTCAGGGGGAGGGGGCACGGATGAGGCTCAGTTGTAGGCTGCTTCAGGTCCCCCAGGGTGGATGGCTAAGGCGGGTCCCGGCTGCAAAGCAGCCCCTTCACCCAGCCTTGTGTTTGGTTCCCAGCGGCCCCTGGGCACCTACCCGGACGAGCACTTCACGGAGGCAGCCCCGTGCTGGAGCATCGCGGCCTTCCAGAGCCGCCTGGCTCAGATCTCGCGAGACATCCAGGAGCGAAACCAGGACCTGGAGCTGCCCTACACCTACCTGGACCCTCCCAACATCGAGAACAGCGTCTCCATCTAAATCCCCTGGGGAAAAGGGCCCCACATGACATCCCTTTGACCCCATAGCTCTAGGCTACCTGCCACCCAGAGAAAAGGACTCCCCAGAAAACCAGGCCCCCATATGCCCCTGCTGGGTCTGGTGTAACTCATCCCCGATACACCGCAAAACAGAAACAAAAAAAACCCCAGAGAATAAAAGCTCATTGGACGGCACCACTATGCCTTTTGAAGACTCCAAGCCTCAAAGTGCCTGCACACCCACAGCCCCCTGGAAAGGTACCATAGGGGGAACACAGTCCTGCCCCCGATCCCACTGACCACAACTGATTGGACCTACTGGTCATGCGGCTCAAGGGCAGCCCTCTTCCAGACTGTCCAGCAGCACAAGGTGTGGCCCGCCTGAAAACTGCTCGAGAGGTTGATGGTGACCTATGGTCCCAACTTGAAAATGAACAACCCACTGAGAAAGGGCCATGGGAAGCAGGGCAGAAGGAAGACCTACTGCTGGGGACTTGCAGGCAGTGCCCACATATGCTTTCTAAAAAAAAACATACCCCAGGACTTCCCCTGTGGCTCGGTGGTTAAGAAACCGCCTGCCAATGCAGGGGACACAGGTTCGAGCCCTGGTCCGGGAAGAGCCCATATGCGGTGGAGCAACTAAGCCCGTGTGCTACAATTACGGGAGCCCACATGCTAGAGCCCATGCTTCACAACAAGAGTAGCCACCGCAATGAGAAGCCCACGCACTGCAACGAAGAGTAGCCCCCGCTCGCCGCAACTAGAGAAAGCCCACGCGCACCAACAAAGACCCAATGCAGTAAAAAATAAATAAATAAAATAAAAAATAAAAATATACCCCAAAGTTAGACAGGAGCCTTGCATATTATAAAACAGTTTCCATTTCCCGAGACTTAGGCAATATATCATTAATCATAGATTGCCTTCTAGATTCAATTCTCAGTGGCAGAATTCCAACATTTCATACACATTTTTTAATTCTGTTTTTCTTTTTTCTTGTTCTGACTCAATGAGCATCCAATAAAGCCAAAAATGTGTCCCCTTGAATTCACCTGGTGATTTCCATTTGTCTCATATTGCAGGCAGCAGAGCTTTGGTTTTTCAGTTTCTCTAATTTTTATAAAACACTGCAAACAGATGCAATATATATTTGAATAACCGCACAAACATGGCCACTGAAATAAACAGAACAACACTTCAGAAAGGGCAACGACGCCCAGCACGCAGCACTGGAACTGTTCATTCTTTATTGAGATTCAGTGTAACCTGAAATGATTCAGAGATATATAGCTGTCAAACTTCTTTGATTTAAAACAATTCCTGCAAACTGAAGCAATAAAGGAGTTTATGGAAAAGAAACTGTGTGCCTTGAGGGATTAAAAAAAGGGTTAAGGGACTTCCCTGATGGTCCAGTGGTAAGACTCCACGTTCCCAATGCAGTGGGCCTGGGTTCGATCCCTGGTCAGGGAACTAGATCTTGCATGCCGCAACTGAAGATCCCATGTGCCGCAACTGAGACCCAGTACAGCCAAATAAACAAATTAATTTTTAATTTATTTATTTTTTGGGGGGGCTGCCTTGGGTCTTTGTTGCTGCATGTGGGCTTCCTCTAGTTGCTGCGAGCAGGGGCTACTTTTCATTGCGGTGCACGGGCTTCTCCTTGCGGTGGCTTCTCTTGTTGCGGAGCACAGGCTCTAGGTGCGCGGGCTTCAGTAGCTGTGGCTCGTGGGCTCAGAGCACAAGCTCAGTAGTTGTGGCGTGTGGGATCTTCATGGACCAGGGATCGAACCTGTGTCCCCTGCAGTAGCAGGCAGATTCTTAACCGCTGCGCCACGAGGGAAGCCCCAGGCATAAAAATTGAAGACAAGTAACCCATGGTGAGAATGTGAATGGTCAAGGGTCAAGTGTGTGAAGCCACAGGGCCCTGGCAAAACAGTGTGACAATGTAGGTTTGAGGAGAACTCTTGGAAGTCTCAATCAAACTTTAAAATCTAACGTTTACAATAATGTTTACAATGTTTACGATGTTCTATGCAATATTACTTATAATGGGAAAGAAAGTTTTAGAACTTTAGGAAATAATCCTACTAAGAAAAATAATGTAACTGGTAATAAAGTCATCCTTAAATGCTGACATGGAAAAAAAATCCATGATGTACTGTTATGTAGGTGGAAAATGAGTCACAAAATGATTAGCATGGTATGATCCTTCTTATGGTTAAAAACAAACAAACAAACAAAAACAAAAGCTAAGGGAGTGGGGACTTTAAATTGAGAGCAAGAGAGAGAGAAAGGAATCCAAGGAAAAGACATCTATTTTTTCTTTTTTTTTTTTGCGGTACGCGGGCCTCTCACTGCTGTGGCCTCTCCCATTGCGGAGCACAGGCTTCAGACACGCAGGCTCAGCGGCCATGGCTCACGGGCCCAGCCACTCCACGGCATGTGGGATCTTCCCGGACCGCGGCACGAACCCATGTCCCCTGCATCAGCAGGCGGACTCTCAACCACTGCGCCACCAGGGAAGCCCAAGACAGCTATTTGATTGCCTGATATACTCACAGAACAGCCTTATTAAGAAAAAAATATCCCAAACTGACCAAGAGGACAACTGCCTGTCCTTTCAAGGATATTTAGTTTTCTAGAAGAATATATCATTGCTTGATTTTGCTATTTATTGTTAATAAAGACCTCAGTCTATGTGAAGTTCATGTAACTTGCGTCTAGTAGAGACGCAAATGATTTCTGTTCAGTAAAAAAAAGATAACCCCAAAGGTGGTAGTTTATTGCCGTGTGGAACATTAGCTAGCAATTCTATCCTAACATCCTTTATAAAATTGCCTACAAAGAGCAGCTCCTCAACTGTTCTTGGAACCGGCATTACCACCTTGCTGAGTTGAATGACTGCAGTCATTCGACTTTGACTTATGTTCATTCTAATTTGTATGAATCATGTTTTAAATATTTTTTGTGTGTGTGGTACGCGGGCCTCTCACTGTTGTGGCCTCTCCCGTTGCGGAGCACAGGCTCCGGATGCGCAGGCTCAGCAGCCATGGCTCACGGGCCCAGCCGCTCCGCGGCATATGGGATCCTCCCAGACCGGGGCACGAACCCGTATCCCCTGCATCGGCAGGCGGACTCTCAACCACTGCGCCACCAGGGAGGCCCTTAAATATTTTTTGAAAATTGTACTTCGACCGGCTGGAAGCAGGGGCTCCATGTCCCACCCTTGCAGTGCCTTGAGCCTGTGTCCCTTCTTCCCTCATTGCCGGGTCCTCTTCCAGCCTCCTCTCTACCTTTGTGCGCCCCTGCTTCTCTCCACCATCCATGCTGGACTTCCCAGAGGCCTTGGACCACTACACAGGGAGGATGGGGAACAGATCACGCCCCCACCGAGAAAACGCTGAGGGTAGGGATGGAGGCCACAGGCGCAGAAATGGAGAGAGGACTAGGCTGGCACGGGAGGACACGTAGTGGCTCAGGGTCCGCTCCCGAGAGTGGTTTACGGGACCTCCCCCTCCAGGGCTGGGCGTGGACGGCGGCGGCGCAGAGGAGGTGGGAGGGGTCGGCGTCACCGGGAGGAGCCAAAAGCAGACGCGGGTGCGGAGAAGCGGAGGCCCGCCGAGGCCACAGCGAAAGGAGCTGCGGTTAGACTGCGGGCCGTGGGGTCGCGCAGCGCCGGGGGAGACGCCAGTTAGGCACAGGCCACTGGGGCCCCAGCCTGGCGCACAAGGGTCCCCACGGAAGCGCCCGCCCCGACGGCTGTCAATCCCCGCAACCCCGCCTCGTGCCCTGCGACACCTCGGACCCCTCGACTGCAGGTCAGGCGCAAGTACAGGGTGCGTGTGGCCACCGGCTCCTTCCTGGGCTCGGGAACCTGAGACAACGTGTCGGTGAGCCTGGTGGGACCCGCGGGCGAGAGCCCGGCCCTGCGCCTGGACGACCTGGGGAAGGACTCCAGCCGCGGTGCGGTGAGTGCGGTGCTGGCCGGCCCCCTCGCACTCTAACCCCCACCCCATCCCCAATGAGCCTTCTCCCTCCCCACCACCAAGAGGAGGACTTCGAGGTGACGTCCCCGCCAGGACGTGGGCCCAGTGCTGCTGCTGCATGTGCACAAGGCGCCCCGGCGCTGCCCTGCCCCCTCGGGCCCTTAGCCCCGGAAGCCTGGTTCTGCCGCCGGTTCCAGCGCACGCCGCCCCAGGGCGCCCCCCTCGGCTTCCCCTGCTACCGGTGGCTGGAGGGATCGGGGAGCCTGGTGCTGCGGGAGGGGACAGGTGAGAGGCGGACGGGCTGGGGTCGAGGGAGGCTAGTGTGGTCTTGGGTCAGGGGAGGGCATAGGTGCGCTGGCGTGGCCACTGGGTGGGAGGAGGGGGAGGGGCTGATGGGAAAAGACCGGGATTGTGAAGCGAAGGCGAGAGAAGGCAACTGGGGCCCCATAGAGCAGGGGCATGGAAATGGCTAGCACCCCCTTCTCTTCCCTCCAGCTCTGCTCTTTGACCCCGCACTGGCCTCAGCTGTGGAGCTGGGCTCAACGACTGGGAGGGGGCAGACTGCAGCTAGCTGAGGGAGGATCTGCCTTCGATCGGAGCAGGAGGGGCAGGGGCTTCTCCATCCCTCAAGGAAGAGGTAGAAGAGACGGAGAGGCCAGTGGCAGGCTGATGCGCCAGTCCAGAGATGTCCCACCCCAGGCCTAAGGTGAGAAGGGGGAGAGGCTGAGGTGCTGAGGATTGGGGCCAGGTCCCCCTCTTAACTTCTTCCCTCCCCCAGCCAAAGTCATCTGGCAGGACAGCCACCCTCTGCTCTACGCCAGCACCAGGCAGAGAGTACGGAGAGGCAGCAGAAATACCAGTGAGCAGCCCAGGGGGACTTGAGGCTGGCAGCCCCTAGAATCCCCACTTCTTAGTTTTCTGGCGACAGAGGGGCTCCTGCTTGCTGAGGTCAGCTGAGCCTCAGATCTGACCAAGAACAGCACACATGTGAGGAGCCCCAAGTCCTGGGATGGGCCCCCCTCCTGAGCTTCCAGTCCCAAAGCCCTCCGTGCACAACCAGGCCCAGGAGCCCAGCCCCTGTTACCCCTTCCAGTCCCGAAGGGTGTGGTCCAGCCACCAGAGCCTCACTGCCATCTCCACCTCTGCCCTTTACAAGTGGAGTGAGTCTTTCCCGGGAATACCCCACTGCCTGGATGCTGAAAACCTCAAGGAGCTTGATCCCAACCTGCACTGCTTAGTCACCAAAGAAATCAACCAGAACGTCTGCTTCATCTCCCCGTGAGCCTGCCTGCCTGACCCAACACCTTCCGGACATCACCCCATTTCCCTCCCAGGCCCTCCCATTTTGTCTTTCTGCAGGAACATCACCCTGAAGCTGAAGGGGCTGCTGGACAGCCAGCGGCCCTAGAGGAGCCTGGACGAAATCCAACGCACCTTCATCTTCCCCAAATCACCCGTGTCAGGTCTGGGCTGGGAGGGCGAGGAGGCTGCAGCAGGGCCAGAGGGTCTGGAGGGGTCACTGTGTAGAACTGAGAACCAGGGGGCTAGAATGAGAACATTCTGGAAATCACAGAACTCATCCTGCACTGCTGCCCGTTCTCTCCCTGTTCTTCACGGAACCTCCTTTGTGCCCTGAGAAGGCACAGTTTTTGTCACCTGGGGGGAGGTTGGCCTCTGTGTGGGAAGAACTGGTCATGGGGGCTGAGGGACCCAGGGAGGATGCCCGTCCCAAATGTCCTCCCTTGCGATGGGCTAAGGCCCACTGTTCTCAGAGCCATTCTCACCCATCAGGGCTTCAGCAAGAAAGGCCAGCAAGTAAGTTCCAAGAACTCCACTGCTTTGTCAAGGCAAGTGTGAACACTTCCCAGCCACCTCCTCCATCTTCACCATCTCTGACAGCCTGCAACCTCTGTCCTGTGGGTCTGTTTGCTGGTCATCCCCCTCCTCTGACTTCATAACTACATCTTCAAACTGTCCCTAACCCTGAGTTGTTTTGAACAACTAGAAACACCCGTCCCATGAATATCCTTAGCCATTAGGAAAAAACACCCAAAGCAGAATTCAACTTGCCACCTACTTGGTTGGGGCCTTGTGCATTGCATGCAGGCTTGAAAACCAAACTAAGTCAAAGGATTCAGGAGTTGCCACTCTCCAGTATCCATGTCACCCTGGGCTCACTGTGGGTTCCAAACCATACAAGTTGAAACCACTAGCACCGGTGCCACACCCCAAGGTGATGACAACGCTTTTCTTTTTTTTTTTTTTGCGGTACACGGGCCTCTCGCTGTTGTGGCCCCTCCCGCTGCGGAGCACAGGCTCCGGACGCACAGGCTCAGCGGCCATGGCTCACGGGCCCAGCCGCTCCGCGGCATGTGGGATCCTCCTGGACCGGGGCACGAACCTGTGTCCCCTACCTCGGCAGGCGGACTCCCAACCACTGCGCCACCAGGGAAGCCCCGACAACTCTTTTCTGAATGATCATTCTGGTTTAAAAACTTAGCCAGGCTGTCCTGTAGCAAAGGTGCAGGAGAATAGGACGTGGGCCTGGTGAGTTTTAATTTTAACAGGGAATTCGAAGGACCCCCATAGTTCAGAAGCCAAAACGGATGGGCTAGAAGGATAGGCACTGCTGGTAACCAGCATTCTTTACTCTTCAGATTCTCTCAAATTCTACTCAAATCCCAAGTGCAGTCAGTGCACATCACAGAGCACCCGAGGCTTCCCCAGAAGTGGGTGGGGCTGAAGGAGTGGGTGACTGCTCAGGCAGAACCCCAATTCTGATCCCTTGTTTTCTGAGAAACTGCTCACTAGTAGAGTCATCCATCTAGTTGGGGTGGGGAAAAAGAGCATCCAGAAGTGACACTGCTGGGAAGCTGGAGATCCGGGTCCTCAGAGCCGTGGCAGTGTTGGAGGCAGGGGACTTGGGTCCCTGGGCACCAGGATGACCCTCTCCACACCCACCCCCTGCAGAGTACGTGTTTGAGCACTGGTAGGAGGACACTTTCTTTGCCCACTAGTTCCTGAATGGCCTCAACCTGGTCCTAATCTGACACCGTCACCACCTCCCGAAGAACTTCCCTGTCACTGATGCCATGGTGACTCCTGTGCTGGGCCCTGGGACCAGTCTTCAGGCTGAGCTAGAGGTGAGGAGTGCAGGGGTCCAGCCAACCTTCCCTCCCCTCCCAGTGCCTTCAGGAGCCCCGACGCCCTGGCTCGCAGTCCCCCAGACCCCTGCTCTTCCACGCAGCCTGGCTGCCCCTCACCCGCTCCCACTCCTCTCCCGGCTAGCTCAGCCAGCCCTCTGAGTCAAAGCCTCCTGCTCATCACTGGAGGGAGGGACACTGTTCTGCGAGGGCAAAGACTGAGGGGGCAGGGCCCAGTGTGGAATGCTGTCTCCCGGTGCTTGGCCAGGCTCCCTGCATTTGGCAGGACCCCACAGCTCAGAAATTCGATTGTCATGGTTACTGAGGATGCCCTCCAGCTGGTCAGCTAAGCGCTCCCCAGAGCTGCCATGTCCCCCATCTCTGGGCTACTGGTATGAGAGGTGCCCTAACCCCAGGAGTGCGCCTTCCGCATCCCGAGGTCCTGTCCTCCAGCAGGGCTCCCTCCTCTCCCTGTCTGTCCTTGAAGCTCCGGCCTGGCCACAGCAGAAGCACCTCCAACTCTCAGGCAGGGGTCTCTTTTTTTGGAACCAGAAGACGGCCCTGGGCTGGAATGCCCCACTGGCTCCAGGGAATGAGGTTCCTTTAAGTTACATACTTGCGGATGCAGAGTAACTCCCCCTTCCTCCCTCCGCTTCCCAGGACTGCACAGGGCTGCTCCCTGTCTAGCCCTCCTTCCCATCCTCTCCTCCCCTAGAGGGGCTCTCTGTACCCGGTGGACCACGCCATCCTCTCAGGCCTCTGCCCCGGCATCATTAATGGGCAGCCCCAGCTTGTGGCTGCCCCCCAACCCTGCTGTGCCAGCGCCCTGGTGGCCCCTGCTGCCCTCGCTTTGCAGGTCAACAAGGCAGAGCCCTGGGAGGGATGGGGGGTATATCGTCTGCTCAGGATGACTGAAAAGTTTTCTCCTCCTGATGCTGCTTCACTGGCATTAACTCATTTAATCCTCAGAGCAACCCAATGAGAAAGGGATTATTATCATCAACCTTATTTTACAGATAAAGAACCTGAGTCACAAAGTGGTTAATTAACGTTCCCAGGGACACACAGCTAGTAAGGGAGCTGACCATGTGATTTGGCCGCATGGACATGGTGATGGGTCACACTTTCTGCACCCAGTTTCTGCCTGACACCCCCCTCCCCTGTGCCCCCGACCCCAGCTCTCTCAGACACCTGGCCCAGACAGCCCCATCTTCCTGCCCAGTGACTTGGCTGTGGACTAGCTCCTGGCCAAGACCTGGGTGCAACATTCAGAGTTCCTCGTGCACGAAATGGTCACACATCTGCTTCGAACCCACTTTGTGATGGAGGGCTTTTCTCTCTCTGGGCCGTGGCAGCTGCCCATGTGCCACCCCATCTTCAAGGTAAGGAGGACCCCTCCTCTCAGTGCCTGGAGCCATGGGGGACCTGGGGCTGCCTCATCTAACCTTGGACTCTGGTTCTCCCCAGCTCCTCATTCCTTATTTCCGCTACACTTTCCACATCAACATCCAGGCCTGCACTGGGCTCTTTGCACCAGGAAAGCTCATTGACCAGGTCGGGGCGCTGCCTGGGATCCTGGTAGTTGACAGAGGCGGTCAGGAAGGGGCTGAGGTTTGGTCCTGAGCCCCTTGCTCCTGGCAGCGTGGGGCTCTCTGCTCATTACCGGTGACGTCACTGGGACGGGTGGACAGCCTGGAGCTGATGGCCAAAGGGCTGGAGGCTGTCACCTACCGCTCCCTCTGCCTGCCCCACCAACTGGCTGACTGAGAAGTTCAGGACCTTGTCCACTACTACTACTGAGACGATGCGCTCTGGATCTGGGCAGCCACAGAGAGGTGAAGCTCCCCGGGGCCTGAGGGCTCCACGCCTCACCCTCGGCTACATCTCTCTTGGCTTGGTCTTCAACTTCCTCCCGCCTTCTCCCCAAACACACTGCTGTCTCGCAGCCCTTTCATGTCTCCTCTTCTTCCTTCCCAGCTGTGTGACTTTGGGCAAGTCAGTTAACCTCTCTGTGTCTGTTTCTTCATCTGAAAACGGGGCTGACAAGAGACCTACCTCAAAGGTTATTACCAGGATTAAATGTAAAGCCCTTAGCCCGGATCTCAGGTGAATAGGACACGCTCTTTGAGCATTAGCCATTATTATTATTCCCCCCAAAGACAGTCTCCATGTCTCTAGACTTTCCTTCTAAATCTCCCTCGCCAGAGACTTCCTTGGGACATACCTCTGGCCTCCACCCTGGTGGCCAGGTGTTCTCGATGTCTGGCCCCCTTGTGGGTCCCCATCCCTGCCCTTATCCAGCATAACGACCTTCCTCGGGCACTGGGCTCTATGATAGCTCTGCTCATGAGCCTCATGTGGCTCCATTTTTTGTCATATGGAATGAAAGTTTCACATAGCGTCTCACCCCTGGAGTCTGCCCCCTTCCCACTCTTCTTCCTCAGCTTACATGGAACCTAGGGAGGCCAGGCACCCCAATTCTCCCTCTCTCCCTATCCAAACACTGCCCCTTCCTCAAGCCCAGCTCATGCCTACCTCCCCTTGAAGTCCTCAGGGACTCCCCGCAACGGACACCCATAGCTGGAGCTGCCTGTGTCGGAACTCTGCTTAGCAATGGACCACGAGCCCTGCTGTGGCTGGAGCTGGATGCCGTGGTGAGCAAGGCAGGCCCAGATCTGCCTTTTGGGAACCAGTGGGGGAGATGGACCCCACCATCCCAGTCCCAACACAGAGGGGCCTTGTGTCTAATCCTTCTCTGTGGCTTGATGTGGCCCAGAAGACTGGAATGCCGGTGCCTGCGGGGCCCACAAGCAGGAAAGAGGGTGGACAGAGACTGTGGCCAGTGGACAGCTCATACTTGCTGGATGATGACAATGGCAACCCAGCTACGACTACAGCCAGAGCTTTAGATTGTTTGAGAGAAACCAGTCATTCTAATATTTCAGTGTTGACCATGGATTCAACTTGAAACAAACAAACAAAAAACCTTGGTAGCTAATCAAAACACATCTGCAAACCAACCGTGACTCTCAGGCCCCTGGTGGAGACCAAGGCCTCTAGGTTTGAAGCTTAGCTGGGCGGTTCATACAATGTGTAGTCAGCCATTTTCCTTCTCTGGCCTCCGTTTCCTCCTTTTTGGGCAGCAGGTCTCAGTGGCCTCGTCCAGCCCACACCCCTGGGCAGCACAGGCTCCCAGCTGTTAGTCACCACGTACTCCTGGACCCCCAGCTCGGTGTCCGACGTTGTTGGCATCTACTACCCCGACGGCTGTGCCATGAGCAGGGACTTGGCGCTGCAGGCCTGGGTCAGGGAGATCTTCCAGGAGGGATTTCTAAGCCGAGTGAGCTCAGGTGAGGTGTCCATCCCTGTCTGCCACCCTGGAGACCCCACTTCCCCAGGGCAGTAGGCCTCGGGTTTCAGCTCTGTTCCCTCCTCCCCATCCCCATCCAGGGGTCCCTTCCAGCCTGGACAGCCGCGCTGGCCTCATCGAGTATCTCACCGTGACCATCTTCAGCTGCTCAGCCTAACATGCTGCCGTCAGCTGTGGCCAGGTAAGGCTGTCCCAGACTTCGAGGGCACAAGCCAGGTCATGGGAGAAGCGGGCCTAGCCGGAACACTGGCAGCCCTGTGCCTACCGAGTTTGGGGGGGTCAGTTTGATTTCAGTTCCTGGATGCCTAACACTCCCCCAACCATGCGGCTCCCCGCCCCCCCCACACACCTCCCTCCAAAGGCCAGACAAGCCTGGTGGCCTCACTCTCTGAGGTCAACACCACGTGCCATGCCCTTGTGCTCTTCTGGGGCGTCCGTGATGAAACCAAGGACGCTGTAAGGAAGGCCCAGGGTGGGGGTGGGGTGAGGAAGGGCTCCTGGGGACAATGGGTTACTTGGCGGGGGCACTTAGCAGGCTGGGCTCCTCTGTGGGCAGGGCCTGGAGTGACGTAGCTGCTGGGGTTGTGGTTTAGGGCTCCTAGTCGGTGGAAATTAGCATGGTCTGTGTCTCAAAGGGATCATGGTTTGGGAGGTCTGGGTAGGCTGGGTTTAGGGTGGTCTTTTGCCTGCATGGATGGGTGGTTTATGTTTCAAGTTGGATGGGTCTTGGGTGGTCGAGGTTCCTAGGTGGGTGGGGCTTGGGTGGTGGTCTGTGTCCTTGGGTGAATTTTCTGGTGGTCTGGGTCCCAGGGGACTTAAGGTGGATCAGGATCGCTTTGGGTTGAAAGATGGGGCCGAGGCATTGTGGGGCAGGGGTCCCAGACTTCTCTCCTGCTGCCCCAGCGGCCGGCGCCTGGGCACCTACCCAGGTGAGCACTTCACCGAGGAGACCCCTGGGAAGAGACCTGTCGTCTTCCAGAGCCGCCTGGTCCAGATCTCCCGGGACATCCGGAGCGGAACCGGCGCCTGGCGCTGCCCTATGCGTACTTGGACCCGGCGGCAGTGGTGGAGAACAGCATCGCCGTGTGAGCGCACTGCACGGCCCAGCCCCGGCGTGCACCCCCAGCAGCAGTGCCAGCCCGGCCGGCCGGCGCCCCCAGGAAATGCCAGGCTGTGCGCACAGACAGAGCCAGCGCTCGTGTTTGAAGTGATTTTACTGGAAAACAGGCGGGTGCAGGGCGGAAAGGCGAGTCGAGAGGGGCCGTCCTAGATAGAAATTCTGTTCTCAATCAGCACGGGGTCCGGGTAGTAGTAGGGGATGGGGAGGCACTTGTTGCGCTGGTGGATGTTGTGTGAGATCTGGGCAGGGCGCTGGCGGAAGGTCTCCGTGCTCCTCCGCGGGGCCTCCTCCACGAAGTGGATGTCGGGGAAGTGGCCCAGGGGCCGCTGCAGGCGCAGGACCGGGCAGCTGGGACGGGGCGCCCCCTCCCGCCCCCTCCCCCTTCCTCCCCCTTCAGCAGCCTCTCTCCCTGCCTCCTGCCCTTGACACCCCCTCTCCCACTGTCGGCCCCCCAGCTCCCAGCCTCCTGCCTATGCTCAGAGGTTCCCCAGCCCCACCTGCACCCCAAGGCCCCAGGGCACCTTGTCGTCGGGCTCCCAGCTGAGTATCTAAAGCACCAATAGGATGATGCATGTGGTCTTCACGTCTGGCAACGTGTCCAGGAAGGTCTCCAGCGTGGTCAGCCCCTTTGGCCTGTAGTGGTGGGTTCTGCATGGATGACAGGAAGTTGGGCATCCAGGCGGTGAACTCCAGCTGGAGGAGGGGTTCCAGGTCAGGGAGCACGCCGAGACTCTCGGGTTTCAATTGAGGCTGGGATTCAAGCTGGGACTCTGGTTGAGACAGGTCAGAGCTGGACTGGGGATTATAGCTGAGGTTGAGTTTGAGGTTGGGGCTGGGACTAAGGTTAGGTCTGGGCCTGGGGCGGGGGCTGGTGAGCACAGGTACCTGCCCTGTGTTGACAGCTGCGTGTTTGGCAGAGCAGGTGTAGATGACGACGGTGACACATCGGATTAGCTCAGGCACGGTTCGCAAGCACGTGGGGAAGCCTGGGGCAGGGGTAAGGTGGAGGGAGGGGTAAGACCCAGGCAACATCAGTCCGGCCCGGGCCTGCAGAGGGCATGGCCAAGCCCAGCTCACCCTGTCCTTCCAACACTCCAAGCTGCCCTCATCCTGTCTGTTTGGCCCTCCTTTGGCCACAACCCCACCACCACCACCACCGAGGGGGCCTCAGCTGGCCTTGGCCAGATGTCCTTGGGGGCCGCTCCAAGCTTGCTTCTCTTTCCTGAGCTCCACCTGAGCACCTAGCCCTGGTTGCCATGGTGACCCCAGGTTCCAAAAGCCCAACACGTTCAAACCAGACCCATCATCTTCCTCCCCAAACTGCTCCTCCTTCCACACGCCCAGCTCAGGAATGACACACACCATCCACCTAGCTGTGGAAGCCCGAAACCTAGGAGTCACCCTTGGACCCTCCCTCCCCCGACTCCACCCCCACCGCCAAACCCAAACCAGTCACCAAGTTCTGTCATTTCTGTCTCCCAGCTAGCTCTGGAATTCTCTTCATCCCCCACCCAGTCCCCACCCAGGTCAGGTCCCTGTCATCTCCCTCCTGGACACCACAGCAGCTTCCCAAACTGTCTCCTGACCGCCAGTGCAGTCTGACATCCCACCATGCCCATCTGATCTCCTCAGACACCCTCTGGATTCAGAGTAATTCTAAACTCCTTCACCAGGCTGCACACCCCCAGCCCCTGCTCCTGGCTTCAGCCTTATCCCCCCAGAGGCTGCCCAGCTCCCACTCTAAACCCCAGCTGCAGGGACCTGTAAGCAGTCCCAGAACCCACTGTGCTCACTCTGGCTTTCGGGCCTTTCCACATGCTGCTCCCAGCCAGAGCTCTCCGACACCACCTCTGTCATCACCCGGCTGACCTCCCATCCCGCAGATCTTAGCCAGGTCTTAGCTTGCTGCTACCCTCCCCCACTCTCTACCCACCAGCCCTCCCCAAGTTGGGGTAGGTGCCTCCCCTGGGCTCCTACGGCCCCTCCCCGGCTTCCCCACAAACCACCAATCCTGCTATAGTGTGACTGCCCGTTTATAGTGCGCAGACCACCCCCAGAGACTGTGATCAACTCGAGGGCAGCACCTTAAACGTCTCATTCCCTTTTGCCTCCCCAGTAACCAGTACAGTGTCTGTCACATCGTAGATGCTCAGTAAATATTTGCTGAGTCGGTGCCCAAGTGACATGTCTTCAGGATGCTCTCCCCACGCCCTCTCCTGCCAGCTCCCCGCCGGCTCCCCCGCCTCCGGTACATGCTGCCCTGACCTGTTGGAGCTCATGCCCCATTTCTCAGCCCACAAAGGTTTGTTTCTGAGGTGGGAGACTGGACCCCTCCAGTTCTCTACAGAGATGACCCACGGCCCCTGAGCTCAGACAGGGTCCCACGCCAGCCATGCTTTCTTCCCCAACCTCTCCGAGATGCCACTGCTCCAGGGGCCGGGGAAGAGCCCTGTCGAAATCCGAGGGCTATGATTTGGCCTCCTTCAGCCCACCACGAGACTTGCTCCAGCCCAGCCTGGGAGGCCCAGCCCACAGCCCTGGGTCCTTGCTGGGTGCCCGGGTGCCCAGGCCCATACCTGAGCTCGCACGCCCTAGTAGGCACTCCTTGAATATCCCCTGCCCCCAGGACTGCAATTCCGAGTCACCCTCTACAGCTGCATCGCACGGGTAATAGTAGGTGATGATCTCCGTCACATACCTGACCAGGGGACAGGGCCTCAGTTTGAACCCTCCCTGCCCTCCCCCCTCGTGCTCCTCCCACCTTCCTCAGGATGCCCCAGGCCTGTGGGTGGGCAGAGGTGGTGAGGGTAGCTTAGCAAGGTCACAAAACACTCAGAACACTGCTAATAAGGGTCAGGTGAGGCCCACGGGCAGCTTAGAGCCCAGACAGGGTCTGGCCGGCAGAGCAGGCTGGGGCCGAAGCAACGAAGGTGGCCATGAGGGCTCCCGAGGCCCTACCCAGAGCGTGACCGACACACACAGGCTCCGGACCTTATCCCCAAGCCCCTGGATGGCACCCCAGGTCCTTAGAAGCTCCCCAGTCCCCCTCCAACATACAGGGTGTCCACCTTGAGTGCCACCCACTGCTGCCCTGACCTCACCTCTCCAGTGCAGCCCACACTGCCAAGCTGTCCTCACGGTAATAATATCCCGGCAGGTCCTGAACCCCATGTTTCACGAAGTCATTGGGGAGATAGAGGTCATCATAGGTGATCTCGGCCAGAACCCACACCATCACCTCGGCAGAACCCGCCAGGCCCAGGGACCTGCTCTGTTAGGGACAAGGCAGACCCTGGAACCACAGGGTCCCTGCAAGTCCTTCATAGAGGTCCCTTGGCCCAAGCCCATACCTTGTAGAGGGGGTGGCACATGGGAAGCTGCCTCAGCAGGGCCAGGCAGAAGGCCTCAGCGATGCGGTGGGTCTCCAGCAGGTGGGTGATGGCCTCGTGACAGTGGAACTTGGCATAGTGCACCCACGTCTTGGCCGTCAGCCAGTCCCACTCAGAGTCACTGGGCAGGAAGATAGGGCAGTCAGGCCCTGGGGTCTGGCTGAGCTGGGGGTGGGGAAGGAGGAAGGGTTAGGTGAGAGCAGAGACTCACATACATGAGGGCCCCCACTACAGGAGGGAGGCAGGGGGAGTCCAGGGGGTAAAAACTCCACCCCCTATACTCCAGTCCCTCTGGTCCCCTGAGCACACCAGGGCCTTTCTCCCTCCTTACAACTGCTGCTGTTCCCTCTGCCTGTAGTACCTTCTGCCATCCCTTTCTCTACCTGACAGCTCCCACTCATTCTACAGGAGCCAGCCCAAAAGCTGCCTCCTCGAAGAAGCCTTCCTTATCTCAACCCCATGGCCACCACATTCAGCTGTGCAGGTTGTGCACTGCACAAGGGGTTACGGGGTCGTTGAAATCTAGTCGACACTGTTCCACTAACGAGCCAGGAGCATCAGGGCTTGGCTGATCCCCGCTCCCACCCGAGGGGTACCTTTTTCTAATTTAGACGTGATCCCACTGGAGACCTCTGGGAAGGAAGCACCCCAGTTTCCCTTCCTGCCAGACCAGACTCTCAAGGCAGCAGCTAAGTTTGATTAGCACAGTTTTTCTAGCAGAGGTCTGGTCCACAGCAGGCATTGGTTTTTCAAGTGGATGGATAAATGGAGTCAAAGAGACAAGCTTGAGCCACCAAGCGCATTCCCATCTGGTCACCTCTGTGCATGTAGACACAGCATGCACACTCTACACCCTGGGGCTTACACATGAGTACACCCACACGGACCCGGCTTCATGCAGCATGGGCATACAAGTGGCAGCACACAGATTTACACATGGTGGACCCTGAGGGACTCAGCCCAATGCGTACAGCCACAGCCATACACCAGGCTCCCCACTAGCCACACACACAGATACAGACGCACATGAACATACTCTCAGATGTGCACGCAGGGACATACACTCACATGGGCGCACATGCTTACACACAGATCTGCACACAGCCACAATCCTTCACAAATAGGTGCACACACACACACACGGGCTGACCCACTGACCATACACTCACACAGATAGGGGTATACAAGTACACGCACAGGCCACAGTCACATAAGTACACACACATAGTCATGCCCACACAGAGGCTCACCCACTGGCAACAGTCACACAGCCACCCCAGGCCTGCACTCCAGGCACCTGGATGGGGATGGGCATCAGGTTCCCTTCCGGGCCAAAGTGCAGCAGGCAGAGCGGGGCGCAGTGGTACTGCTTCTGGCCGTTGAGTTCAATGCTGGGAATGCCCTCCACCATGCGGTAGTCTGCCAGGTAAATGTTCCCCTTCTGGAGGGGAGCCCCGATGGGTGGGCACCCAACACACAGCACCCATGCCTTGGGTGCAGGGTGCCCTGGCTCCAGGTGCTGGGGTTGGCCAGGACCCGAGTGGGGGATGCGGGCGGGGGTGGGGCTCTACAGAGGCCTAACTGCGGAGAGACACGGATGCCAGGAGGGGAGGGAGGCAGCGAGGCGGTGGGGGTCAACTAGGGAGCAGGCCTCACCTCCAGCTCCGCTTGCAGGCCCGTTCCCTCGCCCAGGAACGGGGCCACCATGTCGTCTGTGACGGGGAACTTGTCTGGGATCCGCGTGCAGCGGCGGAGCAAGCCTGGGTTGATGCCATTGAGGTACTGGTACCCAAAGAAGCTGCCCTCTGCCCAGTGCTCCGCCACGTACTCTGGGGGGACAGTGCGGGGGCGTCACCACGCGACACGCTCCCCCCCCTCAGGGACAGAGAGGCCCCAGAGGTTAGAATGGCCAGGAAGGCAGAGGCCCGGGAAGGAGGAAGACAATGGACATCCGAGTAGACTCGGGGAGGAAAACCAAGCCCCCAGACTCGGGTTGAGCAGCCGGAGGCGCCCAGGGCGACGTTTTCCGAGGAGCCGCCAGAGGGCGCGCTCGCCTGTGCGAATTCCTGCCTCAGGTTCAATGCGCGGCTCCCATCCCACTGCCCCGCGCGGGGGTCCTGCCTCCTGCACGCGTCTCGAGTACCTCCCGCCCGAGATCAACCCGCTCCCCCGTGCTCGATTCTGGATGCCGCACCCCATACCGAAGACGACAGGCTTGTTGGCAGGGAAAATTTTCTTGATATGCTTCAGTCTCTTCCACGACCGTTTGCAGTCCACTGGGCCGCGGAGTTTGAACCCCAGTGCCCTAGGACAGGGGATTCGAGGGGGAGGCCGTCAGAGAGGCTGTCGACTGCTGCCCCACCCCCCAGGGTCTCTTGGGGGGGAGTCTCAGGGTCTCCCAGTGGCAAAGCTCAAGGCCTTTCTATGTCTAGATCTGAGTGTCACCCCTCAGGTTCCTTAGGCCCGTCTTTTCAGCTCCCTCTGCCCTCCTGGCCGTTGTAACCTCTGGGGCTGTGGTGGAGGCGGGCATGGAGCAGGGGGAGAGGGACAGCCCTCCCCCCCCCCCGCCCCTCACACGCACTTACATGGGGCTCAAGCGGATGAAGAAGGAGGCCGTCTTGATGAAGGAGTAGCGGAGATTTGAGTTCAGGAACATGGTGGCCTTAATGTTGATGAGAATCGGGAATCCCGGGATGGAGCCATTCCACCTGTGGGGAGGAGTGCAGGGCTGGGGCTGGGCATCTGAGGTCCGGGGCGGGGGGAGGGGGCAGAGTGCAGGTGTCAGCCACGGGAGGGACGCCGGTGCAGCCTCCGGTCCTTACTCAGGGAGGTTAGGGTTTCGCGGGACAGGAGGGCGGTAGCTGGGGATGTGCACGTAGCTGGGCGGGCCTGGAACAAAGACCCTCCAGCTGCAAAAGAAGCGGAGACGGTGGGCCTTGATGGCCACACACCATCCCAGGGCACAGGAGGCAAAGCCATCACTGGCCCCCTGACCTCCCACAGTCCCTGCCGCCCTCCCCTCACTGGTAGAAGTCCTGCTTGGCTCTGATCTCCTCCTTTCGGTGCTCCAGAAGGATCAGGATTGTGTCGTCCGCTGTTGTCTTTCCTGTAGGGAGACCAAGGAGGAGGATCAAGGTCTGACCCCGCCCCCACCTGCCCCTGCCCGCTTCAGGGATCAGAATTCAGCTTCTCTCCCCAGGGTCAGCTCCGGGTGCGGGGGGGTCATGGCCAAGGACTGGGGAGGCTTACCCTGGGAGAGAGAGAGTGTATCTCCTCCCAAAAACTCAGACAAAAGGATCATGGACCACCCTCCCCCTGCCCCGCTCTACCCCTGGGCTCTGCTGCAGGGAAGTCCCTCTTCTAGACCCACCGAAACATTAATACCCAACAGTTATTTAGCACTTACTAGGTACCAGGCACTTTCTAAACACTTATATCAATAATTTAACCTGCACAAGAACAACATTATAAGGCAGGGGACTAGTAGTATAGGCCCACAATCCAATCTCCACAATTCTAAAATCCGAAAGGTCTAGAAATCGTTTTTGGTTTTTTTTTTCACAAGGTAGGCACAAATTCCTTAGCTGACGAAACCTCTAAATTTACCTGAGGCTATGGGCAGTCTTTATTTAACTCACTCGGTAAAACTACTCAGAGTTTTTGCTGCAAAAATATTAGTATATTTGATCAGGGAGTGCCCTGGTGGATGTATCATGTAAAATACGGTGTGCGTGAGTGTATATAGAATATATATACGTGTATGAAGATACATATATGTACAGTACTGTACAGCCAATTGTGTTAGTTGGGTACCTAGACTAAATTTACTGGAATTAGGAACAAATTGGACTTATGGACGTGCTCTCGGAACACAACTCATTAGTATGTAGGGGACTTACTGTATAAAGTATAGGGGAGCAAATTTAGATATAGAGTAGCCAGGCAAGAGCTCTTTAGAAGGGGACTTTTGAGTAAAGGTATAAAGTGTGGTCGACTCCTTCCAACCACAGGGCCTTTGCACATACTGTTCCCTCTCCACCTCTTAGACCTAGTTAATGTTTCCTCTTCCTTCAGATCTTAGCTTGATAATTGCTTCATCAAGAAAGACCAAGTTTAACTCTTAATGGCTCCCAGAGCACTGTAGTTAACATCTTTGACAGATATCTTTCTTTCCCACTAGATTAGACTGTCTGTAATTTGGTTTGGTTTTCTCCCCACCTCCAGGCACAGTACCTGGTAACTGGGAGATTCTCGAAACATGGGTTAGTGTTGAGGACAAGATCAGGGTTGGGAACTGAATCAATGATGGGATTGGAATTAGGATGAATATTCGGTAAGGATGAGGTGAGGGGTAGGAAGTGACGTGAGGGCGGAGAATGCCTTAAGGGGATGGAGGCAGGACAGAGAAGAGGCTGGGGATGAAGGTCATGCACATGCTCTGTGACTGGCAGAGCTGTCTCATTTGCCTGGTCACAGTACTCTCACGGGCTGTCAGGCCGGTCAGGCCTGCCCTCCTGGGCTCTGCTCAGCCACCCTGATGACCCTTGGGTGATGCTAGGAACTTGATGATTCAAATTTGCATCTTAAGATGAAAATTTACCCAGCCTCCTGCCTTCTAGCCACTCCCCTTCTCTTGAGACTGTGCCCCCAGGGGGCTGCTAAGGCTCTGTAAGGAGCAGGGCCAGTGGAGGGGGGAATTGAGGCTCAGAGGTTTGGGAAACTGCACCTCCAGGCCCCTCTGGGATGCTGGGTCCTGGAGGAGCAGGGGTGAGAGGCCCAGCCTTAACCTTCTAATCCAGCAGTAACATCACTCTGTGGGGGTGGGAAGGAGGCAGGGGCACACAGGAAGCCTGGAGGGGATTGTGGGAGGGGATTTGGGAGAAACAGGGGAGGGAGCTGATGGTGTAGAAGAGTTTGGGCACCATTTTCCAAATCACAATCCACTCTCAATAGGTGTTCCCCAGCCAACCCCTCTGTCCCCAAAAAAGTAGGAGTGGCGGCTCTGGGTTTGATCAGGGCTCAAGTCTGGAGTGGAAATTAGGTTCCCAAGGGAAACAGATGGAGATGGGGATGTGGACGTGGCCGGGGACATGGATGGGATTAGGCATGAGGATGTAGATGGAGCACTCCCCAGTTACAACCAAAATGTGGATGCGTGACTCTGGGTAGGTGCTCACTGGGCTGAAGAACTGGTTCTCCTTGACCAGGGGTGGACCCGGAGAGCAGGAGAGCCCCCAGGGAAGGATGTGAGCTCGCTGGGCTGAGCCCTCACTGCTGGGGCACCCACCCCACCCCCACCTTGCCCCACCCTGAGTTCTGCAAGGCAGGGGAGCAACCCCTGGACCCCCCCGTCCCCCAAGACAGAGGGAAAACAATCAGATTGGGTCACTTCCCTACTGTAAGCCAGAGCTTAAAACGGTGTTTCCCTTAGAATCAAATCCAAGGACTCAACTGTGGACTATAGGATCATGCATGACCCAGCTTCCGTCCACCCCTGGGTCACCTATTGCAGCCACTCGGGCCTCGAACGCACACCCTTCAGGGCCCTTGCACTTGCCCTGTCCTTGTTTGTAACACATTTCCCCCAAGTCTCAACTCAACTGTCACCTCCTCAGAGTGACCTTCCCTGATCACCACACCTAATGCTCGCCCCCAGGTCATGCTAACACACCACCTGGTTTCATCTCCTGACTGCACTTGCAACCATCTGAAAGGATTTATCTGTTTATGTGTTTGTTTATGTGGTTTTTGTCTGCCCCCATAAGCCAGTTGAAGTAGGGATCATGCCAGGGGAATTCACAGCCGTGTCTTCCACATACTGTCTAGGG
Source organism: Hyperoodon ampullatus (assembly GCF_949752795.1). Lineage (NCBI taxonomy): Eukaryota > Metazoa > Chordata > Mammalia > Artiodactyla > Ziphiidae > Hyperoodon > Hyperoodon ampullatus. The sequence goes on along the minus strand of NC_136932.1, from coordinate 38,624,972 downwards.
AGACAGGAGCCATGAAGCAAGCAGATCCCAGAACGTCAGTGCTGGACGTGACTTTCCCGGGCTTCACGTTCCTCCCATTTATCTGACAAATCTGGGCCACTGAGGCTGAGGGACTCAGAAAGAGGGCTGGTATCTTCTCTTTACACCATACCAGCTGCCCTCCAGACTGACGGAAAAGCACAGAGGGGTCCAGAGTGCAAGCTGAGGGACGCCACCTGTCTGACAAGGCTGGAGCTTTACATGGGCCCCCTCCCCACATCCTGTCCCCAGAGGTGTCCAGAGCCCACATAGAATCCTACGTGTGGCCAGGTGTGTCTCCCCAGTAAATCTCCCTCCAAGCTGGCTTTCTGGGGAAACAGATTCCAATGATCCCCCCTGGTTCCACCCTCTCTGGCTCTGGGACATTTGCAGATGAGGCATGTCTTCTAATGCTAACTTTGGTGCAGGCCAAGGAGTGTCCGTCCTCTTGGAAAGACAAGCTGGCTGACTGTTCCCTGACATCCTTCCAGCGTATCCTGGTCCTGCTGTTCTAAGTGAAAGCCCAGGTTTAAGGGGATGGCACATCCAGCCTCTGCTATAGTTCTTATAGCCACAAGGGGGCGCCGTTGGGTATGTCTTATTCCTTGATTATGTTCAGAGGCGAGCAGAAACTGGTGATTTTGGCTAAATTCTTAGGTTGGAATCTGCAGGTGAGACATCCCCAAACACGCCTCTTCATGCACAATGCCATGGGGATCCTATTCTCTCAGTATCACATGTTCAGGAAGTGAAAATCCGATCTTTGGCAGAGCCAGAGTCTGCCCCACGTCCACTCCCCAAAGACACTGTGACCAGGTTGGTTGGGTACAAAATTTGACTCAGGAGGCAGAAGAGGTAAGGGGGGCTAGATCTGAAGTCTAGGGAGGCAGGAAAATGGGAAGGTTGGGTGGCTGTGGAGAAAGATGTGGATGACTGACTTGAGGGCTGCACAAATCTCAATTTTTAAGGGCTACAGGGCTGGAAGAGAGAACATTAGACCCCCCAGATTACTATCTGTTTCAGTCAGAGTGGGTTAGATTATGCTGCAACAACAAATAATCTCAAAATCTCAATGGCTTAACCGAGCAAAAGTTTATTTCTCACTCAGCTCCATGCCCAGCTCAGGTCATCAGGGGGCTCTGTTCTAGTCCCTCAGAGACAGAAGCTGATGGAAGCAACATCTCATCACATGCTTCTAGAACAGAGAGGCAGAGAGCAGAGAACTCTGGTGGGCTCATGCCAGCAATTAAATGCTCCAGCCTGGAGATGACCACATCACTTCTGCTCATAGCTTGTTGGCCAAAACTCATCCATGCACAAGATAGCCAGAGGTTGAATCCTCCATGTGTCCAGAAGAGGAACCAGATCTCAGTGGCAATGCTAACAACTCCCACACCCAGAAGCTGGATTCTCAGGCTTTGCAAAATACCCACTTTTTTGTATCGGCCCCTTGAGTCTGGATGTTCCTTCACCTCCTGATGGATAACACGCTCTGGGAGATGAAGGAATGTAAGATCTGGCTAGGTGGTGGGTTGAGCTGGGAGGCTTCCTGTCTCCAGAACAGGTGATCCAGGGACTCATTGCTGCTCCTTCTTTCTCTAATCCCCTGGTTCCCCACCCACCTACATGCACACAGGAACAAAAACAAAAATGAAATGGGAGCCAAGTATACTGATTTTTATTGAACTTACTGGGCTCAAGGACAAAAAAGGTGGGGGATGATAGTGGGGATACGAAAGAGCTGGGGAGAGACTACACACACACACACATGCACGACGCACGCACACACACACAAGCCAGGGAGCCTGGCCCTGAGAACTACAGCTAGAGGTACAGGTAAGCTGGGCTCTAATTCTAACCCTCTCCCTAAAGATGCTGGAGTCAAAGTGGACCACATGACAGATCCAGGGCACACATCTTTCCTTGTCCAGTTTCCAGGCTCTTCCAAAGAAGGAAGTTGGATTGGGTTGGTCCTAGGATGGGAGGAAAGTGGAAACAAAGAGGCAAAGTAGGAGAAGGAGTTTTGGAATGGGGAGGACTGGGAAGGCGCCCTCAGAGTCCCAACCTGGGCCCAATGGGAGGAGGAAGAGTCTTCACAGAAGGCGGGAGTAGGCTAGGCTTTCACAGGAGCCTGCCCAAAGTAGGGCAAGCGGTGTTGGGGTTCCTTCCTTTTGAAGGGCCTGTTGTGCGTTTGACTTTAGCCAGCGCTTTCTCACCCTGGACACCGTTGTACTGGCAGCTCAGGGCCCAGTTCATGTGATGCTAGAGCCACCGTGGGTGGAAAAGGTCCCCACGTGCAGAGAAAGTTCACGCTGACCGAGAACAGGGAAGACGGAAGAGCCTTGAGGACCCTGAGAAGCTGGGCCTCCTCACGCTTGGGCTTTCCGGGTGGTAGGAGGAAGGGGTCAAATGGAGACGCTGTTCTCGATGAGGGGAGGGTCCAGGTAGGTATAGGGCAGCTTCAGGCCCCGGTTCCGCTCCTGCTCCCGGATGTCTCGCGAGATCTGAGCCAGGCGGCTCTGGAAGATGGCGATGCTCCGGAGCGGCCTTTCCTCGGTGAAGTGCTCGTCCGGGTAGGTGCCCAGGGGCCGCTGGGAGAAAGATCAGGTGCGGGGTCAGGATGATGTTCAGAATGGGATGGAGAATAATGAAGGACCACATTTGCCAGCAAATACAGTCAAAGTGGCTTCTAAAGGCGGGCGTGGCCCAGCCACGGCTCCTGTAAACGCAAACCCTTCAAACCTCCAAACCACCACTCCAGCGATCTGCGCAGAGCAGCCTGGACACCCGCAGCCCACGGGTCCCTAAAAAGGTCCCTTCCTGTGCCTGGGCCACTGCTCTATGAAGTAAATACAACCACATTCAGAACACACCTGAAATCAAACGTAAACACGCCCGAGCAAGTATGCCCAAGGATACACCTCTTACCTCACAGTTTCACAGATGTAAACCCCTGAAGACAACCAGGTCTGAGGCATCTCCCAGTCAACCAATGTTGCCAGCATAATCAGCATCACCATACACTCGTGCTTTACAGCGTAGCCAGCCACAGTCAAGAAACAGTGCAGTGAACTTCAGTCAGTGCCATCCTGTGGCAGAACAGAACTGCCCCTCTGGGCTTGACCGCAGTGCACAACCAGTTCACCATCACGGTTCATGGGGCCAGTCTCCGAACCAGCACACACTGCTCATACAATACAACTGTTGCTAACAATCCTGATGTTTAAAATATTCTTTGTCTTGTTTTATTGCGCCAGTAAAGCCTCCCAAAACACTGTTAAATCACAGCCTTGTTTTCTTTTTTTTTTTCACAGCCTTGTTTTCTTGTCCCTGACTTTAACGACCTCTATTGTTTCACCATGAGGACAATGTTTTATGAAGTATACTTTATCAAAACTCCATAAGGGAGTTTCATCTTTTTTAAGATTTTTTTTTTTTTTTTGATGTGGACGACTTTCAAAGTCTCCATTGAATTTGGTACAATATTGCTTCTACTTTACGCTTGTGGGTTTTTTTGGCGGCGAGGCATGTGGGATCCCAGCTCCCCTACCAGGGATCGAACCTGCACCCCCTGCAGTGGAAGGCAAAGTCCTAACCACTGGACCACCAGGGAAGTCCCGGGAGTATCATCTTATACTGAGTTTTTATTACTAATGGCTGTTCTCATTTATCAAACGCTTTTTCAGCATATATTGAGATGATTATATGGTGTGTTTCTTTATTGATGTAAGGAAGTGTATTGTTAAGTTGCATAAGGTTGAACCAACCTTTCATTCCTAAATTAAACTATATTTCATCATGATGTATTATTGTTTTACTATTTACTGTTGGCTTTCACGGACTACTGATATATTTTTAAGATTGTTGTAGCTAAGTGGAATGAGTTTGTAATTTTATTTTCTTAATTACAGCTGATGTTGCAAGGACTTTACATGGACCATCACAACGGCACCACAATTCTATAAGACAGGTACTCTCATCACTCCCACTTTACAGATAAAGAAACTGAGGCTTAGAGAGCCCGATTACATATCCAAGGTCACATAGGTGGGAAATGTGGATCTGGGACTAGAACCCTCTACCTGAGGCTCACATCTCTTCTTAAGAGCCTTTGCCAGGTGCTGGTATCAGGGTTCCCAGTAAAATGATTTGGGAAGCTTCTACTTTTTTCTACGATTTCAAGCAGTTTGAACGAATTTAGGAATTATTTGTTCTTTGAAGGTTTAATAGAATGTCCCTTTACAAGGAGAAGGATCAGATCTTTTACAGCCTTTTTCATTTATGTATGTTTTTCACCTCTTCTGGTTTTTTTGTTTTGTTTTTTAGGTTTTCTTTTAAAAATCACTTATTTCATTTAGGTTTCCAAATTTATTTGCATAAAACTAAGTATTTTCTTCTCCTTTTTATTTATTTATTTATTTCAATCTTCTTGAATATGTGGCTATATGCCTTTTACATTCCTGATGTTGTACATTTATGGGGTTTTTTTTTCTTGATTTGAATTGTTTCTGGTTTCTTTATTTTATCGGTCTTTTCAAAGAATCAGCTTTATGTCTTACTTACCAGACTGACATCTAATTTCCAAAACTATAGTGTCACTACTGATAAAACAGAACACAGAAATATGATAGACTGGGTTCAAAGCCTACTTACTAGCTGTGACCCTGGGCAAATTGCTTGGTGCCTTTGAATCTCAGTTTTCTCCCCTGTAAAATGGTGCTGCCATTTATGGAATGCTTATATGCCAGTCACTGTCTTAAGCATTTTAAATATAGCTACTTATTTATTTTGTGTTTTGAAATAGTGTACACAGGATACCTGATTTAATGACGGAGGCATGATAGATCCTCAGAAAGTGACAGGTGCTATTATTATTGTTGTTGTTGTTGTTGTTAGAACTTTCTGGGTTGAACTTCCCACTGGCTTATGAGAAAGGGAACTCTCCACTCTCATCGTCTTGTGTACTCTTCCCTCTGTACCGTGACATTGTGATTTATAATAAGAAATGTATATTTGGTCTTCTTCCCGTTCCTAGCACAGAGCTCTTAAAACCCTTATAATTTCGTTAAGTGATAGAATGTTAAAGGTGTCTTTTATTATTCATAATAAGCCCTTTTCAACGCTTATGTTAATGAGGTGACTCCTGGAAAGCCCCTGGGGTGGCCGGTTGCCGGGAGAATCAACCTTGTGATTAGAGGGTGAGAACTTTGTTTCACCCCTGCAACCTCAGGGGAGAGGAGAGGAACTGAGGGTTGAATTAATCCCCAATGGCCAATAATTTAATCAATCATGCCTAGGTAAGGCTGCCTCCATAAAAATCCCTCACGTACAAGTTTGGAGAGCTTCCAGGCTGCTGCACACGTGGAGGTGCTGGGAGGGTGATGGACCCAGAGAGGGCAGGGGAGCTCCACGCCCCTTCCCCAGCACCTCGCTCTATGGAGCTCCTCCATCGGGCTGTTCCTGAGTTGTATCCGTTTAGCATAAGCCAGTCATCTAGTAAGTAAACTGTTTGCCTGAGTTCTGTGAGCTGTTCTGGCAGATGATCAAAACTGAGGAGGGGGTCATAGAAACCTCTTATAGCTGGTTGGTCAGAAGCTCAGATGACAAGCTGGACTTGAGATCGGCACCTGAAGGGAGTGACGGGGGTGGAGTGGAGGTGCAGTCTTGTGGGACTGAGCCCTTGACCTGTGGGATCTGACGCCATCTCCAGGTGGACAGTGTCAGAACCGAGTTAAGTCATGGGACACCCAGCTGATTTCGGAGAACTGCTTGGGGTGGGAACCACCCACACACATTTTCTGGCTGGAAGAATCGAGTTGAGAGTATCGCGAGTACCCACAGAGTGTTCTGTGAGTAGACAAAAAGCAGACAGAGCTTTTCCTTTATAACGACAGAAATGGGTGTTTCCACATCCTTGGGAGGTGGGACCAGAGAGAAGCAGCCTCCAGGGACGAGTTCCTGCATTCCCGGGCATGAGATGATAAGTTAAAACTTGTGAGAGAGATAAACCCTCTGTGCCAAATGGAGTCAAGTGGGAGAAATGAGGATATCGCATAATGTCAGAAAGCTTGGGGACACGACCTGGAGGGCAGAGACATGACTGATAACCTGGTGTGTAAATGGAGGTGATAGTAAGTGGTGATTAAAGGGCTGCTCCCCTGGCCCAGCCTAACTCACAGCCTCCTCGCCGTCCTTCCTGCCTCCAGAATTGCCGCTCCCATCCATCCGCACAGCCACAGAAGCACTCTCGCTAAAACACAAATTTAGCCACGTCACCCCCAGGCTTAAACTCTTCAATGGTTCCCCTCTGTCCTGTGAACAAATACTGCACCCACACTGAGCCGTTTATGCTCCTGCAAACCCACCGTCAGACTCTCACCTTCACTTGGCTTCACTTGGTAGAGTCCTTCCCTCTGCCGAGAAACTAACCCTGCCCCTCTTTTGTCTGCCAAGCCCCTCCCTGTCCCAAAGGTTTCATCTGAGATGTCACTTCCTCCAAGAAGCTGTCCCAGGTTCACCCAGACTTGGTCAGGTTCCATGGGGCCCCATCCTCACCTCTGTCACTAGACTGTAAGCTTATGACATCAAGGTTCATAACTGCCCACCAGTGTCTGGCACATTGCAGGTTCTCCGGAAGTCCCGATTGAATGGAGGAGTTCATGAATAATTCCTACAAGACGGTGGTGCCCTTTTCCATTTTCCTGTGTGTCTCTTCAACTTGGCCACAGGATTCTTGAAGGCAGGACGTTCTCACCCAGCTTTATGGGGCCTGGCGCCCAGCACTGTTGACACATGGGAGGGATCCAGCAAATGTGCGCTGGATATCTGGGTGAATGGATGAGTGGTTGATGGACGAGTAAGTGGTTGGATAGACAGATGGACGGATAGGTGGATAGATTGGTAAACTGGTGAATTAGATGGAAGTTGTGCCCCAGCCACTAAACTGGTATTTGCTTCAGTGTATGTCTTTGGGGACCAACTGTCATTTCCTGAAGAAACTTAAGAACCCAAGGCAGCTCAGCAGTGGGCATAAATGCCAGCTGTTGGCTCCCAAACTCCCTGGGAGAGCTGCCACCACCTCTACTGCCCAGGCCAGGCAAACTCCCCACACCCCCAGACACCCCCACACACACCTGATCCTTGGGCTCTTGGCTGACCAACCAGAAGAGGAGAATGTTGTTACAGGTGGTGTTCACTTCTGGGAGGGTGTCTAGGTAACTCTTCAGGGTGGTGGTCCCCTTGGTCTGCGGTGGGGGCTGCCTCATGGATTACGGGGCATTGGGCATCCAGGCCCCAAAGTCATGCTGTGGAGACCCCACCCCAGTGGAGTCGGTTGGCCAGAGGAAAAGGACCCTTTCCCTCCTCAACACCCCTGTTCCTTCACCTGCCACCCCAGATTTTGCAGTTGGGAAATAAGGGGGTCATGGAGAGGGAAGAGAGGGAGGGGTATAAGGTTGAAAGTTCCAGAAGGGTGGCAGGAGCCTGGGTCACCCCTTGTCACTCCCCACCCAATGTTCCAGGACTGGGTGGAGTGCGTCACCTAGGAGGGAGGAGGACCCAGAGTAGAGGTCACCCGAGAAATGGGTCTTGCGTTGGCCCCCCACACAGAGCAGGCTGCTACTCCCCTTGGCCGTGGCCCATCCGAGGCAGGAGCCCCTAAGTTCCACTCCCTCCACAACCCAACTCGAGTCACCATTACAAGCTTGGACCCAGCTCCACTCCAGTCATCATCCAGCCCCAGCGCTTCACTCCACCCAGTTGCCACTCCAACCCCAGCCCTATTCATAAACCCATCACAGCTCTGACCCTCCCATGCTCTCAACCCACTCACGTCCATTGCTGGGCCTAATCTCGTGTGACCCAGTGCCCCCCAGGCCCGCCCTCCGCAGACTCACCTGCCCACTGTTGACAGCGGCGTGCTAGGCGGAGCAGTTGAAGATGACTGCAGTGAGGAGCTTCCCCAGCTCTCCCGGGGTGCACGGCCTGCGTGTGGGAGGAAGGGAGGAGGGTGCAGATGGAGGGGACCAGATTCCCCAGGGCTGGGGCTCACTGCAGGCAGAGAGTGAGCCGTGCGGACTGAACATGTGGCCACCACTGTCTTTAGACAAGGATTAGGGTTGGGCTGAGGTTAGGGATGGTCATCACCAAGGTGTGGTCTCTGAAGGAGGTACTGGGTTGGGACCAGAAAATGCCCAGCCGGCAGAGCTCACAACCAAAGAGCCAGGTAGGTTCAACGTGACAGCCAAGCTGGCCCTCCCTGAACACCCATATTAGTACTTAATGACTTAATTCTCCCCAGTTCACCAAGATTTGTCTGAGCACTCAGGAGCAGATCCTCCACTGCTGGGTTTAGTGGCAGAGACAGATGGCCAGAGAGGGTGCTACTTAGAAGCTCGCAGTGATAGAAGCAGAGGGAAGCTTTAAGGCCAGGGCTTGGCTCTTTGAGGAGAGGGCAGGCAGGGCAGGCTCGGCACTGGGGCTGGCGTGGTTAGGGGTGACTTTCCTGGAGGAAGAGAAGGGGCCTCCCTGGGTAGAAGAATGGGTGAGCTTTGAATGGAGAAAAGAAGACAGAGGAAGGCATTTTCAAGCTCAGCCCTTGGTCCTCTTTTCTCTGTACCTCAGTGGTCTCATTCAAGACTGTGGCTTTAACCACCTCCCACTGGCTGAGGATTCCCAAATTCACATCTCTCCTCCTCCTGGCCCCTGAACTCTGGACTCAGCAGCGGGTGTCAGCTACTACCGGACACCTCTGCCTGAGTGTCTGTGAGGCATCTCAGACTTGACACCTGCCAAGCCTAATGCTTGACTCCCTACCCCGCACGCTCCCCAAACCCATCTCCCCCTCCCCCACCAGTGGTCCCACTTCGGTGCTCTCTGTCCAGTTGCTCCCGCCAAAATCCGTGCACTGGCTCCTCTCTTTATCTCATACCACACATGTCAGCAAATTCTTGCAGAAACCAATCTCATCCCATCACCTCCAGTCTCCATACCACCCTGTCTCCAGCATCTCGCTCCTGGATGAATCTGACTGCTTCCGCCTTTGCCCCTGACAGCCTGTTCTTCACATGACAGCTGGAGTGAGTGATCCTTTAGAATCATTAATCCAATTATGTCACCCCTAGCTAAAACCCGCTAAGGGCTTCCCATCTCACTTGCCTCGCCATGGCCCTACTTGATCTGGCTCTCATTCCTTCTCCAACTTCATTTCCTTCCCTACATTTCTCCCTCTGGCTCTACTCAGCCACATGGGTCTTCTGATTCCTCAAACCCACCAGCACACTCCCACCTCAGGGCCTTTGCACTGACTCCATCTCTGCCAGTACACTCTTGCCCCGGTTATCCACAGAGCTAGCTCTCTCCCTTCCTTCACATCTCTGTCAAACATCACCTCCTCAGAGACTTCCCTGGTGGCACAGTGGGTAAGAATCCGCCTGCCAATGCCGGGGACATGGGTTCGAGCCCTGGTTTGGGAAGATCCCACATGCTGCGGAACAACTAAGCCCATGCGCCCCAACTACTGAGCCTGTGCTCTAGAGCCCGCGAGCCACAACTACTGAGCCCGTGCCCCACAACTACTGAAACCCGCACACCTAGAGCCCCGTGCTCGCTGCAACTAGAGAAAGCCTGTGAGCAGCAACAAAGAACCAACACAGCCAAAAATAAATAAATCAATAAATTTTTTTTTAAAATCACCTCCTCAGGCCTTCCCTGACCACCTACCTGAAATAATTCCCCTACCTCGACCCAGTATATCCCCTGATGCTCTTTTGTTCTCCTTAGTATTCATAACCACCTGACATATTTGCTAGTTTATTATCTGTATCTCCCCACAAGAATGTTAAGCTTCATGAAGGCCAGGATTTTTGTCTGTCATGTTCACTGCTGAACCCCAGCACCTGGAACAATACTTAATAAATATTAACAGTACTTAATAAATATTACTGGTTGAATGAAGTGAAAGCGTGAGAGGGTAGGAAGCCAGAGTGGGAAGGCATGGAGGCATAAACAATGTGAGGGAAAAGGAGGAGACCTAATTGGAGGTGAGGCTGCAGCAGTGTGCCAGGCGGGGTAGTTTCTGGGCACTGTTTCAGAAGATTACTGGGGCCCCAGTAATCGAATTGGAAGGCGAGCAGCGAGAGGCTGGGAGGGGTGGGACAGGTTGAGAGGCGGCTGCCACAACGCACGAGTAGTGAGAGGACTGGGACTAGGATGGTGATAGTAGAAAATGATGGGGACAATAGGATTAGCCACACTACTGGCTTTAGGGAGAGAGGAAGACATCGGGGAACATGAGTCAAGATGGCTCCTGGTTTGGAGTCAGGATGACAGGAAAGAGGCTGATGCAACAGAGCAGACAGAGAGGCTTGGAGGAAGGACCAGGTGTCTGTCTGCCTGGGAGTGTGTGAGAATTTTCTGAATGTTCTGTTCGTGGTGGATAGAATAAAAAAGCAAAGATAGACCGTCTATGGGAATTTTTCTGTAGCGCATACTGTTTGTTTTTTTCCCTTTGAAATATGGAAGCAAAAGGCATGCTGACTGAGGTTAATGAATGAATGTGTTTTACCTTAAAACATGAGTCTAGAATTACTTTGGGCTGTTTGGAAGAGATGTTTGTCTATCTGAAGGATGTCCTGGTGTATTAAATCAGAGACAAGTTGAATAAAGAAAGATCAGAGAGTTGATCCCGCTCTGGGTCTTGAATAGGAAACAGATAACCCCAAAGAGAAAAATAGCTATCCCTGGAGGAGAAGCAGTCAGGATCAGGACACCCCTGATTAAGAGTATGGGTGCAAAGCACAGGGAGGGGCTGCCCTTTAAAAGATCCAGAAGAGACCTGGCTGTCACCACCTTAACCGAGAAATCACACTTGGCATCACTAATAGTGAGACAGCCTGACCTCACATGCCTCCCAATATGATGCAATGAGGAGAACACAGCATCACTGGAGAAATACTCCTGCCCAAAACATTTAACCTTTAGGTATTGCTTCCGGTTGACAAAAAACACAGGGGGTAGAGGAATGACATCATGAGGAAGCAATTAGATAAATTTGGAAGGTGAGACATTCTGTAGAACAACTAGTCCTAGCTTTTCAGTAGCCCTTGTGAGATGTCATGTGATTTCAAAAAGGGTGGAGGGGCCTGTGCTAAAGTGAGAGAGGCTTTAGAGTCAAAACAAAGGTGTCACGTGGTCCTTGACTGGCTCCAGAATCAACAGGATCAGCTGAGGGAGAATGGGACAAGTGAGGAAATTTGAATATGGACTAGTAAGAGGGTGATGTTGGAGATTATTGTCAATTTTGTTAAACATGATGACAGCATTGCGGTTGTGTAGAAAAGCGGCATCGTCGGTTTGTTTGGGGTTTTTTTTGAGATGCATATCAATTAGGGGTAAAATATGAAATGTGTGTAATTTACCTTAAAAGACTTCAGAGGGCTTCCCTGGTGGCGCAGTGGTTGAGAGTCCGCCTGCCGATGCAGGGGACACGGGTTCGTGCCCCGGTCCGGGAGGGTCCCACATGCCGCAGAGCGGCTGGACCCTTGAGCCATGGCCGCTGGGCCTGCACGTCCGGAGCCTGTGCTCCACAGCGGGAGAGGCCACAACAGGGAGAGGCCCGCGTACCGCAAAAAAAAAAAAAAAAAAAAAGACTTCAGCAATAAGCAACAGCTTAATCAAATATGGCAAGATGTTAGGAACTGTGTCTAGGTGGTGGGTAAATGGGTGTTCATTACGTCATATCCTATACTTTTCTATATGTTCAAAATTTTGTTTTAAAAAAAAAAACAGCTGGGACTTCCCTGATGGCCCAGTGGTTAAGACTCCGTTCTTCCAATGCAGGGAGTGCAGGTTTAATCCCTGGTCGGGGAGCTAAGATCCCCACAGGCTGCACAGAGTGGCCAAAAAAAAAAAAAAAAAAAATTTGGAGCCCATTACAGGTAGGGCTACACCAGCTGTTTATTCTATTTCCTGGTGACCTGAGACCACGCCTCCTTCCCGGGTCTCCCCCCGCCCACAGGAATTCCTCTGGGTGGCCACCAAAAGTGCTAAGTCAGCTAAAAGTCACATCCCTGCCCAGAGAAGACATCCCAGGCAGTGAGAGCCTTCCACCCTCCGGCCAGGGCTGGGATGGGGAGGCAGCAGAAGCCCTGAAAGAAGTGGGAGGTTCTGAAGGACACGTCCTCCCTGGAGCAAAGGGAAGACTTTAAGGAAGGGAGGACTAAGCAAAGGAGGCCTGAGAGGGGGCCACTGGTGTTGGTGGGTCTCAGAGGCCACTCTGGCAGTGTCAGAAGAGAGGGGAGAGTTAGGGGCCAGTGACAGGTGTAAATAAGGAGGAATCAGGCAGCAGCAGTACCAAGCTACTCCATGAAGCCAAAAGTGAGAGAGGTTGGTGGCTGGAGGGGCCACCTGGCAGGACGGGCATAAGAGGGTATGAGAGAGGATTCCAGAGTCCTTAGTATTTGCAGCTGGAGGTGGCCCCTACCACATGATGTGACTCATCCACAGACCTCAGCAAGCGGAGGTGAATGGGTGGTAAAGGTCGAGCAGGGACCAGACAGGCACCATGTAGTGGCTGAAAGCAAGGGCTTTGGAGATGTTGGGCGCTGGCTCTGGATCCTGCCTCTGCCACTTACTACCTGTGCAGCCTTCTGTGCCTGTTCCTTATCTGTTTGGTGGGGCTAACAACCGCATGTACTTCCAAGGCTGGTCAATGAATAAGAACTGGGTCATGGTAGGGCCAAGGGGGACAGTGGGTTATTGGGAGTCTGTGGTTGGAGGATGGGGAGGGGATACCTGAGCTTTCCCAGCCCAGGAACGCCTGAGCAAAGATCTCTCCAACCCAGGCCTGCAGCTCCGAATCCTGTTGCACAGACGCATCACTGGGGTAATAGAAGCCCATGGATTTCTGAGACAAAACTGTAGGAAAGAGATGTCCCTGCTACGGCTGTGACCTTGGGCTCAGGCCTCGCCCGAAAACCAAGGCCCAGTGCTGCTCAGGCCAGGGAGAGCCAGCCGCCCAGAGTCCACTGAGAGTCCATGGGGGTTCAGTGGGGACCCCCAGATTCAGTTGGAACCCCAGTGCCCAGGCTTGCCTCAAGTCTCACCCCCACTCCAGAGAGGCCACCGAGGAGAGCCTGACATGCTGCGTCCCCTCGCTACTCAGCACCCAGGAGAAGGGAAGACCTGCCCACCTAAAGGCCCCAGCCCACACCTAGCTGTTGCTGCTGCCCTGACTCCTCTGGACGCCCCGTCCTTCCCGTCCTCTGCTCATTCACACACAGCCCAGCCCCTCCTCAGCCCATGGCTACCTGCCATTTCATAAGGAACCCCAACCGCAACTCTCACCCTTGAGGTGCCCCACACGGGGCCTGAGGACACCTGAAACCCCCAGCATCAAGCGCCCCAGCCTGCATGAGCACACGGGTCCACCCTGCCCCTGGGCCAGATTGGCTGCAGGTCCCAGGCCCACACCTCTCAATGGCCGCCCGGATCTTCAGGCCGTCGTCTCATTAATGGTAGTTGGGGATATCCTGGACGCCGCGGGCCCGCAGGCTGTCCGGAAGGCAGAAATTGGTGTAGGTAAAGTGGGCCAGACCAGTGCTCATGAGGTAGAGGAGGACTTGCCTCCCGATGGACGTGACCTGAGGACAGAACACAACTGGGCTCCCAGACCGGCCCATCCCCCACCCCAGTGCCTGGGGATGAGATGGGTCTAGTGACTCAGCAGAGGGCATTTTTTAGTTAATCGAGCAGTCCAAGACCAAGGATCAAACACCCATGAGAGCACGACATGGGCTGCGCAGGTTGCGGCCTTACTACGTGCGTAGGCGGTAATCCTTAGGTACGTGGGAACTAGAAGAATAAACTGAAGGCCGGGCAGGCCGGGAGGAGAGCGCCGACTCAGGGTCAGCGGGCGGCTGTGCTCAGGCCGGGGTGCCTTGCCCAACTCTAGGAGCCTTTGGAACCCGAGCCCGAGGAGGTGGGGCCGGTGGGTGGGATCGAAGGGAGGGAGACAGGGTTTGTGGACGGGGCAAGGTGCCCTCGGGAAGGAGCCCCCTGGAAGGGGCGGGCGGGGAGCCGGGAGGCCGCACCTTGTCCACAGGCCCTCTGGGTTGAGCAGCGTGGCGCGTGCGAGGGTGTTCATCTGCGGCGTGTAGCGAGTGTGCGGAAGCAGGAGCTGCGAGCCGGTTGAGATCACAGGAGCCGAAGGTCAAGGGAGAAGGCCGCCCCGGCCCCGCTCCCTCTGGCCCCGCCCGGGGGTCACCCAGACCTTGTAGATGGGGTGGCAGAGGGGCAGCTGACGCAGCGTGGCCACGGCGAAGGCCTCGCACAGCAAATGCGTGCACAAAAAGTGCGTGTTGTTCTCGTGCACCAGGAACTCCGAGTTGCGCACCCACGTCTTGGCCAGCAGCCAGTCCCAGTCGGAGTCAGTGGGCAGAAAAATGGGGCTGTCTGGCCCGGGGGTCTGGCTGACCTGCGTCCAGGAATAATAAGGGGCTGAGGCTCTAGACTGCTAGTGTGCCCCTTGAGGCCCCGCCCCCGAAGCCTCGCCCCCCCCCCGCCCCCCCCCCCCCCGGCAACCCCACAAAGCCCGGCCCCAGGCTCATCTGGATGGCCAAGGGCACCAGCGCCCCCTGGGGGTTGAGCCACAACAGGCAGAGCGGGGAGGCTGCGTACTGCGGGCGGCCGTTTATGCAGTGGACGGGGACCTCTACCAGGATCCAGTAGTCCGCTAGGAAGATGAGCCCCCTCTGGGGAAGTTGCACGGAGCCTTAGAGTGCTCTCCCACCCGCACTCTGCTTCCCTCCGTTCTCTGGCCACTCCCACTCCAGCCTGGGTCTCAGTAATTATTGGTGCCTGCACTAAAGGCCAGTGTTGGGTACCCCACCCTTCCCAAAATGTCCGGAATGAGGTCCAGCTGAGTCCTTCGTTGTGCAGCCTCTCACCTGGCTTCCCAGCAGCTTGGACAAGCCAGCATCCTCTCCCCCTTTGCCCATACCTGGTCCTTCCTATTCTCTCAAGTCAGACGACTTCATTGTATCCAGTATCAGCACAATCGACACACGAGGGGAATCCACCAACCCCATCTCCAGCCTTCTGGAGGATGCCTGAGGGCTTGACTGCCCCCAGAGAGACTGGGCCGTCATCTCCTCCCACACCCTCGGTGTTTCTAGTTCTCAAGGATCATTCTTGCTCCATCTAGTGGTGCTGCCTTTGGCCTGTCCTAAAACAGCCTTCTTCGGGCCTCAGCACCTGGGATCTTGGAGGCCTCAGAACAGGCCTCCTCCTCCAGGCTGTCATGCTCATTCATACCACTTCAGCAGGCCCCATCTCATGCCTCAAGCCTGAGCCCCATCTGTCTCTCATCCATATCTGCTCTACTTAAAGGCGCAGGGCTGGGGAATAAGGCCTGCAGGCTGGATGCAGCCATCCCACCCTTACCCTCCATACCCATCCCTTCTCCCTACTGACAACTCACCCACCTCTAGCTCTGTCTGCAGGCAGGTGCCTGGTCCCAGCGAGGGGGCCACCATGTCATTGGTGACAGGAAGCTTGCTGGGCAAGCTGGAGAGGCAGTGGAGCATGACAGGATTGACACCGTTCAGGTCCTGGTATCCGAAAAAGTGGTCTTCACATCAGTGCTCAGTGACGTACTCTAGGGAACAAGAGAGGGGGGCCACTTGGGCTGGAAACCGCTTCACTAGATCATGCTCAACCCAGCCCTTCGCTCATCACCATGGTTTAGCCTTTCCTTCCAACAATCTTATGAGAGTAGGTATAATTATTCCTTCATTTTAACACTGGACACCGAAATTCGAAGAGGTAGAGTGACTTGCTAAGTTGGGTGGCAGAGCAGGGATTGGAACCAGAGTCTGGCCCCAGAGCCCAGAACTCTTGGTGGCAGGGGTAGGGGAAGAGAGGCAAGTGCATCTGATCAGGATCAGGACTCCCTAAGTGACCCTTAACCCTCTCTCTGTCCCCACTCACCTATTCTTGTCCCCTCCCAGAGGGAGGAGAGATTGGTTCCTGAGGGGAATCTGGGAGATTGCCACCAGTGAAGCCAGGAGCCCCTCCCTCTGGGATCCAGCAGGCCCCCTGAGAGGGCCAAAAGAGGGCCCTTTCCCAGGATGGGGCGGAAGGGTCTAAGTATGGGGTAGGGTGGAGGACGGACATCTCTGCCTGGCTGTGCACACCTGAGGTGAAGGTCTTGTGGCAACACATGATATTCTGGATGTCATCCAGCTTCTTCCAGGAGCCCTTGCGGTCCAGCAGCCCCCGAAGCTTCATGCCCAAGGACCTGTGGGCGGGGAAATGGGGGTGGGCAGGGGGGCTAGGGGCTGCCAGTGGCACTGTGCCCCCAGCCTAGAGGCCTGGAGGGATCTGACGAGGTCAGCGCCCAGAGAAGAGGTACCTAACAGTCCACATGGGAGAAAAGTCTAGAGGCTACTTGAGGCTTTGTAGCGGTGACTCCACATGTGTGTGCAAAGGTGGCGCGCAGGGTGCAGACAAGTCTCCTCGTCGGTGTTTCGTCCTGCTTTCTCCAAGCTCTCAGCTTGTCACAGACCTTCCCTGGTCCCCCTCCGCCCACACGACAAAGCCCCAACTGCTAAGGCTGCCTAGGAAGCTCCCCACCAGCTGATTTCTACAATCTTTCTAGCTTTTTCTCCCACCCTGTGCACTTACCAAGCCAGTCACAGCCTTCTTGCTAAACATAGCCAGAGATGTACTTTGTACACTGAACCGGTAAAAGTGGGCTTGCCAACCTGCGGGCCGTGCACTTTTCACTTTGTGGATGTCGGTACTGTTTGAATTTTTTTATAATGAGCATGTACTATTTTATAATCAGAAAAAAATGCTTGAAATGAAGTCAGCTGTCTCCCCTGTCCAGGGCTTTGTTCAAGCTGTGCCTCTCCTAGAAAACCTTCTGCTGCATCTCCACCTAGTATCAAACCTATCTGTTCTTCTGTGTGCATCTTAGATGCAAAGTCCTTCATGAAGCATGGCCTGATGGCCCCCAAACACACACCTTGTGTGTATCTTCCACAAAATACGCATGACTTCCTTCGTTACATCATAAACCCTTAAGTACATCACTCCCTTTATTATCCTACAGTGTACTCAGATCAACTCCTAGTATACTGTGGGCTCCTTAGGGCCAGGACTGGGCTGTGTATGCCTGACATACCCAGTTCGTAATAATTGCTCACTAGCTAGGCCAAGTCAAATGGAAGGGAATGGAACATAGGATAGGAGGGTTATGGCAGTTGGTCAGTAAAGTAGGCTGTGGAAGGATGCTGATGTGCCATGAAGAGTGTGGGCACCTGGAGAGGGCGCAGGGGCCTTAGCAACCTGACAAGCCCAGGGGCAGCTTCCTACGTGCTCACTAAGCCGCTCACTCCTCCTTCCATGGGTCTTTGCTGAGCACCTGCCCACTCAGGACCCGGGGATGGGAAAAACTGGGTGGGAGCTTGGTCATTAAAGCAGAGGCTGAGAAGGCAAGAGAGAAGAAAGAACAGGCCTTCCTCTTCCAAGGCCTGCCACACATGTCCTTCAGGACACCCTGCAGTCACCTCACACTAAAGCCCAGTGACTCCCTCCCCTCTGTAAATGACCAGATGGCTGCCAAATGCCAGCTCCTCTTCCCATTGGCCTTTCTCTGAGCCTCACACAGGCTGACCACGTGGTCTCCTGGGCCCTCCCTTGCCTAGACCCGCATATCCATCCGGGGACCAACTCAGGTGACTCTACCTTCCAGGATGCTCCCCTGGTCCCTTAGCCCTGCCAGGGCCTCTCAGCGGGTCCTTGTCCTGAAGCCTGAGCCCCCTGTGTCTGCCTGTGCACCCCAACCCCCTGTGGACACACTCAAGCTCCATACTCCGCCTCACCTCTGCATCCCCTCCCACTAGTGGTTCTCCAGAAGAACCATTCTGGCACCAAAGCCTAGAACACGAGGATCCGGCTCCTTGCCCTGGCCTCCTCTGGGCCTCCTAACGCGGCCCCTGCGCAGATGGCCGAGCCCGGCACTCCTCCTGCCATACTGACCTGGGTCTGCCCAGGACCCACCCACTCTCCCCTCACTGATCCTCCCCCCACCCGCCCAAAGCTTCAATCCCACCTGTCTTCCCAGCAGCCACCTCCTGAGCCCCGCTGACCCGCCTCCTCTAGGCACTAGATGTCAACTGTACCCCCTCCAGCCACATCACACTCACAACCTCAGACTTGAGCTGCTTGTGACCCCTTCGATTGCTGATCAGCTGTGCTGCACATCTCCCGAGGGAGACTGTGAGTTCCTCCTGGCCAAAACTATGTCCTAATACTACTCAGTAACCTCTATTGAGAGATTATTTTGTGCTGGATATTAGCTCATTAAAGTCTTCCCCACACTTATGAGGTAGATATGAATATTATTTTCATTTTACAAATGAGAAAACGGTTTAGAGGCTAAGTGAAAATCAAGGTCATAAAGCTAGAAAGTTTTGGTCTGGAAATTGAACCTGAGGTGGCCTGACCTCCTCCTTAAATCTTAAGGGCTGGGCCTCTCTGGTCCTACTCAACATGGTCCCACCAACAGTGCCTGGGACCGTGCTCTGCTCTGAGTAGGTGCTCAATTCATTCTATTGATTTGAGGAATGGAAAGAGAAGGGATAATTAAGAGCAAAGAGGTGGTGATGGGGAGCTAGAGAATGGAGTTGCTTAAAGAGAGAGCGGAGACGGGGTGGTGGGACAGGGAGAGGGGAGACTGGGGCAGAGACACTGATGTGCATCAAAGGGACAGAGGCTGAAGGAAGAGTGAGCAGGAGTGCAGAGAGGGCAGTGGCCTCACGCAGGGATGGCGTTGAAGAGCAGCAAGGTTGTCTTAGTGGCCGAGTAGCGAATATTGGGTTCCATGGACAGCAAGGATGGGATGTCAGTTTTCATGGGAAAGCCAGGCAGGTACCTATTCCCACTGCTGGGGAGTGGAGGGAGCAGAAGGACTGAAACCAGTCAGAGGGACCTGCAGCCCACTCCCCTTAATTCCTCTCCTCTCTCCTCCCCCAGAATCCCCAGGCCTCCCCTCACTCCAGGCTCCTCCCCTGCCCTCTCCCCTCCTCTCTGCCGGACCCTAGGGGCCATCCCCACCCATTCTTCTCCAGACAATTGAATTAAACTGCATTTGTCACAGATCCTGCTTTCCAAGCTGCCCACCCAGTCCTCACAACAGACCCTTCACGCCCCTCCAGCTTCTTCCCCAAATCTCAGTTCACCCTCACCTGTCGCCCTTGTCTGCACAGGGCACCGTCTTGATCAAAGCAAATTTCTTATCTGACTCCACCTCCGCAAAGCTGCTGACGTCTACAATGCTGGGGAAGCCAGGGGTGGGCTAGACTTTCCAGCTTCCAGGGGAAAGAGGTCAGAGGTGGCAAGTGAAGCTTAGGGTAAACAGGAACCTTAGCTGTCAAAGACATGACTTTAAGACTCCCAGAAACCACCCATTTTCTGGGTAGGTGACAAAGAATTAAAGTTTTGGTTTTTTTTTCCTGAAGGCACTAAGCTTCAGATCAGGGTAGCATTTGAGGATGACATGAATGTCCACACTGGTTTAGAGTTGGGTTTGTGTTGAGATCAAGATCATGGCTGGTTTGGGGGTGAGGCTGAGGATGGGCTGAAGTTGGTCAATCCTAGGGTCATGTCTGGTATCTGGGTCACATCAATGACAGCTGGGGTTGAGTGTGGGTTCATTGATGTTGTTGGGACAGTTGTCGGTACTGGCATCTTGGGTCTGGACTCAGGGTCAATATTAGATTAAGGTTAGGTTTAAATGAGGGTCGTGATCAGAGCTGCCCCCAAAGTTGGAATTGAGTTTAGAGTTAGTACCAGTCTGATGAAGGATGAGGTCAGATTAAGATAGCAAAGAAGTCAAATTAGGCCACCCTCACCGGTAGCATTCCTGTCGGGCCTGGAGTTCCCATTTCCTGTGATCCAGAAGGAGGGGAAGGGAGTCCTGACAAATAGTTCTTGCTGTGAGGAGTGAAAATTACTCCTTGCTAAGTCTCTTGTCAAATGACAGCTCCTCCAGCGTGCCTTTTCTGAACCCCCCGACCCTTGAACCCAATCCCTCAGTGACACGGATGTCCCACATTCTTTGTGCATTCATCAGTAGAAGGGATTCAGGACAACCTCACCCCCAAATTATAACAATCTTCCTAATTGTTTGCATGTTTGACTCCTTGGGGGCAGAAGTCACGTCGTATTCATTTTTTATATTCCCAGCATCCAGCATGGTGCCAGGCACCATGCATATAATATGCACTTGACAAAGAACTGATGAACGAATATATTTTGTGAAGTGATGGGTGGATGTGCTGTGATGACAGATGGGGGTTCAGAGTGAAGTCCATGAGTAACTCACATTATTAGCAAGGGTGATGTTCACTCGCTTCACCTTGACCTAGAACATCATCTCTCATGCCTAAGACTCATCTCCACGCTTGGACTCGCCTTAGTCTTGCCTCTGCAGATGAGAGAGCTGCTCAGGAGATATGGGGGTCCAGGGGCTGAAGGACCTTCAGCCCAGCAACCTTGAAACGTCCCCCAAATTCAAGAAAGAATCTGAACAGCCCCTCACAGGGACTTCATCCATACCAGAAAAGCCAGTGGTAGTGGCCTCCCCCTGTTGAAATTCAGTAACTCAGCTTGCAGATTAATTCCTCTCAGAGGAATTGGCTCTGGGGAAGGGCAGAGGGTGTCAGTGGTGAGCACACATATCTGTGTGTTTGTGTGTGTGTCTCTGAGTGGTGTGAGTGTATGTAAGTGTGTGTGCCTAGTCTCTGTGTGTCTGGGGGTGGGGTGGGTGAATACTGCCCAGAAATCCCCTGCATTTCAGGGCGTTAGAGGCTTATATTTTCAGAAAGCACCTACTTGGGAGCCCTGAGTTCCAGCTACCCTAATTCCAGCCCTATTCCCTACACCCTGGGCTCTTGTGAGAGCTCCCCCGATCCCAGCAGATGTCTTCTGCAGCCCAGGCCAGCCCCTGCCTCTGGCCCACCTGTTCCTGGTCGAAGCTCTATGGTGCAGTAGCCCTCAATCCACTGATAGCAGGGAAAGTGGCAAAGAGTACCACCGGGGGTAGTGACGCAGATACAGCTGCAGTACCAGGAGTCCTTGGGGAAGAAAGCCTAGTGCTCCTTGTGGAGCCGCAGCAGCAAGAGCTCACCCAGCTCCTCTGAGCAGCGTACCTTGTACTTCTGCACCTGGGGGGCAAGAGAGCAAGCAGTTGAGAGGCAAGGAGCTGCCAACGTCATCCTTGCACCTTGAAAAGTGCGTCTACACCGACACCTAGCCTGACATATAAACCCGAGCTGACCGTAACCCATGTGGTGCCTTTGCATGAATTAGAAAAAGGCATCCTTCATCCAGGCAGTAGCAGCCACGGCGCTGCAGGAGCCCTGTGTGAGCAGAGTAGATTCTGGATCTCCCTAGCCTCCTTGGAGCCCTCACCTTATGTAGGCCACCAGCAAACAATCCTGGGGCCTGGCAGAGGCAGGTGGACCCCCTCCAGAGAAGAGGAAACCCAGGCTCAAAGAGGGCAAGCGCCTTCCCCAAACCCCACCTTCAGTTATTGGAGGAGGAGCTAGGAAGCCAGTGGAATTCTCCGGAGCCCCTGCCCAGGGCTCCTTCTCCACAGCCGTGCCTGGATAGGGTTTATTATCCCCAGAAAAGACAGGGACCAGAATAGGGGTAGTGACGAGGTCAGGACCAGCATCCTGAGTTCTGCAGGATTTGATGAGCTCTGGAGGAAAGACCCTCCCCTCCTTCAGGGTCCCCTGTCCGCCCTGCCCCTCGGGGTGGCTCCTCCCTCTCTCCTCCACTCACCGATCCAGGGGCTAAGTCCCTTCCCACGCGATCCAGCCGCCGCTTGGGGCTCTCACCACATGTGCCCACCAGTGTGACAAAAATGTTGTCCAGTGTGCCGGCCATCAGGTAGGGACCAGTGCCCACACACACGCGGTACACCGTCATGATGGGAGGGAAGGAAGGATGCCCCCGGCAGCCGGCCTGGAGGAGGTGAGCCGCAGGCCAGGCAGGGCTGGGCTGCTGGGCTGCTGAGCCGCTGTGTCAGAGCCTGGGGGTCAGGATAGGCCTTTGAGGAAAAGTCCAGCTGTCTCTGGGATGCTCTAGGGCTCACTCGCTGGCTCGCTCTCTCCAGAAGCTCTCTGTTGTTGCTAGCTGAGGGCTCCCTCTTCCCGCCCACAGCCCTTCACCCTAATAGTTGTTTGTTTGCATCTGGCACAGCCGGTCCCTCTCACTGGCAGGACCGGGTTCACCCAGATGATTATCAGGAGCCCGGGTCCCACTGGGAAGGGAAGGACCAGATGCCAAGAGGGAGACAGGGATTAGGTGACGCCTGTATGACTGGGTCACTGATCTGCTTCTGGTCAGGGGCCGACTGATGCCCTGGGGCCCTTGTCCGCCTACTCCCCAACTTCCCCCAAGACTCTTTCATCCTCTCTCTCAGCCAGAACTGGCCACAGGGCACCCGCATTCCTACTTGTGAATCATCCATGTGAATCACTGTACACAAGTGAGCCGTAAATCACACGTGACTACAGCCACACGCGAGTCGGACACGCATCTCTGCACACTGCATAGGGGTCAGAAACAGCCCTCCTGTCACCTCCTAAACTCGTCACCACCACCCCCAAGCCCGGCCCTCTTGTGTCCCCGGTCCTTGGCACGCCCGATCTCAGTCTCTCGCTTGGAATAGGGCCGGTCTGGGGACCGAAGTGATCTCCGGGCGCACAGCATCTGAAGGCCCCATGTGGCCTTCTTTCCGCTCCGGGCCGCCCTTGGCCTTGGGGCAGTAGGCGGGAGAGCCCAGGTGCGTGGGGTGCCTGGGATCTCGGTCATCCGGACTGGGAAGAAACCTCTCCTCGAGGGAAGCCCGCGGCCGGCAGCGCCCTCGTGCTGCCGATACCGATACCGCACCCACCTAGCCTCCGCGGCGCTCCAGCCCCCAGCGTCCTAACAAGTGCGGCCGCTGTACAGAGGGAGTCCGATAAAGCGCAATCATCCGCCATTAGCTTCACCGGCTTCCTCGAGGTGCGTTCTGTAGTCTCCTGCGCGCATGCATACAGTACCTCTTTGCTTCAGCATTTTCGTAAATGCAAAACTCTTATAGGAAGTAGAAGGAGTTGGGTAGGAGAGCCCGGATAGCTCAGTCGGTAGAGCATCAGACTTTTAATCTGAGGGTCCAGGGTTCAAGTCCCTGTTCGGGCGTCTGCCCTTTTTCTCCGCCGGTACCTGACAATCTTTAGAATACTTTTGAGTACAGTAAATAATTGTATTCCTTCGAACATAACAGAGGAAAAGAGTAACGCAAATATTGCTGCCTGGTGTTAAGAGGAAATGGTATTAAGTGTGTCAGGGGTTTTTTCTGAAGGCAGAACGAATGACAGTGGAGGGAGAGCAGAGATATTTTAGAGCAGTGCATGTGCGAGCCATTCATGCGAATTTAAATTTTCTAGGAGCCACACATTAAAAAGAGTACAAAGAAATAGGTGAAATTTTTTGAAATTAATTTTAATAACATTTTACTTAACCCATTATATCCTAAATCTTATTTTATCATGTAATCAATATTTTTAAATTATTAATGAAATTTTAAGCATTTTTTTGTACTGTCGACTAATTATAGTGTGTATTTTATACTTACAGCACATTTAAATTCATATTTCAGGTGCTCGATAGCGGTATCCACCCTAATCCGACAAGTCTTTTTTGTCTTCTATGAATAGCAAAGTATGGAAAAGCACAGAATAGGAAGTACAATAATATATATACTGTCAGAAGGCTGCTTTTTAGGGAATGGGTTCCATGGTGTAATGGTTAGCACTCTGGACTCTGAATCCAGCGATCCGAGTTCAAATCTCGGTGGAACCTTTCCTTTTTTGTTTTCACTCAATACCAGTGTGTTCTATTATATTATTCATTAGCTTCATGTATGATATTCTCTTATGTTCTGAAAGGATCTGGAAAGAAAATTAAACTAGGATCTTACCTTCTGAGCTTTTCAGGCTAGGTAATTCGAGCCTGTGGCACACCGTCAGGAGAACATACAGTAAGTCACTTAAATATATAGCAAGTTGCACTAATTTTGATAGGAATGTTATTTGACGACATGTTAAAGTGGAGATCGATTATGAAGGTCCGAGGTTTCTTTGGCAGTTTCCATTATGTATTGGTTTGGGGCTGGGAGGCAGACCTCAGTTCTGTCTAGAATACACGTTGGTGAGACCGCTACCAGGAGTTCTCATAAAAGAAAGTAATTTACTTTATGAATTAAAGAGTGCTTAAGCCTCGGGAAAAACTTTGGTCTGGCAGCGGTGGGATTCGAACCCACGCCTCCGAAGAGACTGGAGCCTAAATCCAGCGCCTTAGACCGCTCGGCCACGCTACCTGCGTGGGGGAAACTCTACCCCGCAGTCTTCCTAAGAGACTAGAAAGGAGGAGTGGCGCTACAAATAGTTCTGCTAAATTGGCTGGTCTTCTTTGGGAACTATCGAGATTCCTTCGGACAGCGGAGCAACAGATGGGAAAGCAGAGAGACCAGAAAAAAACAGAGACACAGAAAATTTCCAACAAAACAAGTTTATTCTTATGGGTGGGGCCACATCTGGGAGTGGGATGCGCCTGGACTGGAAGCATCCCCCAAGCGGGCAGCTGTAGCTCTGTACTCGCTCGCTCGCTTGCTCATATTCAGTTGCGCTGTCTCCCAGTTTCTTCCACCCCTATGCTCCCGCACTCCCACCTGGCTCACGTGCTTTGCGCACGCTACCTCTTCCAGGCAAGCCTCTGAGGTCCAAACCACGCGCTTCTGTCACACGCCCCGCCCAATCCCCTCACAGCCCTCGCCCTCCCCCCGCCCCTTTCCCATTCTAGTACCCGTAAGCCGTCAGACGCCGCCGCCCGCCAGGTGGCTCTGTGGCGCAATGGATAGCGCATTGGACTTCTAGTGACGAAAGAGCGATTCAAAGGTTGTGGGTTCGAATCCCACCAGAGTCGATTTTATTTTATTTTTTTCCCTTTCCTCTTTATCCGGCTTTTTCTTAAAGGCTCCCATCCCTTCTCCCCCATCCTATCTCACTGTTTTCCATCTGGTTTCCGTTCCAACCTCAGCCTCCGCTCTGCTCTCTTCTTTACTTACCTGTCTGCCCCGGGTCTTGGGCCAAGGAGAGCAGGACTGGGGGGGCGGGAGACAGAAGGGGAGGGAAGGTGGGCGTGGACGCCGAGATAAAGGCAGGCCCCTGGCTCGGGGACACACGGGGATTTAATAACCACTTTATTCCATGCACTAGGGACTGGGGAAGGGACTGGGGCTGGGCCGGGGGCAGAGAGGGTACAATCCTAGACGCAAAGGGGGCAGGGAGAAGGGACAGGAACCAGGGAAATATATATTTATATAGATACTCTAATATAGACCACATCTCACCCGCGCGCTGCGCCCGCGCGCCCCGCCGCCGCCGCCGCCCTCCCCAACACCTCCTCACCCCAACGCCCGGGTCCCTCTGCTGCACTCGGGCTGGAGTCCCCACCCCCACCTCCCCCAAAGCTCAGGGCCAAGGTCTCCAGAAAGCGGGCGGCGGGGGCGGCGGGGCCTTGGGCGCCCCGTCTTGTCTGTGAGGCGGCGGCGGCGGCGGCAGCAGTCCGGTGAGGGGGCGCGGCGCGCCGGAATCCCCGGCTCTCGGGGAGCAGGGGGACGGGGACCATGCGCAGCGCGGGCTAGGGAGGCCCTTGTGCACTGGGGGGCGCTGGTGCAGCGCGGGGCCAGGCGCTGGGGCGGCGGGGTCCAGCGGTGGGCGCGGCGCTTGGGGCCTCGGATCTACCGGTTCCGGCCGGGGCGGCTTGGGGCGCAGGTAACCTTGCAGCGCGGAGAAGAGCTGGGCTCGGGCGGCCGGGCTGGCGTCGTGCGCGAAGGCCGCCAGGCGAAGCAGGCACTCGCGGAAGCCGGACAAGTAGCAGCTGGCGAGCGCCTCGGCGTCCTGGGCTGGGGACCGGGAAACACCTGAAGCCGCGGCAGCGGGTACGGCCAGCGGGAGGACGGGCGGGCAGGGCAGGGGTCCCAGAAGTGGGGGGAGGGAAGGGGCGGGGCGCAGAGATACCGAGGCCGGACAGGCGCAGAGACAGAGACAGGAAGCCAGGTGGACCGACAGAGGGAGAAAATGAGGGAGACACAGAGACAGACACGCGCGGGTGTTATTATTAACCTCGCCTCGGAGCGGAGCATGCCACACCCCAGGCCCACCGTCCACCACAGGGTCCGCCCCATCTACCCCGGCCCGGGCCCCAGTGAATTCCCCCCTCCCTCCCTCCGCTGCCCCACCCCCGCGCTGTACCCGGGGGCTCCACCCGGCTTCGCTCCCTCAAGTAGCCCACGGCGAACTCCAGTATCTCTGCTTTCTCCAGCTTCGGGTTCCGGAGGTTCTACAGATGGGAGGGGAGGGCGCAGAGACAGAAAGGGGTGGGGAGAGAGGGGGAAAGTGGCAGGGGGAAGAAGGGAGGGGGGATGCGGGAGCTGGGGGTGCCCCTGGATCGCGTTTGTGCGCGGACCACAGAGCGCGCTACCGAATGCGGAGTGGAGATGACCAAGAATGGTCCTGGCCCACCCTGAGACGAAACTGTCCAACCCGAGGGGATGAAACCAACCCACAGTGTGAGGAGCGGATTTGAACAGCAAACCCGGGGGTTGAAATTAACCACCCCGCTGGCTATCTTGGGGAGTGTGGGGGAGGAGGAGGGAGAATTTACAGACCCAAAGGTTGAAACTGACTGACCCCGGGAGTGAAGTTTACAAAACCGGGTGTGAAACTTACAGACCCGAGGGGTGGCGACGAAGATCGCGTTCTGAGAGCGAGAGGGGGTCTGGGATGGGATTCGAAGGGTCAGGATGCCTTGGGGCCAGGGTCGCCAAAGCAGCATATGTCCCCACCCAAGTGGGAAGCCCTGAGACAGGAGGACGGAATGCTTGGGAGTCCGATGATGGCTGAAGAACTGACCTGGTCTCGGGTCCGCTCCAGCAGCAGCAGCCTCAGTTCTTCCAGGCTGCGGTTGATGCGGTCCCGGCGCCGCTTCTCCACAAGCGGCTTCAGCATCTGCGACCAGCAGGAAAGGGAGAGCGGGCCGACCCGACCGAGACTCAGCGCGGCCGCGTGGGCGTCGGAATCCCGCCGCTGGGATAGTCCGGCCTCCACCCCTTCCCCAAGACGCCGGAGAACCTAAGGCCGGGCCCATTCGGTCCCTCTCCGCTCCCCCTCCCAACGCCCCTAGGGTCAATTTCTGTAGCTCGCCTCCTCTCTCTCCCGGGTCTTCTGCATTCTCCTCTCTCATTCTTGTCCTCCCTCCTCCCCTCTCTGTTTCTCTCCTCCTCTTTTCTCTCTACGTCTCCGTCTCGTGCAGTCTTTCTCTGTCTCAGTGGAGAACTTTGGGGGCCCTCTTTGCGCCCAGACACGTGGGCCGCAAGGCGCCGGGCTGAGTTGGTGGCCCTGAGTGTAGAAAGGGAGATACCCAGCGCGACCGCGCCCCCTCTTCTCCCACTAACCCGTCTGTGCGGTCACCCTTCTCCGTTGGTTCTAAAATCTTCCACCTGGGCTCGAGCCTCTGGAACCAATGCTCTCCAGGCCTTCTCTTACAAGGCTGCATTGGCCCAGCTCCGGCTCACAGCCCGCGTGGAGCAAGTGCCTATCCTCTCCGCTTTTTGTTTCCACTCTCCTCCCTTAGCTCTGTGCTCCTCCTGCTTATTTTACTCGGACTCTGACCCCCGCCCAAGCCCGCCAGGCCACAAGGTGTCAACTGCCATTACCCACCCCCCAAACCTGTGCTTCTGCCGCCCACCCAGTGCCAGCTCTGACGTTGACCCCCTCTCCATACTTCGCAGCTTCCTCCCCAGCTCCTGGCTCCTCGGGTCCCCCGCGCAGCTCTCCCCCTTCCAGCCCTGCATTTCCAGCCTCTTCTCTGGCTTTCGGTCTCAGGGACCCTGTCGCCTGACCAGCCCAGGGACCTCTGCTTCCTCCCCTCCCGCTTCTCACCTTGGGGCCGTCCCTATTCTCGGCTCGATCCCGGGTGACCATCGCTCCTCCGGACCCTTGTGTGGACCGAGTCCCCGCTCTCCCTGAGCCTTATATCCCGCAAGCTCCCGAGTAGGGGGTGGTAAAGACCCGGACCCGCCCCTTCGGCACCTGGCTCCTGCCCGACTCTACCCTGGGCACGAGGCTCCCGGAAAGGGGAGGAGCACTAGGGGGAGGGCTACGAGTGGAACTGGCCTGGGAGTGTGGGAAATGAGAGGCCAGTGCTGCACCGGCTGTTTAAGGACCATAAGGCTGTATAATGAGGCGGGACCCAGCTGATGGGAGGAGGTAATTAGAAGAGAGAGTTTGAGTAGTTTGGGGATAGAACTCAGGAGTGGAGTTCAGAGTTCTCCCGTTCACTATTTCAGCTTTCTTGGGAGCTCACTGTATCCCCCACTAACCCTGAAATCGAAAAGTTAGCACCCCTCAGCCCCTAGGCTGGATCCTATACATCTTTCCCCAAAATTCACCTCCTACTTGAGATAATGAGCCACCTGAGTGTGCTGGCTGGATCCATTTATTCGACTGGGACTTTGCCTGCAGGTGGAAGAGAAGCTCTGCTCAATCTAAGTCAGTCATATTCAGTTCCCCAATATCTGCGTGTTCATTGTGCCCACTGGGCACTGGTCTAGGCTGGGACCATTCATACTGAGATATGGACTGGAGGCCCAGTTTATTCCTGCAAGATTCAGTAGAAAACGCTGATGTGTTGTCAAGTAGCTATTTTAGAAGCACAGTGAATTAGGTGCTCTGGGAAAGGGTCATCGTGAGGGACGGCTGGACTGGGGTGGGGGAAGCCTCATGGGAGAGAAAGCAAGGCTTTGAAGCACGGGTGGAGAGATCTTTCCACTTAGAAGTATTTGATTCAAAACTAATTATAGGAGATTCAGGGGTGCGGCTGCCAGGACACCTGATACAAGTGTGCTCATGTTGCTTGCTCCTGGGGACCCCTCGTGATTACGGGGGGACAAGGAGAAGGCAGTTTTCTTAAAAAGATAAGAAAAGGAACAAAAAAGGGATCAACACCCACCTCAAACCAAGAGTATGCCACTCTGCAGAATGATGCGTGAGACTTGAAGACTTCAAGACAAAGTGCCTGAGAAGATAAAATCAGAGATTTAACGGGACAGCAAGAATGCCAGGGACAAGGACACAGAAAGACACGGTGGCGTTGCAGACCGAGTCAGAAGATAGCTGCGGAGTCAGAGACGGATGGGGCTCCTCCGAGCCCTCCCAGTGCCCATCCACAGCCTGGTTTTTTCACGGAGCCTGCCTTGCCAAAGTCCGAGCCAGGGGAACACAGACCTTGGGGAGGGCGCTCCCATTTGGAATCAGGGAACCCAGCACATCCCACCTCCCACTACCTGAGCCAAATGGGAGCGCAGATGTGTGGCCCCAGAACCCCCCGCTGCCCCCCTCCTTGGGAACCTGGGCTGGGCTGAGTTTTTCTCACCTGCACGCGAGGCTCGGGGCCCCCGGCGGCAGTTCGCACCCGGGTGTGGGGCCGCCCCTGGCCATATGGGGCGACTTTATGGCCGGGTGACCGGATCTAGGCGGGAGGAAGGATGGCCTGGCGCTCCACCCATGTCAACTATTGGGACCGTTTCTCTGCAAAGCCCCTGGCTATAAAGCCTTCCTGGCCATAAAGCCTCCCTGGCCGTGGTCGCCTCGACTCCTTACAAACTGAGTTGGATCTACCAGAGCTTAGCATGCAATTGCATTGGTGGTTCAGTGGTAGAATTCTCGCCTGCCACGCGGGAGGCCCGGGTTCGATTCCCGGCCAATGCATTGTCTGACTTTTCGTCCTTTCTCCAAAGATGTCTTTTCTAATGTATCTGAAAGGCATTTTTAAGATTTCTACCAAATATTAATATTAATACTTAGCTTTTTTACTCTGTCGCAGAGGCGCCGGATCCAGACCCTGATTTCGAACGTCCTCACACTCCCATCCTCCCAGCCTGGGGGTCCGGCTGTCCACACCCCTCCCTCCGCCCCCTGCCCGCACCTCCGCAGGCGTGACCCTGAGAAAGGACCCGGCGCTGGGGTCCCTGCCCCGGGGGTCCTCTCAGCCCTCCGCGGGGGAGGGGCGAGGTCCTCCGCCCCTTGAGCTCTAAGGCCCAGTTGCTCTTCTTTCCTTTTCTCTTCCTCGATCTCAGTTTCTGTTCTCTGGAGCTCGCCTTCTTTTTCTAAGTCCACGGTCACGGCCTTTTTGTCCCGCCTTCTATCGGCGTCTCTGTCTCTTTCACATTCTTTCCAGGTATCTTCACAACGGCTACGCTGGGTCTCTCTGGGTCTTCTGTCGTCTCTGTATCTCTGGCTCCGGGTCTCTCCGGCCTCTGCATCTCTTTCCGCGCCTGCGTCTCGATCTCTGGGATCGTCTCTCCAGGACTCTGTCGCCTCCCGGCCCTCTGTGCTCCCACGCTCCGGCCATCCCCCTGGGAAGCTCGCTCACACCTCCAGGTTCCTGCCACTCCCCGCCCGCCCCTTCCCGGTCGCTTTGATCCCGCACGCGTCGGGCCGGCGGGCGGCCGGGCTCCCGCCAGCTGCCGCGGCCACTTGTGAGCGGGGGCGGGGTGGCCCGGGCTCCCGGGCTCCCGGGCTCGGGCGCTGGTTTTCCGCCGTCTTCCCCCGCGCTCTCGCCCCTCCTCCGGGCACAGTCTCCGGCTGCTGCCCGGGCTGCCGCGGGCCCGCCTCTCTAGTTCGCTGAGTCTCGTCCCTCTCAGTCCCTCTCTCTGGAGCTCGCCCCGGGTCTGGGTCTCTGCCTCTGGATCCTGTGTCCTGTCTCTTCCAGCTCCATCTGGGCTTCATCTTCTTGCTTCATCTGGGATAGGTTTGGGGTCTTTCTTTTTCGTCTCTGGATTGTGTCAGCGACTGGGAATGCTCTCTTCTCAACTCTAAGGCGTGACAGTGGCCCCCAGAAGGAAACTCTACAACTGTCTGGGCATCTGTATGTCGGTGTGCACAGCCGCTGTACTCAGTCACGAAGCCGCTACTTATGGAGGGCCTCTTGTGCACCAAGTGTTGTTAGGCATTGAGGGTGCCTTGGATCTGGGCTCTCCTTACATTTACATTATGGTGGGGGCGGGGAGGAGACAGAAAATAACTAAGAAAGCAGAAAATAATCTAAGATGGTTTTGAGGGTGGGGCCGGGGACAACCGGTCGTCGTGGCAATGACTTGAGAGTGAAGGGCTACTTTACTCTGGGTGATCACGTAATAGGGAAGAACCTTTGTGTTCTGTTACAACTTAATCACTAAAGGGATGTTGCCTATAATCTTAAATTACACGCCTCCCAGGTAATGAGCATTAAGATAAAATACCTTTGTTAGCTCACAGGAAACATCCTGACCAGGCCCACCTGTGCAGGAAGGCAGACATTAACACATCACTTCTGAAGGCTGACCAGAAGCAAGAAATGTTTGACTTTACTCCCTCCCCTTTTGGTATAAAAGAAGCTGAATTCTAACTCAGGCAAGATGGTTCTTTGGGACAGAAGTCCACCATCTTCTTGGTCAGCTGGCTTTCCAAGTAAAGTAGCTATTCCTTGCCCCCAGCAACTCATCTCTTGATTTATCGGCTTGTGGCAGTGAGCAGTAGGGGCTTCGACTTGGTGAGCAAGCTTCGCTGCTTGTGGCCAGCCGGCCCTGGTTGGGGAATTCTCAGGTAAGGCCCTAGCAGCTGCCAGGAGCACTCGTCCTAAGGATCTGCCCTTTAAAATTCCCCGAAGCAGCACCAACTGCCCCAGCACTTGGCAGATGGAGCAAGGAATCCACGTTTGGGAGCTCATGGGCTCCATACTGTAGGGTAAGTCACTCCGGTTTGTACGGTGGGAAACTTTATTTCTTCTATGTTTGGGGTTTTTTGTCTGGAATAAGCCAATTTGTTTTGTATTTGAGTGGGGGTACCTTGTTGGAGACAGGAAAGAGTTGTTGAACTTTTACCTAATTTGTGAACCGGTTTGTTTGTTTCTTTGGATGCTAGCGTTTGTCTGTGCCATTTGTGTTTTGTTTTTCTTGCATTTCTGTATTTAAAAATGGGGAAATGTTTCAACTCTCCCTAAAGAAAGTCCTCTGAGGCACGTTTTGATAAATGATCGGATTACAGCCAAGAACCCATGAGTGGGACAAATATATTTTATTGAAACAATGTGTGACCACAGAACCTGTTAGGATCTCCAGAAGGGGTTTAGGCACGGTTATCTTGGGACCCTGTGCACCAGGTACTGCTACCCTTGCTGTGTTAATTATGTCATTTGTGGTCTCCTATGTCGTTGGTATATGTAAAACCCCAAAACCAAACTTGAGGATTTATTTAGGTTTTTCTGTTGTCCCTTGGGTTTTTCATTTCATTTTGTTTGGTACTGTTTCTCCATTTACAACCAAATCAATTTTGCGATATTTAGAGCTTTTACTGATGTCAAATGGAGGAAAGGAACAACAGGAAAAAAAAAAAAAAGTCTGTGGGACATTCCCAGCGAGAAGAGAAGGGTTCCACTTGGCTCCTAAAATCACCAAAAGCCCCAGCCCAGAATTCAGCCCGGCTGGTTGATGCCAAAGCAAAAAGGCATCCTTTTGATGGTTAGAAATGATCAATTGCCATTTATGGTTTTGTGGTGGCTATTCTGTGAAAAAGCAGGGAAGAATAATGAAATCCTTTATGTGTAAGCATTTGTGCTATTACATCAGGGAAAATAAAAAAAGGAAGGGAATGAGAGCGAGAATATGTTGCTTCAAACCTTAACTCCTCCAGCCAAGCAAGCTGTCTTAGCTGCTCTGACCATTATGCCAATATATCCACTCCTTCCACCACCTTGCAGTATCCAGCCCCACTTCCTGACACTGGGGCTCAGGACTTCCCCTCCTCATAGGGATCAATTAGAAAATCCTGTGTTTGTTAGTTTCTGGGGTACAGGGACTTGGTCTGGTATTGTCACATAAGACCCAACTGGGCACCCAGTTTGGGCCAGAAGGCACTCCCGGGGCGAGGCGATTTCCCTTATGCCGTTATCTCACAGGGGGCCTGAATGCAAATGGCCGGCTAGCGGGGCTTCTCAGACTTGTTTAATTAGAAAGATTGCGACCCTACTTTACAGGGAGGATCCTTTACACCTGAAGCCCACTTGGCAGCCCCCACAGCTGAACCCAATTGGGACCCCAGAGAGGGAAGAAGGCCCTTATTAGAGCACTGCTTATTAGTGCACCTTGGCAGGGCTGCTTTGAAAATGGGAACCAAAGCAAAAGGGTTTGAACAAAATTCAAGAAATTCAGCAAAACAAATGAAGAACTCTCGGAAGTTTTAGAAAGTATGATGTTTATAGACCTGATAAATCCTAATGGAGACCCCGAGGCCCCTGAAAATATTAGAATGGTAAATTTGACATTTTGGGGGGCGAAGTGCCTCAGATATCAGGAGAGAGCTGCAAAGATGAGATGGTGCTTGATTGAACCCTTGATTGATGGTGCTTGATTGAACCCTTCTCAACTGGTAGATGTTGTTCCCTGTTGAACACTTTAAAAGCAACAACAGAAGAAAGAAGATGCAAAACGAAATGCTGCTTTCTTTTGGCACAGTGGCATTGGATTCCCAGAAGGCGAGTAACCTGAAAAAAAGTAAGCCCCCACTGGGGGAGGACCAACGTGCTTACCGTCAGGAGGAAGAACATTGGAAAACAGATTGCCCTAGGTTAAAACAGAAGAAGAAACAATAAAAGAAGACAGCCTCTCACATGGTAGAAAGAGAGGAACACTCTGATGAATGAAGAGGCCCAGGGACTCCCCTGGACTTGAGGTGCCCAATTCCAATTTCCCCATAGGAGTCCCGGGTAAAATCGACAGTGGGAAATGAGCTGATTAACTTTCTGATAGACCTCACCCTGAAGTTTTTTCACCACAACAGCTTGACGTCAGTCCCATCAGAACAGGCTTTAAGCCTACAGATGGCGCTCATAGTTAGGTTACTTTGTGGCTTCAATTTCTATTGGAAAAAGTGTCCAGTTTGTTGCTGGTGCTCCTCGGACAAATAGTACTGACCGGATAGTACTGTACGGTGTTAATGAGAATGGCAGTGTCACAGTTATTCAGTCTCACGGGGGTAACCAGATTGGCTCCTAAGTTGGTAGTGTGCTGAGTTCAGTCAATGTGGATAAAGACACATTACAGATGTGCTCTTGGTCACTGCACCAATGTACACAAATGACCTAAAGAAAGAGGAGGGAAGAGTCTAGCTGTTCACTACCACAAAGGGCGTTTTGAATTGGCACCAATTTCTGGAAGGCCCCAAGGGTGTTGAAAATGCTTGGTTTGGTTCAGCAATTGCAGCTCTTTCAGATGCCAGCGTGGATGGCTTTCATGACGTGATCATTGGTTCACTTTTGGAAAATCAGAACTCAGGAGCTGTGTACATCTACCATGATCGTGAGGGCAGTATTTGCATGAGGTAGTCCCAGAAAATCTTGGGATCTGTTGGAGCCTTTAGGAGCCATCTTCAGTACTTTGGGAGATCCCTGGATGGCCATGGAGATTTAAATGGGGATTCCGTCACCGATGTGTCCATTGGTGTCTTTGGACAGGTCCTTCCCCTGTGGTCACAGCGTATTGCTGATGCTTCCTTCACACCAGAAAAAAATCACTTTGCTGAACAAGAATGCTGAGCTAAACCTCAAACTCTGCTTCTGTGTGAAGTTTAGACCTACTAAGCAAAACAATCCAGTGGCCATTTTATATAACATCACAATTGATGCAGACCAATAAATAAACCTCTGTGGGTTTATTTAAAGAAAATAACGAACGGTGCTTGCAGAAAACCATGATAGTAAATCAAGCACAGAGTTGCTCTGAGTACATCATCCACCTAGAGCCCTATGATGTTGTCAGCTCTTTGGATCTGTGCGTGAACATCAATCTGGAAAAACCCTGGCACTAGCCCTGAAGCCTACTCGGAGACGGCCAAGGACTTCAGTACCCCTTTCTATCAACAGAAGAAAAAAAAAAAGAAAAGAAATCATACACTAAAAAGGAGCATCATTAATATATGTCGAGAGACTAATTTAACTTGGGATAAGGCCTTGCCAGTTGCCCTGCTCACAGAAGCAGGCTTAAATTAAGCCCCTTTGAAATATTGTGTGATAGGCCCTTCCAGGTGTCTGCCCAGCAGGAGAATCTATAAATGCTCTAAAAGACCCAGCATTTGCCGATTATGTAAAAACGCTGGGCACTATACTCATCTCTGTTCATGAGTTTGGGGGTCAGAGCTGGAGGGTAAACATGGAGGAGCCATTGGAAGACAGATGGCTTTTAATGCCATGAGACTGGAGTGCCTAGGGAGAGAGTGTGGAGAGAGAAGAGAAGGAGCGTGGAGCATCCCAACACTTAGAGGTCAGGTTGAGGAGGAAGGCTTGTCAAAGGGATGTAGAGTTAGAGAAGTAGCAGAAAAGCCAAGTGACCTGGAGACCAAGAAAAGAGGGTGTGTGAAGGAGGGAGCCGTCAGCTCTAGCTAAGCTTCTGGGAGGCCAAGTAAGAAGGGAGCGAAGCCACCACCCGGTTTAGCTCTTAGAGATCACAGATGACCTGGGGGGAGAGTGACTGTGCGGTCCCACTCGAGTGGGTCGAGGTGAGAATGGGATGTGAAGGCATGCAGACGGTGGCTGTAGACACAACTCTATCAAGCTTTGCTGTGAATGGGGAGGAACATTGTTGGCAGCCGGAGCACAAGAAAGAGATGAGGGTTGCTAGAGTGTGTTTGATGCTCGTGGGAGTAACCAAGGGTGGGTGGGTGGGTAGACTTCGCTACCAGGTGGAGAAATGGGTCTCAGGTAGTAGGGAAGACTCCTCACCCACAGGGAGATGGGGAAGACAGGGGGTGTGGGTCACTTAGAGTGTGGGAAGGATGAGGCAGTTTCCCTCTAGTGGTTCCTGTTTTCCCAAAGAATGAATTAATCCTGTGATAAACCATAATGAAAAAGAATATGAAAAAGAATGTATATATGTGTGTGTGTGTGTGACTGAATCACTTAGAAAGAGACATAGAAATTAGCACAACACTGTAAGTCAACTATACTTCAATAAAAGAGAATTTTTAAAGAAAGAATGAATCAAGCTTATTGCTGGAGGAGAGAGAGCTACAGGTCCTCTGAGGAGAAAGAAGGTGTGAAACGTTCATTTTGGGGAGTAGGAAAACAAACCTTCTAGGATAGAATAGGATTTCTAGGCAGGTTGAGAGTCCATTTGAGATGTGGAATCAAAAATTACAATTTCAGAGGTGAATGCACCATGAAGCTAATGAAATGTACAATTCAGGACCCCTCACTTACTCAGGCCCCTGGGAGGGCCCCAGCAACGTGCTCACACGGCCATATGCTTCTGTAAAACTTGCCAAAATAAGATACTTTAACTGCAAATGGTAAAGCCCACTCTCTGTTTTCACTCCAGCTTCCCCTCTGTCACCCTTTCCCCCCGCCCCCGGTGCAGTGGGCATTCGAGGGTATGTTAATGCTAATGCAGTTAATGTGGTTCCCAGTCACTTCCACACATAGTTAAGCTAGCCCAGCCATCCTGGTGTGGGAATGGCTTCCAGGGAAACTCCTGTCACCTGTGCCCACTCACTAGGCATCGTGCAGTGAAGGTGCAAAGCCCAAGGGCACATGTGATATGAATGCATCCAGTGCTCTTGTCACTATAAGTACATGGGTGGTAGAGGAAAAATGGATTTGAAATATACAAAGTCAGTAGCCAGTCTGTGGAGAGTATTACAGGGGTATGCAGGCAATTAATTGATACCAATAAGGTATTTGTCTGGACTTTGTAACCTTTGTGGCATTTGCCAGCCTTTTCAGTTTGTAAGTTGTGATCTCTTGTTTCACTGTAAATATTTTTTTTCATCTTTATTGGAGCATAATTGCTTTACACTGTAAATATTACTTTTTGTACCTAGTTTTATATTATTTTCTTAAAAAGCTCTTACTCCCTATAACAATTATATACACTTCAGGCTCCCCAAACCTGAGACCAGTTGGCCTGGTTGGGGGATTTTCTCCAGCCATCGCTCCTGTGTAGATGTGGCTGTGAGGGCATCCTCCACACCCCTTCCCAGGGTTTCTATGGCTATGTGTTGGGGGCCTCTGTGGATGGCATGCCTCCGTGTCAGCGCAGGCCTGTGTACGTGTCCCTTGTGGTTGTCTGTGTACATGGTGTGTGTATGGGTGTCTGGGCCTCTGGCCTGTTCCTGGCCGCCCTCTCAACACGGGGCAGCGTCAGGGCTTGGGGGAGGGGAGCTCGTGTCCCACACGCGCTGGGGCCCTAGGGAGGCAGGAGGCGGGGAAGGAACTGAGACAGCACAGCTGGCCTAGTGTCGCTGCTTCCCCTCCCCCGCTGTGACGTCTCCCCAGACCTGGGTTCCCAGGCTCAGCTCCTCCCTCTTTGTTCTTCAAAGAGAAGGCTGGCTTCCTGGGACCCCCTGGGTCCTGGGAGGGGGCAGTTCCTGGAGAGTTGGGACCTGGGGGTTGGGGGTGGGGAAGTAGGAGGCCCAGGCCCCTGGACCAAGGGAAGAATCAGGATAGAAGACCTCTATAGAGCCCCAAACAAAACAGACAATAATCTCTGCCTTAGGGCACATACGTCCTTGTGGGGGAAACAGTCAAATGCACATCGTACAGAATTTATCATTTGTCAGTTGGTGATAAGTGCTATGGAGAAAAGTGAAGCAAGGAAGAGTGGAGAATGGGAATTGTGACTTCAGACAGTAAGATTAGGGAAGGACTCACTGAGAAGGTGAAATTTACAGAGGTGAGGGCACAAGCTACAGGGCCACCTGGGGTAAAAGCACTCCACACAGAGGGACAGGCTGGCTAGAAGGACAACCTGCCAGGCTTGTCAAGGGAACAGAGAGCAGCAGGGGGCGGAGTGAGGTTGTCTGGAGTGGAGGTAGCAGGTGAGATCAGAGGGACAAAGCAGGAGGCTGATTATGTAGAACCTTCTAGACCATTGCAAGGACTCTGTCACCTCTGAGTGTAATGTGAAGCCATTGGAGGACTTTTTTCCCCCTAGCTTTTTTGTTTTGTTTGTTTTTGGAACTTTTAATTTTTATATAATTTCAAACTTTCAGAAAAGTTACAAAAAAGTACAAGGATTATACATCAACTATTCTTCAATTTAAAAAAAAAAGGAAGAAAGTACAAGCAACTCCTGTGTACTCTTTTCTCTATTAATTGTTTGCGTTTGCTCCGTTTGCTTTATCATTTCTCTCCAAATATAATATAGATATAAAATATTTGTTTTCTGAATCATTTGGGGGTAAATTGAAAACATCAGGCCCTTTTGCCCAAGTTACTCAGTGCGTTTTCTGAGAATGAGGACATTTGTAGTAGTACAACTGTCAACATCAGAATATTAAAATTAATATAATACTATTATTTAATGCCAGTCCATACTTAAATTTCCTCAAGTGTTTCAGTTATGTCCTTTATAGCCCTTTTTTCCCAATCCAGGATTCCATCCAGGATCCCATACTGCATTTAGTTGTTCTGTCTGTTCAGTTTCATTTAATCTGGAAGATTCTTGATCTTCAGTTTTTTTTATATATATCCTGGAATTAAAAAAAATTTATGGAAGTATAGTTGATTTACAATGTTGTGTTAACTTCTGCTGTACAGCACAGTGACTCACTTATACGTATTCTTTTTCATATTCTTTTCCATTATGGTTTATCACAGGATACTGAATATAGTTCCCTGTGCTATACAGTAGGACCTTGTTGTTTAGCATCCTATGTACAATAGTTTGCATCTACTAATCCCAAACTCCCAATCCTTCCCTCCCCATCTCTCCTCCCCCTTGGCAACCACCAGTCTGTTCTCTATGTCTGTGAGTCTGTTTC
Source organism: Hyperoodon ampullatus (assembly GCF_949752795.1). Taxonomy (NCBI): domain Eukaryota; kingdom Metazoa; phylum Chordata; class Mammalia; order Artiodactyla; family Ziphiidae; genus Hyperoodon; species Hyperoodon ampullatus. The sequence goes on along the minus strand of NC_136932.1, from coordinate 38,585,985 downwards.
TGTTTCACAGATATGTTCATTTGTGTTGTATTTTAGAGTCCACATATAAGTAATATCATATGGTATTTGTCTTTCTCTTTCTGACTTACTTCACTTAGTATGATAATCTCTAGGTCCATCTATGTTGCTGCAAATGGCATTATTTCATTGTTTTTGATGGCTGAGTAATATTCCATTGTGTATACACACATCTTCTTTATCCATTCATCTGTCGATGGACATTTAGATTGTTTCCATGTCTTGGCTATTGTAAATAGTGCTGCTGTGAACATAGGGGTGCATGCCTATGGAGTGGGATACACTCCTGGTATATGCCCAGGAGTGGGATGGCTAGATCATATGGCAACTCTATTTTTAGTTTCTTGAGGAACTTCCATACTGTTTTCCATAGTGGCTGCACCAATTTACACTCCCACCAACAGTGTAAGAGGGTTCCCTTTTCTCCACACCCTCTCCAGCATTTATTATTTGTAGACTTTTTAATGATGGGCATTCTGACCGGTGTGAGGTGGTACCTCATTGTAGTTTTGACTTGCATTTCTCTAGTACTTAGCAATGATGAGCATTTTTTCATGTGCCTGTTGGCCATCTGTATGTCTATTTAGGTCTTCTGCCCTTTTTTCAATTGGTTTTGTTGTTGTTGTTGTTGAATTGTATAAGTTGTTTGTGTATTTTGGAACTTAAGCCCTTGTCAGTCACATCATTTGCAAATATTTTCTCCCAGTCCGCAGGTTGTCTTTTTGTTTATGGCTTCCTTTGCTGTGCAAAAGCTTATAAGTTTGACTGGGTCCCATTTATTTATTTTTGCTTTTATTTCTATTGCCTGGGAGACTGACCTAAGAAAACATTGGTATGATTTATGTCAGAGAATGTTTTGCCTGTGTTCTCTTCTAGTTTTATGGTGTCTTGTCTTTAAGCCATTTTGAGTTTATTTTTGTGTATGGTGTGAGGGTGGGTCTTCACAGTTTTGAAGAGTACAGGACGGTTTCCTTGTAGAATGTCCTTCACTTTGGTTCATCAGATGTTTCTCCACGGTTAGATTCAAGTTATTCAGGTTTTGCATTTTGGGCAGGAACATCACCCCAGAAGTGGTGTGGTGTCCTTCTCAGTGCATCACATCAGAAGACACATGTCAGTTTGTCCCAATTTTGAGGTATTGACTTTGATCTTGAGGTTGAAATGGTGTTCGCCAGTTTTCTCCAGGTTATCATTTCCCCTTGATAGTAATTAATATGCAATTTGTGGGGAGATACTTTGAGATTCTTTACTACTTGTACCTCCCTAAAAGTTCACCCACTAGTTTAGTATCCATTGATGATTTCTAACTCCAGCCCTCCTTCTATATTTATTAGTTGGCAGTTTACTGTAACAAGAGTGTTCTCTTTTCCTCCCATTTATTTATTTATACTGCTATGAAGTTTGGATTCTTACTTGACTCAGTGCATTATTTATTTTAATGCTCAGATTGTCCAAGATTTAGCCAGTGGAAGCCCCTTTAGCCACAGCCCCTAGCTGCTGTGTCTTTTTGATATACACCCAATATTTTTGAGCACTTCTTTACTTTCTGGTGAAACAGAATGTTCTAAGATCATTTTGTAATTCCCCAGCTGCATCCCTAGAGACACCCTTTTCTCCAAGGAGTGCTGGTTCGTTTTAGTAGAAAATGGTATTTAGTAACCAAGATCTGAGCACTTGGTGTGTTTATCACTACTTGTGTGTCATTCCTTTTAGGCTCCCTCAGCAGACAGAGCTAGGAAATATAGGTGTATGTATACATTGTGTATGTGCATACGTTTCCTTATGTTACATTTCCTTCCTTAACTATACACATTAAAACCATGAATTCATATTGATACCCTACTGAGAGATTTTAAAGAGAGGAACGACAGAATCTGATTTATGTTTTAAAAGGATCACTTTGCCCAGTGTGTTCAGAGTAGACTGTAAGGGAACAAGGAACAAGAGTGGAAGCAAGGAAATAATTTAGGGGCTATTGCAATAATATGGGTGAGAGATGAGGGTGGCATGGACCAGGGTGTAGTATTGAAGTGTAGTAACAAAGAGTCAAATTTTTTACCTATTTTAAATAAGAAATTGTTGACTGATTTGATGTGAACTGTGTGTGTGTGTGAGAGAGAGAGATGAATCAGAGATGATTCTAAGGTTTCTGGTCTGGCTAACTGAAGAAATGGAATTTCCATTTACTGAGATGGAAAGTCTGCAGGTGAAGCAGTTTTGGGGGACATGACCAGAAATTTGGTTGGGACATTTTAAGTTTGTGATTCCTTATTAGATATCCAAGTAGAAACAATAAGTGGGCAATAGGATATATGCATCTGTAATGCAGGGAAGAGTTTTGGAGCTAGAAATGAAAATTGGGGATGCGTTAATGTAGTATAGGTTGATATTTTAAACCATGAGCCTGGAGATCATCAAGGGAATGAATATAGATAGAGAAGAGAAGAGGCTAGAAGATTGAGCCTTGGAAACACCTCAACATTTAGAGATCCAGGAGATGACGAACTAGCAAAGGAGTCTGTGAATGAATTGTTAACAAAGTGGAAGGAATATAAGAAGAGTGTGGTGTCCTAGAAGGCAAGTGAAGAAAGTGTTTCTAAGCAGGGAGAGTAAGCATCTGTGTCAACTGCTGCTCAGTAGTGGTCAATGGATTTAGCAACGTGATGGTCATTTTGTAACGTTAACAAAAGCAGTTTTGATGAATGGGCGTTGGGGGTACCTGATTAGAGAGGGTTCAAAGGAAAATGGAAAGGTGGTATTGGAAACAGTGGGCATAAGGGAAGTTGTTTTGCTGTAGAGGGGAACAGAGGAACATAGTGGTAGCTGGAGGGGAGTTGTGGGGTCAAGATGGCGTTTGTTGTCTTGCATGTTCTAAATTGAGATAAACTTCATTATGTTTGTAGTCTGGTGGGAATAATCCAGTTAGAAAAGGGGGAAATTGATGGTACAGGAAGAAAACAGCAATGTCCTTGAGTGGGCCAGAGGGAGCGGGAGATCTAGTTGGTGTGGGGGTTGGCCTTAGTTAGGTGGAAGGGTTCATCTACAGTTAGGAGGGAGGGGAATAGCATGTGGTCACAGACTCAGGTAGGTAGGCAGGTGCGATTGCCCATGTCAGTAGGAAAATTTCATCGGAATGCCTTTTTTTAAATTGAAGTATAGTTGATTTATAGTGTTATGTTATCTTCAGGTGTACAGCACACTGATTCAGTGAATACATATACGTTTTTTTCAGATTCTCTTCCCTTATAGGTTATTACAAAATATTGAGTATAGTTCCCTGTGCTATACAGTAGGTCCTTGTTGGGTATCTATTTTATATATAGTAGTGTGTATATGTTAATCCCAAACTCCTAATTTATTCCCCTACTTCTGCTTTGGTAGCCATAAGCTTGTTTTCTATGACTATGGGTCTATTTCTGTTTTGCAAATAAGTTCATTTGTTTTGTTTTGTTTTGTTTTTAGGTTCCACATATAAGCCATATCGTATAATATTTGTCTTTGTCTGGCTTGCTTCACTTAATATGGTAATCTCTAGGCCCATCCATGTTGCTGCAAATGGCATGATTTCATTCTTTTTTATGGCTAATATTCTACTGTGTGTGTGTGTATATATATATATATATATATATATATATATATATATACACACACACACACATACCACATCTTCTTTATCCATTCGTCTGTTGATGGACATTTAGGTTGCTTCCATGTCTTGGCTATTGTAAATAGTGCTGCTATGAACATAGGGGTGCATGTATCTTTGCGAATTATAGTTTTCTCCGGATAAATGCCCAGGAGTGGGATTGCTGGATCATATGGTAGCTCTACTTTTCGTTTTTGGAGGAACTTCCATACTGATCTCCACAGTGGCTGCACCAATTTACATTCCCACCAACAGTGCAGGAGGGTTCCTTTTTCTTCACACCCTCTCCAGCATTTATTATTTGTCGACTTTTTGATGATGGCCATTCTGACCAGGGTGAGGTGATACTTCATTGTAGTTTTCATTTGCATTTCCCTAAATTAGCGATATGGAGCATTTTTTTCATGTGCCTGTTAGCACATGTATGTCTTCTCTGGAGAAATGTCCATTTAGATCTTCTGCCCATTTTTTGCTTGGGTTGTTTGAACTGAACTGTATGAGCTGTTTGTATATTTTGGGAATTAATCCCTGGTTGGTCGCATCATTTGCAGATATTTCTCCCGTTCTGTAGGTTGTCTTTTTATTTTGTTTATGGTTTCCTTTGTTGTGCAAAAGCTTTTAAGTTTAATTAGGTCCCATTTGTTTATTTTTGTTTTTATTTCCGTTACTCTAGGGGACGGATCCAAAAAGATATTGCTGCAATTTATGTCCAAGAGTGTTCTCCCTGTTTTCCTCTAGGAATCTTATAGTCTCCGGCCTTACGTTTAGGTCTTTAATCCATTTTGAGTTTATTTTTGTATATAGTGTTAGAGAATGTTCTAATTTCATTCTTTTACATGTAGCTGTCCAGTTTTCCCAGCAGCACTTATTGAAGAGACTTTTCCATTGTATATTCTTGCCTCCTTTGTTGTAGATTAATTGACCATAGGTGAGTGGGTGTACTTCTGGGCTTTTATCCTGTTCCATTGATCTATATGTCTGTTTTTGTGCCAGTACCATAGTGTTTTGATTACCGAATGCCTTTTGAACACAGTGAAACAGGAAGTAAAGCTGAAGGAGGATGAAGGGATTCGTGGTTTGATGTGAAAAGGAATGGAAGAGTCGTATAGGAGAGTTGGAGGGGAAATGGATGGGGAAATGTGATATGATTGCTAATAGCACTGAGAAAACACCTGAGTTTGGAGTTATGAATTCAAATTGGCAGTTAAAACGGCTTTTTGCTTGATATAACCTTTGGAGGAGTAGAAGCAGGAATCTGAGGCCCGCAAGAGGGCGCTCGTGGACAGGTCCTGGGTGGCTGAGTCCCTGAGAGTCTTGGAATAAAATTGGGATCTGTTCCAAGGGAAGACAGCACTGGAAAAACAAGTTGCTTTCTTCACCGGAGGTGGCAGTAGTATCCTTTCCCAAAACTATGACGCTGTGAGCAGGATTCGAACCTGCGCGGGGAGACCCCATTGGATTTCGAGTCCAACGCCTTAACCACTCGGCCATCACAGCCGCCTGCGGCCTGGGGCCTGCGCAACTATAGCTGTCTATCAACACGCCCGCCTCTTGCGAGCGCTGTCTTGATGTCAGTGCGCGTGCGCTTGTGAGGCAACGGCCCTACGGAAGTGGCGAATTTCCAGTTCTCTCTCTCTGCCCCGAGCCACAGTATAAAATGGGCCCAACCAAACCTGAGTCCACGGCAGACACAGGGATGCCGCTACACCCTGGTTCTTGACAGCTGGCGTCAGCCTCCAAATTCACACTAAAAGTGCACAGGGAGGGAGGGAGGGAGACTCAAGTAGCTAACAGGATGGCTGGTAAGAAGAATAATCCTTCGATATGTACAGCAGAGAGGCCCCCTCTCAAAGTCTGGAAATGTGTGTCCCCTTCGCAGCAATAATATACTAGGGTCAACTGTCCCAGGCACCGCTGGGATTCGAACCCAGGATCTCCTGTTTACTAGACAGGCGCTTTAACCAGCTAAGCCACGGCGCCGCTGGGTGGGTTTTTGAGTCTAGATATAGATCAGCTGTTCCTGAGGGTCACTAATCGAGACGACTGAAATAATAGCTGCCACGGGTCTTCAGTGACTCATCCTTTCCAAGGTTCCTCTTTTCCTTCCCAAGTTCTGAGCCTGAGGGTTAATACTCTGCACCACCTCCCTCTCTCCCACACCGTTGGGGACCAACTCGACTATGAATGGGTGCGTGGCTCCCCGTCCCTTAGCCACCTAGACTGACCTGCTTTCTCAGCGAGAAAGGGTGTGCGGACAAGAGGGACGCGGGTCCTCAGGGGAGGGAATGGCTCACTCTCACTACAGCCTTCCGGAAAGGGGGGTGCCACACCTCCCCAAAAAGAGCTCCCCTAACCCAACCCCCAAAGTTCATTCCACAAAGTCCTGGTATTTTTTTTTCTTTTTATATTAAAAAATAACAGACACGATATCAAAAACACAAATGTCATCGGTAGAGGGTACAGCTGAGAACACCTGGGTCCCACCTGAGGGGCAGCACCAGGGACTCCATGGTCCACCAACCTCCCCCACCCCGGAGCAGCTAGGGGTCTGGACCACTGGGTCCTGCTTGGGCCTCAGAGGGCTGGCTACCCCAATAAATAAACGCAGCCCCAACCCTCAGGGACAGGGACTCCGGCTCAGCTGGGGCTTGGAGAACCACTTAAGCAGCTTGTCAGCAACCTTGTCCAGGGGAAGGAACGGACTCCTCAGCAGGGATGGGAGGTGCGGCTTCTCTGGGCTGGGCTAAAGAGCGCCACCCTCTGTTCTCTAAGAGGCCAGAGGCAGCCCCTGGATCCTGGGCTGCTGATGGGGGGAGGTCCCACACCCCCTACAGCGGGAGAAGCCAGGACAGTTTTCTATTGGTTGGTCCAGCCACATCTGAGTTCTGCGAGTTGGGACATGGGAGAAGGAAGCTTCTCATGCATTCCCGGAGGTGGCCCCAAATGTAGTCTAGCTGGTGCCATTTTCTGCGGCAGGTAAGGCTGGACTGGATGAGTTCCCACCTTGTTCCTCCTCCTCCATGGCCAGGTCCTGAGAGCTTGAGACCGTGGCCCCAGCTTGGGCCTGGGCCTCATCACCGCCCTCAGCCTCACCACCACCGCCACCCGCCTCGCCTCCACCCTCCTCCATGGGCTCCAGCCCCAGTCCATCCATTTCCGAGAAGAGTGGGTCACCAGGGTGGCCAGGGTCTTGGGTGCTGCTACCGCAATCCACACAGGCCTTGGAGAAAGGAAGGATATGAGTGAGTCCGGCAGAGTTCTCACTGCTGACCTGCCACCCCAGCTCCCCTTGTTCCCAACTCAAGAGTACTTCCCAAAGTGTATGCCCAAGAAACATTAATCCATACGGATGCGCATGGGGTCAGCAAGATTGGAAAATGCATTGTACCCTGTATCCAGCCAGACCCCACAAGGGGACAATCACAATATACATTAGCATAAGATTGGCCAAGAAAAGGTCTACAAAAGCACACGTGGTTTAACACTAAATAACCCAGCAGCAAACTTAGTAGAATGAACATCCTTCAGAATTAATGATCCAGGAACAATGAGGGGATCAGCCCTTAGCCTCCACCCTTTCAACTTGAGCTCAATTCCTTCTTCTCCCTCCTGGCCCAGACTTCTCTTCTCACCATCACATCAAGGGCCCGAGGCAGCTGACCCTTCCGGACCCAGGAGTGCACAGCACCCAGTTCCCTCCGCTGGTCCTCCGAGAACCGAGGCTGCTGCTTCTGCATAGCCCGGAGCCGCTCCCGGTCCTGCTTCAGCACAGAGGCCATGTCCCTGCTCCGGGAAGGGGTTCAGGAGGCAGAGAATGGGAGCTGGGGCCAGGGCCCACGAGGCTGGCATTTTTCCTTTACCTCAACTCCCCAGCTCCCCACTCACTGCCTCATGCTCCTCCCCTGAACTGGTGCTCCGGGAATTCAGGCCTTCCAAGACCAGGAAAGCTGCCCTCAGCCTGACTCATGATGGGGCTCCAAGGGGCGGAGGGCAGAACAGGAAAGCCCCAGGGCAGAGACAGGCCCAGAAAAAAAACCCCAAGTTAGCTGCAGAGTGAGGGTGGGCCGCCAGCCTCCCCACTCCTCTGAAAAAGAGGCAGAGGAGGTCCCTGAAAGTCCTCACCTGGAGGGCACCTGATAGGTCATCATGACATGCTGGTCAGCATTGGCCATGAGCAGCCAGATGGGATCCTGGAGCACGTACTTAATGACCTGGTCCCCGGGCTCAGCCCCGGCCTGGGCAGCCCCAGCCTCAGCCTCGGAAGAATCGATGCTGCCGAAGTACTTGCTCGTGTGGCTGCTCTGACTGCTGCCTGTAGAGTAAGGGGCGGGCAACCAACAGAGTCAGGCCGACCGGCGCTCCACCAGGCCTCGCTCAAGCCCACTGGCCTTAGGAAGCAGGGCAGGGGCCCCAGCTGCTCAGGCAAAGTAGGGCCTGGCCTCCCAACCCCCCAGACACTGTCCTACCCCGGGAGGTGTTGTGGGAGGCGGGGCACTCACGCGTGATGCTGGCTGAGGTGCTGCTCCCCTCATGGGAGCCTGAACCAGACCCAGAGCCCAAGGAGCCTGAGGCAGCAGAGCCCGTGCCAGAGCGCGAGTCCTCCTGCAGCAGCAACTCCAGCAGGTCGCTGGAGCCCGAGAGCGCATCCTGGTTGGAGGACTCAGTTATCGCCACCTGGGGGAGGGGAGGGGCGGGATTAAGGGATCAGCACCTAGGCCTCCCTTCAACTGCTGCCTCTGGCTGGGGGCGCACCCAACCCAAGCGGCCTCTTCCCACTCCGTAACAGTGGGCCCAGGCTGAGTGACAAGAGAGCTGGCGAAGAGTAGCGCCGTGACGCTGGACCCTTTCCAAGCGGCAGAGGCACTCTCAGAAGTTTTGGGGATGTCCTCACCACCTGTCAGACAGGCCTGTCCCCACTTCACAGACGGGGCAGCTGATTTCTGCCTCATTCAGAAACGCAGCTGGGGCCTCCCACCCCACGACACCACCCTCTGGGGACGCCAGGTGGGCAGGGGGCAGGAGGAAGCACGATGGGAGGAGCGGGGGAGAGGGCCGCGTGGGGGCCGTAAGAGGATGGGGGCGGGCCTCGGTGCTCACAGGTCTGGCCGCTGGGTCCGCAGTCTCCTCACTGGGAGGGGGGCGCCCAGCACTACTCCCCTCGACACGGGGGGGCTCCTCAAGCTGCAGCAGATTTAGCTGGAGCGGGGAGCTGCATCTCGAGTTGAAGAGCGGAGAGTCGGGGAGGCGGGGAGGGCTGGGGGGCGGCAGGGGCAGGGACGGAGAAGGGGAGTGGGAGGCGGGGGTCTGGGGTGCCCCACAGGGGTAGGTGGGTGGGGCAGGGAAGAGATAGTTAGGGAGCACCAAGGCCACCACTGGGGTCACCAGCGGGGCAGGGAAAGCTGCAGGAGACACAGATGTGGGTGCAGGAGGGAGAGGCTGGGGGCCTCCTCTGGGGGAGAACGCGGGGACGGGGCAGGGCTGGACCACAGCCGGGAAGGGCGGTGTGGCTGGTGGTGGGGGCCAGGGGGCAGAGGATGGCACAGGTGACGGGTGGGAGACGTGGCAGGGGGCTTCGGCCTGAGGGGTCGGGTGCTGGCGGGAGCGCTTGGCTTTGGATCGGCAGTGGTGGCGGCGGCCGGGGGCCGCGGGGCCATGGCGGCAGCCTGAGGGGAGAGACGAGGGTGAGCAAGGCCCTCGACCTGGGGGTTAGCGACCCTGCCACCCGGGCCGGCTGCCCTGCCACTCAGACCAAGGAGAGGGTAGGCGAAGGCCCCAGAGAGTCTGCCTCCCTGGCCCACACGTAACAGAGGAGACTCTGGGGAGGTGGGGGAACCTTCAGGGAAGAGTCACAGGGACGCGGGATTCACTGACAAAGCGGCCGGGGAAGGAGAGGTTACACGAGGCGGGGTGCTGGGGGTGTGCAGAAGACCGAGGCCTGCTGGTGGACAGGAAGCAGGCGAGGTCGTGGACGAGTGGGCAGGTGGCTCCAGTCCGGTCCAGCCACCAAACTCCAGCAGGCACTGCCAGCGGGGCCGTGCTCCGCGTGGCTCATGATGGAGCCAAGGTGGGCGGGAAAGCCCAGTCCCGAGCCCTGTGCCCACCTGCAGGGGGCCTCCCTCAGGCACCTGGAGGGCTGCCATCTGCCCTTGAAGCCCTGCCCCCACCCGAAGTCGTCCCAGTCCTCCCTGCCGGCCTACACAGATCTCCCAGTCAGTGGCAACTGAGTCCTGAGTGGGCTCTCTTCCTGCCCCTGCCCCCGCCCCCAGACTGGGCCTGGAGTGGCTTACCTGGAGCAGAGCGCCTCTGCCTGCCGGTCTCAGTGCTGCCCTCCTCTGGCGGCAGTCTGGACCCACCCCCCCCACCCCCCCCACCCCCCGCCCACTGGGGAGAAGCTGGCGAGGGGCCGTCCCTAGGCAGGGCCCCGGTGGCGAAGGTGGCAACAGCCTGGGTCCCTGGAGCACAAGGACCTCCCTCAAGAACCCCTCCCCTGACAGTCTGGTCCTAGACCAGGCCGCAAGCAGGTGGCTACCCGACTCACCGGGGGCCGAGGGGGCCGTGGAGGAGCCGTCAAGTCCACGCAGCCTGCCAAGGTCGCGAAAACGGCTGAGGAAGGCCTGCTCCTCCTTCTGGGTGTGCAGGGACAGCACAGCCTTGGTCAGGCCCACCGGCCGGTAGGCACCTGTGGCTGGGTCAGGGGCCACCGTGGGGCTGGGGGCTGGGCTGGGAGCTGGGCCGGGAGGCAGACCAGGCAGGTCCTCCAGCATGATGATGTCTGAGGAAGATGAGACAGGGGAAAGGTCAGAATCACCTTAACTGTTAGCGCACCACACCACACGGCACCCTCCATGTCCAGCAGCTTAGCCAAAGCCCTGGCCTCCGCCCTGCGGCCGAGCCTGGGCCTCCCCTGCATCTCTTGGCCACCTCCCCACCGAGAACTGGCTCTGGGCCTTCTTCCTCGTGTAAAGCCGTCCCAGGGTAAGAAAGGATACTCGGTCCCCGCCAGTGGCACTACCCTAGGATGACCCCCCGTGACTTTCCTCAGAAGGGAAGCCCACACCTCGCACTTCCCTCGCTCGTTTTCCAGGTCAATGCCCAGGAAGACCTTCAGGGCGTTTCAACAGTCCCTGCCTCAGACCCTCTGTGGGCAGCACCTCAGGTTGAACTACACCCCAGACTTTGTGTGTAAACTGACGGTAAGAACACACGAAGCAGGATGAGGGACAGACAAGGTGGCAGAGGCTGGCGGGCGGGTGGAGAACAAGAAGCGGCAGCCCTGAGCTAACTAAGATGGGGGCCTCCTTCTCTCCATCAGGAACCAGAGGGCGGGAGAAGGCAGTCGGAAAGCGGGGGACGCTGGCTGGGGGACCAGATGGAGCCCGGGCACCGCCCCCCTCAGCCACGCCCATACCCGATTCCGGGGGCTTCTTGTCTCCCACATGGACGATGGTGGAGCTGAAGCTACACTGACTGGTGACGGACACCACGCTCTCCGCCTTATTGGCCAGGGCGAGTGGGCTCAGGGCGCCTCCTCCCACCACCGGCTCCTTCAGAAGGGCGGCCCCCTCCCCAGACAGCACTGCCGCTGGATCTGTACGGAGAGATGGTGCCAGTTACTGCCCCGCTGGGAGGCTGGGAGAGGAAACCCCAGTGCGGGTGGGGAGAGAGAGGAGCGTGGATATCTGGAGGCTGGGGGGGACAGGACAGAGTGAGGTAGGGCCCCAAAGACAGAAATGCAGACGCAGGAACAGAGGACAGGGTGGTGGAGGCAGGACGGCCTGGCTCTTCACCTTTCTCGGCCCCCGCAGAGACTGCGCCCGCCCGCTGCCTGTCCTCGTCGGAGGCCGAAGAGGCGGTGCAGGAGGAGGAGGAGGTGCATTTGCGCTTGGTCGTGCTGGGGAGGTTGCAGCTCTCCAGGTACCTGAGGAAGCACCAGAGGACATGAGGGCAGCGCCTGGGCTGGGCGGGGCGGGGCCGGGGCCCAAGCGGGAGAAGGGGCCACGATGGCCTTACCTGAGGATGCTGTCCAGGCAGTTGATCTGCTGGTAGGAGCAACTGGAGGCTTCTTTCCGCTCAGCCTCCTCAGGAGCCAAGGCTAGTGGGGCCTGGATCGGAGCAGGTGCCACCTCCAACTCTGGGTCTGCGGATTGGCAGGGAAGGGCCTTGGCCTTGAATGTGCCTGTAGCTGGGCCGAGGAGAGAAGAGCTCCTCTGGGTTGGGCTGAGGGTCATGGGACCCGCCCCGCCCCAGGCCTCACTCCTCACCCACACCCTCACCAACTCACCAGGGACGCGGGGCCGGGGCAGAGGGCGGGCCCGGGACTCAATAAAAAGCTGCTGCCCCTGATGCTTCACCAGGTGCACATCCTTACAGATCTGCTGGAACGTCACCTGTGGGGCAGGGCAGTGGGCAGCATTGGGGGGGGGTCGTGGCCAGCCTGGGGAGCCCAGGGCGTAGCGCAAGAAAAAGGCCCCAAGGCTTCCCTGGTGGCGCAGTGGTTGAGAGTCCGCCTGCCGATGCAGGGGACAGGGGTTCGTGCCCTGGTCCGGGAAGATCCCACATGCCGCGGAGCGGCTGGGCCCGTGAGCCATGGCCGCTGAGCCTGCGTGTCCGGAGCCTGTGCTCCGCAACGGGAGAGGCCACCAACAGCGAGAGGCCCGCGTACCACAAAAAAAAAAAAAAGAAAAGAAAAAGGCCCCAGTGGGGATGCGCGGAGAGGAGATCACGATGAGAGCAGGAGGAGAAAGAAAAGGAGGTGGACAAGGCTCCTCTGGGCTTGGCAGTGCTGACTCTGAGAACAAGGGGACGGGGGACTAAAGGGGTGAAGTGGCAGAGAGGCACTCACCGGTGCAGGAGGCCCAGGTCCCTCGGCGTCACCCCCATTGCTGGCACTGGAGGAGCCAGGGCTGAGGAGAGGGCCTGGGGAAGTCACCGGGCCAACTCCACAGAACCCTGTAGGGCTGGGGCTGTGCACAGGCTGAGGCAGGGAGAGCGACAGGTCAGATGTCCACGGCCCTGTTCTGCACCCCTTCCTCATTCCCAAGCCCCCTCCCCTCAACTCTCACCTGTAACAGCAGCCGGTGGATCTGCTCAGAGAGCTCCTGGATATCAGGGTCCAGGGAGAGAGCGGGGCTGGGGACTGGGGGAGTGAACACGTCTTCATTCAGGGGCGCCCTGCAGGGTGGGAAGGATGAGCTGAGCCCTGCCCCCTCCACACTGGCCCGCCCTCCAGGGCACCACCCACTTACGTGCGTACTTTGTGGCGGCCCAACACAAAGGCCACCTTTCGGCTCCAGGGGTGCACGAAGCCAGCCCAGCTGGTGTCCATGGTGACATACTCCCCATTCCGGGCGCAGAAGCGGATAGGGGAGTGGTCAAAGGGCTGGCCAGCCAGCTGCAGGACTGAAGGGAGTGGGAAATGAGGTGCGGGTCAGTGGGAGGGAGAGCTAAGTAAGGTGGTGGAGCCCCGTGGAGCCGCCCCCCCACCAAATCCAAGAGACCAAGGCGCTGAAAGACACAACCACAAGGACAGCTGTTAGGAAGCCCTGGAGACAGCCGGAAGGGAGTGCAGGATGAAAGGAACTCACTCTTCTTGTGGATGGCCAACATGAGGGGTCGGTCCTCGGGATGCAGGAAAAGGAGCACTGGGGCCCCCAGGAGGTCCTGGGGGAGGTAGCCCAGCAACGGGGCGGCCCTGAAATGACAGGAGGCATCAGAATGGCCAAAGCCTCGGCCCTGGACACCTCCTTTTCCTCCAGGTCCTGACCTCACCTTTCATCCACATCCTGGAAGAGGCAGCTGGGTGTGTGCCTCGTAGTGAAGATCCTCTTGTCCGGGGGAATCCGGGGAGCTGAGGCACAGAAAGCGTGTCCATTGGATTTCATCCAGAATGGTCCAGCTCCTCAGCCCTCCATGCTGCCTCAGACCCAGGCTGGCTGGCAGACAGTTCTCTCCACAGCTCTGCCCTGGGCCCTCTAGCCTACAAAGATGGTCTGGACAATCTTTGTGCCCCATGCCAATAATGAAACTGAAAACCAAGGTACTCTCCTTTGCCTTCTCCTAGGTTAGGGCTCTCATCCAACTCTACCTCTAAAGGGGCGTTCAAACCCTCATTCTAACAATACCTTCTGTGTTCCAAAACTGTCTTCCACACTCCTGTCCTGCCTCACCCCCAGCCTAGAGAAGGCCCCCTTCCTCATACCCCAACCAGGCCAGGCCCCTGGCCCGCCCACCTTCATAACCAGAGTGGATGCGCTCTGCGATTAGCAGGCAGCACAGCTGTGCAGGGGCCCCATCAGAGACCCGGATCTTGGTCACATATGGGGTTAGACGGAATGGCTGGTACCGAGGCCCTGGATCTCGGTCAGGACCCCCTCTAGCAAGGAAGAGAAAGAGGCATTAGGGACTGTCAGTGAAGAGCCACCCACCCCCCACCTCAAGGTCATGGGCCACACAGCAAAGAAAGACAGGGGGTGTGGGAGGTGCAAGGGGTCTGCTCCCACGTCCCCTGCCTACCTGATACGGCAGAAGACAGACTTCTCCTGGGTGAAGTCCTTGAGGCCTGAACCTGAGACAGACCAGGAGGGCAGTGAGCACAGCTCCCCATCCCCTCCCTGGGCTGAGAAGAACCCAGCAAGGAAAAGCCTGGGGCCCCTGGCCCCTCATGGCAGGTGCTTCCTGGAACTGCTCATCCCTCCCCCCAAGCACTTGGAGACCTCACCTGCCGAGGCCCCCGTGCCCCAGGTGGGCAGGCGAGATGGGGCAGTGGAACCATAGAAGACGCCCACATCCTGGGGAGCCAGGAGCTCTGAGAAGCGGGCACCGCGGAACACATCCTGCTTGCAGCGCAGCAGGATACCTGCCTGCTCAGAAATGTAGACGATGCGGCCTGTCAGGAAGGAGACAGCCACGGAGAAGGTATCCTAGGCGAGAAAGCAAACACAAGAGCAGGTTCAGGAGCTGTGGGAGTGGGGCTGGGGGGTGCATCGGGACACAGAGGCTGGGCTGCGCTGACCTGGTTGCGAAGCGTGTACTCAGATGTGATGTGCTCCAGTTCCTCCAGAGTGTAGGTGGACATGTCCATGGCACAAGGCTCGCCCTCCTCCAGGCTCCACTGCTGGTAGTATTCCTGGTTGGCTGCAGGGTGTGGGCAGCGGCACACTTAGGGAGACTGTCCCCATGGTAGTAGCCCAGGACCTGACCATTACCCTCCCAGGAAGCACCACTCACCTTGCACCTGCTTGACACAGGCCAGTGCGTACTGCAGCGTGGCCAGGGTCCCAGAGCGGCCCTTGCCCCTGCGCTCTGGTGGCAGCCGAAGCTTGAGCTCCCGCAGCGTTGTCATGAGTTCTTTCTGGGTCCTTGCCCGAGCTGACTGTTCACTGCTGCAGGGCCCACAGGGAGGGAGCGGGTATAGGGATTAGCCCCAGAGCGTAGCCCCCAGCCCTTTCCCCCAGCCCTCACCCCACGAACCTGCAGCCACTGGTAGACGGGTTGTCCTGCTCTGAGCTGGCACTCAGGAGGCTGTAGGCAATGGAACTGCTAGGTGGGGATGGGCTCTGAGAGTTTGTGCTAGGGGAGAAGCAATAGACCCAAGATGAGGAGAAAGTGGCCAGCAGCACGGGCCTGTCTCCCAGCTCAGTCTGCTCAAAAGACCACTCCTAGCACCTGCAACCCATCCAAACACACCTCTTGCTGCTTTCAGTGGTGTCCAGCAGGGCCGAGTCCTTGCCATTGCCAGAGGAAGAGCTATGTGAGCTCCGCTGAGATGCACCCCTGGACTCCGGTCCATTGGACTCATTGCCGCTGGAGCCATTGCTGTTGGCATCCGTGTCGTCAGCCAGGCTGGGGCCAGGACAAGGTCGATGCTGTGGAGGCCCAGGGGATGGAGCCCCTCCAGGACAAAAGGATTCCCCCGGCCTGGGGTCCCCTCCCCCATCAGCCCCTTCAAGGGGGCCGCTCATGTCTGGGCCATGGGGAGGGCAGAACAGGGAAGGCGGAGAGGCCACCACGAGGGGGCCGGGAGGAGTGAGGTGGGAGACTCAAGCCTCAGAGAGCTAAGTTTGATGACAGCCAGCGCCTGAAAAGAGAGACCAAGAAGGAGAAAAACCTGGGCTGTAAATTCACAACACCTGCCGGTTTCATTCAGACCCTCCCTTTCAGGCCCCCACGCTCCTGGGACCCAGGCTTCCAATATGGAGCCTAAGCAATTTCTGTTTCCTGTCCGCGTACGGGGCGAGGGGTGGGGGTGGGTCGGGGGGCTGCAGGTGGAAAGGGGCCTCTCTTGGTCCTTCTCCCACATCCCCTGCCAGCGTGGCCTGGGGAGGTAATACCTAAGCGGTCGACTAGAAAGAACTTCAGCTGTGAGCCACAGCCTGGATACTTCCCATCGCCAAATTCCCAGCAGGCCCCCACTCCGCCTGGAACTCCAAGGCCTCGGAGCAGGGGGCGAGCCTGCCGCCTTCTATATTTAGGCCTCCGGGCTAATTTTATCCGGGGGCGGTGCCACCTCCGCCGCACATGCGCGCGGACTTGCGCGGCCCCAACACGCGCTTCCGCCGCCACTGCGGTCGCCAGGGAAACCGACGTCAGCGGCTGAGCTCAGCGGTTGCTGGAGGGCCCGCAAGAGGGCGGGGGGGCGACCCCTCCCCCATTTCTCGGCGGAAACGGGGGAACGACACACTCCTGCACTCGCAAGCGCGACCAGGGGTCGCCCACCTCTAATAGATCCCCAGTCCCCGGAGGGCCGAGTGGCCCTAGGAAGAGGGGCAGCCATCGGGGTTTCAGAGGCTGGCCTTGCTCCCCAGGGCAAAACACAACCACCACCGCCCTCCGCGCAAAAGCCCTTAGACTGGCGCTCGCCAGGATCCCAATCATTTTGGTCAAGACAACACAGCCTTTCCTCCTCTGGCCCCTGCACTTCTCCCGACCCCCCAGGACCGAGGCCTGCCATTGTCAGGAACCCAGGAATCCTCTCTCTTCGGTCCCTTACTTTTCTATACACTCGCCACCACCGCCACCCCCCCCACACACACCCATCCGAAGCAGACACACTCTGCTCTGACCAAAGGACGGACAAAGGCCAGCAGACGGCTGTTCCCTTACTCTCCCTCCAACCACACCCCCAACCTCAGAGTATTTTCTGAGCTTCAGGAGAAAAGGGAAGGCTGTGGCCAACAGCAGGAACTAGCACCGGGAACGAGATGTTCCAGTTTGAACCGGGCTGACATCACAGCCGGCGCGAGGCCAGGGACTGGAAGAGGGAGCGCGGGAAGCGCGGAAAGCCCGGAGGGGTCCTGGTGCTGGGGCAAAACCGGGGACCCCTGAGTGACAAAGGCAGCAGGGGCCATGCCTGATGAGGGTCAGGTGTGGGGCCGGGGCAGCTGGGAGCTGGGGGCAAAGCTGGAGGTAAGGTAGGCAGGTCAGGAGTGCGGACGCCCAGTGCAGGATTGTGAGGAATACCTAGGTCCCCGGGGACAGGGAGAGGGTGGACAACGGCAAGGAAGGCGGATTATTAGTGTGCCGTCTGAGCGCCCGGGCCGAAAGCGGCCCATCAGGCTGGAAGTGGCGGCAGTCCGGCTCCGGGCCGAAGACCGGCCCCTGGGGTGGCCGCGGAGATGCTTACCTGGCCGCGCGAGCGCCCTCCGGCCGCCTGCCCGCCGCCGTTGCAGCCCGCAGCCGAGTGCAAGCTCCGCGGGGCCAGGAGGCGGGTTGCATAACGCCAGGCGCTGCCCCTCATTGGCCTCCTGCCGGCGGAGCCGCAGGCCCCGCCCCCAATTGGCTGGGGATCTCGTCCCGGCGCCTGATTGGCTACTGGCCCCCACTGAGGTCAGGGCTGTGTCACACACACGGGCGCACGTGGATCTGGGTGCTGGCGCTGGGCTGAAGGGCCCCAGACACCACAGCCCAGCCAATGGGCGCGGGACGCCTTGTACAGTAAATAATGGAAGGGAGGGGAGGGGAAGGGAGGGGAGGTAAGCTGTCCCTCTTCAGCGAAAACACCAGGGCCACAGTAGGTATTTAAGAGAACTATACTTCCTGAACTGACCAGCCTTGCACGACGGGACACCCTGGCCTTGCCAGGGGTGGGCAGAAAGAATGCAGACCTTAGGAGGTGGGCCAAGCTGGATGAGACAGCTGGTCCCTGGAAGGAGATGGACAGAAAACTCAGCTTGGCCTTTCCTAGGTTCCCCTCCCCAGCCTTGTCATCACAATGAAGCCATTTTACTCAATCCCTTCCTCTGACACTTCAAATCCTGTGGACAGCTAGGAGGAAGGCAATCGAGGGTCCACATCTGAGGAGGGGGTGGAGTGGGGGGAAGGATGCGAACAATAGAAGGGGCAGCCAGAGCCAAAAGGAGCTGTGAAGGGAAACAATGGCAGGTGTTTCCATGGCCAATCAGAGAAAAGGTCACCGGGCAACCTACGTGGTGACTAGTGCTTCTCTCCTGAGGATGCAGCCACCCACAGTTACGGCTGCACCAAAAGTAGGGGCCAGGCAGCCAGGGCTCCAGGGGAACAAAGCAGTGGCTGAGAGAAGAAACCTTAGAGAAAGGTGGGGTGGCGAGGGCTTCAGGTCCCCACTGCAAGGAGAAGAGAAAGCCAAGGACCTCATCATCTGTCTCCTTAACTGTATTCCGCAGCCCCCAGGAGAGAACCTGACACACAGTAGGTGATCATAAACATGGTGACTTTGTAACTAGAGCTAGGGGAGGGGGAGGGGCCTCAGTAATAGAGAAGGAGCTGGAAATAATAATTTTTTTTCTTTTAAGAGCAAGAAGCAGAACACTGAGTCCTAATTTGGGGGAATAAAGTGCCAGCTTGGGCCGCAAAGAGCTGCAGTTACACAGACCCCCTCCATCCAAGACTGATGTGTAGTTCCTCTCAGGGCTCCCTGGAAACGTGGGTGGCAAGTGAAGAGGCTGATGCTGAGGTAATCAGCGTGGGTGCACACGCCTCACTGTCACGTGGCCTAAGCTTTCCTTAACAATTGTGTTCCCCATGGTGGGTGGCGGGGTGGGCAGGGTCAGGGCTCTGTGGAAAAGCTTACAGAATAACCCAGAAAAACCAAAGCAGGAAAACACAGGAAATAAAGGATTGAGGAGCCTGGATTCTCAGTCTTCTCTCCTTGAAAATGTCCCCCCAACTCATATAGTGTGGCCCAGTCCCTTGTCTCCTTTTCAGACACCTCTTCTCTGGAAACATCCTTTTTCTTCTTCCTCAGCACTCCTTAGGGCTCTAGATGTGATCTCCCCCGACACAGGCGATCCTTGCTCTCCACCTCCACCTCCATATTTTTCTTTTGCGTAGACAAAAGGGTCCAGCGCTCCTGCAGCTCTCAAGGCCCTAATCAGGATCCTGCCTCACGGTCCCCACAGTAACCAGACCCTGCTGCCGTCAATGGAGGAGAGGGGGCGGGAGGCGGCGGTGACGTCAAAGCGGAGGAAGGGGGCGGGGCGAGGCAGCCGGGGGAATGTGGGGCAGGGAGGCTGGAGAGGCAGCGGTTTGGGAGGCGGCCAGCCCGAGAGGGCGGCGGCCAGCGAACTTGGGAACATCATGTTCTTTTGGCTGGTAGCCCAGGACATGCACCCAGCCTGGGCGCCTCCCCCCAACCCAACGACAGCCGTCCTGTCCCAAAGCCAGGGATTCCTGGAGAGAGGATTAGGAGGAAGGGGTGCCCCCCCTCCCCCGCCTGGCTCTCTTCTCCAGACTCGCATCCGCCCTCCCCTTGGCTTGCTCCTACAGCTCCTGGCATTGGCTTTCCCCCTCTCCCAGACTGTACACATCTGCTGGCCCGATCCCAAAGCCAGGGCGGGGAAGTTGGAGGCCGGTTCTGCAAGAGACCTTTGCTCCTTCCCTGAGGCCCCCTTCAGAGCCTGAATCTCTTGTTACTATGGTAGCAGAGACAGGGAGGAGGGATAGGGAGGAGAATGGGTCTAGGATGAGGAACTCGAACTGGGAAAGAGCAAGTGGCCCAGCCTGGGGCCTGGATCTTGGGACAGGGATAAAAGGGAGGAATGAAGGTTTGGGGTTGGTGCCTCAAGACAAGAACCAGGAAGAGGGAAATGGGGCAGGGGTCACCAAAATTTGCAAAAAAAACTTAAGAATGTGAGAATAGTTCCCAACCACAGCATTCACATAAATCTTACACCCTGTCACTGTTCTTTTGTCACCCTATAGCAATTCTTACCTAAAAAAAAAAAAAAAAAAAATTAAAAACATGACCCAGGTATTGCGCTGAGCACTTTACATACATTATCTTATTTAATCTTCAGAACAATCCTGTGAGATAGGTATCATTATCCCCATTCCACAAGGACCAACTAAGGCTCAGAAGTTACCAAACTTGCCTAAAATGCCTCATAATCAGTTCTCAGGCTCTTAACAAATGGGACCCACGGCTCAAATCTGAGCTCTGATAATGGCTTGTCATTCTGGTTTCTTACCCTTCAGGAACCTGTGAGGTGTTACCAGCTCTGGGAACCTGGGCCTCTCAAACACTCAGCCAATTCTAACTTTGGTGCCTAAAACACAGACTCCATCCAACCTCTCCTCTACGCTGGGACATTCAGTTTGCACTCTCCACACACTTCAAATCATCACAGTCCCAGTTTTCACATGCTCACAAAGTCCTTGAGATCACCCTAGCAGCCACCAGCCCCAGTGATTTCCTAGGAACCCCACTTCCTCACTCTTCCACCTTACTGCAGGTCACTTTACCACAGGCCTGGTTGCTTGTACAGACAGATACCAGAGCACCCTGTTGGTGCCTCCTCACCTCCAGGGGCTCAGGAAGACACGTGTACAGCCAATCTGCACAAGCCCATCCTCCCTCTCAGGATCCGACAGTTGCTACCCCACGTTTACTCCCAAAGATGGCTCCGAGTCCCAACCCCTCCCCTTTACACATGAGAAAGACATCCAGAGCCCTGATGTGGCTAGCTCAGGGTCACACAAATCATAACCTCACCCCTTTTCAAATCACCGTATCTCCTTTGGTACCCTCTCAACTGCCCTACCAGGACCTCTCTCCAGCCTCAGAACCCCTGCCTATCTCAAGTGATTAAGGCACCTACCCAAACAGCAGTCACGCACTGGAACGTCTCCCACCGGCTCTCAGGGGTCCTGTCCGGTACCTCCCTGGGAGCAGGGCTCTCAGCTCCTTCAGTTCGCTGGCTTCTGAGCCCCTTCCCGCGGCAGTCAGGGGTACAGGGACCCTAGGGCGTTGAGGGATTTGATGTCAGGGATTCCCGCTCCCCTCTCTCTAGAGCTGAGTTCGCAGCCCCTACTCCCCCGCAACCATCAGAGCTCCCACCGCGGTGATAACGCATTTGCAAGATCCCCCTCACGGCAATGCATTAACACCCCTCCTTACAGAACTACCGCGGAAAAACCCATACCGACCGCCGCTCCTCACCCTCCACGCCTGAGCACTTACCGCTCAGCGCGCACGCCGTCCAATTTCTTCCCAACTAGGATCAAGGAGACTTGTTTTCGCTTCTCCAGGCCCTCCCGCCGACCAGGATGCCACGCCCCTCAAGCTTATTGGCCGAAGGACGCCGACCCATGCCCCGCGCCGCGTGCGGCCGCCCAGCCCCCGCACAGCCGCCATTGGCGCCGCCCGCCTCCCTCTTCTTCTCATTGGTCAGTTTGCCAACCAGCAGTAACAGATTCACGTGCGGAAGGGGCCACCCTAGCACGTTGATTGGAAGCTGACCGAAAGCCACGCCCGCACCCACCTCCGAAGTTCTTATTGGCTGTGGCAGCGTCCCCCGACCTGCCTAGGTCGGTGACGCAGGCGCCAGTCCAGTCCTCCAAATTTTCTCATAGGCTGAGAGGTCCCGGAGCTGTAGAGGACACGTGCGGGCGATCTCACGCGGCAACTTGTTTACCTAGAAGCTGGGGATTTTCCTTGACGACACGCTAACCCAGGACGGCCGAGTCTGCCGCAGATATGAGCGGTGGTGGCTTTGGTGGGGGCGCTTTGTGAGCCGTCACGCGCGTGACAAGAGCGCCCCCGCGCTGGGACTGCGGACCTGGGTTCCTGAAGCTCCCTGAAGCTGGAAGCTGCTGGCCTTACGGTGAAGCGGTCTTCAGGTCTTAGTGCCGCGTGGTAACGATGAAGATGATAGCCACCTCCCAGATTATATTTTTTGTGGGCCAGGCCATGCGCTTCTTACAAACCCGGAGGAGGCGACTGATCTACTTCCCACTGTCTCATAAATGAGACTGAGATCCAGAGAGGTTACATAATGTATCCGGATTAACACGCTAGTCTCTAGTGGGGTCAAGATTTGAACTCAGGTCCCTGATACGATAAAGGTGGGTCCTAAGGCCTGCGGGAATCCTAAACATGTGAAGGACTCAGTAGATGAAGCACAAGAAGGCCCTGAGCACTGTCTTGAAAATAGTAAGCCCGTAACAAGTGATGACCATTATAATGACTGTATACATAATAAGAATCACCTGGGTCCCTTACAACTGCTGAATCAATCACCGGGGATGGGGCCTGAAAATCTATTTTTAAAAGCATTCCCGGTAGTTCTTAGGAGCCTAAAAGTTTGGGAAACACTAGTTACGTTTCCTAGGCTGCTGAATCCTCACGCTGCAGCCCAGAAAAGTGGGCCCTCCAGAACTCACCTAGCACTCGCCACCCACTGTTAAAAGTGCCTGTGGGCAGGGATGCTAGGGTGCCACATCAAGGGCGTTATGGAGCTGGAGGTTAAAGGAGTTCAGTAGGGGGTCTAGAGCCACCAGTCGGACAACAGAGTGCAGGGCCAGCAGGCCATCTACAGCCAGCTCCACACCGCACTCAGCTGGATCTCCCTGAGCTGTTTTGTTCAATAAGTATTTACTAACGCCTTCCGGATGTTAGCACTGTGCTAGGCACAATGAGGGAGAGATGTTTCACAGTTGTCCATCTACTTCAGGCCTAGGAGTAAATGACCACGGGAGAGACTGCAGAGCATTTGAGACTTAAATCAAGGAGTAGAAAGGGATCCAATAAACAGCAGGAGCATGCCCGCAGGGAAGGGGGGGCGGAGCTGGGAAGCCCAGACCTCAGGGTTCACGGACGGAGAGACACTGGGATTATGAACACTTCCCATTATCAACTCCTGGTGCCCCCTCGTGGCCACTTGGTGAATCACACTTTGCCTTTGCCCTGCCCAAGGTCAGGCCCCCTGGCAAAGCTGTCCCTTCCAGATGTATCTTCTCAACCTTCCTGTTACACCTGCAGATCCAATACGCTTCCCACTGGTTAAGAAAAGATCTTAAAAACACCACCTGGTTACTCATTACACATTTATTGTACATTTTCACAATCTGGATGCGCCACAGAATTGGGGGCATGGGGTGAGGGAAGGGGGGCAGGGGATACTGGGATAATATGGGGGGTCTAGAACACAGCACCCTCACCCCCAGCATCTCTCCCTACCCTTTCACACCACAGCTTCGATCTCCCTGCTCCCCCTCCACAAAGGAACCTCGACTGTGGGGGAAAGAAAGTTTAGGGGGTGCCCTCCAGTGGCAGGTTAAGGGACTGCACCCTCAGACCCCTAAAATTGTGCCATTTAAAAAGACATTAGACCCTTCCTTCATCATTTCACCCAAGGAGGAGACCCGGAGAGGGGCAAGAATCCCCGTCTTGCAGCGCGTCCCATGCACACATTGGCAGTGACCAGTACCCCCAGTCTGAGTTCAAGGGGGCAGTCAGAGGAGCTGGGCAGTGACGGGGCAACACCCCCCAATGAGGGAGGAGGGATTTCAGTCCAGCCCCCAGCAGGGGTGGGGCCAGAGATTTCAGGAAGGAACTGGGGGGATTCTTTGCCCTGCCCCATCCTCCCCAAGGCAGTGATGACCCCCCCGACACACTGGCAGCCACCTCTCCCAAGAGAGATCAGATTGTGGCCAACCCCCAACTCTCCTGGTGGGAGGAGGAGGAGGCAGATCAGGCAGATGGGAGGGAGACCCCATGGGAATGTCAACTGAGCACCCCACATGGAAACTGGGGAGCAGGAATGTGGGGAGAGACTCCAAGTGGCAGAATTATTGGTCCATCATAACACACTGAACTCCAAGACACTTACACACCAGCTGGGGGGAGGGAAAGGAGGGACAAGAGGTTTGGAAAATCGGGGTAGGGGAGGCAAACTGGACTAGGGGTGCTAGGAGGGGGCGATCCTGGGGCCAGAACAGCCTGGCTCCCCAAAAGCCCAGGCTCCCCACCACCTGCAAGTAACGTCATGCAAATGAAAAGTGTGATACAAGGACCAACAGGGACTAACTCCTCAGTAAAAAAGAAACACAGGTTGAGAGACTGAACAGAAGAGAAAATGGGGGGTAGAAGGAAACCAAAAGGGATGTCAGTAGGCAAATGGATGCTAATTAACATGCTGGAAGCTCCCAGAAGACCTTGGGATTCTTAGGACCATAAGGGACCAGTCTCGGAGCCTCCCAATGATGCAAAGCAGATGCACCTAGGGAGGCCTGGACAGTTGCTTTTTATATTTTTTGCAGGGGGGTGGAGGTATGCAGAAGTCCAGGGCGGGAGGAAGGATCAGCTAAATCCAAGGGAAGGAGAGGAAGAGGGGACTGCATAACAGATGCAAATGAAGGGGACTTGGGGCTGGTCAGGAAGAAAGGGAAGGAGGGAAAGAGAAAAAGGAGGTGATGAGAACCTCAGGAAGGGGTGTTAAGGACAACCGGAAAAAATCTTCTAGTAATAAAACTACAAACAGACCAAATATATATAATATTATATATGTATAAATAACAGCTGGCTATTTACAAGGGGGCACACACACAACACACACACACGGATCCGGGGAGGTGGGGCTGGAAGATATGGCTGAGAGGTGGAGGAGCAGCTGGGGGTGGGGGGAGAGGCCCTTCTCTGGGCAGGGCAGGCTCCTCAGGGGTTTAAGAGCTGAAGTAAACTGTGGAGAGGGAAAGAGAAGGAAGAAGAGGGAGAAGGGAGAAAGAGAGAGAGAAAGCGGTGTGTCAGCCCGGCCCTGCTCCCACCTTCCCCACCTCCCAGCTGGTTGACATCCCTTCCCCTCCTGGCCTCAAGTTCTCCATCTGTAACACAAAGAGGCTGTACAGGTCGGTTCCAAGGTCTCTTCAACTCCTTGAGGCCACAGACCCCTAATCCTCTGGGCCTCTGAGACCACAGCTCTCAGACAGTGGGGTGGCTGGCTTCCTAGCTGTTTCTCAAGCCCCTGGGTCTTGGCTGCTCTCCCACTCCCCAATTCCAGGGTTCCCAGACTGGGCTCCTAGGCCCAAAGGGTCCTCAAGGGAGCAGTGGGGATCCACCAGCTTTCCTGTTTCCAAAAATCTTAACAGAAATTGCCCAGAATCAGGCAAAGAGCAAGCTAAACAGCTTCAAGGTTTGGGGCTGTAGATGAATCAGAACTTCTACTGGCAGCTACATGTGCTTTCTGCTGAACAGTAAAAACTAGGTTAATGACCTTCAAAACCCAGAAATCACAGGGGAAACCTCTTCAAGAAAGGGCCCTAGCCACTCCCACCCTACTCACCGATGATGATAATGAGGATGATGGCGCAAATCACTCCCAAGATGATCATCATCTGGGGGCGAGAAGGGAGGGTTAGTGAGACAGACCATGATACTCCAGTCACCCACCACTCCTCCTACCTGCCCTCCCGCCTGCCTCCACCCTTACCTTGAGGTTTTTCCACCAGTATTTGCGCTTGAGCTTGGCTGCACTTGTTTCAAACTGGGAGGCCCCTGCTTGGAGTGCGTCTGCACGGTCGTCCAGCTCCGACAGCTTCTGGTCCCGCTCCAGGACCTTGTCCACGTTCACCCTCATGATGTCCACCACCTGGGGGAAGGCCCGCAAGGCAGGGGGAGTGTGCCAAGGCCCATCGCAAAGGGCACTCCTCCACCGTGAGCCCACATATGGAACACGCACCCCGATGCTGCCTGGCTAACATGACAAGGACATACACAGAACATGCCTAGCACAGCCGCAGATGCGCCAAGGAGCACGCATCACGGGCTTGCTGGTAGCCAGACATCACAGATATCACAGCAGCACCCTCTATTTACCGAGCCTCAAGCAGCCTGCCAGTCACCAGAACACACCCGCCCAGGGTGAAACACCCCAGGCTAGCAAGGCTGACTGACACCTCGCGGCCCTCCCAACTGCAGGCTGACAAGGACCGGGCATGATGGCATATTTTTGCCCCCTAACTCATTAACATGAACTGCCATCACCCCCAACCCAAGATAGGCCCGCACACCTGTTTCCCAACCCTCAGGGTCCTTCCCACTGGCCTCTGACACCCGCCCCCCACACACACACAACTCACCTCATCCACCTGGGCCTGGGTCTGCTGCAGTCTCCTGTTACTGGTGAGGTTTGGAGGGGGCGCAGGGGGGCCTCCCTCCCCAGCCGGGGCGGCAGGGGGGGCGGTGGCAGCCGTGGCCGACCTGAAGGGCAGGGACGGATCAAGACCCAAGGGCTGGAGCCCTTGGCCCCGCAGCCAGGGCCCCGCCCATCCGCCTGTCCATCCATCCGTCCCTCCCTTCCTCCTTCCCGGGAAGAAAGCCACCCGATAGGAACCCTGGACTCCGTCCGGCCCCGCGGGCGAGTTGTTGCGTGACCTTGAGTGAGGCCCCCTCCCCCCCGGGCCTCAGTTTCCCCGCCTGTCAAATGAGGGTGGACCGAAACGACAGGCGGCAGCGATGACAGGGGCGGGGCGGGCGCACGCCGGGTCCGCTCCCTCCCGCGGCCAGGGCCCGCGCGGCCAGCCGGGGACGCGAGGCCCTCCGGCTGCCTGCGCGCAGTCACTGGCGCCGGCCTGGTCTCGGGGTGCGGGGCGCGCTGGGGGCTCGAGTCGAACCCCAGGCCCTCCCTGGGCCTGGACCCAAGGGCGGCGGCCGGCGCGGGCCACCCGGTGCGGGCGCGGGCACCAACTCACATGGCGGGGGCAGCGGGCGGAGAACTTGGCAGCGGCAGTGATGGCGGCAGCAGCTCGCGCTGGCTCCGACTGGCGCTGGCTGCCCGGGACAGGAAGATGGCGGCCGCACGTCACTCACATCCGGGCACTGCGGGAGGGGGCGGGGCGCGGCGGGCCTGTAGTCGGCAGCCGGGCCGCGGGGGCGGGGCGCGGAGAGCGGAGATCGCGGCTGGCTGGGCAGCTGGTCTGGCGCCGCGGAGCCCCAGCCACTCCCTCATCGCCCGGGAGCCCGGAGCCTGGCGGCCGCGGCTTCCCCACACCAACAGCTGGCCCACCCGGTCTGACCACAGCCCTCCCCGTCGTCCCCGTGCCCCCGCCGCCTGGCCCTTACGGCACCCTTCAGCCCCAAACACGTCCTCCTCCTCCCCCGTGAAACCCATCAACCGGTCCGCACCCCACTCAGCCCCAGGTCTCGGCCTGCCCCCAGGTCCCAACGCCTGCTGACCCGCCTTCAGCATGTGGAATGGGCGGGCGGGGGTAAATCAGAAGGGGCAAGTGCAGGTTCCCGGGCCATGCGGATAGCTGGGACCCCGCTGCTGAGGTGAAGTGGTGGCAGTTGGTCCCCAACCCCTTGCCCCGCAGGTGGATATCTCAAGGGAGGTCTGGGGCCCCTGACAGCTGAGTAGGGGGGATAGCAACACGATCCTCACAGCTGAGGTTCAGACCAGGGGTCCTTGGCAAGAGAGGCCTGGCTGAGGTGGGGCAAGCTTAGGGCGCCGGGAGGAGGGCACGGGACTGCCCCGTGGGGCTGCTTCAGGTGGTGGCTGCAGACTGGCCTAAACCTAGCTCCGTCCCAGAGTGGGGCAGCTACCCTGGCAGCAGCAGGAGGGCTCAACCTCTGATCCCAGGCACAGGGCCTGGGTGAAAGGACAGGACTTTTGCTTTTTTGTGGTTTTGGTTTTCCTTTAGGCGGAAGGACAGTAAGTAGGCAGGGACGGCACCTGCGGTACCCAGGCACTTGGTACTACTGTACGTGCGGATTAACCTCATGGGTGTCAGCCTAACAGCTCCTGTCCTGGCTCTGGACCCAAAATATACTACATATGTAGAGGCTACATGTATATGTGTTAAATGGCTTGATCTGGGACCCGGTAGGAGATAATCCACTACCCCTGCCGTCCCTGACTGGTCTCTGTTCAGGTCCTCTAAACTGGCGCAGCAGCTGACACACCCACCCCGCTCCTTCCCAGAAGGACTGGCCCCCTGAGGCAGGGGAAGATGGGAACAGGTGAGCTGCCTGTCCGGTGGGATGGGTTAGGGCCAACCTCAAGAGTGAAGAAGAAGACCTAGTGGCCCGGGGGGCAGGGGTGCTCACTGTGTCCCTGGAAGGTGGGCAGGGGAGGCTGGTGGCCTTGGTCTCTGAGACAAACAGGAGCTAGCTTCTTCCCTCCCCCACCCAGGCTTCCCAGGGCCTCCGGGTGTGACAGCCTCCCCCATGCAGCACCCCACCCCCTCCCAGCAGAAGCCTGGGACTGGCTCTGTCACCAGAGGTGTCATTTCCCAGCTGTCCGGGGGAGGTGAGTGAACTGGGAGTGTGTGTTGGGTGTGGGGACCCAGCAGATCTAAGATAAGATGCGCTCAGCTCCCTTCCCCTCCCGGGAGCCGCCACTTCCCTGGTCCTTGGGCACTGACACACAACGTCTGGGTGGCTCAACCTATGTGAAAAGGAAGAAAAGAACAGCTTCCCTGATTGTCTCAGATGATGCTGTGGGAGCCTAGCTCTTGCTTTTTTTTTTTTTTTTTTTTTTTTGCGGTAAGCGGGCCTCTCACTGTTGTGGCCTCTCCCGTTGCGGAGCACAAGCTCCGGACGCGCAGGCTCAGCGGCCATGGCTCATGGGCCCAGCCGCTCCGCGGCATGTGGGATCCTCCGGATCCTCCCGGACCGGGGCACGAACCCGTGTTCCTTGCATCGGCAGGCGGACTCTCAACCACTGCGCCACCAGGGAAGCCCTAGCTCTTGCTTTTTGGCCCTGAGATTACTTTCTAGCCAGAGAACAAAGACGCCAAATTCCAGGCTTTTGAGTTCAAAAGCCTCAGGGTCTGGGTCTCAGACAGGTAAGGTTGGAAGGGGGTACAAACAGGCAGTGCTCCCCACCCACACCCTGCCCCGACACCCTACGCTAGCAGGGGAGAAGCTAGTGGAGGACCAGACACAATGATAGACACGGGTGTAAGAGTGATCCTCATTCCCCAACGACCAAGTCCAGGGGACATGGAAGGGACGGAACCCAGAATACACTGGGGGAGCCAAGGCCATGTGGTGTGGCTTGGAAAGCTGGCACATTGCTATTGTTCTTGGATCCTGGGGGCAGCAGCAGCAGAACAGAAATGAGAGCACATGGACCCATGGAGGCGGGGACCCGGGAGGGTTTATCCCCAAGAGAGGACACTCAGCTCACTGAGCAGCCCTCCCCACCCACGCACCTATACTGTGGTGCTAGGGAACTCCCCACATTTACATCAGTGGTGGAGGTGGGAGAAGAGGTGGGGTGGGGAGACCAGGTGAGTTCACCTTGAAATGACTAAGAGAATGTTTTCTGCAAGCAGCTAGAATGGAGACCCAAAATAGAGGTAAATTGAACTAAAGAAAAATAAAGTAATATATTTGCATAACTGAGATCGTAACTTCTACATTTACCTGCTTCTGGGGGCTGGTAGCCAAATTTCCAGGCTCCACTCCCAACGCTCATTCAAAAGATGTGCAAGGGGGCCAAGCACCTCCAATGATTCTGACGTAGGCGGCATGGCAGAGACCTTTAATAAAGGTTTAATAAAGGTTTTCTTTTATTGCTTTTTCCTCTTCTAACAACTGACTTCAAAGTTGGGGTGGAAGGGAGCTGGGTCAATGCCCCACTGACTCATGAACTTGCTCCATCCACATGAGTCAAACTTGACCAAACTAGTAATTAATTTCAGAGACCTTGTGTGTCCCTCAACACAGCATGTACAGAAAAGGCCTTCTAATTAGGAGGAGAATCATGCCCCTGAGAGGGCTGCATGGAATGGGGACCAAGGGCTCTACCCTCCAAACTGGAAGGCTCAGGGCTGCCTGCCAATCCCTGGGCTCCTGGAGGGAAGGGAAACTACCAGGTACCTACTGCATGTGAGGAGCTTTACATGGATTGCCACCCACGTTCAGTGTCCTAATTACGCAAATAATATGACTGCATTCTCCTCAAAAAATATTAAAACACTAGACATAAAACTGAGGTTCCCTTGGACACCCCCCACTTCATCTTCTTGTTTTACTTTCTGGGAGTTTTCCTGTGTCCTCCTTTTGGGGAAAAAAAGTTTTTTGTTATATTTGTTTTTTTCTATTACTCTTTATCCTTAAATAAAGATGGATGTTGATTACCTTTTTAATTTCCAAAGTGCAATATCTTCTCGCATCTCTCTGCATCTATGTTTTTTAAATGCAGTATTATATTGTAACCCAAGAAATAGATAACAATCAAAATTCAAAAGGTACGAAAGAACGTACAGCGAGCCTTTGTCCTGAGCCACCCAAGACCCCTCTTCCACACAGCTGCTGTTTCAGTCTTGTAAATCCTCCAGAATGGTTGGTGCAGAGACACAGACATAGATACTTCTTTTCTCTTCAAAAATACAAATGCTAACAGACTATATGCATTGAGTTTCCCCTTCCATTTTTTTTAACTTTCCAATTATAGAGTTATTTTCTTTTTTTCTTGTGCTTCCTAGTTTCTCTATTTCTTCCAGATTTCTTTGATAGGCTTTTTAATATCTGGGAGGAATATATGGGAGGAGTCTCTCTCTTTTCATTTTGGAGGCTTTCCTTAAATGTCTGCTGGTCATTGGCTCTCTGTTAATATCTAATAGGGAGCCAGCAAGAAGCGGAAGCTCTGTGTGTGTGTGTGTGCGCGCGCGCGCATGTGTAGGGGGAGGGCACTCATTGACTGTCCGCTTTGCTGTAGGACAGTGGAAGCCTTTTCACGCAGACTCCCAAATGTTGACAGGTGGCAGGCTTTCTCTGGGGCCGTTCAGTTTTTTGAGAGAAGAATATCCTCCATTCTCCATCCCTGTCCTGCATGGGTGTGGGTTGGGAGGGCAGGGTGGGAGTTCCTGTTTCTGGCTTCAAGCCTCACCTCTGCTGCGCCTGGGGTCCCCAAGTCCAAAGCCTCCCCAAAAATGAGTGTGCGGAGGGTCGGTGTGTGTGACTCAGATGTGAGAGGTGGGGCTTCCCTGGTGGCGCAGTGGTTGAGAATCTGCCTGCTAATGCAGGGGACACGGGTTTGAGCCCTGGTCTGGGAGCGTCCCGCATGCCGCGGAGCGGCTAGGCCCGTGAGCCACAACTACTGAGCCTGCGCGTCTGGAGCCTGTGCTCCGCAACGAGAGAGGCCGCGATAGTGAGAGGCCCGCGCACCGCGATGAAGAGTGGCCCCTGCTTGCCACAACTAGAGAAAGCCCTCACACAGAAACGAAGACCTAACACAGCAATAAATAAATAAATAAATAAATAAATAAATAAATAACTTACTAACCTCCTACCCCCAACAACAACAACAAAAAAAAGATGTGAGAGGTGAGGGAGACCTAGGGGTCTCGACATCCTGAACACAGGCTCTCGGCCACCCTCTGTGTTCAGCCAGGCCCTGACCTGGAGTCTAGGGACCTCCAGGATCTTCGAGCATCATTTCTTGTTCATTCTGTCACCACCCTTAGGCCACTGTCCAGCCTCTAAAGCCTGTTGGAATCATTTTATCCACTGCTGTCTTCTCTCCGGGTCTTTGTCCTTGTACATACATGCCTCTCTGACGCCTCTCCTGTTATCCAGTTTAGTTATGGAAGGGAGAGAAGACAAATGCTCATGTTTACATGTCTTCCATGTTTAGCCAGAAGTCTCACCACAGTTTATTTAACTAGTCCCTCAAGGACCAACTTTGGATTTTTTTTCTGTTTTCTTTTTGACCGCTCCTTGCAGAATCTGAGTTCCCTGACCAGGGATGGAACCCGTGCCCCCTGCCTTGGGGCGTGGAGTCTTAACCACTGGACCACCAGGGAAGTCCAAGGACCAGCTTTTAGGTTGTTTCCAATTTTTCCGCTGTTACAACAGTGCTCTTAGTGACATTGTTGTAAATACCTCCCACCATCAGTCAGCCCTCAGGACAATCCTATGAAGTAGGTATCGGCTTGATTTTACATTTGGGGAAACCTAGGCTCAGAGAAATGCCTTGGTGGGATCTTTTATTAAATTGGTTAGTCAATGTTTTCTTTCATATTTAGAATATCTCTTAAATTTTTTTTGTATGCAACATAATATAGTACATAAACTGGTACCTTTTTAATCTGTGTAGTTCTCCCTTCTCAGGTACCAAGCACGGTGCAGAAGCCAGGCAGGCAAATGAATAATGAATGGTGGTGAACCGCAGTCTCAGTGAGGAGTGTTTTAAAGGAGAGCCCAGCCCAGCAGGCCTGGGAGGCCTCCTGATCCCATACCCTCACTCTGCAACCTTCCATTCATTATTCAATAGAAATTCACTGGGGTTAACAAGCTCCTCTCTCAAACACTTGCTGAATTGAGTCAACTGATCTGGCCTGACAGCCAGGAGTCTCAGGTTCTGGTCCCAGATCTCCTTGTCTGCCTGATGACCTCAAGCGAATAGCTTTCTTCTTGGGCCTCATCTTCCTCATTTGTTAAATGAGGGCTCTTTCACTCTACAATGCCGGGCACCGTGCTGGCACCAGGAGCTACAATAATATACAAGAAAAGAGATCATTAAACAGAGCATGGGGAAATTCCCTGGTGGTCCAGTGGTTAGGACTCTGCTCATTCACTGCTGAGGGTGCAGGTTCAATCCCTGGTCGGGGAACTAAGATCCCGCAAGCCGTGCCATGCGGCCAAAAGGAAAGAAAAAAAAAAACCCACAACACATCATGTTTGTCAATTATACCTCAACAAAGCTGGAGGGAAAAAAAAGCACCCACCATGATCTTTGATGGACGTAATGATCAAGACACTTGACAACACAGCTCAGACAGACTTAAACCAGAAAGGAGGCTTTGAGGGCTCACAAGACTGGAGTGTAGCTGGAAACAGCAGGGTCCAGGTACTCAGGTGATGTCATCAGGGATCTGGTTCTCTGTTTCCAGCCCTGCTGCCCTTTGCCTTAGCTTCATTTCCAGACAGGGAACAGAAGCAGCTGCAGGCTCACATTCTTTTAAAATGTTAGTTTAAAAAAAAAAAAGAATGTGGTTCAAAATTCCAAAAATTCAAAAGAGCATATGGAGAAAGTCTCTCTCACCCTTTTCTCCCAGCCCTCCAGCTTCCACCTCTCAGCCCCAGTCCTCCCAGTAGTTTCCCTCCTTCCAGAGATGCTCTGTGCACATAGCTTTCCACCTTTCTTTACACAAATGGAAGAACACAAACTGTTCTGTAACTTGCTTTTGTCACTTAAGTATCTTGGAGACTGTTCCATAACTGTGTATAAGGTTTGCTTTTGTCCTGGCTGCAGTGTTACGTGGTAATGTAGTGTAACCAATCCCCTGTTGACAGACATTTGGTTCCAATCTTTTGCCAATACAAGCAAAGCTGCAAGGAATAATCTACACATCCCCATTCTACCTGTGTGCAAATCTGAAGGGCTAATTCCTAGATGTGAAAGTCCTAGGTCAAAGGGTATGGGTCTTTGTGATTGATTTTGATTTTGATGGAATATTGCCAAATTGCTCTCAGGTGGATGTGTTACCAATTTTTATTCCACCAACAAACAGGTGAGGCTTGTTTACTTAAACCCAATACCCTCTTCAACTCTCTATGAAACTTCTTGGTCATTGAGAATGTAAGTTAGGCATGATTTGCATCTGTCTTATGCTGAATGAAGTCAGGCATCTCTTCCTATATTTGAGAGTTCTTTATATTTCCTTTTCTGCGAAATGTCTGTACAGTTTTTTGTACATTTTTATTGGGTTGTCGGTATTTTTCTTACAGATTTGTAGGACATTTTTATGTATCAAAATTAGCTCTCTCTAATACGAGTTATGAATATTTTTCTTTAGATTTTCAATTATCTTTTAACTTTCGCTTTTTTTTTTACCATGCATACTTTTAACATTTTAAATACATATTTAAATATATTAGTCTTGGGCTTCCCTCGTGGTGCAGTGGTTGAGAGTCTGCCTGCCGATGCAGGGGACACGGGTTTGTGCCCCGGTCCGGGAAGATCCCACATGCTGCGGAACGGCTGGGCCCGTGAGCCATGGCCGCTGAGCCTGTGCGTCCAGAGCCTGTGCTCCACAACGGGAGAGGCCACAACAGTGAGAAGCCCGCACACCGCAAAAAATAAAGAAAGAAAGAAAGAAAGAAAGAAGTCTTTTATGACTTCTGCATCTTGTTTTCATACTTATGTCTTCCCTACTCCAAACTATTTACTTCTGTGGTATTCTGACCAGAAATGCATAACCTCAATCTAATCACGAGGAAACATTGGACAAATCCAAATTGAGGGACATTCTGCAAAATAACTCACCAGTACTCTACAATGTGTCAAGATCATGAAAGGAAAAAAAAAAAGACAGGGACTGTCTCAGATTAGAAAAGCCTAAGGAGACGTGACAACTAAATGCAATGTGAAATCCTGGATTAGATCCTGAGTCAGAAAAAATGCATTAATGGGAAAACTGGAAAAATTCAAATATGACTTGTAGATTAGTTAATAGTATTGTATCAACACTAATTTCCTGGTTTCCATAATTATACCATAGCTATGCAAGATGTGAACATCTGGAGAAGCTGGGTGAAGGGTATACAGGACATTTGTACTGTTTTTGAAACTTCTCTGTGATCTAAAATTATAAGGTATTGATCCATATTTTCCCCCCAATGGCTACTCAGTTGTTCTAATAAACTTTATTGACTAATCCCTTTCCCCACTGATTTTTTTTTTTTTTTTTTTACTTTTAAATTATAAAAAACACATAAAACTTACCATCTTAACCTCTTTTTTTTTTTTTTTTTTTTTTGCGGTACGCGGGCCTCTCACTGTTGTGGCCTCTCCCGTTGTGGAGCACAGGCTCTGGATGCGCAGGCTCAGCGGCCATGGCTCATGGGCCCAGCCGTCCCACAGCATGTGGGATCTTCCTGGACCGGGGCACAAACCCATGTCCCCTGCATCGGCAGGCGGACTCTCAACCACTGCGCCACCTGGGAAGCCCCATCTTAACCATTTTTAAGTGTACAATGCAGTAGTGCTAAGTACATTCATATTGTTGTACAACCAATCTCCAGAACTCTTTTCATCTTGCAGAACTGAAACACTCTACCCATTAAACAACTCCCCCTTTTCCTCTCCCCCGGCTCTTGGCAACCACCGTTCTACATTCCGTCTCTATGACTTTGAGCCTACTCTTGGTACCTCATATAAGTAGAATCGAGCAGTATTTGTTTTTTCATGACTGGCTGATACTGATTAACAAGCCACTAATTTCACAATAAAATGAAAACCTATTTTTGATGCTAATTGGCAAAGCCTCTGGTGTTGGCTAAGAG
This sequence comes from Hyperoodon ampullatus, assembly GCF_949752795.1. Taxonomy (NCBI): domain Eukaryota; kingdom Metazoa; phylum Chordata; class Mammalia; order Artiodactyla; family Ziphiidae; genus Hyperoodon; species Hyperoodon ampullatus. Next base: position 38,550,835 of record NC_136932.1, on the reverse strand, counting down.
ATAGATAGTTGAGGTGCTTGTAGTAAGTACTTCTGAAGTGTGGATGAAGCAATTGAGGCACAGAGAGGTTTAGTGACCTGTTGGTGATCACACAACCAAGGAGAGAGGGTGCATGTTAACCCCAGGATTGGCTCCACAGCTCGCTTCCGGTCTCTGCCCCAGGCTGGGGAGCACAGAAGAGAGCCAAGGCATGGAAACCAGCAGCATCTGGGTGGTGTCTGAAGACAAGAGGTGGATGAAGTCACCCAAGGAGTAGTGACCACCGGCACTTAAGAGGCAAGCAGAGGTGACAACCCGGTAATATGTCCCCAGTGACTGGCCAGCTGTGGGTTCTCAGTCAATATTCATTAGCTGAGCCTAAGAAGGAGCAGCCAGAACTGGGGGAGGTAAGCCAGGGGAACTCATTTCAGAAACGAAGGGAGAACAAATTTCAAATGAGGGGAGTGGTCAACATATTGGAAAGAGATCAAACTCTAGTCTGAGAGGGAACCTCTGGATTTAGGAACAAAGAATCACTGGTGATGAGAGGCTTCTTGGGATTGCAGGAGCAAGAAAGTGCTGGTAAATGTTTAACAACTCACTTTCCAAAAAAAAGTACGCATTTGTGAATGTACATAAGTTTATTATAAATTTTACTGATATAAAGGATATGTAACAGAATCCACAAATAATAAAATGTACAATATTCTTTATTGTAAATGCTACTCTGTATCCATGATTTCATAAATGGAGTTATATCCTAAGTACAAGTGCAGTTCCAACGTGAATGTTGGTTGATGTTTTTCATTTATATTTTTGAGTAAGACAAAAATGAGACACACGATATGCTGAAACCTCACAGATTCCTCAATGACTTGAGTGATTTCTTTGCTGAAACTGACAACAGTTTTCAAACCCTGGAATGTATCCTCAACTTTCTGTGCTATTCACAGTGTAACAGCCTACAGACCTGACACTTCAAGATTCTTTTTAAATTAATTTATTTTTGGCTGCGTTGGGTCTTCGTGGTGGTGCATGGGCTTCTCATTGTCGTGGCTGCATGGCTTCCCTTGTTGCGGAGCATAGGCTCTAATGCGTGTAGGCTTCAAGAGTTGTGGCTTGCAGGCTCCAGCGCTCAGGCTCAGTAGTTATAGCGCACGGGCGTAGTTGCTCCGCGGCATGTGGGCTTCTCCTGAGCCAGGGCTCGAACCCGTGACGTTGCAAAGGTCCACCTTTTTTTCCTCGCGGACAACCTGCCCCCTTTCTTCTCTGCTCCAGCCACACTCGAGGACCTCACTCAAACAGCTCCTGAGAAGCAGCACTCCTGCCACCTTGGGCAATTTCATTACTCCTTCGTAGCACCTGTAAATCGCCTCTGCAGCTTTTATCACAATTTAGAACTAAACTACTCTGGGAGTACCAGATACTTCTCTCTCTTTCCATGAGCCGCAATATCCGTGATGGCCGAGGATCAAACATCTACTCCGTCAGTGCCTACTACAGCATACAATGAGTATCCATAAAGAAGCTCTGCCAGAAAACAGCTAGGAAAGGTTTATGTACGTATAGGAATCACCTGCAGGGCATCACCAGGAAACACCTCCTTGCATGCCTTTTTGCTTGTTTAAAACGGTCTGGGGGCTCTCCGGTGGCGCAGTGGTTGAGAGTCCGCTTGTCGATGCTGGGAACGCGGGTTCGTGCCCCGGTCCGGGAAGATCCCGCATGCCGCGGAGCGGCTGGGCCCGTATGCCATGGCCGGTGAACCTGCGCGGCCGGAGCCTGTACTCCGCAACGGGAGAGGCCACAACAGTGAGAAGCCCGCGTACCGCCCAAAAAGGAAAAAAAAAAAAAAAGGCTGGACTCCACCTTTTAGAACTGAAACATACAAACAAAACCTTCCCAACAAACAACAAACCTTCTCTTGGAAACGTGACCTTGCAAATACCCCGTGACAAATCAAAAACCTTCGACTCCTGTAGTTTTCGCAATGCGAAAGAGTGCGTTTCAATAACTTCTTTTTGAACGTATTCTTGCTATAAACTACCAAGCAGAAATGAGGTACTCTTAAATAGACTATCGACCGAAAACAAGGTTCTTCAGGTTCTTGAAAGGAAGAACCCACTACAAGGAAACTGAAGGAAAACATCCAACCCTCTCCTGCAGAATAATATGGAAACTTCGATACTAATACTTCCGGAATAAAACTAAAACACAGAAAACCCACTTCCCAAAAACCAAGGATACATATAATACGTAATTAAAAAATTTAGAAGCTTGATAACATATGCCTAGGAATTACCACCACACAACCTCTCCAATAAAAAAAAAAACTAAGCTCTCTTTCTTGAAAAAAAAACAAAAAACCTCAACACCAACAGATTTTAAAAAAGGCCTGTACTCCACACATGATCAACACCGTGAGACCTATAAAACACCTTTTTTTTTTTTTTTGGTAAGTACACCATACCGCTAAAAACGGCTGTCTTCTACCCACGAAAAAAACTACACCAAAAATAAGGATCGTCAGAAAGAATCAGAAAGGAGCAATCAGGATGTTGCGAAGCCTGATTACGCACAGCCGCTAATCACGAAATCATGCGAGCTCCAATCATCATTTTCTATTCTGTTCTCCAAAAGGAGAAACAGGTAAGGATTATCCTACCTGACGATACAGACTACCCTGGGGCATTCCGTACTCTGGGAAAAAGATTCCACTTAGAGCGAGGGTGAGAATCCAACACGTTAGCCCGAGCAACCTAAAGCTATCTAGGTTCTTCCATTTCTGTTGCTACATTTGTTTGCAGATGTTATAAAATATATTTTTGCATTTGCCGTCAAAAAAAGCATAGGCTAATTCTTCCCAGAACGCTCCACTCACTTAAGAGCTTGCTGTCCTACCCGGCCGCCTCACTTTATTTACATATCCCCGCCCACTCCCTTCCGCCAGAAATCTACCGTAATAACCAAAATAAAAGCGACACCTAGTATCTTAGAGTGCAAGACTGTTCCGTTTCTATAGTAGATTGGCCACCCCAAGTTTCTCCTGAAATTTTTATGTCTTGATCTTTCTTTCTTTCTTTTTTTTTTTGGCCACGCTGCGCAGCATGCGGGATCATAGTTCCCCGACCAGGGATCGAACACGCGCCCCCTGCAGTGGAAGCGCGGAGTCCTAACCGCTGTACCGCCAGGGAATTCCTGTAAGTCTTGATCTTACCCTAAAATATATTTTTTTACGAAGAACTGTAAACAAAACTCATAACTCCAGACTCGAGAGACAATTACCCTAACACTGACATCCTCCACCAAATGCAGTTTTAGGGGGAGGGCTGAAGCCTATGGTTTCCTTCTTCCAGGAACGGCGAGTGGTCCCTCGCTTCTCCAGCCTTCATCCCTACTTCCAGTCACGAAGGTATCAGAAAGGTTTCTTTTTCAGCCCAAAGACGCTGATGAATAATGCTATTTCGGTGACGGCTGGGATGGCACTACGGAAGGTAAGTGATGGGTTCAGGGTCCCTTCCAATAAAAATATCCAAATCCCCAAGCCAGCAATCCCACCCCCAAAGTGTAGGAGTGGGGGACCTCAAAAAGACCACGGGATGTTGAGTGGATCTGATATCTTATACATGGAGTAAAGGGCTGGGTAGGGGAAACCTTCAGATTTAAAGTAAACCATCCTTCCCCGTCCTCAAACATTGGGTGCTACCATACCTGCAGAAGACAAAAATGTACCAGTACGTGGTGCACTCCCAACGCTCAAATATGAAGAAGGATAGGGCCACAGATGCACTACAGTGAGCCCCAATGGCTTGGGAACGCACCAGAGTCAAGGAAAGCCTTTGGATCAATAGATAGTGATGGGCCAGAAAAGGCCAGTGGTGGGACTGGCATCTGCATTCTGGTTCACCTCCTGGGGAGCAGGGCACCTCTTGCTCCCTTTGCCACACTGCAAAGGCCAGAGCCAGCAGCCCTGACTTCTGAGTTTTAGAACTGCCATGTGAGTGGAGGCTGGAACTGAGCTTGCACAGCTGGGGCCCCAAGCTACCGCCACCCCATATCTATCAGGTGAAGTAGTAGGCTGCCCATCTACTCCAAGCACACGGGAATGCTCACAGTGACATTATACACCCTGCTAGAATCACTCTCCAGCACACTGGTCCTCCCCGTCCACTATCCCAGTGTCAAGAGCCTTCCCTGATCCATCTTCCTCAGTCTCTTCTGCGTTCCCATACTGCTTCACATCTTTACACATCCTATGGCACAGTGCTTATCACACTGAATTACACATGTCTGTCTGTGTGTCTGCCTCTTCCTCAAGAGAGAAAACTGTGTTTTACTCCCATTTTGAGATCTTCAGTGCCTGACTCATAGCAGGAGCTTAACAAGTGATCAAAGATTGTATTAAATCTTCTACATTACCTAAGAAGATCTCTCAACTGGAGTGATTCTGTTTGCCTGCCAGGGCAAACACCACTGTGCCAGAAAGGCCTAGTTAGGTGGCTGAAGGGCATTAAGATGGAAATGGGCCGCACAGGAAAGGTGCACAAGTAGAAAGGATACAGATGAGGCTCTGGGTGCTGTTGAACATGGACACTCCTGAGAAGAAACCGGCCAGCTCCACTGCAAAGAGGGCCAGGGTGACAGAGAGCGCTGCCACCAGCCTGCAGAAAGGAAGGGAGTTGGCTTAGGCCTTCTGGCCTTTTTCTAACACCCCTTCACTCCCACTACTGCTTAATTCTGACCACCCTGCCCCAAGTGCTCACTGCATGTCCTGCTTTTCATACTCCTCGGGGGTGAACCTGAGAGGCAGGCAGGCCTGGATGTTGCTGTCCTGGGGAGCAGGGCAGAAAGAAAGAGAAGTTGAAAGAGGGTCGAGCGGCGGATAGCGGTGGAATGGGAGGACCCCACCGGGTAAGGCCCCGGAGGAAAAGGTGCGGTGGGGCTGGGACCACCCCAAGGTGGGAAGGGGGGCGAGAGGAGGGGAGCCATGGGTCTTACCCGCGACCAAAATAAGGTGATGACGACCACCAAATGCGCCAGGAGCGTCAGAAAGCGAGAGGGCACGAGTCCCGAGATCCGACCCATGGCCCCCAGGGTTAAGGGTTACCGCCTGGAGCAGAGGCCGTGGTCTCTGGGACTGGAAGCTCAGGGAGGGCCACTCCTCAAGTCTCCCAGGCTAGCCTACAAAAATTCGACGTACTCTGCCTTCCCGCTCGCGCTGGTGCCGCCCAGTTGCCTTGGTAACCGCATAAGCGGGGGCTACGACGGGAATCTCTGAAAATATCGCGAGAGCGGTAAATCATCGCGCCGCCGAGAACTCCTAGAGGATCGCGGGTACGGGTCCTCTGTACCTCATCCCGGCCGGGTGCGGACAGCCAGCCCTCTCCCCGCGCGCAGCCGAGCTATCGGCACCTGAGAGTGTGCGGCGGTGGCGCGGTTCGCACTGCCGACTCTGCCGGCGCAGCCCCGGCGAACGGAAACCCGCCCTGCCTAGCCCGGGACACTCCTTCCTCCCCGATGCCCACGCCGGGAGCCGCCCGGCCCCCAGCCCCCGCTGCGCTGCCCAGGACGACCCTCCGGATACCACTGTCACCGCCACGCCGGCCTTAGGGCATCGCCATGCCTGAGGCCTGGACACTCTCTTTTCTTCCATTCTCCGCATCCATTTAGCTTCCACCTGCCCTGGGCCGAACTTGGAGAGGTGGATGCCCCTACATTGTCCGGCTGTCGTTTATTCTCCCGGAGCCCCTGGTTGTCGGCGGACCCCATACCTGAACCTTCCTTGATTCTGGTTCCCCCCAACCAACTCCCCAGACACCTTGATCAGATTGGTGAGGGATTTGCAGAGTGCAGAAAATGGCCCGCTCTCCTGAATTAGGGTGTGGATGAGAGGCGTGTTTAGGGAAGGGAGTGGACGAGAAAAGGGGGTGGAGCGGGGAGTGGAGGAAGAGAATGAAACCCTGCGTCCCTGGGAGGGAAGGATCGAGGGCGGAGATGCAGACTCTGCAACGATTTCCTTATCTCTTTGAGCTGTGGGCACGACTTAGCCCAACTACAGTCCGAGCATCTCTCACTATCGCGACCTCACTGACCTTTGGGCCTCAAAGGGGATCCCTGCAGAACGGAAAGTTCTTGCCCGCATTCATTGCTCACAGTCTAGTCACAACCTCGCAGGGGCCTTCCTACCCACTTACCAGATCATCTCTCTTCCTACTGTCAAGAATAATAATGGATAAACATCTATAGTAAGAATAGAAGGGCTTCCCTGGTGGCGCAGTGGTTGAGAGTCCGCCTGCTGATGCAGGAGACACGGGTTCGTGCCCCGGTCTGGGAAGATCCCACATGCCGCGGAGCGGCTGGGCCCGTGAGCCATGGCCGCTGAGCCTGCGCGTCCGGAGCCTGTGCTCCGCAACGGGAGAGGCCACAACAGTGAGAGGCCCACGTACCGCAAAAAAAAAAAAAAAAAAAAAAAAAAAGAATAGAAAAGAGTTTTATTTGAACCAAACTAAGGACTAGCCCGGATGCCCACTTCCCAGATCACTCTGAGAAACTGCCCCAGGGAAGCATGGTTTCCAGTACAGTTTTATATCTGGTCAGAACAAAGTACCTTAAACAAGTAAGGGTTACATTTCTTCATGGTTTAAAAAAAAAAAAAAAAAGAACAGACCATGAGTACACAGCGAGTCAGTATGGCGTTGGCACCTGGGAAGGGAGTCTTATCATCAAAAGAGGACCAGCATTGGCATCCCAAGAGGGGCACTTAATCTTTATTTTTAACATGGACATTCTTCTGGTCAGTGTGCCCTTTTCTTTAATAATTAAAGCAGATGTACAATGTATGTTTGATAGGTCACAAACAGGCTGTTTTAGTTAGCATAAAATTCAAGTTAACTCATGTTTAAGCCAGAATGACTTCCCCATACCTCAACATGTGAACATTTCTTTTATCACTACTCTTCATCTCAGTGCTTCTAGGAGGGTCTAAACTACAAACCTTAGAGGCATTTTTTATTTCTTCATGCATTCATTCAACAAATATTCATTGACTAGCTATAAGTCCCAGGCACTGTGCTGGCCTCATGTTCTTGAGGAACAAGTCAGAAGTGTCTACCTTCCTGGGGTCAGAGAGATCGACGACAAACAGGCAAACAAATAATATACCTGCATGATAATAAATGCTGTAAATAAAAAATTTTAAGGGAAATATTAGAATAATGTGATCAAGGAAAGTTTCTTTGAAAATGGGTCATTTGTTCTTAAACTTTGTTTTAGGAAATGTGGTCAAAAATGAGAGGAAATGCTTTTCTCTCTTCCAGATCCCCAATGTAATAAATGGATTTCCTTTTTTCTAAACCAGTGGGTGAAAAAATCCATAAGTCAAAGAGATAGTCAAAAGATGTTTCCTCAAGGTCATGAAAGACAAAGAGATGTGACAAAAATGGGCAAACGACAAGGTCCTGCTGTATAGCACAGGGAACTATATTCAATATCCTTGATAAACCATAATGGAGAAGAATATATGTATATATCCATATATATATATATATCTGAATCACTTTGCTTTACAGCAGAAATTAACATTGTGAAACAACTATACTTCAATAAAAAAAAAAAAGACGTGACAAATTTGACATGAGAAATTTAATGTGTGATCCTAATGGGTCCTGGATCAGGAAAATAAATTTTTTTTATCATAAAGGACATTAGTGGAACAACTGGAAAATTTTGAATAAGGTCTCTAGCCTAGATAATAGTACTGTATCGGTGTTAATTTCCTGATTTTTTGATAATTCTACTGCCTTTATGGAAGAGAATGTCCTCGTTAGAACTTTTCACTGAGAATAGAAAGCCCAGGACTTCAGAGCCACGCTCCCCCAGTTTATCGGGTCTGACTATTCACAGGTAAAGGAAGCACTGTTCTAGAGTGAAAGTGAGGAAAGCCCATGACCCGCTTTTGCAAGATTCTCCAAGGTCCCTGGAGCAAATAGAATGAACAGAAGGAGTCAGCTGTATGAAGATCTGGGGAAAGAGCATTCCAGGTGAGGCACAGCAAGTGCAAAGTTCCTTAGGTGGGAACAAGCCCAGTGTATTTGTTGAACAGAAAGGGAGCTAGTGTGTCTGAAGCCCATAATGGAAGGGGAAGAAGAGATCAGGGCGAGGTGGGATGGGTAGACAAGGGACATGGCCTTGCAGCCATGCGGAGGGACAGACTCAGATTTGTATAACATACATAGATGACTTTGGTTGCAACATGGAGAATGGATTTTAAGATTTTAAGCAGAAGGTCTGTGAAGAAGCCATGGTGTTAACCAGGAAGGATAGGATGAGATTGGACCAGAGTGGAGTCAAGGAGGTGGAGTGAAGTGGAAGGAATCAAGAGATCCTTAGAAGATAAAGTCTGAACACGGGGCTGTGGGTGGATGAGAAAAAGGGAGCGGTCAAAGATGACTGTTAGATTTTGGGCTCCAGCAGCTGGAAGTTTGGGGTATTCTGCTCATAATAGCCTTCCTGCCTAGGGGACCTATAGATAGTAAGAACTGGGCAGTGACAGTTCACATTGTGAATTAGTAAACAGCAAGCATTTAGGTCTGTCCCGTCACTTTCCATGACCTTGGTTCAGGGAAGCCTGCTCTACAAAGTCTCACAAAAGCGAGTTTTGGAGCCACCCTGTGGCCATAGGAGGTATTGCTGGTGGCCAGGTGTCCTTCCCCAGGGGGCCACTCGTCCCAGGGCTGGAACTCACATGTCCCAACATTTGAACTGGTCATAAAAGAATTCAGAAAAACATTTTTTAAATCACAGAAATATTCAAATATATGTAAAGATAAAGAAAAATAAAGAAAACCCCATTTGAAGCCTACCGTTCTGCTTCAGCAATTACCAACACGTGACCAACCTTTTTTCAGCTATACTCTCCCTCCCAGTCCCACTGGGTTATTTTGAAGCAAATCCCAGACATCACGAAATAATTCTGTCCAGGAGGAAGAAATTTCCCCCCATCTCTCTTGAGTTCTTTTAGCTGATCTAATAATTACGTTGACACAAGACATTAACAGGAGGAAAAAAACAATTCCGTTCATACACAGGGAAGTCTCATAGAAATGGGACCACCAAAGTGACCAAAGCAGGCTGTTTATATATCTTTTTTTTTTTTTTTTTTTGCGGTACTCAGGCCTCTCACTGTTGTGGCCTCTCCCATTGCGGAGCACAGGCTCTGAACGCGCAGGCTCAGCAGCCATGGCTCACGGGCCCAGCCGCTCCATGGCATGTGGGATCTTCCTGGAGCGGAGCACGAACCCGTGTCCCCTGCATCGGCAGGCGGACTCTCAACCACTGCGCCACCAGGGAAGCCCCTATCATTTTTTTTTTTTTTTTTTTTTTTTTTTTTTTTTTTTTTTGCGGTAGGCGGGCCTCTCACTGTTGTGGCCTCTCCCCTTGCGGAGCACAGGCTCCGGAGCACAGGCTCAGTGGCCATGGCTCACGGGCCTAGCCGCTCTGCGGCATGTGGGATCTTCCCAGACCGGGGCACGAACCCGTGTCCCCTGCATCGGCAGGCGGACTCTCAACCACTGCGCCACCAGGGAAGCCCGCCCCTATCATTTTTTGACAAAGAAATATTATTTGTGAAGATTTAACAAAGGGGCTTGTGCAAGGGGTAGCTGACTAATGAAGACATTTGTTATACAGCTTTCTTAGCCTTGAATTCCCTCATTTTGGTGATGAAATAAAATTTATATTTTAAGGCAGGCCAAGAGAAACTAAACATAAAATTCTGTGTGTTTGTTTGGCCCTCCTCGCTCTCTCTCTCATGTGCAGTGTGTATCTGCATTACACATTAGCCAGAGCTCCTCAAAGACAGAAGTGGCTGCTCAACGGTAAAGATCAATTTTCCCCCCTTTCTTCTGATGCTAGTAGTGTAACTTTTTTTTTTTAAACTTCTTAAAAGAATAGCATTCTTTCCCAACTCTGTAGGGCGTCATGGTGACTTGCCGGTCACTTTGTAAGTGCTTACCTGGACTATGTACCTCGGTGAACTTTATGTAATACATCAGTATGCCATTTTGATGTATGATCTCTTGTCTTGAAAATGTATATGACTGTGCCTTGGACTTTTAACAGGCAGCACATCATGCTTGCTTGTCTCTCTTTTTCTGGTTTTTAATCTGAGCAGTGGGTTCAGGTGTAGTCAGACTGAGGTAATCACTGTAAAGTTCCCCATCAGTTTTTCACCTACTGGTTTAATTAATCGTCACTGCCTAGCTCCATTATTTCAAGGGGGGGGTTGCAAACTGGGGATGTCCTAATTCTATCATTCCTTCTGCATTTGTCACCTGGGATTCTCCTGTAAATAAGAATGTGCCCTTGTCGACTCATTGTTTACCATGAGATACAGGTCATACAGGAAAGGTTGGATAAATGTGTGATTTTCACTCCATTATTTACCAGTTTTCAGAATAATGGTTCCCCAGTATCTTCCCAAAGTGACTAATTAGTTGTTTTTAGTTGTTAGATTTTAACATCTTTTGTGTGTTTCAGTGCATTGCAGTTGTTATTCTTTTTGAGTCTCAGATTGTCTCAGTTTGGGATCAGCACTGTCCAACAGAACTTGCCATGATGATGGAAATACTTCATATTGTCTCTGTCCAGTATGGTAGCCAGCTAGCTCCCTGTGGCTACTGAACACTTGAAATGTGGCTATTTGGACTAAGGGACTGAATTTTTTAAATTTAACTTGATTTGAATAGCCCCATATTGAATAGCCACCCTAGTGGCTACCATATGTAGCAATGCAACTCTGGACAGAATAATTTATTCGTTTCTAAAATTTGGAAACTGAAGGTTTCCCCGGTGGCACAGTGGTTAAGAATCTGCCTGCCAATGCAGGGGACACGGGTTCAAGCCCTGATCCAGGAAGATCCCACATGCCGTGGAGCAACTAAGCCCGTGTGTCACAATTACTGAGCCCACGAGCCACAACTACTGAAGCCTGAGTGCCCAGAGCCTGTGTTCCACAACAAAGAGAAGCCACCGCAAGAAGAAGCCCGTGCACCGCAACGAAGAGTAGCCCTGGCTCGCTGCAACTAGAGGAAGCCTGTGCACAGCAACGAAGACCCAACGCAGCCAAAAATAAATAAATACATTTTTTTAATGATAAAAAAATACAATTAGAAAAAATATTTGGAAACTGATAGGATGAATGGAGGAGATTTCAACATCAGAGAGTACTCTGGATAGTGACACTGGACTAATCATACTTCTCACTTGCTACAGCAACTCTCTGAGCCTAGAGATCAAGTCCATGTTCCCATTCCCTGGTACCATATTCACTGACTCAACCTCCCCTCCTAGCAACAATTTCCACTTCACTTCATGCTCTTCAACTACCCAGACTCCTTCCTCTACAAGCCAGTCTCTTGCCCACTCTAGTACTTCTGCTAAAGCTATCCCTCACTGAGTTCACAAATGCTTATTAAATACACACCATATTCCTGGGTGCTAGGAATGCATATTCCCTACTCTTGAGTAACTTAGTGTAGTAAGGGAAACAAGTGGGCAAAATATTAAAAGGTGGCATTTTAAGTGTTACCTTGGAGGAGACACAGGAAGGACCTCCTTTCCCAGGTGGGGGAAGAATTGGGGAAGAGAGAGCTTCTCAGTTGAGTCTGGAGGTGTACGTAAGGGTCAGCCAGGTAAAGAAGGACTGAGAATATTGCCGAACTCAGGTTTGGCTAAAGCCAATACTTGAGAGACAAGTGTTGGCTGGAAAGGAAAGCTTGCTTTATTCAGGAGATCGGCAACCTGGGGAGAAGGTGGACTCATGTCCCAGAACCAACTCTGAAGATTCTGCTGGACCATGAAAGTTTTTAAAGGGAGATAGGGAAAGCTAATTGCAGGTAATCATTAGGGGAGGGGGTCGTAGTCTTTGTTATCTTCCACTGTGTTCAGACTTTCTTCTGATTCGTTGGTGGTGAGGTAACAGGGCGGTGTTGTGCTCAGCCGGAAGTTACCATCCTCCATCTGGGTGGGGGTCTTTGTTCCTTCAGATGAGCTCAAAGATATATTGTTATATACTTTCCTTGAGGAGGAACCAGGACTCTGCCCCATGCTGCTGCACTATTGTTTCTTGACTGTTCCTCCTTTGTTTCTACATTCCCTCCCTTCCTTGATTAGCAACTATTAGAATCTGCCCTTTTGGTACCCAGGGAAGGTCAGGGAGGTTGAATGAAGCCTATTTCCTGCTAATGGGGAAACAGGGCACAAGGAAAATTTGTGCCCAGGAGGGCCCCGCAGGGTCCTGCTCCATTTCAGGAAGACCATCAAGCAATACCGGGGACAGTGGCACAGAGACAGCTCTGACCAAGGTGAGTTTAGGCGACTGTAAATAAGGCAGCAGCGTTGTCACAAGGGAGGGGAGGAGGCAGTGGCTGAAGAATCATGCAAGGACCAGAGAGTTATTATAACAACAACCATAATAATTGAGTGGTGATTACCAGCCACGTTCTAATAATTATCTACTATAATCTTTACTATTTTTATCTTTAGGATTATAATCTTTACTATTTTACAGGTAGGGACATTGAAATACAGAGAGGTTCAATAACAAGCTCAAGTTACACAACTAGTTTTAGCAAAGCCTGCTTATGGACACTGGCTACCTGGTTCCTGGACCCACATGCTTAAGAAGCACTTGGCCTTGGGGGCCCAACCAATAAATTAGTATTTGAACCCGAAGGTGATGGTGAAACAGGAGGGAAGGGGGCAGGGCACAACCGTTAAAAGAATGACATAGGGCTTCCCTGGTGGCGCAGTGGTTAAGAATCCGCCTGCCAATGCAGGGGACACGGGTTCGAGCCCTGGTCCGGGAAGATTCCCACATGCCGCGGAGAAACTAAGCCCGTGCGTCACAACTACTGAGCCTGCGCTCTAGAGCCCGCGAGCCACAACTACTGAGTCCACGTGCTACAACTACTGAAGCCCGCGCGCCTAGAGCCCGTGCTCCGCAACCAGAGAAGCCACTGCAATGAGAAGCCCACGCACCACAACGAAGAGTAGCCCCCGCTCACTGCAACTAGAGAAAGCGCGCGCGCAGCAACGAAGACCCAATGCAGCCATAAATAAATTAAAATTAGGGCTTCCGTGGTGGCGCAGTGGTTGAGGGTCCGCCTGCAGGGGACGCGGGTTTGTGCCCCGGTCCGCGAAGATCCACATGCCGCGGAGCGGCTGGGCCCGTGAGCCATGGCCGCTGAGCCTGCGCGTCCGGAGCCTGTGCTCCGCAACGGGAGAAGCCACAGCTGTGGGGCCCGCGTAGCGCAAAAAAAAAGTCGTTAAGGATATGACATAAAATGGTTAGAACCAACTTGGTCCAGGATGGCAGAAGATTCCAGAAGACCTTGAGCCTCATTATAGGCTCATTGTAATACATTAGCATACTCTAAATAACACACCCACAGGCGCCATGGCAGTTCCGAGGCCAACCATAAAAGTACAAAAAGTGGGCGGTGGCCCAATTCCTGGAAATCCCCGCCCTTCCCTAAATAGTTGGAATAATCCTCCCACTTGTTTGTTAGCCTATGAAATTACCCAGCCCATAAAAACTAACCACCCAGCTCTCACTTTCTGAGATGGCCCACGTTCCATTTATGGAGTGTGTCTCTCTCTCAATAAATCTACTTTTTACCTATCACTTTGCTTCTTGCTGAATTCCTTCTGTGCTGAGACAAAAAGAACCTGAGCTTCGTAAGTCCTGAGAGGAAGTGTGCGGTTTCAGCTGGGAGACTGTGGGTTTGAGTCCCCTCCTAAGCCAGAGATTGTGGATTCGAGTCCCATCTGAGGTGCGACTGGATTCCAGTCTCACCCAAGGTGCGGGGTTTCAGAAGGATGACAGGGTCAAGTGAAGGTGTCCAGCAGGCCCTAGACATCTGAATCCAGAGGCTTCATTGGGATTGGGAGTGGGATTCAGGAGTCCTCAGCACACAGGTGATGGCTGACTCCAGGGAAGGTGTGTAGCATGAGGACACAAGACAAAACTCCTAGCAAAAAGGACAGAAAAAGAGACTAGGGGGGAGGGCGAGAGGCTAGGAGAAAGTCAGCAGACAGCAGTGTCCTGACAACCAAGGGAGAAGGCTCTTAAAGATGTTGCCAAGTCAATTAAGGCCAGGCTCCTCAGCGGGCTTTGACTTGTCCCTGGTCCCTGATAACTTTCGGGATGGCCCTTACGCAGAAAGTGCAGGCATTTAGCTTGGAAGGAGTGAGACACAGCCTGACTTCTTTCACCATATTGGCCCCTTGAACTCCTCTTACCCTTCAAGAAGCAAATGGGGGCTCTCTGCAAGCTTCCGGTATCACTCTTCAGAAGTTCCCAGCTCTGGCTCACCTGGGGAGCTTCAAAAGATACCTACATTTATGGCGATGGAAATCAGAACAGTGGCTGCCTCTGAGAAGGGAGCGGCGGGGATCGATTGGGAAGGGACACGAAAGAACCTTCTAGGTTGAAGGAAAGGTCTTCTTTCTTTGTTCTTTGTCAAAGCTCACCAAAATAAACACTTCAGATCTGTGCATTTCATTGTAGGTAAATGATTCCTCGGAATTGTCAAAATTGACAAAGTTATCGATGCCGGGGTTCTACCCTGGACCTTTAAATCAGAATCTCTAAATCTGGGGCCTGTGCTTAGCTATCTGGAAGGTTCCGCAGGCGACTGTAGTGTGCAGCCCGGGAGGAGACCGCCGCTGGGGGAGCTAATCTCTTGACCCTACGCGCCGGAGCTCTGGCACTGCTCCACCAGATTCCGCCCGGTATCCGTCCTTCCACATGTTTCTGTGCCAGTCCGTCCCCGCTGGGCTGTGAGCTCTGGGTCCCCCAGGGAACCAGCTCTGGGCCGCCTGCTGGCGGCAGGAGGCCGGGTTCGGGGTCGGAGGGACCGCTGAGCCGGGAGGCCGCAAAGCCGTGCCCTGCGGGTCCCACGATGCCGGAGGGAGAGCGCAGGCACCACGCCGCGGGATTTTAGAAGTTCCGGAAGGCCCTCGGCTCTTGCGCCTCGATCGTCGGGACCCGTCAGCCTGACCGTTCGTCATGAGGGGACCTGTCCAGCTGTCTGGATGGCGGACCTCGTGGCGCAACGGTAGCGCGTCTGACTCCAGATCAGAAGGTTGCGTGTTCAAATCACGTCGGGGTCAGCTTACCTCTTTCTAAAGTGCGGCTCACTTTTCTTTATTCTCATTTTCAACTCGGTTGGAGCCCCACTGCGCAAGTCAGAAAAGAAGCACTTTGTAGGGGCCGGAAGGGGAGGGTCCCGGCTCGAAGTCTCTAGTCGCCCCGTCGGGGGAGAGCAATGATCTCGCGGTATTTTTTGTGGTAGATCCGGGTACTGTAAATCTGGGCCGATAGCGGGTCTCCTGAGGACTGACGCACGCTCCGTACCGCTCAACTCAGAGGGTCTGGCGCTGGCGCAAGCTAGAAGGTCGCTCGGCAACCAGAGCTCTGCGAGTCGCTGGGCGGGATCTCTCGGGACGCACCTCCCTTCGCGACGTAGTTGGGCTCACGCTTACTCTGAGAAGAGTCCAGACCCCAGAGAGGAGATCCGAAGTTCTCTTGTCGTGGACGAGGTGGCCGAGTGGTTAAGGCGATGGACTGCTAATCCATTGTGCTCTGCACGCGTGGGTTCGAATCCCATCCTCGTCGGTTTGCGGTTGCTGCGGGCTACCTTCGATTTTTATAATTCAGGAATTTCTCTTCTTACCTTCGGTCTGCCAGGATTCAATTTCTGTGTCGCCCCTTCACCCTCTCTCGGTTACAGCCGCGGATTTCGTCCCTTCTACCCTGTTTTCCAGTACGGCCAAATGTCGGTGAGGAAGGCACCCTGGCATTCAGTCACCTGCCATAGAACTGACCTGGCCAGGGAAACGAGGTGGAAAAATATTTAAGTCAGGCGCCGTGGCTTAGTTGGTTAAAGCGCCTGTCTAGTAAACAGGAGATCCTGGGTTCGAATCCCAGCGGTGCCTCCGAAGGTGTTGGTTCCCTTTTGCAAACACCGCAAGGAAAGCGCTGTGGTCATCTGGCGCTTATATACATACTTTTCCACATCTCTTCGGGAATCTGCCAGTTGCTATCAGGCGGCCTTTTCTATTTCCGGTTGTGTGCGTCAACGCTACGTGCATGTTGTCAGTCTTAAGCTGTATGTTTGCACCTCGATCTGCCGCCAAGCCCCATAGTAGCATTATCTGTGCTTGTCAGTGTTTTGGCTTGGATGTTGCTTCCCGAAACGATAAGTGATTCCGTTTTCGTATTCAGTTTTCCTGTCTCCCAAAACAATCTTACCCATTTTAAAATTTTCCTGAAGACAGGACTGATCGGTAATTTGTACTTTACATAGATTCATTTTTGGGAGGGTACTGTCAGCTGGCCGGTTAGCTCAGTTGGTTAGAGCGTGGTGCTAATAACGCCAAGGTCGCGGGTTCGATCCCCGTACGGGCCAGTACTCTAGTGTTTTAAAAATGTGTATAATCCCGGAACTTTTCACACCCCAAAGAGAAACGTGTTTAAATTCTTTCCAAGTTGTAGTGTCTTGAGAGGAGAAAAGGTTAAGGAAACTGGATCTCTTTCTGTGATCTCGGTTTCTAAATCTCCTGACCATAACGGGGGTCTCCTGGAATTTACTATGTGACTGTAAACGGAAGGCTGCCCGGGATTGTACCAGATTGTTTCAGGCCATACATATGGCACTGATCAGCAGAGTGTGAGAAATGGGGTCAAGAAAGGAGCCAGCAAGTGTTTCCAGTCTTTCTCCAGAGCCAAAATGTCCAGTTTGCCCAGGCCCTGCCTGTCCTCTTCAGGAACTGAGAAGACGACCCTTTCCCTTTCTCTCTGGATCACCTTGCTTCTGATTCTGCTTTTACTGGGTCTCTGAGCCCAGATCTGTGTCTTACATTTCCCCTCCGTTCTGCTGTTCAGGAGCAGGAACCATATCCTTCCCCATGTGGCCTGGGACCCCCACCCCACTCGCAGCACCGGCCCAAGAAAACTCCACGGAAAGACTGACCCTCATGCCCATACCTTTGGCTCATCAATCCCTTAACCCCACACAGACACAGTCTCACCCTTAGCAGCAGCAGCACTTTAATTCCACAAAAACTCAGAAAGCCAAAACTGATTAGAACACTCCACAACAGGTGGGCTTCAAACCCAGCAACAATTCTGTCTGAACCCTGAGAGCAGTGAGACCCCTCCCAACTCACCCCCTCTACCATGCAATACATTCCTTCTAGCTCCACCCAGGTTATGGCTGGGGAAGTGGGAGGGCAGGGGGCCAGAGGGCAGAAGCAGGGGGTTATCCATCTGCAAGTGTGCATCCTTGTCTGCATGGTGTGTGGCCAAGGACCCCTCAAGCTCCCACAGCCCCTGGCACCTGAGATGTGACCACTGGAGGTCAGGGTGGCCACAGTGGGGCTGGAGCCTCCCCTGTTATCCTTTCTTGAGAACATATGGCAGTCATGTCTCCCAAGCCCAGACCTAAAGCCCTGGCTTCCCAGAGATGGTGCTCTAACTAGGGAAGAGAGTTGGGAGAACAAGGTAGCTGCAGGTGGCCAACTGAATAGAAGCAGAGCATCATCCCCACCCACCAGGAGAGGCTTTAGAACTTCCCCGTGTACACCTGCATAAGGCCCAGCTAGTGGTCGCGGGCCTGCTAAATGTATCTGGAAGAGCCTCCAATATACAGGCCTCCCATCGGCGGGCAGGTGCCACCAGGGCTCCCTGAAGAGTCCTTAGGATCCTGCTGGACCCTGGCGTTGCCAGGCCTCTCCTACCCTCCCGGTCACTTGCACAGGGCCTCCAACACCTCCAGGGTGCGTCGGATATCCCGGACTTGGCGCGCCAGTCCCTGAACTGGCTGCAGGGCCCTCTCCAGCTCCTCACAGCGCGCCAGCAGGGTGTACATGCCCTTGATGCTCATGTCCACAGCTTCGCCTAGGGAGTCCACGGCATCACGGTAGGTCTGGATGCAGCCCACGCTCAGCGCTGTCAGCTCCTGCACCGCACCACCCAGCCCGCGAAGCAGACGGTCCACCCTGCCGCCCAGCTCCCGACTCAGCCTCTCCAGGTCCCGCAGCACGTCGGGGTCGATGGGAGGAATGGCCGGAGTGGGTGGGGGCGCCGAACAGGGCCGCGCAGGGGCAGGGGGCGGGGGTTGAGGGGCGGCGCTCAGGCGGATCTTGAGTTGCAGGTTGTTGGCGACAAAGTGGGTGAGGTCGCCATGGCGGCTCACCGTGCCCTCGAGCTCCAGGGGGCTGGATATAGTGGCGCGCCGCCCGCCGCCCGCGCCAGACTCTGCACCCCCTGAGGACCCGGCCCCGCCGCACGCCCCGCTCAACCCGTCCAGGCTGCGGCTGTCCTGAAGGCGGCTGGAGAAGGAACGGCCAGCCCTGCTGGCTGCCGCCGCCTCGTCGTCGTCTTCCTTCTCCTGCTCAACATCCAACCCGCCGCCTCCAGGGCTCCCTCGACGGCAGACGCCCTCGGATTCAGGCCTGTCCTCAGGGTCCTTGCGCCGGGAGGACGCATACGAGTCGTTTTCGGGACCCGGCGCCCCCCGGTTGCTCCCTGCCCCAGAAGGCGTCCCTCCGCGGCCCGGCTCTTCCTCCGGAGCCTCCCATTCCGGCGGGTGGACGAAGCTGCAGCTCGAAGTCTTCGGGGACGCCCTGGGGAGGCGGCTCGCGCCCCCAACGTTCTCGACCTCTTCCTCCTCGGACAACCGGAGGCCTGAGGGCGGATCAGAGGCCGTTCGGCCCGGGCCGCCACCGAAGATCGCGGCTTGCTGTTCCCCCAGAGCTAGAAGGCCTGCTTCGGGCCCAGGCCGCCCCCGGGGCGACTCCATACTGCAGTTGGGGGCAGGAGCCGAGGAATTGGTTCGCCCCGGCTCGGGAGGCGTTGGCGGCGCCTTTAAGGGGCGTTGTAGAGGCGCGCCGATTGGCCTCGGGCTCACAATGGTCAGGACGGGAAGAACACTCTGATTGGTCCCGGCAACCAGGAAGTCCCAGGAGAGGAGCTGTTATTGAACGACTGAACGCACGTGAGAGCCAGCGGGGTGGAAAGAAGAAGGTGACAGCTGCGCTCGTCGCCCCACCCTTTCAAAAAGTTGAGGGGGCGGATCTTAAAGGTGAAGATCCTGAAATAACTGAGTCCTCCGGGGGCGGGGCTCGGACTCTTTCCGCCCACAATTGTCACGCCCACAATTGCTGCTTAACAAACACTTCTAGTGCGGACCAGAATTGGGGTTCCTAGGAGGTTTTTGGGATGGAAGTAGTATATCCTGCTTGGACCGTCGGGATTCAACCGCAACCATTTGATCAGGAAGGATGAAACCAGAATTCTCAGCAGAGCTTGAATGGTTCGTTCCATCGTCCTCGGCTAACAGACCGAGCAGATGGATTGCCCAGAGCGACTCATAGTGGACAGCGAAGCGGGCCTCAGGGCTTTCCTGTGTGTTTGGCAGTCTGTTCTCTGTCTCCTGTCCCCTCCAGGTCTGAGTCTCTCTCCGCTTGGAGGATGGTGTGTGATTTTGCCACTACGTAAAATATTCAATAAATTAATGGCCCTGAAGGTCAGAGCCCTGGTACCATTCTGATCTCATCTCTTCCTTCTCTTCCCCTCACTGGTCCTGCTGTAGCCGCCCTGGCCTCCTCACAGTTCCTGTGACAAGACAGACATGCTGCCCCCTCAGGGATTTACACTTGCTCTTGCAACTCCCCTCCCGCCCTCCCCTTTTTGTGAGGCTGGGTCTACCAAGAAAAATTTTCACCTTGGATATTCCTCCTTCCCTTCTCTCCTTCAGGTCCTTATTCAAATGTTATCTTTTCAGTGAGGCCTCCCCTTACTGTCTGTTTAAAATTTCAACCACTTTCTCCAGCAATTCCCCATCTTCCTTCCCTACCTCTTCTCCGGAGCACTTATCACTATCTGACATACTATATATTTTGCTTACTTGCTCATGTAAGTGCCATGAAGGTAAGACTTTCTATCGGTTTTGTTCTCATTTGTAGCCCCAATGCTTAGAACAGTACCTAGCGTATAGTAGGTGCTCAATAAATATTTATTAATTAAATGACCCTAAGCCATTAATTTCCCCCTTTTGGCTTGAACTCATTCAAGATGTGTTTCTGTCACTTGCACCCAGAGCCCTGACTAATACAGGATAAGACCAGTGGTCTACTGTAAGCTTCTCCCCCTCTCTTTGGGAATGACACACACACCCTTGTCTTCCTTTTACTCCTCAGCAAGCAGGTGCTCTGTATTCAGCAGGTGACAGAAAACACAAGTTGAATCAACAAAAGCAAACAAACAAAAACAAGAGGAATTTATTGTCATACAATAATGGTCTTAAGGTGTCAGAGAAGCCTGCATTCAGTGCCCTAAGGCTGTCATGAAGTGCCTGGTTTCTTTCCGAGGGAGTAGCTTTATCCCAAGTAGGCTTCCTCATGGTGGCACTATGTCATTTGTCATTCTTTGGGGATTATAGTTGTCTGCTTGAACTGCTATAACAAAATATCATAAACTGGGTGTCTTAACAGAATCTTTTTTTTTTTTCTCCCAGTTCTGGAGGCTGTAAGTCCAAGGTGACAGCTGATTCTGCTCCTGGTGAGGTCTCTCTTCCTGGCTAGCAGACGGCCACCTTCTTGTCTCCTTATATGATGGAGAGAGAGAGCTAGCTTTCTGGGCTTTTCTTATAAAGACACCAATCCTATCATGAGGACCCCACCCTCATGACCTCATCTAAACTTAATTACCTCCAAAGCCCCATCTCCAAATACCATCACATTGGGAGTTAGGGCTTCAACTTCAAATATGAATTTTTGGAGAGACAAAAATATTCAGTCCATAACTGCGATCATTTGTCATTCTCTTGGGCCTCCCAGGATCTGAATCCCGGTGTTTGAGGACTCTCCCACCTCATTAGGCAGAGCCCATCTCCCACTACAAAAGCTGGAATACCAAGCAGTCACTTTCCCAGTTTCCCTAGCACATGGCTCAGGCTCCACCATGGTCTACTGGACCACTTCTGCAGTGGAATTTTTCCTGACTGTGTAGACTCCAAGCCTAGTCCTTTTAGAGATTCCATGAATTACCCAGGATGCTCATAATAAGGTCTGTTTCTGCTTAAATGAACCTGAATTGTTTTCTGTTGCATGCAACCAGAAGCCCTGGCTGATATACTCATACCTTCCAGAAGGGGAGAAAGGACTGGCTTCAGTTAGACCTCACAGAAGAACAAGGATGCATCTTTCCCAAGAGCCCCAGTTAATCTCTCGTCACATCTCATTGGCCTAAACTGGATCACATGCCCAATTTAGTCACTTTGGTCAGGGTGATACTATGTTTTATTGACTTAGGATTTGGTATTTGGAAGCAATCACTCTGGCAAGGTGATCGAAGAATTAACTGATTAGTTTAGAACAATTATGCTCCTCCTGGAGCTAGAGGTGGGTCAGTTCCCTCCAAACTGAAGTAGCAGCAACACAATGGAGGACGGAGGAGGGGCTATGGGGGAGCAAAACAGTGTCCACTACATTAGGGGTCAGCAAAATATGGCCTGTGGGCTAAATCCAGCTCTCCACCCGTTTTTATGTGGCCTATGAGCTAAGAATGGGCTTTTTTTTACCTTTCATACTCCATCTCAGGCCCATATGATGCAATGAAGTGACACTTTGATGAATGTCGATAACTTTAAGTGCTCAGGCTGGGGGAGAATTTGGAGGTGTGATCTGTTCAGAGGGGGTGAGAAAATGACACAGGCTATTGACTTCAGGGACATCTATTCCAAAAGAAAGGTATAGAATGTCATGAGTCAGCTTGGCTGGCATCTCATGGTCATAACATACACACTGGATACTGACATTGATCCTCTAGATTTGCAACCTTCCTGAGCTCAGGATTTTTTTTTTTCTTATTTATTCACTCCCCTGCCTCTAGAACAGTGCCTGGACTGTGGAAAGCATTCAATAACTATTGTCAAACTAACAAATCTAACCAAAATTTTGATATAACTACATCAGAAGGATGTAGGGACAGAAAATGCACATGTGTATGGTGGCAGTGGAGTGAAAGAATGAAATCCGTACATTATGTAGCAGGAAAACAATAACTAGAGCCTAAAACTGAAAACTTAAGAAGTAGCAACAGAAGCCTGTGATTTGGAAATACACGGTAAATACCAAAAACAAAACAAAACCATAAAAGGATTTGGAATAGGCTGTCTGTGGGGAAAGAGAAATGGGCAGACTGTTGGTTTTTTTTTTTTTTTTTTTAAGCCTTATAACATCGTTCATTTGTTTTAATCTATGGGCATATGTAGTGGGTTGCATGGTAGCCCCCCCAAAAATATGTCTGTGTCTTAACCTCTGGAACCTATGAATGCGATGTTTTTTGGAAAAAAGAGTCTTTGCAGATGTAATTAAGGATCGTGAGACAATATTATCCTGGATTATCTGGGTGAGCCATAAATCAAATGACTAGTGTTCTTATAAGACACAGAGGAGAAAAGAGAGAAGACAGGAAGGCTGTGTGAAGACAGAAGCAACAGATTGGAGTGATGCAACCACAAGCCACGAAGTGCCCAGAGTCACCTGAAGCTGGAAGAGGCAAGGGAGGACTTTCCCCTAGAGCCTTTGAGGGGAGCATGGCATTGCAGACAACTTGATTGTGGACTCCTGGCCTCCAGAACTGTCAGAGAATACATTTCTGTTGTTTTAAGCCACCGAGTTTGTGGTAATTTGTTACAGCAACCCTAGGAATTGAATATAGCATGAGTAACTGAGATGAAAATAAAAACCTTTATTGATGTTCTTCACCACATGGCTTAAAAGAGCAAATAATCAACAGATGCAGAAGAAGCATTAGGTGAAAGTCAACACCTATTTTTGATTCAAAAAAACCCCAACAGACTCCACGCTTCCACTGCAGGGGGCGTGGGTTCGATCCCTGGTCGTGGAACTAAGATCCCTCACACTGTTGCGGCTGACCCCAAAACAAACACCCAAACCCTTAGCAAACTAGGAAGCGACCAGGCCTTCCTCAACCTGATAAAGGACATGTATTAAAAATCTACAGCAAGCATCATATATCTAGCAGTGAAACCTCAAACCTTAGGTTAGGAACAAGATTACTGCTTCTATTCACTCCTGTGCTAGATCCTCATCAAAGCTGAAAAACAAACAACTTCTGGGTACAACAATGTTCAATTGCTCCTGGATCGGCAGGAGTGAACCAGAAGAGGGAAAGAATAGAGGTCAAGTAAGAGCAAGTAGTAAGAGAAGGTGGGCAGAGATGGTTGGTGTGCAGGCGTAGCAGAATGGAGCTGAAGTCCCTAGCATCCCCAGGTCTGGGAGTCAGAGCAGGGGAAAAAAAAGACTTGGGGGTGGGGTGGAGCTGACCAGGTGGGGGTTAGAGCTGAGAGGGCAGGGTGCTCCCAGGGGCAGTGATGCAATGCCAATACTGGCACCCGGCATGGGCAACTCCCCAGCCTCCTCCCCACAGGTGACGGTTTCCTTCACAGCAATTTCCACCTGTAAACATCTACACTCATCAGTACAAAAATCTTCAGCCTTTATTAGATAAAGAGGAGGTAGAAGACAGATGCAGGAACAGGCCAGGGACCCCTTCTCCTAACTACACATATACAGACACACAGACACAACTGAGAAAATGACAGGGACAGTTCAGGGGACAGACTGAAGGGCAGAGGGGGGCAGCACCCTCCGGGAGTGGGCCCGGACCCAAGGGTGGGCTGAGACCTGAGCCAGCGGCAGGCGTTCTGAGGGGTTATGCTTGAGCAGCTTGGAGATAAGGTCCTGGGCTCCTGCAGGCATGGAAGGGGGGAACTTCAGGTCCACCTGCAGAGGTAAAGGAGAAGGAGGACCCCAGCTTTCATCCTGGCTGCTTTCCCTTCACTGCCCATTTTATTTGGCGAGCGACATAAGCCCCACAACTACGATATGCCCACTCCCTGCCCCTGGCCCCTGGGCCAGCACCGACCCCAGCCAGGCACCCGGGGTTTAGCCTCCCACCTTGACGATGCGCCGATACGTCTCGTTGTGGGAAGCACTCTCGAAGGGGGGGTTTCCCACCAGCAGCTCGTAGCAAAGCACTCCGATGCACCACAGATCCACCTTCTCGTTGTGCATGCGCCCCTCAATCATCTCTGGGGGCAGGTAGTCCAGGGTGCCACACATCGTCTTCCTCCTGGAGTGGGGGGTGAGTGGGCAGGGATCCCAGATCCAGACCTTCTCTCCTTTCCCTGAAGTTGACAGGGAGCCCAGAGACCCCAGGATGTGCCAGGGGAGTGTTCCAACCAGGCTCTGATGGAGCCTTTGGGGTAGGAGTGGGGCGAAGACATACACCAAAGCCCCAGAGGTGGGCTTACACACTGCCTCTGCGTTTCCACACTGAGGGCTGTATGTTAAAATAATCAGATATGAGGGCAACGTTCACCTTAGAATTAAAGGAAAAATCTCAAATGTCCATCAAGCACATCTTGCTTACATTAATCAGGTTACCTCTCTACGATGCAATATTATGAAGGCATTAAAAATGACGTGGGAGTATTCTCAGTGATATGGCAAGAAGGTCCCAATATATTTCAAGTGAGAAACCTGGGTGGCAAAACTGAGTCTCCTCTTTTTGGTTTTGTTTTTTCTTTTTGGCCGCACCACGTAGCTGGCAGGACCTTAGTTCCCCAACCAGGGATTGAACCCCGGGCCAAAACAGTGAAAGCGCGGAGTCCTAACCATCGGACCAGGGAATTCCCAGAGAGTCTCCTATTTTTGTAAAGATATTGCTGTGTCTGTATATTTACATGAGAACAACCCAAAATGTCTCTGGGTAACAAGATCTGGAGTGGTTTTAGTTTGAATGTCCCAGCCTCACACCCAGGGCCGGCCTCCTGGCCCACCATACCTCAGGGAGGGGGCGTGTACAGACCAGCCGAAGTCAGCAATCTTCAGCTCTCCCTGGAGCCCCAAGAGCAGATTCTCTGGCTTTATGTCTCTGTGAATCACCTTCTTCCCATGGCAGTATATCAGAGCATCTGCCAGCTCCTCCATAATCTGGGGGGCCAATGACAGGCCGTCAGACAAGGATGGACTTCAGGCTGCAAGCAGCATCCCCCCAGCCTCCAGCCCCCGGCCGGTGCCCCAGGTGCCCACCCGCCCCGACCGTGGCTGTTCGCTGCTCATCAAAAGTGCGGCTCTTCTGCAGCTCCTTGTAGAGCTCCCCCCGGGGGGCATACTCCAGAATCAAGTAGATCCTTCGCCGGTCATAGAAATAGTTGTAGAGACGCAAGATGTTGGGATGCCTGGGAGAGGAGACAGAGGAAGCATCAGGCTGCATCCTGGCATGAGGAAATGGGAAAGATGACAGGTCCCACTGCAGCAAACTGGGTCAGGCTTGGGCCAGGCAGGGGACACCAGGCTGGCGGTGCTAAGGGGGGACTGGACACAGCTCTCTGGGTTCAAGGCTCTGGCCAGGATTGAGAGCTCCTTGGGGCTGCCTGACCACAGCTGCAGAGAACACAGTCCGGATATGGTGGGATTGGAAGAGGAGCCAGGGGTTGAGGCGCCAGGGGCACTCTGGCTCGCAGGCCGTTGACCCGTACTGCAGATGGGCCTGGATTTCGATCTCCCTGCGCAGCTGGTGCTCCACGCCCTCCTTCTCTATCTGAGACTTGAAGAGGACTTTGAGTGCCACGATGAAACGGCTTTTCTTCTCCCGAGCCAAGTACACATTTCCAAACTTGCCTTTGCCCAGAGGACGCCCAATCTCAAAGTCGTCGATTGTGAAGGAACGCCTGTTGGGGGGTGTGGGGGGGTGGTAGGCAGCTGAGTACCGGTTAGTCGGTCCTCTGAGGTGTTTGCCTTCTCCCTGCACCTCAGCCCATCCTGCCCGCAGCCCTGTTTCTCTTCCAGGGGAGCTGAGGATGGATCAGGCTTTCTTGCCTCCCTACTCCTCCTGCCCTTACCTTCTACCTCCCCCATTTCCTACCTGTTCACTGTCCCTCCCCCTCTCTTGCCACCCCAAGGCTTGGGGCGCTTACATTGAGAAGTTGGGGGTCCCACTGTTGTTCTCCACCACCTTCTGGAGAGGAGCAGCTAAGGAAAGAACAGGGAAACTGAGGCCATCCTTTGACATTTTCATCCCCGTCCACCTTTCCCAGACCCTAGTCCCCTCAGGTCGATGCCCTCCCCTTGTCCTAGTTACCTGTGGGCTGGGCATTGGAGCGGCTCATGAGGACAAGCGCAGATGGGGTGACAGGCTCCTTCCGGAGGACTCTCTGGGGCAGGATGTTCAGGCCAGACTGAGCCTGAGAAGGACCAGGGGGGAGCTCTGAGAGTGCCTTTATCCCAGTGACCGGGTTGGAATGTGCTACAAGCAGCATTTCAGGACTTGCTATAAAGCCACCCACCCACCTACCCCATCCCCAGCTCAAAGAGGAACACTGAGACCACAGTTTTGCTACTCAGCCCCAAGACTCTGCTCAGAGCCCCATATAAAATGAGTTGTTAATAAACAACCTAAGTCAGCCTAAGATAGGGACTTACCCTCACACCTAACCTCTCACCTCTTTGGCCCTGGCCCACTCCACATTCTCAGGCCCAAGGCTGTCCAACCTTCAAAGTCTTGTCCATAACACCACTCATTTACCCAGCCCCCCACCCCAGGGGGCAGTTCAGGCTGGGGTAATGAACACAATTCAAGGAGTTTTAGCACAGCAGTATTCTCATGGTCTCCTAAGCTCAGTCTGTTAAGTCTCAGATAAGGTCCTTGGGTCCTTGAGTGTTCAGCAAATCTCAGTATTTACCCCTTTGCAACAACAGGCTTTAGGGACACTGAGGGCTACTCTAACGGCCCTGGACCACTTTTCACGTTCAACTTCTGAGTAATATACACCCCTTTCTTTTAGGAGTGACCAGTGTAGGCATGACAATGTTTTCTCATTCAGCCTCCATTATTGACAGCCTCATTCAGAGCTTCACCAGGGAGGCAGCTGGTGGACAAGGGGACATACGGACCCCCCCAGGATACTCAAGCCCCACAAACAGAGAGCAAAGCCCATGCAGGGCCCCTTCTTTCTTCTTTAGCCAAGAGAGGAAGAAAGCCTCAGTGCCCCTACAGACTGGTTTGCAAACAGTGATATTAGCATGGAATTTACAAATAAGCAAGTTGAACAAAATGGAGTGCAGAAATAGATCCACATATATGTGGGAATTTAATATATATAATAAAGGTAGCATTTCAAATCAGAGGGTAGACTCTTCAGTGAAAGGTGTTGGGACAACTGGAAAATAAAGCCATTGAATGCTTACTTCACACCAGTCATTAAAATAAATTCTAAATTCTTAATTTAGACTTGTCCTGGACCTTTTAAACTTATAAACTTATCTAAATCCTTCCAGAGTCTATTTCTATTTCCTGCCTAGCCTATTTTTTCAGGACAAGGGTTGGGAATCATGGCCAAAAGGCCAGACCCTGCCTGCTCAGTCCCAGATGTCATCTGGATGTGACAAACAGGCTCAGCTCTGCAGAGGTCCTCACAGTCTGGTCAAACTCAAGTTGGCAGCACCTGATAGGATGTGGCTACAAATGACCAGACTGGGACCCATAAACTGGTGCAAAGCCGGGAAGAAAGTGGTAAGAGGATCGCCCTCTGCAGGACCTCAAATCTGCAAGCGGGACCTCGCCACGCGGGTGGAGGGAGGGGAAGTGGGAAAGCCCTTACCGTCTGCCTGCCGTAGGGCCAGGGGTAGGCGTTCTCCTTCTGGGCCATCCTTAGAAGGGAAGGGGGAGGGAACGGGGCAGAGAAGAGAAGCAGAGCCGTGAGAAGCAGAAAAAAGGGAGAGAGAGAGTGAGGGGTCGGACAGATGTAGCCGGAAGCGCTTGTCTGGGGCTGGTGAAAGGGAGCAGGTTTACAAGCTGGTCTCATCAGGGCGCATCCCGGAGCTCGCCTCGCTGCCCCAGCCCTGCTACCGGCCTCACCTCTTTCCAGGATCCTCTCTCCACTTTAGAGCAACCAGCAGCCCGGCAGAGTGCGCGCGGGCCCGCCCAACGGACCCCCCGACCTGCCGGATCACCTGGCCTCTCCCGGCGCAAGGCCCCCGAAAGGAGGACAGCTCACCTGGAGCCGGCAGCACAGCCACCTCCCTGGCCGCTGGGAAACAACTGAACCTGCCCGGCCGCGCCCACGCAGAGGTCCTTTCAAATCTCCCGCCCTGGCCCCATTGGCTGAGCACGCCTCCCATGCCTAGTCCTCATTGGCTGGGTTTCCATTACGTAGCCCTAGGGACCCAATGGAAAAAGTGGAATGAGAGCGCCGGAGCAGCTCGGGTTCCGGCTTAGGAAAGCTTCCCTCGACCCCTGAAATAGTCTCATGGGTTTTTTTTTGTTTTGTCTTGTTTTTAAAATTTAAGTCATCGATATTTGTGGAATTTATCCTTGTGTATATGTATGAACTAGGGTTTAACTTTGTTTTCTGCCAGAGAGCCAGTTATGCCAGCATCATTTGTTAAACAAACTGCACAATTCCCAAGGGAATTTAAATGCTACCCTTGATATACTAAGTCAGATTCTCTATTCAAGTTTTATTGCTTGTTCGTTTGCATGTGTGTGTGGTTTTTTTTTTAAGTTTATTGAAATACAGTTGATTTACAATGTTGGGGGGGTTGTTTTTTTGGCTCTATCGGGTCTTTCTGGTGCGCAGCCTTCTCATTGTGGTGGCTTCTCTTGTTGAGAAGCACGGTTCTAGGCACCAGCTTCAGTAGTTATGGCTCGTGGGCTCTAGAGCGCAGGCTCAGTAGTTGTGGCATACGGACTTAGTTACTCCGGGGCACGTGGGATCTTCCCCGGCCAGGGCTCGAACCTGTGTCCTCTTCACTGGCAGCAGACGGTTGCTTAACCACTGCACCACCAGGGTGTGTTTATTCTTATGTCATTATTATTTTGTTCTTTGAGTCTTTCACTCATATTCCTAATAAGAATTTTCTACCAGAGGACCTTTCTCTGCAGGTCCCCTGACCAAGGCCAAATTGCTTGGACCCACCCTCATTTTTCGCCTTCTTGCCGCACTCCCTTCTCTGCTCTTTCCGACGCCAAATTTCATTATTGGGTTAAATAAATAGATTTTGGGACCTTCTATGAAATAACTAGTGGATATTTGTAAATACTGCCTGTCCAGCACCCTTCATCTTTCTTCTAATAATAACACTCTAACTTCGCTTTAGGGAACCACCTGTCTCCCCATTCTGTGTTGTTGGTTTCTGTTGCTGCCAACCCCAAATCGCTAACTTGATGGAGACACATTGTAGAGGACTTTGTGGTTATCTAGCCAGCATCCATTCTCCCAGCGATTCCCACTTCCTGAAAGCAACTAGAGTTTTGTGGGTCTGAGAGGGAAGCTGACCCCATCCCAGGTCCAGGAGTGGACCCTGTCTGATTTACACCAGTCAACACCCTTTATTCTGGGATCATGGTCACTGGTTCAGGGATAAGCATGTGACCTTAATGAGTCAGTTAGTGGGAATTTTAGGATTCTTGTCCAGAATGCTGGACAGAAGCTCCTTTTCTCCTGCTGGAACTGGACAAGAAAGCACATAGCCTGCATTGCTGGTGGTGGTGCTCCTGCAGGGAGCAGGCTGAGTATGAAGCTGACATTGTAGAAGGCAGCAGAGAGGCCTGGGAAGAACCCGAGAACTTGATGACAATGTTGAACGTCTGGATGCCTATTTCAGTCATTTCCTTCCATGACCCAATAGGTTTCCTTCTCTAATGCATTGAGTTAAGAGTTCTGTTATTTGCTGTTAAAAGCATACTAACTGACACACATCTACAGACCTAGAGTGTTTGTAGTCATTTGGGTTGAATGATGCAAAACTACTGACAGTCAATCATTCTGACCTACAGAAAATACCAATTTCATTTGATTCAACCCGATGTAAGTGAAATAAGTCCTAATGGGTTTCTATATCAGTTCACAATGCTTTTGGCTGCAAGTAACAGGAAACTCAGTTAACAATGGCATAAACAGTAGACATCTATTTTCTCTTACATAACAAGAAATCAGAAAGTAGATAGTTGGCTCAGGAACTGAACAATGTTAGAGGTCTGGATTGGCCTCTCTGTGATTCTCTTATTTTCCCTTACGATTGCAAAATGGATTCCAACAGTCTCTGTCTCTTTTATCAGAAAAAGCAGAAGCCTTTCTAAAAGTTCCCAGTATGGGAATTCCCTGGCGGCCCAGTGGTTAGGACTCGGTGCTTTCACTGTCATGGGACCCTGTCTGATCCCTGGTCAGGGAAGTAAGATCCCCACAAGCCCCAAGGAGCAGCCAAAAAAAAAAAAAGTTCCCAGTAGATATCTCCTTGCCTAGAACTGTGTCACATGAGTACTGCAAAGGAGGCTGGTAACCGTGAGTATCTCTTCCAGTCCTTACAGTTAAAGAAGATCGGGGGTGTGGTGGTAGAAATAGGCATGTGCCACTGGAGGTACAGTGCTGTTTTCACTCAGGGTCAGCCCAACCCTGCTTCCCAAGATCAAGGAGCCCATTTCAATTTCAGTGCCTTTATCAACATATTTGGCATAGAGTGAGTAACTAATGAAGAGCTTTATAAAAATCCTGTCACTTGCAGTATACTTTATGCCTCATAATCTAGTGAAGGGAGACTTTTCTGGAACCTGTCAGGGACACAGTGCATGGGTGGGATATGCCTGTTAGATCCCATACAGTATCTCTGTCCCCTGGAGTCTTTAAATTCCCACTTGCACATTATGTCGGAAGACATTTGGCCTTTCAGGAATAGTTGATGGGCCAGCATAAAATTGAGATTTGCATTATTCACAAAAAACAAAGCAAAACAAAACCTATCTGTTCTAGCAGCTAGGCAACTATCAGCTGCCTGTTCAAGTTAGTGAACAAAATCTCTGTTATTTACCCCAGTGCTCCTCAAACGATCTATAGGGAAGAACCAGCCTTAATTATTGTCAATCTATCACAGATTGATACTTTTATAAAATACAATAAAAATTAGTTCCTTGAAAAATTAAATCTAAAAAATATAAAAATAACAAGCTCATTTTTTTTTTGGTTATAACCAACGTTTATAAAAGTACTCTGACAAATGCTGTAAGAGTTTTTAAATACGTAGTTCTCAAATTCTACACTCGTCTAGGACATAAAAGTAACAGTTCATGAAGTGGCACCAGTCTGTGGTCCACACTGAGTATCAGCAATCTACCTCCAGTGCAGCCCCATCCAAAACTATGGTCTGTTCTCTTTGGTGAGGCAAGCTCAGCATCCACTCTCCCACAGGGATTCCCCAGGTTTATAAACATGTAAATGAGCAAATTCCTCCAAGTCTAACTCTTTTCTTCTTTCCTCTTGCTTTGCTTTTTGCCTCCCAGTTCCTGTTAGATTGGGGATTCTGGCTACTGGCCAAGGAACATTGAGAGGTGTCCTTGAGGGGCAATTGTCAGTATTCTACTCCCAGAGCTGAATTTTCCAGTGACTGGGAAGGGTCAGAATGTAGCGTGTTCCGAAGTTCAGGCTGGATGGTTGGGATACTGTAATGTTTGTGAGGCACACATGTCAGTCCTTTTATTTCTGATAATGGAATATCCCCCAAAGAAATTTATTTACTTGTCTATGCCGGGTCTTAGTTGTAGCGTGCATGAGGGGATCTATTTCCCTGACCTGGGATCGAACCCGGGACTCCTGAATTGGGATTGCAGAGCCTTAACCACTGGACCACCAGGGAAGTCCCCCCTCCCCCCTCCCCTCTCTCCTCTCCCCCACAAAGAAATTTCAAGACATGAATTCTCATCGTCAGCCAATAAGTCCCTTCCAGGGACAAGGAGTAGTAGACTCAGAAGGTTCTGGAAGGGCCTTGTTGGAGGAGCCTAGCCAATACTCCCCATGTCTCCCCACTAAGTTGTCCTCCTCTAGGTAAACCTGAGGCAACGCTGATGAGCTGAGTAGGTACATCAAGACCTGGCTGCTCTCCTCCATCCAGACTCCTCCTGAGCATTCCCAGGTCAAACAGCATCGCTGGGGATTGCTCTTGGCCATTAGAGCCCAAGTGTTCGTCTTTGGTACAAACTGCAGGCTTGGACCAAACATCCCTGCCACTGAGACTGAGGCCTGAGGCCCCCTCCAGGTCCATGTGTGCATCCTCAGGGACTGGATCAGCAGGCACGGTGCCCCTGCCCATGTGGCGGGACAAGAAGCCTGTACACTACACTTCTGATGATCGTAAAATGTTTTATTGAAGTTACATACTGGAAAATGTACAGCTGGACAAATTTTCACAAACTGAACACCTCTGGGTAACCAGCACCCAGATCAAGAACCAGAATATTACCAGCACCCCAGAAGGACCCCCAGCCTTCTTTTCAAGTCACTCCCCCCCCGTCCCAGGAGTAACCACTGTCCTGACTTCTAACTCACATACTGGTTTTGCCTGTTTTGACCTTTAGGCAAATGGGATCACACAGTATATATTCTCTGGCGCCTGACTTTTCTCATTCAACATTATGTTTGTGAGATTTATCCATTCTGTTGATGTACTGGTTTTTAAATATACATGAACATGATAAAATTTACACAGACTAGTTAAAAGTAAGTCTCTCAATTCCCTGGTGGTCCAGTGGTTAGGATTCGGCACTTTCACTGCCTGGACTGGGTTCAATCCCTGGTCAGGGAAATGAGATCCTGAAAGCTGGGCAGCGTGGCCAATTAAAAAAAAAAAAAAAAGTGCAGCAATAGATAAATATCATATGATGTTGCTTATATGTGGAATCTAAAAAAAATGATACAAATGAACTTACTTACAAAACAGAAATAGAGTCACAGATGTAGAAAACAAACATGGTTAGGGGGGAAGGGGGATTGACATATACACAATACTATATACAAAACAGATAACTAATAAGGACCTACTGTATAGGGCAGGGAACTCTACTCAATACTCTGTAATGACCTATATGGAAAAAGAATCTAAAAAAGAGTGAATATATGTATATGTATAACTGATTCACTTTGCTGTACAGCAGAAACTAACACGACATTGTAAATCAACTATACTCGAATAAAAATTTTTTTAATGTAGAAGGAAAGATAGAATGAGAAAATTACTATTTTGTATCTCCTTAAAGGGGCCCTGTTCTGGGTGGACACCGAGGAGGGGATGCAGGATTACTGACTGCCAGCTTCACACTCCTTCAGCGTTAAGTTACCAGCGCTCCTGAGCTGTCCCCTTGCTAAGTCATCAGCGGTTCTCAAATCGAGCACACTTGGCTTCTGCAACAAAGGCTGGCGGACCGTCAGCCTCAGTCTTGACAGACGTAACACAGTGACCACTCTGGCGGAAGGCGGTCCTGGGACTAGGGAGAGGAGGGGAAAAGGCGAGGCACAGATTCTAGCCTGGGTGGGTGATTGCTTTGTGTGCTGTGGTGAGATGGCTCAAATTCCTCTCCAGCCCAAGCCTGTGACACTAACAAAGGCTCTATTAGTTAAGGAAAGAGATGTCAAGGAAGAAATTCCCCACTGGAAAAGACAAGGCCTGTGGAGTGGATGGCTTAAATTTCTTTGTTGTTTTTTTTTTCAATGTATCAGAAGCAGCAAAAATACACATAGCTCTGGGCTTTTAGTGACGGCAGTGAAGTCTGGAGAATATTTGTATGTAACGCAAATTAAATACAAAATATTTGTATTTAATACCCGATGTTCTACCGCATGGAGGGAACATCAGAGATGATTAAAGCCATTAAAAAAAAAAAAGAAATTGAACTGAATACAAGAACACGGTAATGGAAACATAATTGTTTTTTAAAAAGAGAGGAAACGAAAGAAAAAAAGAAAGATTGCTTTTAGTTGAAAAAGTAACAAAAGCAGTATAGTTAGCTGTTTAGCTAAGGGGAACTTTTAACCCTGGAACTGGAGTTTCAGGGATTCATGTCATAGACCAAATTCAGCAGAGGCCAAAAAAAAAAAAAAAAAAAAAAAAAGGATGTACATGGTAACACTTTAAATAATGAGAAAAAAATGCAGATAACCACCAGACAACCAGAATGTCTAACTTTAGAAGAATTGCTTAATAACTTACAGCATTGTCCTTGAAGTCAGATGTTCATTAAAATTATAATTATAAAGATAATAGAATCCTATTCCTATTACAGTGATAAGTGAAAATACTGGAGTACAAGATTATGGACACCCCTGGCAAGTGGAACTTAAATTGCCAAAAATTAAACCACTGGTTTAGGAGGATTATGAATTATCATTATTACTTTAAAATTATTCATTATTGCTGCATTCTTTTCAATAAAGAACATTTATTGCTCCAAAATACATTTTCGGAACAAGAATTGACGACTATTTATGAACAATTTCTGTGTTAGGATATCTAAAATATCTATGAGATTAAAGGTATTATTATTTTAATTGGTTGATTTGACGGAAACAGTAAGATGAAAATAAAAGTTCCAAAATTTGTATTTTAGTAGAAAACTCAGATACTTTAGGGGAAAAAAATCCCAGAAACACTCAGGTTCCTTTTTTTTTTTTTCATATAATAACACAAGGTTCTTTTCTTTCTTTCCCGAAAAAGAATCTCACTTGCAAAACTATCCAGCCACCGAAAATAACCCTTTGACCCCGACGTGATTTGAACACGCAACCTTCTGATCTGGAGTCAGACGCGCTACCGTTGCGCCACGAGGCCTCCCTGAGGCAGCCGTTTGACGGACCTCGTGAACAGATACACCGTCAGCATCAAGGGGCGGAGTTTTATTCTCAGACCCCGCCCGGTCCTTTGTCAGAGCCGTTCTCCGAGCCGCCAGTGGGCTAGATGCGCGCGCACTAAGGGATTAACCATCCTCCTCTGGACAAATTGAGTTTAGACGCACTTGGTTTAAGGTCCAATTCTTTAACCTCGGTACACATTGAGCTCACTCAACAGATAAATTACTTCATGTGTTTGAGATTTATTTTTGGGGTTAATAAAGTGTCGGTGCAGATCTGGCGCCCTGGATAAATCTTAGATTTAATCCCAGCTCTTCCCCTACTTGGCTTCTCTTGACTTTGGTTTCCTCGTCTGTAGACTGGGTATAATCAAACAGTCCCTCACGTGGTGACTGGAGCTCAATGGCGGTGCCGGGAGCCAAGCGCCGCTCACAAGTGAGTGCCTCGCACACTGCACCCGTTACTTCTGTGTCGGCGTTGCTTTCGTCCGTCCTTCGCCTAGGCCCTGACTCGTTATCACTCAAGCCACGACCCTGTAGACCTAACTCAGTATTTAGGAACTTCAATAAAAAAGTGTGATATCGGCGCGTTGGTGGTATAGTGGTGAGCATAGCTGCCTTCCAAGCAGTTGACCCGGGTTCGATTCCCGGCCAACGCATAGTGATCTGCAGTTATTTTTCTCCCCCCGCCCCGAATTACGCGTGTGACAGTGTTTTGCTGTTTGCCTTCTTGTGTTTTTTAAATTATCGTCAATGAACGCGTCTAATAAGCTTATTGAACGGCGAGAATAATGACTAATAAACCTATTGAATGGAGAGAATAATTAATTTAGCCACACATTTAAAATACGAGTTACTTGAAATAAAACAAACATGAAATTTAGAATGTGAGCTTGAGAGTCAGGACAAACGACCCCTCTCCTTCTGCTTTCCTTTTCCTTCCCGTCTTCTTTTTATCTTCATCCTAGGGCCCGGGACGGGTACTTCCGAAGTAAGTTAAGATTTAGTGTATGTAAGCAAAAAGGTTAGCGTCTCTCCCCGTCGGGGAATCGAACCCCGGTCTCCCGCGTGACAGGCGGGGATACTCACCACTATACTAACGAGGAATGAGACAAACATAACTTGCTCTAAATGCTTGATCTGCTATCTTCACCGAGCGCGGCGTGCGAATGGCGAGGTTCCTGTGGATGCTGTCTCTCCATCCACTAAGAAATGCTGACCCAAACCTATACATGTTCTAGACCATAACTGAGCGCGAGTCCCCAGAAGGACGAAAAAGAGCAGGAGTGACCGAGAGACAGACGGTCTCCAAGCCCGCAGAGACCTGAATTCTGACAGTCCTGGGGCTCTCCCAGACATAACCCCAAATAGGTCCCAACCCGTTTCACTGTCATCCACTACTATAAGTTGACGGACATCAATCAAACCGAAACCAGGCTCTGGCGGCCGAGGAGTAGCATCAAGT